>NC_142031.1:107540562-108740562 GCF_982192425.1 Myodes glareolus | reverse complement strand
ATTCCTGTTTTCCCCACTATTCCCAAACATGTGTCATAAAGGAAGACAGGGAAAGAAATTTTGAAGGTGAGAATAGAATGGGCACGTATTTGCGTGACAGAGAAGCTGCTGAGTGAGGTGGAACTGATTAAAAAAAAGATGTAAAGGACTCAGGAGACTGCGGGCATGTCGCTGAGGACAGACAGTGCACACTGGTTCCTTGAGTGGGTGTGGGGGAGTTACAGAAGAGGGGGGAGGCCTCTCTGGAGTCCAGGGGATCAAGGGCTCGGGATTTGCTAAGAAAGGATATGTGCATTGGATGTTGCCGATTTTCTATTTAAATGTTGTTTCAGCAGTTGGAATTATACTCGCTACCTGATTTCAAGAGAAATCACTTTTCATTTTTTTCGCCAAGCAGAGAACTCAGGTGCTAGGCTGGTACTCCAAGTTTTCCCCTCAAAGAAGATGAGTTAGCATCCCATTGAGATTTCCTCCAGACAGCAGTAAGGATGGTTTCCGAGTCTGTCTACCTTTGGTTGGAAAGGCCAGAGGTGATGGTGCTGGGCAATGAAACAGACACAGTGGGGGCTGAGTCTCTGCTGGTAGCATCCTCTGTGCTGTGCTTGTCCGGAATCATTTCCCTGACTCTCAACTTTGCTGAGTTGAGCACTGTTTTCCTGCTCACCCTGAGACACAGGGAGCTTGGAGCAGGCTCATTCCTGGCCTGAGTTACACAGCCCATGGATCAGTCTGACACCAGAACTTGTGCTTACAATCAAGGCACTAAAGCTAGCTTCCTGATGGAGCAGGGTGACTGGGGGTAGATGAGGAGTATGTTTCTCCTAGAGTTGCTAATATCAAATATCAGTTCTAGATAAAGGCAGCCGGTGTGGGGGAATGGGATGGGCTAACACTCATGTGTCTATTTTAACAAAAAATATTTGTGCCTGCTGCTAGGGATTCAACCCATGACCTCATACATACTAGGTGAGCAGAATGCTCTAGATGTCATTATTACTACTATTATTATTATTGTTGTTGTTGTTGTTATTGACTTTTTGAGACAGGTTCTCACTATATAGCTCAGGCTGGCTCGGAATTCAATGTATAGACCAGGTTGGCTTCAAACTCAAGGCGATCTGCCTGCTTCTGCCTCCGAAGTGCTGGCATTAAAGGTGTGCACCATCACACCTGGCAGATGTCTGTTTCCAAACAGCGTAACTCTTTCTTCAGTCAGTGCTTTTTAGAGGATATTCTGCAAGCAATGTGACCCAATATATGAGTTCAACGAACATCTTTAGTATCTTTTGTATGGGTGATACCAGATTAAAGTTTGCACAATGTTTTCATTTCACACTTGGTGTTGAGATGCCTTTGTTGGGGGCTCCTCACTTATTAATTTGCACTGTGCTCAAAAATAACTCATTAGTGGTGGCAGCTGTGGTGAAGAGGCTCCTATGGGGGGACACACGGTAGCTTTGGCAGGGAGCCTGCCAGAAGAGAACTCGGGAGATACCTCAACTCGTGTGCTGTTTGATTCGTAGCCTCCATTTCTTTAGTATCAGAAACTTTATGTTTTACAAAATACAAGTGTATTGACACCTATTGTCCAAAGCATAAATACTTTGAGTCACATAAAAAGACATTCTGGCCAGGTGGTGGTGACACACATCTTTAATCCCAACACTCGGGAGGCAGAGGCAGGCAGATCTCTGTGAGTTCAAGGCCAGCCTGGTCTACAGAGTAAGTTCCCAGGACAGTCAGGGCTACACAGAGGAAACTTCGTGTCAAACAAACAAACAAACACAAAACCAAACTAAAAAGCACGACAAGAGTCATATTTTGACAGTGGTGGCGCACACCTTAAATCCCAGTAGAGGTAGGTGGATCTCTGTGAGTTCAAGGCCAGTCTGGTCTACCAGAGCTTGTTCCAGGACACCTAAGGCTGTTATACAGAGAAACCCTGTCTAGAAAACAAAAACAAACAAACAAAACAAAACAATCATATTCTGAAGTCAGGATCCCCTGGGCTTAAATCTTCACCTCTGATCTTTACAAGTTGTGTAACCCTGAAAGTTGCTAAACCCTGAGCTTCAGTTTCCCCATCTGCTCAACAGAGATGAGAAAAATAGGCCTGTGTTTATTATTTAGAACTTAGCCATCTACATGAAGAGCCATATCTTCGTTTCTGTGAGCCAGGCATCTTGACGCTTGTCTCTGGCAAAGGTTAGTTTCCTGGAGTTGAGGTCTACCAAGGGTCAAGGAGGGAGGATTAGATTCCGGGGTCACTCCCAGGGTTGCTGACAGCAATTAGCCCCCACTGAGGGCTGCTTGGTGAAGGGCTCAGTTCCTCGTTGGCTGTTGGTCAGAACCTTTTCACAGCCTTTTGCCGTGTAAACCTACACATAGAGTCACTCACAGTAGGACAGTTGTCTTCTTTCAGAGTGAGTGTGCAAAGGCTGGGATGCAAAGACAAACAGAAACCATTGCCTTTCTGTTAAGTAACTGTGGAGGCGACATGCCATCACTTGTGATATATATATATCACAGTCATCAGAAGTAGCCACTAGGTCCAACCCAAGTTCAAGGGGCAAGTGCACAGGCACAGGGCATCAAATGCAGGAGGCAGGAGTCTTTGCGTGCTATTCTAGAGGCTGGTCTTACAGGGCTGCTGCATTACGTGGCTCTATGTTTATGGAGAGTTGGAATGGCCGTTTAATTGCCATTGTCATCTCCCACTGATTTAATGGAATAGCCAGCTCTTCATGAAGAGTCTCCTGCCCCAATGACAGGCTCAATGCATCCTGTTTTTGAAAAAGGGTCTTTCACTGGCCTGCAGCTTGCCAATCAGGGTAGGCAGGTTGGTCAGTGACCCTTCGGGATAGGCTCAATTCTGTCTCCCCTGTGAGTTCTAGGGCTAAGGCCTAGGTCCGAAACACTTTATCAAACTGGGTTTCCTCCAAAGTCATCGTCTTTATTATTGTTATGTGTATGGTGTGTCTGTGTGTGCAGGTAGAGGTGTACCATGCACGTGGTAGGTGGAGATCATGGGAAGGTTTTTCAGGAGCTGATTATTTCTATTCTGGTTTCTGGGGATCAAATTTTGGAGTGAGGTTTATATAACAAGAGATTTTTATCTTTCCAGCCCTGTTTCTTTTCTTTTTCTTTTTCTTTTTCTCTTTTTCTCTTTCTTTCTTTCTTTTTTTTTTTTTTTTTTTTTTTTTTTTGAGACAGGATCTTACTATGTAGTACAGTCTGGTCTTGAACTCAGGATCTTCTCACTTCAGCCTGCTGGGTTATAGGTGTGAGTCTCTATACCCAGCTCTGAACTTCCAGGGGTGTGAGGCAGTTTGGACAGAGACAGGGTCTGGGGAGTGAAACTGGGTGTAGTTCCTGGTTGTTGTTTTTTGGTTGAGCGGGCAGGAACTTTTAATCACCTAGACTAGTCAAGAGCTTCAGTCTTCTCCTGAGGCGAAGGCTACAAACAAGTGATGAACATAGAGCATCTCCCTGGTCTGCCCTCTTCCTTTTATCCCGAATCAGCCATTGACCCTTTGGGCAGAGAATATGATTTAACTGCAAGTCTCACTTTCTCTGGGGTCAGAGCTATTATCTGCAGAATCTACCTGTTAGATTTATCACAGAGCTGGGGCAGACTGCTGCTGCTGCTGCTGGTGGTGGTGGTGGTGGTGGATGAGCTGTGGAAAGTTCCATGCTGTTGCATATTAGAGCCCTGCGGGAGACTGTCCACTAGGCCATGCCCTAAATTAGCTGAATGTGACTCTTACAATCTGCGACCTGGGCTTCTGTGGTTTTCGCAGCTCTCCAAGAAAAATCTCGAGGCAAAGAAACACACTGTTTACCAAAGTTGGGTGACCTTACACGCCTGATATATTTCACTTGGGCTAAGTTAACACGTCCAGATGTAAGGGATAACTCTGTATTTCTCGGTGGCCCCTCTGGGAATAGGACGTTCTAGCTGAGCATCTCTGGAGTTGAACTTAGTGAATGAACCTAGTGAAAGGCAAGGGAAAGGCAAGGGCTGGGGTGGGAATGGACAGGATAACTCCGACAGGACACAGAGGACCAAACCATGCTGGCATACTTTCACCTGCCTGTCACCTTGCTAAACCACCAGGAAGGAAGTGCAAGAGCTGAGTGACCGCTGAAGCTCGGGTTACAGACACTGGGAGATTAAGCTCTGTGTTGACTCAGGAGTGCTTGGGGAAGAAACCTTTGGAAACCTGAGCGACTTCTGTTATCTAAATGACCAGGCCAGGTGCCCTTAGGAATTAAGGCTGTTTAGGATCAGAGATGGGCTGGCAGGGGTGGGGGTGGGGTGGCTGAAAAATATTCTGGCTGTCTACAGAACATTTCTCCACCCCCAGAAAAGTGCGCATCGCTGCCGGAGTAGGTTGCCTTCTGAAATAGCACAATTTTTTTTTTTTTTAATTTTTGAGACAGGGTTTCTCTGTAGTTTTTTTTTTATTATTTTTTTAAATATATTTATTTATTTATTATGTATACAATATTCTGTCTTTGTGTATGCCTGCAGGCCAGAAGAGGGCACCAGACCTCATTACAGATGGTTGTGAGCCACCATGTGGTTGCTGGGAATTGAACTCAGGACCTTTGGAAGAGCAGGCAATGCTCTTGACCACTGAGCCATCTCTCCAGCCCTTTGTAGTTTTTTTTTTAATTCTTTTTTTTGTGGTTTATTTAACTTTATTTTACGTGCATTGGTGTGAAGGTGTCAGATCCCCTGCAACTGGATCTTTAGACAGTTGTGAGCTGCCATGTGGGTGCTGGGAATTGAATCCGGGTCCTCCAGAAGAGCAGTCAGTGCTCTTAACCACTGAACCATCTCTCCAGCCCTTCTCTGTAGTTTTTGATGCCTGTTTTGGAACTAGCTCTTGTAGACCAGGCTGGCCTCGAACTCACGGAGATTTGCCTGCCTCTGCCTCCTGAGTGCTGGGATTAAAGGTGTGTGCCGCCACTGTCCAGCTCAACATGCCCCATTTATCTTTTTAATAAATTAGAATTACAATTTAGCCTGATGAATTTTACTCTTATTTCATCTGTAATAGGGTTTGAGTGCATTGCAGTAAGGGCTTCCCAGCTGGCTTCATTGTGGTTCCCTCCCTTTCCCATTTGTCCACCGATGAACTCTTAGTTGTTTCCCAATCTCGATCACTGAGTCATCTCTTTAGCTCTCCTTAGCTCATTTTTGATGTTTTTATTCCTGTTATTTTGCTTTGAGACTTCTTTATAAATTTTGGATAATTAACCCTTTATCAGAGAGGTTGATTTCATATACTTTCCCCTATCTATACATTGATTTTTTTTAAATTTTGTTGATTGTTTCCTTTGTGGTGTTTGTGACTATCTTTGTGATAAATTCGGGATGCACATATCCTTAGTGGACGGTGACTTCCCCTCCTTAGAATTCAGGGTTTACCCAGAAGAGGGATTGCTAGGCCGGACGAAAGTTCTATTTTCAATTTCATTGGGAAACTTCCTACGGTCTTCTGCAAGGCTGTGCCAATCTATATTCTTGTTAATGGTAGGTACATCAGGGGCTTCCTTTTTACCATGCCCTTGCAGCCCTTGGTCATTTCTTGTGCCCCTCCTCCTCACTAGTGTTGAACTCAGGGCCTTATACATACTAGGTAAGCACACTGCCACTAAGCTTATGTTCTACCTTGAAATGCTTAGAAATGCCTTTTGAGACATGGTTTTGCTAAGTGTTCCAAGCTGGCCTCGAACTTGCTTGACAGGCAGGTCTTTAAATTTCAATCTTCCTGCCCCAGTTCTCTAAGTAGCTGGGATTTTTTTCTCTCTCTGTCTCTCTCTCTCTCTCTGTCTCTCTCTCTCTCTCTCTCTCTCTCTCTCTCTCTCTCTCTCTCTCTCGTCTGCCTTGCACTCACAACTATAGGATGATGATAAAGAAGATTGTTTGCCTTTGCTCCTGGACACTCTCAGCTGAAACACAAGAACTATCACACAGAAACCGTTTCTGGTCTCTTGGTTTGTTTTTTTTTTTTTTTTAATTTCCTTTCCCCCTGTTTATCCCTCCCATATTTTGATTTGATACTCTCTATTGCTTTTAATTTGTGCTTTGCTGATGATGAAAAATTGAAAAATGATCAGGCATTTTTCATATACTTGTTAGACCAGGCTGGCCTTGAACTCAAAGATCAGCCTGTCTCTGCCTCCCGAGAGTGCTGGGATTAAAGGCATGTACCACCACCACCAGGCTTCTAACTGACCAATTTTATGCCTGTCTTTGGAAGAAATATCCAGTCAGGTCTTTAGCTCACTTTTTAAGAACTATTAGTTTTTTTGTTTTAAATTAAATCTTTCAAAAAATTTTTTGTGTATGGGTATTCTGCCTTCAGTGCCTAGAGTTACAGAGGGTTGTGAGCCACCATGTGGGTGCTTGGACTCAAACCTGGGTCCTCAGGAGGAAAAATCAGCACTCTTAATTACTGAGTTTTTTTCATCTTTTTATCTCTCCTTGACTCATTTTGGATTCTTTTCTTTTCCTGCTACTTTGCTGTAAGACTTCTTTCTACATTTTGGATATTGTCAGAGAGGTTGAACAAATATACTTTACCATCTACACAATGATTTTATTTTTTATTTTGGTGATTCCTTTGTTGAGCAGAATCTTTGCCGTCTTAGGGTTTTGCTTTTTGCTTTTTTTAAATAAGGTATCCTAAAGATCATTGTCAAGGCCAGCATCAGGCAACTTTCTCCCTGTGCGTTCTTCTAGAAACCTTATGATTTAGGGTCTTCCATTCAGGTCTTTTAGTCGTTTCAATTTGGCTTTTGTGTCTTCTGTGAAGTAAGACTCCAGTTTTAGGATGTGATGTGCACATGGAGCCCAGCAGTCCCCAAGCAAGGTGGGGGTGGACAGGGTATTCCATCTGTGCTTCCCTTTGGTTTGAGAAGGTGAAGCAAGAGCTTTACAGTGGGCCTTAGGCTGTCTTCCTGGGTTGCTGGACCTTTGCATGAACGTGTGTCCCTTACATCTTAAACTTGGAATTTCTAAATTTTGTATTTCTCTTCTTAGAGTCAATGGAGACTCAGATCCTCTTCCTACGCACCTCCCTTCAGTACCACCTGGGGATTTCTTCAAAGCAGAGACTCTATTTGTAAAATGTAGAGGTTTTTAGAGGCCTTTGGAGATAGTTTCAGTTGGTGGATAGTTGAATGGACCGACTTTGTAGCTTTGCTTTCTGGAAAAGGAATTTTGCTGCGTATTCCAGGCCGGTCTTGATTTGATTCTCACCTGAGAACTGGGGGTACAGGTAGATTACAGGTATGTATTTGCCATATCTCATAGTCAAAACTATTGAAGTTGGGTGGTGGTGGCACACGCCTTAAGTCCTAGCACTTGGAGGCCAAGGGAGGCAATCTCTGTGAGTTCAAGGTCAGCCTGGTCTACAGAGTGAGTTCCAGCACAGCCAGGACTGTTACACAGAGAAACTCTCTCTCAAAACAAACAAACAAACAAACAGACAAACAAACAAACAAAAAACAAAAATAAAAATAAAAGAAGAAAGAGAAAGGAAGGAAGGAAGGAAGGAAGAAAGAAAGAAAGAAAGAAAGAAAGAAAGAAGAAAGCAATGTCCTTTGAAATGATTATTGTGAAGTTAACTGCATATACAAACACACACACAAAGGCCCACATTTGTGCATACGTGTGTTCTACACTGAATTATACTTCCAAGCCTCATAGTATACCTTCAGATGTGTGTTATAGGTTTCCCTATTGATGGGTGGTACTTTATTTACACCCATGATGACTTTGAGATGGCTTTCGGTCCTCAGTGAGAAGCTGTGGATCTTCTAATTTTTCTCCTTTTCCTGTGGCGTTAAGTCCCAATGATATAATGAGTTAGCTTGGCCCTTTTCTCTACAGTGTAATTTTTGGACAAATCATGCCTACAAGATTACTTTGACATAGACAGCATTTGAATGCTTTGTGCCGTGTTACCCCTTGACGGACAGTCTTGTTGCTTGAAGGAAGTCACTTCGGTTATTGGCTAAGGCACACGGCTTACAGCATGTTCTGTGCCTATTCCTCCCATCCTTCAAAGTCAATTATTCCAATTTCAGGACAAAGCAATACATTCTCGGGAGAAGGGTTATCTGCAATAGCTTTATTTTTGTTTACTGCGGGCCCTCTGCCCTTAATCCCATTTTTCAGGCTGTGTTTTAATTCCTATCGCACTTGATTTAAAAATAAACATCAAACGGCACAACCCGGCAGTGTTATAGGGACCAGGGGAGGAGAACTGATTTCTCAAACCGTGTTTACCAGGTACTATTATCTGTTGATCTTTGTGAAGGATGAAAATGCCTCGTGTCTGCCTTGTGTCAAAAGGCAAAATGAGCCAAATTAAACGAAATATCCCTGCTGTGAGGGTGCTAAGTGGTTTTCAAAGAGCAAGGCTAATATGAACTGATTTCATTTTTGTACTTAGGAACTTCAGTGCAAGGAACTGTGTTTTAAGGCACACCCTGCTAATAACGCCTATTATAATTTGGTGTGGTTTTGATCTAATACACGTGGTAGCTTTAGCATTCCAGTATTCATGTCAAACAACGTCCTCTATGACCGGTCTCTGTACATTTAATTTTCCGACTGTCTCTTCAAAGAAGCTGCTAAATTGGAACAACAAAAAAAATCATCCCGTATGATTTAAAACATCCCATTTAAAGCAGTCACCAATAGCCCAAGTTCACTGTAAATTCCGAGGGATTGGAAACAGTGGGTTTGGCTATGACTGCAGAAGGTAATTTGAGATCTTCTACGGAGAGCGCGGTGTGAAGACTTTTTCCACAGCCGAAGTGAGGGCAGTCCAGATCTGTAACAGGCAGGGTAGTTTTCTCAGAAATAGAAAGGCAGTCAGGTCATGAAAAGGGGGTTAGACTTTGAAACCAGGCAAGCCTGAGTTCAAATCCCCTCTTATCATTTATTAGCTGTGTGTGAAAATCAACCTCCCGAACCTCAGGATGTTTCTGAGTAAGAATTTCCATCCAACTCTGGAGCAGTGACCAATTCCAAACCGATATCAGCACCCAGACTTCCTGCCTCCCTCTCAAGGCAGAATGATTAGCCCACATCCCCCTCCCCCGCCACCTCCATATACCTGAAGATAAGGTGGGCACTTTGAAGTGCAGACCCTGTCAGCAAGGGATTACCTCCCCTGCTGAGGAGACGCAGCCTGCAATGGGAATTGCAAATGACATCGATAAAATCCTGTTTGGAGCTTTTGGAATCTTGGGAAATACCAAGGCCCTTTGAGGCAGAGCCTGGTGCCTGGGTCTCTGAAGTCTTGGCTGGCTCGCCTTGGTCACTTACAGAAGACTGGCAGACTGAGGCCAGTTCCAGGTGCTCAGCCAAAGGTCAGGCCATTCCTTTTCTCTTTCTGAAGCATTCAGAGGGGACTTTTAGAGAGCCCAGTGGGGATTTGGACTGTGGGGATGGCACCAATCCAGCTTTGTTCTTCCACTCTCTTAGGGCTACTTCTGGCCTAGAAGGACATCTGTCCATCCAAATGTTCTTCCTTCACATTTTTCAAACTTTTAAAAACAAAGAAACTTTTTTTTTCTTTTAATGTGTGTTGGTGTTTTGTCACAAGTGTTGGGTCCCCTGGAACTGGAGTTAAAGACAATTGGGAGCTGTCATGTGGGTGCTGGGAATTGAACCCTGGTCCTCTAGAAGTATTTATTTATTTATTTATTTATTTATTTATTTATTTATTTATTTATTATGTATACAATATTCTGGCTGTGTGCATGCCTGAAGGCCAGAAGAGGGCACCAGACCTCATTATAGATGGTTGTGAGCCACCATGTGGTTGCTGGGAATTGAACTCAGGACCTTTGGAAGAGCAGGCAATGTTCTTAACTTCTGAGCCATCTCTCCAGCCCCCTCTAGAAGGTTTTTAAAAGTTACAAAATGAATGTGTATAGTGTTTTGCCTACATGTATGTCTGTGCACTGTAAGCAGGCCTGGTACCTGTGGAGGCCAGAAGAGGGCATCAGAGCCCCTGGAATTAGAGTTACAGTGATCGTGAGTTGCCATCTGGGTGCTGGGAATCAAACCTGGTCCTCTGGATGATCAGCCAGGGCTTAACCACTGAGCCATCTCTTCAGCCCCAGCATTTTTCAGACTCTTAAATGTTTCTTTCAATAACAAACTTTTTACAATGGATAAGCTCTGAACGTTTTATATGACACAGTATACACACAAGCTCACACAGGCACACACACAGACACACACAGACACACACACACACAGACACACACACAGACACACACACACACACACAGGTTCCTCTGGAAAAAACATTTGCTAAAAACAATATTTACATTTACTCATGGGCTCTGCTGGGCTCTTCCCCATTCTAGTTTGTAGATATTGTAACCCACGAGATTTCTTTACCCACTGTACAAAACGCACCAGCCTTAAATGAGTTATTATTAGTAGCCCTAGGACTTCAAAGAAGATTCAGGCTACGATGAGTAAATCCTCTTCACACTTACTCTGGCCCTACTCACTCATTTTTTGCCTAAACTATATAGGCCCTGAACCTAAAAAACTGGCCCAAAACTTGACCAGACACGTGAGGTTTTTTTTTTTCTTTCTTAATTTACTGTCTATAGTTTTGTGGGTCCCCAATGATTCCAAACTGGATTTCCCAGCTCTTTGAGGACACAGCTGATGGCGAATATAGATCTACGGAGATGCTAGCTGGAAAAACTCAAACTTGGGTTTTGTAGGCAGAAGCAGGGCAGGGGGTGAGGGGTGAGTGACTTTAATGGGGGAGGACAGAAAGCAAGTAGTGAGCACACTTGCATTAGAGTCCATTGCTGGTTCTCTGCTCCCTGTATATTCCTTTAGAGTAAATCTTGAAATTGACTTGGGTGAGCTGTTTCCACTCCCCTAAGCTGCTGAATCCTTGGCCTGGCTAGGCTAAAAGTCTAGGGTGAAAAGGACTGTATTCAAGGCTGTTGCTTACATAGATATCAGTTGGATGCTGTGACGGAGGGAGAGTCCTGGGGCAGCTCACCTGCCCCTTCACATGACGCAAAGCTGGAGGAGGTACACCTGTTTGCTCAGAGACCTGAAAATATGTCCAAGAGCAAGGTATTTCAAATCTGAATGTGTGTTACAACCACTGGGGTAACTGGTTACTATACAGACTTATCTTCAAATATCTCCAAGGTGGGGCCTGGAAATTACACGTGTTGAGACACAGTTAAAAATAAAAACCAACTAAATAAAATAAAACTGTAAACCAGTGATCAAGGGCATTTCTATAATCAGTCAGAATTGCCACTCTGCTCCATAGTAAGTTTGGGGCCTGCCAAGGCTACTTGAGACCTTATCTCAAAACAACACAACAAATAAAACACATGCATGGAGAAAATAAAACTTATTCTGGTATCCGTTTTTGTGTGTTCAGCTCGGTTAAGGGTGTGCACGTAGTGTGTGGTACATCTCGAGAGCCTTTCATCTCACAACACTGAAACTGTGTGCTTACAATGAAGTCCCTAAGCCAAGCAGTGGGGCGCACGCCTTTAATCCCAGCACTCAGGAGGCAGAGGCAGGCAGATCTCTGTGAGTTCGAGGCCAGCCTGGTCTACAAAAGCTAGTTCCAGGATAGGCTCCAAAGCTACAGAGAAACCCTGTCTCAAAAAACCAAACCAAACCAAACCAAACCAAACCAAACCAAACTAAACCAAAACAAAAAAAACAATGAAGCTCCCTATTCCCCTGCCCTGTCTCAGACCCCAGGCTGCCACACCCCTCCCACCAGCCTTGTGATCCCCCTACTTCTTCCTCCCAAATGCTGGGATTACAGATGTATATCACCATGCCCAGGAGTTTGAAAACCTGATGTTTCTGTAACTTTAATGACCCCAGAGAAGGCTCATAAATATAACTAGACAGTATGTCAAGATGCTTTCTCTAGGGGGAGAAAATGCTTGCAGGGCATTGTGAGAATGGCGTGGCTGAGCATGGCAGAGGTGGGGACTTTCTTGTCCTTCTTCTTCGGGAAATGTGATGGGATGTTTTATCCTTTATGAGAGAGACCTGATCCATGGGACAGTTTGTGAGGCACGATCTTAGCCCTATAGGCTATGGTGTTGGCAGAGCCTATTGTTTTAGTGACTCTCTCTCTCTCTCTCTCTCTCTCTCTCTCTTTTCCTCTCTCTCTCTCTCCCTCTCTCTTTGGTTTTTGAGACAGGGTTTCTCTGTGTAGCCCTGGTTGTCCTGGAACTCACTCTGTAGTCCAGGCTGGCCTTGAACTCAGAGATCTACCTGCCTCTGCCGCCCAAAATCTGGGATGTGTGTCACCATGCCCAACCCAAACATTTTCTTTAATTGAGGGGATACTGAGGGGAAAAAAGACAAAATAAAGAAGAAAAAAAATGAGACATCCTTCTAGATTCCCAAGAGTACACAGGATGCAAATTTCATTTCAGTGTGTTAAGGGCCAAGGATTTATAATAGGGGAGAGATATAAGCAAATATCTACTAAATATTTCTCATATGCCAGACTCTACCTTAGGTGCTGGACATAATCTGATTTAAGACAGATGGTCTTCGAAGGTTTCCTGCAGGTAATGACATTTGAATGAATGGATGATAAAAGTGAACTAGATACACAGTAGAATATTACTCCTCTACAACGAAAAATGAAGTCCTATAGTTTGCAGCAAACTGGAGAAATTTATGGTGCTAGAATTCAGGCATTATGTTGACAGGATGCGCTCAGGCAGTTCCCTGGCTAGCCCAAGGTCCTATGGCTGCTATGTCACTATGCAGTCTGTACCCAGGTGTAAAAGGCCCCCTTAAGAGACAAGTTCCTCTCTCTCTCTCTCTCTCTCTCTCTCTCTCTCTCTCTCTCTCTCTCTCTCTCCCCTCTCTTTTCTTGCTGTTCTTCTGAAGAGGCAAGCAGGTCTCTGCCTTACACACCCTCTCTTTTCTCCCCTTCCCTTTACCCTTCTCTCAACAAACTCCACACTCAGGCTCTGTCTGCAGGTCTTATTTGTGAGACTCTCACCCGCCAAGGTCTCTCTCGTACAGTTTTACACCATATGGTAAGTGCAATAAGACAGACAGTAAGGTTCACACTGCATGTTTTTCACTTAAATGTAGATGCTAAAGTGAGTAAGTCCAAATGTGAGCTGAGTTATCAAGGAAGAGAAGGAGTTCGGAATTAACCAGCTAAAAGATCAGAGAGTAGGAAGATGCATTTTCTAGCACCTTGTGGCGATTTGAGGAGACAGAAGGTCAGTGTGGTTGGCTAGAGATCCGGTGCAACAGAGGCATAGGCTATGTCTTTGTAGACAGATTCTGTAGGTCTAAGTAAGGTCAAGGGCTTAGCAATGTGAAGTCTTTCCAGTAGACACAGATCATTTTTGTTCTTGTTTTGTTTTTCAAGACAGGGTTTCACTTGGCAATGGTGGTGCACGCCTTTAATCCCAGCACTGCCCAGGAGGCAGAGGCAGGAGGATCTCTCTGAGTTCTAGGCCAGATTGGTCTATAGAGTGAGTTCCAGGACAGGCTCCAAAGCTACAGAGAAACCTTGTCTTGAAAAACCAGAAACAAAACAAAACAAAACAAAAAAGACAGGGTTTTTCTGTGTCGCCCTGACTATGAAACTTGCTCTGAAGACCAGGCTGGCCTCGAATTTATAGCTCCACCAAGGTCATATTTTTTCCCCAAGGTCAGATTTATATTGGAAAAGAATACTCTGGATTCTTTGGGAAGCAGATTCAGGTGGGACTGTTCAAATGGTCTGCAGGCCCCCCGGGCTCTAATGGATGTGGGCCTATGTGTGCATCCATCTGCAGAACTTGATGAGTTGGGCCCACACTGGGAAGAGAATTTGTACTTTTGCAGAAGGTAGCTTAATTTTGTAAATTTTTCATCAGGCAATGAGATCATCTGGTTTGTATCTTAGAACAGTCTATCCACTGTAGAAAACTGACAAAGCCCGGGAGCTAGAGAGAGTGAGAAAGGCAGAGAGGAGGGAAGAGCCAAGATTTATGTAACAGGTAAGCCCTTCAGAATGTGTGAGCAGCCAGGCATGGTGGCACATGCAGAAGGTAGCACATGCCTTTAATACCAGCAGGAAGCAGAGGCAGGAAGATCTCTAGGAGTTCAAATCTAGCCTGGTCTATAAAGCCAGTTCCAGGCGGGTCAGGTCCACATAGAGAAATCCGGTCTCAAAACAACACTAAGACAGAACATAGCAAACATCTACCACCACCACCACCATAGCAAACAGCTGGTTAACAGAGTGGGTACAGCTGGTCAGCAAAGGGGCAGGCTGAGGAGTACTCGGAAGGTCAGTGTGGATACATGTGGCTCCATTAACTGCCTGGGAGTGATGCAGGGGAAAGAACAGGTTCTTTGGAGCGTGAGGAAGATGAAGGAAGAGGGGAGGAGGCATGAGGCATCTGCCTTGGGAAATGTTCAAAATTAAGGTGCTTGAGGTACAGAGATGCCCATGCCAGGGCTCGCTGATGTCTCTCTGTGAGCGACTGCTCTGGATGGGCCAGGCGCTGGGCTGAGGAGTTTCTGTAGCTCACCCTTCATCGGGGCCGTGGCCCTGAGGAGTAGAAGTCGTTGGCTCCATTTTATATGCGGGGAAACTGAGTAGCTGAGCATTTTGGAATGCTCACATAATTGGCTGATTCCTATTTTATTTCATCCTCAAAAAATTTTCAAGAAATCCCTATTCTGCCATCCTGTCCTCTTACTGTAAATTTCCCATCAAAAAAAACCCTTTTACCTTCACATTCCTCTGCTGTCTCCTCATTTGCTACGGGCAATCAAAGAAAGAATGTTGCCAATTTGAAATGAGGTATGTCTCTAGATTCAGACTTCTTGCAAGACAGCTCTGAGGCACACATTTGTAAAATGGAGAAAGAACAAAGCCCATCCCTTTACTCCCAGGGAGGTAGAGCTGGTCCAGCATTCACCTTGTCAGTACATTTAGGAACAGTTGGGCGTGGTAGGACATGCTGGTCCTCTCAATACTCAAGAGGCTGAGGCAGGATCACGAGTTCAAGCCTGAAACACACAGTCAGACCCTGTCACAAAACAAATAAGAAAGGGACAATGAAAGAAAAGAAACTGTAGGGCTAATGGCTTCTAATGAACAGCCAGACACACTATTGCTGGGGTAGGAAAAGCGCGTGTTTCTGAGCCAACTTCAATAACACATGAGCTTCAAAGAGATTTCATGGCTCTGCTGAACTGTGGTTGAGCTACTTCCTCAGATCTTCATGGATCAAAGTTCAGGCTCCACCAGCAGGAACAGGAATGGGGAAGACTGAGACTCGCCATACGTTCTACTGATATCTAGGACTGAAATTAGGGCCAAATGATCAGCAAGGCTCTCGAGTATCACTGCAAAACAGCTTTGTTATAAAACTCAGGGCAAATGCTGTCTGCCTTCCTTTTAGTTACCGGCTGGCTCAGACTTTTGACGCCTGTCCTTCACCCCAGTTTCATCTACAACAGACTGACATTTTTTACCTGGGCTAGTCTCTTCCTGACTGTCACCATCACAGGTGGTGAGCCCTGAGAATCAATGTGGTTCTGATTTGGTTTGGTGTCTAACTGCCCCGCCCCACCCCTTGCCTCTCAGCCTCCTTCAATCTCAGGCCCTTGGTTCTCAGACTGGGTCAGCCCCGGGGCTCTTTCCCCGCGTGAATTTTCTCAGTGCTGACCAGTTCAGAACAGGGATGACGATGCTGACATCAGGCGCTGTTGTCACGATGATTATGCCGGTTGGTGTTTGTCACGTTGATACAAACCTAGACCTACCTGAGTAGAGGGAATCCCAACTGAGGAACTGGTGCCATTGGGCCAGCCTGTAGGTAAGTATGTGGGGGCATTTTCTGGCTTAACAATTGACAACAGAAGGCCCAACCCACTGCGGGTGGTGTCACCCTTGAGGAGGTGGTCCTGGATGGAGGTATGGAAAGGAGGCTAAGCACACTGTGAGGAACAAGTCAGTAAGTCGCTGTGGTGGTTTGAGGAGAATGGCTGTACGCAGGGTGTGGAAGCACCTCAGAGATGTGTCTCTCAGGCAACAAGGCTGGAAGGGCAGAGCCGTCTAAGCCCCATCAGATAAAGCTACAGGCTTGAAGTTTTCACTGCAAGGATTCTTTCTGTCTTGTCCAGTATTTCTTCACTATACATGCCCCCCTTCCTCCCTTTTGAAGTAGTAATGTGTATTCTGTGTTGTTGTATGCGGAGGTATGCAGCTTGCTTTTGACTTTTTACAGGGTTACAAGTAAGAGATTGCCTTGAGTCTCAGAAGAGATTTAAACTGTGAACAGTGTCGAGAGACTGAGAGACTATGGGGAATTTTGAGGTTGAACTAAACTTTGCCTTGCTATGTGGCTGCAGGGTTATGGAGACAGGAGAGGAATGTGGCAGGTTGAATGAACATGGCCTCCATAGACTCATATGCTTAAATATTGGTTGCCAGTTGTGGAATTGTTTGGGGACGATTAGGAGGTGTGGCCTTGTTGGAGGAGGTGTGTCACTGTTTGAGTGGGGTTTGAGGTTTCAAAAGACACAGACATTCTGAGAGTATTCTCTCTGCCATGCTTGTGGATTAAGATATGAGCTCTCTAAGTCCTGCCTTTGCTCCACCATCGTGGACTCCAAGTCTCTAAAATGGTAAGTCCAATTAAATATCTTCTTCCTTCCTTCCTTCCTTCCTTCCTTTCTTTTTTCAAAGAAAAATAGAAAGGGGTTCTCCAGGTTCAGCACTGGCTGTCCTGAAACTCGCTCTGTAGACCAGTCTGGCCTCAGAGTCACAGGGATTCGCCTGCCTCTGCCTTCCAAGTGCTGGAATTAAAGGCATGCGCCACCATCGCCCGGCTTTTTTCCATTTATTTATTTATTTATTTATTTATTTATGAGACAAGGTTTCACTATGTAGCCCTGGCTGTCCTGAAACTCATTATGTAGATCAGGCTGGCCTCAAAGTCACAGAGATCCTCCTGCCTCCGCTTCCTGAATGCTGGGATTAAAAGAGAGCGGCACTAGGTCCCACTTAAACACTTCCTCTGGAGTGTTGCCTTGGTTTCGGTATTTTGTCACAGCGTAGCAAAGGGACTAGGACAGTGGTGTTTCTCTGGCCTCTGCTTTGGTTCCTGCCTCCAGGCTCCTGATCCGCTTGAGTTCCTGCTTTTACTTCTCTCAGGGATGGAGTGTGACCAGAGCGCTGGAAGAAATAAGCCCTTTCCTCCCCTGGTCGCTTTGGTTTCTGGTGTTTTGTCACAGCAATAGAAAGCCTAACTGAGACAGTTGCTCTTTCCAAGTCTCTTATCCAGGGACCCCCAATCTCAGGGACCCAGATATCTCCTCTTCCAGAAGTTTTGAACTCTTCTCTTGCCTTCTGTTCTTGAATCTCACCCTGCCAGTCAACAAAGTTACTCATAGGGTTCTTTCGTTTACATTTTACTTGTAACTTTATTTTTATTTTATGTGTGTTAATAATTTGCCTGCATTTATGTCTATGTGAGGGTGTTGGGACCCCTGGAGCTAGAGCTATGGACAGTTGTGAGCTGCCATGTGGATGCTGGGAATTGAACCCAGGTCCTTGGGAAGAGTGGACAGTGAGTGCTCTTAACCATGGAACCATCTGTTCAGCCTGTCACTTATGAATTTCAAACATCAAGAAGCAATTTTTTTCAATAAAAAGCCTAATGCATGCTGGGTAAGTACTCTATTACTGAGGTACATAACAGCCCCACTTTTTTCACATTTTTATTTTGAAATAGAGTTTTCCACAGGCTAGCCTTGAACATAGTCTGTAACCTAGGTCTTGAACGTAAATCCCCTTGCTCCAGTTTTCCAGGTAGCTGGGATTGCAGGCCTCATCACCAGGCCTACCTCAATTTTTACTTCTGAATATAGTTTTTTATGATTTATTTATCTTTATTTCATGTGCATTGGTATGAAGGTGTCAGATCCCCTGGAACTGGATCTTCAGACAGTTGTGAGCTGCCATGTGGGTGCTGAGAATTGAACCCGGGTCCTCTGGAAGAGCAGTCAGTGCTCTTAATCACTGAGCCATTTCTCCAGCCCTTCTGAATATATTTTTGATTTAGGTTGCAAGTTAAATCTGTTATTTGCAGTACTGTGTAAATATTCATGGCTTTAAATTTAAAAAAATTCTCATAAAAGTAACAAAAACTCATCAAGGAAAACAATGCAAGCTGACAAAAAGAAAGTAAATTCCCCATGTTTTGGCAGGGGCTTTTCAAGATTCAACCTTTTTCTGGAAGGTGGAGGCAGAAGAATAAGGAGTTCAAGGCCAGCCTGAGCTATGCAAAAGAGTTGGTGACGTGGCTCAGGGGTAAAGGTCAACAGCTGAGTCGCATCCCTGGGACCCCAAGGTGGGAGGAGAAAATCAACTACTGCGGGTTGTTGTCTGACTTCCACACAGCACATGCGTGCTACGGCAAGCGTGTGCTGGCAAGCACACACACAGGAAATGAAGGTAAGAAAAAGTTAAAAGAGCAACAATAATATTGTTTTGTATTTGTTAAAATTTATCTTTTGGCAGGTGTTTGGTGCATTTTGAACTGAGGTTACTTTTGGGTGGCCTTCAAGGAATGCCTAAGTTTTCTGAAATTCTGCATGCATGTGGGCATATTCAATACGGCTACTATCATTATTAGTATCCTGTGCTTGACACTGAACCTAGAGCCTGGATCATGCTCATGACTACCATGGTGCTACACTCCCAGCCTGGCATATGCATTTTTTTTTTTCTGGGAAAGAGGCACAATTTCTATGAGATACTAAGAAAGAAACCCATGACTTCGAACACTGTTGGAAGTTACAGTGTGTGTTCACTGCGCTTCCCACTACTGGAGAAGCGCCTTTTCTGTCAGTGCACTGCTGGGCCAGCCACGCCTCAGCATCTTAACTTGCCCTTTTCAGTAGGGTTGACATCCCTTGGAAGGGTTAGACCTTCCCCATAAGCATGAGGATCTGAGTTTAAATTCCTGGCACCCATGTATAAAAGCCATAAAAGCAAGTTAATCCCAATGCTGTCTGGAAGAGACAGGGAGTCCCCTTAGCTCACTGGCCAGCCAGTCGAACTGTGAGTTCATTGAGAGAGCCTTTCTCAGAAGACTAAGTTGAGAATGATAAACTTGAAAGCTATCTCTGTCCTACACACACACACACACACACACACACACACACACACACACACTCACAGACACACACACAGACACACACACACAAATACACACTCATAGACACACACACACACATACACTCACAGGCACATACACATTAAGTTAGAGTTTCTCCTACAATATATAGGTGACTCAGATCTTCTAGATAACCAAGAAACATTTTAATTTTTGCTTTTTTTTTTTTTTTTTTTTGAGACAGGATTTACTCAGTGTAGTCCTGGCCGTCCTGGAACTCACTCTGTAGACCAGGCTGGCCTCAAACTCATGGAGATCTGCCTGCCTCTGTCTCCTGAATGCTGGGATTAAAGGCATGTACCACCACTACTGCCCAGCTATTTTTCCTTTTTAAAAGGATATTTTATTTTAAATTATGTATACGCCTGGTATGTGTCTGTGTGGGTATGCACATGTGTGCGGGTGCCTAAGAGAGTGTCAGATCTGAAGCTGGAGTGTGGTTGTGAGCCACCTGACTTGGCTGCTAGCCATGGATCTCACGTCTTCTGCAAGCAGAGAATTTGCTCCTAACTTCCGAGTCATGCTCCAGTCCCACAAGGACCATTTTCATTTCCACATTTCTGCTAAGTATGCATAAGGGGTGGAACTGGAGGCATCACTGCTGAAGGTGACAAAGAAAGACATGAAGACCAGCAGCAATTCCAGATCCTGAAAGGGAAAGTCTAATCTGTGTAAGGGTCATAGGTCACAGTTTGAAGTTGATGTGATCGAGCTACTAAAAACAACAAATACTGGTCCTGGGGTGTATCTTGGTCGTAGAGGACTGACTTAGCATGGACAAGACTGTGGGTTCAATTCCCAACACCAAAATTCTCAACAGAAAGCAACACACCCTACAAATATCTAATGAGTACTGAGCAGAATGGTTACCTGCCTCATCCCTGCACAAAAACAGCACCAGCAACAATCAAAAGGATTCTTTTACACAGGAGGATACCGGAGTGTGGCATGTGGAGATCAGAGGTGGAGCATGTGTTGGGAGGCTGGCAAGCTGCTGCTAGGCTTGGAGATCTTAATGGGTTGCACTCTGCTGCCTCTGTGGTCAGGCGTGCGACAGGCACCCAAATGGTGTCTCTACTGCGTACTTGCGACTGTGTTGCTTCATCTGTTCTCCTAATCACGCTTCTGTGGAACCCACAAATAACCACTAACTGATCTTCACGAGAAATAGATGTCGTGATCGTTTCTCCTTGGCAAACAAAGGACAGTGATGCTTAGAAAGACGCCCAAGGGTTTATATTTATTATTTATTTAATTCTCGGCAGCAGGAAACAAGGACCCTGGCATTGGACCACACTCCACCGGGCCTTTGGCTACATCATTGCCTGTCACAGCTGCTTTTGGGGAGCACCTTTCGTCAGAATGGTTTCTGAATGATCACTTGATTTCTGTAGGCACTTGGGGGTGCTCAATAAAACTAGCTGCTATCTGGTTTGGCCATTAGCTTTTCAGAAGAGCAAAAAGGCAGGTGCCCAAGCAGCGAGGACAAAGGATGCTTATGCACTCTGTGCTAGAGACACCTTGGACCTGATTTCCTTAAAAAATGTGTCCCTGTTCTGAGGGCTGGGCTTAATCTGCCACTTTTGAAGTCTTCCGTCTCTGTCCTTAGAACACTTCCAACTCTCATGAAATACATCATGGAGATAAGGGTCCACTTGAAGAGGGACACATGCCAGGTAAAATCTAACAGACCTAGAAAGGAGAGCCGTGGTAAATAGTTCATAATAGGGGGATACGCAGAATTTAATTTTCAAGTGTTTGTAGGACATTGCTTCTCTAGCAGATGCTCACCTTTTAAATAAAAATGTGCTTGTAACAGACCCAAGGAGATTTTATAATTATCCTTATTATTCAAAGATTTGATTTACATCAATACACTTGATGAAAGTGCTTAGCCATAGATTTCCAAACTGCTGTACTTTACACATCACACATTAAATTGATTTTCTCATTTTTAGATATTAGACTTTAAATGTTTCTCAAATGCTCTGCAGAATATTGAAGATTTCAGCAGACAGGGACTCTGTTCAGTGTGGGACATGTCCTCTGCAATCAGGTCTCCCAGTGGGACCATACGTTTTCCTAGAGAAACAGTTAGTGTTGAATAATTAGTGCCATAAGGTTCAAGGTGTCCCAAATGCCAACGTCAAGATGTTTGACAATTAGCAGCAAATTATTTAACAAAGAAACCACCGAAGAACATATTTTCATAATCTGCATTTTGATGTTTCATGACATCTGATGCGTGTGTGTTTGTGTGTGAGCATGTGCACATGTGTACATGTGCCTGCGTGTGGGGCTGGGGCTAGGTCTACACTCTCAACCCACATTTGATCATTTTAGTATCAAATGCATATGTGTTGGTGTTTTTAAACATATAAACACAGGCTTACTATACTTTTAAAAGTCAAGTGATTTTCAAATTATCAGAGGGATATGTGTTAAAGGATGAGAAATGAATATGGATGGCAGAATGGAAGAACGAGCCTATTGCAGTACTTCTCAAGCCTTGGGTCTACTGGTCAGGGAGAAGTGGGTTAAAACTTCCTACCACCAGACTTCTGAGTCAAATGTATATGTGTCCTTTAAAGAGCCCTAAAAACATGATTGTAACATTATTTTGTAAATAATTGATGTCTTGAGCTTCATCATTATACTTCTGTATGTATAGGTCACTTCCATTCTTGATGGTCATTCTACATGTCACAGTAAAAATATACCTGGATTGATTCAACCAACTCCTTAATGGGGAAATCTGATGGTGTCTAGGTTTTATTTTTCTTCCTTTATTTTTTTATTTATTTCTTCCTTTATTTATTTCTCTTTTCTTTTCAATATCATTATGATGATGATGATGATGATGATGATGACGACAACAGGATCTAACCATGTAGCCCTGTTTAGCTGGGAATTCCATAGGTAGACCAGGCTGGCCTCAAATTCATAGAGATTTGCTAGCCTCTGCCTCTTGAGTGCTGAGATAATTAAAAGGAAGTGCCACTAGCTCCTGATGGTTTTTTGCTTGTTTTTTGAATGTGCTCTATGTGTGTGTGTGTCTTAGTTAAGTTACTATTGCTGTAATGAAACACCAAAACTGAAAACCACTTGGGGAGGAAGGACTTTATTTGGCTTATGCATCTCAAATCACAGACCATTGTCAGAACAGTAACTCAAGTAGGGCAGGAACCGGGAGGCAGGAGCTGATGCAGAGGCCATGGAGGGTGCTGCTTACTGGCTGGCTCCTGACTTGCTCAGCCTGCTTTCTGATAGAACCTAGGACCAGCAGCCCAGGAATGGTACCATCCGTTGTGGACTGGGTGGGCCTTCTCCCATCAACCATTTATTAAGAAAATGCCTTACAGGCTTGGTTACAGCCTGTTCTTATGGCAGCATTTTCTCAGCTGAGGTTCCCTCATCTCAGATGATTCTTACTTATGTTTCAAGTTGTCATAAAACTAGCCGGTACTAAGTGTGTATGTGTGTGTGTGTGTTTGCTTGCATGGAGGCCAGAGGTTGACATTGATGTCACCCTTAATTGCTCTCAACCTTACTATTATTTAAAAAAAAATTATTTCTAGGTCTGGAGACATGACTTAGAGGTTAAGAGCACTACCTGCTCTTCCAAAGGTCCTGAGTTCAATTCTCAGCAACCACATGGTGGCTCTCAACCATCTGTAATGAGATCTGGTGCTTTCTTCTTGCCTACAGGCATACATGCAGGCAGAATACTGTATAAATAGTAAATAAGTAAATCTTTGCTGGGCGGTGGTGATGCACACCTTTAATCCCAGCACTTGGGAGGCAGAGGCAGGCAGATCTCTGAGTTCGAGGCTGACCTGGTCTGTAAGAGCTAATTCCAGGACAGGCTCCAAAGCAACACAGAGAAACCCCGTCTCAAAGTAACCTAAATAAATAAATAAATAAATTCTGTGTATGTGTATATATGGGCACGTGACTGCCATGGCACATGTATGGAGATCAGACAACAACCGTGGGTGTCAGCTTTACCCACCATCTTATCTGAGACAGTGTCTCTCTTGTTTGTTGCTGTGTTGTGTAGTCCAGGTTAGCTGGCCCCACAAGCTTCTGTGGGGGCAGGGAAGTGGGGGATGGGATTCTCTTGTCTCAACTGCCCATCTCTCCCTAGTAGGTACTAGAATTACAGGTGTGTACCACGTACCCAGCTTTTACCTGGGCTCCAGAAATCCAAACTCGGGTAGTCAGGATTGGGCTTTCATAAACCCACTGAGCCATCTCCCTGGTTCATCCGCCTTAGTTTTTAGGGAAAGTCTTACTGGACCTGGGGCTCAGCACTTCACCCAGGCTGGGTGGGGGTCTCCAGGGATCTGTTTGTCTCCAACTCCTCAGTGCTGAGATCTCAGGCACTGCTGACTCTTTCTGTGGACATTTGGGTCCTCATGCTTGCTCTACAAACATTACCAACCCAACCATCTTAAAGTCCTCTTTCTTTCGAAAACCGATGTGTGGTGATGCTCATTATACCATTATCTCCCCCACACAAACACAGCACAAGCTTCCTAGACGTGGGATTTCTGGGTGAAGGACACGAGCACTTTTATGAACCTGGGTGCTTTCTTCCTTTGAATCTTTTTTCTTCCCGAGATTTATTTATTTATTATGTATACAGGTTCTATCTGCATGGCCACCTGCATGCCAGAAGAGGGCACCAGATCTCATTATAGATGGTTGTGAGTCACCATGTGGGAGCTGGGAATTGAACTCAGGACCTCAAAAAGATCAGTCAGTCCTCTTAACCTCTGAGCCATCTCTCTAGCCCCTCTTTTCTTTGGACCTTTAAGGAGGCTTGTGTTTATAATGAAAGCAAAACAACCTATATAGACAGTAACAAGTAAAAATTTCTTTCTCCAGTGGTGAGCTGTCCACCATAATCATCTGGTTTTGTTTTTATTTTATTATTTATTTATTTATTTATTTTTTTTTTGAGACAAGATCTCTATGTAGCTCGGCCTGTCGTGGGACTCACTATGGAGACAAGGCTGGCCTCAAAATCACATTTATGGGCTTCCTGAGTCCTGGAATTCAAGGTGCATACCACCATGCATGGCCTCATAATCATCATTCCAAGTTTTTAGAGGGGCTGGAGAGACGACTCCACAGTCAAGAACACTTGTTCTTGTAGAGGACTGGGGTTTGGTTCCAAGCATCCACATCTGGTGGCTCACAACCTTCTGTAACTCTAGTTCCCAGGCATCTGACAGCCTCTCCTGGCCTCCCTGGGCACCTGCACATAGCGCACATAGCACGCATAAAACAATAAATAAACATATCTTCTTGCCCCTTTGAGATCACTCTTCTCTGTATAGCCCTGGCTGTCCTGGAACTCACTCTGTAGATCAGGCTGCCTGTCTCTGCCTCCCGAGCGCTCGGATTAAAGGCATGAGCCACCACTGCCTGGCCAAATAAATACATCTTTTAAAAGTTTCTTAGGAATCTGTTTGCTCGTGAATGTGATACACATTTGGTACACAGCTAACCCTCTGTATCTATGGACCTACAGAATCAATAAAACATAAACATATTCAGAAAATTTACCTGTGGTGAACACGTGTAGACTTTTTCCTGTTACTGTTCTCTAAATAACACAATATGAGGTATTTACATAGAATTTATATTGAATTTGATAGTATAGGAAATCTAGAGATTATTTAAAATATTGAAGGGTCTGGATGTAGCTCACTCGTAAATTGCTAGCCTAGCATACATGAATCTGAGTTCAACCTCTAGCACTAATAAAATTAGGTGTTGCATGCCTGTAAGCCCAGCACTTGGGAGGCAGGGAGAGGTAGAATGATCAAAAGTTTATGGTCATTCTCAACTGTATAGTAAGTTTGAGACCAGCCTGGGTTATATGAGCCAGGATTTTTAGCTCCTTCCCCATATTGTTTTTCTTTCCTTTCCTCTTTCCTTCTTCCTTCCTTCCTTCCTTCCTTCCTTCCTTCCTTCCTTCCTTCCTTCCTTCCTTCCTTTTCTTTCTCTTCCTTCCTTCCATTCAAGACAAAGTCTCACTATATATCCCTGGATGTCCTGAAACCAACTATATGAACCAGGCTGGATTCAAACTCACAAAATTTCATTTGCCTCTGCCTTTTGAGTGTTGTGATTAAAGTCTTGCACTGCAACCACCAGGTCCTTCCCAATGTTTCATAATTGCAAACAGAGCATGGGCACTGTTGAAATGCCTCAGTAGTCATGAAAGGTCAAACATGCCAGACATGGTGGCACATGCCTTTGGTGCCAATACTCTGGAAATAATGGCAGGAAGATATCTTTGAATTTCATAGAGCCAGTCTCATCTACATCGGGAGTTCCAAGCTAGAATGGATTGCATAGTAAAATCCTTTCTCAATCAGACAGAGAAGAGCAACAAAACACACAAGTAGGCAATGTTGGATGCAATGGGCATCTTCATGTCACTGATGAGCAAAGGAAGAGTTAGAGAGGTCGTCTTGTATGAAGACATTTGTCCAAGGTCAAAAAGCTAAGCTGAGTTGTTTATTATGCCATTTTATAAGGGTATTGATCATCTGGGGCTTTGAGTGTCTCTTGGGGTCCTAGAACCATGTCCCTTAGTGTAGTAGCAGGCGCGGGCCACGTCCCTCCACCTGGCTACCTTAACCCTCGAAATAACCACACAGAAATTATATTCATTTAAACACTGCCTGGCCCATTATCTCTAGGTTCTTATTGGCTAACTCACACATATTAGTTTAACCCATTTCCATTAATGTGTATTGCCACTTGACTGTGGCTTACCAGCATGAGTGTAACCAGTGTCCATCTCGGGCAGAAGAATCATGGTGTCTGCCACACTTCCTTTCTCCCCAGCATTCTGCTCTGTCTACTCCACCTATCTAAGTTCTGACCTATCAGGCCAAGCAATTTCTTTATTGATTAACCAACAAAAGCAACACAAATACTGAAAGACCTCCTACACCACCCTAGACCCCATGAGGCTTGTATAATATTCACTTAAAAAAAATGCAAGTGGTAGGATCCAACATAGGCTGTGTTAACTTTACACATGATAAACATCACTCTTTGAAAAGATCAGCTCTATTATACTGTCACTAAAATTGTGTGGGAGCCCCCCCCCATTGACAATCACACTGAGTATGACCCTACTTCTCATGTTTCCTTGTGCTGTTGGTTGACTTTTTGGTGATGCCAGGGATTGAACCTATGGTCGGTCTCAAGCATGCCAGGCAAGCACTCTCTCACTGAGCTATGTCCCCAGTCCCTATCCTTAGTCATCTGAGGGGTGAAAGTGGTTTAAATACTTTTTATTGTGCTTATTTATGAGCAAGGTGGAGCCACACACGACTGTCTTCCTTGCTGGGCACTGTTTGTTTCTTGGCACACCTGCAATCATGTAGAAAGATTTCTACTCTTCTGAAGTAGACACCTACTCAGTCCCTAGAGAAGGTGTTTTGCTCCACCCTGATTTCCTTCAGTGTGAGAGCCAGATCAACTCAAGGCTTTCTCAGAGACCCTGTCGAAAGGACTAAGTCCTTGCCCAGGAGTGGACTTGGCAAGGGCTGGAGCCAGTGCCTGGAGGAGTCAAGGTTTTAGATGTAGTTGTAGTTTCTGGGGACCCAACTGGATCCCTCCCTCTGGGCTGTTGTTATTAGTCCTTAGGCAGCAGTGTCTGGGGTATCCCGTGTTCTCTTTGCCCACCACATTGTCTGACTTAGCTCTCTGATGATTTCGACTTTCTTCCCTGAAAATTGTATATATGATGCTGTACTTCTTAGTAAACTTGCTTGATATAAGCTTATTCATGACCTCCTGGTTCCAGTTATTGCTTGTGTCTTTATTTCTTGTCCCCATTCCTCCCGCTTGACACCTTGCCTTTTGGTACCCCTATTCTTGCTGGTTTGGGACACTTCAGACATTCTTTATCCCCCTAATAGAAACTTGATTGTCTTTTGCTTGTTGTCCCTCTCTGTCCTCTGCCCTCGGGCTAGACAGAGAGACTCAGCAATTTCAGGTCTAGACCATGAAAGGTCCAGGAGGGAGGTGGAATCTTGGAGGTTTTCCATGTCTCTGCAATAGATCTTTTCACCCCTACCTGTGAATGATGTCCCGAAACACCGGAGGCTTCATTTGCAGCTTCCGCTTTCTTCCTCTCTAGTGGTCTACTCGTGACAAACACTGATGATGTCCAAACCAAGTCTAAAATGAAGAAATGCTGAAGAGACGGCATCCCTTTTTGTCCTCATCTCTAGCAGTATGTAGTTCCTGGACGACGGTGGAAATATAAGCCATGAAGTTTGGGTTCTGAGGCTAACTCTGTAGACACTAGATTACATGCTTCCGGCAGACTGCTGGGTGATGTTTTACTCTTTTGGTTTTTTAGTGGGCCCACCACCCAGCTCCCAAATAAATCACATACAGAGGCTTATGCTTAGTTATTAATTCCCTGCCTTAGCTTGTTGTTTGTTTTTTTTTTTGCCAGTTTTTCTAAACTTAAATTAAATAAACACTTCCAGGGTAATTTCTATCGAAATTTCCTTCCTTAACACTTATGTATCTTTTCTGCAGCTACTACTTTTTTTTGCAGAGTATTTTATATTGTAAATTCAATATAAATGACATCCAAAAAAGGACAAAAAGTGAAATAAAAGTATAGATTACAAAGTCTCCTGGTGCTTTTTTTTTTTTTTTGATTTTATCGAGCTATACATTTTTCTCTGCTCCCCTCCCTTCTTTTCTCCTCCACTTCAGCCCTCACCTATGGTCCCCATGCTCCCAATTTACTCAGAAGATCTTGTCTTTTTCTACTTCCCATGTAGATTAGATTCATGTACGTCTCTCTCAGGGTCCTCATTGTTGTCAAGGTTCTCTGGGATTGTGAATGGCTGGTTTTCTTTGCTTTATGTCTAAAAGCCACTTATGAGTGAGTACATATGATAATTGTCTTTCTGTGTCTGGGTTACCTCACTCAATATGATGTTGTCTACCTCCATCCATTTGCATGCAAATTTCAAGATGTCATTTTTTTTCTGCTGTGTAGTACTCCATTGTGTAAATGTACCACTCTTTGATCAAGGGGCATTTAGGTTGTTTCCAGGTTCTGGCTATAACAAACAAAGCTGCTATGAACATAGTTGAGCATGTGTCCTTGTGGCATGATTGAGCATCCTTTGGATATATACCCAAAAGTGGTATTGCTGGGCCTTGAGGAAGGTTGCTTTCTAATTTTCTGAGAAATCGCCATACTGATATCCAAAGGGACTGCACTAATTTGCACTCCCACCAGCAATGCAGAAGTGTTTTCTTTTCCCCACAACCTCTCCAGCACAAGTTGTCATCAGTGTTTTTGATCTTGGCCATTCTTACAGGTGTAAGATGGAATCTCAGAGTTGTTTTGATTTGCATTTCTCTGATAACTAAGGATGTTGAACATTTCCTTAAGTGTCTTTCAGCCATTTTAGATTCCTCTGTTGCGAATTCTCTGTTTAGGTCTGTACTCTATTTGTTTTACTGCATTATTTGTTCTTTTGATGACCAATTTCTTGAGTTCTTCTTATATTTTGGAGATGAGACTTCTGTCTGATGTGGGGTTGGTGAAAATCTTTTCCCATTCCGTAGGCTGTCATTTTGTCTTGTTGACCAAGTCCTTTGCTTTACAGAAACTTTTCAGTTTCAGAAAGTCCCATTTATTAACTGTTTCTCTTAGTGTTTGTGCTACTGGGGTTATACTTAGGAAGTGGTCTCCTGTACCAATGCGTTCAAGTGTTCTTCCCACTTTCTCTTCTATGAGGTTCAGTGTGGTTGGCTTTATGTTGAGATCTTTGTACCATTTGGACTTGAGTTTTGTGCATGGTGATAGATATGGATTTATTTTCATTTTTCTACATGTTGATATCCAGTTATGCCAGCACCGTTTGTTAAATATGCTTTCTGTTTTCCATTTTATATTTTTTGCTTGTCAAAAATCAGGTGTTCGTAGGTGTGTGGATTAATATCTGGGTCTTCTATTTGGTTCCATTGGTCCTCCTGTCTGTTCTTATGCCAATACCAGGTTGTTTTCAGTACTGTATCTCTGTAGTAGAGTTTGAAGCCAGAGATTGTGATGCCTCCAGAAGTTCCTTTATTGTACAGGATTGTTCTTGATCTAGTAACAATACACCTTTATTTATAGGCCACTAATAGCTAAATTTCTGCCTGAAGCGGAAAGCATTTCCCACTAGCCTAGAGTCTTTTGTGGGTCCTAGGTAAGAGTGGGTGGTTTTGACTGGGGAGATGTTGCGGAGGCCTAACCCTAGGTGCTTACTTCCAGACTGCATCTTCCACAGGTAGCTCTTATCTTTGTGTGTTCATGTGGGTGTGCACATGTATGTGTTCATGTGTGCGTGTATGTACATTTGGGTGTGCATGGTCTGTGTTCATGCATATGTGTATGTGTGTGTGTGTGTGTGTGTGTGTGTGTGTGTGTGTGTGTAGTGGGGATGCATGTGTACCTTGATCCCTAATCTCTAGTGCTGGGATCATAAGTGCACACCACACAATTTGCCTTTTTTTAAAAGTGTGGGTTCGAGGGATCAAACTCAGCTACTTGTGCATATAAGACACATACTTCCCTGCCTGAGCCATCTCCCTCTTTTTTTTTTTTTTTGATTGGTAACCCCATTTGCTGGTGATTTTTTTCTTTTCTTCCTTCCTTCCATTCTTTCTTTCCTCCTTTTTCTTTCCCCCTCTTCACTCCCATCCCCTGCCTTTTTTTGAAACAAGGTCTCACCATGTAGCCCCAGCTATCCTGAAACTCACTATGTAGACCAGTTTGGCTTTGAACTTAGGTCTCTCCTGTCTCTGCTGGAAAGGTGTGTGCTACCACGCCTGGATGGTTTATTTTATTATGTTTCTATATTTCAGAAGTCTTTTGGTTCCCTAACTGAGATATATCCTTTCTCTGTCAAATCTCTTCCCTGTCTGAATAATAGCCAGGCGACCTCCCCACACCCTAGATAAAAGTCAGCAAGGGTTCTGACAAATACTTAAAACAACGGAATGATTCTGCCTCACGTTCCAGGCATTTCCCAGATGACACCCCTCTGCTTAAGCAGCTCAGGAACTTATCTGTATCCAGATGTGCACTGTGCTCTACTCTGCTCTTGTTCATTTCAAAGTGGCTGTGGGCTTTCTGTGCCTGATGTCTGCAGAGCCGTAATGCTTTCCCTAGCGTGATGGTTACAAACAGGCTGTAAGAGGAGTGTCAGTATTTCACTGGTGAGGAAAGGAAGAGGTAGGGAGGTTCTCTTGCTCAGGATCAAAAAGCTCAGAAGAGGCACAGCCTGGGTTTGAACCCAAATTCTGTGACTCAGATCCCAGTGCCCCTTCCTAGGCTGAACTGCAGAGTCTCAATAGTGTCGCCCTGTGGCAGTCTCTTTAGTAACCCTCTGCTCTTCTCAGGTTCTTTCTGGCTTGGGAGTTCCCTGTGCTGTTTCCTGAGTGTTGTGACTATGTCAGGGGCTGATGGGCTGTCTGGACAGTGGCAGCAGTGATTGAGGTTGGTTTGTGCATCTCTGGGGATTCTGTTTCTCTGTGTGTGTGTCTTCACACTTCACACTTCAGGCTTCCCAAGGACAGGGACGTGCAGCATGCTCTTCCCTGCCTCTTTGGTGTTAGCATTTAACCCTTGGGGAAAGGCAGTAGTTAGTGGAGGCTAACTTAACACATGGGCAAGCAACCAACGAGAATCGTGCATTATATCTGCACTAAGTGACTATCACATCCTCAGACTCTCTCCTTACAGTCACAGGCTGTAAGTCCTAATAGATACCATTGTTTTTCTTTTTACGGCAGAAATCCCAACGTGCTCCCTATTGTGGTAAGTATCATATCTGATACCCTTCCTAATTAGCATTACGCTTTAAGCACTTTTAAAATGCCCCATTATGCATTTGTCCGATAGTCCCTGGCAGCTCTGATATGTAATTGCTGTTATGGATTACCTGGCGATGTCATTAGATAGCTAGAGAGACTGAAACATGTGTAAAGGCAATTAGGAAAATGATCAACTATGTCTGGCTGGCAGAAGAGGGGACAGAATGGTGGCTTTGTTTTGGAATTACAGTGAAAACATGGCGACCAGGAAGAAATCACTGCAACGATGGAGAATTTGGCACAGTAGCAAGGGGCTTGCGGGGATTGTGTCATGGTTCTGTCACTGTTCACAACTGACTGTGCCTGCCAGCTACTCCTAGAGTGTCTCAGAGGAGCAAGGGGAGCCAGCACACAGAGAGATGTAGCCAGGGAGGGCCCCTCATCGGCTCCCCTGGAGCACACCCCCCCCCAACCAGAATGACCTGCCCCAGCTTTGCTGGTGTCGCCGTGCAGCCTATTAGGTCACTACTCAACACTTTCCATTACACAGTACAGTTCCTCCCCTCTAGACACAAGGACAGCTGCCTTCGAAGGAGCCACTCAAGATGGCCCAGCGTTCTCATAAAGAGCACTTGAGCTGACCATTGTGACCAAAGTTCTTGCTTGCTGGAGAATTGTTAAAGCGTCAGAAAGGAACGAAAGGAACGTGACAAGCTCCCTGAAGGAGCATGATGTGGCTTCCGGGGTTTGGTGTGATAGAGAAATGGCGTTTTGCTATTCGTAGGTGGAAAGATGTAGGCTTGCTGGGAGTTTTAGAAGCATACAAGTAAACCATGGATAAAACACTGCCTGTGCTCTCCCTCGAGGCCCAGACTGACGGTGTGCTCCTGGCTTCTGACCTCCAGCCCTTGGACGGATGCTGATGGAGGCTGGGGAGGTAGATGCGCATCACACCTGAGGCTCCAGATACAGTAAAGGTCAAGAGACTGGGTATGCTCTATGGGGGACAGTGATAAAAAGGATTGTAGCCAAAGCAGATTGCAGGGCTGAGAGATGTCTGGCTCTGTGGATGAGAACTTCTGTTGTGTAAACAAGAGGACCTGAGTTCAAATCCCCAGCACCCACATCAAAGCTGGGCATGATTGCACATGACTGTAACTCTAGGGTTGGGGGGGAGAACAGGTAGATCTTGCACTCTTGCTGGTTGATCAGGCTAGCTGAAACAGTGAGTTTCTTTTCTTTTCTTTTTTCTTTTTAAAGATTTATTTATTTATTTATTTATTTATTTATTTATTTATTTATTATGTGTACAACATTCTGCTTCCATGTATGCCCACACGCCAGAAGAGGGCACCAGATCTCACTACAGATGGTTGTGAGCCACCAGGTGGTTGCTGGGAACTGAACTCAGGACCTCTGGAAGAGCAGCCAGTGCTCTTAATCACTGAGCCATCTCTCCAGCCCAACAGTGAGTTTCTTGTCTCTAAAATAAATTAGAGCAATGGAAGAAGACACTCCAAGTCCTCCTTTAGCCGCTGTGTATGCACCCCCATGCATGCACACCTGAGTGCACTAGTACACACAACACATCCACACACAATAAAATAATGTTTAAAAATTGATCCAACAAATAATGGGGCTTATTGGCAAGGCTGTTGAGGGATTACAGGGGGAAAGAGTCTGACATCCGTGAGGCTCTGTGCCTGGTTCTTTACTTCAATAAATAATTCATCCCGAACATTACCTCTCCAGGAAGCTGGTCCAGTTTTCAGTAGGGAAAACTAACTTTTAAAACCTTTTTATTGAAGGCATTATGCATCTCCTGATAGAAGCATGAAAATAACCTATGAATTTTCTTGCCCCAAATAAATCTCCAGCTTTGAATCTCTAGATCCTCTGGTCACTGGCAACGCATCTGAGCACACCTGAGCATGCTAAACAGTAGTATGTGGGACTGCAAACAGCAAACCCAGGCATGGGCGACCACAGGACTTAAAACATAGCTTATCCTGAGGCAGCTGGAAAACCTCAGGCATTCAGAGAGGAGAAAACACTGCCATCAGTCTCCTAGGCCTGCAGTTAGATCGGCCAATCTGACCTCACAGAGCTCTCCGTTTTCCGACCCTCTGGTTGTCCTGTCACTGCGTCCAAAACTATTTCCATGTGACCTTTAAAACTCTCATAGCACCATCATCCTGCTTAGATTAGCAGTAACTCCTCAGTATCAATGTTGTCCCCTGAGAACATTCATACACTTTTGGTAGTTCGAGTTAAGAGCAAGTAGTTTCTTTTCCCTCCCTCCCTCCCTCCCTCCCTCCCTCCCTCCCTCCCTCCCTCCCTCCCTCCCTTCCTTCCTTCCTTTATTCCTTCCTCTCTTTCTCCTTTTCTCCTTTTCTCTCTTTCTCTCTTTGACACGGGGTCTCTCTTCACAGCCCTGGCTGTCTGGGATCTCACTGCGTAGACCTTCGAGGCTGGCCTTGAACTCACAGAGACCCCCCTGCTTCTGTCTCTGAAGTGCTGTGATTAAGGCATGCACCACCATGCCTGCCTGCCTATTTCTTTTGTTCTAGTTGCAACCCAGAGGCTCTCTGGGCATAGATCTTGTTGCTGTCTCCTACCCTTTTCACGGAAACCCTTCACTTGCCTCCGTGTAGTTTTCTTGGAATTTGTTGAAGAAGTCAGGTCTGGTTCTTTACGTTTTTACGTTCGGAACGTTCCATCTTTGTCCCTCTGTTTTTGTGTGCCGCCATCCTCTTTCCTCTGAACTGGAAGATAATGATCAGTTTGATCAGATTCCTAGACACAACATTGGGCAAGGAGCCACACTGCTACATACTGGTGTGTCCCTTCTAGAGGAGGCAGTGAGTGCGGGGCCCTGCCTGTCTGCCTCTCCCATGTTATTTTGTTAGCTTACAAAATAAAGGCTTTTCTTAGCTGTTTCACACATACGTCATTATTGTCCATCCTCATCCTTTTCCTCCCTATCACCCCACTGCCCCTGCCATTCCCGTATCTTGGCTCATTCTACAGCACATTTCATTTAGCTCCCTCTCCAGCCAGGAAGTGAAAGGCGTTAGTGGAGTGTTAATACCCCTGTCTGGTTCCGTGCACAGTCTCTGATCATCTCTCCATTGCCTTCAGATATTAACTTGGGGGTGAAATATGAAAAGAACTGGCCAGAAAGGCACCTGGGACTGAAACTATCTCCTGGGAGCCTTGTTGTGCTGGCCACTGACTGAGGCCGCAGGGCAGCAGAGCACGAAGGCAGACCGTGCTGCCAGTGGTTGAGGTGTGGCTGCAGGAACGCCGCTACTCTGAGAAAGAAGGTGCCAACCACAGAGCTGGTAACAGTTTGGGTCCTGCAGTTTTATGAGAGCCCCTTGTTTGCCAGAACCCTGGGTTCTGTGACTTTTGAGTCAGCTGAACTCCCAGGATTAGCAGAGAAACCAGAAATTATCCAGAACTGTTAAAGCGTTCTGATGGATTAAAAACTCACTTCTGTCTTTGCCCTGCCTTGAAAGTTCGGAGAAGGAAATTTTTTACTTTTTTTGAATTAACTATTTTTTTCCAGAAAACAGTATTACACTGTTTTATTTATTTCCAGAAACAGTATTACACACACAGAGAGAAGTGTGTACCTTCCACCTTAGAAATGTCTAAAAGCAATCCTATGTGACATAGATAAAAGTCTAGAAGCAAATCTGTCCTTCTGTTATGGCCAGGTATTTCCAGCAGTGGTGGGAGGAGGGCTATCCAGTGCTAACTTGTTTGGAGCTGGAATTTGTTTGAGCGGTGCATCTTGGAATCGGGAGAAAAGTTAAGCTAGAACACAGACAAACAAAACCCCCGCAGATGAGATTAAAAAGAATTTAAATAAAATAGCACTCTGTTAGACACGGTTTTAACACCCACCTTTTCCTTTAACAACGCATCTTGGGAGGTAGGAGGCCTAATTATCTACAACGGGGTTAAAACTAGAGCTACAGGGCAGGCGTTGCTTAGAGACTGGAGTGATGGAAGTAAGAAAACTCACCTCTTGCTAGTTAATCAGCAGGAAGATTGTATCGTTTGTTACTGTAAACTGTTTGTTTGGGACTTAGCTCAGGGAAGCCCTAGGACTAGGGCTTAGACCTTCCTGAGGCTCATCTTCTCTTGAGCCCCTGCCTGGGTTTGACCCGATTGGCCTCATGGACCTTTCAAGGTTTTTTGAGACAGTGTTTCACTGTGTAGTTCTGGCTGGCCTGGAACTCACCATGTAGACCAGGATGGCCTCGAACTCACAGAGATCCACCTGCCTCTTCCTTCTTGAGTGCTGGGATTAAAGACGTGTGTTCTCATAGGAGGCTCAGTGAGCTTGTTTTTTACCTTGGATATAGTGCCAGCAGGGCAGTAATTTCCCTTCCTCCCCTCCTCTCCTCTCCCCTTCTCTCCCCTCCCCTCCCCTCTTCCTTCTCCCTCCAACCTCCATTCCTCCTCTTCTTTTCCTCCCTTTCTTCCCTTCCTTCCCTTCTCCTCCTCTTCCTCTTCCTCTTTTGTGTTCAAATTTAAAAAGTGTAGAATGTGGTAGGGGGCTGAGGAAGCCCTGAGTGAGTGTGTGTTATCTGACATGGGCATAGCCATATCAAGACCCAAGGCCTCAGACCCCAGGGATGGCCAAGCCTTTTTCTGGTTGGGGTTCAAATGCTGTCAGTATGCAAAAAAAAGTCTCAGACTATTGCCTACAGAGACCTGCTACCAAGACCAACTCTTCCATTGTGCTGTACATAATAAAGCCTGAGGGTCCAGGTTGTTGAGGGAGGGGTTGGTGATACTCCACCTAACCCTAGCTTTCCTGTATGCCGATCCACATTGGCCATGTCTTCATTCACTCTCGGCCCCAGTCAGGTTTCCAGGACCCAAGCTGTGCTGTATGCTGCAGAATGTGAAAGAGAGACGTGTAATGAAGGCATTTGTCTTATTAATCATGCTCAGGACTTGAAGTGAGTTCTCTCTGAGCAAAAACAAAAGGTCCAGTTACTGCCCTGAGGTTCCTAAATATATATTTCCCATACTAGCCCAGGGCTGAGAAGAAATTTGTTACCAAGACAATGGATTGAGAACTGTGAGGCGGGTTCCTCTCGCTGAATTCAGGCTGTGGGGTGGGCTTGGGTCTGCTGCAGCCAGGGAGTGATTAGAAGGCTTCTGCATGTATCTGCATATTTTCTCATATGCGATCCACAGGCCGCAACGCAATTAGAGCACAAACCACCAAGTTTAGCTTCTGAACGCTGAGACGCTCTGGGCCTGACTTGCATATTAAAGTCATCCATGAGCTCACGCTGTCAATCCATAGTCTGTTTTCCTGCCACACACACCCCTCCCAGGACTCTCTTGTCTTTGGTTCTTTTTAAGAACAAAGATCATATACAGAGAACTTAGAATCTACTTACTAAAAACTTAACGAGTAACCCAAAGAACAAAACTCCACCCCGGAAACCGACTTCATGCAACCATATTTTTGCCAGCTTGGGTTTTACGCTCCCATTATCGGCGGTAGTTTCCTCCCATGGAGTGCCATTTATAGACAGCTGCCAAGCCTGGTTGAGACAACAAGCCCCTGGAAGAAGAGTTAGCATATAAAGTGTGGTGGTCAGGGCAACCATCTTCTCCCCAGGGCTCCCTTTTATCAACCAACCCCAGCCACAGAATAGAGCCCCGTGTTTTATGTTTCAAGTGTACCATATGGCACGATATGAGTGCGCTTTAATGACTTATTAGCATATTCCTCCAACGAGGCTTTCCTAGTCACACCAGCCTGACAAAAATCTGAATTTCAAAATATTTGCCGCAAAGGTCCTGGCATAAATAAGGCTTGGTTGTTTGCACGCTCCACTCGAGGGCGTTGATCTTTCATGGCGATGCCCGTGGATGCCGTCGGGTCAGCCACTTCTCTCTTGCCCTGGACCTGAACACTTTCTGGATTCACACTATTAGTTAGGTGTCCCCATGACGTGAGGCATCTCCACGCTGCTTATATCCTGGGCTTTAAATAACACTCTGCTTTCTGTGACCTTGATCTTCCTTTGTGGGAATGAGACTCTGGCTTAATGCTGGTCACCTGCTTGCCTCATTTAAAAATAAAAAGGCTGTGGGCATTTGGGGCAGAACCTGGTACCAGCTCAGGGATGGGGCTCAGGGTTTATACTGTGGCTTTGCCAGGGGACAAAAGCCTGGAGGTGGGTCATGTTTGCATTGTGACCGCTCTAATGCAAGTGGGGTGTGCAGGAACAGAGGTGACCAGGGCACAGTCGCCACGCTCCCGACAGAGGAACTGGCCTTAGCATCTGCTGTGCTTTTTAGATGCAGCTGAATGTGTCTCCTACTTCCACCTTGGGCGTGATGTCCAAGAGATGGCTGGAGACACAGCAGCTGTCTGGTAACCACAAGGAAAAGCAAAAGACTAAAAGCTGATAAGAGAAAATGAAACAAGAAACCAGGTACAGTACCATAAACTTGTAGTCTAGCACCAGAGATGCTGAGGCAGGGGAACTGCAAGTTTGAGAACACAGTGACCACATAAAAAACAAATAGAAGGAAGATACTAGGAAATGAAACAAAAGACCACGTGTGTTAAAGGTGCTATGGGAATGGGGACACAGCTCAGTCGGGAAAGTGTAAGCTTGTCATTCTCTAGGTCCTGGTCCATATCCCAGCACTAGGTAACCTTGGCTTACTGGCACACTCTGGAGGACGGGCATTCATGAGTTCAAGGTCATCCTCAATCACAAAGTGAGTTTCAGATAAGCCTTGGGCTATGTAAGATCCTACTGAAGAAAATAGAGGGGGATTGTTAATTGAATTTTCCTAAACATTCTACCTCCAGAGATCAGGAGACAGAGGGCAGAGTGGCTGAGACACTGGCTCTAGGTGAGCTAAGGGAATCCCCTGCCTTCAAAGACTGTGCTCCTTAGACACTACTTATTCTGGCTCTCCAGAATGAATATATTTGGAGACGGGGTCTTCAGGAGGTGGTTAAGGCTAAATGCTGTTGTATGAGTGGATCCTTAAACTGATTTTCACCCCACCCACTCACCCCAACACCTCCCCACTCCCACCTCCCCACAGTGAGGTGTAGTCAGGAGGTGGCCATCTTCAGCCGGAAGAGAGCCTTTGCTAGGGCCTGACTTAGTTGCTACCTTGATCTCAGACTTCTAGCTGCCAATACTGTTAAAAATAAGTTCCCTGTAACACGTAGCCCCAACTGTATTAAATTATGCCAACATTAGCTAGGCATGATGGCATACACCTGCAAAGACTCAGAAGGCAGGGGCAGAGGCAGGGGGATCTGGAATTGGAGGCCAGGCTATGTTACACAGAGTTAGTTTGTTTCAAAATAATATGATACACAATAAACAAATTATATCAATAACAAATTCTTTCTGCTGGGCTACATCTCTAAGTGATATTTCTGTGGCTTATGTCACCTGAGTAGGGCGAGGCAAGCAGGCACGGCTGTTGTGCCCCTCTGGCTGACGAAGAAACCGGAGCTCAGAAAGATTAAGTGTTTTCAAGGCCACAGAGCTAATAAATGTCACCCTCCCCTTCTTCAGTGGGTGATTGAGCAGCCCGTGGTCGGTGTGTGGCCACTCCTGCTAATAACTTCAAAGGAGATTGTCTCAATTTCTAAAACTGTAACAATGATGCCTTTAGAACTGGAGTCAGCAGGCTTTTTCTGGGGCAAGCTGGAAAGACAGCCTGTTGGTCAGGCTTTCCCGGCCATGTGGTCACTGTTGTAACTCCCTAGCTCTGTGCTGTAGAAGCAGCCATGAGCAGTACCTGGCCGGACCGGCAGGGATGTGTCCAGATGAAGCAGTATTTGCAAAACCAGGAGGCTCACCCCATTTGGTCTGCACCGCGGGTCGCAGTCTGCTGACTACTGTTTATAAATGTGAAACCCCAGTGTCTGAATGAGAGGAGATGGGTTTGAATTCTGCTGCACGAGCTTTCAAGCGAGAATGGTCTGCCTGCCCCGCCAGCCCACCAAGATCGCAGTCATCCGTGGAAGATACCGCACGAAGGAGGGCGCTGAAGAGGAGGAGGCACTTACGCAGAAAGAGTTTGGTGCTGGCATAATTTGATTCATAGCTCCACTTGCTCCTGGATACTCTGCCCAGCGGAACATCTCTGACTTAGGGACTGGAGCCAGCTGAGGCTCCCATTGGGCCCTGGCAGGGAAGACCCCATCTCCTCTACTGAGAGGGGGGGTGCACCTCCAGTTATTTAGGAGGCTGAGGGAAGGTCCAGGCTTCCTGTGTGGAGGACCTTCCTGTACTTGGAGCCCAGATTCTTAGTGACAAAGCTGTTTATCTGCATCAGGGAGGGACACATGGAGCGGAGGCGGAGCTAAGGTCCCCCCAACCAGTTTCCAAAATGAATGGTGACCTTGATACCCTCTCTTCTCTCTCTCTCTCTCTCTCTCTCTCTCTCTCTCTCTCCTCTCTCTCTCTCTCTCTCTCTCTCTCTCTCTCTCTCTCTCTCTCTCTCTCTCTCTCTCTCTCTCTCTCTCTCTCTCTCTCTCTCTCTCTTTCAAGACAGGGTTTCTCTGTGTAGCGTTAGAGCCTGTCCTGAACTCTCTCTGTAGACTAGGATAGCCTCGAACTCCCGCCTGCCTCTATCTCCCAAGTGCTGGGATTAAAGGTGTGAGCCACCACTGCCTGGCATTTTTTTTTTTGTTGTTGTTGTTGTTTTCTTTTTCAAGACAGAGTTTCTCTGCATACCCTTGACTGTTCCGGAACTAGCTCTGTAGATCAGGCTGAACTCAAACTCATAGAGATCTGCCTGCCTCTGCCTCCTGAGTGCTGGGAACAGATTGTGACTTGCTTCCATCTCTGCACAGAGGGGGTCTTCTGTGAGGCTCGGTGGGTTTGATTTCTGGACTTGTCCATGTTCTAGCCTGGGACAAGACTCAGATAGCAAGCATTTCACACTGAAAGGGCCTCGTCTTTGAAATCTGACCTGACCCCACCAGCTACCTCCCCAAAATTTCCATTTCATTTTCCGGAGTCTTCCTCCTGATGGTCACCCTGTCAGACCGAGGTCTGACACATGTCGTCATCTCCTTAGCCTTTGTTTTCTGTGGGGACAAGGTCAAGGGACAGTGATTCTAGCAAATCCCTGAAGCTTAATGGACTAATTAGCTTGCATGTGCCGCAGACAGGAGCCCGCGCTATTTATGGCACCAAGAAGTGAGAAAATGTCCCCTACCATGGCTATCACGTAACTCTCACGGCTCTGGCGGGGTTTGACTGAAACACGAAGCCTCTGAAACATGTCGGTGTTAAGTGTGCACCGAATATTCAATCCAGACGTGTCCTGCTCAGGCTGTTCTGGGGCTCATAAACCTTTCATCAGAATCGGGGTGAAACGCTTGGCCTTATTTGTAAGTCCCATATTTCTTAAGACCTTGGGGGCTTATTTAGTATTCCCAGAGAAGGTCACAAGGTTGTTTTTTAGGGGTCCTGGTTTAGTGGAACGGATGACTTTAAGGCAGGGGATGCTTTTGTGACTTTCTAGAAACAAGAACCACGTTCTTGTGTATGTCACGCCCCTCTGCTCTACTTCTCCCAAACGCTCCTCCTGAAACAACCAGGACATAACCCTCTCTTACGGCTGGCTACAGAGAGCCCTTAAGTTTTCTAATAAGAATGCTGAAACCTCCCCCTGCCACATTCTCTAATTCCATGCATTATATTCAAATGGAATATTTCCATGTATAGTTTGGGATGAACCCATCGCCCCTCCTCAGTTTCTCCTTTTTTCTTTTCCTCTTATTAAAAATAGACTTCCTTCCTCATATCATACATCCTGATTATGGCTTCCCCTCCCTCTGCTCCCTCCCAGTTATTTCCCACCTCCCTTCCCATCCAGAGCCAACCTTTCTGTCTCTCATTAGAAACAAAACAGACTTCTAAGAGATTCTAAAATATCTTACAATATAATAAAACAAAAACTAGCATACCACAGGCCAGACAGTGGTAGCACACACCTTTAGTCCCAGCCCCCAGGAGGCAGAGGCAGGTGGATCTCTGAGTTCAAGGCCAGCCTGGTCTACAGAGTGAGTTCCAGGGCAGGACAGGCTGTACAGAGAAATCCTGTCTTGAAAACCAAACCAAACCAAACCAAACAAACAAACAAACAAAAACCCAGTTGTCTGTAATGCAGCCCCAACCACAATCTGGAATTCAAGGTAGGAACACTGTTTGGAATAAATACCTGGTGAATTTGCCATATTATTATTATCATATTATTCAATATGAATTAAATAATCCATAGATATGGCTATGATCCACTGCAGGACACTGCTCTGGGAATCATAGGCTGCGACACCAGAGTTACACGCAGTTACTTTAGGAAAGCTTTGTAACATCTGGCGCCTCAGTCTCTTTATCAGCAAAGTATACTTAATCCCCAACTTGTAGGACTCTATGAAGACTCAAGGGGAAAAAAAAATCCATGTAAAAAAAATCCATTAGGCATTTGTAAAATGCCTAATGCAAAGCCTGCACGCTACAGAGAAACCTTGGCTGTTACTGTTGGTCAGCAGCGAGCCCAGCCACACGTTCCTCCTTCAGGAGGAGAGAATGGCCACATTCTGAGGAAGGTCTCCCCAGGCTAGCTAGAGGCCTGGTGTGTCAGAGGTGGTGACTTTCTGGGTGCCAAAGCCCAGCCTCCCCCAAGTCAGTGACTGCACCGCCAAGGGAGGAACTGTCTGGAAAGGTTGTTGCGGGAAGTGGAGTCAGCGAGTAGCATGCGTGACAGGGCCACACGGTCCCACCATCTCTCGCAAAGTCACCAGAGACAGAGCATCCAGAGAAGTCCCTGAAGTTGTAAGTGTGAGGCTGTTGAGTAAAGAAAACAGCTTTGCTGATTTGAAAATGAAGCCCATATGACACGTGGTGACAGGAACCCAAGAGAGCGGCCCCATGCCAGATTCCATCTGGTTTTGAAACCTCCGGAGGCTGGGAATATTTAAGGAGAGGATGGGACAGTCTCTGTTCCTGAGTCTCCATCAGAAGACAGTTTCTTGAGATGGCATTGGGTCTAGGGTGGGTCAATTAAGGACAGAACTGGGTACAATGAAAAGTGACCCCCTAGGAATAAATGATATTACCAGTAATAGCAACGATGAACCAGCAGCCAAAACCCACTCTGCCCAGATGCTATGCTGAGTATTTGTGGATAAGCAACTGACAATATTACAAGGAAACTGAGGCAAAGAATAGTTTGAGGTGGTACCTAAGGTCTGAGAATAAATGGGCCATACAGCACAGCTCTGCTATACCCCAGCTGTGGATCTTGGGCTGGTCACCTCACCTCTCTGGTTACTTTGTCTACAAAATGAAAGTTGGGCCAGATTTTAGAGATCCCCTCTAACACTTCAATTTCAGGTTTCTGCCAGTTAAGCCACACATTTCATAATCAAGCTTTTGATAATATAGGTTGCCTCAAAAGCAACTCTAGTATTGAAAAAAAAAGTTTCAGCGTTCTCTCCCCCTCAGAGCTCAGGGAATCCGCAGCAGAGGAAGCAGAAAGAGTGTAAGAGCCAGAGGGGAAGGAGAGCAGCAAGGAAACGGGGCATCTAAATCAGCAGAACTGAGCACGTATGGACTCACAGAGACTGAGGCAGCACCCACAGGGCTGCACGGGGCTGCCCCAGATGGTCCAGAGCCGAAAGGAGACGTGGACACAGGCCCACATCCCAACCCAGAAGCCGTCTCCAGTTGATAACCACTTGGAAGTGAAAATTTAGTTTTCTACAAAGGAGACTCACTGGGGAAACAAAGTACTCTTAAGGGCAGGCTGCGTGCCCAGCAGGAGATGCCAACAGAAAATGGAATGGACAGCTTTGTACAGACAACATTAGAGATGCTGTGGACTTCCACCTCCCCACAATTAGTTCTTTCCCTGCACACCCAACCTTAGGTAGCTCCTATCATGGGAAGTTAGGATATAGTCTCTCGAATGTTTCTGTGTTTCAGGTATAAATGCATGTACCGACACATAATGTATAGAATTATGTTGACTGTTTGTATGATAATGCATGCTATATTGAAGGAGGTGTTTGGCATCCTAAAGTTCCAACGTATTTCTGAGTTTTATTCACATTGATGTATGAAAATGTGGTTCATCTCATTTAACTGCTATGTATGGTGTTATAATTGCACTATGGGTTATGTTTTCGTGTCTCCTGCTGATAATATTGCTGTGAACGTTGTTCCTGTCATTTTAGATACACATTTAATTTGGAGGAGTTTGTCTAAGAGGGAAGCTGTAAGGTGGACACTTATTAGCCTTTAATAGACATGGCCTGGCTACTCTTCAAAATGAGGCACCACCTTAATCCCCATGGAGAAAGAGGAGGAGGTTGTACCTGACCCCACCTTGCCAACACCTGCTGTCCCAAGACCTCAACAATATATGTTTCAACTATTATCAATTAAACTTTTCCTGCACAAAACTAACACCTTATTTTTTCTTCCTACAACTTTTAAAATTAATTTTTTATAAAAACAATATGTACAGGGCATGAGGAAAATTTCAGAGCAGAAAGGCACATACAACAAAGAGGAGGAACTGTCTCAGTTTTTGACTCCATTCGTCAGTTTTCCTTCCTAAAGGGAATGGAGACTCTTGCTTGTGTACCCTTCCAGAGATCTTCTGCACAATGACAAGCATGTGTGCACAGCATGTATATTACCAGACACATGTGAGAAGTGTTAACATATACATGATGATCCTACCTGCATGTCTCTGTACTTTTGCTATTTCCACCCAACCAAAGGGCTTGGAGGTTGTTTCAATTCAGTATTATTTTTGTTTTGCTGGTTCTATTTGAAAGAGGGCTTTGCATGTCATCGAAGTTGCTCTGTGTGTCATCTAGGTTGTTTCAGTTCAATATTATTCTTGTTTTGCTTTGTCCTCTTTGAAATAAGGCCTCTGTATGTCATCTGGGGGCTCTGTTGTCATCTAGGATTTACTCTCAGGTCAGGTGATCCTCGTGTCTCAGTCTTCCTAGTTGCTGACCCTACAGGTGGAAGGACACCATGCTGAGCTTCAAATAATGTTAATGTTTAGCTATTGTTATTGTGCGTGTGTGTGTGCGTGTGTGTGTGTGTGTGTGTGTGTGTGTGTGTGTGTGTGTGTGTGTGTGTGAATTTGCATGTAGAGGTCAGAGAACAACATTGTAAATTTGATTCTCTTCTTCTATGGGGTTCTGGGCATGAAGCTGAGGAAATCAGGCTTGCATGACAAGCATCCTTACCCAAGAAGTCATATTAAGTCCTAATATTTTATCATCATCATCATTGTTATTATTATCACTAAGATTCATTTTTATAGCCAGGCATGGTGGTACATACCTTTAATCCCAGCACTTTGGAGGCAGAGACAGGCGGATCTCTGTGAGTTTGAGATCTGGTCTACAAAGTAAGTTCCAGGACAGTCAAAGCAACACAGAGAAACCCTGAAAAAAAACTTAAAAAGCAGTATTTATTTTTGTTATTTTTAAGTGTGTGTGTGTGTGCATGTGACTGTGTGTGGGTATGTGCACAATAATGCAGTGTCTAAGGAGGACAGGGTTGCCAGATCTTCCTGGAGGTGGAGTTATAGGCATTTGTGAGCTGTTCAACATGGGTGCTAGAAACTAAACTTGGGTCCTTTATTAGAGCAGCCTGCACTCTAACCACTGAGCCATCTCTCCAGCTCTGACATTTAATTTCTTCCTTCCTTCCTTCCTTCCTTCCTTTCTTCCTTCCTTCTTTTTCTTTTTTCCTTTTTTTTTTTTTTTTTTTTTGGAGGGGAGGGTTTGAGATAAGGTTTCTGTGTGTAACAACCCTAGCTATCCTGGAACTCGCTTTGTAGACCAGGCTGATCTCAAATTCACAGAGATCCTCCTGCTTCTTCCTCCTAAGTGAGATTAAAGGGTGCACCACAATGCCCGGATTTGATTTATTTCTTAAAAAGATTTGTTTTCATTTTTATTTATATGCATACATGCAGGCCTATGTCTGAGGGAGAGTACGCCATGTATGTGCAGGTGCCCATGCAGATTAGGAAAGGACCTCGGATCGCTAGAGCTGGAGCTAAGGTGCTATGAGCTGCCTGTTGTAGGTGCTAGGAACTGAACTCAGAGCCTCTGGAAGAGCAGTCGGCGCTATCAACCACTCTGGCCCTCTAGAGGAGTAGCAAGCATGATCGACCGCTGAGCCATCTTTTCAGCAACCACTCCAGCGATGTTTTATTCTTAATGGACAATTTTTTAGGAATTTGTTTCGAGGGCTGGGATTGTATCTCAGTGGTCGAGCGTTTACCTATCATACACAAAGCCCTGAGTTTGATCTCAGCACTACCAAAACAAACAAACAAAAGGCTGAAGATTAACCAGGCACGGTGGTGCTCACTTGTAATCTTAGCATTTGGGAGGTGGAATCAAGTGGATTAGGAATTCAAAGCCATCCACAAGCCGTAATAGCAAGTTTAAGGCCAGCCTGGGATACATGAAACCCTGCCTCAAAAGACAAAAACAAAAAGAAATCTGTTTCAAGTATGTGGCTTTACTGTATGAAAATACAACATTTCTATTGCCCAGGCTTGTCTGGCCTGGATGCTGATTTTCATCGCCCATCCCTTGAGATTCTTCCACTCTCCGTCAGGTCTTTCTAGCAATGACAAAAGTTACCCAGACAGAAGCACCTTACAGAAGTCGCCGAGCTGAAGGCAGATGTTGACCATCGCAGCATCAGGTAATACCTGAGGAGCTCACTGTCCTGCCTACGTACGAGAACTCAAGAGCCACGCTGACATCAGCTATGCCTGCTGTTTCTGAGGTCTGACCATTGCCAGGCCTCGTGTATTAACAAATTGTATCTTCAGTTGTCTCAGCAGTGCTATGGAGTTGGTGTTTTGGGGGAACATTGCGGTGAGCACCCTCGTTTTGCAGCTCCAGGCGCTGGGCTTGGTGCTGATATGACTTGCACAAGGTCTCAGTCTGGGAGCACTGGTGTAGCCAGGCTCAGACCCAGACCAAGGTGACACTGAGGCCTGACCACAGTATCTGCCAGGCACGCCACACACAGATCTCATCTAGTGCAGCTGGTGGTTACGAAGGGCTATAGTTAAAGAGTTTATGGATTTATATGTTATTTTTTATAACAATCATGAAAAAAAGCTATTAAATATCATACAACCCTCAACTTCTTATTTCATTGCTCATTGCTCTCCCAGACTTGAGTGTTGTCCCAGTTAAATGGAATTGGTCACACTTACTCAAATACACCACATGTTCTTCTGCCTTCTGGTATATATATACTTTGGGCTTGAAATCTGGAGCAAAGCCCTGTGTCAGACAGTTCTGTTTTTCAACAGCTTAGTTCAGCAAACATTGACGGAGCAATTACTACGCAGTCACGAAGGCGACGACAGCGATGGGAAGAGATGGGAACCCCAGCTGCTTCCAGAGGCTGCTCACGGTGACGAACCGCTTTGAACCCTGCTCTCACAACTGACGCCCCATCCTTGGGGGTTTTCCCTCCTAGCAGCATCTTGTGCATGTGCTCTCCCATTGGGTGGCATCCCCAGACTAATGCTTCTTGAAAGGAGAAAAAGAACCACCTATCCTTGCATTGTTTAGCTTTGCCGTTTCTCTTTGGTCCATTTCTCTTTGACCTCTGCTAAACCCATGTACGCCGCCAACATCCTTAACTGAGATCTGAATAGAGCCCTAAGTGGTCATGGTTCCTACCATCTTTGCGAAGCCATCTATGTAGGACTCTGGTGGTGGCAGAGTGGAGGAATAAAGGAAGAAGGAACAGGTCTATGTATGGTAATAGAAAATATAGACCTGTCGGAACGAGCTAGCCTTGTGAGACACAGGAAAGCTGCCTTGTGTTGGGCATTGATAGTAAAAATTAATGCCTCCTGAGGTGCTCTCTCTTTCTCTCTCTCTCTCTCTCTCTCTCTCTCTCTCTCTCTCTCTCTCTCTCTCTCTGTGTGTGTGTGTGTGTGTGTGTGTAGGAGTTATTGGAAGCCAGAGTGTTGGGTCCCCTGGAGTTGAAGTTAAAGATAATTGTGAACTGCCTGAGATGGGTGCTGGCAATGAACTCAGGTCCTGAACAATACATGCCTGGAACCACTGAACCCCATCTCTTCAGCCCTTTATTTTCATTGTGGGTGAGGCTACCCCTGAGCTGGTGGTCCTGGGTTCTGTAGGAAAGCAGGCTGAGCAAACCGTGGGAAGCAAGTCAGTAAGCAGCTCTGACTTGGCCTCCACGGCCTCTGCATCAGCGCCTGCCTCTGGGTACCTTCCGTGCTTGAGCTCCTGTCCTGACTTCCCTTGATGAACTGTGATGTGAAAATGTAAATAAACCCTTTCCTCCTCCGCTTGCTTTGGCCATGATGTGTGTCTCATCACAGCAAGAGTAACCCAAACTAAGACGACATGGTTAAAAAACACGAAAAATAGATCCAAAAAAAGGCATGCGGTGAGCTTTCTGAGTTTCCTTACATCAAACGAAACAAGCAGGAGTGTGTGATTCTTATCCAGCTTTAGCCTACAGAGTTATGGTTTGTTTCTGTACCCAAGGCAGTGAGTCTGTCTAGGAAGCGTTTACTTCCTGTTTGCAAATTTCTTCCCCATGGTTGAAACTTGGGAATCCATAGTCCAGTGAATGCTGACTCAATTTCCCTGTCCTGCTCTCTACCTAGGAGAAAAGCACCAGCTAAACTTGACTTCTGCCTCCAGGCAGACCCTAGGAAGTCTGTGCCTGTCAACAGGTCTGCCTGCTCTGTTCATGCAGGAGAGCTAGTCCTAACTAAAGTATTAGGTTATTTTAGATTATGTGACAAGCTTCCTTTTTTTTTTTTTCCTTCCTTTTCTCCCTTCCTCCCTCGCTTCTCCCTTCTTTTCTTTCTTTCTTCTTTTATCAGCATATGTAGACTTGGCTGGCCTGGAACTTGCTATATAGATCAGCCTGGCCTTGAACTAACAGGACCCACCTGCCTTCTCCTCCTAAGTGCTGGGATTAAAGGTGTTCACCACCACGTCCAGCTTCTTCCATCTTGATATGATTTAAACTGGTTCTCAGTAGAACAGGGTTAAACACTGGTCCTCCTTGGACATCAGCCAGCTGTGGGCACGGGGGCTCCCTGGGAATTCACAAAGAACCTACGTGAACTTTCAGACGAGAGCCCCCTGAGGCTCTCCAGGTGGCATTTCCAGTGGTGTGTGCTGCAGGGGGCCTGGCAGAAGGGCCTCTCATCGACTGGGTTTGAATGCCTGTGAGATGGGCCCTGTGGATTTGCATACAGAAGGGAAGAGCTCCTTGGTAGGCAGAGGAAGGGAGGCCCAGTGGGAGCTAGCTGCTATAGGCGTCCAAACGTGCAAAAGGCCCAAGAAGAAATATCTGGCCTGGTGCCCGGGCAGGAGTCTGTGATGAACATCTTATCCCAAGGGAGCAAATGAATGGTACATGTTTTGAAATTAAGCACTTAGTGATTATTACTTTAGAGGTCTTAAAACATTTAGTTCTCAGCTTATCAGACCTCACTATATGGCATTAAAGGAAAAAAAAAACCCAGAAGATAAAATATCTCTGAAATTATAAACAGAGTCTTAGAATGACAGATCACCCATGGTTAAAAGAAGTTATTAACTTGGTGCACAAAAGACTCTCTCCTCCTTGGGAGGAGCATGCTCAGGTCACAATAATTAAACCTTGTCTTTCTCGCCTTCGTCCCACGGAGGTTGGTGGAGAAATTTCAGCAGAGAAAAGGGCCAGCTGGATCATGCATCGTTCAGATGGGGAGAACTTGTGCCCTCAACACAAGGGAATCCTCTAGAAAGGGCAAATCCATCCTTTCACGGCATAGACAGTCTAACCAGCCCCCTCCGAGAGCAGGACAGGATTAGAAATAATAGCCTGTGTTTATTTTTTGTCTGGGAGATGTGGAAATGTAGGTTTATGGCTTGAGTTTTTACTGTTATGATATATGGTGACTGGAATAGCCCTAGCTGCAGCCTGGACCCAGCCAGACAGCAGGTCGTGGGCTCACCAGAGCCATAGTTTCAGGTTCAGGGACTCCATGTACTGACCCTCTAAAGACGTCTCTAGCTGCAAAATTGCTAGCTGCAGCGATCACTGCCTTTAAACAAGCTTTTTATTATAATTTATTTATTTATTTGTGTGTGTGTGCTTATACAAGCGTGCACGTTTGTGCCTAAAGCACACCATGGTGTGCATATGAAAGTGCAGTTGGCCCTGTGTTGTATTACGTGAATTCTCAGGAGCAAGTTCAGCTTGTCGGGCTTAACAAGTACTTTGACCTGCTAAGTCGTTTTCCTGGCCTAATATTCTAATTATTTTGAAGGAATTTCCCTTGATTTGAATTTTTTGAGTGGGGGATATTGGGAATTTCGGAAAAGTGATATTTTGAGATATGATCCATAACTCATGTAGTTCCTCCACTTAAAATGTATATAATTCTTAGTATCTAATGGTTCCCAGAGCCATATAATCATAATATGCTGGTCATTTCCCAAAAGGGTACTAATCTCCATCAGCAGCTAACCCCCATTTTCTTACTCCCTCAACATGTGACAGCCACGAATCCGCTTTCCATCTCTGGATATTTAGCATCAATAAAGTCAAGTAATACATGATCTTTGTCTGTCTTCTTTCACTTAGCATAGTGCTTTCAAGATCTGCCACATTTTGGAATGGCTTAGTACTTTGTAACTTTTTATGACCGTAGAATAGAGCCTGAATGTATCATAGTTCATCTGTTCATCAGTCAGCAAATATCAAGGCTGTCCGTTCTTTACACTGATCTGGAGATGTTGCCGTAGATAGTTGTGTGAAAGTTTTTATGTGAATTCATGCATTCATGTCTCCGGGATGTGTGCACAGGAAGAGTTGCTGGGCCACATGATAACTTCACAGTTGATGTTTTGAAAAACTGGCAAATTACTCTCTGGTTTTTCATGAGTGATAACTATTGTTTTTGTTTGGTTTGGTTTGGTTTGGTTCTTGGAGCCAGGTTTTCTCTGTGGATAACTATTTCTTAGTTAGATTTTCTATTGCTGTGAAGAGACACTATGACCATGGTAACTTTTATAAAGGAAGATAATTAGTTAGTGCTGGCTTACAACAACTTCCGAGGTTTAGTCCCGTATCATCATGGTGGGAAAAGTTCTACAACTGGATCGGCAGGCAGCAGGAAGAATGACTGGGCCTGACTTGAGCATTTGAGACCTCAAAGCCCACCCACAGTGACATACTTCCTCCAAGAAGGCTACACCTATTCCAACGAGAACACACCTCCTAATAAAGCCACTCCCTGTGAACCTATGGGGGCCGTTTTCATTCAAACCACCTCAGTGTTTAGCCAGGGATCTCTGCCTTGACTTAGGTGAAGGGTGCACATTTGAACAACTGGATAGTGGTTGTATTTCCATGTGGCGTACAATACACTTTCTCAGGAAGTTGTCACATATTCTAAGGTTCTTCATTAGTCTCTTGACCTTGTTTTGCTCCTCACCTCCCTTCCGAATTGTTCTGTGTTCTCATCAAGGTCCACTGAGCCTTGTTACTAGTAGTGGAAAATTACAACCAAAGGAAGCTGGACAATGGTTGTGGGGGCACCACGGGACTTAGGGGCATACACTGGGCCATACTGGCCTGTGTCTCACCTTGGGTTTTCTTGGAGATAAACACTAAAATTTTAAACGTACATTTTATTTTCATATTGCTAGCAAAGTCTAAAATTAACCCTTATTTTTATTGTGTTCTAAAGAATATTAGGAAATAGGCATGACTCACTTTTATCTGTATGCCTTATGCCTATCTCTAATTTTCTATATCTAATCTAGTGCTTTATTTATACTTTGTTATTATAAATCAAAGTTTAGATCTAGCATCATAATAGCAGAGCCTTTTCTCTATGCTTCTATTGCTACTGGCTTCTCAAACCTTTCTGTGGAGCCATTTCATTTTGTTGAACTGTATTTCTCTGTACTTCTTGCAGAAAAGAACTGGTCACATCTTATGGCCAACCCTAGATGCTCTCTCGGGATTCAGACCAGTGTGCATGATAACTGTTTGTGCCCACTCCCTGCCACTTCCTCTCCCTTATCTCCACCTTCATGTCTCTGGGGCTTAGCACAGTTTAAATAACTTCCCATTCATGTCTAAGATGTGATTTGGAAATCCTTGTCTCTTCCAATTTTATAGTTTGGTAATACTTGACTCCTGAATTTTTTTACTTTGAGGGTGTGTGTGTGTGTGTGTGTGTGTTTTCCTGACAAACCTAGAAGAGACACACATCATTTCTACTGCATTGTGTTGGTAGAAATTGTAGTCCCAAGGGAAGTTGGGAAATGTAGTCGTCTACAGTTGATGAGTAGTGATGGCTGCTTATAGACTCGTCTCTGCCACATTCTTCATTGGTAGCTATTTCCCCTAGCTATTTAAAAATTTTATTCCATTTCCTTTAATATCTAATGTCCATCCACAAGAAATTCATGGCCAGTTTTATGGTTTTTTTTGTTGTTTTTTTCTGTTGTTGATGATGATCAGGCATTCCTCATTTCCCTACTCTCTCAGTGTGTGGCAGCCACTAATCTGCTTTCTACCTCTGTAGACTTGCTTATGTTGAACACTTAACATAAGCAGAACCATGTAATATGTGGGCCTTTGGCTTCTTCCACTTAGCTATTGTTTTCAAAGTTCATCAAATTGCCGAATGGATTCTTGAGTTCTTTCTAGGAGAACACTGACTAGCCAATGTATTTGACTTTGTGTGTATGTGTCCCAAACATAATTTATGATTTCTGTCTATTTATGTTTCATTTTTGCTTTTTTTAAAACTTAGCTTGTTGAGAATTTAATGTATTCTAAAAACATTCTGGAAAATCCTAAGGCATACTATGTTGGAGTATTGAGTTTCTGCCTGTTCTTTGTTCTTTACTTTGGGAGTTTTAAAATTCACTTTTTCTGTTTTTAACTTCTCTTTTATACTTTGTATTTATAACTATTTGTATTTTGCACCAAGTATTTTCTTAGTTTATCTTTTAATTCTCTATCTCTTTACCTCGCTATATTTAATTTGTTGTTTAACTTGTATGGTGAGGGTTGTAAATTTTTCAGTGATAGCTGGGCATGATAGCACAGGTCTTTAATCTCATCACTTGGGAGACAGAGGCAGGCAAGTCTCTGAGTTCAAAGCCAGCCTGGTCTACAGAATGAGTTACAGGATAAACAGAGCTCCATAGAGTAATCTTGTCTCAAAAAAACCAAGAACCCACACTCTTTTTTCCCCCACACCAATAGTATTTAACTGCTTCTGAGAGATCTTTTGTTTGTTTGTTTGGTTTAGTTTTCTAAAACAGGATTTCTCTGTATAATAGTCCTGGCTGTCCTGGAACTCACTTTGTAAACCAGGCTGGCCTCGAGCTCCCAGAGCTGTCTGCCTCAAACTCTTTGCCCCTCAAGTGTTGGGCTTGAAGGCGTGCGCCACCTTCACCACTGGGCTGTGAGATATCTCTATTTACTTTTTTAAAAAAAAAATCTTCCAAAATGATCCTAGACACTGCAAGCTTTTGCTTCGGAGATTCTTACAAACCATTTTCAAACTAAATTACTCGACTATCTAACTTTTGCTGGATGTGTCTTTGCTTCGCTCTTAGGTCTATAAACAACTTTGAATCTTTTTCCATGGGAAGCGCATGCGCACTGCGGAACTCTTTATATAGTACTTTCTCCTCAGGCCACAAAGAATTCATCACTCTTAGCTAGAGTCAACAACAGCAATAATAATAGTAATAATAATATATATATATTTTTCAAGATAGGGTTTCTCTGTGTAACTCTGGCAGTCTTACAGTCTTAGAACTCACTGTAGACCAGGCTGTCCTCAAACGCACAGAGATCTACGTTCCTCTGCCTCCTGAGTGCTGGGATTAAAGGCATGTGCCATCACTGCCCAGCTAATTATTATTATTTTTAACTTGAGCAGTTTTTTTTGGGGGGGGGGGACAGGCATATACAAGCATGTATATAAGTGCTTGTGAAGATCAGAGGGCAGAGCCAGGTGACTTCCTCAATTGCTGTTCTCCTTTCAGGAGACAGACTCTCTTGCTGAACCCAGAGCTCCCTGATTGACTAGACTGGATATCCAGTGAGGCCCAGGGATCCGCCTGTTCCTACTTCCCAGTGTTGAGGATGCTGACATGCTCTGTTTTTGTGTGGGTGCTGGAGTCCCGACTCAGGGCCCCATGATTTTCTTACAAGCGCTTTCCCAACTAGGCTGTCTCCCTAGCTCTCAAGTTGTCTCCCTAGCTCCCGGGCTGTCTCCCTAGTTCCCGGGCTGTCTTGACTACAAAGACAGTATGCAATTTTGTCTTTTTGTTCAGCAGCTGTGGGATTTCGAAAACATTACAAAACTCTTCTGAGCTGACCTTTCCTAATTATACAGTGTGGTATTGTAGTTGTGGTTTGGGTGTGAATCGTCTGCCGAAGGCTCACACACGTTTGAAACCCTTGGCTCTCAGCTGGTGGCAGTGTTTGGGAAGATTGTGGAGTTTTGGAGATTGTTGCAGCAGGCCCGTTATGCGCCAGGAGGAAGGAGAGAGACAACCTTTGCGGTTTCAAAGATTTTAATAGTGGTCACTGGTCAGTCAGGGCTGCAGGACAGTGACTGGAGCCTTGTTTCTCCTGACAGCCCCCACTGGTGAAGTGGGGTTTATAAGCAACATTTGTTGCCAAGTTACTGTTACAATTTTCACCAGTCGGGATTTAGAGATTAGGGGCTTCCTCCAATGGTCCATCATTGTCAACCGATATACAATGTAATCTTTCAGTTCAACCAATCAGATTCACTTGTTCCTTCTGTTGTTTGGAACAGCCATGACTTCTTTAAAGAACTAAAGATGCATAACAATTATTTCTGTGGTTTAGGGAGGGGGTTGGTCAGGCATTGGGAAGTTCTCAGCTCCCCTAGGGCTTGTGAACCTAAACTTTATTTCACCCTACGATGAAGTCAAAATGACAGTACTCTGGCTAAGGGGCTTTTGCCTGCTCCCTTCAGGATGGTTCCTTGGCAGAGGAAGTGGGTCTCTGGAGATGGCGGGGGGTGGGGAGGGTGGGGGGGTGGGGGGTGGGGGGGGTGGGGGGGTGGGAGGTGAGGGGGTGGGGGAGGGAGGTGGGGGGGGGCTTGAGGCTTTCTACCCTGGCACCACTTCTGTTCATTGTCTGTTTCCTCAGTGTGACTATGATGTGACCAGCTTGTCTTCTGCTCCTGCCACCCTGTTTCCCTGCCTGCTGCCATGTCTTTCTCTCCAAAATAGACTCTCTGTCCCTCTGAAATCGAAAGCAAAAATAAACTCTCAAGTTATTACTGTCAGGTTTTTGGTTTTTTTTTTTTTTTAAAATCATAAGTGAGGAGAAAGTAACAATGAAGACAAAGTGGCCACTTTCTTTTATGTTTGGTGCTAAGAACCCAGCCCAAGGCCTTGGTTTGCCGCTCTGCTGCTGAGCTAAATCTCTAACCCCAAATCCACTTCTTAACCAATAGGTGTTAAATAGATCAAAGACAAAGGGAAATGTCATTGTACCAATTGTCCTAGCCTGAGGAAGTCCCACAGTCCTGTAGGGTCTCACTGCGTGAATTGATGAAGAGAAATACCTGTGGAAGTTGGAGAGAGGCCTAGCCAGAGTCATGATCATGGTGGTGCAAACGAAGGTAGCTTTAGACTCAGCTGTTGCTATCCTTGCTGCTGTCGTTATTCAGCTACTCCTGCTGTTCAGCTACTCCCGCTGTTCAGCTACTCCCACTGTTCAGCTACTCCTGCTGCCGCTCAGCCCACAGGAACCACATCTGCCAATGGCAGCAGCATCTGAAGCATCCATCTTCGTAAGGACCAGTTAAGACTGCCTGCAGTCAGAGGAAAGTCTTAGTACCTGAAAGCTCCAAAATAATGCTAAATCACCCAACTAACTATAATTTCTGAAGCTCATTGAACTGAAGATGTGCAGTAAAATGAAGTTAACAACATTTTTATCGTTTGAGGATTGAGGGTTTTGTTTGTTTGTTTGTTTTTGTTTTTAAGTGACTTGGCTCAACCTTGATGCAAATCTTAAAGCAGCTCGGTTGTTTGGGAGCCTAAAGTAAGTTTTACTTTCTTCATTGCTGCTGTTATTATTTTGCGTTTCCACTCAATCCTCCCACCTTATTTTTTCATTTGAAATAGGGTCTAACTATGTAGCTCTGCATAGCCTGAAACTTGCTATGTAGACCAAACTGGCCTGAAACTTAGACGACCTGTCTTTGCCTTTGAAGTCCCACTTTAATTTAATTATTTAAAAATTAGTATATTAACTAAGTGTGTGTGGCTGTGCCACAGAGTGCTTATAGATATCAGAGGATAATTCCTGGGAATCAGTTCTCTCTTTCTACCATGTAGGTCTTGGGGAGTAAATTCAGGTCATCAGGCCTGATGTGGATAAGATTCTTTACCCACTGGGCCATCCTGCAGGTCCCTCACCTCTTTCCTTCTCTTCCTTCTTTCCATCCTTCCTTCCCTCTTCCTTCTTTCCTTCCTTCTTCCTTTCTTTTCCGTAGATTTTCGAGGCAGGGTTCCTCTGTGTAGCCATGGCTGTCCTTGAACTTGCTCTTGTAGACCAGGCTGGCCTCAAATTCACAGAGATCCACCTGCCTCTTGAGTGCCGGGATTCAAGGCATGTACCACTACCACCAGCTTCACCTCAATTTCAATATGACTTTCTTCTTAACACCCTTGTGATATTTTTGTCAATACAGAGGAAGGTTTAGCCAATCTGGAAGGAGGAAGAGGAGTTGGTTGTGTGTGGGCATCAATCCCTGCTTCATGTGCTGGGACAATCGTGTGAGTAGAGCTGAGTCTTTCCACAGTCACCGGTCATGTTGCCTGTACTCTGAGTTGTTCTGGCATCCCAGTTCTCCATGGCTGCTCCACCCATCCTCCCTATTAGGTGAAAACCCAAGAAGTGAGAGCCTACCTCTATTCAACCAGTCATGAAGGGATGAGTTCAACCCGCGCCCCACTCTTCTGTAGTGGAATCTAGAAAACATCTTGCCATTCTCATGCAATACTGTGAGCAAGAAACCCCTAGGCCTTCTAACAGCTTTGCCTTGGCACCCCTGACATAAAAAAAAGCAAAAATTTGACAACCTAAGCTCAACTTCCAAGTCCTTGAACAGGTCTATGGGAATCAGTTTCTTTCCTGTTTTTAATGCAGCACAACCCTCGATATAATAATAAATCATGCTTACTTCATGTGTAATGGGCTAGCATCATGTGCGGTGGCACATTTCCCGAGGAGGGATAGAAGTAGGGAGAGAAATCATTACCAAGAGGGCAGAGAAAATTTGAAAAATCAGCAAAGTTTAGCATGAAATGTTCCTAGTGGATTTCCAGCGCTCCTTGCTTAATGACACTGTAACGCATGCTTATAACTCAATGTAGCACTGCGGGAGCAGGACCTCCGGAGAGATGAAGGATGCTTCTTCAACTGAGCAGGACTTCAAGGCAGGGAGCCTTCCTCTGAACTTCGGAACCACTTTTCCTGCAATGCCACCACACGGGCACCGGTTGTCTGCCGGCCTTCATGCCTCTCTTTTCTGCTAACAGAACCTTGGGAGACTCTTTCTTCTGGACTTCTGATTGGTTGGACTGAAAAGATTGCATTGTATATCAGTTGACAATGATGGAACATTGGAGGAAGCCCCTAATACTTGAGGAATGGTCACTTGCCCAAGTCTGGTCAGCCAACGAGATCCTTCTTGGTGGAGGCTGTAAGACAAAGATGCCAGTTGCTGATTCTTTTAGGCAGAGACATGCTGAAGAGACCTGCTCTGCCTCTGTTTTGGTCTTCTAGTTATTGCATAATTTTTCCTTCTTTTTTTTAAAGTCACCTTTTCTTTTTTTACATTTATTTATGCATTTGTATTGTGTGTGGGAATGCCACAGTGTGGGTGTGGCGGTCAGCTTTCAGGAGTCTGTTCTCTCTTACCACGTCAGGGCTGGGGATGGCGCTCTACTGACAGTTTTGATGACAGGTGCTTTTACAACCTAAGTGGCCCTATCCCATAGGTTTTCCCTTAGATTCCCCCGCCCTTTAGCTGGCTTTGTCAAGCTGTTTCATCTCTGCTCAACCTTGTTCACTCCTGTGTAATGTCCCCTGATTTTGCATTTAGCAGGGGGGTTCACACCCCAAAGTTTCCTTCAGAAGCAAAAGGCATTTCACACCTTTGTAGATCCTATGAAGGGAACGTTGTAATTTAGAACAACCAGAGTCAGAACAGATAGTAGGGGCTCAGTAGTAGAGTCCTGGCTTTGTCCTTTGAACTCATTCCATGTGCTTGAGTACTTTGAGCCTCAGTTCTTCCCAGAAAAAAAAAAGGCTGGTAAAAAGAGAAAGGGCTTTGCAATGAAGAACACGAACCGTTCTTCCAGAGGACCCGAGTTCAGTTCCCAGCACTCTCTTCAGGAAGTGCACACTTGCCTGTAGCTCCAGGAACCTGGCCTCTTCAGGCACCTGCAAACATGAACACACCACACACACACACACACACACACACACACACACACACACACACACCACATACCACACACCACACACACACACACACACACACACACACACACTTAGCAATAAAAATAAACAAAGAAAACAAAAGGCAGAGTGGCTTCTCTTGACAACCTCACATTTACTTTTAAGTCAAAGGCAGAACAGTGTCTCTCGCTGAGTACCTGCTTCAGTTTGGGATGGGGTGGATTTTTCCCCTACCGTGGCATTATGTACTGGAGAAGATAGTCCATGCCTCTGCTCAAAGCCTAGATTTCTTGCTCAACTAAGCCTCGGTTTCTTTATCATTTGGAAGAAAATGGCAGTGTCTAGTTTTAGGTGGAGAAAACGAAGTGAGATAATTCACAAAAAAAAAACGTAACATGGGGCTGGAGAGATAGTTCAGTGGTTGAGAGCACTGACTGTTCTTCCAGAGGTCCTGAGTTCAAATCCCAGCACCCACATAGTGGCCATCTATGATAGGCTCTGACGGTCTCTTCTGGCTTGCATGTATACATACAGAGAACTCACACATAAAAAGATATAAATAAATAAAAATTCAAAAAAGCATAACACAGGCAGGGCGGAATGGCAGATGGCATTAATTCTAACACACAGAAGGTAGAGGCAGATAAATCTCTGTGAGTTTGAGGCCAGTCTAGTCTGCATAGTGAGTTCCAGGACAGCCAGGCATAGAAAAGAGGACCTTTTCCAAGAAAACCAAGAAAAAAAAAGTGTAACACAGAGTCTGATACATTCTCAACAATATTGTAACAATAAACTCATAGTATGCCTCTCTGACTCTTTTTATTTTGTCTCTGTGGCATCTCTTTAAGGTTATAGGACCAAACAAGTAGGCTGTTTAAAGATTTAAAAGCAGGGTAATCTCAGATTTAAAGACACAGTGACCAAACCTTCAACTGGACACAGGGCCTGGATTCTTTTTTTTTTTTTCTTTTTCTTTTTTTTTTCTTTTCTTTTCTTTTTTTTTTTTTTTTTTTGAGACAGGGTTTCTCTCTGTTGCTCTGTAGCTTTGGAATCTGTCTTGGAACTAGCTCTTGTAGACCAGGCTGGCCTCAAACTCACAGAGATCCGCCTGCCTCTGCCTCTCAAGTGCTGGGATTAAAGGCGTGCACCACCAACGCCTGCCGGTAGGGCCAGGATTCTTTAGCAAATGATGCTTCCTAGAGCCTTGGCAGAGCCTTGGGAGCAAGTCCCGACATAACGCTTCTCATATTTCCTTGCTACCATAGTCCTCTCCTGTGGACGACACATCCACTCTGGTTCCTCTTTTTCCGTTTGTATCTGAACTACGACAACTGACCCCTCACCTCTCAACCTCCCTCCATCTTTCTCTGCTGGATTAGACCTCTGGGACCCAGCTTTGACTTTATCATTTCTACGCCTCCCTGTTGCTGATAGCTGAGGCCCGCCACAATGCCTTTTATTCTCCTCTCCCACTGATCCCCCTTGTCCTGCCCATTACCTGTTCTTCCCCAGGAGTTTTGTGTCCCACAATGGTGCTTGATTCACTTACAAACCCCTTCCTCACACCGGGTGGAAATCCTCATTCTTTATGGCCAGGAGTAAACGTCACTTTTCTCAGAAGTTGCTCCTGATTTCATAAAGCATACGAGGCTCTTCCTCCCCTCAATCCCTAGAGCTCATTAAAACACAATGTCAGCATGTAAGGACCCTGCCTTGCTTTAGATAAAACAGGAAGGACTCCCTGATAGGAAAAACAAAATACTGAAATGCACATCCGAGGGAAGAGGGGTGAGTTCTTTGCTTTCTCTGGAAATATGGGAGGAAGTTGTACTCCCTTGGAGGAGGCTTTATCTGGAGACCAGTCAATGGACTGACAGCTGCCAAGTGATGAGAGATTCAAACTCTAAGGAATTTCTTGGGATAGTTTTACTGCCTGGGCAGCGTATATGTGCGGAAAAGAAGCTAGAACATCAGTTCAGATTTGAATGAAGGGGATTCAGGGCTGACATGGAGCTGCGTTCACTTTGCCTGCCAAAAACAGTGACCAAGAGAAACGTTTCATATGTGGGTGGCTTGGGGCACTGCACACTTTCTCAGAGTTAGTTATCTGTCCCTGTCCTCAGAGATTTGGAGTCCTTGTGTACTTTATTCCCTAGTTTCTTATAGAAAACTTAAGTGCACGGTCACTTCAGGAAACCATGAAGAGGTGGAGATACTAAGTTGCCAACGCTTTCTGTAATAGAACTGGTTTAGCTTCAGATCCATAAATAAAGCAGATATCCTTTTCTTCATTTTCCTGTGTCAGAATTTAGGATCAGAGAGCTGAGGGACATCTCCAGGATTCCTCAGAGTTGGCACAGGCATTTGTACAGGGGTAGCACTCTGACTTGGACCATTCAAAATTTCCCAGCAGCCCACACTGCTTCCTGTTCTCTTTTCACCTTCCTACATATCCTTAGAGCTAGTCTCTTGCGCCGACCCCTCCAACCTTCCATATCAACCTAATGCCTAGCCTTCACTTTTGTCTAGGATCAAAGAGAATGTGACCTACGACCTTTCCTTCTGGGCTGAATTACGAGCCACCTCAGAGACAAGTGACCAATGATAGGTCATGATTCATAGACTATTATCCACCCGTAATTGTGGATTTACTTATGCCTCCTTCAGGTTCATCTTTTTTTTTCTTGGTATACTTCTAAATTTATGCTAATAGGCACATAGAAATTAATGCTTGGTGTGCCTTTCTGATGAATTGATTGCTAAATCATTATGAAATGTTTTTCTTGGTCTGTGATAAGATACATCCATGTAGGCATATGCACATAACATAAAATAAATAAGTAGAAATGAAAGTCAAGTCTGGACTAGGGATATAGTTCAGAGCTAAGGCTTGTGTACTTAGCATGTGCAAAGCCCTGGACTCCATCTCCCATTTTTGTTGTATAAATTTCATGTATGTAACATGTTGTTTTATGTACAGTTCATTCCTTAACTTTAGTGTAAGCATCGATACAGCAAAACTTCTGTGTCCCAACACAATATTGTTGGGAGGGGTTGGGTCTCTTTCTCTTCCCTCTTCCCTCTTCCCTTTCCCCTCTCTCCCTCCATTCTCCCTATAACATGTGTTTTGGCTTGTTTTTTGAGACCTGAGACTGGTCTTGACATCTGGGTCCATTTGCTTCCATCTCCTAAGTGCTGAGATTTCAGGCACGTGCCAGGAAGCTTCTAGATACATCTCTTTAGAACCTGATTGATGCTCTGTTTGCTTAAAATAGCAAATGAAGTGGCCCCTCCCTGGCATCTATCAGCTGTTACCTGGGGGTCATCTGGATTCGTTTTACCTGTACTTTTTACTTTCATAAGGCTTGCCTCAAAGAGCATCTTCCCACCTAGCCTTTCCCCTTGTTAGGCTGACAAACAATTTAGCATGATCCTGCAGAAAAACACCAAGCACCCGGGAGTTGAAACACAACCTTGCATTTAGCCTTTGCCGAGCCTAAACAGCCCAATCTGCTATTTACACTATATTAAAATTTCACTCAGGAGTTCGTCATTTAACCAGCAGCACACAGGGAAAAAAAATTGCCTCACCTTTATCAGCATGAGATGTTGTCATTTAATTAACTTTTTTATTTATAAATGTAACTGGCAGCCTATTTAGTATATCACGAGCCATTCCACAGTGGAGGAAGAAAAGATGAAACACCTTATTTATCATGGAGAGTATTCAAAAAAATGAGTTTGTGTAGCACTTTGGAGAATGGTGGAGGAGATCCAGGGAAGCTGTAGAAGCCCGAAGCTGTCTCATGAAGATCACAATGGATAATTAAAGATTGCTCCGCCCACCATTCACCCTTCAAAACCTCACACCAAATCTATATTCTGCTTCATTCTAAAGCTTCCTCTCAAAAGGAATGGTGCAATGCAAATTTTGACTCACCTAAGGGACAGCTATGTGCTTAGAATAGTGATCACCTACCTCCCCACCCGTGACATCAGGGGAAATGAAAATCTTTGCTAATTAGGCACCTTTGTAATAAGGAAGCATAATGATTTCTATTATACAATCGAGTACAAGCGTTTACTTCATTATAAACTGCGATTCTTCTTTGTTATGAGAAAGCAAGAATTAATTTTTATTTTTGGATCAATAGTTGGTGTGCTGAGTTAATAGAAGTGAAATTTTAATACAGTATAAGACAGCAAATTAGGCCGCTGGGGCTTGGGAGCATCTTTCCAATCAGACTGCATGGCCACTGCCGGCTTGCATGAATCAGAGCAGGCTGCACTCTGGAGTTTTCTGGATTGTGGAGATGCTCCTGGAAAAGCAGTCTCCTGAAAGTCACAGAGGGGTTGAATGAATGCTTTCATCTCTTAGACTTGTCCCATAAAACTGGCGAGATTCTGAAATGTGTTTTCTCAAGGGGGCATAATGCATATTTGCTTTCTGCTGGGCGGGATGAGCCAATAATGATTGCAATCAATAAGAAAGTCTTTCATCAGGAGAGTTTTATGATAGCAGCTTTAAGGGTCCCCAGACGTGAGATGAACTCGGTTAAGTTTTATTGGTAATTTACCAGATATACTTCATGAAATCTACTCAGAGAACTTCAGAATTCATTTTTACCTCCAACCACCAAAGCCTCCGAAGACTAAGGAGACTCAACCCATTTCCATTCTGGCCAGCACCCGAGGATGCCAATCCATGTAAAATAGCTCCCAACCATCCAGACTTCATCTCTCACAGGGATGCTGGCTAACAGAAAGGCTTAATTTCAGCCCTAGTCCTCTTCTTGGCCTGCCCTTCCTCTAAAACCTACACATAAAGGCCTGTCTGGGTCACATCTTGCCCCTGATCCATGGCACTGTAGATTGAACCTAGGATTCATATACCAAGCAATCATATTCTATCTTTGAGCTACAACCCTAGGCCAAGATGCATCTGTTAAATGCCTGTCTTTAGAGTGTTGCTGTTTGTGGCTAGGGAAACTTTTAAGAGTTGGAGGTACCCTAAAGCAATATAGGTTATTGTCATTACTTTTGGTTGCTGTCGTAGTTTGAAAGAAAATGGCCCCCAAGGGGAGTGGTACTATTAAGAGGTATTGCTTTGTTAGAGGAAGTGTGTCACTATGGAGGTGGACTTTGAGGCCTTATATACACTCAAGCTACACCCAGTGTCTCAGACCACTTCCTGTTGCCTGCAAGATCAAAATGTAACTCCTCTACTTTCAGCTCCTTCTCCAGCACCATGTCTGCCTGCATGCTGCTATGCCTCAGCATGATGATAATGGATTGAACCTCTGAAACAGTAAGCAATTAAATGTTTTCCTTTATAAGAGTTGCCATGATCATGGTGTCTCTTCACCGTGATAGAAACTCTAAGACTGTCACCTACCAGAACTTGATGGTAAGATACTATTGTGAAAAACACCACATACTTTGGCCACAGGACAGCAGAGAAGTCAGGCTGGTATTGACCACAAAGCTTCCTTCCTGCAGCTATCTTTCATAGTACTAGAAGGTGCTATGCAGGCTCTTGCCTAATTGTGAACTCTGTTACCTACAGTAACAACTAGCATGGTGAGACATGCCATGGTGCTGTATTCGCACAACTCTCATGGGTGCAACCAGCAGTTTTCCGAGTGGACATTTTTTTAAGGTTTATTTATGTGTATGAATGCTTTGTCGACATGTATGTATATGTACCACATATGTGTTTAATGCCTGAGGAGATAAGAAAAGGGTGCCAGAACCCCTCGATCTCAAGTTATAGATGGTTGTAAGCCACTATGTGGGTGCTGGGAACAGAACCCAGGTCTACTGCAAGAGGAAAAAGTGCCCTTAGTCACTGAGCCAACACTCCAGCTCCTCTGATTGGGTTCACTCCACAGGAGGAAACACATTCCTATTACTGTAAAGCTGGCCAAACTCATGGCTGGGGAGATCACAGGCCCAGCAGTGAATTTACTACTGTTATTTTACTAAATGGATACAGTATCAAGTTGCCCTCTAAGTTCATGTCTCTATACCCATAGATTAGTGTGGCTCTCATACCTCATCAGAGAAGTTACATTGTGCAGTGAACCATGCTAAACATAGAAGTTCACATCTGACCAAAGTGCAGAAAATACTGAATGCTTGCTTAGTCTTAAATGGGACGTCTATGTCATGCCTCCTCACCTGAAAGGTCAGGGACCATCTTGTAAGAGGAAGCAGGAAGATTGTAAAAGGCAGAGGTCAGGGAGAAGCAGAGAAAAACAGCACCATAGAGGGACAGCTGGATGGAGTACACTGCTTTCTGTTACAATAACAGAATATCAGATAACATAAAAAGAAAAAAAAGGTTTTGCTTCATAGTTTGGGAGCTTTGACTTCGTGGATGATTGGTCCCATTGCTCTGGGGGACACGACAGGGCCTCTGCACTCATGAACTCACAGCAGCTGTGACTGCCTGCATAAGAGCTGAACAAGATCAAGCCAGTGAGTATTCCGGCATGGGTGACGGACAGCTCGCAAGCCCCATGCCTAGCTGAGGAACTACTGACGGTTGATGGCTTCTGGAAGGAGCGTTGGTTTTCTTCATTGGTGTGGCCCCAGGTAGGTGGACAGTGCCTCAGTAGATGGCCCCACATCCATGAGTATATGAGCAGAACAAATTGGATTTGTTGTATATATATCTATGTGTACATACATATGGGTATAACTATCTATGTGGATATGAAGTTTGGAGGGGGTGGCGGACTGAGGGTGGATCTTGGAGGAGTTAGGTAGGGGTGAATATAATTAAAATTCATTATATACATGTTTTTAAAACATGGAGTCAAAAGAATGTTTTACGTGATTGGAGGTAAGCCTTAGGAGGAGATTTATAAATTCCAGTCTCTTCCTGTTCCTTTTGCTTCCCAGTGAATGGGTCTCTTCTGCCATACTTTTCCCACCTCAGCACAAAAGCAACGGGGCTAACCATCCATGAAGCAAAACCTCTAAAACTACGAGCCAAAGCTAACTTCTCTTTTTATGTTATCATGATATTCTTTGTTTGTTTCTTTTTCAAGACAGGGTTTCTCTGTAGCTTTGGAAACTGTCCTAGAACTAGCTCTTGTAGACCAGGCTGGCCTTGAACTCACAGAAATCTGCCTGCCCCTGCCTCCCTAATGCTGGGATTAAAGGCGTGTGCCACCACCGCCCGGCATCATGCTATTCTATTACAGCATGGGAAAATGGAAGGATGTATCTGATCTAGCTGTTGCTGTAAGCAGGAGATATTCCAGTTTTGATAGTGTCTTAAATCCTAACTGTCTTTATAGGACTCTCAGGAACTCATAGAACACTTCCAACTGATTTTTGAGTTGCCGGTGAGGTAGACATATTATTTTACTTATGTCTTGCAAGGATATTTTAGAATGAGTATTCTTCTTTTGCAGAGGAGGAAATTGAGGCTTAGCAAAGTTGGCCAGCTTGCTCAAAGTCATATCAACTATTAACAGTACAGAGTAGAAGAAGGAGAGAGAACTGAGGGCTTATGCAACTTCAAGACCCATAATATTACCAGATGCTGCTTAGCTTCATGAGAGAAGGAACAAACTGTACATGTGCTTTAACCCCTTTGCTTTTCAGAACTTATCTTTAAGTTCTGAAAGATATCTTCCAAAATTTTGTTTTTCCCCCCTGCATGATTAGCATTATGAAGAACTTTATGTTTCTTCTTTGAGTTTTCCCAACCTACTTTTTGTTATAATGATGACTATATTGATTTTGTAATTGGCAAAAATAATTTCATAATAAAGGTTACTAAAATTCACCATTCAGAAGTGTTACTGTATTTTGGAATGTTAAATCTCAAGCATTCCTTCTGGCATATGGGTAGAAGGCGTAACGATTTTAAAAAATAGCCTTGCTGTTTTATAACGGTGTCTCCAAATTTACTGTCCCATCTTACACATCTTTGTCTATCGTCAAGGTTTGGTCCACGTGGCAACTATAGGATCTTCTAACCTGTAGACAGATGTGGTGTCTGTGGACTCACCAGAGATCTCACCAGAATCACTGTCTGAAGGTGTGCAGTGCAACCACAGCACAGCTTAGCCAAACCGTTCGCTGTGCAGCATCTGTGTTGTCTTACGTTATCGCTGGGTCAGTTCCCTTGAGGGAATCCCTACCCCTGGAATTGATTGAACAGATGTTCAATCCTGAGATTGTTTTAGGGCTTGTGTCTTCTCCATATTTCATGTTGAAACTCAATTCTAAGCACAGTAGCAGGAGGCGAGTAAGTCGTGAGGGTGGAGCCTCATGTGCGGAATCAGTGGTTCCATGGAAAGGCTGAAGGGTATGGCTGGCTCATTTTATGTTCTTGAGAATTTTTTTCCTTTTGGTTTTTCAAGACAAGGTTTCTCTGTGTGGCTTTGGAGCCTGTCCTGGAAATCACTATGCAGATCAGGCTGGCCTTGAGTTCACCTGCCCCTGCCTTCTAAGTACTGGAACTAAAGGCGTGTGCCAGTACCACAACCACCCAGCCTTCTCCTGTTATTCGTTTGTTTGTTTGTTTGCTTATTTATTTATGAGGCAGGGTCTCACTACGTAGCCCTGGCTGGCCTAGAATTCTTTATGTAGATCAGGCTGGCCTCAAGCTTAAAAAACCTCTTGCTCTCAAGCGCTGAGAGCCTCTTGGCTCTACCTTCTAAATTTCTCTTCCTTTAAAAGATTTCTTTGTTTGTCTCTTTTTTTCAAGACACGGTTTCTCTGTAACTTTGGAGCCTGTCCTGGAACTAGCTCTGCAGACCAGGCTGGCCTCGAACTCACATAGATCTGCTTATCTCTACCTCCTGAGTGCTAGGATTAAAAGCGTGTGCCACCACTGCCCTACTTTCTTAAGACTTTTTTTTTTACATTTATTTATTCTGTGTGTAGGGGTCATGCCTGCTGTGGCACACGTGTGGAAATGAGAGGATAGTTCTCTGGAGCTAGTTCTCTCCTTCCACTACAAGTTTCCAAGGAGTGAACACAGGACATCAGGCTTGGTAGCAAGTAACTTTTCCCACTGAGCCATCATCCCGAATCCTTTCATTTTTACTTTTTTTTTTTTCAAATTTGCTTACTTTTTACATTATGTGCACTGGTGTTTTGCTATGGGTGTTGGAACCTTTGGGACGAGAGTTACAGACAGTTATTTTTATACTTTTTTAAAAAAATGCTGCAAGATCCCCGGGGGCAGTAGGCAGCAGAAATGCTGTAGGTCCCAAATGGTGGTAGCAGGCCATGTGGCGGCAGACAGTGGGCCCTGGGAGCAGCCAGTCCCAGGCAGAGACGGCTGCCGGTCCCAGAGCAGTGGCTGGTCCCAGGCAGGGGGACACATGGTGGGTGGGCAGGAGACAGAGACATGGATAGACACGACATGCAGAGTGAGGTTGAATATTTATTCAAGGTGTTATGGAGGGGGAAGGGAGAAGGGGAGGCAGAGAGAGAGAGAGAAAGAAAGAGAGAGAAAGAGAGAGAGAGAGAGAAGAGGAGAAAGAGACAGAGAAGGGGGGAAGCAGAGAAGTGGGGAGAGAGGCAGAAGCGCTGCCTCTCAGACAGGAAGATGGAAAAGAGAGTGAGCTCAGGCTGGAAACTGAAGATCAGCCTGCCTCAGCAGACGGGGGGGGGGGGGGGGGGAGAGGGGGGGAGGGGAGGGAGTGGGCGTGGCTTGTCTCTTTAAGAGACAGAAAACCATTACAGTTGTGAGCTGCCATGTGGATGCTGGAAATTGAACAGGTCCCCTGGAAGAGCAGTTAGTGCTCTTAACTCCTGAGTCATCTCTCCATCCCTCCCCCCTCCCCTGGTTTTATTTTTAAATAGTTCACTGGGTCCAATTAGTGGTGACCCCACGCACATGGGTGTGAGACATTTATGGGAGCATGGTCACCTTACCAGAAGCCACATACTCAAAGAAAAAAAACGACTTTTCTCCCCCAGCAACCATCAGCTTGGTGGGGGGAGACATCATGGACCCTCCCCCATCTAAACTGAAATGTTGGTTGACTTGCTTTTGTGCAGGCAACCGAAGTTGCTGTGAGATCATGAATAACAGAGCGGTCGTGTCACACCCAGAAGACAATATTTCACAGCGCTTTCCCCATCCTCCAGCTCTTACACGCTCTCTGGCTCCTTCTGAAGTATTTCCTGAGCCTTGTTTGTGTGTGTTGTTTAGAGGGGCTCCTTTAAGGCTAGACATCGAGCAGCCAGTAATGCTCAGCAAGTTGGGCAGTCGTATAATCTCTGTACTAACAGCCTCCCCTGCAAAAAAGAAGCTTTTTAACCAAGGTTGAGAGCAGTACTAGAAGCATAAATATCTAAAAAGTAGTTTGATACTATTATCACTGTTAGATCCAAAGGCCCTCCTTCCCCCAGCTTCTCCTCATAATCCGAATGACTTGTCCACCGCTTGGTCTCTGGAGACATCCTGTTGCTCTCTCTCTGCCTTTGTTGTGTGGAATCTCTTGCTATCTCCACTACTCTCCCCAGCTCTCTTGCTTTTTTTTTTTTTTTTTTTTTTAGCCCTGGCCATGCCCAGTCTGCTTTCTTTCCTCTCTGTTCTAGACTCTTCTAGATGCCTCTGGATCTTCTCTCTCTTTTACCCACAATAAAAACCTTCCCTCTAAGGGAGCAGCCATATCAACAGTTTCTTTACTGCGACCTTCACATACAATCACTTAGCATAAACAACAACAACAACAAACAGTAGTGGGTTCCCCCCAGGAATGCGTGGCCCCCTAGCTGTGGGCTTTTGACCAGGTTTAAAGTACCAGGTATTAATTCTTTCTTTTGGAACAGGTCTCAAATCCAATCATAAAGTGGTTGTTTACCCTATAGCAGCTGGGCCATGTTCTCACCAGTAGGCACATCCTGCCTGGCAGGTCTGCTCAATAGTGTGCAGACACCTCTGCAGGGTAAGAACACTGGTGATCCCCCGCTCCAAAGAGACCTGCATAGCTTCTTCCAACACTGTGAAGAGTGAGGTCCTTTTGCCCTTCCTGCCTTGTGCCATGAGGATGCAGTGTCCCTTCCTTACGGAGGGAGAAGCATTTGAATTGCCCTCTTAGAAGCAGAGACTGGATCCTCACTAGACAAAATCTGCCAGCACCTTGATATTAGACCTCCCAGCCAGATACGTGGGACGTAATTTTCTATTCTTTGAGAATTTCCCAGTGTGCAGTATTTTGTGCAAGATGACCAGACACATAAGCCTAAAGTTTGGGATGTTTTCGGCAGAGGCTCTACAGAGGGCGCTGAGAAGGAGCAGGAGGAAATAGAGGATCACAGGATTGGGAAGAAGGATCATAAAAATTGCAGGAGGAGCGTGACTGATTAGGGCGAGGGAAGGTTACTTCCTATTGTGATCGCTTTCACTCACCAGCTGAATTCCGAAGTTTCTTTCTGACTCTGGCTTAGTTCGGCTGTTCTTTGGATTTATGGTCATATGCCCTCCCTCCTTCCCTGCTGCATTTTTATTTCTGTTTTTCTTTAGCTTCAAGTTGTCATGCATTTGTGTGAGTTTCCTATGGCATTGCTCTCCAGAACACATCTGCATGCTTTGTGGGTTAGCAAGACGATGTTGAGAAGGTCCAGGTCCTGCCAGTGTGTTAGGTGTTGTCTTGCTCCTCTGTCACTTCAGACACAGTGAGGGGGCTGGACAGATGACTCAGTAGTTAAAATTACTTGCTGTTCTTGAAGAGGACCCAGTTTCCGCTCCCAGCACCCATGTCAGGTGGCTCACAGCTGCCTGTACCTCTACCTCCTGGGGAATCCAGCGCCTCTAGTATCTGCTGGCACCTGCATGCACATGCACATATTTGCACACACACACACACACACATACACACACACACCTCAAATACATTTTTGTGCTGGTGAAATGGCTTAGCAGATAAAGACACCTGCTAATAAAGCAGTCACCAGAGTTCAATCCTGGAAACCCACATGGTAGAAGAAGAGAATCAACTCCAGAGAGTTGTCTTTTAACCTCCACATGTACACTGTGGCACATATGTGCCCACACTCACACACAAACATATATATGTGTATATATATATATATATATGTTTTATATATATGCTATACACACACACACATATATATATATACATAAAATGAATGGATGAATAAACAAAATCTTTAATAAAGACTGCAATAAAGGGGATTGATGTTCTGACTGGAAGTTTGGGCAAAACAGCTCCTTTAAATTCAGGCTTTCTCGATTTTCTACAAGTCTTTATTTATTTATTTTGTTTAGCTTGGAGACTTTCTGGAATCAGAAGCATTAAATATAACTGACCTTAGAATATATTAAAGATAGAAAAGAAAGATACCACTGCTTAATGTGCAACCTAACCATCCCCAATACTAAAACTTTATGTTCGCCCGTAAAACTTCTCTCTTAGGATGAAAACAACTGAGCGTCCCATCAAAGCAGGGGAACTCACTAAAGAGTAAAGGTATCCCTTGCTGGCAGAGGAGAAGACGTTTGATAGCCCCCTATTCCTCCTGGCCATTTCTGTGATGAAAGTTTCATGATACATCTGTCCCCAGCTAAATCCTGTGGTGACTGAAATACACAGTGGCAGTCCCCGGCAGCCAGCTGAGGGTTATCGAGTGACAGGGTACCCAAGTGGACCTCATGATCCAAGCTGTCTGTTTCTGGGGTTTCTAGTTTCGTTTTTCTTTGTGAAACAATGGACATTGAAACAGAAATGGAGATCAATATAAAGAGGAAAGGAAGTGGGGGCCAGGCTTGTGTGCATCTGTAACCCAAATCGACAGCGATAGTGTGCCCAAACCCCGTCAGGGGACAGTGCTCTCTGCAGTGAACCCCAGATGTGCTAACATCAAAATGCTGGTGACATTTGAAATGCATTTGATAGAGGCATATCTCTGGACAGCTTGTTTTTTTTTTTAACAATAGTTTATTAATCTTGAAAACTTCTCTGATGATGCCAGATTGGTCCAGACCTCAGCTACAGATGGTGTGGGAGAATTGTCTGTATTCTGTCAATCATGTATTTTAATAAAACGCTGATTGGCCAGGCAGGAAGTATAGGTGGGTCAACCAGACAGGAAGTAGAGGCGGGGCAATGAGAATAGGATAAGGCTAGGGAGGAGAAAACTCCCTTAGTCACTCCTGTACAGACCACCGAAGAGACAGCATGTAACCTGCCCAGCTGAAAAAGGTATGGAGCCATTATGGCTAACATAGATCAGAATAATGGGTTAATATAAGTTATAAGAGTTAACAAGAAGCCTGACCCTATGGGCCAATCAGTTTATAACCTTATGGAGTCTTGTGTGTGATTTTCTTTGTTGCTTACTGGCTGTTGGGGTACTGGGAGGGACGGAAACCCCAACAAGCTGGCCCTCATGCTACATATGGCGCCAACGTGGATAACTGAATCCACATAAAGCGTGAAAAGCTTGGGAAAGAATAGACTAAAGCATGTTTTCTTGGTAGCAGCAATTTCTCAGGTCTGCTCTGTTTGCTAGAGCAAGCAAACACTCTCATCTAAGGGAGGCTTCCTGACTCAGCCTTAACTGCAAAACCTTGCAGCTCATTAAGAGGTCCTGCCACGAAACACTTAAATGCTGTTGGTGAAAAGCTGAACACATGCTTTTCAGTTTTCAGTCGTAGCAGGAAAAAAGCTGTGCTGTTTTAAAATGCCGGCTTTCTGGGCTGTCCTGCCAGAGCAAACTCTGACTCTTTCAGGCAGGCAGTCCGACTGAGTGTGGTCTGTGAGCAGAATGCTGCAGCTTGCTTGCTGGCAAGGACTTTAAAACGCCATAGAATTGTGGCAATGAACACAGCTCTGGCTGGTACCTCAGCCTTGAGGCTGAAATGCTAAGGAATGAGCTGGATCTAGCTGTCAAAGCCACGGCTCTCCATATTGCTTAGTAAATTAATGGCTCATGTGGTCAGAAAAATAAAAATATACATTAAAGAGAGATTCAAAGAGGAAGAAAACCTCTAAATGGTTTACATTGTGCATATGCAGGCTAAAAGTTAAAGTTCTTAAAGTTAAAAGGAAAGAAAGAGAGTAGTTGGGTGTGGTGGTACACACCTTTAATCCCAATGCCTGGGAGGCAGAGGCATATTGACCTCTGTGACTTCAAGGGGTAGAGGTAGATTGACCTCTGTGACCTCAAGGTGTGGTAGTACACGCCTTTAATCCCAATGCCTGGGAGGCAGAGACAGATCTCTGTGAGTTCAAGGTGTGGTAGCATACACCTTTAATCCCAGCACTGGGGAGGCAGAGACAGGAGGATCTCTGTGAGTTCAAAGACAGCCTGGTCTACAGTGTTATTCCAGGACAAAGATATACAAAGATCCTGTCTCAAAAAGCAAAAGTAAAAATAAAAGAAATAGAGGTTAAAATAAAGCCACATAAAGATGGAAAATGCACAGAGAATCTTCATACTGTATGCTATTATGCTCTCTTTAAATTGTTTGATTGCTGAGGAAGGAGCAACAACTGCTAAAAGACTTTTGTTTATAAATGCTGAAGAATTAATCCAAGATAGACATTTTGAAAATACCTTGGCTTCAAAACTGAAGTCAAAAGGTTTGTTACTTTGGAGAAGAGATTTTGCTTGTGTTTCCACAGAAAATGAGAGCCTCTGGATTTATTCAGAGTTAAGAAAATTCATCTTTGGCCAAGGGAGACCACCTGAGCAATCTCCGGTAGGAACAGATGGCCCAGATGTCTGAGTTCTACATACAGAACGGATTCAAGGCGCTACCTGAGATGATCAGGTCTCACAGGATACTCCAGTCAGGACTTGATTATAACTCTAAATTTTCTTTAGGTCCCCATAAGATCATCAGCGCCCCCAACCAGCAGGAAGGAGCCTGAAATACTACGCCCACATTCCCAACAAATGGACTATGGGTATTTTCTTTTGTTTAAAAAAAAAAGAGGGAAATGGTGTGGGAGAATTGTCTGTATTCTGTCAATCATGTATTTTAATAAAACGCTGATTGGCCAGGCAGGAAGTATAGGTGGGTCAACCAGACAGGAAGTAGAGGCGGGGCAATGAGAATAGGATAAGGCTAGGGAGGAGAAAACTCCCTTAGTCACTCCTGTACAGACCACCGAAGAGACAGCATGTAACCTGCCCAGCTGAAAAAGGTATGGAGCCATTATGGCTAACATAGATCAGAATAATGGGTTAATATAAGTTATAAGAGTTAACAAGAAGCCTGACCCTATGGGCCAATCAGTTTATAACCTTATGGAGTCTTGTGTGTGATTTTCTTTGTTGCTTACTGGCTGTTGGGGTACTGGGAGGGACGGAAACCCCAACAAGCTGGCCCTCATGCTACACTACAGACATACAAATTCAGATGGAAGTTTGCTACCTCACCTACTTCGCAAAGTAATAGTGGTAGGTTCACATGTTTTGTGATGTGGATGACGATAGGCCACGCACTTCTAAAATCTTCTGTCTCACCACACACATGCATGTTCTCTCACATACGCTCACACATACACATGCATGTACACACACACACACACACACACGTTGTTACAACTTTCACTTCTTTACACTGAGTCAATTCAAACTGGTTGACTTTTCTCTTCGTTCTTGGTCCTGCTTCTTTGTGTGCCTGATAGTTTTTCTTCTGCAATTCAGAGATTATGAGTTTTTAACCTTTTTGGGTGCTAGATATTTTTTTATTTCTGCATACAAATTTCCCCTCTTTAATGGGAGTGCTGAGATTGAACCTAGGGTCTCAAACATGCTAAGCACAACTCCATCCCAGCCCCCTCTTTATGTGTTTTTAGACTTTTAAAATAAAAGGCAACTAACACACTTGACAAAATCTAAGCCTTTCTGGTTTTGTATTTAGTCTCTTCTCAGGTAAGACTTAGAATTTTAACCAGATGGAGACTTTTGCCCCACTATGAAGAAGACTGTCTCTGGGCACTCTACAAAGTGCTCTTGTCCTTGAGCGCCCCCACTGGCTGGAGGAAAGGAGTGTCAGGGCCCGGAGAGCTCTCTGTGGCTTATTCGCTCTGGTAGGCTGCTTCTCCCAGTCTCAAGTAGTTTCCTCAGCCATGTGCACCAATCAGGGCTCAGGTAAAGACAGAGGGAGCCAGATGTGGTGACACACACGCGCCATATCAAGCTGAGACAAGAGGGTGACGAATTTGAGGCTATCCCGCACGACGTAGAAAAACACCACCACCTCCACCGCCACCACCAAACCCAAACAAACAAGCAGACAGACAGGGTGGCTCCTCAGTGTGTCTGTTAAGTTCTCTGGGCAATTGTCTCTTCTTCGCCTGCCGACAGCGTGGTCATTCAGGAAGCCCTGCTCTTCCCAACTCTAAGAGAACTTTGTGTAGGAGCTAGGCTCTCCAGGGAGTGGACTGAGATAACGGTGAGGCTTATCTTGTATGTTTCCCCTTTCGGGATCACTTCCCTTCATTGACTTAGGTCTTGTATTTTGAAGACCATTGTTTCTCCTGTATTTTGCCTTTGCTGTTATTGTTACCCAGGCACAGAGTAGAGTAGATCCCTGTTACAGTGTCAAGGCCACAACAGATTCTAATTCTCAGTCATTTTTTTTTTATTTTATTATTTTAATTCTGTGTGTTTGTTTTGGGGGTGGGAGTATGTACAAGTGAGCACATGGCTGCAGAGGCTAGAAGAGGGCATCAGATCCCCTGGTACTGGAGTTACAGGCAGTTGTGAGCTGCTCAACATGGGTCCTGGGAACTGAACTCACGTCCTTTGGAAGAACAGTCTTAACCATTCAGCCATCTCTGGCCCATTTCTCAGTAATTTTAAAAATTTGTTGACTGTGTAAATGAAATGTGGTTCTGACTTTAGTGGAATCCATTGCTTAACTAAGTTTGCTTACCATCCACGTGACGGGAACTTATTAAATTATTATAGATAAAAATTGTTCTATCTCTTGAAAAGCATGACCAAGAGAGCTCAGCAGCTCCTGAGGACTAAGAAACCATTTGACTATTTTGTCAAGACATCTTGTGTTAAGAAATAAATTAAGTCTGCATTTTGTTTTTTTCTGTCCTTCTATTTCTCTGCTAAAGATTTCAAATTCCAAGCTCGGCTGGTCCCCTTAGGCTGGATGTTCTTGTTGTAGCTTGAGAATGGCAAGATGCCTTGGATGACAGACCCATCAAGGCGGATCTGTGGCAAGAAGATAAAACTCTGTTAGGGAGCAGGGCTGCTATTTCCAAAGAAGGAAGAGGTACCGTGCAGCTGGGCAAGGGTCTCCTGCTGCGGGCATTTGGGAAGCTGGTGCTAGACTGTTTTAGTTTGAAGCTTTTATTGCCTGTGGCACCATGGAGGGGTAAGTACACTGTTGCTCACTGTCCACCGGACACTAAGCTGTGGCTAATGAGACACCCCTCAAATGCCTGTTGTTTCCCCCTAGTCTCAGAACTTCCCTGTAACATACATTGGACTCTGTCCTGAACCTCTGAAACTGTTCTTATACAGAATGTTTTTTAATACTAGGGTGGTTACCAGACAGGGCAAGCTTGAAGGCCTCTGTCTGGGAACCAGGCCAGGTTGGTAGGTTGGGCAAAGCACATGATGTGCAGGTAAGAGGTTATGAGGGCGAAGGTTCAGAAAGGAGAGTTGAAAAAGTGTAGTGTGTGCATGTGCGAGTGTGTGTGTGTGTTGAAATCCAGAGGGCATAATTCATTTTTAGATTTAGATTTTTGATAGCAGATAATCCTAATACATACAGATGGAAACTGAGACTAATCCCATAAGTACACCGAGCCTGGGGACCTATTTAGAGAACCTCACAAGATGGGTGTCGCACCCTGCTCCGGACCTCATACACAGGAGAGACATTAACTCCATGACGCCTGGTGAACTTTGAGGTTGGATTGTTAGCTTTCATGTGGCTGGTGATTACAGCGCCAATCTATGGGAAGCGCCCCGCTCCAGTGCCCGTTAGCTTTCCTGTAGCTGGTGATTACAGAGCCAATCTGTGGGACGTGCCCCACTCCAGTGCCCGTTAGCATTCCTGTGTCTGGTGATTCCAGTGCCAATCTGTCCAAACCGCCCTTCTCCGGTGCCCGTTTCCATTTACACTTCTGTGTTAGAACACTTAGATGCCATGGTGCTATTTTTAGACTCACATGGCAAATTAATACAGTGAAACATAGAATTTTGGGCGTAACCAGACTCATTCTCATGCACCTATGCCATAGTACGAGGGATTTCGGAAAGACATCATAAGATCACAAACAGAAGATTACGTAATAACTTTTTGTTTTGTGATAATGCCATAAATGAAAAGAATTGTCTTTCTATTTTTCGTCTGAGTGGGAAGACGCTGAAATGCCTCAGTGGACCCCCACCTTCTCTTTCATAACAAACATTTCTTATTGAAAATGTAAGACATTTATGAATTGTGTTATCAGTTGGCAAGACACACCCACACTCCACCTCTTGCACTGTGTGGCTCCACAGGTCACTCAAAGGCTCTTCAGGGAAGGCCTCGCTGCTGTGCCATCTGACGGCTCTGCTATGCCTAGCTCCGGTCTACTTAGGCTGCTGAGCTGAGGACTACAAAGCGGCTCCAGCCATTGACTGACTGGGTCGAAGGCCCAGCCATCTCTGCCTGTCTTGGAGCTGTTTCAGTGATGGGGCTCAGCTGTGCACTCCCACTGAGCAGACAGGAACTTTGACAGATCTTCTTAGACAGTCCTCTCCTCTCTTCTCCTTCTAGGTGTTTCTCTCCATGTGTCATTGTTCTCCTAACTTCATCCCACACCTGCTTCTGACCCAGCTAACCAGGGGGTATGACGGCAAGGATGCGGTTTGATGTCACCATCTGAACACACTCGCGCGGCAGCGGATGAAGACAAGATTATGCAGTCTCCCAGGTGTCCGTGTTGCCTCCCTTCCGGGACCAGTGTTCTGACTCAGTATCAGGAACCAGTTAGCTCTGTTGCTAGCCTTTGGATAAATACTACTTCAGGATTATCTTTGTGTCTGATTTTTTATGTAAGAATGCACATCATTTCATATTCCTTTGAGGTGGTGGTGTGAATATTCAGGTAAACGGTCACGTTTAAAAATGATTCTTTTTGAGTATATGTATGTGTGTGCTTGTGTACATGAGCGTCAGTGCCCGAGGAGGTCTGAGACTTTGGGGTTCTCTGGAGCTGTTTACAGGTCTTCTGATGTGGGTGCTGAGAACCGACCTCTGGTCCACTGTGACCCTTAAATTATCTCTTATCCTCAAAGCCACATCTCCAGCCTTGCTTATCACTTTTCCATCTTTCCACCCCGAGATTCTGTCTCTGAGGATCCTTCTGCTTCCACATATGCACACGCGGCACATGCCTAGGATGACAGAATGAATCTTCTTCAGCTTAATTTTCAATACAACGTAGGACCGAGATATGATCATAAAATTACATAGACTTGTCCTCACATTAACAGCTAAGGCTAGGACAGGCGGCGATCATTGCTTCTATTTGTCTCAGGCTTGCCACGGTTCTCCACTCTAACTGCCGCTAGATCTGAGTCTCCAAGGATAGATCAACCTTTAAGGCTGTTGCCGAGGACAGGGACTGGTTTCAGACGACGCCCGATGGATCGTCGATAGCACCACCTGTGCTAAGTGGATCTTTCCAGCGTTTTAGTTAAATCAATTCCCCAGCTCTGCCCTAGAGAAATGAACATCTTATCACACACCCCACTCCAAGTTTTTCTTCACTCATTAACTGTAGTGTTCCAGATTTCTGTTTTGATTTTTACTCTCCTACCCAGCTTAAGAGAACACTTCAAAATAATAAAGGGAAACTTGAAGCCATTTCTATTACCTACAGACACTGGTGAGTCTTGTTAGCAGCCTCGGCGAGAGGAGAGGACTCTTTATTTATAGCTCTATTGACGCTGTCCATCTTTGAGAACAATTTTGAAAAGCTAACTTTCCATTCCTCCTGGAGGCAGACCTGCTTGCTGGAGATGGCTGTGCTGTCTGTAATATATGACTTTATTTCAAACCCTTGAAGCCAAAATACTGGTTCAGAATAGTTAGCCTTTTTTTTCTTCTCCTGAAAGCACTTGCAGTCATGGGGGAAGATCAATGGCATCAGGATTCTTGTACCTTCAAATGTCATTTTTTCCCCTAACGCAAGGATGTGTCCATATCATTGACTACCTTATCGGTTGTCTTAGTCTGGGGTATGAGGAGGGGTTCAAACACCATCCTGTTCTCTGTTAAGAAATGTGAACGAGTTACATAAATGGATTTATATCAAAGACTTTTATACTTATATATTTCAAAATCTAAATGATATTCTTTTCCCCCTCAAATACCCTAAAAACATTTTTGTGGCTGATACTTTAGAGTGGAGGCGGTGAGAAAGAATATTATTTGTTAACCTGGGTGATTTTTTTTTTTTTTGAGGCCTGGTCTGAAAGCCACAGTGAAGTTTTGCAGCCTATCGTGAAGCTTTGTTTAATTAAATGTGCTTAAAATATGGACTGACTGTTCAAGAACGTTAAAATGAACACCCCTCAGCACATCTTCATGGATGGAAAAGCCAGGGTGATGGATGAGCTGGGAAGAGAGTTCCCGGTTCCCCCACCTGGTAGAGCTGTGGCGTTTTACTCTACCCTAATTTTCTGCGCTCTGGGTAGCCTGGACTATTGATTTTCACAGACCATCAACGAACTGACCTGTAATTTACCCATCACCAGAGAAGAAGCCATCGCCCACACAGGGACACTTCATTTCCCTCAGCATCCCATCCATCTTAGTGAGTTTCCATTTTAGCATCCACTCATTTAAAAACCCACCCAGCCAACATCTGCCGGAGGACCACGAGTCTCCGCAGCCTTCAGGGAGTGCAGTCCCGGGAGGAGATGGTGGCGGCACACAGGGAGAGGGCAAGGCTAGAGGGAGGTACCTTTGACCCACAGCAGAAGGAGGCTGGCCAAGAGAACAGGGCTCCCTCTGCCAGGAGACAGTGCCCTACCCAGCTGCCACACCCCTGAGAGTGTAAGCCAGTGTGGTGTTAGGTATCACAGGAGGGAAGGGAAACTAAGACATTCTCTAGAAATAGATCTTATTTTGGACAGAGAACTTGATTGATGGTTTGAAACCCTCAGAAGTGGGACAAATACCCAAAGGGAAGAGTGGGCATGTGAGGTCGCTTCCTGCCTCTGCCATGACCTTTGAAGGACCCCAATAAGTTACAGAAACTCTCCCAGCCCCAGGTTCCTCAGTTGTTAAGTCAGGGTTGGGACCTAATATAATTTCAGAGGAGACTACGGGTCTAGGAAGCTTCGTGCACTGTCAACTATACAAGAAATTTACTGTATAAAAGTTCTGAATTCTATTTCCCCTCAACCAGAGCTGGGTTGAGAGTTAATAGAGCTAAGTTAGGAGGCATCAGCAGCTCACACTTCCCTGCGAATTCTTTTCTTTTTCTAAAGAGAATATTTATAAATTGTTGTATTCCAAGCATTGCATTCAGTCACTTATATAATGTTGCAGATTGTATATTGTTCTCCCTATTTTAAAAGGTAGAGAACTGGGGGGCTGGAGAGATGGTTCGGAAGTTAAGAGCACTGACTGTTTTTCCAGTGGTCTTGAGTTCAATTCCCAGTAACCTCCTGGTGGCTCCCAACCATCTATAATGAGTTCTAGTGCCCTCTTCTGACATGCAGGCAAACACGTAGGCAGAACACTGTGCACATAATAAATAAATAAATAAATAAATAAATAAATAAATAAATAAATAAATCTTTTTTAAAAATGGCAGAACTGGGGCCTGCAGCATTTGAGATACTTGTCCTTCCTGCCATACATGGGAAGCAGCAGTGCTGGGGCGGGACTTAACTGTATATGAAGCCAAGTCTAACTTCTGTCTGCTATGCCGATTCAAAGCACACTCCTATGAGACAATTCCTTACTGAATAGGGAACTGCACAGTCAAGAAGACTTGCATATTCTGGAGAGTCCTCAGGATCGTCCCTGCTCACCACCAAGCTCCTTGTGCATTCATTTGCTAGCTTGTTCTCCATCTTTGTTTTTGAAACATTTGGTACGTAGGAGTTGAAGCCTGGGTTATTGGATAGAAGGGGAAACGGGGAAGAGAGCTGACTAATTTCTTCGACACACAGAGTGCCTTTTCCTCTTGTCTAGAAATAGTGGAAATGACCTTGCAGAAGCCTTACTATTGCACGCGTATTCGGTAGGAGAGTTACGTGGTAACACCTTGCAGGCCACAGCAATCTTCTTAAACAAGTTCAGGAAGGAAGTATCTTATGGAAGGATTGATATCAAGCTTCATGGAATCTCAAGACTAGAGCGAAAGCGCACCGGACTTCACAAGGGCAAGAACCAAAAGGCATTTCTGGCTCTAATGCGGCTTTAATGGCCCAAGGAGCTAGCAGTTTAGGAACCCTTATCCCAGAGTTCCAACTGGCTGTCTGACTCAGAAGTCAGGGTATCTTTTCTTTGTTATGTTATGTAACCAGATCTTTTATGTCCACTTTGTTATGTAACCAGATCAATTATGTCCACTTGTAACCAGTAACCAGCTAATAATTATTTCCCGCTACTTTACCCTTTGAGCAATTAGTAGCTTTTGTTCTGTTGTTGCTTAGTTATAATTTAATCTTGGCAAGATCCCTCACAGTCTCTGCTCTTCTTCCTCCTAACTCTAATGCAACTGTCCCTCACTCCCTTCTCCCCACTTCCACCCCACATTTGGTTTTTGCCTTCTGAGACCAAGTTTCCCTGTCTAGGCCAGGGATACCCTGAAACCCACTGTGTGTTGCACTGGCTGGCCTCAGTCTTGGAATTCTGCCTCAGCCTCTCATTTGCTGGGATTACAGCTGCATTCCTCCCAATTTCTCTTTATGCACCATTACATCTCCATTCCTTATGCTAACTACCTATATGAATTCATGTTTCCCAAATAAAATCCCCAAGGAACTGTCCCAGATCTTGTTTTATGTGACAGCATGAAGCTTTCTAGTGTTCAGATCAAGGTGGATACACAATACAGTGTGAACATGATTTATGATATGGACAGGAATGGAAATATGGGTTGAGCCATCACCAGGGGAGCCATTGGTTCCATTTAGAAAGGTATGGGGATCATAATCGACCTAGTTTTTATGACCAATATTGATCTATCTGGAACAGCTTTTCCCTACACCAAGTCTGCTGGTCAATAACTCTGCCGAGTGTGTATTTGAGGTGCTAGTTAGTGCAATCTCTGTAAGTTTGTTTGAAATAATAAAGTGCATCTTGAATAACCAGGATGGGGACAAGAAGTTATGCTTTTTTTCGTGTAGCACAGGCTGCCTTTCCATAACTAGTCCCAGCACACTTTGAAGGCTACTTTCTCTGAACACATATGTGGTTAAAGGCTACATGTGCAGGGTGATTGTGATCATGGTGGACTATGGGAATGAGCTGGACCTGACAACAGGCAAGCTATAAAAATGAGGGAATTAAAGCCTTTCAAAGCAGTACTCACCCAAATGCAGAAAAAATAGAAGACACATTTCTTGTGGTCTCTTAGGAAACTAAAGCACATTTAAATATGTGTATATATGGACATATAATTTCTCCTCTCCCCTCCCCTTCAACTAAAGCACATTTTTATAAATATATATAATATAAAATTTCTCCTCTCCCCTCCCCTTCAACTAAAGCACACACACACACACATATTATATAAAATTTCTCCACTCCCTTCCCCTTCAACCCTTTCCCAAGGTCCCCACGCTCCCAATTTTACTCAGGAGATCTTGTCTTTTTCTACTTCCCATGTAGATTAGATCTGTACGTGTCTCTCTTAGGGTCCTCATTGTTGTCTAAGTTCTCTGGGTTTGTGATTTGTAGACTGGTTTTCTCTGCTTTATGTTTAAAAACCACCTATGAGTGAGTACATGTGATAATTGTCTTTCTGTGTCTGGGTTACCTCATTCAAAACGATGTTTTCTAGCTCCATCCATTTGCCTGCAAATTTCAAGATGTCATTTTTTTCCCCCTGCTATGTAGTTCTCCATTGTGTAAACTGTACCACATTTTGCTTATCCATTCTTCAGTCGAGGGGCATTTAGGCCGTTTCCAGGTTCTGGCTATGACAAACAATGCAAAGCACATTTCTTAGTACTGCCCTGATTGCTGTCCTCCTCTGTGGAAATTGGCTTGACCACGCCCCCTGTATGGGCTCCCTAGCCCTCTCTGCCTTTCTTCACCATTCTGCTGATGGTGTTTCCTGGGCCCCCTCCCTGAGGAAACATCTAGTCTTTAACCCCCGACTCAAGGTCTGCATTAGAAGAATACAAACCAAAACTTCCTCTTTTATTTCTGACAGACAGCACATCTCTTAACATCTAATAAGTACCTGATCTAAGGTACACAGAAGCTAGGAAAAATAACCTTTGTATCAGAGAAATTAAATTTCCCAAGATTTGTTGATTGTAAAATGTATAGTGTGAGCATTGCTGATTTCTTCATGGGTGGTACATGAAGACATTTAGATCTGAGCTGTGTAACCATTCCATTTTTATTTTATCGTTACTCTTTTCCTGAAATATGGTTTATACTGCATTTTTATATTGCTACATTTCACAAGAAAGACACTGTAGAGCATTTTTTCTCAGTGTGATTGTAAGTCCTGATAGTGTTTTGTGCCTTAGGTGTCATCTTGGGAATTCTGTGAGTTACTGAATATATGTTTGTGATACTAACAGAAAATATCCCTTTGTTCATGAGTATAAGAATTATTCCTACCATGTGATTATAATGGCTCTTCAAGACAATGTGTATTTTTCAAAATTTTCCACAAATAGGTCCTCTGATCTACAATTGTTAGTAATTAATTGTTAGTGATGCTGGTTTTCAAATACTGGGGTGATCCTTTTTCTTTCTGTCTGTCTTTCTCTTTCTTTCTCTCTCTTTCTTTCTTTCTTTCTGTCTGTCTGTCTGTCTGTCTGTCTGTCTGTCTCTCTCTCTCTCTCTCTCTCTCTCTCTCTCTCTCTTTCTTTCTTTCTTTCTTTCTTTCTTTCTTTCCGTTTCTTTTCTAGACAGGTCTCACTCTGTAGCCCTGGCTCTCCTGGAGCTCACTTTGTAGACCAGGCTGACCTTGAACTCATAGAGACCTGCCTGCCTCTGCCTCCCAAGTCCTGGGATTAAAGGTGTGCATAATTACACCTGGCTGAGGTGATTTTATATTGGGTTCTTTCTTAAGATACTTACAGAACTAGCAGAAGGGAAAACAAAGTATATTTTTAAAGAATTTGGAATGCCTCAGAAATAAAATCCTATCAAATGTTAGGCAACTTAAGATATATTCACCTAACTGTGATATGACTTTAAAGGTTCCACCATTCATAAACTTATCTGGGAAACTCCGATCTGACTGTCCTGAATCTGAAAGCAGGTTTATTCTCCAACACTTCAAGGGGTTCTGAGGCCTGGTGGCTGCAGGAATTGCTAGATCATTTACTTACAGTAGGACCCTGGATTTCCTCCCTCTCTCAGCCATCTACAGTGTAGTGTGTTAGTTTCTTCCTGAGGCTAGCTCACCCTGAGAAGAAGGAAGGAAAGGGGCTGATTTTCCTGTGTCCATCTTTAAAATCAAGCCATCCTGAGAAGGTCCCTGTAGACTTTCCCAACTTTACTGGGCAGAATGGTGTCACATGCTGCTTCTTCCTAAACCCACCATGAGCCTGAGATGTCATTGCCTTCATTGACTTGATCTGACCCCATTTTACTAATGAATTGCATTGAGAAAGAGAAGTCCAAAGACAAACTCAGAGTCCTCAGCCAGGAAAGATAGTAGGGCTAACTGTTGGCTGGCCAACAACAGTCTGCTGAGGCTCTCCATTCTGTTCGCTTTGGGATGGCCAATGTAGAGTTCTCAGAGAGCTTCCTTCTGTAATAGTCATTCAGGTAAAGAAACACCAGCAGCCATGATCCATGTGGTAGACTTCCAAGCTCCAACCATGGAATTTGTTCTAGAGAGAGGATGCAGTTTGGTGATTCTCCCTGACTTAGACAGTGCGTGGGTTAACCTTATGTGATAAGTTAGTTCTCTGGGGCTTAGTTTGAAATCACTTGTAAATTAGAGATTTGCTGTGGGAGTTCCTTCAGCTCCTTCAGCCAATCGCCGCTGAGTTACCAGCCCATTGGGGTGTGGTCTCTCTCCCTTTAAAAAAAGCAGTGGCTGTCCTCCACTCTGTCTTTGTCTTCCGGCTCCGTTTCCGGCCCCTGGACTCCTTTCCTGTTCGCGCGGAGGGGCTGTTGTCTGGGACGGTAATCTGTAAGTTTTTTCCCCTTTGAATAAATAACCATTCTATTAATCATAATTCCAAACTGGTGTGGGATTGTCTGTGACTTACACCTTCATCTGGCGCCCCACGTTTGGTTGTAGAACCCTCCCTTCCCCCCCACTCAACTGCTTGCTACCAGCTCGGCTAGTCATGAGACCTCCCTCAGCTGCGGCCTGTGCCCTGTATGTGGAGCCAGCAGTTCAATTAAACCCCACGCCTCCCAAGCTCCACAGGCTCGGGACAATCTCTGCAAGCCTGGTTTGCTCTTTTCTGAGTTGTTTTTAAATTTCCCTTGTAAGTGCGGTGCTTTAGTGGCGTGAATCAGAACGACTCGGTCACGTGGAGGCATACGCGGCTTCCGGGTTGCTCTTTTCTACCCCTGGATTCTGGGTTTCTGGTTCCGTGTATGGAATTGATTTAATTAAACTTTCTTTCTTGCGCAACTTATATTTCCTAGTTTTTAACAAATACTAAGGCAGACACTGAAACAGGACCTGTTTAAGTCACCTTTGCAGTGGTTCTAGTCTGGCAACAGCGCCGCCAACTGGACAAGAGGTAATATGGCAGTTTTTGTTTCCAATGCCAATTTTACTGTTTTCTTTATTAATACAATGGATTATGTCATGCAAGGTTTATATGACTATGGGAATATATTAATTTACTTGTTACTAGGTTTCAGTTTTCTTTTCAATATTTTATCATTAAGAAAGATACGATTTTTACGGACTAATATTGAACAACTAGTTGAAAGGATTAAAATTATTGAAAATCAGGGGTTATCTGAACAAGTGGATACTATGATAGACAAAATTGACTCCATGTCCAAAGGTACTAGGAAGTTACCTGAAAGGGTACAGGCTGTTGAACTTGACGTTCAGACGTTACCACAAAGTTTTGATAAGGTAACAGATAGAATGAACCTCCAGAATGGGAACCAAAAAACTGATACCTTAGTGAAATTACTAGAAACACGGGTAGGTCAGGAGATTCAGGATTTAAGGGATACAATGATAAAAAGATTAGAAATGATTGAAGAAACTATTGGAGCTGGTGAACAGAGTAAGAAGGCACAAGGACAGGATACAATGCCACCACCAGCTGTTAGAACTGGCTTACCCAGGGTCCTAACAACATACCCTGTAATTTATTCTGACAAAGGGTTAACTTCCAAAGGCTCAAAGGGAGTTAAAGAAGCTAGATGGACACCAATAGCAATGAATGATTTAAAAGAAATTAAGCAAGCTGTCGTTAACTTTGGCTTGCACTCTGCATTTGTTAAGGAAATGATAAGGACTTGGGCTTCTAATGTCAGAGCTACCCCCCATGATTTCTCTCAGCTAGTGTCTGCAGTTTTAGATGATGGGCCTTCCTTGATGTTTGGAATTTATTTCAGAGAAGAATCCAAACATATGGAACAGCAAGGAAGAGCAAAAGGTGTGGAGGTTTCCCAAGATCAAATTCTTGGTGTAGGAGCATATGCTGATCCACAGGTCCAAGCTCTTTATGATGAAGAAGTGCTGTCCTTATGTCACAAAGCAGCCTTGAATGCTTTGAATAGAATACAAGATCCAGCAAAAAGGGTCGAATCATATACCAGGGTTAGGCAGGGACAGAGAGAACCCTTTACTGACTTTGTGCAAAGATTAATTAAGGCTCTGGACATAGGGGTAACAGACCCAGAAGCTAGACGAATACTTCTTGAATCTCTAGCTTTTGAAAATGCAAATACTGAATGTAAAAAGATAATTGGGCCTTTAAGATCTAGATCAGCACCAATGGAAGAATGGATACAGCATACAATGAATGTTGAGATGTTTAGCTATAACGATGAATCCTGGGTAGGAGAAGCGATTTCCAAAGCTATGAGGAGACATCAAACTACCAGGTGTTTTAATTGTGGTAAATTAGGACATCTGAAAAGGGATTGCAGGCAAAGAAATCCTAGGAATAATATCTCCTCTGGGAATGACAAAAGTAGGAGATCTCAGCCTTCAGGTATATGCAGGAGATGCGGTAAAGGCCGACATTGGTCCAACGAATGCAGGTCAACAACAGACAGACAAGGCAACCCGATACCATCGGGAAACTCCTTGAGGGGCCTCTCGCAGGCCCCCAAGCCAAAAGTGGCCCAGTCATTCCCAGTTACAGTCGAAAATGTGTCTCACCAAGAAAATTAAAAACTCCAATGTCTGCCGTAAAAAGTAATACTGGTCTAAATGATGAATTACATGTGGAGAATGAGTCAAAAAATTCAGGAGGACAGAATAAACGTATATTTTGGCAAACGTATATTAACGATCAAAGACCAAAGCTAAGAGTCTATATAAATGGCATTTTTATTGACGGCTTATTAGACACAGGTGCGGATGTAAGTATAATTACTCCAGAATCCTGGCATCCGAATTGGCCTCTTCATGAGGTAGATGTTCAGTTCCTGGGAATTGGAACCCTATCTCGTGTAAAACAAAGCACAAGATGGGTGGAATGCATAGGGCCTGAAGGGCAAATAGGAAGATTAAGGCCATATATAGCAAATATTGCAATAAATTTATGGGGCCGTGACCTGCTACAGCAATGGAATACCCAGATTAACATTCCTGTAGTTCCAGGAACTCACAATTCTGGGAAGGATATAATGAGGTATTATGGAAAAAGGTCACCAGCCATTCAGGCTGTACAAGAACACACAGCCAATAGCAAACCTTTAGAGGTACCAACAGCCCTACCTTTAAAATGGCTAACTGAGAAGCCAATATGGATCAAGCAGTGGCCTCTAGCTGAAGATAAGTTACAGGCATTGGAACAGCTGGTACAAGAGCAACTAGATGCTAACCATATTGAAGAATCAACCAGCCCTTGGAATTCTCCTGTGTTTGTTGTAAAAAAGAAATCTGGTAAATGGAGAATGGTGACAGATCTAAGAGCTGTCAACAAGGTAATTCAGCCTATGGGTCCGCTACAATCTGGAATTCCTTTGCCTTCTCTATTACCAAGAGGATGGCCTCTTATAGTTATTGATTTGAAAGATTGTTTTTTCACTATACCTTTGCAAAAAATGGATAGAGAAAAGTTTGCCTTCACAGTGCCTACTTATAATAATTCTCAGCCTACTAGGAGATATCAATGGACTGTCCTCCCACAGGGGATGCTCAATAGTCCCACATTGTGTCAATATTTTGTTAATAAGCCACTGGAAATAATTCATAAGCAATTTCCCAAGTCCATAATTTATCATTACATGGATGACATTTTATTATCTGATTCAAATAAAGATATTTTGGAAAGTATGTTTGAAGAAGTAAAGAAAGTCTTGCCTAGGTGGGGATTACAAATTACCCCTGAAAAGATTCAAAGAGGAGATTCTATTAATTACCTAGGCTACAGAATAGGGTTAGAGAAAATTCGAACACAAAAGGCACAAATTAGGAGAGACCAGTTACGGACTCTTAATGACTTCCAAAGATTGTTAGGAGATATTTCCAGTCTACGACCAGCTGTTGGGATAACACCTGATCTAATAGTTCATTTAAACAAAACCTTAGATGGTGATAAGGATTTGAATAGTCCCAGAAAATTGACAGTTGAAGCAGAAAAGGAACTGACAATGATTGAGGAAAAATTACAGGAGGCACATGTGGATAGGGTCAACCCGAATCTTAGTTCCATCTTAGTCATACTGCCTTCCAGAATTTCTCCTACAGGGATTTTAATGCAGAGGGAAGATATTATTTTAGAGTGGATATTTATACCTCATAAACCAAGTAAAAAATTAAAAACTTATGTAGAAAAGGTTTCAGAATTAATTATAAAAGGTAAACTGAGACTTTGTCAACTAGCAGGTATAGACCCAGCAGAAATTATAGTGCCTTTTACTACTGAGGAAATAAGAAAGTTATGGGAAGATAATGAACCATGGCAAAGAGCTTGTGCTAATTTTTTGGGAGAAATTAGCAGCAACTATCCCAAAAGTGATAGACTTAACCTCATAAAGAGAACTTCTTGGATTTTTCCTAGAATTGTACGTGATGCTCCAATAACTGGAGCTCGGACATTTTATACCGATGCAAATAAATCAGGGAAAGCAGGTTATAAATCGGAAGAATTGAGTAAGGTGGAACAAAGCCCTTATAATTCTGTCCAGAAGGCAGAATTATATGCCATTCTTATGGTGCTAAGGGATTTTAAAGAACCTCTTAATATAGTTACAGATTCACAATATGCAGAAAGAGTTATCTTGCATATTGAAACCGCTGAATTCATACCAGATGACACAGAGTTGACTTCATTGTTTATCGAGGTACAGGACATAATTACGAATAGGCTTTGTCCAATGTACATAACACACATCCGGTCCCATACCGGTCTGCCTGGGCCTCTAGCACAAGGTAACGCTGAAATTGACCAATTATTGATTGGAAGCGTTCTGCAGGCCTCAGAATTTCATAAAAAACATCATGTCAATAGTAAAGGCTTAAAGAAAGAGTTTTCCATTACATGGCAACAAGCTAAGGACATTATAAAGAGATGTCCTACTTGTTCTTTCTATAATCAAACACCGTTGCCTGCAGGGAGTAACCCAAAGGGTACTCAAAGGAATGAAATCTGGCAGATGGATGTGTTCCACTTTATGGAATTTGGTAAATTAAAATATGTACACCACACCATAGACACGTATTCAGGTTTTCAATGGGCAACTGCCCTGAGCTCAGAAAAGGCTGATTCGGTAATCACACATTTATTGGAAGTTATGGCCATCATGGGTATACCTGCACAAATAAAGACAGACAATGGTCCAGCATATGTATCTAAGAAAATGAAACGCTTCTTTGCTTATTATAATATAAAACACGTTACAGGTATACCAAATAATCCTACAGGTCAGGCAGTTATAGAAAGATCAAATCGTACTATAAAGGATATGCTAAACAAACAGAAAGGGACGAAAGATACCCCCAGAAATAGATTGCATAATGCTTTATTAACCTTGAATTTTCTTAATGCTAATGAGAAAGGAACAACAGCAGCAGAGAGGCATTGGATAATGGAAAAAACTTCTGAACTAAACCAACCTGTTTATTTCAAAGACGTGCTGACCTCTCAATGGAAGCCAGGAGATGTGCTACGTTGGGGAAGGGGTTTTGCTCTTGTTTCCACAGGAGAAGAAAAATTGTGGATACCATCAAAATTAATAAAGGTTCGATTTGAAGAGGAGAAACCTCTTGGAAAGGAGAAATGACAGCATCTACAATGATGATAACCATACAGGTGGTAAGAAAAGCATATAGAATGGGGGCAGGGTTCTGTTCTTATCTCCACAGGAAAACACTGATCTTTGAAAAGTTCAAGGGACCCTGGATATTTGAATACTGATAGATGGAAAATAATGGCCCAATAGGGACTATCAAGAAAACTGAATAGGTTCTGTAAGTACCATATACTAAATCATATTTCTAAATTTATAGAGCTGGTTTTAGAGTTGGACTCTGGCTCAGTCCCTCTCTAATTCCAAGCCTGTTGTTTAAAGAAAAACCCAGAGTTTCTGGAGTTTCTGTCTCATGTCAAGAGCCATGATATGGGACAGAAAGAAATATGAGTTTAGAAAACATCTTTACTTTTCTTCATATCTATCATACCTTCATTAAATATATCTATCATGTCTCTCATTGAATATAGGTATTCATGTATATGTCTATATAATTAATGTTTAAGTTTTCCAGAATGAACAATGAGTTTTTCCTACAGTGACATTTGAAGTTTCCAGGAAGAAGATGGGGCCCCATAACAACAACTCCACCTGGTTGATATGACGTCATGATACTGATAGCGCTACTACAAGACCTGTTTTGGGTACCAGCTGCACAAGACGGTTCCAACGTGCTGAAATGGTGCACATCTTGTACAACATTCTGGCCAGACCTCCACAAAATACTCAGAGACTATTTGCAATTTTAAAAGACATTGATCTTGAAATTTAACCATCATTTTACTTTCACAGGATCCCCCAGAAAGAACGTCGCCCCCATGACAGCTGGAAGTAATTCTAGAGAACGACGTCCCCTCTCCCAATAAAGTTTGTCCTTGGGTTTAGGGACATCATTTAGGGGTTGGTTATAATTAGTATACGGTTGAGGGTTGGGGGAGGAATTTTATAAGCACAGGAATCTTCAAAAAAAAAAAGAGGGATAATTGGATTATGGGATAAATAGATTTGTACTTGTGAGTTATTGCTTTTAGACAAACATATTGGTATCGATTCTTATATATTGATACAAAGTTAAATTATGTTGACTATTTTATGCATGCATGCTTCATGCTTCTACCTCTGTTTAAAACATTTTTATGTATTTGTATATATATATATTATATTGATATATGTATATTTACCATATTGCATTGTACACTTCTACCTCTGATTAAGATACTTATATATTGTTTATGTATTGATATATATATATTTACCATATTGCAATGTATACTTGTACATTGTTTATATTTGGAGGTCACATTGTCCTTATTTATTGCACAGTTGTTTATTATCTCAGTCTTTAAGTTAGATAGATATTGAGAATTATATAGATCAACAGTCATCTAAGTTTGTCATTTATAATTAGACTAATCAGGTTCTTTAGATACATAGAGATTATATTCAGTATAGATAGATAATCTTCAACCTCTTCAAAGAGCTGTAGAAAATGGCCTTTAATCTAATTCAGAGTTCTATGGTAGGGAGACACAATCACTCCTGGCAACACTGATCTATGCCCGAGAGAATGTTGAGCACCAAAGACACTCCACCTGGAGCCTTTCTTCTTGGCAGAACTGGCCTTTGGGTAAAGAAATGCTCATACCTCAACTACTGACAGAGTTACAGAATATCCGTAAATGGATAAAACAAGACTGTCATATCCTGCCAAGACAGGGTAAGATAGTTTTGAAGTTTCTTGCCTTTGAAAATGGTATGTCAGTTACATCAGGCCTTAGCCAAAGTTGGTTGCTTCAACGCTGCAAATGTGACTTTGGGTGTTTGTCCAGGTAGCCAGTTGTCTCTGCGATTTGTTACATGTTCTGGAAGTTGTTTGATTGCACTTCCTAATTACTCAGATAACATTATTTCCCTTCTCAGATCTTCGATGGGATTGAAGATTATATAAATGTAGTTACTTTCCTTTCATGACTTGACCAAGTTATTTGTTATACAAGACTTAAGCTAGTTAGAATAGGATATTTGTATTTATTGTATATAATTTCGTAGGTTTGTACTTATTGTATATAATTGCGTAGTAGGCTTAGAACTCTCTTACTTAAACAAAAGGGGGAGATGCTGTGGGAGTTCCTTCAGCTCCTTCAGCCAATCGCCGCTGAGTTACCAGCCCATTGGGGCGTGGTCTCTCTCCCTTTAAAAAAAAGCAGCGGCTGTCCTCCACTCTGTCTTTGTCTTCCGGCTCCGTTTCCGGCCCCTGGACTCCTTTCCTGTTCGCGCGGAGGGGCTGTTGTCTGGGACGGTAATCTGTAAGTTTTTTCCCCTTTGAATAAATAACCATTCTATTAATCATAATTCCAAACTGGTGTGGGATTGTCTGTGACTTACGCCTTCAGAGATTTCTCCAAACTTTACATCAAAGTGTGCTTTGAGGGTTCAGTTGTGTGTGCCTGTGTGTGTACATGCATGCATGCCTCTGTGTGTGTGTATGTTTTATTTATGTATGGATAGCTTAGTAGGTTAAGCTGCTGTCCAGTGAGCTCCAGTATCATTAGGATCGCAATGCAAGTACACTCCACCAAGCACACCAAGCACAATAGACTCTGGGAAGTAGAATTCAGGTTTGAGGCCAGACTGCTCTACGAGAGCTAGTTCCAGGACAGGCTCCAAAGCTACACAGAGAAACCCTGTTCTGAAAAAAAACAAAAAACAAAGCAAAACCAAAAAAGGAACATTCAATCAAATTGATTTAAAATATTGTGAAGTATTAAGTAGCCCATGCATGAGAAATTTTAATTAATTAAATTTAAATGAATGAATTATCTATTTATGATGTGTAGTAGATGTTTGGATAGGCCGATGCATACCTATTTTGTGTGAATAATATTTAAAACCTATTTTGTTAATGAACTTTAAGTTTACAGTACTTATTATTATTAATTGTATTTACCGTGTTATGAGAAAACATTTTTAAAAGTTGTTTTGTATGTATGGTATTTTGCCTGCATGTATGTACACCATGTGTGTCCAGTGCCTATGAAGGCCAGGAGATCATCTGGGACTGAAGTTGTAGACAGTCGTTAGTTGCCATGTAGGTGCTGGGAACTGAACCCAGGTCACCTAAAAGAGCAGTCAGTGTGCTCTTGACCACGGAGCCATCACTTCAGCCCAAGAAGATATTTTTTTAAGGGACAATAATGTGCCATTTATAGAAGTGAAATTTCCACACCAGTCTTTGCCCTGGAGTGACAGAGGTGCTGAGGGTGGACTCCTGGGGACGGGGGTAATGCTGTTAATGCTTATGTTTTCAATGTAATAGAGAGGATTTGTTAACAATTCTAAGAAGTTCAGTGTCTCCAGATGATACCTTAACATGCTCAGGAGTGGGTATGGATATACAAATAAACGTATTACTACTTTTCCTCCCAACTTCCAGACCAGATAAACAGGGCTATGTTGGCCTAAGACTAGCAAAGGAGTATGTGACTTGTATGTTGCTGTTGGTGTTGCTATTATTATTTTGATTTTTTTTGAGGCAGAGTCTTATTTTGTAGCCCTGTCTGGTCTAGTATTTGCTACAAGGTCAGGCTGGCCTTGAACTTGCAATCCTTCCACTTCCACCCAACTGCTAGGACCTCAGGCATGTACCCCTGTGCCCAGCTGACTTGTTGACTTATATCTTAAAACACCTGGAAACCCAAGCTCTTCACCTCTCTGCAGGCCAGCTGCCTGTGTTCTGACAAGGTTTTTGCTGGGTCCAATGGCATCAGAAGTTTTGGTCACCTACATGAGTTCTCGTTTGCTCAAACATGCACCTGTCTTAGACATCCACGTGGCCGACCAGAAAAGCATTTTCCCCTAATTAGTGAGCTGTGACCTCCTTCCTCCTCCCTCCAGAGCCTGAATTATTCATCTCTAGCCTAGTGCAGGGCTCCAGATGCCCATGCTGAAAGAGTTCTGTTGACCTTGAGAATGTGTGTGTGTTATAATACGGATGTCATTAAAATATCACGTTTGCTTGCTGAGAACAACATTATACTATTTATGAAACCATATAATTTCAATGACTAAACTCAGCAAGATTTTATTACTCTCTCCACCTGTAATCACAGAAGTGCTGACTCATCACAGAGGGATGTTGTTCACCAGTGCACAGCTTCACTGCACAGCGGCTGTGCGTCTTGTTTTTCATCAGTTCTACGTAACCTTTTTCTCCCTTTCTCTTTTTTAAGCAGTTAAATAGCCTCTTTCTAAAAGGTTATGATTAATTAAAGGTTCAAATTAACACCAGGAAACTTTCATGTTACAAAATTCTCAGTGCCTCCATGGCTAGGAAGGGCTATAATTTTAATACCATCATGATAAATTAAAATTCATGAATGCCTTTAAAATTTTTATAGGTATTTTAACAGTCAATTTCACTTTCTCTAAAGATATACTAAAAGAAGCCTTCTTTGAAGTACTGATGTGATTTCTTTCCTGTTTCCTGACCCACAGCTCTGGCGTCTTTTATTTATTTCACATCACACACACACACACACACACACACACACACACACACACACATGCATGCACACACGCACACACACCTGCATGCTCGTTTCAATTGTCTTTAAAAAATCAAAATGCTTAAGTGATTTTGTAATTACCTTGAAAGCCTTTGTCAGGCTCAAAGGGCTGTTTGTATTTCATTACATCTTGTTCTTGTTTGTTTCATTCTCGATACAAAGTCTCACGTATACCTCAAGCTAGCCTCCAATTTGAGCTCCTTCTCCTTACTACGCCTCCAGAGTGCTGCAATTGCTGGGGTTGCCACTGCCGCTTCCTCTACATTTTGACTTCTCCCCCTAAAGGGAGGGAAGAATAAAGACAGAATAGGTCACCCAGTCCCCGTTTTCACTTCCACCACAGTTGATACCATGTTGTCAAGATCAAATGGAGGTCTGAGAGCCACAGAAATAGAACCAACTCTCTCTCCCCATCTTTACATAAATAGGGAGAGGGCCTGGAGGTGTCCTTCTGATTGCAAAGGGGACGGGTCCACCAATGTGACAACTATGGAATAAATGACATACTTATCTGTGGAAAATTACATCTGCGTCATTTATGCCCCCTCCAAACTGTTAGCCTCCACTGTGCCCTGAAGCAGTCATGTCCACTGGTTAGTGACAGTATATGAAGACCCATTTCCTTTGTATTATTGGTGAATATGCCTTTTAATTTCATTTAGATACCTCCTTTTTCTTACGAAATTAGTGGTGTAGGCTTGAACTAACTGTCCAAAGATTGATAAAAGTCGATGTGTAGGCTGTGCTTTCAACTATGCTTCAACTTTATAAATAGGATTTACTGCTTTCTTCTTAAAAGGGTGGTCAGAAAGAATATTCAGTTATTTTTGGTAAAGACAGACTTCCCTTAGTAAGAGATGCTGTGGTACAGAATGACGTTTATGACCTAATGCTATTTACACAGAATGGAGTGAAAAAATAAACCAGCAGGACTTCAACAAGGGGAGAAAATTTAGAAAGTAAGAAACTCTGACCAAACATAGCCACCCGTTTTTCACTTTGTTGAGTGAGGCCATGTCCTTACCTACTGGCCAAGAAATCTGGCAAGTGGATTTCTTAATCATTTCAGGAAAATGAAGAGTGGCTTGCAAGACGACATCCTCTCCTTGGCTGTACAGAATCTTTTTAGGTTTTACTATTAATAATATTAAATAGAAGATGGACAGTAAAGATATTGAAGCCCAGTCTATTATGAGAAAAAGCACACACGGAGTACGGGCTCCCCGCCACTTAACTCGGCACTCTGTGTACATATCTTTCCATTCAGATTTTTTTATTACTGTTTGCTTAGGGGGGGAAAGTCTCCGCTGCAAGAATGCGGCAGGAGTACATTAGCCAGCCTTCCAGGGCTCTTTCTGTTCATCAGGTCCATGGATGGCGCCCAACTTTGTAGTTCCTTGCTAGCTGGGGCTGGAGGCTGCTGCTGGCCGAAACCCAATCTCTTTGCAATAAAGGAGCCATTTGACCACATTGTATTTACTGGGGCCTTTCCTGAACCAATCAGGGGCTGCCCTTGGCAGAGGGGATGAGGAGAAGTTTATAATAGGATCACTTTTGTTTGCAATTTGTTTCTAATAGATGCCAATAAGCCAGTTAACTAGGCTCCAGTTAATGGACATTTTATTGTTTCTCCCGCCAACCCCCCATCCCAGCCATACACATGACCTTTCTTTAGAAGCCTGGCGATGCCCCCTGGTAGCCCGAGGGCTCTCTCTGCTCTAGAGAACTTGTTTGCCAGCTCTGTGTGGCCCAGCAGGCCCCAGTACTTTGATCATCCTGTCAGTGGGAAATTTACAGAACATTCGGGCTCTGGTTCCATGTGTATTTCTCCAAATATAATATCTCCCTCCAGAAATCAATGCTAAGCTGTTAAACTAAAGAGCATGGTAACATCCACAGCGCAGTAAATTAATGGTCTTTTGTGGATAGATGGTTACAGATTTCATCATAAAAAATGGATAAAAGATTACATATCACGCAGAGCGAAACTTTTAATAACTCAACATGACTTTTCTTAATGGGTTTTATTCATTTTAATCATTATAGTGTCAATGATGATTATAGCCTTATTAGATTGTAGTGATTGAGGGGCCTGTTTATGAGATATTGAAAATCTCAGGCAGCTCAGAATAGCCTGGCGGCCTGTGTGGGTTTGATGTGTGACTTTATCTGAAGGAGTGGGGCTTGTCAGGAAGAGTTTCAATTAATACTTTTACTGAATTGCTCCTGTCTTTGGTGACCTAGGTCACCGATGACTTAAAGATTCCACAACATCAGCTTTTTCAAAACAGTTGGGCTGCAGCCGTGTAAATCAAAGAAGGTTTTAAGTAAGCGCTGGTGTTTGACTAAGGGCCAGCCATGCCGGGCCTCCGGCAAACGGTCAGACCCTTCCTCTTCACTCTCGGCCTCCGCGGGGCTGCTCCAGGAAGGGGTTATTTTAACAGCATTTTAATAACTGGATTCCAAGTTGGATGCAAGAATCTGGAAGGTTCTGTTCCCCCTCTTCCCTGTCTGGACACATCGAAAGCCAGGACTCTGAAAGTAATTAATAAGGCGCTGTTACAGAGAAATGCCCCAAGCAGAGTCATCTGGAAAAAATTATTAAAATAAAGGTGTCAGTGATGGTCCCAAGATGAAAAATGTGCTAACCATAAATAATCCTACCAGCGTCTTCAGCGGGGCTGAGGCAGGAACACCACTCAGCTGATGCCCTCTTGATTTAATATTGATTCTTCAGAATGTCTATTTCCATTATACGCGATTCTGTCACCTAAAAATCATTCCAGATGTTTCTCTGTGTGGGAGCTCATCTGTCACAGGACTCTGAGAAGCGGAGTGTCACGGAGCCCTGAATGAACTGGGCAGTGTATTATTCTTGCTGGTGACTTGGACTGCCTAGTTTCCATTTCTCCATCCGTAGATACGGCAATGACAATGACAACTTGCCCCATTTCCCACCTAAGATGATGATGATGAAGAAGATGATGATGGTGGTGATGACGATTTGGCTTTGAAATACACTCTGTAGCCCAGGTTGGCCTTGAACTTGGTCCTCCTGCCTCAGCCTCCAGAGTGCTGGAATTACAAGTGTGTGCCACCACACCGGGCTCCTCATGGATTACTAAGAGACTCAGAGAAACAGAGAGCGGCTCCTTAGGGACTTGCTGCCCAAGTCTGACCACCTCACTTTGGCTGCATAAAAGCACACAGTAGCCCACTTGTCTGTAATTCCAGGACACCCCTACCTGGTACAAGGAGGCAGAGACTGGAGAATCACTAGAAACAACTAGGCTGGCATCAACAGCAGTGAACCACAGACAGACCGTGTCTCAAACAAGGAAGATTTCAAGGACTCACACCCAAGGTTGTCTCCAGACCTTCATATACATGTCATGGTATGCATGTACCTCTACACACGTATATACACATAACACATACACATCATGATAAAAATGTGAAAGGGGGTGGGGCACTGGCTCAGTGGTGAGCCCTTGCCTTGTTTGTTTACAGCCCTAGGTTTGACCCTCAGCACCGCAAAAATAACAAAACAGATGAACAAATGACTTCCCATTTATTCTAAGAAATTCTTTGTTTACAAATCAGTCTTTCAATCTTCACTAAAAATCAAAGGGCCATTTTTGATTTAAAAACATTTGTTTTAAAAACAAATTAGTACATTATTTCTTCAGTGTGTGTGTGTTTGTGTGTGTGTGTGTGTGTGTGTGTGTGTGTGTGGCACATGTGTAGAGGTCAGAGGACAATTCCCAGGAGTGAGATTCCTGCTTCACCAGGGGGGCTCTGGGGACTGGAGTCAGGTCATCATGCTTGCTGCAAGCACCTGCTGAATCATCTTACTGGCCCAGCATGGCTCTTCACGGGGTTCCATAGCAAACAGAGAATAGCAAGTGATTCTATGATCTGGAAAAGCCAAGTTCAAGGTGCGTGGAAATGATTTCACCCCAATCGTTAGAAAAAGAACAATCTAAGTTCAAAGGACTCCAAGGATGGTTTTTCCTTTCTGGAGGGAGGAGACTCTGATATTCAGATTACAAAGAGCTGTGTTGACCAGTAGAAGTGGTTTAGGATTAATTAATTAACTAATTAATTAGCTAATTGATTTTTGATATAGAGCCTTGCAGTGTAGTCCTGGCTGGTCTGGAACTTGCTTTGTAGATCAGGCAGACCTCCGACTCACAGAGATTCACCTGCCTCTGCCTCACCAGTGCTGGGATTAAAGGTGAGCGCCACCACTCCTACCTGATTCAGAATTTTAAATCCAGGATGCCTGAGACCCTTGTATCCGTTTGTGAGGTGTGCGAAGCTATGCAGGCCAGCCAAAGTTTATGGTAAACTTGGTGAAGAGAAGGGAGAGGAAGACAGGTGGTAGAAGCCCAGGACTTAGGGTGGAAGAGAAAGGTATAAAAACTTGGAGAAAACTCACAGAATTCAAAGTATAAAAACAGGCACTGATGAGAGACAGGTTAGTATAGAGTGTCGAATGTGCCTGTGCACAAAAAAACAAAACAAAACAAACAAACAAAAAAAACGCACAGCAAGGAGGAAAGACTTGGGCGAGCAGGGCCAGGAGCCTCGAGGTTAGACATGTCAGGGTGGCGTTTCTCCACGACCAGCGTTCAGTCCCTGGCTGCCAGCCTTATGCCTTATCCACTCACCTGCCTTAGTCCGTGTTTTATTGCTGCAAAGAGACACCATGACCAAGGCAACTTGTATTAAAAAAAGCATTTAATTGGGGGCTTGATGACAGTTTCAGAGGGTTAATCCATTACCATCATTGCAGGACACAGACAGGCATGGTACTGGAGCAGTCGCTGAGAGCTTTCCATCATGACAGCAGGGATGGGGGTGGGAGGAAGGGCCTGGTGGGCTTTTTTGAAACCTCAAAGCCCAAATGACAAACCTATTCCAACAAAGCCCCACCCACTAACTGGGGACTAAGTATTCAAACATACAAGCCTATAGAGGCCATTTTTTTTCAAACCACCACACCTCCCGTGGGTGTGTTCTTCATCATATTTCATTTGCTTGGGTAGATATAGTCCACGTCGTGGCTGGGGACATTTGAGTGATCTCAACACTTGTTCTTTCTGCCCATTGATTCTATTCTTGATCTATAGATTCTGCCTAGAAAGTCCCACTCAAGCCCAACTTTTCTTATGTAGCAGGGATTCCAGCTTCTTGTGTGACAGCCTCCAGCCCCGTACTGGGGATCTAGATCTTTCTCCTGCCTTGTTCACCCTAGTAATTTTCCCGCTTGGAGATCACCTTCTGCTTCCTGTTCTCACTCCCACATCTGATCAGCCTGTAAACCTACTGATGTGATGCCTTACTCCGTGGTTGTTTGAAATAGACCCTCAAATTCTTTGCCTCTTCTGTGGAGAGAGGGGTATGCTTCACAGCTGATTTGTACAACTCGGTGACAATGATGCCTTGTGACTTTCAAACCGATAAACCCTAATTCAGTCTCCTTGCTTTTTCGAACACTGTGTTTAAATCTCTGACCATGAGGCTCTGTGCTGTCAGGCAGCCCCAGCTAGCACGTGGGGAGAAGCAATAGATCCAGACCCTGTGTCTTAGCTAGGGTTTCTATCCCTGTGGCGAAATATTATGACCCAAAAGCAAGGTGGGAAGGAAAGGGTTTATTAGGCGTAGACTTCCACATTGCTGTTCACCACTGAAGGAAGTCGGGACAGGAAGACAGGACAAGATCCCAGAGGCAGGAGCTGATGCAGAGACCCCTGCTTATTGACTTGCTTCTCATGGCTTGTTCAGCCTTGTAGGACCCAGGGATGCACCACGCAAAAAAATGCCTTACAGCTGGATCTCATGGAGGCATTTCCTCAACTGAGGCTGCTTTCTCCGATGACGCTCACAGCTCTCTGCCCGTTCTTCCATCTCCTCTCCAACAACCTCCAGGCGACAATTAGGACTCACTTTGCCTGGAAGGCCATAGATCTGAGTCCTCCCCAAACTCCTGACCCAACGGAGTGATGGAAAGAAGATTGTGGTTAGCCCTTAAATTCCCTGGCAAAGTTATCATCACGGTAGAGCCTACAAGCACCATCTCCCTCCCTTTCCACAGCATCTCCTAGGTCAGTCCCTCATCACACAGGAAGTCCCACCGGCATGTTTGCATGAATGCAAATGAGTACCTTGGCAACAGGTTTTGTGGTCAAGGTTAGCACTTGAAATCTTGTTAGGTCAGAATTCTGTGGCAAAACATAAATACACTCAAGAGACTCCAGGATCATGCCTCCTGCAGAGCCAAAGCTGAAACAAGAAATGGCAGACACCTTTGCAGGTTGTTCAGAGGGTTCCTTTGTCCAATTTTATTGTCTCTTTAGTCCAGTAGCTTGTGTCTTTATTTTTTTTTCCCAAAAGAGTAAACAAACATTATCTTCCATGTTTCTTTTCGAGTCTGGCTGGTGCTACCCAGTTTCTGCTGGAGGCGTTTAGGTTTTAACTTCTGCTGATCCTAATCCATAGGCAACACTAAAAGGAACCAGCGAACTGCTGATTTACACATTCGGAGAGACACTGCCTTCCAAATCTTACAGCCTTTTACCTGTTCCGTTTCTTAATTTTATCTATTGCAGAGAAAAAATTCGACTCCTTTATAAATTGTCCGTTAATATTTAATTTCTTACATCACTGTATTATTAGCAGATAACCACAATTGGTGCATGGAACGCTAACAGAAGCTGCATTAACTATCAGTAGACGAGAGCACAAATAGATAACAAAGGTGATATATATGAAAAATCATCTGTCAAGCAGCGGCAGCCCCAACGAGTGTGAATTTACGGTTTTGTACAGTAGTTATGAGGGTTGTCATTGTTGATCACCCTCTGATTGCTCCATTTTCACTGCAGACAAATGCTCTAAATGAACACCACGATAGCAAGTGAACAATCTATCACTTCCTTTATTTTTGTTCGGGGCTGGGAGAATTGGCGGAAGAACAGCGCATGGCGGTTCCTGCTGGTTCTGTGTCATCAGGCCCTTTTAACACACTGAAGGCGGTGTGAATTATTTAAGGCACAGAATAGAAAGCAGGACTTTGGAGTCTTACTGAAGCTTAATGTCAAATGCTTCCCCATGCTCCTACACAGTCGTCTTAGATTACAGGCTTTTGTTGTTCAAAAGTAATCAGTATAAGAACATTTGCCCATGAAACAGAACAGCTGAGTCAGGAATCAAGGCGTCAATAACAGGAATAAATTCTGCAGATACAGAGAACTCAGAGAAATAATTTGATTCTTTTGGGAATCTTACCCAGGCCCCTTTAGGTAAGTTTAACTGCTTCTTAGCACCATGGGTATCATTCCATAGACATCTCAAACCCACCATACACGAGGTAAGGTTCACTACCATATTCTGCCCTACATGTCTCATAACTGATTAAGTCGGTCCCGTGCCTTTTCACCTCGATATTTTTTTGGTCTTAATCGTGTTATATTTGTCCCCGTACAGAACTCAAAGTTTTTCTTCTCCCTCTGTCTGCTCACCGTGTCTAATCGTTGCCTAGAGAAACAGATTTACCACGAGGAAGACAGAACACGGACTTTAGGAAGCGCTTGTGCATGGGACTTTCCCAAGTGTTTTAGGGGTGGGGATAATGTGTTCACAAGGCTGTAGGCACCAACAATTTTGAAAAAAGCAAATCGTTTAAGATGATGCCTCTTTCTAGTCCACCTTCTCCTCACCTGCACTTGCCCACTTGTCCATGTCAATTTGGGCACAGGGTGAGGGAAGTTGAATTGATTCTGGGGTCACATGGGGCGTGTCTTTGGGGAGCACTGCTTCCTATGTTCAATTACTGCTATTGTCTCGGGGTGGGGGTGGAGTACAGCATTTTTCTCTCTACTCCCGTGCCAACTTGCCTGGTATTGGACCACAGAGAAGCAAGACCAGCAGCACACGGCACTGTATGAGGAGTAACAGGCCACAGACATGGGAGCTGTGGTCTGTGGATATTTGTCTTGTTCTCAAGCATTTCACATTGCAACCACGAGAGTTGTTGAAACTTGGCCAACATACTGGCATTGTCCTCTCAGGAGTATACTTGGGGGGTCAGTGACATGGCTTAGCAGGTAAAGGTGCTTGTTTCCCAGCTTGATGATCTCAAACACACACACACACACACACACACACACACACACACACACACTCAGAGAGAAAGAGAGAAACAAAAGTTTAAAATATTTATAACTGTGATTATATCAAAGCTTTTAAAAGTAAGGATAATTAAAATAAAATTTGTCAGTCTACGTTTATGGGGCACAAATCTATAGAAAATACATCTATAGTAATGGACAAAAGAAAGAAACCGATGAAAGTGTTTCTTCATTTAGAAACAATCTTAAAAAGTCACACGACTTTGCCAGTAGCAGCTGCCATTCAAAAGAAACTTTTGACTCTTTAGGTTAGTTGAGCAAATCAGAAGCCAAGCTCAGCTGGGCAGTAGTGGCACATGCCTTTAATCCCAGCACTCGGGAGGCAGGCAGATTTCTGCGAGTTCAAGGCCGGCTTGGTCTACAAGAGCTAGTTCCAGAACAGGCTCCAAAGCTACAGAGAAACCCTGTCTCGAAAAACCAAATGAATAAAACAAAACAAAAAAACTCAAGATCAATCCCCAGAACCCAAGGAGAAAACTGACTTTTGTAAGTTGTCCTCTGACCTCATCCACATGCACATTGTGTGGTATATACACATACACACTGTGTACACACATGCACACACATACTGGGTGGTACTCACACATATACATACTGTGTGGTACACACACATACATACTGTGTGGTTCACACACATACATATATGCTGTATAGTACACACATATACATATATGCTGTGTGGTATACACACACATATATACTGTGTGGTGCACACACATACATACTGTGTGGTGCACACACATACATACTGTGTGGTGCACACCCACACACAAATACTTATTCCATAAGCAAACAAACAAGTGAAATAAGAAAGAAGTTTTTATCATTAGCATATACTATGAGAAAACAACTTTTGGTCAACCTCCAGAGGAAAGATGGAGTTATTCTTGGAAAGTGATATTCTGAAATATTTGACATATGAAGAAATAAAGAAGTTGAAAAGTGAAAATTAGAATCACAGAGGTTTGTCTGGAAGTCTATTAAAGTGTATCTTAGTTAATTGTTTGCTTTCTCAGTTTTATACCTCACTATTTCTTCTCCTTCCTGAAAAGAACGTTTGCTCTGGACTTGACTGTAGTTTGAATGTGGGATGCTCCCCACAGCCTCCTGGTTTCCACTCGCAGTCCCCACCCCACTGCCCTGCTTTGAAGGCTGGGACCTTTAGGCAGTGGAATTTGACTAGAGGAGTCACTGGGAGCCAGCTTGGCTTTGCCCCAGCCCCTGGTCCTGGTTTTACCCAACAGAAACTGTTGCCTGCCACAAAGACAGTGCCCTTCTTGTTGTCCCCACCAGGATGGGCCACAATCTCCGAATCAGCAGCCCAAATCAACCTTTTTCCATAAGCAGAATCTGTCAGGCATTTTATCATAGTGATGAGAGACTCTGTATTTTATTTTATTTTTTTCTAAAAAAAAAACCCTCCAACCATATAAGTATCATAATGTATTGGATGCACCTTGGCACAGGCCCTCAGATTCTTCCTCTAAGGGTTTCTGTTGTTGTGACAAGACAGCACCATTAAAAGACACTCGGGGAAAGGGTTTATTTCAGCTTACAGTTCCGTATCCCTGTTCCTCACTGAGGGAAGTCAGGGCAGGCTCCTGGATGCAGAGGCCATGAAGGGTTGCTGCCTATTGGCTTGCTCCTCAAGGTTGCTCAGTCTGCTTTTTTGTAGAACCCAGAACAGTCCAGGCTGGCCCATCCACAATGGCCTGGGCCCTCCCACATTAATCACAAAATAAGAAAATGGCCTCTAGGCATGCATACAGCCCAATCTTGTGAAAGCATTTTCTCTGGAGTCCCCTCTTCTCGGGTGACTTTAGTTTGTTTCAAGTTGACATAAAACTAGTCAGCAGTGGGCTTTCCATTCATCACCAACATCATTTTTCTTCTGACTTCCTTTATTTTTGTGTGATCTAACAGAGGCAGGGCCTAAAATGGCTCTGATGGCAAATTTTCATCTTTGGGTGTACCCATCTTCATGAGATTCTTCTTCTTAAAAGTGGCAATAAATATAGTTTTGGCTGCAGCTGCTGGGTGCCAGGTACATTCTGTACACTATCTTTAACTCACCCAGCCGCTCTAAGAACTGGGTCTTACTACCACTGTACATATGAGGAAACCAAGACTCAGTGTGAAAGGAGCTTGCCCAAGCACCCAAGGTGACAGACAAGATCCAACTTGTTTTCCTGTTCCCATTCTGATTTGTAGCACATGACCCATCTCTCTCTCTCTCTCTCTCTCTCTCTCTCTCTCTCTCTCTCTCTCTCTCAAGGTTCAGGCCCTTCTTCAAGAGGTGTAGTTCCTTTTGTATGTGACCCTGTCGTAATTCAGCCAAATAGAACCTCTGATGACTTCGAAGTGTGGAGAGCTTTCCCCTCCATAGTAATCTTTTCTGTCTTCTGGAGCCCTTGAATACAGACTTTGCATGCTTCCTTCACAGTGCCCTGGTACACAGGTCAGCTCCTTCTTTGTACTTTCCAATGCACTCAGTCTTGCTGTAAGGAACTTTTCAGAGCATTGCCTTTGGCAGGAGTCAGATGGTCAGTCCTCTTTACCTGATTATGACTGACTCATTGCATAATTTTTCTATTGTACCATTGTGGAATTTTGACTATTTCTGCATTCCACTCCTTTGATTTTCATAGTTTGGCTCATGTAGTAAAGGTGTTTGCTAGCGCAAACCCAGTGCATTAGATTCTTTTCTATTGCTGTGATAAAATATAGAATCAGCCTTAAAGAGTGAAGAGTTAGTTTTGCCTTTTGGTTCCAGAGGAGTAGAGTCCATAACGGTGGATGTACCATGGCATGGCTTGGTGGGACACTGACTAGTCACATCTTTATCCACACATAAAAAGGAGGGGAGCAGGGGATGAAGAAAATGGGGACAGGAGGTGAGATAAGCCCACCTCCAGTGATTTGCTTCCTCCAGCAAGGCTGCACCTCCTAAAGGTTCCATAACCTCCCCAAACAGCGCCACCTACTGGCGACTGAGTGTTCAAACCCATGAGCCAGTGGAGGACATTTCTCACTCAAGCCACTAAATCACCCTAGAACTCACATAAAGGTGGATGGGAACAAATGACTCTGTAAGGTTGTCTTCTGACTTTGGCATGCCTCTGTGCCATGTTCACTTTGCCTTCAACACACACACACACACACACACACATTTTTTTAAAACATGGAATGATGAAATAGGAAGATTTTATGAATAATTTGTTATAAAGTAAACATAACTAGAAGCATAAATGTAGCCAGGTCATTGAACCTATAAAAAGTAGGATTTCCTATCCAAGTTAAGTTACTGATTGGCTGGAGATTAGTGATGCAAATACCACTGTGCCAGATGTGTAATTGGACAGTCACTGCCAATTAAATGAGGCAGGAGATTAAAAGGGTCCGGGAGATAATTGATTCTCCAAATTAGTAACTCAATTGGTCAAAATTACAATACCTGTTGAAGTTACTTTAAATTATGCTCTGATAGTGATGAGAGGCTTTACTTCATGTTCTATGAAACATCTCCCTTTGCTGATGAACTGCTAAGGGACTGGTAATTTCGGCAAATAAATGATCATTACTGAATCAAAGTCATTAAGCTAATATAAAATGTAATGGTAATAAATTCTCTGGTAAAAGAAAATGGTTTAATATCTCTTCAGGGATGTAGCCAAAATACATTCTGCAAATATTTGGACACATTTTCCGAAGGTCCAGTGCCCCATTCCATTTTACAGATTGGTTTGATGGTTTCAGAGAAGCCATCTTCTTTCTTTTACTGTGGCAATAAGTAATGGTGTCTCTTCCATGCCTTTGTCATACCTAATTGACAATTTATAGTTCCCGAAGGGCAATTGGACAAAGACTTTTCAAAAGCTGAATTGGAAATGATGAATAAGGGTTTAAAAAGGGACTGAGAGGTTGCAGAGCCCATGGAGCCGGATGCTATTCTCTGCCCTTCCACCGAAGGCACTTAGCAGTAGCTCTCACCATGGCATGTTGCTGATAACAGACATGCTTTGTCAAGGCTAAGTTCATTTTTAAAGACGTGTGTATGTGTACTTGTATTTTATATATATATATATGAGCTTTATATTATATTATATATGTGTTGTAACTCATATATATATATATATATATATATATATATATATATATATATGTACTCTATCTGCATGTACAACTTTATCCCAGAAGAGGACATCAGATTCCATTAGAGATAGTTATGAGCCACCATGTGGTTGCTGGGAACTGAACTCAAGACCTCTGGAAAGGCAGTCAAGGCTCTTAACCACTGAGCCATCTCTCCAGCCCAAGGCCTAAGCTTTAAGAACTGAATGCATCATCATCCCCACTGTGACGCAGGCAGTGTGGTCTACGTCTCTTAGACACTGCTAACCAAATGTTCATACGCAACACTGCCATTCGGTAGGGAAAGAATTCTCCCAGCGTAGCAGAGCACAAAGAAAGTGAGTCAGAAACAGTAACTGTGGCTTTCTCTACTGGGAAAACTCCACTTGTCATGAGGCAGTGAGAGGGTGATGGAATGTGTGGCTTCTGGTGGCTTCACAGGCAAGAAGACTATGGAGAGCTGTGTGCTGAGGACACAGACATCTGAAAAGCACTCATCTGTTTTCACTGATGAGAAACACAGAAAGCACCCCCCACTCCCCGCCTGCCAGAGCAGGTTCTACACCACGATGCTTTTCTCCAGTGCATAATTAGGTTGCAGTAAATAAAAGCACAGTCAGGTTGTGTCCCAAATCCTGGGACATGCGAGCACTGCTTCCAAGCATAACACTCCCCTCCAGCACAAGCAACGTGAAAGAGAAACCTGGTGTTTGAAATATGTTTCAACAAAGTGGCCTTGGGTGAGAACACTTAGCAAGGAGACCACACATTTCTGGGTTTGGGTCTTAGGCGCTGCAGAATCTAAGCCTCTCTCACTGGCTGCCAGTGAGACGCAGCCTCATATTTTAAACGGTGAGCAGCGGCTTTAAAAATGTTTTCAAAATAAATGTTCTGAATGTCGGTTTGGTTTCTGGGTTAAATTGCGTCTAAATTACCCCGTTCTAAAGCAGCATTTCAAAGCCTCGGGAAGCCCTGTCTGGGGCCTGTCTAGACCTCAGAATTGGCCTGGTTTGTTTTAAGGTTCCAGCAAGAGCGAGGCTTGCTGGGTCTGCTGAGTGCTGGGGAGACACATGTGTGAGACATGATGTCGAGTCCGAAGGTACTGCTTGGTTTTGTTTTCTTTATACCATGTGGAAAATAATTTCAAAGTGATATCACGGTGTATTTCTGGAATGACATCATCCCTCAGCTTTGGAAATTCTCGAGTGAAGACAGATAAGGTCGCGGTTCCACACCAATGGTACAGAAGTATTCATCCCAGTGGCACCAGAAGTCTGGTTCCAGTCGCACCCTTAACGAACCCACTGTCGGTCTTTAGAGATGCTCCACTCTCTCAGCTCCATCTCTAAAACGAGGTGTTTGGAATCAAAGTAATCCCCTCTACCGCCTCTTGGGTTCCCTGAGTCTATGACTTTCCAAAAGAAGTGCTGACAAGCTTTCTAAATTTTATTGTACGCTGTATGTTCTTACTGGAAAACAAACCAACAATTCAGCACTAATTACATGCAGGGCAAAGCTGCAACTTAGAAAGGACAGCTGGACAGTCCCGAGTTAGTAAACACAGGTTTATGGAGACTCAGAAGCTCATGCAGTTGGGGCACAGAGCCAGCCTGACTTGGCATCTGCCATTGCCGAATACACACTTTTCAAAAACAGACATGCTTCGATTATTATTATTATTATTATTATTATTGAAATAAAGTTTCAGAAAGAACTAGAAACATTGATCAAATCAATTAGTGCACAGCCTAGCAGTTCTGCTTTGCATGCGTGTGCCAGGGTGGAGCATTCATTAGTATAGGTAAGCCCTGTCAGGGCTGGATTGTGTAAGAGTTTGGCACGTGTGCCTTCTGCATTGCTTTAATTACTGCCTCATGAGCACCTGCAGGAAAAGCCAGCGTGGTGTGTCCAGTGAGCCGACATTTCGCCCTGAAGGGAAGGAGGGCGTCCCTTATGTCTGTGGCCTGGCCCTTTCAAGTTAGACCGAACAGGTGGATTGGAATTTGGGGGCAAGAACGCTGGGCATCATAGTGAACTGGGTCATTCCAGTAGTGGGGTCCCCTCCCCAGCAAAGGTTGTTCGCACATCAGCTGTGAGCAAGGAGACTTGTGGCACACATGGCCCAGTCTGTGTGTCTGTCTGGGTGAGAACTAAACATCAAAGGAAGAGAGATGCCTCCTTTGGAAAAGAATGATTGTCACCCCACAGCAGTAGTACGGGTTAGTGAGAGCCAGGGGTGTCTTCATACAGCACGTTCACGTTGTGTCCTGAGACTGCCCGCCTGCCCGCCCGCCTGCCCGCTAGGTTGTTTCTAGCCCCCTTCCCAAGTGCTGATGTTTTCTTTCCTTTTACGCCTGACTAGAGGACCAAGTTTGAAGGAATATTTGACAGAAGGGAGATTCCCATAATAGCAAGCATCTCATGTATATGCCTGTTTATTCATTCCATTATTTCATATTTTGCAGTGTTGGGCTGGAAACCAGGGTTCCACACGTTATGCCCTCCCCCCTGAGCCCCATCCACAGTCCACAGCCCACAAGCACCCATTTTAAAGGGTCTGGTTCTGAGGTGTTGATTGCATTAGCATTGTTGGACAACCCCTTCCCCCACTTCCTTTCTCCTTTCTCTTTTCCTCCCTCCCACCCCCTTTCCTCTATTTTCTCTTCCCTTCCCCCTCTTTTTCTCTCCCTCTAGTTTCAAAGTTTTGACCCGACTCCAGGGGAATCCCCTCCACCCATCGAGTAGGCAGCTTCCGCCCAGCTTTTCTTCTACTTCTTGGGAACAGCTAATTTCCCGTTGCTCTCTATGGACAAGCTTATTCTGGAGGTGTTTCATGGTTTTTTGGGCGGGAGGGGGAAAGGGGCTTACTTTACACCGAAGTACTCAGCTCCCAAAGGGAATGAGTGGGTCCTCGTGTTGCTTTGATCCTTCAGTGTTTACCTGTTCAGGCCTCCAGCTTCCTTCCCCTGAAGCACAGCCACCTGCCAACCAAGACAGATCTGCTGCTTGGGGGGGGGGGCGGGGGAAGAAGTCCATTTAGATTTCCAGGAAAGGTATAAGCATAGCCAAATCAAATTATTTGACTTGGAATTTAGCCATATTTAAAGGCTAATTAAGGGAGATTATGAACCAAGGGTGGAATGTGCCCTTGGCTGTCACTGAGTTATCAGTCTAGTAAATTCCGGCTTGTGAGCTTCCAGCCTCTGGAGAAGGATGCCCTTGTGTTCTGAGTAGCATGCCGAATTGCTAAGTGCTGAAGCAAACCCAGACCCTGGGAGAAGGATGTGGAGCAAGAGGTGGCCGCTTCAGTCTGTGGGAACGGGGCCAGGAGAGCCTTTGATCTTCAGTCTCAGAGGGCAGAGCTGGCTGGGCAGTGTCAGGAGTCACGCTGAAGCCCCATAAACACACGAGGGGGTCTTCTGCCTCCCACCCCATCCTAATGGGGACAGTTAAATTCTTACAGGTGAATTTGAAACAAGTCTGTACAGGTGTGGAAAAGCAAAGAGCCAGATGGACCCACAAGAGCAGCCCGGTGGTCATTCTTCCCAAGAGCCTGGGGCCTCTAGGAGGGCAAGGCTGGGGAGAGGAAAAGGAAAAAGGCCAACAGCATGCAGAAAGCCGTTCTTCCCCTGTCTTCAATAGGCATCATTTTTCAATGGTCAAATGTTCCCAAGTACTCGCTGTTCCAGGATCATAGACACGGCCTTCACGAACTCCCGATTCCTTATGGGACCGGAGCCTAGGCATTTTCCTCCTCTTTAGTTAAGCAACAAATTGCATCACATATGGAAGTGCAAGAATTTTTTTCAAAACCTGTGATTTCTCTCCCTGGGAAAGATTTTGTCTTTATTCATAGAAGGTAGCATAACACATGAAAATTAAAAAAATGTCTAACCCACAACTGGAAACAATAGCTCGCCTTTCTCCCCTCTGCCCAGATGACACGCTACATAGCGATTTTACTTCCTGTCATCTCGCTTTTCAAATATGGCAACAGTGAACATTCGCTGACCTTTGCTTGCTGCAGGAGGCATAGTCACCATTTCTAGAGAGCAGGGGGAAGGCGCAGACATGTGGGGAGAGTGTGTTCTTCTGCTCTTGAATTGGAAAGACGGCGTTCAGGGCTCCTCAAAAACAGGAAGAGATGGGGCAAGTTGGGAGGTAGCTGAGCCCTTAGGAGAGGGAGGCCAGGGGATCAGAGGCTCAAGGACCAAGGCTACACCATGAGTTCAAGGTCAGCCTGGGATACATCAGGCCCTGCCTGAAATGAGTAGGGCCATAATGTACATATAGAATAAAATGGGGTCATAAAAGCTTGAAATACCAGTTGGCAAGAGACTTGGGGTGAAGGGCTTGCTGCAGACCACACAGACAAAGGAGAAAACAAATTCCCACGAGTTATTTTCTGATATCTCCATGCACACCATAGCACCCATGCATGCACAGACACATACACACAAATAAATAAATAAATGTAAAACATTTCCAAAAGCTTCAAAAAAAAAAAAGAAAGAAACTTTTTTTTGGTGACTTTTCCCTCAAGGCTCAAAACCCACCACCAAATATTATAAATTTTGGTATTATTAGTCATACCTTATTTTCATATTTATAAATCTATGGGACTCACTAATCTCAGTTGGAATGTTTTTTATTTTTTATTTATTTGTTTAAAGATTCCTTTTGTTAATTATGTATAGATGCATGTGGAGTTACAGGTGGTTTGAGTTGCCATGTGGATGCTGGGAATCGAACCCAGGTCCTCTGCAAGATCAGGAGTGCTCTTAACCACTGAGCCCTCTCTCCAGCCTGTCATCCATCTATCTATCTATCTATCTATCTATCTATCTATCTATCTATCTATCTATCTATCTATCTATCTATCTATCTATGTTATGTGTCTGTCTATTTTGCCCTCATGTATGTATCTGTGTACCACATTCATGTCTGGTGCCCAGAAGGGTCAGAAGAGGGTGACAGATACTCTGCAGTTGGAGTTGCAGATAGTTGTGAGCCACCATGTGGGTGTTGGGACTCAAACCTGGGTCCTGTTCTAGAGTAACCAGCTCTCCTAACTGCTGAGCCATCTTTCCAGCCTCTGGAATGCTTTTTATAAGTGTAAGTGGAAATGACTGCTTAGGTTTGATTTGTTAGTCTTCTGTCGTAAGTTTATTGGTTTACTCACTATTTTTACAAAATTCAGACCTGGAAAAACAAGGCCTGATGATTTAGCTCCATACACACGTTCAAAAGTGCAAACAGCTAGGCGTGTTTCATTTCTAGCCTTCACTATTTCTCTGACGTACAAAGTATATAAACATGGAAATTGCCTATCACTCTTACTGCTGAGCACTGCAGCTACTCCTACTTAAGACTTTTTATAATCACCCACAAGTCCCTGCAGGAGGGAGTTCCTCGGTGGAGACAGGCTGTGCACTTCCAACCCCTTAGCTGAAGACAGGAAACGGCACAGCGGGTGAGAGTCAGTTCTGCCCCCTCCCAAGTCGATTTGAAAGCACTTTCCATTTTAAATATAGCAATAAAATACCAGCCTCAAAATGTCTGATAAGGATAAAAGCAATAGATCCAAATTCAATCTAAATCTGACACGGCCAGGAACCAACATTCACATCGGTAAGTCAGAGCTCATTTATGGGGCCATAAATGGGTGGGCCAGCTATAATTTGGGTATTAAACTTGTAAAATATATTGATGCTATGGAAGAGCTAAATAAATAATTTACTACAAGAAAATTGGAAATCTTTACGTGGTACTTAATTGACCAGTTGGCGTCCTCGGTTCTCGATGGTCCCCCTTTGCATCCGTGTCTCTCACAGGCTTTTTCTTTTTCTCACTTGAGTTTAATTCCTCTTTGTAAGTGAATGATCACCAGTTAGTGCATTTCTGAAAACACACTGTTTCCATTTAAAATTCTGCCAATCCATTACATGCTTTTTGGCAATTTCATTTACCTTTTAGGAGGATAAATGTAACCCACACTTGTCAGTTCCTGGATTAGACAATTTTCTACCCAGTTCTAAAAAACCGTTGAAGCATTGCAGCTCTGTCCCTGTCTGAATACAGAATGGAAAGGGCTTCAGCAAGCCGCCATTTTTCTGGGTCTTTTGGTTTGGTGTTTTGAGGATCTGATGAGCAAGAAGAAAAGCTATCTGGGGTGTTCTCTCGTTGTCTGCCACACATCTATGCGAGGCTATGGTTGGGAAGCACACCATGAGGGGACACGGGAACTCAAATCCAGGCCATGTGATTCACAGGCATCTAGTTATGGAGACAAAGCGATTGCTTGGGTGGGTTTTTAATTTATTCACCCAAAGAGTAAGAGCATCTCAGATGTGTGTAACAACTACTCTCAGATATGTATCACTATTATCTTTCAGAAGTTTTGCATGTCTTTTATCTTTCACTGCGTAAATAGGACAAGTATTGCGATACCAGTCTTCCTAGATGAGAAAACATGGAGGTTTGGGGAAGTTGGGATTTGTACAAAGCAATTACACACAAAGTGTCCATAATTCGGATGCAGATGAGAGACCAGGTCCCCCAAATTCCAGGTTGATTTTAGCATAAAGGGTCACTCTGTGTTTTCTCTGCAGGAGATAGCCAAGGCCACCTCAATCAAACGGAAATTATAGAGATACCTCTGCTTACAGAGTGGGAGCTAGGAGGGGTGGATGTTGGGGTTGGTTCTAGCCGGTTTTGACTGTATTTCTCTGTTCTGTGAGGCTCTGGGAGAGATGGGCGTCACCCTGACTTCCATGATAGCAAGTGGGGCTCAGGAGCAACTAGGAAGAGTGGCGTGGAAATACACAGAGGCTCAAAGCTAACCTCAGCCACCTGATGAGCTTGGGAGAAACGCGCTGCATGAGAGAGCCCTGTTTCAAAAAGTAAACAAACAAAAATGCAAACTCACAAAGAGAAGTCACTGAGGCAGAACATCTCCTAGCTCACCCCGGTACATCAGAGAGCCTGATTTCCCCACGGTTATTTCTTTAAAATTTTTTTAGAAACTGCCAGCAATTATTTCCAGTCTCCAGAATTTGAAAACATGACATCTAAATAAATGACGAGCAAGGGCCGAGGCTTTACTTAGACTGATCTAATCAAAGCCAAGCTTGTGCCACAGGGGCAATTAGGAGGGGGAAAATGCACCTGAACAAGCTCAGGACTCCTAGAAGAGAGACATGAGAAGAAATGGCCAAGTGTAGACAAAGGACTGGTGTGGAGGTCCTTCTGCTTGTGTATTGCTTTCATTGGTTAATGAATAAAGAAACTGCCTTGGCCTAGTTGATAGGGAGGAACTTAGGTAGGCAGAGAAGACAGAACAGAATTCTCGGAGGGAGAAAGAGAGTCAGAGAGAAGCCATGGATCCTCTGCCTCAGATGGACACCAGTTAGAATCTTGCCGGTAAGCCACAGCCACATGGCGATACACAGATTGATAGAAATGGGCTAAATCAAGATGTAAGAGTTAGTCAATAAGAAGTTAGAGATAATGGGCCAGGCAGCGCTTAAATTAATACAGTTTCTGTATGGTTATTTCGGGTGCAAGCTAGTGGGGCGGCTTGGATGAACAAGCGGGCCCTCTCTTCCTACAAGGGACAGAGCCCTCTGTGGATACTTATGTGACTTTACTAGCAACCAGTTTCAGAAAATCTATATGTCACGGAACACAATAGGTAAGAAGACATGTTCAGCTTGGTTAGAGGAACTAACTAACAGCTAAATTATGGTTCTTCATAAGCAAGGGTCCATTTCCTTATTATATTTTTCAGTGCTGTTCCTTCTTGCCTGTGAGTCTCCTACTTGGTCTGCTCTACCATGAGGCTCCTGCTTGGCCTGCTCTAAGCTGTCTGGTGTGACTCACCCTTAGGAGACCCAGAGATTTGATGGATGCACTTGCTCCCAAAGAGGTCCAACTTCATTCTGTATAAGACTCCATTCCTCAAGGTAGAGAACACAGAAGTAAGTAGTCTAGACTATGAAATACCAAGAGGGAAGGGAATTGTACATTCATGGGTTTCCTGGAAGTGAGGGTCGGCAGTCCATGACACTCATAAATGTACTAAATGTTCATCTACCTGTAAAATGTTTCTTACCCACTAAGGTACTGTCCCAACCGCTGCATCACTGGGAAAAGTGGGGCCACATGTACAGATAACCTGATTCTATCTGCTCCCCATCTCACAACCTTACCCACTGCTCTGTACTAAGGAGCTTTTATGTTCTTATCTGGAACACCCTTGGTATTGTAACTATGCAAAAGCCCTTCTTGCAGCAGGGGACACATTGGCCCTTATATCTAGCCTGATAGTATGTACTGGGACCTGAGGAAACAGCGCTGACCACTCAGCAAAAGTGTATTTAGAGAACAGTGTGTAAAATGACACTCACTGGCGGCACCACCCGGCCGCCTTCAATAACACTGCAGATTTTCAATTGTAGATTCAATTAGGCAATGAAAAACACCTTCACTATAGGAATTAGTGAAAAGCAAAAATGTGACTCTAAACTTAACCACTCTCCCTTTAAAGGCGTTTGAGACTTAGTTATTCATATATGACTATCACAATTGGTATAGAATTTATAGGGCCTTGGACAAAATGTGACCTTCTTGTGGATAAATGATTAAGAATTGAAAAACAGACATTAGAACAAAGTCTTTAAGCATCATACTTGAGTTGCCAAGAGAAGTCCTGCTGCTCTCTAGAGACAGGACAAACTTTCTATCTCTCTTTGTCTGTTTCTAGCTCAAAATAATAATTGTCTTTCAAGGCTCTCAAAATACAGAAAACTAAGCAATTATGACATTAAGAATTTTTTGATGGCTGAAGATATGGCTCAGCAGGTAAGAATTTGCATGCAAGTTTGGGGACCTGAGTTTGGAGTCAAGTACTCAAGTAAAAAGGTGGGCGTGGCTCTACACCAGCCCATTATTCCCAGGGATGCAGTGGGTGCAGGGGTGGATAGAAGGATCCATGGAGTTTGCTGGCTGCTAATCAAGCTTCAGGTTCACCAAGAGATCCTGTCTCACAGGAATAAAGTGGGAAATGAGAGAAGAGAATGCCAATGGCCCCTTGTGGCCTCTGTGCTCTCTTACACACACACACACACACACACACACACACACACACACACAGACACACACACACACACAGACACACACACATTGTTGTCATCAAAGGGACAGAGCCTAAAGACCAAGATGCATAAATAAAATGTCTCTTGGGTTTCACTCTGTAGTTTGTCTTGATTTGCTGGATTGGTTGAGCTTTAATTTCTAAGTGGATGTAGATAAATCACTGAAACCTCAAGGTCAAAGGAAGGTCTTTCTGAAAATAATTAGAAGTTGTGGTTATTAACAATTCCAGGAAGCAGAGTTGGTTGAGAATGGGATTCCTCCAAGGATGTCTTAAGATAGGGATGTCTTAGGGATATCAAGAGAAGTTGTCTTTTCTTGAGTCAGATAGTTTTTTTGTTTTTTTTCTATTGAGGAATTTAACTTGATTGCTGCATTTTCAATCATATTCTCCCACATTCTCAAATCTCCTAATTAATATATGTCATATACGTTAGATAATTTCATATAATAATGGATATTTATTATTTCTTTCATTCATTCATTCATTCATTCATTCATGTGTGTGGGCATACGTACCATGGTGTTTTTGGAGGTCAGAGGATAACTTGGGGAGTCAGTTGCTTCTTTGCTTCTACAATGTAGGTCCTGTGAATCAAAATCAGGTCATTAGACTTGGCAACAGGCACATTTACCCACTGAGTCCCTATAATAATATATTCTCACTAAACCAGCACAGGACATATAGTACGGAGTAGTACTGGAAAGAGAGAGAGGTAGTTAGCAAACATACCCACGAGGGCTATATTGCTACATTGGTCGTCTCGTTAGGTCAACTTGTCCTCCCGGCAAATCACAACAATAGCTGCAGGAACCTATTCTTTTATATTTTGTATACTTCTGAGAAGTCATGCATAGTATCAGAAAAATTCAAAACAAGATTATCTTTTGTTTGTTGTGAGGTAACAGGTGACTTTTTATTTTTTTCTATTCTTTATAATTTCCAAAATTTCTGTCCTGACCATGTTACCTTGTATTTTTTTTTATACCAAACAATAAAAACAAATAAAACCCTAGTAATAGTTAGAATAAGTTCATAGTATCTGTGTTCAATCTGACTCAACAGAACTGAAGTTATATGCTGAACTAATTATTTGGCAAGTTACAAATGAACTCTGTAGGCTCTTTGCCCTTTAAGTCTTTATATAATCAGAATTGCAGTTGACTTCCTGTAAAACATAGCTGGGCAGAGGTTCCCACTAGAAGATGTTGGATCCGCTCAACTTGAAGTTTAATCCACATAGCTTCATGGTCATGTGTGACTCTGAACATTAAAGTTTCTTTGCCTTAATTCTGTGTGCTTAAAATAGGAACAATAGCTAGGCATAGTAACACGTGTTTTAGTCCCAGTACTTGGGACGCAGAAGAGGGTAGTAGATCTTTGTGAATTTGAGACCAGCTTGGTCTACATAGTGAGTTCTAGGCTTGTGATGACTGTATAGTGAGGCCATATCTCAAAAGGAAAAAAAAGGCACAAAAATATCTTCCTAACAAATGAACTGAGATAGTTAGCAGAGCCATAGGCGCATGCATAGTAAGGGCTCAAAAATGTACATTCTTATTGTTAGTCAAGTAGGAGTCAAACCTACTTCAGTTGGTAAATAGGATTCGGGGACTGTGCTGAAAGTTGAGACTCCAGACATTTTATTTTATGTCCCTTCTCAAGAAGCAAGGGTCACCACATCACTGCTATCCCTACGAGAGACACTATGTGAGCACGCTGCTTCATAAGCCTTTTCATCCCAAGATATGTGGCATGCCCAGGTGCCGTATTTTGGGGTAGCATGCCCCAACTCCATCATGGGTACTGGGAAAAATCGTTGGTTCCTCTCAATTCACTTTCATTTCCATTCATGGCTGTGAGCACAAATAGGGTTAAAACAGATAATAGGAAGACGGGCGAGCTGCTGTGGTTGAAGCAGAGGCCTGGCCAGCAAGCGTAAAGCAGCTGGGCTAGGGAACTCCTAAGTATTCGGGCAGCTCCTATCCATCCTCAACTCCACGCTGTCTATCAAGCTGGCAAGGCGTTGGCAACCCTGAAGCTGGTCAGGGGAAGCAAGATTCTCCTTTCCTTCCAGGGCAGTGTTGGCAGACTATTGTTCTAAGGGCAGTTTAACGACAGGAAGTTTAGCCCTCACAACCGCTCTGAAGGTACTAGAAGATGCCAACTGTGGGAGACCTAGGTGAAATGGCTTCTAGAAGGAGGAGACTCATCTATCCCACAGGACAGGGCAAGCAAGAGCTATAGCTTGCTAACCGAGCAGTTCTATGGGTACCGGTATCCTGTCCAGCATCCTTTCTGCTCCTCATTCCTACCACGGTAGGGTTGTCCATGGCCGTGTGGTCATAGCATGGCTAGCGCAGCTCCAAGCATTAGAGCCTCGTTTTTCAATGTTCCAAGAGTAGAAGAATGAGTGCCCCCTCTTCCCCCTATTTTGTGGCTCTGTGGAAGAGGAAGAAAACTTTCCAGAAGTCTCCCTGTCTGCCCGACTCTAAAATTTTCCCTCGCATGGCTCATTGACTAGACCCATACAGTGTGTCTACTCTAAATCCTACGCCTGGCAAGGGGCATGGAAGTACATGCTTGGCTTGGAGCTGAGGGAGGCTTGACTGCTTTTGAAGCCTAAGCCTTGCCACATTCCAAAGCAGATGTGAGTTCAAGGAAGATGGGGAATTTTCGCTGTGTCGGCTGCCAGTGGAATCTGCTGTCCTCATTAAGGAAATGCTTTTAGAGTTTTCTTTAGCATAGCATATGGGGAAAGTTTCAATATTTGCATGGCATCCTGGGTAAATTGCAAAAGGTTGAGCAACTTCAATATGGAGCCCAGTGTAAACAACAAACATTACTTTTTCTTTAGGTTTTGTTTTGCTTTGTTTTGTTTTTTTGACAGGGGCTCAGTCTAACCCTAGCTGGTTTAGAACTCAACTATGTAGTCCCGGCTGGCTTTGAACTCCTGTGCTCTGCCTCCTGGTACTGGGATTACAGGTGTGTTCCACCATGCCCGGTTACCTTCCCATTATATTGTGTAAATCTGATAAGAGAAATAACATATAAAGTACTGTAACTGACAATAATATCATTTAAACTGTGCATGGTTGTACACACTTGTAACCTCCAGAGCTCAGGAACTGGAGGAAGGAGGGTCAGAAGTTCAAGGTCGTTCTCGGTTACTTAGGGAGTTTGAAGCCAGCCTGACATACGTGAGACCCTGTCCAACAAAATAAAAGATGCCAGACATGGGGGTATATTTACTGCTCTAGTTGGCAGAGGGTCCCGGAGAATGCAGCCAATAAATGAGGCAGACTAAAGGTACAAATCTTGTGCAGTAGCCAGCTTTATCCAGAGCATCGGACAATTTACACTGAGGGTTAAGAGGAGTCGCATGAGTAAAGCGTATGATCACAAAGGCAAGCCACACATGATGGACAAGCTGTACATGCCAAAAGCGTGCTTTTCCACGGAGGCATACAAACAAATAACATTAGCCAGTTGTAACGAATAATCTGAAGTAAACTCACTCCTATCAGCTACATCTGGGAGGGGCACGAAAGCTTAAGCCAAGAACAATTCTGTTTTTGAAGAAACCAAGGTCGCAAGATACTTGTCTTGGTTTCTAGGAGTTTCTCAAATGCACACAGAATCCCCCTCTTCATATGACTCCATTCTTGGACCACATTCTGACAGTGACAGTTTTAGATCTGGTAGTCTGGAGGCAAAGGCAGGTGGATCTCCATGAGTTCAAGGCCAGCCTGGTCTGTATAGTATGACCCTGGCTCGACAAATACATAAAGTACTAAGCACTGAGTTGTACAGAACTTCCAAATAAGACCTTTTGAAGTTTTAAGATGAGAAATCTGACCTTGCTTCTATTGACTTGCTTCTTCTATTTCAGGTATTGTATTTGAAATGGCTACATCAACTTTCAAGACTTTAAACTGGGCAGTGGTAGGCAGAAGCAGGTGGATCTCTGAGTTCGAAGCCAGCCTGGTCTACAGAGCGAGTTCCAGGACAGCTCGGACTACACCAAGAAACTCTGAAGCAAAAACAAAGCAAAATAAGCAAACAAAAAAGACTTTTTTTTAAAACAATGGTCTCAAGTTCCTCCAGTTATGAAGGAAAACCTTCACTTTCAGTTTAATAAAAATGATTTTTCTCTGCAGTTGCAAATCTGTTAAGACATAGGACATCCTTTCTGATATTAATCAAATTAGATTTCAGATACCTGTGAAAGAATTTATTGCAAATCTTCTGGGAAAGTGACAATATCCTCATTCGTATATGGCCATCAACCTAGTCTGGAAGCTGCCATGGTGGCACCCCGGGGGGCAAGTGACAGAGGTTTAGGGGGTGGAGGAAGAAGCTCATTTCTGGTACATCATTCTGAAGCCTGCTGTGCCCATTTTCACCACACCTCCAGAGCTTGTGCCTGGAGAGTGATTGGCACCAACAGCTGTGTGGCTCCCTGGGAGACAGAGGGTGGTCAACACTTCTCCCTTAGGATATCTGTATGAGGGATCAGAGGTAAAAAATGAGAAAACCTGTGGAAAAGGAGAATAGGGAGGGAAGGCTTTGCGTCATCCCTACAATACATAGTAAGGGCATGTAGTTTGTTTCCTTTGCTTTGGAACTCACATAAGTTCATCTGAAACTGTTCTGGGTTGCCAGGGGTGACATCCCTGCCCTACTACCCCATCACAACTCCAGAGAGTGGTGGTAACCTATCTTTCCCATTGGTGGCACGTGCACAGAGGCGAGTTTCCTACTACGCGCGCGCAAACACACACACGCATGCACATACGTGTGTACACATTCACACTATGCACATGTGTGCATGTGCACACACACACTCAATCAGGGGCTGGGATGCCTAGTTATTGGTGGGTACTGCTTAAAAGACTCGCACTTCCTGTTGGTCTCACTCATGAAGAGAGACAGGAACAACGGTCTATGGGACACAGACTCATTCCCTTGGGTCACGACACTGCTAGACCTTTGGCTCTAGAGAGAGGACCTAGTAGATGTGTTTAGTTACTATGTCCCCGAGTCTCCTGCCTAAGTTTAACGACGCATTTCCTTCAAGGTCAAAACTGCTCCGTGTCCCGTGACTTGCACACAGAATAGAAGCGGTCAGGGGAACCACCTCCTTCTTTCCAGTGTGCTGCTCTTGACTCAGGATGGGGGAGCCAAGAGGGCAGAGAAGCCGCGTGGCTTCATTCTCCTCCATTACTGACCAGCTGAGCATGGTTCTTGGCTTTGGTCCTGTGGTAAAGACTACAGTGTCAGCAGTTCACTGAATCCGGGCTCTTCGGTTCTGTCTGGAAGAGTGTATGATGAGATCGACGCTGATTGAAATGGCCTGTCCTAAGGCATATGCTTGATTGTGCTGACGCTGGGAAAGGAAGATATGGTTTTCTGGATCTGGATAGTGTCATCTTCTTCCTCTTCTCATTTCAATTTCATCTTTCTTGTCCCCAGCAGGCAGAGGGGGCAATTTCACTCTCATACAGTTAAACAATAAAACTTTCTAAGATCTGCTTTCCTAAGGAGACCACCCCATGCTGCTGGCCAGCCCCATGCAAATTCTGGCATTAGACACTGTCTTTTTTTTTTTTTTTAAAGTAAGTATGCTATTGTTTGTTTTGGTAAAAAGTGAAGGCTAATTATAACAAGAATTGGATTTATTGAGTAGAGCTGTGTTCCAGCTTACAAACTATTTTTGTTGGTGGTTTTTTATTGATATTTATTGAGCTCTACATTTTTCCTCTGCTCCCCTCCCTGCCTCTCCCCTCTCCTTCAACCCTCAACCAAGGTCCCCATGCTCCAGTTTAATCAGGAGATCTTGTCTCTTTCTACTCCCCATGTAGATTAGATCCATATATGTCTCTCTTAGAGTCCTCATTGTTGTCTAGGTTCTCTGGGATTGTGATTTGTAGGCTGGTTTTCTTTGCTTTATGATTAAAAACCACTTATGAGTGAGTACATATGATAATTGTCTTTCTGTGTCTAGGTTACCTCACTCAAAATGATATTTTCTAGCTCCATCCATTTGCCTGCAAATTTCAAGATGTTATTGTTTTTTCTGCTGTGTAGCACTCTTATACAATTATAAATGTAGCATATTTTCCTTATCCATTCTTTGCTTGAGGGGCATTTAGGTTGTTTCCAGGTTCTGGCTATGACAAACAATGCTGTTATGAACATAACTGAGCACATGTCCTTGTGGTAGGACTGAGCATCCTTTGGATATATACCCAAAAGTGGTATTGCTGCGTCTTGAGGAAGTTGTTTCCTAATTTTCTGAGAAATCGCCACACTAACTTCCAAAGGGACTGCACCAGCTTGTATTCCCACCAGCAATGCAGAAGTGTTCCCTTTTCCTTACATCCTCTCCGGCATAAGTTGTCATCAGTGTTTTTGATCTTGGTCATTCTTACAGGTGTAAGATGGAATCTCAGAGTTGTTTTGATTTGCATTTCTCTGATGACTAAGGATGTTGAACATTTCCTTAAGTGTCTTTCAGTCATTTTAGATTCCTCTGTTGAGAGTTCTCTGTTTAGGTCTGTACTCCATTTTTAATTGGATTATTTTTCTTTTGATGACCAAATTTCTTGAGTTCTTTGTATATTTTGGAGATCAGACCTCTGTCTGATGTGGGGTTCATGAAGATATTTTTCCAATTTGTAGGCTGTTGTTTTGTCTTATTGACCATGTCCATTGTTTTACAAAAGCTTTTCAGTTTCAGGGGGTCCCATTGATTAATTGTTTCTCTCAGTATCTGTGTTAATGGGGCTATATTTAGGAAGTGGTCTCCTGTGCCAATGCATTCAAGTGCACTTCCCATTTTCACTTCTATGAGGTTCAGTGTGACTGGCTTTATGTTGAGGTTTTGATCCATTTGGACTTGAGTTTTGTGCATGGTGATAGATATGGGTCTATTTTCATCCTTCTGCATGTTGATATCCAGTTATGTCAGCACCATTTGTTAAATATGCTTTCTTTTTTCCATTTGATATTTTTTGCTTCTTTGTCAATAATCAGGTGTTTGAAGGTGTGTGGATTAATATCTGGCTCTTCTATTCGCTTCCATTGGTCCTCCTGTCTGTTCTTATGTCAATACCAGGCTGTTTTCAGTACTGTAGCTCTGTGGTAGAGTTTGAAATCAGGGATTGTGATTTAGAAGTTCTTTTATTGTACAGGATTGTTTTGGCTATCCTGGGTTTTTGGCTTTTCTATATGAAGTTGAGTTCTGTTCTTTTGAGGTCTGTGAAGAATTTTTCTGGGCATTGCATTGAATCTGTAGATTGCTTTTGGTAAGATTGTCATTTTTATTATGCTAATTCTACCTACCCAAGAGCATGGGAGATCTTTCCATTTTCTGGTGTCTTCTCCAATTTTTTCTTTAAAGATTTAAAGTTCGTGTCATACAGCTCTTCTGCATGTTTGATTAGAGTTACTCCGAAATATTTTATACTATTTGTGGCTATTGTGAAGGGTGAAGTTTTTCTGATTTCTTTCTCAGTCCATTTATCATCTGTGTACAAGTGGGCTACTGTTTTTTTTTTTTAATTAATTTTGTATCCTGCTATGTTACTGAAAGTGTATATGAGTTGTAGAAGTTCCTTGGTAGAATTTGGGATCACTTATGTAAACTATCATATCATCAGCAAACAGTGAGAGTTTGACTTCTTCTTTTCTGATTTGTATCTCTTGATCTCCTTTTGGTGTCTTATTGCTCTAGCTAGGACCTCAAGAACTTTATTGAAGAGATATGGAAAGAGTAGAAATCTTGTCTTGTTCCTAATTTCAGTGGAATCGCTGGGAGTTTCTCTCCATTTAGTTTGATGTTGGCTGTTGGCTTGCTGTATGTTGCCTTTATTATGTTTAGGTATGTTCCTTGTATCCCTCCTCTCTCCAAGACCTTTATCATGAAGGGATTTTGTGGAAAGCTTTTTTGGCATCTAAAGAAATGATCGTGTGGTTTTTATTTTTCATTTTGTTTATATGGTGGATTATGTTGACAAAATTTTGTATGTTGAAGCATTCCTGCATCTCTAGAATAAAGCTGACTTGATCATGGTGGATGATGGTTCGATGTGTTCTTGGTTTCAATTTGCCAGTGTTTTATTTAGTATTTTTGCATCAGTATTCCTGAGTGAGATTGGTCTGTAATTTTCTTTCTTAGTAATGTCTTTATGTGGTTTGGGTATCAGGGTAATTGTAGCCTCATAAAAAGAGATTGGCAATGTTCCTTCTATTTCTGTTGTGTGGGACAATTTGAGGAGTATTGGTATTAAGTTTTTTGGGTTTTTTGTTTTGTTTTGTTTTTTAAATCTTGTAGAATTCTGAGCTGAAACCATCTGATCCTGGACTTTTTTTTGGTTGAGAGACTTTTGATGACTGTTTCTATTTCTTCTGCAGTCATAGTTTAATTTGCTTATCTGGTCTTGATTTAATTCTGGTAAGTGATATTTATCCAGAAAGTTGTCCATTTTCTTTAAGTTTTCCAATTTTGTGCAGTACAGGTTTTCAAAATAAGACCTAATGATTCCCTGTATTTCTTCTGTGTCTGTTGTTATGCCCCCCTTTTCATTTCTGATTTTGTTAATTTGGATATTTTCCTCTCTGCCTTTTGGTTGGTTTGGAAAAAGGTTTGCCTATTTTCTTAATTTTCTTGAAAAACTAACTCTTTGTCTCATTGATTCTTTGTATTGTTTTCTTTGTTTCTATTTTATTAATTTCACTCTCAATTTGATTCTTTCCTGCCATCTAGTTCTCTTGGGTGAATTTGCTTCTTTTTGGTCCAAAGTTTTTAAATGTTCTGTTAATTCACTAGTGTGGGATTTTTCCAGCTTCTTTATGTAGGTATTTAGTGCTATGAACTTTCTTCTCAACACTGCTTTCATTGTGTCCCATAAAATTTGGGTATGTTATGTGGTCATTTTCATTGAATTTTAGGCAGTCTTTATTTTCTTCCTTTATTTCTTCCTTGATCCATTGATGATTCAGGTGAGCATTGTTTAATTTCCATGTGTTTGTGGGCTTTCTGGAATTAGTATTGCTGTTGAATTCTAATTTTAAGCCATGGTGATCTGATAAGATACATGGGGTTATTACAATTTTTTTGTATCTGTTGAGGATTGTTTTGTTACGGAGTATGTGGTCAGTTTTTGAGAAGGTTCCACAAGGTGCTGAGAAGAAGGTATATTCTTTTGTATTTGAATGGAATATTCTATAGATGTCGGTTAAGTCCATTTGAGTCACAACATCTTATAGTTCCCTTATTTCTCTGTTAATTTTTTTGTCTGACTGACCTGTCCAGTGGTGAGAGAGGAGTGTTGAAATCTCCTACTATTAGTGTGTGGAGTTTAATGTATGATTTAAGTTTTAGAAGTGTTTCTTTTATATTTGAGGGTATCCTTGTATTTGGGGCATAAACGTTCAGTATTGAAATTTCCTGTGACTAATATGAAATGTTTTTCTTTGTTTCGATAAATTTTAATTTGAAGTCTATTTTGTTAGATATTAGGTTAGCTACACCAACTTACTTCTTAGATCCATTTGATTGGAAATTTTTTCCCAACCCTTTACTCAGAGGTGATGTCTGTTTTTGAGGTTGAGGTGTGTTTCTTGTATGCAGAAGAAGGATGGATTCTGGTTTCATATCCAATCTGTTAGCCTGTGTCTTTCTATAGGTGAGTTGAGTTCATTTATTTATTAAGGGATATTAATGACCAGTGATTGCTATATCCTGTTAATTTAGTTTTCATTGTTGGTGATGTTAATTTGTGTGTTTTTTCCTTCTTTGGGATTTGCTGCTGTGAGATCATCAATTGTCTGCATTTTTGTTGTTGTAACCATCTTCCTTGGGTTGAAGTTTTCCTTCTAATACTTTGTGTAGGGCTGGATTTGTGGTTAGGTGTTGGTTAAATCTGGTTTTGTCATGGAATATCTTGTTTTGTCTTTCTATGATGATTGAAAGCTTTGCTGGGTATTACTAATAGTCTGGGCTGGCATTCGTGGTCTCTTAATGTCTTAATGTCTGTATAATGCTTAACCACGATCTTCTGACTTTCATTGTCTCCAATGAGAAGTCAGGTGTAATTTTGATTGGTCTGCCTTTATATGTTACTTGACCTTTTCCCTTTGTAGTTCTTAATATTCTTTCTTTATTCTGTATGTTTAATGTTTTGATTATTATGTGGCAAGGGGACTTTTATTTTTATTTATTTATTTTTGATCCCGTCTATTTGGTGTTCTATATGCTTCTTGTGTCTTCATAGGCATATCTTTCTTTAGGTTGGGAAAGGTTTCTTCTATGATTTTGTTAAATATATTTTCTGTGCTTTTGTGTTGAACTTCTTCTCCTTCTTCTACCCCTAATATTCCTAGATTTTATCTTTTCATTGTGTCCCATATTTCCTGGATATTTTGTGTTAAGCTTTTGTTAGATTTAATGTTTTCTTTGACTGAGGAGTCTGTTTTCTCTATTGTATCTTCTGTACTCGAGAGTCTCTCTTCTGTCTCTTGTATTCTGCGTTTATGTTTGCATTTGTGCTTCTTGGTTGTTTTCTTATTATTTCTATTTCTATAATTCCCTTGGCTTGTGTTTTCTCTATCTCTATTCTCAAGTCTTAAATAGTTTCTTTCATATGTTTGATTGCTGTTTCTTGGTTTTCTTTAAGGGATTTGCTGATGTCTTCCAATTTTTGTTTGCCTTTTCCTCCATTTCTTTGAGAGAATTTCTCATTTCCTCTTTAAGAGTCTCAAACATTCTCCTGAAGTTATTTTTTAGGTCATTTTTTTTTTTTTGCTTCATCGATATTTGGTTGTTCAAGGCTTGTTGTGGTAGGGTCTCTAGATTTTACTGGTATCGTGTTGTTCTTTGTGGTGTTGCGTATATTTTTACCTTGTCTACTCATCTTTTCCTCTAACTCCTGTGGTGTGATTGGGGTTGTCTGTGACTCTGGTGATTATTTTTTTAGGGGCCACGGTTCTAATTACCCTGTTGGTTACTCCGTATTCCTTGAGGTTGCTCAGTTCTCCTGGGGTTTGTTCCCCTCCTGTGGAGTTCACTGTCTCAACCCTGCTCTGGTCTAGGTTGCCGACTCAGATCTGTGTCTGTAAATGTCCCTGGGTGGGATCTGCTCTTGTGAAGGTCTTTGGCCTGGTGTTGGTCCTGCAAAGGTCTCTGGCACTGATTCTCTCTCTTGGAGGTCCCAGACTCTGGTGTGCCTGGACCCCATAGAACCTGAGGTCTACTCCCTCAGACATCCCAGACTCATGCCTGAACCAGCGGCAGTCTCTGACTCTGGCCCACTCACTCAGCTGTTGCTCCCTTGTGTCTGCTCCTGTGGAGTTTGCTGCCTTAGGGTCTGCTCCTGCTCAGGTCTCTTGCTCAGTTCTGCCTCTGCAAATGTCCCTGGTCTGGATCCATTTTTACTCTTGTGAAGCTTGCTGTCTCAGGCCTGCTCCGGCCTAGATCGCTGACTCAGTCCCGCTCCTGTGAAGTTCGCTGCCTCAGGCCTGTTCCGTCCTAGGTCGTTGGCCCTTGTCCTGCTTCTGCAAATGTCCCTGGTCTCGATCTGCTCCTGCTCCATGGAATTCACCATCCCAGGCCCACTCTGGCTCAGGATGCAACATATTTTTTAAGTCTAATACTCACCCCAGCTATATGAGGTAAGAACTATATTGTCTCATCTTACAGATAAGGAAAACTGAGGCAGGAGTATTAAATAATTAGTCTAAGATAAAGTAATCAATGAGTAGTTAAGTCACAGTTTGAAATCAGGTGGTTTGGTTCCAAACAGGAGGACCCATAACTTCCACTCCCAGTCTTTTTTGTCTTGATGTTGTTTCATCTCTCTCCAAGTATGTCTGCCTAAAGTCAGGATGCTGTTTAGTTCCCTGATCTCACCAATAATCCGCTTTTCTTGTTCTTAGTCAAGGACACACATCCAGGTGTGTCTTTGTTCTTTTACTCCTGAGTGTTGATTTGCACAGATTCACTGGTGTAAAAGGGCCATTTCAAATTTTGGGGTCATTCTCCCTCAGGGTGTTTTCCCAGGTCTTCTGCAAGACCAGCAGGAACCTCCCTTTCTCCTCCCTCCAGGCAATGCATTTTCACTTCTTAGGTTAAAAACTCATGCATTCTGCTCTAAAATTTCACAGTATGACCAGCAGGGAAGACTTTGCTGTGGCTTTGTCTCTTTTCCGGGTTAATTTGCATGGACTACTCAAAATAAAAATAAAAAAAAAAGTCAAACAAAAATCTACACAGTCAATGGAACTGGTCACAAAAGGCCCTGAGAGCAATGAGGTGACCCAACTAAGAAAAGCATGCCCTTGCTGCTCTGCTAGAGACCCAGAGCAATTTGGGGCCCAAGACTGGGAAATAGAGACAGGAAGTCCCCGCCAGACAGGACAACTGACACCATTTTGTCTCTTTTTGCTCGGAATGCTCCTATAGTGTACTTAGATGTCGACTCTGATATTTCTTCCTTTCCGGGAATTGATGAATACCTGAGAGAGACAAGTCTAAAGGAATTAAATTTGTTTTGGCTCATGGTTTAAGAGGTTTCAGCTAGGGGTTGGCTGGGTCCATTGCCTTTCGCATCGAGGGAGGCGGAACACCATGACTGGAGCTGTAGACAGGAAGAAGAGAAAGTAACAGGAAAGAAAGAACCCGGGGAAGATATGCCCTTCAGAGACGGCGACCCACGTCCAAACCTTTACCATCTTCCAGCATCCATCCAATGTCTGGATGCATCAATGGGTTAGATCACTGAGTCAGAGCTCTGCGAGACTAGCCCATCAGGGAAATCCCTCAGAGACACATGCAGAAATCAACTCGTCTGCTAGATTCTTAATGCAACTGAGCTGATGCCTTCTCTTTCTTCTGCGGACTGATGAGGTGTTCTTCTCTGGAGCTGTCCCAGAACTTCCTGTGCTTGCTCCCCTGGCTTGCTCTTCATTCTCTCCAGGACTGCAGACCTCATCCTCCACTGGCTCCTAGTCCTCCCTCTCAAAGGGTCCAGCTCATAGATATTTGATAAATGTTTAGTAAATGAGTGAATGGGGTCCTGTGAACGTAGACATCCCCCCCACCTCGTTTGTGTATGTCTTCATCTCAATAAAAGAGATGGCCTGGCTTCCCTTATTGATGAACCTAATTGGAGCGTTTTTTTCCCCTCTGCCTTCTCTCCTTTAATTAAGGGAATCCTGAGAAATCAGGAAGTCTTTTTAAAGAGAGCCCAGAGTACCCCTCCCAGTTCTTAGCAGCTCTGAGGATTCTGTGGGCATAACACTCCCACCCCCCTTCCTCATTGATGTTTCCAGAGCCTTCTGGCTAGGAAAGAGCTGAGGAGGAGAAGAGGTTGCATTGCCCAGCCCACTTTCCCTACCAGGTTCCTGCCAGGCGTTTTTCTTCTACAATTTCCCAGAGATCAAGCCGGTGGCTGCTTCCTGCCCCCTGCTAAGCTGGGCCTGGGGGTTGATGGTTTTACTGTTCTCCAGTAAGCATGCAGATTAACAGCTGCCTGGTCGGTAGCTGGAGGCCTCCTTTAAATTGAGAGGGCTGGGGTAGCACATTCCACAAGCGGTTGGAAATGTCTCTGCCCTCGCTTCGTTATTATGAGGTTACTGTGGCTCTGGGCTAGACAAGGAATATAGCAACAGTTTGGATGTCTTTTGTTTCATGCAGCCCATAAAAACGCAGCCTGGCCTCTCTGGCCACACTTGCTTTGTGCAGATGGACAGACCTGCCGCTCTGACAACCCAACTCTATGCTCTCATTAAGTTACCTGCCAGAGGAAATCTTGCCTGTCGTGTTTCATTTTATAGCCCACCACACCCTCAGGATGTGCTTCCCACCCACCGGCTTGGAGACTGTCCCGGGAAGCCCAAGTACGGGGTTTCCAGGACAGCTCCCTGCAGCTCCCGGACCTGCTGTGTGGCTTCCCTCCATAACAGCTGCAAACTGAATTGGGTGGCAGCCTTTCCTGTCTTCGAGATGATTTTTATGGAACAAGAGGGCATCTAAATCTCCCGCAAAAGCCGAGTACCAGAGGCTGAGCAGTTGATGGTGCCACGGAGTCTTTTTCATTCTGATTAAGCCCCTGGGGACTCAGCCCAAACTTGAAAGATTGTAAATGAGCTCTTAGGATCCTAGAACTCTGGCTGTACAAAGAGGCTGCTGGTCTTGGAGGCGTTTCCGCTTGTGTCTGTTTTGCGGCAATGAGTCCTAATGAGGGCCTACAGGAGCTCTGGACCAGGGATGCTAGAGAACTACTCGCAAACAGCAAAATGCTCAGGACTGCTTTAACTGCTCTCAACCAGTGAACAATTTGCCAAGGGGAGGCAGGGGTACACAGGCGAGGCCACTTCAGCCTGTGAAAGCGGCTGGGAGTAGTACAGAAGCCATCAGGGAAGTGTGCCTTCTTCCTCTCTGTTGTGATGGACCACCCTGGCTCTGTTACTAGAAAACAATTTTTTTTTCTCATTTGTATATGATAACTGTGGTGGTTTACAAAAAAAAAAAAAAATGGCCCCCAAAGGCAGTGGCGCTGTTAGAATATGTGACTGTGTTGGAGTACGTAAGAGGAAGTACGTCACTGTGGAGGTGGGCTTCGAGGGCTCATATATGCTCAAGTCACACTCAGTGAGACAGTTCACTTCCAGTTGCCTGCAAGATGTGTACCTCTCAACTCCCAGCACCATGTCTGCCTGCATGCCGAGGTGTCCCACAATGATGATAATAGATTAAACCTCTGAAAATGTAAGCCACCCGATTAAAAGTTTTCCTTTTGAAGAGCTGCCGTGGACGGGACCAGAGAAACTGGTTAACATCACTGATTGCTTTTTCAGAGGACCTGGGTTCAATCCCAGCACCCGCATGGTAGCTCACAATTGTCTGTACCAGGTGAACGAAAGAAAGAAAAAAAGGAAGACATGACTGGGCCTGGGGAAGGTGGAGAGAAGTTTTATTGTAGCCAGAGGCAGAGACATCTGGGAAGAGTCCAGAGTGAACAAGGCCGACTGAGCTGGGCCATGTAAGAAGATACGGGGAAGAAGACAGGAAAGGAGCGCTGACCAAGATGGGTCGCCTGGGCTAAGAAGAGACTTTCCAAGAGACCAGGAGGGTAAAGTGCAGACAAAAAGAAATGGCTAGGTAACCAAAACAGCTGGATTGTATAGAGAAGGGCAGCTGGAGGAAGAGCAGCCAGCCCCTGGGCTGGACGAGTTTAGGGAAGCAGGTAGGTACATCAGACAGAAGAAGCCTGTAGCAAGTAGGAACTGAGGGTTGCTGGGAGAACCTGGCAGCCATGTCTGCTTTGGTGTGTTAAATAGGCACCTCAGTCATTTGTCCCAGGCTTGAGACCTAACACATTCAGTATCCCAAATAGTGGACAGTCAGACACAAACTAGCCTGTACTAACCGTGAACATAAGGTAGGCACAACTTCCAAACGAGCAGAGAGAGAGAGAGAGAGAGAGAGAGAGAGAGAGAGAGAGTTCAGATGAAGAAGACAGATGACGACAGAGAGGTTCTAATGTCTTTCGATTTGGATATTAGAACCAGTCCCTCAGCTCAAATGGGAGTTTGCACGCATCGCCACCACAGGTATTTTCAGATTACAGAAGCAACTCTTCAAGAGCCTGGATGGAGTCTGCTGCGATCATCTGCCTTGTGATAGCTCCACTCACTGTCACAGGATTGCTGAGGGAGCATTGCTGGTGTTCGTGGCTGGGTGCTAGCAGGGCAGTGTGCTCCTATTTCTCTGGTGGGAGCAGAGCTGTGTTTGATGAGCTACCACAGCCCCCAAGAGCCTACTTCGTGCCTCTGCACAAGGCACTTGGCATTTCCTTGGAGAGAGTCCTCTGTTTGGACTGAGGAAGGGAAGTGGTTTTTTTATTTCACAAAGGCTCAGGTAGCTGCTGTCCTGTTGCTGTCTTTCTCTGAGCCGTGGGCACAGCAGTGGGCAAGAACACTTGGGCTGGTGACGGTCATGGACCAACACAGACTGAGGATTCTGTGGAAACACTTACCACCAAGCAGTGAGGTGTCTTCCGGTGTGGAGGAGGAGGAAGGGCTGAGATGGGGACATAAGGTACATTCTTCAAAGAAGTGTGTCCCTCAGTGGAAAGTAGTACCTGGGTGCTGCTGAGACCAAGAAGGTGCACACCAGTCAGTGGTGGGCTGGAGCCGGTCAGTGCCCTCTTCTCGGTGCAGCTTCCCTGGCTATGTGCATGGCACAGAATCAGGACTGTGGAGCTGGTCCCTGCTACATTCATATCAGCACCATGTGGCCAAGGATGTTTTTAACAGTGATCAAAGTGAAGGGAGATAAAGAGAAGGACCTTTCCATCCACCCCTGTTTATTATGTTCCTGTAACCACTGAATCACCAGAATCAGGAACATGTTGGTGGATCCTGGACAGTTCTTTAGCATCCGTGAGCCTGAGGTTGCTCACCTCCAAAGAAGCAGGGTGGATGCTAGCATCAAACCTTCACAAGGAAGGCACTAGAATCTTGTTTGTTGCCCTCTTACCCCATTCCTGCAACCACACAATGTGGTTTTCCTTCTTTCTTTCTTTCTTTCTTTCTTTCTTTCTTTCTTTCTTTCTTTCTTTCTTTCTTTCTTTCGTAAAGATACTCTTAAAAACTCTGTGTATGTGTCTGTGGGCATGTGTACATTAGTGCAGGTGTCTAAAAAGGTCAGAGGTACTAGGTCTTTCATGGAGCTGGTGTTATACACAGTTGTGAGCCACCCTATATGAGTTCTTGGAACCAAATTTGGGTCCTCTGCAAGAACAGTATGAACCTCTAACCATTGGGCCATCTCTCCAGCCACAATGATTTCTTTTTCTTGTATCTCTTCTCAGATACAACTACCTACTACAAACACTGTGCTTCCTGTTAAGCTTGATTTAAAAGGTAATTCATTGAAAGACTAAAAAGTGAGATTGGAGAACCAGAGCTAGTGCCCCATCCCTCGCCGCTGTTGGAGTCCTCACACTGTAAACGGACTTTTCTCCCTTACAGTAGGAGAAAAAAAAATGCACTGGCGTTTGCCACAAAGAACAGTTATGATCCATCTGACCCCAGATCTCAAAATCTGCTGAAAGTGGCATTAATTCTCACTTCACCCTGAGAGTCTGCCAATCTCCCGGGGTGACAGTTGTGGAGACTGTGTCACATCTACAACCTGAGCTTTTAGTTGCTTCGGTTTTAAATGTGGTGTCGATAAATGATTTCCTATTTCCCTCTCTGTTCTCCATTGCCTATTACCTTGAAACTTGATTTGCTGTCCACCGAGAGACCTGATTTGCAACTTGGCTACCTGGGAAGAAGGGGTGAGGGGCTTCAGTCTCAAAATGAGCCTGCTTCTTTCTCATCACAAAGCAGAGTGGAGCTCTCCCTACTACTTCGCTGATGCTGTTGTGGGCGGGGTCCCCTGACTCTAATTGGAGCAATAACCCCCAGTGGGTTCTGGGTAGCACATTTCTAGTGTGATGAGGTGGTGTCTGCTCTGAAGAGCCATGGTGTCCCCTTGAAGGGCTCTGTTTTGGCCATCTGGGGTCACTTAGATGAGATGTAGACAGAGTATTGCTCAGAGAGAGTTCAGCTAATAGATTATCTTTATTTTTATTTTATTTCATTTTGTTTTGTCTTGCTTATTTAGGTCTTTCTTTCTTTCTTTTTCTTTTTTTCTGGGTTTTTGAGACAAGGTTTCTCTGTATCTTTGGTGCCTGTCCTGGATCTAGCTCTTGTAGACCAGGCTGATCTCAAACTCACAGAGATCTGCCTGCCTCTGCCTCCCAAGTGCTGGGATTAAAGGCATGCACCACCAACAACCGACACTTATTTAGGTTTTTCAAGGCAGGGTTTCTCTGTGTAGCCTTGGCTGTCCTGTTCTGTTGACCAGGCTGGCCTTGAACTCAAAGATTTGCTTCCAAGGCATGTGCCACTATCACCCAGACTGATACCTTTAAATAGAAACATTTTTAAAGAGGCAAGTAAGGAACATTATTTTTCATAGATATTTTACCTTAGTGCTAAAAGCGCATTCTATTTTTTATATTGTCATTTTTATTTTTCTATAATAATTGTTGACTCCCTCATTGCTTTTTTTTCCTTGTATTGTTTCTGATCTTCTCAACTGGCTAACTTTAGAACTGTGGTACAAGCACGTTTGCCTGGGGCAAATTCACTCAGTGTGTGCTGCCTCCTTTCCCCTCTGCCTTCCACTCCCTGAGTCCAGGAAGCAACCTCAGTGACTTGCTTCCAGTGGCCTAGGGTAAACATACACTTGGGCTTCTGCCATTTATTACAAAATGACCAGATGACTCAGTTTCTTCACATATGGAAGTGATATCAGTAAGGCATTTTGATGGTACATACCATAGTCACGTTGATTTAAACCATAAGGACTGATGTCCAGGTCAGAAGTCCCGAGTTGGGTGGGTCCAGTCTCTCTTGGGCTCTGAAATCCTCTTCTGTCCTCCTTTCAGAGCCAGGCACATTCCTGGGCTGGTAGGGGCATGAAGGGAACAGTTTGCAAACTGGCAAGGCAGGGGGTTTTACTTTCCAGGATTTTGTTTAAGGTAGAATTCCTCCTAACAGGAAGGTTTCCACCCGGAGAGTTCTAGTCTTCAGCTTTATGCCTAACATGCACTGACGTGTATTTGGAGTGGCAGGAATACTTCCAGTACCCAGATAGATAGAGTACAGTGTGTGACCCTGGGTAGGGTAGCTGGGCAATGGACCTTCAGAGGCCCAATATTGTCAGGTTATGGCTCTTTGAGAAGAGGCAGGCTTTAGCAAGCAGAGCTGGCGTCACCCAGAGACTGAGTAGCAGCATGCTCACAGTATGCCATCTTGGGTTCTCTTTGAAGGCAGATTGCAGAGACCAGTCAATGTTTGCTCTTTTTTTTTTTTTTTTTTTTTTTTTTTTTGGTGACCATCTTCTGGAAACCTAAAGCAAAGGTTCTCAAACTCAAACATCTTGGAATGCCTTTGAGAGCATTCCTAGTCCACACCCCATGCTGCAGTAGGACCTGATCTCTCTCCCTCTTTCCTTCTCTCTGGATTTATTCTATTTTATGCATATAAGTGTTTTGCCTGCATGTATGTATGCACACCGCATGCAAGCCTGGTACATTTGGAGGTCAGATTCCTTGAACCTAAAGTTATGGGTGGTTGTGAGTTGTCATGTGGGTGCTGAAAACCAAACCTGGGTCTTCAGCAAGAACAAGTGTTTTTAAAGGCTGACCCATCCCTTTGTTTCCAATCCCAGAAGCACTGACCTTGAGTTGAGGGAGGGAGGCTGCTTTGCCGCAGAAGGAACGGTAGTGACTCAGACTCTGAAGGCTTGTTGCCTGCACTTTTTTACTCTCAATATGCTTCCCCAGAACTCAGTGTCCTAGTGTCCTGTGTCTCTCATCCATGGAAGGAATCCTTTCTTACTCTATAGGTAGAGCATTGTATGAGAGACTTATCAACTTTCAGAACTTAAGACTTTGTTCATGTGCCTGTTTAAACTAATATTTTTCTTTTATTCTTTTTTCTTCTCTCTCCCTCTCCCTCTCCCTCTCCCTCTCCCTCTCCCTCTCCCTCTCCCTCTCCCTCTCCCTCTCCCTCTCCCTCTCCCTCTCTCTCTCTCTCTCTCTCTCTTTGAATCAGGGTCTCATGTCTCATGTAGCTGAGGCTGGCCTCAAACTTACTATGTAACTGAAGCTAGCCTTGAATAACTGATCCTTCCTCTTCCACATCGAAAGTGCCCAAATGTTAGATTTACAGGCATGCACTATCATACACAGCATTCATGTGGATGTTTATCATGTACCGGGGAGGATGTAAGTCCTGTAGGTTTCCCCCTTGTCCTAAATATTCAATAGCAGAGCATAAGGAAGTCCCAAGGAGACATCATAAGGTCAAGGGTACAGTGGCTCTGAAGAACTTGTGAAAAATGGGCACTTACAAATTTAGCAGAATTCCTTGCTGGCATGAATGCTTGGGTTAAATACTATTTCCTTTAGAAAAGATCTCTTTCGTGAAAACTGAGGATGGCTAGCCACTGTCCAGGAAGGATGGCTTGTCACTGTTTGGTGAGGACAGATCTTCACTTACTTTATCTCCTACAGAAAAATTCCCCTTCATTTCAACATTTAAAAAATAACATGTAAAGTCAGGCATGATGGTGCATGCCCGGAATCCCAGCATTCTGAAGATGAGGCAGGAGGATCAACGTGAGTCCCTCAACATATAGTAAGACCTTGTCCCTTACAAAAAAAAAAAAAAAAAAAAAAAAAAAAAAAACCCAAAAAACCCAAAAACAAACAAACAAAAAAAACATTGAAGGAGCTGGGATGTTGTTCAGTGGTGAACACTTACCTAGCATGTGGGTGCTGCCCCTAGCACCATAAAACAAATAGAAAATGAATTTTAAAAATTTAGTAATCTTGAGATAATACTTGGAGCAAATATAGTAAAACACACACATAGAGCACACACAGACACAGACAACCACACACATGCACATGGAACACACATATACACAGAGCACACAACAAGAAGAAAAAAAAAACAAGTCTCTCTGGCCTGAAAAACCCTGGGCTTCTCTCCCGTTATTAACCCAACAATGATATTTACGTGCTTCTGGAAATTTTCCAAACATATTTGCATAGCACATATACTACACATGTGTCTGCACATTCACACACTTAAAAAAATAATTTTAGGTGCTGGAGAGATGGTTCAGCGGTTAAGAGCCCTGGCTGCTCTTCCTAAGGACCTGGGTTCAATTCCCAGCACCCACATGGCAGCTTCTAACTCCAAGTTGGAAAGACTGGTCCGTGGACTTACAGAACTACAGGGGAAAGTTCAACCACCAGCAGAGAAATGGTTTTTAAAGAATATAAACAGAAGTTGAGGGCTCCTGAAGCTACCTCCCTGCTTTGTAGATTCTCCCTCCCTCCCTCCCTCCCTCTCTCTCTCTCTCTCTCTCTCTCTCTCTCTCTCTCTCTCTCTCCCTCTCTCTCTGTGTGTGTGTGTGTTTCCTCATTCTTAATAAAAGCCTTTCTTCAGGGTAGGGAGATAATAAAAGTATTTCACAGAAATGCAAATGGTATTACAATGTTTAATGACACCCATCAAGACAGAAGGATGAAGTATAGATCAAAAATTTGCAATGTTTTTTCAGTTATTAGGCAAAGATTCAACAGGTGGGCCACATACTAAGAATGACACAATGACACACTGGGTTTTGTTTGGTTTGGGGTTGGGGCTAAGACAAGTCTTACACAGTAGTCCGTACTGGCCTCAACCTCACGATCTTGTCACCTCAACCGCCTCCCAGGCTAGGATGGCAGGCATGGGCCACCATGCCCTGTTTAGCATTGGCAGTCTTGCTCATTACTGAATGCTTGAAAACCAGCTCAACCTCTATAACGCAATTTGCCAAAAATAATAGTACTCAAAATTTTGGCCCAGAAATTCCAATTTTATAAAATCTTGAGATAATTGCCAAAATAATCAAGACATCGCCAACACTGTCTAGAAGTGCACAGCTCTCCAGTCAAGAGACTCAGAGGATTGCTGCAACAATCTGGTACGTCCTGCCGTCCATGTTGTAAAAGCTTTACACAGTTTCTTAGTTCATCACTTTTGCTTTTATTCAAAGTGTCTTATGCCATGACTATTTTTTAATTTAATTGCATTTATGTGTGTATGTATGCATGCTTGTATGTATGTATGTGTATGAATGCATGCGTGTATGTATGTATGTGTATGATATGTGTGTGTGTGTGTGTGTGTGTGTGTGGTGTGTTTGTGCATGTGTGCATATTCCACATGGCTGTGACAGTCAGGAGACAAATGAGGGGAGTTTGTTCTCTCCTTCCACCTGTTGAAGCAGTGTCTCTTTGTTTCTTCTGAGCAGTGTATTCCAGGCTAACTGGCCTGAAGCTGTATTGTTCTCCTTTCCCCACCTCTCTTCTTTGCAGAGGGAGTGTTGGGGTATACAAGCTACTGTTCATCAGCTTTTGGGCTTTTCATGTGGGTTCTGGATAGCCAACTTTGGTCATCAGGCTTGGGTAGCAAACGCTCTTACTAATTGAGTCATTTTACCAGTCCCCTCTTGGTGTCTTATGAGTATCTTTGTTTTGTTTTCCAACATGTACATATTTTTTTAAATTTTATTTCCACACCCATTGATTTTCTGCATTGTTTCACTGACTCTAATAATTCTTTTATCGATTATCTTTTTGTACAACCTGCAAATAATTTAACTCACTCTTCATGTTTTCATGTCCTTTTCCTATTCCGTTGTAACTGTTAGAAATTCTAGAACATTACCAAAATGATTGGGAAGGTAGTGAACATTCGGTCTTGCTTCTGACTAAATAAGAGGTCTTCCACGTTTCCTTCTTTTAGTATGATTCAGACTTGGTTTTATGATTGGTGCGGGAGAATTATCTGTATTCTGTCAATCATGTATTTTAATAAAACACTGATTGGCCAGGCAGGAAGTATAGGCAGGTCAACCAGACAGGGCAATGAGAACAGGAGAAGGCTAGGAAGGAGGAAGCCCATTCCTCCATTCCTGCCCAGACCACAGAGAAGCAAGATGTAACCTGCCCCGCTGGAAAAGGTACTGAGCCACATGACTAACACAGACAAGAATTATGGGTTACCATAAGATGTAAGAATTAGCTAATAAGTAGCCTGACCAAATGGGTCAATCAGCTTTATAACTAATAGAGATCTTTGTGTGATTTTCTTTGGGACTTGCCGGCTGTGGGGTACCGCTGGGACAAAAAGCAGGCCTGCTTGTTGCCTCACTACATATGATATTATTTTATCAGGTTACTAGAATAAGACTTTGTTAAAAGTTGTATAAAATTTAAAGATAGTTGCTGAGTAATTAAGTGACTTTCCAGCATTTATGTGCAGTGCCCATGAACACAGAAATGCACAGACACTACTGTCTGAACTGTAGGGTGGATCTGTCTGTGCTTGATCTGTCAGAGGTTGCAGGAAGTGACTACAAATTTCTCACAACTGTCTTTTTGTCCTTTTGTCTTTGTAGTTTCCTGTGTTTTGGAATGCATTTTGAAGCAAAACCATTTGCCGAATGAAAAGACACTAAATTGAATAGGTCATGGTGGTACACACTCAGCCGGTGAGCACTCAGGAAGCTGAGGTAAGAAGATCTTGAGATGGAGGCTAGCCTGGGCTACATAACCAGATTGTTTCAAAGAAACAAACAAGCCAACCAGCAACGAAGTGGGTAGCATATACATTGAATCCCTGAACTAAAGAGGCAGACCTCTGGATGTTAAACTAGACCGCTCTACATAGAATTTTCTAGGCTATCTAGGCCTACTAGTGAGAATAAATCTAAAAAACCAACCAAACAAAAAACCCCAACCAATCAACTAAAAACAAGAACAATAAACTTACTAAATTGTGTATTTATTTTTAGTTAAGTATTTGTCATTGTTTTAGGTAGTTTTATGTTTTGAATTTTTCTTCAACTAATATATGAATATTCATTATATATATTATAGAATATATATTTTACACACACACACACATATAGTTTGAAACAGGGTTTTTTTCTGTGTAGCCCACGCTGTCTGGAGCCTGCTCTGTAGACCAAGCTGGCCTCTCTCTGCTTCCGAGTGCTGGGATCAAAGGCACGCACCACCACACCCAGCCTTGCATTTATGATTATTTTTAGCCAACTGAGTACTTTTCTTTGAAATAAAGAGTTTTCTCATTTGCATCTACTAATGAACTATTTTTCATCTTTGTTCTGATGTCTCAATTTATGTTATATATTTGATTCTTCAATTTTTTTTTATCTTTTGCTATACAGCTTAGCCTTTCTTTCTTTACAGTTTGTACTGAGGGAATACACTTTGCCCCTAGTTTTTAAGATTGACATTCTGGTTTTTATTATCATAATGACATTCCCAATAACTTTTAATAATGTATTGAATCTTCGTCTTGATTTACCAACTTTAAACAATAAATTTTGACACCTTGCTGTTAAAAAGATCAAATTAATAGAACATCTTGCTTCCGTAGTTTCCTGCTGTTCAGTATCCCCCCCCCCACAGCCCTCACCCTCCTTTCACCCTGCTCACACATCAACACCCTATCCAAATACTGCAATGCCACCATTAGTTTGGCTCTTCAAGGCCCCAAGCTCAGCGTGTGAACGTGCTGTTTCTCTACTGGTGAACTTGCTCTCCAGTTTCCTTGCTGAACTATTTGTAGGCTTTGGATAACCAGAAAGAAGTGGCAATTACATAATAAGAGCAAGAGTTGCAAAGACCTTTGAGATCTTCTCCCGTAAGGTTCCTACTTTGCAAGTGAAAAAATAGATGTTAAGGGCACACTGGCTCTCCATCACGGAACTAGCACCCAAGCCTGTACCACTTCCTCCAAGCTTATTCCCAGACTCCAGACCCCCTGGAAACGCATCACAAGTCCTCGTAACACCAAGCGAGGGTTCACACAGAGAAGAACGAACAACATGTCCTTAGGGAATTCACTTACCATCACTCAATACTTTCAATACTTTCTAAATGATGTGATTACTCAATAGCTTTATTAAAATATGCAATGTAAAAGAAATCACCACTTCATATGCCTTCCACGCTCTACAGATGTATCCTGAATTTCTGGGCCTTAATTGAGGAAGCAGCCTGAGTGGGAGAACCTGTGTCACTGTTAAGTCAAGAACCATGATTCTAATAAGTGACAAACTCACTTAGGATGGCAAAGAATTGATTCCAGAAAGAAATCTGTTTCCTGGCAACCAGCTCAGTTCTCCCTGAAGGGCACTTTGAAGGAAAGTTCAATCAATGCAAGGGTCAAATGTTTTCTTTTTCCAGCGTCCATTTTGCATGTAATGACTGTCTGTATGAACACTGCAGGGTGTTCTTCAATTGGTCATAAGATCTAAGGTTCCTCAGGACAAATGCATGTGCTGTGGGTGAGAAATTACTTCAGCTGAGTTTATTGGCATTTCTTAGAGCATATGAGTTCAAAGAAAATTATTACAGGTAAGAGCTCTGTCCATTAAAACAGCACTGTATGGATTACATAGTGATATATATGTTCAGAGAGGAATCCAGGAAACCACTGTGCAGATCACATTGGCTCCACGGACTGGTCTCCATCGAGGTGGGTATATCTTTCTCCCGGCCCTGATTATCTTTTCAATCTGACTGGATTGTCTCTAGTATAAATATATGGGGCCGCGAGAGGCTGCTGAAGTGAGGGAGAATCTGGCTTTGAACCTGGACTTCATGGGCTGAGAAAGCTACTAAACGCAGACAAGCATCGCTTCCGGTGCGGTGCGGCACTTCCGTAGTGTTGATTGCAGGACTCTAAGTATGTCAGTCTCCGCGGTCCGAACACGTAACTAGTTACCAGAGAGTGGCCTGGGAGTCTGGAGCAAACTTAATGAGATTGTGTACAGTTGGAGACGTAGGTCAAGTTTGTGTCAGCTCTCAAACTCTATGTTAAAAATAACTCACTAGGTCTCGAGAAACATGGGTATCCAGTTGCCGGAAGCAAAAACCAGCCGTCCAATAAGCAAGGCGAAACCTCAAGGTTATGAGGCGTGCTGGCCAGCTGTGTGGCTGAGCTGCTCCAATGAGCAGTGCCTTGATTCTGGGGCCATGGGTGAGGGTGGTCCCTGGAGCCTGGGTTCCCTGCCAGGCTCCCTGGTTTGGATCCCTGTCAAACATTTCCTTCCATTCCCTGTTGCCGCACCTTCCCACGCGGGTATCTTCTTTCTCCGTTCTTGCTGGTCCCTCCACATCATTTACCGCCTGGGTTACCTACAGTTTAATCTGATCCTTGGGCCAGTCATCATGTTTTCATGTGTCCATTAGCATATAATTGCTTCGGCAAGGGCTCCATGGCCAAATTTTCTGTACCGCTACTGCCCTTCCTTCCCCTTCTCACGGGACGCTAGCCGCCAGTGGGGACGCTAGCCGCCAGTGGGGACACTAGCCGCCAGTGGGTGGTATTAGCACTACGGGTTTCTTCATCCACCTCCTTCACCAAAAACAAATTCAGCTTCCAGAACTGGACAAGGTGACGGTGCATCAAAAACTGTCCTGCAAGGTGAAAAATGAGTAAGCAAGCAAATAAGCAAACCAGAGAGCTTGACTCGTGAAAAAAATAGAGCCGAGGCAAGACTATCATCGGTGTGACGTCAACCTAGACAGCAAACGTTGTATGTCCTTAACTAAAAGATTAGCGTGAGACATGATGGTAGCCTAAGATTTGTTGTAATCAGCAGAAGAAATAAAGATTAAAAAGCCCAACCAAGAGGGAGGTATAATTGAAAATCTGTTCAAGTATTAATCCTAAATATTTCAATTTAAAACGCCAGTCTTTTTTTATTAAAAGTGCAAGCACCCGAAATCAGAAATAGGATAAAAGAAAGAAAAAAAGATATTTCAAAACACTCAATTTAAGTTTATTAGCAAACATCTTCAAGTTTATTTGAAATCGTTTCCAGTCATTTGTATAACTGCTCGTTCAACGACTGGACATTGGAGGGGCACAAAAACGCACAACATAGTAAGTAAATGAACTCAGGAGGTTCAAACTGTGCCAAGTACCACGGTCAGTGGCGGTGAGTGGGGAATGGTGGGAAATGACTGGGAACGCTGGGATATGGGAACCTGGAGAGAAATCGAATGCTGGAGCTAATTCACAGATAACTGAACGATGAACAGAGGCACACCCGTAGTCTTTAAAGAGAAAGAGAACACTCTGGGCACAGGAGCTTGCGATTTGCCCTTTAGAGAGCTTCATGAAGACGAGAAGACACCTTCTCTAGCTGTCTAGTAAAATGTGAACACCTTGCTCACAGTATGGATTTGCTTTTCTCCTACCAATGCTTGACTTGACGTTTATGTTTTAGTTATCATTGTATTTACTGTGCATCTTTCCCAGCTCCAAGAGCTAAGCATAGGTAGTGCCGTCGTTTTGGGGACTAATCCCAGGACAATGAATGAAGTCTGGCACAGTGTAGATATTTTCTCTATATTTGTTATCTAAGCAGAAGAGTAACTAGTTGTATTTCTTTACTAGACTAAATCCCTTATAAAAGAAAGTCACACTTCAAACTAGAAACGGTCAACAGAACATGTGTGTTTATCTGTGTTCCCTTCAGAAATAATCTCTGAAAAGCTTGTTAGAGGACACCATGGCGGCAGGAAGACAAAGAGTCCAACACTGACATCCTGAAGCCGCAGCAGTGGGCACACATTTTGGTGCATTTGAAGATGCTGGAAGGAGATCCTGAAGTTCTATCAGATGGTTTGCGTTCAACTAAATACACAAAGAGAAAACAAAGCAATTTTCAACTCCAGGGAAAATAAAAGACCATACTTTAAAAGAAAGGAAAGAAGGAAGAAAGAAAAGAAGGAAGGAAGGAAGGAAGGAAGGAAGGAAAGAAGGAAGGAAGGAAGGAAGGAAAGAAGGAAGAAAGAAAGAAAGAAAGAAAGGAAGGAAGGAAGGAAGGAAGGAAGAAAGAAAGAAAGAAAGAAAGAAAGAAAGAAAGAAAGAAAGAAAGAAAAGAAATGGGACTAAGGACACAGCTCTGTTACTACTGTTTGCTTATACACATGAAGCCCAGCCTGATCTGCAGCATGACATAAGCTGGGTGTAGAGGTACATGTCCGCCGCCTCATATGCCCGCCGCCTCAAATGCCCGCCGCCTCATATGCCCGCCGCCTCATATACCCACCACCTCATATGCCCGCCGCCTCATATGCCCGCCGCCTCATATGCCCACCACCTCATATGCCCGCCGCCTCATATGCCCACCACCTCATATGCCCGCCACCTCATATGCCCGCCGCCTCATATGCCCGCCGCCTCATATGCCCACCACCTCATATGCCCGCCGCCTCATATGCCCACCACCTCATATGCCCACCACCTCATATGCCCGCCGCCTCATATGCCCGCCGCCTCATATGCCCGCCGCCTCATATGCCCACCGCCTCATATGCCCACCGCCTCATATGCCCGCCGCCTCATATGCCCGCCACCTCATATGCCCGCCGCCTCATATGCCCACCGCCTCATATGCCCGCCGCCTCATATGCCCGCCGCCTCATATGCCCGCCGCCTCATATGCCCGCCGCCTCAAATGCCCGCCGCCTCATATGCCCGCCGCCTCATATGCCCGCCGCCTCATATGCCCGCCGCCTCATATGCCCGCCGCCTCATATGCCCGCCGCCTCAAATGCCCGCCGCCTCATATGCCCGCCGCTTCATATGCCCACCGTCTCATATGCCTGCCATCTCAACACTCAGGAAGTGGAGGCAGAAGGATCAGAAGTTCAAGGTCACCCTCTGTTACACAGTGAGTTTGATGCCAGCCTAAGATACACAAAAGTTTGTGTATCAGAATTATTTATTCATCATAAAGCCATATTAAGCAGTTGAGGAGGATGGTAAGAAAGAGGGGAAAGTGGATAGTTAACAATAATAATAGAACCAAGTATAGTTCCAAGTTAATAGAGATTATCTAAAAAATATTTCTTTTTTAAAGAGCATTGAAGTTAGGCCTGGTGAGACTGTCTGTAATTCCAGTTAAGCCAAAGCAGGCGGATCACAAGTTCAAAACCTGCTTGGGCTACAGAGTGAATTTGAGGTCACCCTGGCCAACTTAGAGAGACCTTATCTCAAACAAACTAAAGTGAAGACCAGAGAGATAGCTCAGTGGAAGAGTACTCACCTAACATGTGTGAGCCTCTAGGTTGGTGTTTCTCAACCTCCACAGGGGTTGCCGAAGACCACTGGAAAACACGGGTATTGGCACTATGATTCATAGCAGCAGCAAAATTATGAAGTAACAAAGGAAATAATTTTATGGTTGGGGGTCACCACCAACTACATGAGGAACTGTATTCAAGGGTCACAGCATTAGAAAGGTTGAGAACCACTGATCTAGGGTCAATCTCTATTAGTGTAGGTGGGGGAGCAGAAGCATGTTGTTTGCAATCATGGACATAAAGACAAAAAGAAATGGCTAAGAGCTGACACTGGGGGGCTTTGGGGACTCAGGATTAAAGGTGGGGAGTGGGGCAGTTGTGAAGGTTCCCATTGTAAGCTGTAACCTTGACTTTCTAGTTTATGTGTGAATGTCCTATTTTGATATAATAAAAATACAATGTGATGGCTTTATTTATGGTCAAGATTTTTAAATAATAAAGTTAAAAAGAAAAAGAAATCTTCGAGGGGAACTTATGCTTTCCTCATTAACCCCGAAGGAAGGCTCCAGGATCAGACACACTCATGTTTCTGTCTCTGTGCACAGAGTGTGCTGATAAATGTTTGAATGTGTGAGCGAGTGAGGTGCATCGTGGAGATGTATCTAGAGCTCAGAATGGATCGCTGGCGTGCTGAGGGGACCTCTGCCCTGCACCAGAAAACAGTTAGAGGAGCCTCCGAGAAGATGCGCGATTGTGTACCACACTACAATAGCAGACTGGGGTTTCTGCACAGTTGAACCTATTACATAGTGTGAGGCTGGCAAAAATGGCTCATTTCCATAGCGCTGACTTCACAGATTTAAACAGTCCTGAATGGGGAATAAATACGCTGCTCTTAATAAATGTCTAGTTAAGGTATAGTTAATACAGTTAAATGTGAAAGTGTATAAATGATATATTTTAATGGCATTCAGAGCACATTTTCAGGACTGAGATAAATGCAAGCTTGAAAAAAAAACCCAGCCTCTAAACACATTGCCTTAACATAGTAAATGATAAATTATGGAAGAAAACTGTTATTCCGCAGTGTTTGGAAGATTAAGGAGAATATGAGTGAAATTAACACTGTGTGTAAGTGAAGCTGTGACTGTATCGTGTCAGGGTGGCAATAAAATCGCAAAGGAGGAGAGTGAGAGTTCTTTATGCCAGAGGAATGGAAGCCGTTTTCATTTTAATTGTTTTCCCTTAAATGGATTGCATCTGTAATATCCTATATTCTTTCCAGTTCACAGATGTTCGGGAGCGATGAACGAGTGATAAAATATTCTAATGTGAGCATTTAGAATAGCTTTTTTGGAACAGGACGAGCACGGCCCTTGGAATTCAGAATTTTTAGAGTACAATAAAGCATTCCCCTTGCAAGTGTAGCAACTCACATTTGGCGAGATGGAAAAACAAATGGCCTCTTAACATTGATGCCGTGCTTGGTCTCTTAGCCAAATAAATCAGTTTCATTTATGGTTCTCCGTTCCTGCTTTCAGGTCAAGTATTTTTACCACTTCCTTCTCTCTTCCTCGTCTTCTCTCACACAGGCAGTTCTTCACTCCTGGCACTAGGAACCCACCTTTCCTGAAACTGTCGTCTAAGTGTGACTTTGAGCTCTGTCTGAGTTGCCTTGGATGGATTTGCTGTGCCAAAGGATGGGGCTCCCGTGGGTCCCTCTGCCGCTGGTCAGAGTTCAGGATTCTCTACCTGATCTGGTCCAGGGGCTCTGTAGAGGCTCAGTTTCAACACAGAACCAAGGATGCTGTGTTTCTCATACATTCTGCAGTTGCTATTTCTTGTTTCCTTCCCTTCATAATTTTCTCCCCAAAGCTGTCATCTCTCCACTGTCCTTTCTAAAACTATTGCATCCCCTGAAATATGCACTGTTGTTCCTATGAATACTCATGGCGTTGCTTTGTTGTTGTTGGTGGTGGTAGTGGCATTTGTTGGTGGTGATGCTGTTTCTTATCTGTCACATCTGAGGACATGATGTCAGGGCCGAATAGAGGGCTGAGGGAGATCAACCGCTGCTCCATGTGAGCTGGAATTCCACTGAAGGGTAGCACTGGATTAAACGCCATTTTATTCACCTGTTCCTTCAGTAACAATAGAACCATATTTACTGAGTACCTGCTACCCAGTGTGCTAGGTTTATGTTGTTGAACTAGAGACTGGGATCTGTATGAACCTTACAACCTGGTGAGCAAAACATTCATGAAGCAAGTCACTGGGATGAATTCAACCATGTGATTAAAGTATCATAAACACCAAGAGAAAGAAGTTTAAGATGATGTGTGTGCACAGGATGGAGAGGTTTAACATGATGTGTGTTCACAGAATGGAGAGGTTTAATAGGATGTGTGTGCACAGGACGGAGAGGTTTAAGAGGGTGTGTGTGCACAGGACGGAGAGGTTTAACATGATGTGTGTGCACAGGGCAGAGAGGTTAACATGATGTGTGTGCACAGGATGAAGAGGTTAACATGCTGTGTGTGCACAGAACAGAGACGTCTGTGTTCCAGATTTCTTACTGCTGTGGAAAGTACCTGAGCAGCTTAAAGGAAGAAAGATGGATTTTGCTTTACAATTTCAGGTATTTCATGGTTGTTGGTCCCATTGCTTTTGACAGGAAACTGAACTTCATAACGGGGGTCTTGGAGAATATAGGATGGAAGAGACAGCTCACCTCATAGCAGCTAGGAAGCAAAGAGAGGGGACAGAACATCAAACCATTCAAACACCACTCTCCGGCCAGCCAGGCCCAAATTCCTGGTATTTCACTCAGCTTGTGCTGGTGAGTAAATTGATGAGGCTAGCACCCTCATGTTTGATTCCTGTCTCAATGATTACACCCATAAGTGGGGATCAAAGCTTTAATACGTGTGCATTTTAGGGAACACATCATGGACAAACCATGGCAGCAGCGGGCCCAACCTGGAGAATTAGGAGAAGTTTTCTTGAAAAGTGATCGACATCACTTTTCTACAGTGATCTACAGGAAGAGGAACAATAAGAGCTAGTCGTCAGAAGGAGGCCTGAGAAAGGGAGAGCGGAGTGTCTAAGAACAGCCAGGGGCTGGAGAGAGGGCTCAGGGAAGAGTGCGTACTGTCTCACAACTGCCTGAGTTCGGTTCTCAGCACCCACTCTGCGTCTCTTACAACCTGTGGTTCCAATGCCAGGAGATCAAATACCTCTGTCCTCTGAGGACATCTGTGTTCACACACACACACACACACACACACACACACACACACACGTAAACTAAGTAAATCTTGAGGTGGAGGAGAGAGGACAGGGTGGGGGTGGGTGGATGAATGGGGAATGGTGATCTGGCCCAAAGGGCAGGAACACAGAGAAGAGACAGACAGTTCAAGGACAAGACTGAATTTAGAGGAGAGAGAGAGAGAGAGAGGGAGGGAGGGAGGGGGAGAGAGAGGGAGAGGGAGGGGGAGGGAGGGAGGGAGGGAGAGAGAGAGAGAGTTTATGTAGGACTAGTACACAAAAGACACGCGGCCTAAGTGGGAACATGATTGCCTGAGATGTGTATGTTGACAAGATTTCCGTTTCAGAGTGGATTGGAGAAAGCTGTAAGCATGAGAGGAGAGGTCCACTCCAGTTGTCCCCCCTCTCCGTCCCTCACCCTGTTCCCTCCCTCCTGGTGAAACTGGTTTTCCAGGGGGTTCTGCTATAGCCTGTGGTCCCATATTCCATTCTGTGAGGGTCTCCTCTAACATACATACAGCTGTTTAGAAAGTCCTCTTGATTTTTCTTTGGTCATATCTTTTATTCCTCGGCACCCACGCACACTGTGTCCACCCGCTTTCCCGAAGACGCCGACCCTCCGGCCCCTCCACGGATGAAGAAGAAACCCTGGGAACTGAGCCTTGTTTACTGTGAGGAGGTCAAAACCACATTTGAGGTTTGAAAACGTGCATAATTTTAAATGGAAAAAATGCCACTCATCAAGTGCGTTTAAAAATGATCGCTGAGCCCGAGACCAGGAGTGTGGAACCGAGGGAAACACAAGCCCAGGCTGTGCTTTCCCCGTCGGAAAAGCTGTCTTGTCTTTGCTTTGGAAATTCCATCAGTTAAGCCGGAAGGTTAGGATGACCCTGCCCCTCCTTCCCTCCCTTCCACAGCCCAATAAATGCAGATTCTTTATGGGGGAAAAACATCATTTGGTGATATTTTATTTTATATCAGCTATTTAGAGGGAAAAATAGTCTTCTTGTCATTCCGTGTTGTTTTCAGCCTCAGAGTATTTTATAATCTTTTTTCTTGCAATTTAGCACATGGTTTCACTGGGCAAAAATGAATGTTATGAGCCAGAAAAGTTTCCTCCCTCTCTTCTTCCTTCCCATCTTCACTTTTCTAATCTCTTCCTTCTTTCCCTCCTTTCAGAAACAGATTTTGTTGATGGTATTTGCAGTACTAATGTTACTGCGGTGTTAAATTTGTGTAAAATCAATAGTTGCTCACAATCCCAGCACTGTCCTACAGTGGCTACTGACTGCTGACCCAGCTCTACCTTGTAAGCCAGAAGAAATCTTGGTCACACAGACTTTTATGGCCACAAGTCCTTCCCAGCCTATAGGAATTCACCTACGTCTTCCCCAAACGTGTACCTTCTTTGCTACTGTGTAAGGACAGAACAAATGTCACTTCGGTTTCAAATTAAAACGAGAATTTCTTGCTTGGTCAGGTGACAAAATTATGAAATATCACGCATGTAAGGTGCTGAACAACCATGTCAAACAGGTCTAATATATGAAGTTCTCAACTCAGAAAAACTGGGGAGGGGTACTGCTAGGGAGATGGCTCAGTGGCTGAGATGATAGCCCATGCAAGCGTGAGAACTGAGTGTGACTCCCTGGGAGCCATGTTAAAGTAAGGCATGTCTATAAACCCGGTGCTGGGTGGGGTCAGGGAAGCTAGGCAGATCCTCTGAGCTCTTTAGTCAGGCAACCTAGCCGATCAGTGAGCTCCCAATCTAGCACAAGATCCTGTCTCGAAAAATAAGGTAGAAGACCAGTGTGGTGATGGCTTAGCAGGTAAAGGCAGTTGCTACCAAGCCCAACAACCTGAGTTAGGGTTCCAGTTCCTACATGGAAAAAAGGAGAAAACTAACTCTGACCTCTGACCTCTACACATACCATGGCACACACACACACATGCTCATACATATACACCGAAAATACGTAAGTGTAACAAAAAAAAAAGAGTGGAAAACTATAGAGGAAAACACCTGCAGAACTCTGGACTACATCCGTGTACACAGGTGCACATGCACTTGACACATTCATGCGTGCATACTAACACAAACACACATAAAACACCCACAAAAGAAAACTAGACAAGATTGTCACATTGCCTAAGTGCCGTGTCTGGTTACAGCGCTACACACCTATAACCCCACCTGCTGGAGAGATTGAGGCAGGACTGTGACTTTGAGGCTACCATGGACAACGAGGCTAGAGATTTTCTCTAGATAAAATCTGAAAAAAGAACTGGGGTGTCAGCTCCGCTGCAAAGCCCTGATTAGTGCAGCATGTGCAGGGCCCCAGGTTCAAAACTCAGATGTGCAACAAACAAGCAGGTGCTACCCAGAAAAGGGGTCTTAAAATGAGTCTTATTCTAATGGAGCATTAAAATATCAATGGAGAGAGAATGCAGAAATTAATTTCCCCATGCGGAAATAGGATTCAAGCAAGCTGCGAGTGTGTCACCATATATTACTTCTCAAAACTCTTTCTTCTGCATAAACCAGACTGCCCCGGCCATTAAGATCATGAATGCAAACCTGTCATTTGAATGCATCCAGCACACTGAAAACAGGTAGATGAGCAGGAAGTGGAGCGTGCATCCAAGGGCCAAGAGGTACCCACTGCAGACACTTGGCAAAAGGCCCTTGGCATGAGTTCACACTAAGTTCTTTCTCTCGCATGGCTTCCCATTACAATCAAATGGGGACTTTTAAGAAGCCCCAGCACCCAGATCAGCACCCTCTGAGCCCCTAGGAATAAGACTCAAGCACTAGCATTTTTAAAGCTTGCTCGCTAGGTTCGCTAAGTTTTTCCAATGTGAGACCAAGGTTGGACATCACCCTTCCGGGACAATGCTTCTCAAACTTTAGTGCACAGGGGCTCACTTGAGGGGCTACTTAAGTGCAGTTTCTGATGCGCTAGGTGAATCCCAGGACTCTGCATTTCCTTTTTTTTAAGATTTTGTTTTTAATTTTTAATTATAAGAATGCTTATGTCTGCATGTTGGTGGGCATACATGAGCACAGTTGCATGCTGAGGCCAGAGGAGGGTATCGAACCCCTGAAGCTGAAGTTAGAGGTGGTTGTGAGCCACTCTATGTGGGTGCTAAGAACTGAACTCAGGTCCTCTGGAAGAGCAGCAAACTCTCTTTACTGCTGAGCCATCTCTCCAGGCCCAGAGACTGAGTTTCTACTAGGCTCCAGATGGTATTTGATGCAGGCGACCCAGAGATTAAAGGCTGGGAATGGCATCTGGGGAAGTTTTGGACTTGGCAGACTGGGCTTGTGTCATGCAGTAGAAATGGAGTTATGTAATAATGACAGGTCCAGTGACACTGGTTCTTATTTAAGTAAATTCTCAGTTTCCACCCATGAAAAAAGATTCCCATACGTTGTATCACGTGTAAAAGGGACTTTGCTCAGTGGCCTTGGTAGTTCTTAGGGCATCTTACATGCAACACTCAAAAAGTATTTTTAGCTGATGCATGGCCACTTGTCTCTAGTTGGGGGCTAGCTTTTTTGGTTTATGAGACCCACCATCTGCTCAGCCACAGGGCTCACAGAGATTCCAATGAGAGCTCCATCTAGGAGACAATTCTAGGTAAAAGACACCTGTCTCAGAGGCACTGCAGAGCTTGAGAAGTTGGTTGTTATTTCTCTAGTGGGCTCTTTCTCGGGAGGGCCCTACAGGCCATAGCAAAAAGGCACCCACAGATCACAGAGTGGCAGTCCTGTCTGGATCCCTACTCATTTTCAAGCAGGAACCGCAGCCTAAAAGAACAGAAACAGTCTGAGACCAAAAGCAGTGCATGGAGCCAGGGGGAGTTGTAAGGAGGACCAGGCATGGCTCCCACAGCAGTGAGAGCACCCCAACAATCTCTGACTCTGCTAGCCAGGGCTGGCACCCCTGGCTGCGTGTGAGCTCAGAGACTGAGATCTTTGGTGGGCTCCCAGACTTAGTGCCCATCCTCCAGTGGCTCTCATGACTAGGAAGCTGTGGAGTAGAGATGGGTTTCTCATTACCAGACCCTATGTGTAGAAGTGCTCCATCCAGTACAAATCTCTCCCTGACCCTTTCTTGTGTTTTTCTAGGCTCATTTTTTTCTTCATTCACCCCCTTTATTCATATATGTATATAATATATTCATAAGTATGACATGAGTCTATACACCCTGCTACTGTTAAATACAGTTATCCTTGCTTTGCCAAGATGCATATTTATCACTGTTATTTGAGATGCTACCAGGAATGACTTTAATATCTTTCAAGAAATTTTGCCCAGGATGTTCCAACTTACTGACAATAAAAAGTAAGTAAGTTCTGGAAAAATTTAAATGAGGTCAGGATTTCCCAAGCACTGTGTGTGCGCGCGCACACACACACACACACACATATGTATATATATACTGTGCATATATATATATGATATATCTATCATATATCACTCTTTAGGGTGTGCTTCTATTCTTAAACACACATCATCTGCTTTCTAAGTTGACTGGAGTACCAACCACATTGTCCATAGTCTCTGGAGTTTGGTCTGTGGGTGCAAGCAGTGAACTCAAACTCAATTATGTAGTGATGTTTTGTCACAGAAAAGCAATGACATGCCTTGCCGGGAATCACTGTATCCATACTGCGAATGTATGGCCAACACTCCTGATGTGGGATTCTCCTCTGTATGCTGTGAATATGTTTTATTACCATTGGTTAATAAAGAAGCTGATTTGACCAAGTACTTAGCAGAGTAAATCCAGGTGGAAAATCCAATGTGTGTGTGTGTGTGTGTGTGTGTGTGTGTGTGGAGAGAGAGAGAGAGAGAGAGAGAGAGAGAGAGTAAGCAGAGTCAAAGAGATGCCATATAGCTGCCGAAGGATAAAGTTGCTGCTGGAGCCTTTCCAGTAAGCCACAGCCTCATGGTGATACACAGATTAATAGATATGGGCTGATTTAAGATGTAAGAGCTAGCTAGGAATACACCTAAGCTATTGGTCAAACAGTGCTGTAATTAATAGAGTTTTTGTGTGATTATTTGGGTCTGGGCAGCTGGGAAACGAATGAGCAGTCTCTGTTTACACACTCCTAAACACACAAGCTAAATTAATTCTGGTGTCCTCCATTAATAATATTTCCATGAAATAATGAATTCCCATAATGTTTTCACCCAAGGGCAGCTCTTCAGAAGCTAAACTTTGTGCAACGTGAAGCCCCTCATTCTGCAACCATTTTAAGCCAGAAAATCTAAATTGAACTGCTATTTAAAAAGTATTTTATTTTTATTTATGTGTATGAGTGGACTGTCTAGAGAGTATGCAAAGCAGCTCCCGATAGGACAGCAGTCCTGGCTTCTGTTCAGGTCCAGCTGGGGCAGCTGGAGGACATAGACTCTGCTGCTGTCACTGAGGTCCCTATAGGATAAAGGTCCCCAGCTGAGGAGCCCAGTTACTCCCCTTGCGTGCAGACGTCTCTAGGCAGAAGTTCGCAGGTCACCGGACACTGTTTCCAGAATTGTTGGAGTTATCTAGCTGGCCTAGCTGGATTACCGACAAGGCATTTGACTAAAGGTCCCTTGAAAACACATTAACCAGCTCGTTCATTTGTTACGAATAAAAAGGCAAATACTTGCGCCGGAGCCTTACACTAAAGATAGGCTAGAGTTGAGACTGTAAGGCTCCGCTTGCGTCCAGGACTCAGCACCGTCCCTCTTCAGCCCTCCCAAAATAGAGAAGACTGCGTGCGTGCGTGTGTGCATCTTCGCGAACCTCTCCATCAACCTATTAAGTGCTAAAAGGTTATCAGTGTCTGCTCCAAGCACCGAGCTTGACTCCACCAGCAAGATGGCATACACGCTGTTAGGGTTTGAATCTGAAACGTCCCCAGGCAGGTTCATGTTTTAGGTACTTATTCCCTAGCTTGCAGTACTGTTTTGAAGATCATGGAGGCTTAGGAGGTAGGGGCTGGCTGGTGAAATGTGAGTGTGGAGTGGTGAGTGGGTGAGTGTGGAGGTTATACTTAAATCGGGTTCTGGGAGCTGCTTCCTGTCAGGTGACCAGGCCTCTGCATCTGAAGGCTTCCTTTTCTTCCTGGCTGCATTGATGGGGGCTGTCTGAAACCAGGAACCAAAATAAACCCTTTCTCCTCTAGGTTGTTTCTGACAGGTATTTTGACCACCACCACCACCACAATAATAATAATAAATAGTAATAATAATAATATAGCTAAAGCACCCACCCACACCACTACATTCTCATCCTGCCCAGCTCCTGCTCAGCGACTTCACTGACCCTCTCTCTCCACAGCTCTTTCTAATGTAGTTGGTAAAAAGTTCTCACGCAGGCATCGGGCACTTGCCGTACCTCGATTTCCTCCAGAAATTGCCTATTGAACATTTTCTATCAGCTCCACATGTCTCCAAATTACGGCCCCGGCTACAGGAACTGGCAGCTCCCTCAACCAAGCTGGGGACTTTGTGGACCCCGTGAGAGGCCTTATTTATTACCTCTCCCAGAGAAAGCAGACTGGGGAAATAATCGTCACAGTAATATTTACCCCTTAATAACTGCCTATTTTTACACCAATGTTAGAGGTTAATAGGAGCGTTATTTACTCCTCTGCCAAAAGAACTGAAGGATGTGAAATGCAGCAGTCAATAAAACTGAGCAGTCAGATAAATAACATATTCGTATTATTTCCTGACAAATCCTTCTGCAACTCCGGGATATAAATAAGCCCAAGAAGGCGGTTCCTGAGTTACACATTTACTGATGTGTAAAATGTAATTTTTAAAAGGTCTTCAAGGCCCAGAAGCATTGGATTCTATAAACACTGGCAGACTGTGTGCATACAGATATACATATGGTGTGATGCATGCATGATGATATACATGTACATATGATGCCGAGGTGGAGGTACCACCCCTCATTCCCTTTCTACCCGTGCCATGACACCTCTCAGCTCCCCATTTCTCCGGTGACTCTCAATCTCCTCTCATATGCTTGTCTCAGAGCCTAGGAAGCCTCCCTCCCACCTTTTTCTGTGACCCCACTTGTTCACTTACAAGCAAATTTCTCCCATCCTTCATCTCTCCTGAACTGAACCATCTTTTAACGAACTCTTTAGCATCTCTTTGACATCTTGTCTGGGTTTATGATGGCCATCTCAAGCGTGGTCTAACTACAGTATAGCTCTCAATTTAATCCCCTTCACCCTGCTTTCATCCCTGACCAGCAAATGGTGCCAATTTCTGTACAGTTATTTAGTGGAACTAATTGGCTCCATGCCCCCAGTGTTCACCAGCCCCTGCCGCATCTAAGCCACAAGCTAAGCAGCAAATGTCTCCTCAAGAACCTGATGTTCAGGGACTGTCCCCATCCTCCTCCTTTCTGTGCCCACCCCACTGAGCCCAGTCCAAGCTCACCATCATTCAGCCCATGCAGCTTGCCCTTCAGCCTCCTCAGTCTTCTCCAAACAGAATGACTATGACTCCATATGACTTGTCACAGTTACCCGGCCTCCTCTCCTGTCCCTTTTCTCCTTCCTTCTTCTAGGGACAATCAATCACCCTCTCTCAGTCCCTTAATCACAATAAGACATTCTTTTGAGCAGCACACAGAGGTGGTTATAACTACAGACTTCTTCTGCTCTCAAGACACTAGAGAAGCAAAAAGTCTAAAATCTTTTTATTAAGAAGAAAATGCACTGATTCCTCAAAGAAAAGCCCGGTCCCAGAACTAAGCTCTAAACACAGGTTAACACCAAGTGACAAATGACAGTGTTCTGGGCGATGACTCTTGGCAAACTCAGGAAGAGAAAAGCTGAGGAAAGCCAGACTGTGGGGGCACATGCTTTTAATCCCAGCACTTGAGAAGCAGAGACAGGTGAATCCCTGTGAGTTCGAGGCCAGCCTGGTCTATAGAGTGCCAGCCAAAACAGGCTTCAAAGCTACAGAGAAACCCTGCCTCGAAAAACCAAAATAGAAAAGAAAGAGAGAGAGAGAGAGAGAGAGAGAGAGAGAGAGAGAGAGAGAGAGAATGAAAGAAAGAAAGAGAGAGGGAGGGAGGGAGAAAGGAAGGAAGGAATGAAGGAAGGAAGGAAAAAGAAAGAAAGAAAGAAAGAAAGAAAGAGAAAGAAAGAAAGAAAGAAAGAAAGAAAGAGAAAGAAAGAAAGAAAGAGCTGAAGTATCCCGAAAGGACCCCAAATCTTTTCTTTCCCCTTTCCCACTTGTCTCTGATGTTCTGGGGCTCTGCCCACCCTTGGTTTAGTCCATTCTGGGTCTGGTTCAGCAATCACACAGTGTCCTGGCTGAAACCCCACTTTCCTACCAATTAGGTGGAAGAACTTGGCTGTTTCTCTATGTCTCTGTGTTCATTGTTCCAGCAGAAAGCCACAGGGACCACTTACCCTGGTGCTAAAATGCTAACTACTATTTAAGATTCCCACATTTGTAAGAGGGAGGCTGGATGTGTGCAAGGGGCCACTTCAGCCAGGGTTTTTTTCTCTCATTAAAAAAAAAAAATGTTTATGGTAATGGGGAGTTTGGAAGCCCAGGATGACTAGTTCTCTTTAAAAATAAAAACCACACAACTCAACAAGTAACCCAGACCTCTGCATGGGCCCTGGAGGATGGTGACATTCAGACCTTTGCACAGAGTCTAGAGGATGGTGGCACTTAGGAAGTAGACTAAGAGAAGTGTTCTGATTTCCCTGTGGGGAGTTCTCATAAGGTCCCACACTATCCCTCGGATTTTTATTTACTTTTTTCTATACTATTATTATTACTATTATTGTATATGTGTATGGGTACCGTGTACATGAAAGTCAGAGGAAAGCTTCATGGACTTGGCACAGCACACATCCTCACTCACTAAGCTATCTTGCTGGTACTCCCCAGGAGTTCTTCATAGCTTGGACCCAGAATAAGCTTTTGTTGAACTGTAGAAATTCTATAAAAAGATAAATTAAAAAAAATATTTCCAGAAGACAAAAATGTAATTTATGTGAATAGACCAATGATAATAACAAGTCTAAGCATCAATGGCTTCCTTCTGAGGTCAAATGAGAAAGGCGCCCCAAAATGACGAAGAGTGTTGACTGCAGGATTTCTAATAACACAAGGGACGTTAAGCAGAGGTTGAATTTAGGCAAGGATGCATTAATGATCAAAAGACTCTGAATAATGAAATATTCATTGTTTGTTGAATGATTTTGTTTGGTTGACTTACTCTGCCTCACCTGATTTCCATAGCATCTTCTACAGATCTACTTTATTCTTTTTCACTGCCGTACTTTCATCTTGAGATTTTTCCAAGAATCAGAAAAAACGCAAGTATCAGTATGTTCACCTTCATTTCAGCACTGAACACGCTGTTTGTATACGGGCTGGAGCCAGTCCCTCTAAGGACATCTATTCACTCTTCTTTTAGTCATTGGTTTCCTACACGGGATCACTAATTGTCCTTTGTACATACATGGTTACATGTATACAAATAGATACACACTATAAAGTCTTGGAACTGCTGGGTCCAAGCCTGGATTCATTCTAGAAGTTGCTAGCAGGAGTTTCTCAAAATGAGTGCAGCCAGAGGCCAGGAGAACCCTTATCTCAACCTTGAGGATCATCAGACATTTTAAACAACTCTCAGGGTCACGGGTGAACATGCTGCATTAGTGTGCTCCGGCTGCCATAACAAATACCACAGATGAGTCGGTTTAAGAACAAGGATGCATATTCGCACAGTTCTGGAGGTTGAAGGCTCAGGTCTAGGCCCCAGCATAGCCAGGTTCTGGTGGGAGCCTCTCCCTGGAACGCAAATGGTTCTTCCTCAGTGCACACACTCATGGTTCAAGGGAGCGGTGAGAAGCAAGCTCTCTCTGCTGTCTCTTGTTGAAAGGATACTAATTGTGTTATAGGCCCCACCCTTATGACCTTTTCTAACCCTAATCTCCTCCCCAAAGCCCCAGGTCTAAATGGCTTCACATGGGTATGGGGTGGAACAGGAGCGTCCAGCCTGTCAACCCTAGGATGGCTTTCATACAGGGCTGGTCACTTGCCACTGTTTATTGCTTCATCAACAACCCGACTAGCTGCTGTCTATTTTCCTACTCTGTTGATCAGCAGGACTTTTTCAAATTTTAGAGACCTTGGCCCTTTGTCATGTATAGCTATACCTACTTGCTCTGGTTCGTTCTCTTCTGATTGGGTTTGCATAGCTTTTTGTGTTGAACCTTAACTGCATATAATTAAACCCTTTTCATGACTTCTCATATAATACACTTTTCATATAATTAAGTCTTTTTTCATAACTTCTTGTCTTACTAGAAAGGGCTTTTCCTCACCAGCATCTACAAACTGGGGAATCTTTTCTTTCTCTAATCTTGAGATATGAGTTGCTACTTAAGCAATTGGTTGTGAGGGCCCTCCTTTCCAGGGTGACTTTGCCAGTGTTGTTTTTTTTTTTTTTTGCATGATTGCTTGCTTGTTTGTGTTTTAACCAGAAAACTGGCGCTTTTGGTCTTGACTGTGACAGCGATCGTGGAGACCTGAAAGATTGCCATTTCCAAGCCTTCAGGACTTCTTCTCTCCAAACCTCTTTCTCAGGTGCCCCTGGACACTTACAAGTGATACGACACATTTGTATAAATCAAAGTCCTCAAATCCTTTCTTGGTGACAGTTTGTGAGGATCCAAGCCAGGACTCTACAAAATGCTAGGCAAGCCCTCTTCCACAGAGCTACACCCCGAGTCTAACAGTGACTTCTGAGTTCTCAGAATTCTTCAGAAAAGGCAAAGATAGGAGTGAGTGTGCGTGTGTGTGTGTGTGTGTGTGTGTGTGAGACAGGAAGCCAGACAGGAATTAGGGCATGTACTCAGGAGCATATGACTGCTCCCCTCTCCACTTGGAGTCCCTAAAATTCATAGAAAGATCTTTGTAGTGAGCTAGTTGGGGAAAGAGGGGGACGGAAATAGAAAAACGCTTCAAGAAAATGATGTGCCCTGGATGACTTGGAGGTTGACCTAGTAAAACTTAGAGCTTTGGTGTTTATAAATACCGGACTTTAGAACCCCACCTACTGCCAACATTGTCTTAATATTGCGTGTGAGCAGGACCCTGTGGGCCATGCCAGGTTGTGTCATGTGCCAAACTATCACGGTCTCTTCTGTGACGTTCTTCATGCACTCGTGTGTGTGTGTGTGGGGGGGGTATGTGTGTGTGTGTGTGTGTGGTATGTATGTGTGGTATGTGTGTGCGGTATGTATGTGTGGTATGTGTGTGCGGTATGTATGTGTGGTGTGTGTATGGAGGGGTACAAGTGCATGGAGATCAGAGGACAATTCCTTCCCCTCCACCATGTGGGTTATGGGACTAAGCTCAGGTCATCAGGCTTGGTGGCAGGCACCGTCACTTGCTCAGCCGTCTCAGTCGTCCTCTTCAGTGGATTTTTGAGAATAAGAAGAACTGGTAGAAAAAAAAATCACCAGCTTCCCCACCAGTTTGTAATCAGGGAACCCAGTAAGAATGCAGAGTTGGTGTCTGTGGGCAGAGAACATTATTTTATACATCTTGTGGGAGAGTTGAGAGGACCCTATTTTAAAAGGCTGCCCCAATAAATGATTTACCAGGGCAACCAAAGATCAAAGAAATTGCATCTCAGGGCACCTGAAAGTCAACGTTTATGGAAGGCTCCAGAACCCCAAACCTTTTATGACTTTTATATTAGCTAACCACTAAATTTTCAAAGCAACCAGGCTGCCAAGGGGTTTTAATAAGAGCTGCATGGCCCAAACTCTCCTTTTAATAAATATAAGGGCGAGGGTGCTGAGAGGCACCTTGAAATATGTCATATGTCATGGAAGATGCAGGCGTGGCTGCATGATAGGAGTGCGAAACTCCAGCGATGAAACAATTGACCCAGAACAAATCCCTGGTGCACTGTAACATGAGAGGAAGCGTGCATTGGAGAAGGAGCCCTAGCTGTCTTCTTCACACGGGAGCTCTGGGGAAAGATTAACCAGCTGGAACTTAGAGTCCTCTTCAGGAGACGGGGTGCAGGCCTGCGCCTGGTTTCCCAACAGTGATAAATGTTCTCTGGCAACTTCTCAGCTCTAGAGCTGTCCTAGAATCGTCTGGTGTCTCTGAGTCAGCCTGAAAATGTTCTCCAAGTATGTCCCAGAATGCTTTGAGGGTGCATCGGTTGCAAAGCTTCTTTTGTAAGGTCCAATCTATCTCTGTGAGCTGGGGTGTAGCTCAGTGATGGAACTCTTTCCTAGACAGCTTAAGGCCCTGGAGCCCATCTCTAGCAATGTGCACACACACCAAAAATCAAAACAAATAAAACTCCCCATTATCATACTACCAAGACATGCTTTCTTTTTTAAAAAATTCACTGTGTGTGTGCCTGTGTGTGTGTGTGCGTGTGTGTGTATTAGTGTTTTTGCTTCTATGTTTTCTGTGTGCCATGTTCATGCAGTGCCCAAGGAAGGCAGAAGAGGGCAACAGGTATCCTAGGACTGAAGTTACACATGGTTTTGAGTTACCCTGTGGGTACTGAGAATTGAACTCTGGTTCTCTGGAAGAGCAACCAGGGCTGAGCCACTTCTCCATCCCCAACACACACTTTTGTCCTCATGGTGACATGGAGCAACCACCACAGGGTGTCCCAGCTGAACCCAACTCCAGTTCAAACGGCTGTTGTCTTCTACTCCTGGGACCACGTCGTTTGTTTGGCAGCAGAGATCCCTGGACTCTGAGAACTGGCGGCTCTGCTGATCTTCAGCCGTCTGGACCCTTGAGAGCACCTGTGCTAAGTCTCTATCTCCAGCTCCCCTCATATACGGAGGCGAAGGTGGCCCCTGCTCCTTGTAGATTTCTACAGCTGAGCCGAGACAGCACTGGGAAGGTTTCCCATTGTTGGAATTTGTGGAGGACTGAGGGAGGTTGCTTCGTGTCCGTTGTCTGGGAGCCTGTAGGACATAACTGACAAGGGAAGGCTGTTCTAGTTCTAGACGAAGCAGGGGCCGCTCGGCTTATGACCTGGGGCAGTCTCCAGGTCTGTTGGTTGCAAGTAGTGAATTGGTGACAGGAATAGTTTAACAACAATGATCGTGGCTGTGGAGACTTGTAGAAATAGAAAAAATACCACATAGCTAAGTAATCAGGGCAGGGTATGTGACCTCACAGCCTCTGCTGCGGGAAGATCCCAGTGGACCGCCTCACGGGCCACCTCACTCATCTTCCTGTCCAAGAAGGCTCTGCACACAGAAGGTTCCCTTTCTTGCTGAATTACCTTTTTATTTGCTTTTCTCTTCCTTTTTTTTCCAGTTCCAGGAATCGAATCCAGGGTCTTACACAGGCTGGGCAGGGGTTCTACCACTGAGACATGTCCTCAGCCTTCTTTTTGATTTTTTGATTTTGAGAGGGGGTTGCCTAGATGGACCTCTTAAGTAGCTGGGGTTACAGGCCACACTTCCAAGCCTGCCCCCCCCCATGCCTTCCATGTGTATAGGAAGATGGTGGTGAGGGGCCGAGTCTCGCTATGTGAGATTGGGGCCTGGAACTTTCAATCCTCCTGCTTTGGCTTCCCAAGTTCTAGGATTACAGGTATTATTATCACTCTTGGATGCCTGGGTTTTCACATACAGTGCACCAAAACTGCCAAGAAACCAGCTTAAAAATACCTTCTAGAACAGCAGAAGAGACAGCACAGCGACAAAAGTCCATCCCTAGATGGGAAGGAACTGTTCCCTAAGTCACTGTGACATCTGTACAAGTTGCTTTCCTTGTGTCTATAATCTTTGCTTTTTACAGTTTCTTTTAAATGTCTTTCATTGTTGCTTTCAAGACAGGGTCTCTCTATGTCGCCCTGCCTGTCACTACTCGCTATATAGACTGGGATAATCTTAAACTCACAGAGATCTGCTGGTCTCTGCCTTCCAAGTGCTGGGATTAAAGGTGTCTACTACTAAGTCTGACAGTTTTCATACCTTGAAACTATCAAGGATCTCAAGTCTATTTGCCTGGAAATTAAAAAAATAAGTCTAGATTATTGTCAACAACAGAAAGAACCACCATCCCTCCTTTTTTGAGACAGTGTTTCTCTACAGAGCCCTGGGTATCCCACAACTCATTATGTAGACCAGGATGGTCTTCCTGGCTCTGCCTCTTGTGTGCTGGGGTTAATGACATGCATCACCAAGCCTGGCCACAAAAGAGCTGTGGCCAGGGGAGCTCTGGCCACAGAAATGACAGGGGAGAGGAGAACATTTCTGTGAAAAAGTGAATAAGCACCTTGGAAAGCTTTGTGTTCGCAACAACAGAGAGAAGCGAAGTGGTGGTTCGAATGAGAATGGACCTGTAGATGTTCTCTCTGAAGACTTGGTCCTAGGTGGAACTGTTTGGGAGGGATGTGGGTGTGGCCTTGCCGAGGTGAGCTTTAGCACCACTCTCAGTTAGCTCTCTCTCTCTCTCTCTCTTTGCTTTTGGATCAGATGCAAACTCGTGGCTACTTCTCCAGGGCTATGCTGACTGCTGTTGCCATGCTCTCCCCTGTCATGATGGTCACAGACTCCCGTGTTCTCCACTGTCATGATGACTATGGATTTTAACCCTTTGTAACAGTAAGCCTCCAATAAACTCCTTCTTCTATAAGTTGCCTTGGTAATGGAATCCGAACAACACTACAAAGGTAACTAAGACAGAGTGTCACTGTCATTCTAGCAATTTCCACCCATGCTCAGCACTGGGCCTTTCCAGAAGGATGCTTGTTTAGAGGATACACACTAATAGCCAACAGACACTGGAAGATGCCCAAAAGCTTAGACGTTAGTTAGTTAAACACAGATCAAAGCAAAGCATACCTTATTTCATACTGCTAGAGTAACCATAAGGGAGACAGGGCGTTTAAAAAAAATAGTGCAGGTGTGGAGGATGTGGAGAAACTGAGATCTGTATACATGGTTGCAATATAAATGCAGTTTGTGGTGAACAGTTTGCCAGTTTCCCCGAAAGAGGTGACAAATAGAGAAAGTTTTCCCTCAGTAATTCCACTGCTCTGTAGAGTCAACAGAATCTAAAACAGAAATTTTGTTTTAGACAGGGGCACATACCTGCTCAAGGTGGCATTGCTCCTGATAAGCAAGAGTTAGAGAGATTAAAATGTCCATTATACATGAATAAACATATCCAACAGAATATTACTTGGCAATGAAAAGAAACAAAGTATTGACACGTGTTACAACACAAATAACACTTGAAATCACTGTGCTAGGTAGGAGAAGTCATATTTGAAAAGGTCACATATGTGATTTTATTGATATGAAATGGCCGGAGTAGATCAAGCCAGAGAGACAAACAGTAGCTTTGTTTTTGTCAAGAAATAGAGAGAGGGGAAAATGGAGAAGGCTTGTGACATATATGGGGTTTCCTTTTCAAACTGATGGAAATGGTTGAGAACTAGTTTGAGAAATGCTTTGATTGTAGTAAATGTCATAGGATGGTTCGTTTTAAAATAAAAATGGTTGGCTTTATGTTATATGAATTTCACCTCAGCTGAACATACCCTAACACATGTGCATGCATGCATACACACACACACACACACACACACACACACACACACACCACACACACACACACACGTCCCGGAGAGACAATAAGATGCAGGTTTTGCTGAAGGGATGCTGCAAGCCATCTAAGCAGCAAGGCCACTAATGAGCTCCCTCCTCCCTGGAAGCCCACATTCCTCCTCCTGTCTTCCTCCTCTCCACTATTCATTAGGCTCCAACCTGCTACCTGTCAGGTAGCATTAGTTGTCAGGGCATCCCGGGGACTTGTTTGCCCTTGTTCTTCCTGATGCCTTATTTATTATGCTAATAAGAACATGATCAAGTCTCTGAGCAGAAGTTCCAAGGTGGTTCCTGGGGCTGTGGTCCATGGCAATTGTCCACACGGTACTGTAGTGGCACACCCAATAAGAGGTTTGGCTTCAAACTCAACTTGGGCTGCACTTACTCTGGGTTCTCGAGAAAGTCAGGTATTCTGAGTTTTCTCCTCTTAAAATAGGACCGAATAACATTTTCCTTGTTACATTTAATGTCCTCAAACCAACAGCTGTGCGACCCCTCACTTGTCCCTCCTCAAAGGGGTCCCTGACGCTGCTTTTGTTCTCTGCCCAGCCCACTGTCACACTGTCACACCGAGTCACAAGGAGTCCCATCCTCCGGAGCTCACAGCTCACTCAGGAGGAAAGTCAGGTCCTCCCAAACCTCTTCTTTCCCGGCCCCCTTGCCATCTCCCTCCACTTCCGTTCAGTGTTCTTTGTCTCTTCCTGCTAACAGCCTGCTTGTTTCCTGGCTTTTCCCTCTGAGTGGTTGTTCCTAACTTTTGCCCCCTTTTTACACAAACCCATCTTAGCAGCGAGACATTTTCACCCTGGCATCCTCTCCTTCTCTTTGAGGCAAGTCCCATGAACTGTTTTTGACTTGTTTGTTTGTTTTTGTTTTGCTTTCTCTCACAGACTAATCTTATCCGGCATAGTACCTGGCACACAGGACATGGTCCATAAACACTCAGTGATGAGCTATTTTGAGGATTAGGGCCAATGGATATGAAAGCAGGAGGAAAAAGACACAATGTTTAATTATTCATGTCAAAGTCAAGTGTCTTACACCAGTAGAAAAGATGATATTTACAGAAAACAGTAACAAAAATTAACTTTTTTTTCACTGTGCAGAAACTGCCAGGAACACCATGAGGCAGAAGTGGCAGACTGGCTTTCTACCCTCCAAAGACAGCTGTGCAATCCTGGCCCCAGAACTACCCCATCCAGAGCACAGACTTCAGATGAGCAGACTAAGGGCTATGGTGGGAGTCAAAGGGGTTTCATAGTTGGAGTGGGATTTTATGGACGTATCAAATTGGGTTTTTATTTGCTACCAGGAGATTAATTTAGAAGATAATTTATTTCAATGAAAACGAAAAGAACCTGAACTCAAAATGCGTGCATGCGCGCGTGTGTGTGAGTGCATTGAGCAAATGTGTGTGTCTGTGTGTGTATGTGTGTGTGCACATGTGGGTATGCGTGGGTGTGCAAATGTATGTGTGTATGCATGCACTGTGTGTTTGTGCGTGTGCGTATGTCCATGTGTATGGGTCTTGGGAGGGGATGGCGGAGGGAGACAAATCACACAGAGGTCAGGCCTGCCAGGAAGGTTCCTTCTTAAAGTCTTATAAATAGAAGGTAATTTCTAAAATGTCAAGGGTTTCTTGGCTCAATTAAAATTATTTGTAGCACAAATGGTTGAGATCAGGGAGTGCTTTAAGTCGGGGAAATGCAGTAACAAGAGTAATAAGAGCCGAGGGTTAGCGTTGTCCTGGAGAATTATTATTTAAATTCCGTGGACATCTCATCATGTCAGATGCCAGTGATAAAGGAAGCGGAGCTGACTTCAGGTCCCTTTCTTCCTGCCTCCGCTCAGAAATACGAAACAGCCACCAGCCATTTTGCAATCAAAACAACTTCATTTCCCAAGTCCATTCGGGAAGAAAGAGCCGTAACTCAGTGCATCCACACTTCGGGAGGCTGCGGAGGGCTCCATCGCTTCAGGCCTGAGCGTAACATCTAGCCTTTCTAAATATGGTTCAGACTCTGTGCCTGTCATCTACTTAAGGATGAATTCTGCAAATACTATGAACTTATCCATTCAGGAAACCAAAAAACAAATATCCTCTAGCCCCAGCTTTTGTCATAGACAAACAGTTCTTTACACAGCAAGCTCAGGAGTGTTCAGGCGCACCCTCTCTAAGTCCAATGAAGTGTCAATTCAAGTCGGAGGCATTATTATTTATTGTCAACGCAGACTGACATCACTTAAGGCCATAGTCAGAAAAACTGCCGATGATTGATACTGGCGGCAATGATGATTGCTCTTGCAACAAGCTTAATTAAAATAATGAACTGCTATTGTGTGTCGGCTTACTTGTGTCGCTGGTGGGATAATGTATATGTGCCACAAGGACGTCACCAGCTAGCGCGACATTCTTACTTCAATCCTGACACACTGGGGAGGAGCCTTGGAGGCTGCGAGTGTGACTCCTGTGTTCCTTCTCTCTGTCGCTGGCCCGTGGTTCATTCCTCTCTCACACACAGCAGCTAGGATGAGGATAATCGCAACCCAGCAGAGAGTTCTGGGATCAAAGCCACTATGTGATCATATAGGTGTGAAATGTCCTTCAAATCATGTGTTTGGAAATACATTTGGTCCCCAGCTGGTGGCGCTGTTTGGAGAGGTTGTAGAACCTTCTAGACATGGGTCCTGGCTAGCAGACAGGCCATAGAGGGAGAACTTACAGAAGGGGAAGCTTCCAGGTTCAGCCCCAAATCTCTGCTTCCTGGCCCACATGTTGCAAGCTTCAACCTCCCAAGTCAGGATGGTGTGTGCCCTTGAGAGCCAAAATCAAGTCTTCCTGGCTAGAGAGATGGCTCAGTGGTTAAGGGCCATCTTTTCCTCCCGAGAACCCAAGTTCAATCCCCGGCACCCATGTCAGGTGACTCACAACTACATGTAACTCTAGCTTCAGGCCTAGAAGCTCTGTGGGCTCCTGCATTCATGTGTACACACAAACTTACATATAACTAAAAATAATAGAAGATAAATATTTTCAAAAATCGATTCTTCCTCTTTTAAGGTTCCTCTCCTAGGTACTGTTCGTTTGTTTTTCACTCTGAGGAGAAAAGTGACTGGTACATTATGGGACATCAAACTCTGTTGTCCCCCACGCCTCCCTATAGGTGAAGCAATGAGGCCCCCCCAACAGAAAACTCTTTACTCCCCTGGCACACGGATCCGAAGCTGGCCCATTACAACATCCCATCGCCACCCCCCCCCCCCCCGTAGCTTTTTTCTGCTAGCTTTTCCTCTGTCCCTTCAGCACCTGGGGTGTAGACAGTAGGGAGGAGAAGGCATAAAAACCTCGGAGGTACTTTAGAACCACCCAGAAGGCCAGCTTCAGACGAGGCCCTGCATCCAGCTCACATAATTGGTAAGGGCCTTAAAAACACAAACAGCCCTTATCCACCGCGGGAAGATCAAAAGAACATTTACTCACTCAAACTCAGAAAGAATAAAACACCCACTGCAAATTGCGGGCTTTTAACTATCTTGTGGGACCAAAAACCTAATCAGAGTGCAGCGGACTATAAACATTTAGGAAGGGAAGCAGACAGTCATTAAAATCTGATTATGAGCCTAGCAGCTCTGATAGGGCTTTATGGGCTCATAGAAGCAAAACCTGGGACTAACCAGCCACCTTCCCTGCAGAGGGGTCCCAGGGAGAGAACAGAGAGAGGGCTAAATCCGCTGGGCGGATCTTGCCTTCTCATATGTGAGAATGTGGAGGGATACAGGCCACCTTGGCGGCGTACCTCCTGTGCAAGTAGCCTCAGCAGAGTGTCGGTTCCTTTCTTCTTCTTCTTCTCCCACTCACCCCTTCCAGCTTGCTTATGAAACATCCATTGTCAGCTAACCACAGCAAAAATGCCCATGTTCCGGTAACATGCCTCAGTAACTCCTTCTGGTTCCTGAGAACTGGGGTTTATCTCAGCCAATTAGTCACTCACTGGGCAAACGTTTATTGAGCATCTACTTGGCACCAGGGTCTCTTCCGAGCACAGAGGATGTGGCAATGAACAGAACAGACAAAGCTGTCTGGATAGAGAGCGGCTCGTGATGTACACAGGGGCAAGCTTCATGCATGCTGAGGGCAGCCAGACAATAGGAGAGGAGGAAGTAGGCGAGATGGGGCTCAGTTTCAGATAGGAAGCTACCTCATTGTGAAGCAGCTGATGAAGGAAGACCTGAGGAAATGCTTCTTAGAAAAAAAACAGGACTGGAAAAAAATAACAGGAAAAGTTGATAAAAAGGACAGACCGACAGGGCTGGCCTTCCTGGAATGCCGCCCGGTGACTAGCCCAACGTGCCCACTTTTCCTGTGCCCCCTCCTTAATTTAATAGTTGAGAATTATCCTGTTGACAGTCATTTGTTCACAAACAAGATCACATTTACCCAGGTCAGTGCATTAAGGTGTCTGTCGCTCTCACTCCAAGTTCTCACCGAATCTTAATATCTAAAGGACTCACGAAGTCACTTTTTGTTTTGATGACTTTTTTTGGTTTTGTTTTGTTTTTTTGAGGCAGGGGTTCTCTGTGGCTTTGAAGCCTGTCCAGGAACTAGCTCTTGTAGACCAGACTGGCCTTGAACTCACAGAGATCCGCCTGCCTCCGCCTACCAAGCACTGGGATTAAAGGCATGCACAACCACCGCCCGGCAATGATGACTTATTTATTTATTTATTTACTTACTTACTTACTTATTTATTTGGTGTCTGGAGTTAAACCTGGGGCTTTAGACATACTAAGTAAATGCTTAGTGAGATCCCTAGCCCTTGATATTTTTCATTTTGAGACAATGCATTGCTAAAGGACCCAGGCCAGCCTTGAACTTGCAACCCTGGTTACACACGTATAGCACTGTGTGCAGCTAAAGCCTTGCCACGAGCAAAGCAGAAACACATTTCCTGTGTGCATCCCCAGACTGATAGTCATTCTCTTAAAGACACTACTCTTGGCACGGTTACCACTTCGGATTGGGTATTTCCCAGGGGTGGGGTTGTTTTTCTGTGCACATCCCTGGCCTGTACTCATAGATGTCTGGAGCATCTTCTCAGTGTGATGCCCAGAGATAAGACAATGAGTCTTCTACCACCTGGTCCACAGCAGGATTCTCAGTTTCGTCCTCTTTGCTGCTAGTTGATACCCTGCTGCCATCTATGCATCCTCCACAGTTTCTCTGGGAGCGATCTGATGCTCTAGTCCTTAAAAGTCTTATAAGAGAATCCTAGCAACCATCACAGGATCTCAGACCCTTTGCCTTGCTTTAAGCCACCTGTCCAAACTCATATCTCATGGTGCAGTCTCTAGTCAGACTGCCCCTTCCCTGTTCATTGTGTTTATCCCAGACATAGCCCTGCCCTCTTGCCCTGACCATCTGTCTCCCTCAGCCTCAGCTTCTTCATTAAGTTATCCTTGAGGGCCCAGCTTCAGTTCCTTCTCTTCACTTAAGCCCTTGCAATTCTCTCAACCCCTTCCAAATCAATGGCAACTGGAATGACATTCTCCCAGATCACACTTCCTCTAGTGCCCTGTGACTCAACCCAAGCATCCACACATCCAGCAAAAGTCTGTGAAGCTCCTTTTGGGAGCCAGGTGCTCTTCTGGACTCTGGGGAGGGGGGCTGGACAAATGTGGCCAAAAGATCTCTGTCTACATTGTAACCAGAAAGCTAGAAAATATCGTCACTAAACACTGGATGAACGGTCATGGTGCCAGGCTGTGCACTGGCATTTGGGGATAGAATTGAGCTTGACTCACTCTGCCCCTGTTCTTGAGGAGATTTTGGTTCTCTGGGGTCGGAGGTCATATGAGCAGAGGGTATGAAGGTAAGGAAGAGCCGTTATACTGTGTCCAGTGTGCACCATTATATACTGTGTCCAGTGTGCACCGTTATATACTGTGTCCAGTGTGCACCGTGATATACTGTGCCCAGTGTGCACCGTGATATACTGTGTCCAGTGTGCACCGTGATATACTGTGTCCAGTGTGCACCGTTATATGCTGTGCCCAGTGTGCACCGTTATATGCTGTGCCCAGTGTGCACCGTTATATGCTGTGCCCAGTGTGCACCGTTATATGCTGTGCCCAGTGTGCACCGTTATATGCTGTGCCCAGTGTGCACCGTTATATGCTGTGCCCAGTGTGCACCGTTATATGCTGTGCCCAGTGTGCACCGTTATATGCTGTGCCTAGTGTGCACCGTTATATACTGTGCCCAGTGTGCAGTTTCCATGCTCACAGAGAGGTCACCCAGTGATGCTCGGGGGTTTTGGAGAAGCCTGAGATTTGGGAACTTCTGAACTGAGTTTCAGAAGAACCCTCTAAGAGAGCTGGGTACAAAGCAGTCGGGAGGCCCGGTCTCCGAAGGAAGAGAAGGATTGGTTTCTGCAACACTAAGACAGGACCACGTGCTAACTTACCTCAGGCCAGAAGAGCCCTTTTTCTTCAGTGTCTCTTGACACACAGCGATGATTGATGCCCTGTTGCTTCCTGAATCCCTCTTCTCCTCAAGTGGGACTTCCTGTTGGAGATGATGCCATGGAAATAGGAAAAGCTCCCGATTCTTCCTAGGATACAACTCAGCTGCACGTTAGGTCAGTCACACGCCCATCACTTCACTAACTACTGACTGGATGTTTATGTTCCCAAAACTACCCTTATGTAATGGAGTCAAGGCTTTGGGGGGTCATGAAGGTGGAGCCCCAAGAAAAGAATTGTTGCCCTTAGAAGGGACTAAAGAGTTCAGCGTTTTCTCCTTATGACAAGATGGGAGCAAGAAGGAGCCCCTGATGATCCGTTATCAAGCCCTTACTAGACCACAAATCTTTATTTATTTATTTTTTAAAATTTCTTTCCTTTTATTGGAAATAGATTCTTTTTCCTCACATATATAACCTGATCATGGTCATCCCCCACCCCTCATCCCACTTTTTCCTCCCCTCCCCTCCCATTCGGATTAGTTCCCTTTCTGTCTCACATTAGAAAGCAAATAGGCTTCAAAGGGATAATCATAAAGTAAAACAAAACAAAAGCTAACACAATGGAATTCGGCCAAACCAGCAAACAGAAGGAAAAGAGCCCAAGGGAAGGTACAAGAAACAGAGATCCACTCCTTTGCACGCTCCGGAATCCCTTATGAACACTAAACTAGGAGCCATGATACATACACAATGTACCTGTAGAGTAAAAAGAGAGGAAAAATATATAAATAAAATAAAAAAATGTAGAAATTGATCACTTTTTAAAGGAAAAGGTCATAGTATGACGTCATGAAACAAGGACCCTCCAAAGATGTCGCTAAGCTCCTTTTCTGCTGTTGGTCTACTGCCAAGCATGCAGCCTCCTTACCAGCAGCTGACGACCAGTCTCTTGGCACTGGCTATGCCTGCCCGCCGGGCTGTGAGAATACACTCCCGTGGTAAGCAGCCTGGTCTGCAGCAGTGTATCCCGGCAGTTCTGTCACTAACCGAGAGGGAGTGTCCAAAGGTCGCAAAGCCTGTCTCTTGTGCTTCCCCCAAGCAGCAGGTGGAGTAGAATATATATAAACTAGAAACCAAAGACTCATTCTAGGAAATCAATGTTAAATCCACACAACAACCCTATGGGTTCTCCCTGCCCATTGGTTTCCTGTGATCTGTCTGAGTTTTCATTCTTTTTCCCGTACTGTGGAGATGTGTTGACTTTCATTTCCTTGGAATTGTTAATCTTTGCAAAATAAGGTTCCAAATGGGAGGTTTCAACTGGGGATCGGCTCAGCCTGTGTGCAGGTCACTGAAGAGCCAGGGCTCAGCTTTGAAATATAGATTAACCAGAAGAGTATGGGTTCAGCATTTCTATGTAATGTTGTTTCATTGATCCTACTGGCCAACTGGATGTGGCTTCAGACGGATACCTAAAAATTAGTTTTAAAACTTTCTCATATTTTATTATTTTATAACCTGTCAGAAAAATCAATGCAGGACTCCGGCCCCCTTTCTCCAGCCAGTCTCATAAGAGCCGCTGTTTCTTCTCTCCTTTACAAGGGGCAGTGGTCAAGTTCAGAGTGAAGAATGCCATTCCAGAGAGCCTGGGCTTTGTAACGAGTTAGAGATGCGGTAAGTCGCTCTGACCTGCCACGGTACACCTTGGGTTTCTTTCTTCTCTGCACCAGCCAGAGAATGACTTCCTTAAAGTGAGGGGGAGATCAGGAATAATAGGTGAGCAATGAAGGATTGCAGCCATCATTTGAATTTGTCAGATATCTTGACATAGTTCCTCAGGTCCTCCCAGATCACACACTTCTGCACAAATATATACATGTGGAACGCATTCTTTCAGGCAAAATCAAAACAAAACAAAAGCCCATAAAACAAAAAAAGTCTTTTTTTTCTCCTACTTTTTTTTTAAGTAGACAAGTATTTAAAGAGAAAAAGAAATGATCAGGAAATACACCAAAGTGGTCTTTTATTTTCTTCCTTGTCTTTATTTTGCAAAATTTCTTCTATGAACAGGTATTGAATATGAAAAGATATTTTAAAAATCAAGAACTAGGGCTGGAGAGATGGCTCAATGGTTTAAGAGCATTGCCTGCTCTTCCAAAGGTCCTGAGTTCAATTCCCAGCAACCACATGGTGGCTCCCAACCATCTGTAATGAGGTCTGGTGCCCTCTTCTGGCCTGCAGACATACACACAGACAGAATATTGTATCCATAATGAATAAATAAAAAAATCAAGAACTATACGCCACTAGCATAGCACTGAACACCTATGGTGAAAGAAAATAGAAACTTTAACTGCAGTACCAAGTTAACAAGGGAAAAACAACTTCTACAGTGTGTGCAACTCAGTTACCTTTGAATGGCCAGCTTCAGCCTTGACCTGTAGCTTGTCCCATAGCTTATTCATACTCAAGAAGCAGGAGAGGAGATTGGTAAAGGAAGGTGGGAGAGAGAAAACAAGGGGAGTTCCTGGGTCAAGAACGAGGGAGATAAGGGGAGAGGAAGTGTCAGGAAAAGGAAAGTAGACAGAGCCAGTTGGCTGTTGAGCCTGGACTCTATAGGGAAATTCCAGCTCAGCTCACGCCCAGGTTTATAGCAGTGAGCGGCAGCCCAGCCCAGCACCTTTCACCCCTAGTACTATCCGTGATACCTGTACCTTATTCTCTAAATGGAAGTAAAACACTTGCTATCTTTATTAAGCCGCCCTTTAAGAACACCAGGAGGCCCGGAAAGACACCTACAAGTCCCAGCCTTTGGTGTGTTAGCTGTGCCTCACAGGGCGGGGTAGCGATTACTTGTCTGTCTTTCCACTTTCTGATGAACTGTGGCCTGAGAACCACATCTGCCGGCGAGGTTCCCTGATCTTCCAGAAGCCAAAGAGCCCAGGAGGGTCTTCCGGAAGACGTGGTTTGTTTAGCCTGGGGCACAAGCAAAGTAAACTACTGCTGGTAGCTGCCCTGTGGCGGGGAAACCCATTAAAGAGCCCTTGAACTTGAGTTTACCTGACAGATTAACAAAGAATACATTGAGTTTCTACTTCCCACCTGCCCTGCTGGGTCTGGACAACCAGGTTATCACTTCTTTAAGCGGTTGGTCCCCAGACTTGCCTCTTCCCTGAGTTCACCTCAGCTCTAGGTGAACTCAACCGAGTTCTTTGTTTTTGTTTTCTTTGGTTTTGTTCTCTGAAAGGAAGGAAATTTTCTTTGTCTTTTTATATTCCCTTTGGCAAGGACTTTCTCCTTCTGCTGGTGTTGTCTAGTCCTCCCTTCAGCTAGTTACAAAGGCAGCGTAATAGTCACCTCCTACTGTGGGATTGTGGGCAAGATAGTTTGCCTCCAGGTACTTAGGTTCCCTGCCTTGAGAACGTAGAAGACTGTAGAGAACCTAGTCCTTCATAGAGGCCCCACAAGGATCCCCTACAGCGTGCCAGTAATGCCCAGTGTGAATTTAGCACCCCGTGCGCACTCTGATTATTTACACTCATCTATACTTTTCTCCTTTCTTACCACAGTATCTCACTATGGAGCTCTGACTAGCCTGGAACTCTCTATGTAGACCAGGCTGGCCTCGAACTCACAGAGATGTTTCTGCCTCTGCCTCTTGAGTAGCAGGATTAAAGATGTGCACCACCACACTCCGCTTATCTATCAGATATCTGAGTCTCTGTTTTGTGCTGCACACCACGCTGGACACCAGGAATAGGAAGGGAAGATGTCTTTGGAGCTTACGTTTCAGTGGGAAAACAATATCATAACAATGCTAATGACAGCTACCATTTGTTGGGAATAGGATCTGCATTATCTTAACTGATCTTCACAGTAATCCTAAGAGGTAAAGAAGACCATTATTTTCTAAGAGAGGGATCTGTAGTTGAAAGGGGCTAACGAACTCGCTTGCACAACACAGCAGCTGAAAAGAGCCAACGGCCCCCAACTTCTCAGACCACGCCTTTACTTCAGTGGAATGTGGGCTGTCTTCAAATCACAACCACGGTTCTAAGGGACCACTTACACCTTCACATTATTGTTAAAAAGATTTGTTTAGGGCTCAGCTCTTCTGGTCGTGAGCTGCCCCGGTGTAGAGGGTGGTCGAGGCGGTTGCTAGGGCAGCGGTGGCAGAATATTGACTGCAAGGGCACTTAGCCTAATTAGCAAGAGAGCCATTTCCGCCTCGGTGTGTGTTCGAGCACATGGGAGTGTTGTGAAGAGTGAAGACTATGCTCTCCCTAGTTATGTTGATCGGCGTGACTACCCCTTGCCCGATGTGGCACATGTCAAGCAGCTGTCTGCCAGCCAGAAGGCGCTGAAGGAGAAGGAGAAGGCAGACTGGAGCAGCCTGTCCAGGGATGAGAAAGTCCAGTTATGCCGAATCCAGTTTAATGAGAGCTTTGCCGAGATGAACAGGAGCACCAACGAGTGGAAAACAGTTGTGGGCCTGGCTATGTTCTTTATTGGCTTCACTGCGCTCGTTCTGATTTGGGAGAAGCACTATGTGTACGGCCCTATCCCTCATACATTTGATTGTGACTGGGTGGCCAAGCAGACCAAGCGGATGCTGGACATGAAGGCCAACCCCATTCAGGGCTTCTCTGTTAAGTAGGACTACGACAAGAATGAGTGGAAGAAGTGAGACCTCACTGCTTGCCAGCCCCCTCCCCTCACTCGGCATGCTGGAAGCCGCTGTGTCCAAAGGTCCATGCTAATAAATGACCAGTTTACATGAAAAAAAAAAGATTTATTTACTTATTTTCATTTCATGTGTACGAGTGTTTTGCCTGTATGTCCGCAGTTGCGTCAGCTGTGTGTCTGCTTGGTGTCCGGGGAGGTTAGAAAGGGGCATCAGGCCTCCCGGAGCTGGGGTTGTTGATCGACATGAGTCACCATGTGGCTGCAGGAAATCTAATCTTGGGTCTCTAAAGGATCAACAGGTGCTTTTAGCCACGGAACCATCTCTCCAGCCCCTTCTTCCCTGTTAAAGGACCTCCTTGCTGTCTCCTGCTTCTTTTAAGCCAGACACTAGGATCTGTAGTAGCCACACCTTGAACTCGATGAACTCCAACCCCGCAATGAAAATCCCTTTACCTGGTGGTCAGAAAACCAAGTCACCACTGAAAACAGCACTCGGTAGCAAACAGAGTTAGCTGTCATGCTGGGAGAAATGTGCACATCTACCTACCAAGAGCCAGTCACTGGAGAATGGTTAATTGGTTAATCATATAAATTACAATCACTTAACCATTTTAAGCACCATCAGCCAATTAGCTCAGACTTATGAGTTCTGGGGTAACAGTTATGCAAATGTTTGTCCCCCTCCATGCTATTAAAAGCTGTATTTTCTCTCTCAAGATGACAGAGACTGATTGGTGGGGGACGGAGAGGAAAGCAAGCATTTGTTTAGCTGAAACTTTTTTCCTGTTGGGTTATAATGAAGCGTTCAGCGGGAGAAGCACCAAGCATCATGGTTTCTTTATCTTCCTCAGTGTGAGGAGCTCAGAGAGGTCCCAAGAAGAGCCCACTAAGAAAGTTAAGAAACGATTGAATCACGACCACAAGGTCTGAGTAGGAGTGGCTGGCTTTGCCGAGTGCCCAGTGTACTTACTCAGCTGTGTTACAGATAAGGAAATGGAAAACCAGGACGGAGATGTGACCTTTGCTGCTGCCTTCCTTTGTTAGGGCAGCTGAGTGTTCCCCAGGACTGCCGGAAGAATGGATGAGCAAGAACAATAGCTCTGTATTAGCAGTGAAGTCCTTGGAGCTGCTCTGGAAAGCAGGGTGTGTCTCATCGTCAGAGGTCACATGCACAGTGGCAACCAAAGAGATGCATTCTGGATGCTCCATCACTCCAATGTCCAACGTAGGACTTGGCATGGGATACTGTTCAGCAAACACATGAATGAAGGGATGAAGAATGGCTAAGCGAGCACCTAAGAACCAGGGGTTTAGGCATTCTAACTGTTTCATGCACCTGGGCCCTGAAACACACATGCACAAGTGTGCTCAGAACAGTTGTCCCTGAAGTGCAGCCTTCTCCTTGCTGTGTCTCCCATGGCCAGTGCTGTCATAGAGCTTCCCGCTGGCTGCTCAACAGCTTGGCTGGCTCACTCACTAGTGCTGAGTGTAGTATCGGCAAGGGCTGTGATGCTGAGCCCCAAGCAGGATCTCAGAGACAGAGGTGATGTCAGCAGCGTGCAGGAAGGGACATGACTTGGTGGATCTCAGTCACTTTGTTACTATGGCCCTCTAGTATTTCTTCAAGCTATACCTTAACTCTTCCTGGACTTCATCTGCTTTGGCTGCTTAGTCAAATGCCCAATTGAGGTTGAAGGTCATCCCTCCATTTCCCAAGCAGAAGCCTGAAAATGTCACAAAATTTTGTCCATTTGTTAAATGCTACACATGGTCCTTTGCGTATGCTAGAGGTCAAGTACAGATGTAGGCATACAGCACTGCTGGAGGAGACTGTGGCAGGCTGGCACAGTTGTGGCAACTTCCTGATGGCAGGGGAGGTTGGTCTAAGGAGGAAATGGACAGACAAAGAGAAGAAGGGAGGGGTTTTGGAGGGGAAAACTGATTAGGCATTGTAACGTCTGTTACACTGTTAGTGCATTTTTTTATACATAAAGGATTTATTTTTTTGCAGCTTGGTAGCTTTAATTGCCTATAGGAAGCAACTGGCCCTATGCTCTCTTGTGTATTACATACATTTCAGAGGTGCCTTGCCCACAAGCTGGAGGCAGTGAAGTGTCCGCTCCCTCCCTGTGGGACCTGAGCCAATGGCATTGCCTATCCTTCTTGCCACCCTAACACTTCCTCAAACAAAGGACAATGATATTGATCCAGCCTACTAGTGTTGTGAAGAAAACTGTATCTAAAAAGGAACGAAAAGAAAGCCATGAGAACAGCTCAGAGAGTGAGGGACTGCTGGAAAACAGCCACGAGATGCCTGGCAATGGTAGGCCGAACTGCAGAGAACAATGGGCGGAAATAGCAAACCACATGACCAGGTCTTAAAGATTTTCTTCCTCTGCGTTTACAATGCTCTGTTATTGACTTTAGATTTTTCTCCCTTGCACTTAATTAGTCAAAAGCCAGCCTACACTCTTAACTTAGTTCACAGGCCAGATGCTAACCAGAGTTTGTATTCCTAAGGCAGGAGTTGCGGGCCAGTTCCCCCTGGATTGCTTCTTCCAGCTTTTCCCAACTTGTCCAGTCTCTGCTACATTCATTTGCCCTCCCTAGGTGGAAGGCATTTGTCCCTGGGGATCCTCCTACCTTCATCTCTCTTCCTGGGACCTTGCTTCTTCTTTTTTTATTTTTAATTTTTTTCTTTCAGTTTTTCGAAGGGCCTTGCTTATTGGGAGACTTTCTCGTTGACGGAGTATTCTGTTCTTCCCTGTCCGGCAGTCATCCAGTCCCAAAGATACACACAGAGGTCTACATTAATTATAAACTGATTGGCCTATTAGCTCAGGCTTCTTATTGAGTCTTATAACCTATGTTAGCCCATAATATTTGTCTGTGTTAGCCATGTGGCTTGGTACCTTTTTTGGCGAGGCAGTCACATCTTGCTTCCTCTGTGTCTGGATGATGACTGTAGACTGACTCTTCCCAGAGTTCTCCTGTTCTGTTTGCCCTGCCTCTACTTCCTGTCTGGTTGCCCTGCCTATGCTTCCTGCCTGGCTACTGGTCAATCAGCGTTTTATTAAAATACAAGTGACAAGATAAAAGATCATTGCCCCACAGCAACTCTTTTTTGAGATTATTTGGTATCAAAACACCGAGGTCAGACCCTGACCTCAGCCACCCCTGTGAGAGTCTGTCACAGGCTGACTGGTGCTCTCCTTCCTCCTTCAGGGTTCAGAATGGCCTAGAGGTTCGACCTGACTTCTATAAGTCTCTTTTGATTTATATAACATGGATTCTGTGTTCAGTTTGAGTTTCCCTAGAAGCAGGGCTGGTGGAAATGGTTTAGCTAGGGATAATTTTCTATTCACCAGCAGGAGAGAAGGGAACCGGGCAGGGAAGACAGCCAGAGAAGGTGTGAGTCACCAGCTGACCCAGAGCCACTAAGGCCAAGTCTGGAACCTGGTACAGGATGTGGATCTGCACTTGTTTTGCTAAAAGGTTTTGGCTCTTCCTGATGTCTCCATTTTCGTTTGCTTACCTCCTTTACCTGGGGTCCGATGCCTGCGTGGCTCTGTAGGCATCTAAATCAGCCCTTTGAGGGGTGCCCACCGAGCATCTCATCCCACCAGGGATGGAAGTACATGGCTGTAGTTTTTGCAACCATGTTGAACCCCCTTGTTCTAGGCCTGTGGTCACCTTGGATGGCGGGAGCAGCAGAGCCTCATAGGCCACCCCTGGAATGGCACTCCTCCGTTCCTCAGAACCAGTCTGTCTCTCAGGACTTTGTGGGACCACCCTGCTGAGCCAGCTAACGGGAGCTGAGCTCATGGGCAAGATTTCGTGATTATACAAACCTCTTGTCTCTGGCTCAGTTCTTCTTTCATTTAAACCCAAAGCTCATGTCAGAGCCCAAGGACAAACTTGGGGGTCACTGGACCCCCTTTATACCTCTTCTAAGCAGGCTGATTAAATCTCTTTCTTCACTTCACCAATACTTGTCTCTGAATAGACATATTGGGACAGGGACAGAGCCTTCTCTTTTGGAGCTGCTGTACCCAGGGCCTTAGATGCTGGTATATAGACCCCTAATTAATTCATTGAAGGGCTGAGTGCATTAGGGCCTTTAGACACTGACTCCTGTGGTTGAAGGTTATGAGTTTGTTAATTTCAAGAAGACAGCACCACCCTCCCCCCCCCACCATTGCCCCACAAAAAGCTCCTGGGTTTAACAATATGGGTGTTGCAGGTAGAGGTCACCAGGGGTCTTGCCTGGGAGATGTGTGAGAGAAGACTTGCTACAGTTCCTATGGAAATATTTGTAACTTCTTACTTGAGGGGGCCAGCTGGGAAGTACTTCCAGGAAGCAGCAGCAGTCTTTGACTGGGAGCCTGCCTCTGCTGGCAGCTGTCAAGGGCAGAGCTGCTCTAAAACGCCACCACTGCAGAGCTGTGATAATACGGGACTTTTATAACCTGGTCACAAAGGTAAGCCAGAGGTCAGAGGAGGACACGGAGCTTTTCCTTGAGACTGTTCATCAGAGGTTGGACCCTCCCGAGCCCCTACGGGGATGGAGGCATGCTTGGTGCCTTCAGCCCTCTTGTTAAAGGTGGATGTGGACTTGAAGGTGTGTCATAGTCCCGGCTAAGGAAGCCTGAGAGGAAGCTGGAGGTGGAAGATGGGGAACTGGGAATTGAAACTGGCTCCTCTCCTCATGGGAAAAGTCCCTGTGTGAGGACAGCCCTCCTTTTGCTACAAATCCCAGAGTCTACTCTGAAGCCTAAGCTTCTGCATCCTGTTCTTCACTGCGGGGGTAATCATCAAAAGCTTGCCCCCTGTGCCTGATTAGGCAACTCAGAATGGCCTCTCACCTCTTGTTCTTCTGGTTTAAGATACTTTAGGCTGAATTCCTTCTCTAGACTTTTTTCATGTCAGAGGGAAGTCAGAGCAGAAGCTCCAGCCAGAAAGAGAAGCAGACGTGATGGAGGGATACTGCTCACTGACTTGCTCACTGGCCTATGATTAGCTAACATTTTTATACAGCTCAGACCCATCTGCCTAAGGATGGTAACACCCACAGTGGGCTGGGTCCTCCCACACCAACTAGCAATCCACACATGTTCCACAGACGTGCTCAGAGGTCAGGGTGACCAATTAAGGTTTCCTCTTCCCAGGTGGCTTTAGCTTGTGCCAAGGTGACAATAAACCAGTGCAATAAATAATAGTCACAGATTTCACATTGAAGCGAACATTTTAAAATGGCTACTTTTCAATTGGTGTATTAATCAAGGAAGACTATAATTATTTTTACAGTTATGAATACCGCTAAAAGACCAGATTATATTTATATACCAAGACAAATTATCTCAAAAGATTAAATGATATAAGAAATTAGAGACATATAAAAATAAAAGTTAATGTAATTCTCAACTTTTCATTGCAGAAACTAGCAATCTCTGTAAAATAGTTTTGTCTGATGTGAAACTATGAACTAATACTTCTTCAACTTTAAGATATAATGTAGCAAATATTAAAGTCACCTGTAAACCAGCTGAAGAGGGAGGATTGGCATGTGCTTGATTGACGCCAGCCTCTGTAATATAACCAGTAGTAGCTAGGAAGACTACTACTTCTTCTACTAATAGAAGTAGGAAGGACTTCTTCTACTAATAGTAGTAGGAAGACTACTAATACCCTGTGGTTATTGATCATTGATACACAAAACTTTAGTGATTCTCAGAAATTTTTAGGCAAATTAAAAAAAAAACTTGAAATAAAAATGTTTGAGAATTACTAGCAGAAAGTCTTCCAAGCCGTCTGAGTAGATAGGCGTAGGGGCCTGTGCCAGGGCTCTGCAAACACCGACACCTCTCTGGCTAGTTAAGGAAAGAACGAATGCCCTTAAGGCTGTGAGGCAGCTCTGAAGCCCACCATCTTCCACAGCATGTTGTGAAAAGTGGTCCCTTTCTCTGACTGCGCAGTATTCCACATCAGAGCCTCCCGGGGCGGGGTGCCTCTTGTGGGTGCAGAGGAAACACTTGGAGCTCACAGCTGCAACTTGGGTGAGATGAAAAATGGAAACATGATAGATACCTTGGGAGATGGGGTTCAGTGTTCCCACTCAGGGCAGCGAGTGCTATCGACTGCCCTCAAGGCTCCTGCCTGATCATTCTAGAAACTGGTGCTTTCTGAGACTTTAAGGTGGCCAGGAAGTTTGCGAAAGTGCAGATGCTGCCTCAGCAGGTCTGGAAGGGACGAGAGCCTGCATTTCTAACGAGCTTCTGAGTGTGCAGAAACTGCAGGCCTGAAGCACACAGAAGAACAAAAAATTCTACTACATGTGATTGTAGCATGGCTACCAGGAAGACTTCATGGGATGATGACAGAGGTCAACAAAATGCCTCATAGCCTGACCCTCTTACCATGTAGAAACAGCTTTGATCCTACCCTCGCCAGAAGTGTCTGAGGCCCAAAGTGCCTACCTCTTGTGGCCAGTGACCTGTGACATGCAGGAGGATTTACAGTTCCACCAAAGCGACCAGAGACATGGTCATGATGGGGTTGGTCAGGATGCTGAGAGGAGGCGGGGCATTTACACACCTTGACCAACTGCAGTCTTGGGACCCTTCTCTTTTTCCCTCCCAAAGACAATGGAACATGTTTTTTTTATTGCCACATCCAGTTGAGATAGTTCATAAATCTGCAGGGTAAATCATGTAAAATTAAAATTTTCGACTAAAAAACTGTTCGTGAAGGACATGAAAGTTAACAAAATGCAGGGGATTTTTTTGCATCACAAATGTGCTTCCTCAGCAACTAACAACTTTAAAATGATCTGTCAGCCTTTGTATAATTGCACCTCAGTCTCAATGACAGCAAATCATTGCAGAAACATTTAGAAAGCACCAGCAAAAAGTCACAGAACACGAAGGAATGAACTTCTTCCTATGAGGCTAGAGACTCCCCACAGAGCACCTGAAGGTGGGCGAGGATAAACTCTAAATTTGTCTCCACCAAAGGAACCTGTAACAGGCTCCAGCTGGGTGCTTCCTGCCCACCAAGAGCTTATTACACTTTTATCAAGACTAAAAGGTCAAACAACAGATACAGAACTTACCAGTGTATTTCCAGGGAATCATCCAGATAACCGTTCAGTCGTTGCCACTTGGCTATGATAAAGGAATTGCATGGAGTCATGTTAAAGGAGAATTTTCAAAACTCTTGTTTTAATGTAGTCATGGGATCAAATCTAGGGCCTTGTGCACACTAGTCAAGTGTTCTACCCTTCAACTATACCCCAATGCATTCATCAAGTCCTTCTTAGCATTTATTTCAGTTCATCCACCAAAATGAACTCCTCTGTGTGTGTGTGTGTGTGTGTGTGTGTGTGTGTGCGTGTGTGTGTGTGCGCGCGCGCGCACATGTGTATGGTGTATGTGGGTACCTGTGGCCATGTACATCTCCTGAGATCAGAGGACATCATGTGTTCTGTTCTGTCACTCTCTGCCTTATTCCCTTGAGACAGGATTCCTTAGTAAACCTGGAGCTAAGCTATGACTCAGCAGACCTCAGTGCTCCTCTTTTCTCTGTCTCCACGACACTGGTGCTATGCACACGTGCATGACTAAATCTGGCATTATACATAGAAACCAGGGATTTGAACTCTGTTCCTCGCGGTTAAGCAGGAAGTGCTCTTATCCACCATTGATTGTTATTCCTTAGAACCATTCTCCAAGTTTTGAAGCTCAGATGTAGTTACCCATCCCATCTCTATACCAACATCCCATTCCCACTAAGCACCACCAGTGCCTATGATCTCTTCACCTGGTATGACAATTCAGAAGACATAAACACAGACTCCGAAGCCTGGCTAGGTTCGTGTGACCTTGAACAAATCACCAATTCAGGTTCTTCATCTGAAAAAAAAAATTAAGATCATAACAATCTTGGCCCATGAGTCTGTTGCGTGGAATAAACACACTTGGTTCTGAAGGCAGAACGCTCAGATCAGCAAGTGGCTGCATCAAAGCACCGTGCTGGTGTTGGCCCTGGTGATAATCCTGCTCGTTCTCATGGTTCATCTTCGCAGATGGGTTCCTTGGCCTCCTGACCAGCAATCAGACTCAGCTCAGCCTTGCTTCCCTTCGCTATGCACAACCCTCAAGACCCCAGGCCCTGGCCTTCTCCACTCCCGCTGCCAGGTGTCAAGTGTTGTTAGAGACAGACACACCTGCTTGATGTGCTGACCGACTTACACGATCCCTGTTCCTAGCATATAGAGATGAGCTGTCAACATCTCGGAACCCTTTTCTTCCAGTTGCTTCTGATCATGTAGGAACAGGCACTCAGTCCACTCTAGTCCTCATTCTCTCTCCTAGGAATTTGGCTCGTGCAATGGAGGACTTGAACTGAGTCTTGTTAGAGGGAGAGCTTTAGATATGGGCTCCCTGTCCTGCTGCTATGAGCCCTCGAGCACTTCCTTGCCTCTCCGTCTTCTTTTGTCTTCTGTTGAGACCTTTCCATCAAGTTTTTCCTTTCTCATATACTGGCTGGACACAACCAAAGGAACCACACCAGAAGTGGCAAAGAAAATGGCCGCAATGAGGTCTTCCATCAAGCATTTCATTGCAAATGGTTTATCACTGTAACTAGACACCCTCACTACACATTGGAGACACCCCCTAGCACACTGACACCTGGGTCTTTACGTGTGCTGATGGGTGGAAAAGCAGCCAGGTTAAGGACTGTAACTGGTGAGGCCAACACTGTTCTAACCAAGTTCCTTCAGACTTCCTGCCTCACTTCTTTCTATCCCTTTTATTCCTTCCATACAGGCCTAGAGACGGGGTACCTGCCATTGGGTAAGGTTCAGGCCTCCACTGGTGTAGGAAGCCCATCTCAACCCTACCACGAATGACCTCTCTCCTCCCTCCTACAGCCAGGTCTCATTGTCTGCCTCCTCACCCCCACTGTTCCTCCAACCACACTCTTTAGAGGGCCAGTCGGCAGCCTAAACATTCCCTCACATACCAGGAGGCACCAATGGTTATATTTAGCCTCCTGAGTTTCATAGGGTCCAGTTACCACAACTAAGAGTTTTTAATGAATGAAAAACATACAATATTAGTAGCACACATATACTTGAATGCCTAGTACAGGCCAGGCCCTGCCTCACGGTCATCATTATTTTATCTGAGTCTCACAATCCCTTTCTGCCATAGGATCTACCATTGCCACCGTGTAGGTGAAGAAAGCAAGCAATGGCAAAGCTGAAGAACCTACAGGAAGACATACTAGCAGGACATCTCTCTCTAGTCCCAGCTCTATCATGCCCTAGCAGTGTGCCACCAGGCAAGGTCTTCAAGAGATTCACAGCAAACACTTTGCAACGGGGCACTAGATTGTACTTAAGCGGCATGCACGTGTGTCCCGTCTTAAACAGCTCTTTTCACACAGGCTAACTATGAGTTTGATTTTTTTTAAATGTCAGTGTAATCAGAATTTTTAAACGAGAACAGCTGCTGCCCCTTAGCTTGCAATCGCTGGCTTCTGGAGTAATGGCCTTTCCTTTTCATGAAAGAGAGAATGCGGGAGGGCAATCGGCAACATTTTACACTCTGTGCGGAGGCCAGTGACTGTCTAATCTAACCTAACCACGTCACATGCTAAAATTGATTAAATTTAACGCTTGGTTATTTTTCAGCAAATGAACAAACCTCAACCTTTTCATATCATCCTCAGAGGGAGCCTTCACAGTATATTGTGGGTAGAGTAGACACTGTAACACAGCGAACCCTGTTCAATTAGGTTTTGCTTTCTTTGATAAATTGCAGGTTGGAGTGGTGCGCCTAAGAACACCGTTTGTTCCCGGAGTCCGCATGGGCAGAGAGCCACATCACCAGGTAAGCAAAGCCACTGTGGGGATGTCGCATCACGGCGTCATGACCGCCCAGGCTACCAAATGGAGTTGACTGCTGCTCAATTCTGCGGAAATGAGACTGTCACTCACAGGGTAGGGACTGAGGGTTGCCTTATCCAGTTCTCAGTAGTAAACTGGCATGGGGAGTTATTTTACAGTTGTAAGTACAAGGGCAAATGAAGTCTGCTTCTGCAATGCTATCCTGTGCTCATCTTCCACTATAACGGTGATGGCTCGTCCCTCAGAGCAAGCACACAATTTAATCGAGACAACATCTTAAGAACTAAAGAGGTGGCTATCTTTCCCCTTGTTCCCAGGCAAGCCTTTCGGCAAATGGTACAAAGTACTTTAATTAAGTCAACAAAATCCTTCTAAGCAAAGACTCATACTTCTGATCTAGGCTTCCTATTCTGAAAATTAGATTCAGAGGACTAGACTCAGCATTTTCCTGCCAACTGATCTGCCCTGTTGACAAGTATCTGAGTCACTGTTCTACTGCCGGGGAGAGATAACAACTCTTAGAAAAGACAGCATTTCCCTGGGACCTGGCTTGCTGTTTAGTCTATGATAATCATGGCGCGGAGCATGGAGCCGCTCATGGTGCTGGGACAGTAGCTGAGAGCTACATCCTGATCCGAAGGTTAAGAGAGAGTGTGAACTGGGCCTCACATGGGTTTTTGAAACCTCAAAGCCCACGGCCAGTGACGCACTTCCTCCAACAAGGTCACACCTCCTCCAACAAGACCACACTTCCTAATTTTTCTCACTCGCTGATTCGACAAATATATGAGCCTATGGGAACCTTTCTTCTTCAAACCACCACAAGCATCACCAAATGACAAGTTCCAGGTCCCAAGCTGGTAAGGGGAGAGCAGGTCATCCCCCAGGCTCTGACTCTGGTCTAGGGACTATTGAGAGAGTTGACATGGAAAACCAGAGAGAATTCCACGACAGTCAGGGCTACACAGTGAAACTGTGTCTCCAAAAACCAAACCAAACAAACAAACAACAAAGAAAGAAAGACAAAAAGGAAAGAAAGAGAGAGAAGGGAAGGGGGGAAAGAGGGAGGGAGAAAGGAAGGAAGGAAGGAAAGAAGGAAGGAAGGAAGGAAGGAAAAAGAAAGGAAGGAAGGAAAGATGAAAGAGAAAACCAAAGATGAATCACAGATTCTCAGAAAGGTGGATAGGATTGTCCAGTCCCTCCTTTGATGACGGCAGAAGGATATAGGAACTAAAGATACAGGATGAGTATTCCAGGCCACACAGTCACCTTGATGTATGGTCAGAGGAAGAAGCAGATCTCTGTACAGTCTTTCCAGAAAATTATTAAAGCTAGGCAGAATAAATATAAGCCCCATGACTCTCTCCTCAGCTGTGACACAGAGAGCTCTGTGGCATTCAGCCTCTTTCCCAGGGGAACATTAACTACAGGAGGTGACTAGGGACATCTGCTTTTGAAATGGGCACCATTGCCTTATCTATGCTAAGTAGGACTCCAGGTCCATAGTGAACACAGACCACATGCCAGGCACTGCTCCAATCAGCAAACTTACAAATGGAATTCCCATTCCCTCCACATCAACCAAAAGAGTGGAATATTTTCATTCTCTCCACCTGAAGCACTTCCTCTAAAGCTCAGACCCGGTAATGAAGTCAGCCAATGGACCTCCAGCTCCCACGTGTTTCAGACGCTCTGCGTCTCTGGTGGCCCCATAGGAGCGCACTTGCAGAGAGTTGGCTTGGCATGCTGAAAGCTAACCTCCTGACCCTCACCATAAACAAACAGTAAAGTTGTCTGTGGCTAGTCAATATAAAACTCCCCTTTGCCGCACTAAAAACCATTTGGAACTGGTCCAACTTACATATCTGTGGGTTGTTTAAGAAACGGATGAAGGGGTCAGCAGAGAAAATAGGGTTTCTCCGGATGGTTGTCTAAGTGGACAAAGGTATGAAGGAAGGCGTGGGTAGGAAAGTCAGTCAAGGTGAAATAAAGGGGGACGGAATCAAGACCATCACCAGAGTCACCAGAGGAGGGAGTCTGGGATAACCAGGATTTGGTTGATTGATGAAGAGGCACAGAAAACCCAAAATCCACGAGATTAAACTATAGTGTGTGGTACTTCTTAATTTTCTGGGGACCTTGCTCAAATACACTTTCGAGTTCCATAGTCTAGGTTGGCACCTGAGGGTTTGCTTTTCTGGGGAGTGCTCAGTAGTTCTGATGTTCAGGCTGCATACACCTGAGCATTGCTAAAGCTTAGGGTTGAGTTTGTCCTCGAGAGGACCTGTGTTGGGAGCTTGATCTTCAGTGTGGCGGCACTGGCAAGTGATGGGTTCTTTAAGAGGTTGGGCTAAGTAAGGTCAGGAGATCACTTTGGACACCATCCTTGGAGGGAATTCATGCTGAGTATGCGCAGTCAGTTGGTTCTCAAGAGAGTGTAAAAAGGAAGACTCATCCCTGAATTTCCAGCTCCTTGCCTTGCTGTGTAATCTCATCCATGTGCACAACCACTTTGGTACCATCCTCCATGATAGCCCTGCCAGAAGCCATCTCCCTGCTCCTAGAATCCAAACCTTTCTAAGTACTCAGATTCTAGTTTTTTGTTATAGTAATGGAAACCAGATGAATCGAGGTATTTAGTAGCTCATGTCACTGACAACTGTTGGCGAAGGAAGGCCTTAAGATTTTGGGACCCAGTTTCTCAGCCTCCTCTGCAGAACCGGTGATGGTGTTGACCCCAGCAGGACAAACTGATTTAACAGCTTCTAGACACCATGAATATAACTGACGTCTTCCTTCTCGCCCAGTACACGCAGCATTCCAAGCAAAACTCTGCAAACTTGCCCTGACCAGACCAGCGGAGGTCCCAAGCCCACCCATGAGACCATAGTCAGAGCTCATCAAGTTCCACCCCTTACGCAGGTTTTCCTGAAGTAAAAGGGCTTCAAGGGCAAAAGTGTCCCCAGATTAAAGCAAACAGTGTATTCTTTAGAGGATATTATACCAGAACAAACCATGGAGATAATCCCGGAATCTGCTACATAGTCATCAGAGCAAACCGTGGGAATAATCCTGGAATCTACTACAGGGTCATCAGATTTTCTTTCACTAATTCCTGTCTTTAAACTAGACCTTTACTTGGTGCTTAGGAAATTGTGGCGGCTCTGAAAGGGTCACAGACAAAGAAAAAAAAAAAAGCTGTACTCAGACAGAACTGCTCTGAAGAGCTGGCAGTCTTTGCCAGAGGTTGACCTTATTTCTTTCCTTATGCCTCCAGCCCCACCTCCTTCTGCTTCCAGATACCACATCCTATCTAGGCTTTTTTACCCAATGTGGAGGTCCTGGGTTGCTTCTTTCCTCTGACAAGGTGAGTAAAACATCAGCCGGCAATGTATAGATACCTTCTCATGTTACCCCAAAGCCATTTATCCTAACTCCCCGCTAAGATTCTGAGTTTTGTCTTTACATCACCAAACCTTGTGATGTTTCATCTTCACCAGCTTCTCCTTCTTCTTCTTCCTTTTCTTCTTCCTTTCCTCCTCCTCCTCTTCTTCCTTCTCCTCCTTTTCTTTTTTTTTCCATCAGCTTCAGAAAGTTTCAAAACTGGAGACTGTGCCCCAGCAACCAGAGGGAGGTTCTTCAGTCCTGGCCAACTGCTATTTGGGAAAGACCCCATCTCAAAACAGCTTATAACCACCACAACAGAAATAATTTACATGGAACTGTGGTCGGTCTGGTAAGTTGAAAGCTCTGCCCCACACTCACGGTTCCCACAATTCACTTTGGTGGGAATTTGAAGTGAAAATTTTATTTCTTTTCCATGGCAAACACACAGACTTAACTTTTCTTATAACGTAATGTAAAGGCAGGGACAAATTAATAAACTCGATCCAGTTGAAGGCCAACATCTTGCAAAAGCTGACCCTTCATAAAATTAACTCTTTAGTTTGGTTTTATTTTCTTGTTTTTACAAAAGCAATATATATGCTTATGACAAAATATCAACTGGTAAAAAGGGTAAAAAAAAAAGCAATATTCCTTGTTCATTTAGGTTTACTCTCAGATGTACAAGACAAGGCTTTTGCATATTTTTCTAGAAGTGTCTTATTGAACCATACCCCGAGTGTCTCAGTCCATCAAAGTCAGAAGACATTCACTTGTAGTCTCCCTTGCTAGAATGAAAATGACGTAGCATATTAGTCACCTCAGAACACATTTCCACGGTGCCAGGGCCTTGCGACAATAAAACCACACACCAAGGAGGACTGGAAAAGTCAGTGAAACTCTCGGTGGCTGGTACTGTGAAAGAACTTATTTCATTAGAAGAGCAGAAGTGTGCCATCGGCCCACACCAGAATGTCATCTCATTACTTGGAAGCAATGGTGTCTGTGATTTTATCCTTTTGTATCTGCCGAACTGTGTAAGTTGTTCACATTGAATATTGATTTTTCTTTAAAATTAGAAACAGTAATCCTAATAGCTTTATTGAAATGACATTCACACACAATAGAACTAACCCTTTCAAAGTGTACAATCAGTGTTTTTATACACTTACAGAGACGTGTACTCATCATCACCATCAACTTGAGAACATTTTATTACTTCCCAAAGAATCCCCATAATCCTTAGTTACAGTGTAGAAGTAGGTGTTTGACTTACGATCTGAAGCTATATATCATGAGATATCCAGTTTTTAAAATAACCAAATATCTAGTAAAGATTTGGCCTAATACATCTCTATTTTCTCCCTCTGCATTTGCCTGTGCTCATCTTTCAGATAAATGGGATCATCTTGTAGTAGTTTGAATAGGAATGGCTTGTTTGGATGCTTGGTTATTGGGGAGTGGGACTACTTTACAGAGATTAGGAGGTGTGGCCTTGTTGGAGGAACGTGTCATTGGGGGTGAACTTTGGGTTTTCAAATTCTCAAGCCAGGCCAAGTGTCTCTCTCTCTTCCTGCTGTCTACTGATTTAGATGTAAAGCTCTTCAACTCCTTCTTCAGCACCATGTCTGCCTGTGTGCTGTTAAGCTTCCTACCATGCTGATAATGGATTAAATGTCAGAAACTGTGATTAAATGCTTTCCTTTATATAGAGTTGGTCATGGTGTCTCTTCACAGCAATAGACATAAACACATATGATATGTGTTTTTTGTGGCTCGTGAATTTCATGCAATGTGCCTTGCAGGTTTATTCACCTATGATCATGTATAGGTGCCCCTCTTACATTTGATAGCCGATGGTAGCTAATGATGCTGAGCATCTTTTCCTGTGTCTGACAGTGATTTTGTGCATCCTCCTAGGAAAAATGTATAATCAATCCCATCACTTCCCAATTGGGTTGTCTGTTAATTTTGAATCTTTACATATTCTAGCTAGAAATTCCCTATCAGATATATGAGTTGCCAAATTCCCTGCCCCTGTAGGTTGCCATTTTGGCCTTTCTGTGGTCTTCTAAGCACAAAGGCCTTAAATCATGATTATGTCCTGTTTATTTTCCTCCTGTCACTTTGTGCTTTGATGTCACTTGTGAGACTCCAGAATTAAGCCAAGCTTCCAAAGAATAAGATTTATGTCCACATTTTCTTCTATGCGTTTTATAGGTTTTTTTTTTTTTGCTTTGACATTTATGTCTCTGATCCTTTTAGAGCTGATTTTGTATATGCTGAGAAGTAGGGGGTTCAAGTTCATTTTTGTGTGCGAATATCCAGTTGTCCCGGCACTATTTGGTGATGGGGCTGGTCTGTACCCCAGGAACATGCTTTGTCACCCGTCTCAAAAGTCCACAGAAGCGAGAGAGCGTTCCTGGATTCCCAGTTTTCATCACAGGCGTACTTATCTCCCCTATGAGGATGCCCCCCTCTTCCGAGCGATCTGCCACGGTAAGTTCTAAAGTCAAGTCGCATGAACTTTCCAGCGTTTTGTTTTTCATTTTCAAAACTGTCAGCTATTCTGGACCCTTTGCACTTTAGGATTCAAAATCTGAATCAGCTTTTCAATTTCTGCAAAGCAGTCAACCGAGACTATAAAAAGGATTGTTTAGAATCTGTGGATCAATCTGGGGAATATTGTCTTCTTAACAATATTGTATCTTCTAATCCGTGAACATGCGGTGTTCTTCCCTTTATGAAGGTCTCTGTGATTGTCTTCAGCAACGTTTTGCTGTTTTCAGAATATGAGCGTTGTGCTCCTCTTGTTACAAACACTATTGACTTATTATTTTTAGTTTTATAATTGGGAATTTTCATCCTAAGACTATTTCTGTTTGCTCATTTATACTGTAAAGAACATAAATTGATATCTGTGCATTGACTTGTAAATTTGTTGAATTCACTGATTACTTCTAATAGTTTTCCTAGTAGAATTTTCATATATAAGATTCTGTTATCTACAAATATAGATAAATTTGCTTCTTCATATCCTATCTTCATACTTTTTTCATTTTCTTGTCAAATTACTTGTGTAGACAGTCCTGCATGCAATGTTGCATACAAGTAACAACATTAGATAGTCTTACCTTTCTTCTGATTTTAGGGAAACAATATTCAATCTTTTATTATTAAGTATGATATTATCTGTGGGTTTATCTAATTGGGTTCAGAATGTTATCATCTATTCCTAATTTACTGAGTATATCTTGTACAGAGGCAGTGTTGGATTTTTTTCAAAAGCCTTTTATTGTATGTATTGAGATGATCATGTGCCTTTTGTCATTATCCTAATGAATGTACCACACTGTGCTGATTGACTCTTGAATGTTAAACGCTCAAGGATAAATCCCACTTGAGCATAGTACATAATCATTTTTTCTGTATTGTTAGTATTTTTGTCGAGGACTTTCATGTCCATGTTTAAAGAGGTACCTTTGATTTTATTAGCAGAATTTGTTGAAAACTTAGAGCACAAATGTAGTGGCATTTCATTTGCATTTTAATAAATAAAGCTTGCTTGAGGATCAGAAAAGTAAAACAGCCATGCTGGCCAGCCTTACAGACCAGACAACAATGACACACACCTTTAATCCCAGTAGCAACACTAGCTTGCCATAGAAACCAGGGGGTAGTGGTGCATGCCCTTATTCCCAGAACAAGAGAGTATTATAAAATGGGAAGAGACAGCTCTCAGTCTCAGTCTCATTCTAAAGTTTCCTGGAGGCAGGATACCATTTTCGGACTGAGGTCAAGGTAAGAGCCATTGACTGGCTGTTTTGTTTTTCTGACCTTCAGGTTGAACCCCAATATCTGTCTCTGAGCTTTTATTAATCCGTACATTATATACTAGACTGCTGCAATCTGTCAGTAAACTATTGCTACACACAATTACATGGATAAATTCATGGGGATAAAGTTGAACAAAAGAACCCAACGTAAGCTGGGGCAATGGTGGTACACGGCTTTAATCCCAGCACTCAGGAAGCGGTAGGTGGATCTCTGTGAGTTTGAGGCCAGTCTGGTCTACAGAGTGAGCTCCAGGACAACCAGGGCTACACAGTAAAACCCTGTCTTGGAAAAACAAAACAACCAAACAAACAAATAAACAAACACTCCCCCACAACAGAAAATAATACTTTCTGTGTAGTTTTGTTTGCATCAAGTTCGAAGACCCGCAAAACACATCTACTGTATAAGCCAAGAGAGTGGTTGTCTTCAGTAGATTGGGTAAAGTAGGAGAGACCTGTGGGGACTGGGAGGATCCTGGTAACATTTTCTTTTCCCAGATATTCATGAGTTATACAGACGGTTTGAATGCATGTATTCAGTGAGCGGTCACAGTGCAGTTTCAGGTACTTTTCCGTTATGCACGGTTCTGAAGAAGGGAATGTTGAGCTTCTGAGATGTTTTCTACATAAGGTGTACCTCATCTCACTTGCTGTGTTAAGGCGGTGCCCTCTTTGGTTTGCGTGTTTATATGCATTTCTGTGTGTGCACATGCTGTATGAGTGTGGTGTATGAGCCAGAGAAGGGTGTCAAGTCTCACTCTCTCACTCTCTACCTTGTTCCCTTGCAACAGGTCTCTCTCTGAAACATGGGCTAGGCTGGCGGCCAGCAAGCTCAAGTGGCCCTTCTGTCCCTGCTCCCACATAGCCCCAGGACCACAGGCAAGAATACATTCATGCCCAGTCCCTTACTGAGTTCTGGGATTTGAACTCGGGTACTCATGCCTATGTTGCCTGCTCTCCTACCCAAAAACCGTCTCCTCAAGTCCCGTATCACAAGATTATCAAAGTTTAACTTTTCCTTTGCTCCAAACCATAGACATCTTGGCAAATAGCACCTCCTGAGTTCCCAGGGGCTATAAGCTTTTACCATCCACCCCTTCCCCGCCAGTCCCCTAACACATACCACAGCTTCCACTGCTGAAACGGTCCCCTCAGGAATTCATTGTAAAAGGGCCTCACTGTACTTTGAAAGGCAATTTGAAATTCTTCGTGACAAAAGGTTCTATATAAAGGAGGCTATATAATGGACTTGGCTTTCAACTTCTTTCATTTAAGCCTTAGCAGAAACATGAATCTACTATATTAGCATCATAAACCAATAGGTGCTATATAAGTGCTGAATAGAAATATTCTGGGTGAATTAAATTGCAAATACAGCCATGTATCAGCTAAGTGCTTTAGCAAGTATTATGCAAACATTGATTAATAAGGTAATTATGCTCAATTAAAATAATAATGCTATTTCTTCCATATTCTTCCAATTCTCCAGATACCCATTTTCTCTATTATGTAATATGACTCAGCCGTCTAAATTCCAAGCCTGAATGCAAATTTCCAGGAAATGTGCTTTTGGAAGAGCATCATCTTTCTTTCAGGGTGGCACCAAACAAAATCCCTAGTAGTAGTGTGTTTGGTGAAGTCCTTTAATGCATGGGAGTGATGGTTTTCAGGGTGCATAACACACAAAAAAGTCCTCCAGACTCCTGTGCGGTACTTCCCAGGGCTACTTTTATGCTTCTTTGGGTTTTCTTGGAGACCAGATCCCCTTAGACCTTCCCAGCATTATGATTGCCCAGTGCTGTCCACATCATGAATAGTTGCTTCATTTTACCAAACGACAGTGATGACCTGGAACACCTAGAGTGATCCCTACACATACTCTAAAAAGTGATTAGCATGCTCTCGGTGGAAAGAGTGTGAAATTTAATCCTTAATGTTTCTTTCAAGTAGCATCGTTGGGGGCTGAAGTGATTCCCACTTGAATAGGAGCTGCAAGCGAAGCATGTTTTTGTCATTTTTGAGATTTATAAAGAAAAGCACACATATAAAACATATTTAACATATGTAAAGTATTTTTAATCTACGACTCTTTGTTTTGCATGTTTGTCAGATGACGAACCTTGGTGAGTGAGAATGGCTTTCCGTTTGACCCCCTCACTGCTGTGCCCTGTGAAGCCTCATTGTGATGGCACAGAGTGTGGTGGGGGTCTTGATGGAAGTCAGTGTTCCTGTAGCGCTAGTCCTCTGCACAAAACAACATCTAACCCGCTGCTCAAAGTTGCAGAGCTCACATTGGGTGGTGTCTTGGTTAGGATTACTATTGCCATGACGAAACACCGTGGCCAAAAGCAAGCTGGGGAGGAAAGGGTGCTTTGGCTTGCACCTTCATATCCATAGCCCAGCACTGGAGAAAGTCAGAACAGGAACTCAAACAAGGCAGGAGCTGATGTAGAGGCCATGGAGGAGTGCTGCTCACTGCCTTACCCATCATGGCTCCCTCAGTCTGCCTTCTTACAGAAGCCAGGACTATCTGTCCAAGGCTAACACCACCCATGGTGGGTGGGCCTTCTCACATCGATCATTCATCAAGAATATAGGCTTGCCTACAGCCCAATTTTCTGAGGCATTTTCTCAGTTGCAATTCCCTCCTTTCCATTGACTTCAGCTTGTTTCAAGTTGACATAAAACTAGCAAGCACAGATGGATACACAGTTTTCAAAAGAGGAAGGGAGGGTCTGCTAGCCTGGGAAGGATGGTGACAGCTGCCTGACTGTTTTACAGAGCATGGAGCTTGGTCTATCTGAAACAGGAAGGATGTGAATTTTTGCTCTTGAGTGGAGTCACAAGAAATATGCTGGATCCTGAAGGAATGCATAGAACGAACTCTTGTCTCTCTCTCTGTCTCTCTCTCTCTGTCTCTCTCTCTCTGTCTCTCTCTCTCTGTCTCTCTCTCTCTGTCTCTCTCTCTGTCTCTCTCTCTCTCTCTCTTTTTCTCTCTCGCATTTCCTGGGGCTGGAAGATGGCTCTGTGGTTAAGAGTACTGATTGCCCTTGCAGAGGACTCAGATTCAATTCCCAGCACCCACATGAGCTGTCCTGTAGCTGACTGTAACTCCAGTTCCAGGGTATCTGACACCTTCTTCTGGCCTTTGTGGGCACCCTGGTGCACAGACATAATGCAAACATGCACATAAAATTGAAATTAAAATAAAAACTAGCATTTCCCACGTAAAAAGACGCAAAGTCTTAAGAGAAGCCCATTGGGATAGGAAGCTCTTGCATCTTTAGACCTATTCAAGGAGATGTTAGCATGAGACCTCAAACAGAAAAGAAATAAAGCCCCCAGGGCCCTCCCCAAGCCCCCTCTCCTTCTCTAGCCTTCCACACAGGTCCTTCCCCAATCTCGTCACTGCTCTGTTCTAACAGAAGGAAGAACCTTGAGTGATGTCATTGTTAGATCTATAGACTCTTCAGAAAAGGTTCACTCTGTAGGGGGTGTGTTTCCCCAGGATGTTGTGGAGAATAGGAGGGAGAAGACACACTAGTTACTTTTCTCTTTGATGTGACAAAATGCCTGACAAAAGAATTTAAGGCAAGAAGGGTTTACTTTGGATCACTATTTAAGAGTGGCCACAGTTCAACACGGTTGAGAAGGTAACAAGAAAGAGGCAGCTGGTTACATTGCACCTGTGGTCAGGAAGCAGAGAGAGATTATCCCTTGTGGTAGTTTGAAAGAAAATGCTCCCCACAGGGAGTGACACTCTTAGGAGTTGTGGTCTTGCTGAAGGCTTTACTACACCCAGTGTCACAGTTTACTTCTTGTTGCCTGCGGATCAAGATGTAGATATCTCAGTTCCTTCTCCAGCATTATGTCTGCCTGCATGCTGCCATGTTCCACCATGATGGTAATGGACTGAACCTCTGAAATGAATTCATCATGGTCATGTTGTCTCTTCACAGCCATAGAACACTGACTAAGACAGATGTTAATACTTAGTTTGTGCCTCCTTCTTATTCAGCCTGGAACACCAGGCCACAGTTACGGTGGATCTTCACATCTCGATTCCTTAGTCTAGGAACTCCTCCACAAATATACTCAGGGACTTGTTTCTTAGGTGATTCTAGATCCCATCAAGTTGGCAGTCATTGTAAACTTTCACAGAAAAGAACCGCCTCAGGCACGCCAAAGAGAAAGGGATAAAACACAGGGAGCAAGTCATTGGAAAGGCTGAAGGAATATCAGCAGGTTGGATGACTGTCTTTAAGGTCACATTACTAGCTGTGATACAGAGTTCAGGAAGTCACCAGAGCCTAGATTGCTACCATGCTAGCTGTGCCCACAGTCACCACCCCACATTCACCAAGCCAATGGAAAGCAGGTCTCACAGGTAGCCACAATAGCAGTACCTGCTGGCCAGGCAGTGCCACTGCAGGAAGACAGCCTTTGCCTTTCTGTCCTCCCTAATCTTCCTACATGACCTAAATGGTATCCAGAACCACAGCCTCAAGGGGTCAAAGACTACAGCTTTCAGCCTTGTAGTTGTGCAGCCTAGGAAGGAGCTAGGGTAGCCTGGCATGGTCAGCATAGCTGTGAAATTAGCACTATGAGACTCTTACATTCCAGGGCACCCTGAGATGCACAGCCAGGCCGTGTGTGTGTGTGTGTGTGTGTGTGTGTGTGTACACTATGGAATAATTTTGAACTATTCTATTTAGAACAGCTTTTCACATTTAAAACATGCCCCTCCAATAACATTATTACAGTCCATAGTCATTGATAGAAGTCTACGGTAGAGTTTTTCATGCTTTAATTAAATAACTCTTTATTTAAGTCTCCCCTTCATTGCACAGACCAATGTTGTAGATTAACTATTTTTCAGAGGAGATCTACGTTGAGAGTTATTTAAAGCAGAAGCAACAATGAGATGAGATGCTATAGCAAACTTGACATTAAGGCCTGAAGGAACTCCGAGGTCTTCTTTGCTCTCCTCCCTCATTTAACAGATGAGGGCACCCGAGGCCAGCTTTCTAGTCTGTAATTCAATTCCTTATGCTGTCCTAAACCACATGTGTAATCCTTATTAAGACTCTGCACTAGGTAGCTACTCATGAAGGGACAGTAAAAACGAGAGCCCATCCATCTCACCTCACTCTGTCCCTCCTCCACTCCACTGTACCTACCCCATTCCACTCCACTGTACCTACCCCATTCCACTCCACTCAACTCCTTTCCACCCCATCTCACGCTGTTCCCCCAGTATTTGCTGATAGGCCATTCCCAGGCTTCCCACGGCTATGGGGAGGATTCAAACAGCCTAACAGAGACCTTGCCCATACTCTGAGGTACCAGCTTGTCCTACATATGGAGGACAGTCCTGAGTGCCAGACAATTTCTCCTATAATTTCTCGCCTCCTGGGTTCTGCTGGGGAAAAAGCAGGAAAAGAAAAAAAAAACCCTGTATACTTTAATATCTTATAGCACAGTAACTTTGAAGACATGATCATCGATATGTTTCTTATCTTGATTTCCCATCTTTTAATTTTGCAATAAAACAAAGGAAAAGTTAGTTATACCCGGTGGTTTGTAAGAACAAATTCATCCTCCAAAGCACAGAAGTCCCCATCTCTTGTCACTTCCTAGTTAAGATTGCCTCTTCCCTGTCCTCTCTCCCCGCATCTCACATTGTAAATAGTTGTATCCAATATGCCACAGGCTTCTCGTTAGTCTTCCTCTGCTTTATAATTATACTGGAAGAGCAAATCCGCCAGTAAAGAAACCAGTCAGCCCCCCTCCACCCCCCAAAATTGGGCAAATTCTTCTAAAATGAGCCAAACTGTAAGTCCGGAAGTGGCAGAAGCAGTGCCCCTTTGTTGCCTTGGATCCTGGATCCAGATATCAACAGAGTCACTTGAAGGCAAACATAAACTCCGTCCACTTCCCTCCATACTTGCCCTAGGCCTTCTGAGACTCCAGCTATCACAGCCCAAAGCTGGTACTCATAAACCTCAAACATGGTTTAATGTCTGGTGATTTTGCTCAGCCATTCTTGTGGTCCTTGTATGAACCAGTTGCGTTTTAGTTGGTAGGGGAGAGGGGACAGCAAAGAATAACAGTTCTTAGCAGATGGTTGCAATTGAGCCCCAGGGACGAGCCTGGGAGAGGGTGAATGAGTCTCAGCAACATTCTAGGGCACTGTGACTCACCCAGCTTGTCTCCAGGCCAAGAGCAAGGCGGCCTACCGCTTCCAACCTGTTCTTTGGTAAGTAATAAATGTCAGGTGATTTTTTTTTCCCTCATATGGTAGGGACGGCTTCTACGGAAGAGAAGATAAAAAATAGTGTGTGCTGAAACTGTGTTCACAGCAGCCAGGCTCGTGCGTGCTTAGCGTGAAGTTGCGGCTTCCAGTCCATTTGTCATTTTTAGTGTTCAAGTTTTAGTAACAGGATGTTTTCAAATAGTTTACATTTCTCTTGGGACATCTTCCCTGACCAAATGTCATAGCGGCATTAGCTGGGAGTTATTTAGACTACTTGTTTCCAACAAGAGCAAGGCCATTTCTGCGAGCTGAGTCCAGGATTGAAGACAATGGGCTCTTCTTGTCCATCCCTGAGGAGAGACATTATGACATCAGTGAGACTTTCAGAGAGTACACTGTTCAATCCTTGGATGTTCAACCTTTCAGTTACTGGGAAAGTATGCTTGTTAGACGCAAAGTGCAAACTGCCATTTAAATGCCTACTTGATGAAAACGTTAACGCCGATATTTATTTTCATATTAATTTCATTTTATGTAATGCCCAATATTCTCTAATGCAATTATATTTTAAGGCACATCATTCTCTAAATTCTTTTCTTGTGCTCAAAAATTTTTTTTTTCTTTTCTGGTTACAGAGCAATAGATTTTCATTACAAAAAAAAAATTGGAAGATGCAGAAATTTTAAAAATTAAATTTTCTAATGTCTTTAAACTCCGGGTCTTTTTGTAAGTAGTCAATAATAAAGATTATTTGAAATCTCATAAAATTTTATATTATTTTTTTAAATCAATATCTCCATCTCTCCATTTCAAGCTGATTCATTTTTCTGGCAGGGCTCTTACTCCAGCTCCCAGAGCCTGATGCCACACTTCAAATGGAGCTTTGTTTTCAAATGACTCAGATTCAGATAAGTGGACGAGAATCTATGGGAGAAGGATGGCTTAGTCTGATTTATCTCAGTGGAGCCACAGTTAAAGCACTATTTCCTCAGTAATGTAATGGTCTGTGTATAAAATGAAGATTAGAGCCATGTGTGTAGTTGAGGGGATTACCAGCAGCAATAAAAGGATGTATCCCACAAGTTAGGGCATGAAGTATCAGCCCCAGCTGCAAGGGAATTTGGGGGGCGGGGAGGATTTGAGTTGCACACTTTGCTACTCCAGGGAAAATGTTATTTCTGAAATAAACATCTAGAAGGGTGTGAATATAGAGGCAGGCAGCTAAGGGAACCTTCCAGGGAAGTGTTCCTGAGTTCCCCCCACAAGCTGTGCTCTCCAGATCTGGTAAGGCCACATTATTTCATATAAACCCGGGGAGTCAGAGGATAGTTCTGTTTTGTACTTCTTCAGCACAAGTACCGAAAGAAGAAGTGATTCTCATGGAGTTTTCACGGACCAAGTCACCAAGATGTATTGATAGCGAATTCACCTCCTGTTCCCAGCAGACATGTCAGAGCCAAGTCTTTGGGAAGTAAAATCATTCCAGATGCACTAACCCTAAGATCCAAGAAAAGTTGGCTCTGGAATAGCAGATTTGCACATGGGGCAACGGCTAAACTGGAAATAGTCTTCCCAGTCCAACATAGGGCACAAAACAAAAGAAACCTATTGTTTTTGCTTGAGTAGGAACCGTCCCTCCTAGGCTCTGGTTCTGAATGCTGGTTCTTCGATTGTGGCGCTATTTGAAGAGGCTGGGGAGGTGTGGCCTCGCTGGTGGATGTTTGAAGGTTGTATGGGCGCTCTGAATCCTCTCTTCTGGTTCTGGGTCTACCATGATGGAAGGGTCCTATGCCATGTGTTCTTATTTCTGTAACACCAGGAGATGAAATCTGAAACTGTGAGCCTGGATAATTCCTTCTACGGTGTCTCTGTCAGATCCCATAGGCCCAATGATGTTATACTAGCCCGTACACGGATGGACTAAGTGCAGTATGTTTTGTACTGGTGTCGCTTGGTTCCATATGCTTTTGTGCAGATTTCCAGGCCACCATTCATTTCATATGCTTCAATTCTACTTTGATATTAAAAATCTTTTGAATGATACATTTCAAACTTTTCCTTAGGGTTACACCTACCCATCAGCTAACATCAATAACCTTGAAGCAACTCTGAGATGAAAATCTGCTAATTCTTCATTACTTCCTTATTTTCACTCTCTTATATCCATCTTCTGCAGTCCCTTGCTCTAGTCGGTAGATTGAGTGCAGTTTAAAGTGTGAAGGGAATATTATTTAGAACAACAGCTGTCACAACAAGATTTTGCTTTGCGGCAGCCTGGCTCTTCCTTGCTCATTTCTGCAAGAGAGTGGCTAATTGCCCAGATTCTCTAAGATCTGGGTTTCAAACCCTGCTGTCTCTAGGCTGTGCCTATTATTGGATGAGATAACTACACTTGGCAGAGGTGCATAGAGCTGTTGTGATGGCCAGGCCCATTAATTTGCAGCCGCTGCTGCACAGACCGAAAGAATTGCAACTGCTGCTCTCCTGGGAGATGCCACTTAGGCAAGAAAATAAATAAGGGGATTTTGATTACATTCAGAACTCTTAAGCTTGTGCCCGGGGATGTTCCATCTTTAAACGCTTGTCATTTTATGTTTACACAAAAATTAAACTGGAAGTGAAAAAGCTTGAGGTTCTTCATACAAGCCTTTCCCCTTTATGAAATGCATCATGTTCTTTTGGAGAAATGTAAGTCAAATTTTGTGCCTGTTCTTTATTGCATCTTACTTAATAAGATAACAAATATCACAGGCCACTGCTGCGCCTGGCACATAGTGGGTCACCTTGAAATGTCCCTCTCCTCCCCTTCTCCCTCCTTCACTTGTAGGGAATTGCCACTGATTCCTGCTCGAGGCCATCGTGCAGAGCATCAGAATCCCAGTGTGTCTGCACTGGAGTCCATAGAGCCAAGTGCATTCTCATCCCCACCATTTTCAAGAGATGGTGTCTCTCAGCGGGGTGCAAAGAATCTGTGTTCAAGCCATTGGTCTTTCCTCTTCTACCTGAATTAATTCAGAACACAGTGTCGGTCTAGCTGAGGGAAAGCCACGCACATGATTAATTTTTAATATGTACCAGGGACTGGGCGGGAATACCAGATATAATAATATTAATAACCACTATTGGCAGAGCTAATAGTTATGGAACACTTACAATACATACTGTTAACTGTTTTTACATACTGTGTGTAACTATTTCTTGAACGGGTCCAGTGAAGTCAACTACTGCTCCTGCTTCCTCTCCCTCTTCCTCCTTATCCTCCTCCTCCTCTCTGCCTCCTGCCCCCTCCTCTTCTTTTTCTTCTTCTTGTGTTTATGTGTACCTATGTGGTATACATACTTGTATACATATTCACATGTGTGCATTTATGGATGTGTGTGGAGGCCCAAAGTTGATACAGGGAATCTCATTAAATGTCTCTTCTATTTCTTTTCTTTTGAGGTGGTGTCTCTTAATTTAACCCAGAGCTCACCAACAGGCCTAGTCCTCATTGTCAGTTTGCTCCAGGAATCCCATGTCTAGTGTGGGAAGTCCTTCTGTCTATGTGTTGCTTTTATTGGTTAATGAATAAAGCTGTTTCGGCCATAGCTTGGCAGAATAGAGCTACATGGGAAAACTAAACTGAATGCTGGGAGAAAGAAGGCAGAGTCAGTAAGAAGCCATGTAGTTGCTGCTGGAGACAGATGTGCAGGAACCTTGCCAGTAGACCACAAGTCTCATGGTAAAATATAAAATAATGGAAATGGGTTAATTTAAGATATAAGAGCTAGCTAGCAGTAGGCTTAAGCTATTGGCCAAGAAGTGTTTTAAATAATATAGCTCCTGTGTGATTATTTCTAGTCAGGGTGGTTGGAAAGCAAACTAGCAGCCTCCCCCAACACGTGTCCATTTTCAAGGCTAAAATTGGGGACGGGTGCCACATTTGCATGGATTCGGGGAGATGAACTCTTGTTTACAAAGAAAGCTCTTTAACCACTGAGTCATCCTTGGCTCTGAAGTCCCGCTTCAATCTAGAAAGGTCTTATTGCTTTCAAGTCGTCTGTCAGAAACCGGGGAAAAAATCGGATACCCATTTCTTTACATCACCTTCAATCATTCAAACAGCCTACACAATAAAAACTAACCCAGAATTTCAGGCTAAAGTCCAGCTTCAATCTGTCCGAATCAGTGTCTTCCCAGCTGCCATCTGCAGGTCCCATGAAGACCAGCTGTGCCTTACTTCCAAGAGACATCCCTGGATTTGGTCAGTAGCCTTCTCTTTTTATTTGAGCAAGCTGGCAGTCTTACAGCCAACCTCCCCTGCCTGGAAGAAGGCAGGCAGTAAATCCTCAGCAGAGCTTTGGAGAAACAAGGCACTTTGGCGGCTTCGTCCTCCACATTGGCCACCACCCAACTCTTCTGGCAACCATTAGCTGCCTTTGTCTACCTTTCTGCACTGAAGGGCTCATATGGTGTGCTTTCGTGATTTTTAACATCTTCACTGGGATAAAGGATGCTAAGGTTGAAGCTTGACTAGACACCACCAGAGCAGAAGGGTGCATTCGTGTAGGAGAGTGTTTGAGGGGTACCCCCATTCCTCATTGCGGAAGTTCCTGCCTTCTCATATCAAGGAGTGACCTTCGGGCTACTTGACAAATTTAAGGTGTAATTTAAGGATATGCATGCAAAAGTGGTGGGGAGTGAGGACCCTGCCAGTGGTAATTAGGAGGCTCGCTCTCTCGTGTCTCTGCTTCAGAGTACCCAGTCTGTAGTCTGAACCTGTGTGGAGCCAGAGTCCAACTGGGTAGCCAGGCAGGGCTGTGGGGCTGGGAAAAAGGGGAGTCTAGGGGTACCTACTGGCTCTGCACGGATCCAGGAAACAGAAAACAACAAGCTTGTGTACTGATAGCATGGTGCTGTCCATGGTGACCTAGGGAAGAGCAGGTCTAAGGCTTCACCAAGTCTAGCCTGACTGGCACAGGAGGATCATGTGTAAGTGGTCCTTTTCCTGTGTCACCAGCCAGCTCCCAAACAATGTCATGGAGACTTCTTATTAATTATGAAAACTCGATTTTTAGCTTAAGCTTGTTCCTAACTAACTCTTATAACTTAAATTAACCTACTTATATTAATCTATGTTTTATCATGTGGTATAACTTCTCTTGCATTTTGCACCTCCAGTTTCCTCTCTGTGTCTTCCTGGCATCTCTTGCATGCCTAGATTCTTCCTTCTCTTTCTTTCTCCAGAAATTCTGCCTATACTCCCGCCTAGATATTGGCTGTTCAGCTTTTTATTACAGCAATCACCACAACACATCTTCACACAGTACACAAACATCCCTCAACCACCACAGGCAGTACTGAACTCTGCAAAGGCAAGTTAAGTGCTCAGCAAAATTCACTCCTGCAGTCCTAGACACGTGTTTTTAATGGATCCTCAGGCTACAACTGCTAATGTTATTAATGACCTGTGGAGAGTTCAGACCCCTGGATAAGGGCTACCTGCTAATCTTGGTTATTACTTTTAAACTTTGCAAAGCAAGACTGGGCTGATTCTTTGCTTGTATTTGTGTTTTCTAGAGTTGAGAGAGAGAGAGAGAGAGAGAGAGAGAGAGAGAGAGAGAGAGAGAATGTTGCATGTGTGATGTGTGTTATGTGTATGTGTGTGTTCATACCTGTATCATTTCTCTATCACTGCTCTGACCATCATCGGATTACCTTTCTAAAGCCAGGGAACACTTTTGTCAAGCAGGGCATTTTTCATGCAAAATCAGATTTTGCTTAGTTCCATTAATCAATACCACTTAATCAGGAGCCTGTTTCATGCAATAGGATGGCATGATACGAAAGGACCTGACAGGCTTCCAGACAAAGTTCCCCTTTTTTGTCCCCTTGAAGCCCTTCACTCCTGCCCTCTTCTTGGGCTTACAAACTTATGTTTGACCATTCAGGAACTCCTGAATTTGATGTTCATCAGACAGGCTTCGTTCTACCTCCAGTCACCAGACATTCTGTTCTTTCAGATTGGAATGACTTTCAAGTGCAACCCATATGCACATCCCTTCCCCAGCTCACCCCAGCTGGCCTGCAATGCTCTATGCAGGTGATACTGAACACAGGTGATGCCCTGCACAGCTGATGCCATGCATAGGTGATGCCGTGCACAGGCAATGCTTTGCATAGGTGATGCTGCTCACAAGTGATGCCATACACAGGTGAGGCCCCACACAGGTGATGCCCTGCACAGGTGATACAGTGTACAGGTGATGCCCCACACAGGTGATGCTCCACACATGCACAAGTGGTGCCCAACACAGGCGATGCCGTGCATGGGCAATGCCCCACATGGGCGATTCCACTCACAGGTGATGCTGCACACAGGCGATGCCTCGCACAGGTGATGGCCTACATGGGCGATGCTCCTCACACACACAAGTGGTGCCCCACACAGGCGATGCCTCGCACGGGTGATGCTGCCTCCAGAGAGCTCTCCCTTGCCTGCTGCTGTCTTTATTCTGCACAACCTTTTGTCACAACCCTTTTCACATTGCATTTCCTCCAGATTATGTGAGTCAGTCAAACTTGGAGAAAATTTGAAAAAGTCTTAAGGTCTTTAAAATGTGCACGAATAACTTGGGGTTCAAAGCAGTTTTAACATTTTGATAAATCCCATCCCAGTGTCTTTTCTATTTCTATATTTATATACTTTGATATGCTCTGAAAAGCAAAATAATGACATGTCATAAAAAGAGGAGAAAAATTCATGGAAAATTTTTATTGCATTTGTGTTACTAAGTGACTGGTAACTTTAAAAAAGTAGCTTAGAATATTTAAAAATCAAATAGCAAGGGAGTTGCTTTGGTGTTAGTTTAACACAGAGATGTGCTAGAAAGTGAATGTTTAAATAAATATGTTTAAACAGTATGGGTTCTGACTTTAATGGGCATTTTATCATGTCCTAAATCCTTTTTATTTATTTATTTATTTGGTTTTTTTGAGACAAGGTTTCTCTGTGCAGCCCTGGCTGTCCTGGAACTAGTTCTGTAGACCAGGTTGGCCTCGAACTCACAAAGCTCTGCCTGCCTCTGCCTTCCAAGTGCTGGATTAAAGGCATGTGCCACCACTGTCTGACTGTGCATTTTTATTCTATAATTCTGCTTATGATTTCCATTCTATTGCAGCATCTGCTGACTTTTTTGGTAATCCCATCAGACAAAACTTGCTTCAGACAGGCCTGTGATTTTATTTTATACCCAATTTAACACAGTCGGAGCCCAAGGTAAGCACGTAATAAACCGAATAAATGAGAGAATTTACTCTTTCTGGATCCACTGCTTCCTCTTTACTTAGTCAACCAATAACTGAAGCTTTTTCGTCTACTGTTATGGTCCAGAATTATTGTCAGTATCCATAGGTCTGGGATGCTGACCGCAGTACCCACAGGCCCACAGAGGTGAAGGTTGTTAATCCTCCAAACTCTGGGGACCACTGCTGACAGATAGCCCTGAGGAACTGACTCACCTAAGAGAGCTGCTTCAGCCAAAGTCACCTTCTTTCCTTGGGTGACCTATAGTGGTTGAGTGGTCCATGAAAACCTGGTCTGATAGCCAACTGGGGAACAACTCTGAAACCCTGTTTCCCACTCTCTTTAGTGTCTCTCAGGGTTGCCATAGAGATGACATCCCATCAGAGCTCCTCTCTCTGTGGACCTGCTTCCTTTTCCTGGCTTCCTGAGATGCAAGTTCATGTCTGTCTGATTCCTGAGGATCTTCAGACACAGTCCCAACTTGAGGTGACAGAATCCAGCTGTCTGGTACGCTTCCAGACAGCAGATTGTGAACACCGTGAAGATTGATAGTGTTATATATGCTTCATAACCTGTCCCGTGACAGTCGCTACAGCATAACTATCCTGTGGAAGTCCCTCAATGAGAAGGCAATATGAATGAGAAGGAACAATCAGAAAAAGTTCCAACAGTTCTGACTGCAAGAAGAGCAAACAGGTGACTCCCAATATCTAAGTCTAAGAGAATGAGGCAGGGGGATGCTGCCTGGAGAGGAAATTGGCATTCTGATGGTTGGGTGACAGAGAGGGTACATTTGAAGTGTCACAATCTACCCAGAGGCAGTGGTTGCAGTAGACCCAGATTTTATGTATGGAACAGTTTGGAAATGCTGAGCCATTATGGACCCAGACAGTGGTAACATCAGGAGCTTCAGACTTTTTTCTTCTGAAAGACCAGGTCTGGTGTAGCCCAAGCTTTGGACTCGTTATGCAGTTGAAAGTGCACTTGTGAACCCCCTGTCCTCACCTGCTGAGTGCTAGGTGTGTACTGACACACTCACTTTATGCAGTGCTAGGGATCAAACCCAGGGCCTCGTTCATGCTAAGCAGGCACTCTACCCACTGAGTCACATTCTCAACTGATTATTTTTCTTGTAAAATTAAACACAGATGAGTCAGCCAGTGTTGGCCAACCAGACCTGAAAAACAGCATCAACTCTTCTGCAGTCTCCAGGTGGTCAGCTTTCTTGGCAAAGTATAGACTTGCCAACTTTCATAAGCAAGTTATTTAAGGTCCCTTGAGAGGTAAAAGATGACTGATTGACTGATGTCTCTCTGTCTCTCCAGCTATGTGTTATAGAACTCCAACAGAAAGTGCGTGTGCACACTATGTTGACTAACACCTATTTTTATTAAAATTTGACAAACACAAATACATAATTAAGAAAAGAGGACAAAAATAATTAAAGGGAAGACGTCAGGCCTGGAGAGAGGACTCAGCTGTTAATAGGTCGGTGCACAACCGAAAGAGAAGAAATCAAATGGGCTGTGCAAAGAGTCCGTGTGATGTGGCCTCTCCCAAGGTCAACAGAAGAAAGTTTCAACAGCAATTTCCTGCTCAGGCTGTGCATGGGATTCTTGTTCCCATGATGCAAATCTTCACAGAAGACACCGAAACAATGCATGGAGCAGGACAAAACCTCAAGGAATAGAAATGGATACACTCAGGGAGTTAAGAACAATAAAATAGAAGAAAGAAAGAACATCCAGAGAACAAGACAAAGTAAATGAAGAAAGAGGGCAACAGGTATTTTGAATGCAACAGATTAATTAAACAGTAATTGTCTCACATGAAGTAAAACAGGCAAAAAGACAGAGGAAAGGAAATTGCTGAATCAATTCAGGGGGGGTGAATTCTGAAAGCAAAACTGACAAAATTAACTAGAGAATTATCAAAGAAATTATACAAAATGGTTTTTTTTGTTTGAAAAAGTTTTCATGTTGACTGGGATTAATGTCTATTATAATGAATAAAATTGGTCATTAACAAAAACAGCATCATTATAATTCAAAGTTATAGGAATAGGAAAAGATCTAAAAGAAAAGGGGAGGGGACAGAAGAGGAGAAGGGACAAGAGAGGGGAGGGGACAGGAGAGGGGAAGGTGAGGAAAGGGTAGAGAGGAGAGGTGAGGGAAGGTAAAGAGGCAGAAGGAGAAAGGAGAGAGGGAGGGAAAGAGGAGGAAGAGGGAGGGAAAGAGGAGGAGGAGGGAAGAGGAGAGGGGAAGAGAAGAGGAAGAAGGGCAGAGAATGAATTAGTATGACATAAAGCCTTTCTATAGACAATTCCTCTGAAATCATAAGGGAAAATAAGTTCCAAAGTATAATCTTATCCTGTATAAGAAGTCTTTATAATGGATAGGCAACAAACAAACATTATTCAAGATGTTACTAAAGAATATGGTCCACTAACGCAAGCTTTTTAATCTAACAAACAACAACCAGCAGAATCTCGGGGCAAATGTCTTGTCTTCCACAGCAGGAAGTCTGGTCTTCCACATCTCTAACTGAAAACTCAACAAACATAGCAGTGTAGTGTTGTTAGAAAAGGGGGTTAAATTACAGAGGGGAGAGTGTGATGGACGAAGTTCCTGAGGGGAGCAGGAAGCAGTGGGGGGACTTAGAGGGAAGGAGGGAGGACTAAGGAAGAGGGAGGGAGGACTAAGGGGGAAGGAGGGAGGAGTAAGGGGGAAGGAGGGAGGACTAAGGGGGAAGGAGGGAGCACTAAGGGGGAAGGGGGGAGGGACTGAGGGGAAGATTGCTGGTTTTCTTTACAAGTCTTTAGAAAGTATTTGACTTATAAGTTAAGCACATTTATTGCCTTTTTACAAACTAAATCTAAGTAGGCAAAAGGTCTATTAATATGCCAGAAATAATTTGCAAATTGTGGATAAATGCAGTCCCTTTCCCTACACTATTAGAAGTGGCCTTTCTGGAGAACAAGCTGCCCCTTTGGTTTGCCCTGTTCCCTCTGCAAACCGTTTTAAGCAAATTCTTTGGAGCCCATCAATCTGCCAATTAGAAGAAAATGCAAAGGGAACAGCAGGAATTCCGACTGCAAGGAAACAGTTGCCGTCCCATAAAATTATTGCCTTGACCAAATTAGAATAAACCTGTCAAGACGTTGTTTAACCATCTTTATGTAAAAATCAAAATGATCTGACTTCAGCTATCAGCCAGGCTCTCCTAATCTCTCTATAGCTTAGTCCTGGAGTCTACTGCCAGTGGTACTTAGAGTCTGGGGAGATGTCCTCGCTAGACGCTAGACGGTGAGTGCAGAGCCCCTGCCTTTTCCCCTGCTGGCCTCCAGAACTCTGGCTGCCTCATTCTTAAGCAAAATATCCCAGGTGACGATAAAGTGAGCGGGCAGGCTTGACTGATGGAGTCTGGAGGTGGAGGCAGGCTGACTCTCCAGCAAGCCACGCTCGCTGTTCTGTTCCCATCCTGTCATAAAGAGAGAACTGAGCAAGGACCACACCTCCCACCTTTGCAATTAGTCCATCAGGGCCTGGAGATAGGGGAGCACTGATATGAGGACATGCTCTAGACCTCTCTACTGGGAATTTCTTTCTTACAACAGCTATGTTGAGAGATCATCATATACTATACAGCTCACCCCTTGCAATGCAAAAGCCAAAGGTTTTTGGTATATTTTCAGAGTTTTACAGTCACTACCGCAATCTCTTTTGAATTTTCATTCCTCCCAAATCCTCCACCCCTTAGAAGGCACCTCCCTTCTCTCTTCCAAACAATTTGCTAAACATGTGTACACCTTCCCTCAACAGAGACGGAGACATAGAAAAACAGAGACAGAGAGACAGTGACAGAGAAAGGGGCAGACAGAGACTACAGAAGAGAGAGACAGAGAAAGGGAGAGACACAGAGATGGGAGCAGGCAGCCATTATTCTTCCTTTTGTCTCTAAAGATTTGCTTTCTCTGAACAGTTCATAGAGATAAAAATCAAGCAATCTATTGTCTCCATGGCTAGTTTCTTTCATGTGGAATAATGTTTTCTATGTTTATCACACCGAGTGTGTCAGTACATGTTTACGGCAGAATAATGTTCCAGAATCTGGACATTCTGTATTTTGTTTATGTATTTATCAGTTGATGGACATTTGAGTTATTTCCACTTTTAGGCTATTATCAAAGTGGTTTTTGTTTTCATGTGTGTATGTGTGTGTGCATGTCTTTTGATCCCTGGGCCTCTCACATGTTAAGCAAGTAAGTGCTTCACCACGGGACTAGATTCCCATACTAGTTCCCAGCTTCAATGCCTGTTTTTATTCTCTTGTCCATGGTTAATGGAACTGTTTGGGAAGGATTAGGAAGTATGGTCTTGTTGGAGTGGATGTATCATTGTTAAAGGAAGTGCGTCACCAGGGGTGGGCTTTGAGATTTCCAAAGCCCACACCAGGCTGTCTCTCTCTTTCTCTGCTGCCTGTAGATCAGAATGTAAAGCTCTCAGCTGCTGCTCCTGCACCATGCCTGCCTGCTTCCTGCTATGATGAGCATGGACTAACCCTTTAACTGCATACAAGTCCCCAGTAAGATTCTTTCTCTTTCGGGTTGCCTTGGCCCTGGTGTTTCTGCACAGTGCTAGCACAGTGACTATGGCACCTGCCTATACACCCAGGGAAGGAATTACAAAGTGCTATGGTAATGCTATTCTAACACTTTAAATTGTTATTTTTATTTATCTTTATAGGTGTGAGTGTACATCAAATGTGTGCAGTGCCTAGAAAGGCAGAAGAGAAGATGACATTGGATCCCCTGGAACTGGAATTACAGGTAGCTGTAAGTGACCCAACATGTTGCTGGGAACTGAACTTGGATCCTGTAGAAAAAACATAACGAACCCCAAGGCTTCTCTCAGCCTGCTCCTAACCTTCTGAGCATTGGCTGAGCTATTTGCTGAAAGTGTTTCTCATTTGAAGTTTCCAGTAGCAGGTGAGCATTCTGACTTTGCTGTGCCCCTGGTCAGAGCTTGCTAGCAAGTGTCTTTTTCATTATCCTAACTGCTGTGAAATCATTTCCCTTTCTTTCAATAAGGTCTCATCTTTGATTTTACCTCTGTGTTTCATAACACGTGGGCTTAAACCAGACACTGCCTTATTAAAATTCCAAAATAGGATGCAAAAGGCCAACAAAGGCCATTTGAACTTCTGTGGTGCATTTAGAGGACTGTCCCGCACTTGGAAGAAAAGTTATGCGGGAATTAACACAGATATGAAGAAACCAAGCATTTTTGCTAGTCAGTGGCAGCTGCTAAAAACACACTCCACCTAACATCTATTTCAAGCTCCCTTACAGGAGATTAAGACCATTTGGGTTGGAGCAGTGACAGGCTGCAGGGAAAGGGGTTTGCTGCCAGCCTTGATGACCTGGGTTTGATCCTAAGACTCCACATGGTAGAAGGGGGGAGCTGACTCCTGAAAGTTATCCCCTGACCTCAACACATACACAGCAAAATGGAATAAAAAGGAATCAAAAGCACTCTCCATCTTTGTATCAACAGTTCCAGAGTGAGTGATCCAAGTCAACATGACCATAGGGCAATAAGTGAATTACTTTCACCATTTAGTGGCCAACACATGGGCATGGTGGTTCACGCTTGTAAGGAATGCCCATACCTGGGCGACTAAGGCAGGAAGATTATGGGTTCCAGCCACCCGGTGATTAAAAGACTGGCAGAGAGAAGAAACTCAGAACATATGGCTTTGGTCAAAGAGGCTTCTGTTTGAGGAAGTGCTTTAATAGAGAGACTCATAACTGATCAAAGTAGGGGCAAGTAAGAGACTGCTGCATGCTTAGCCCTAAATGGGACATCAGTATCACTCTCTCTGAGGATCAGGGAACATCAAGAAGTGGAGGAGGAAGACTATAAGAGCTGGAGGAATGCATGGAGGATGGCGAGGAGTGCCATGAAATGCTGTCTCCTGGACACATTCTGGCCACTGCACTCATGAACTAACTAATTACCTATGCAAGACTGGGACCTTCAACATCCACCATGGAAGCAGAAAGGGCTCCTGGTGCTCTACCTCTCTTGCAGAATCATTTAACAATGAATGATCACGGAGCAGGGAGACTCAGTGTCTTCCGTGGTGTAGCCTTTGGTAACTTGCCCCTGTTTACCCTTCAAGCAACCCCAATTAAACTCAATGGTCACCACAACAGCATCAAGAAGACATGAAAGTAGTTGGGGGACATTATGGGAAGAAGGGGTTTAGCACGAGTGAGAGAAAGATGAGAAGGGGTGATGTGGGGGTGAAAGTGATCAAGATATATATGTATGAAATTATCAAGTAATAAACAGAAAAGATGGTCTTGGGTAAGTGTCATTATATATATTAGTGGTAAAAAGCCTTCCCAGGATATATATGGTCCTGGGTTCAATCCCAGCATCACAAAAATAAATAAACTGATAAATAAAATAGATTCTCAGATTTTAAAGACAATTTCAACATCAGATAAGAATAACCAGCATATCATTTTTATACTCAGACCTTGCTCTCAAAAATAAACAATTTAAATATGTGCTTCTTCCTTAGAGTTCGTTTTTAAAATTAGAGTTTACAAGGACATAGTACTGTTCTACCCCAAATGACAAAACAGCAGTGCAGGCTGAATACTTTCATCTACCAATCGTCGTCTCACCGAGGCGCAGTTCCTGAGCCTAATTGCTCCGTCGGCATAAGAGCCATGAAGGGGAGGGGCAGGTCTGTGAGGCGACCGAGAAACTTGGGGAGCTAGAACACCTGTGAAATAATTAGGCCATGTCAGAGAGTCAGAGATATGCCTTGTGATACATATGTATACATACATATACATACGTATATACAACGGAAAACGTCCCTAGTGAACAAAGGGTGGCGAAATGCTTTGCCGTTCCTTTTCTCTTGTCTGGGCTGGCCCTGTAGCTTGTTTCATCTAATAAAACATAGCAGAGGTGACACTGTGTGACTTCTGAGGCTGAGCCTTAAGCATCTATAGTTTCTAGTTCCATGCGCTGGGAACACTTAGTCTTAGAATCTGGACCCTGAACTGTGACAACCTGTGTGCTGGAGACAGCCAGCGCCAACTGCCAGCAAGGCTATCAAGTCTCTTAGAGACTGTAGTCCAGAGGGGCCTCCAGGTGCCAACACCCCACAGAGCAGAGGAACCCCTCCACTGAGCCCACCCAACCCACAGAATGATCAGATGGGAAAATGGTTGTAATCTTAAGCCACTGTTTTTGGGCTCAGTTCATTATGTAACAATAAATAATTCAAATAATTCCTGATTTGTATTTATTGGAAAGTGACACCAATTCACAATTCTACGCATGTTCAGTGAAGCCGAGTGGGGCAGTAATAAGGCTTTCTGCCTCTCAGGCGGGTCCCGGGAGAAACGGCTTCGTTGGCGGTGGGAGAATTAATAAGAACAATGCAGCAAAGTGAGACAGACTGTGCTAAGTCAGCAGCATCAGTGGTGAAGTGCAGGAACCTTATTGTCCCGTTAAGGTAAGCAATTCAATTACCGCAGCATGTACAAAGTGGAAGAGCAAACCCTTAGTGTGATGGGAAGGCCCATAACGTGGTGGCTGTGAAGAGCCTGGTGGAATCAATAAAGTTTATGAAAATGAAATTAGTTGTGCATGAACGTGGGGAACAAATATAGAACATGTTCTGCTTTTAGGAAATGACCGTCGGACCTTTTATGGTTTGCGGGCTTGTTTGGAGTTTAAAAGGGCTAAATATACCCGCGTGTGGCTGGTTGTGTGGCTCTGGGGTGGAGCACATGGCTAACACACATGAAAACGGCCCTGGCTTGGTCCTCGGCACCACAAAATAAACAAGCAACAAAAAGCCATATGCTGCTTAAGCTGTTTTTATTGTGCCCAGAACTGTTAGGTCTATCATGAAGGCTCTATTTTTGTCCGTGTGTCTGTTACCTATGCCTCTGCCTCCTAACGGGACCTCTATGTATTAGGGTCCCATTAGCACCACCTATGGAGCTTTCTGTTATATCTTCATCAGTAATTAATTGCTTTCCTCGTTGCACTCTGATGTCAATTTTCGTGTTCTCAGACGGCGGCTCACCTTTTCTTAGTTCCTGGTCACGTGATATATAATTAGGCAGCATCTGCATCTTTTTTCTATTTGCTGTGCTCTCTAAGGGGTAAAACGTTATTGTAGATAAGAAGAAAAAGTTACACAGTGGGTGCTTGGTACTTAAATGGATAGAAAATTCAATGGATGGGTGGATGGGTGGGTGGGTGCTCCTTAAACTCTAAGTCAATAGAATACACAAGATAGGAGCGGAAGAGTTAAAACAGGAAGGGTCAGAGCATGGCAGTGCTGTTGAAAACCTGCCCTCCAGCAATACTTTTTTAGATCCCGTGTTTATCTGGGGGTAGATTTACTATTCTAGATTATGAAAAAGATGGTGCTGCCCTTTGGTATAGTCAGTGGAAGGGTTACAACATTAAGCTTGCCTGATTCTTCAAAGCCCTCTGATTGGTGACTGGTGCCGCTACCTGGTATGTCCAAAAGAGGCAAACGTAACTGGGACCACGATGCTGTGTTGAAAACTCTACCACTGGGCAACAGCAGGAAAGCATTGTGGTGTCACATAGCACTAGGCAGAGATGTCTAAATTTCTCCACACACTTGGACTCCATTCCTTGTAGACAGATTTGACGGATTTGAAGGCAGATGCTCCGGTCGCTCTGAAATCTCCCCAGGCGTTCCTAATGGGCAGTCAGGGCTAGCCTCCAATCAGTGCCCTAGAAGCTTGCGCTCTGATCCAGACACAATGATAAGGACCACAGTGTATACAGGACACTGGCAACGGAACACAAACACTGTCTGCCTATGAAGAGGGTCATGTTGTATAGGCATTAAACCCACTGACGTTTACAGGGTGCCTATGATGTGCTAGGCCCGTGCCTGCAGGGTCTGGACCAGAGGGATATGCAGTTCTCACCGAACTTCTAAGTATACGCAGGATCTCAGGCATTAAATAATAAACACATGTATAATTACAAATTACAACACATTTGGTAGAGGAAAGGACTTGATAAAGACATGCCCAACTGAGACACAGCAGGGCCAGAAAAAGAAAAATAAGAATAAAAGAAGTACTATTTGAGTTGAGAGTGAAGAATGAAATGTATGTGAGGAATTGGAGGTTAAATATTTAGGTCAAACCTCATGAACTTGCTGATATTTAACCATTTATGGCCATCACAGCAGCAGCGTGAATGGTTTAGACTCAGTATTCTACTTCACCAGAGCAGGGAGGGGTAGCTGTCAATGAGAAGTATTTGTAGACCTGGCAAGAAGGCATGGTAGGTAAATATGCTTCCCATACAAGCCTGATGACTTGGTGTCCAGATCCCACACATGAACCCATGGTGTGCGCATGCCCACACTCTCACTATTCTCTCTATTCCTCTCCTGACTGCCTCTCTCTCTTTCCCCAAGTAAAATTAAAACAAGAAAGAAAGAAAGAAAGAAAGAAAGAAAGAAAGAAAGAAAGAAAGAAAGAAAGAAAGAAAGAAAAAAAGAAAGAAGGAAGGGAGGGAGGGAGGGAGGGAGGGAGGGAGGGAGGGAAGGAAGGAAGGAAGGAAGGAAGGAAGAAAGAAAGAAAGAAAGAAAGAAAGAAAGAAAGAAAGAAAGAAAGAAAGAAAGAAAGAAAGAAAGGGAGAGAAAGGAAGGAAGGAAGGAAGGAAGGAAGGAAGGAAGGAAGGAAGGAAGGAAGGAACTGTAAGAAGGGGAAAAAAACTTGAAGTCACTCTGGGTTCCAAACACGCACGCTCTCAAATCACTGAGTGAATGATATACCTTGCTACTTTGAACGTTTTAGAATAAAGTGGGACAGTATGCTGTGGCGTGGGTCTTAGAGGGGGTGTGATCTCGCATGAGTCAGTGGGCTCCACTGCTGTGTGACTGCACATGCTGGGCATGGAATATGCTCAGAAACGAGGTGGTAGGACTGGTCGCAAACCACTCCAAGAGCAGCGGAGCCAAACAGCACCCATTTGTCCTCACACGGCCAAAGGTCAGTGTTAGAAAAAGCATGCCACGTTAGTCTTCTGTGTCCTACTCTGGGACCTACGCTGGGACACTCTGGGCTGTTAAAAGCAAGAAGAATTGAAACTGGAAGTTCTGCTTCCAAGGTGGGGGGTTCACTAGGTTTCTGGTGCCTGCGCTGGGATTTGTAGAAGGTTGGTATACTATCTGGGCTTTTTATTGCTCTGACAGAATCCCTAATGGGAAAAAATGAAGGGACGGTGGATTTGTTCTGGGTCAAAGTTCAGAGAAAGGCACTGTGATAGGGTGGGTGACAGGTGGTTGTGGCGGTGAGAACATAAGTAGTTTGATATATTGCAGCAGCAATCAGAAAGCAAAGAATTCAAATGGAAATGAAGAAAGTAGCCTATAAGCCCCAAGTCCCATCCTTACAGACCTAAGTCAGCCAGCTTGTCCAGAAGACCCCACTTCCCAAATCAGCATCCAATGTGCAAACATAAGAGCCTGGGGTGAGGACCGTTCACAATTAAACCACAATAGGTGATTCAACTGGGACCAGGGCCTGGAGCACTCCCCATAGTCTGGTCATCTCATGGCCTGACAGCTGAATTCTAAGAAGGGCCCCAAGAGGGAGCCTGGGCAGAATGAGTCTCGAAAACAGTCCAAACTGTGTGGCCTTTGCACACTTAATTCCAGAAGTCACATCACTTCTTTGCTGTACTTTATGGGAAGAAACTATATAGGGAAAATGTGTGAAATGAAGGCCACCCTTCAGTGGGTGGAGTGTCAAGGTGATATTAAGTCAATGGTGACCCATGAAGGGTGGGGTCTGTGAATTCCTTCAATCTTTGAGAATGCAGCCCACCATGGACTGATTAGAGAGAGAGAAAGCCCGACAGAGAAACTCTCCTGAGGCAGCAGGTAAGTGACTTGCATAGAATGTCAACACAAAGGGAAGGTTTGGGCACCTTTGCCCCAAAGGAAACTGAGGGTACCCCTGTTCTAAGCGGGCAGCGACTTCCGGGAAACACCAGCCTGTTCCTGTCAGACATGCAACAAAACGTCTGGCTATCCCTGGAAAGATGGGCACACCAGTTTGGAAAGCCAGAGGCTTTGATAGGCAGAGCACAGGAGAGGGACAAAGTACTCCAAAGCAATCAAAGGTTCTTTTTGGAAAGGCTGTCTCAGAGAGAGTCACATGAGCGGTTCTGTATGTAGTGACCCCAAACAAGAAGCAGATGTCCACACTTGGACACTGAGAGAGCACAGTTTGCAAGGAGGGAAAAGTGGAATACATACTTGGATCTTTCTCAGGTCTTGGCAGCCTATCTTCCCCTGGCCAAACCAAACCAGAGCTAAGGATTAGGAAGCCAGTGATTCAATACTTAAGATGAGCTTCTAGAAGCACGGAGAAGAACAGAGGAAGTGGAGAGTGAAGTCGCCTCAAAGTTCATATGAAAGAGCCCCAGACTTGAAGATCCTTGGGCCAGGCAGAGCCCATCCAAGGACTGCATCACGAGTTGTCAACGGTTCTTTATGCCTGCATTTGCTAAGGCTATAGTAGAATTGTACAGAGATCTTAGTGGGCACACATTCTCAGCTCCTGGTCGGTGCCAACAGCGTAGGCAGGGCTGCACAAGGTTGAGATGTGGGCTCTGGAATCACAGTCAGGGGTCAGCCACTCGGTGTGTGACCCTAGGTGAGTTATTTAACTTCCCTGGGCTTTCAGTTTTCTCATCCAGACTCCGGAGGCAAAGGTTCTCCCTGTGGGCATTCTAAGGGTGGAAGGCCTGTGTGGTGCGCAGTGGAGCTACCCCTGGGGAGCATCAGGAGCTCTCATTCGGTGCTTTACCCATGGAAGCGCTGGGCTCCTTCATGACAATGTGAAGTTACTCAAGACATACTTTTCAATGCCACTTTAATAATATGACTCCTAATCATAATTTAACTTTGACTCTTAATAGTCTCAGATGGACAAAAACCTTTGGAGCCAAAATTTCCAATTTTGATCTAACAATTCTAAGCTTGGAATTCTGTTTCAAGTTGATTTCTTAGAGTTGTTTTAGATTCACAGTGGGACTGTGCAGGAAAACACAGAGGTCGTTATACGCCTGCCCCACCCAGACATCACTCTCTACTGCCAGGACCCCCACCGGAGTGATCCATTGGCTATAATTGGTGGACTGTTCGAATGGATAATTCTCACCCACAGTACACAGTTTAAACCAGGGCTCACGCCGGGTGTTGCCCATTCGTAGACATGGCAAATAAATAATGATGAGTATCCATCAGTATCATATTACACAAAATCGTTTCACTGCCTGAAAACCAAACGTCACCTTTTCAGCCCCGGTCACCCAACACCAATCCCTGATAATTACAGACCTTTTCTTCTCTGTAGATAAAGTTTTGTTTTGTCAAGAATGTCAGATAGTTGGAATCATATAGAACATGGCCTTTTCAAATCGGCTTCTTCCACTCGCTAATATGCATCATGCTTCCTCCACTTCTTTAAAAACATGTCATGCCTAGGCATGGTGGTGTGTACCGTTAATTCCAGCAGTTGGGAGACACAGACAGGCATACCTCTAGGAGGGTGAGGCCAGACTGGTCTACGTAGAGAATTCGGGGATAACCCCCTGCTGTGGAACAATCTTTGTACACTGTAAATATGTATTACTCTCATTGTTACTAAAGAGCTGACAGGTCGACAGCTGCACAGAATTAAGGTTAGGAAGGACAGCCAAACTGAGAATGCTGGGAGGGAGAAGGGTGGAGTCCGTAGTCACCAGCAGACTGTGAGTTCAAGGCCAGCCTGGTCTACAGAGCGAGTTCTAGGATAGGTTCCAAAGCTACAGAGAAAACGAGCTGTTGATTAAGCATTTATAATTAATATTAAGCCTCTGTATTGGTTATTTGGAAACTGGTGGGCAAGAAAAAAATGTCTACCAACAACTCCCCATAATAAGCAAAAACAACAAACAAAAGTCATTTTCAATTCTCTCTCTCCGTCTCTTTCTCTCTCTCTCTCTCTCTCTCTCTCTGTGTGTGTGTGTGTGTGTGTGTGTGTGTACCTGCATGCATGCACTTGCTACAGCACATATGTGAAGGTCAGAGGACAACTCTTAGGAATCAGTTCTCCCTTTCTCTCTTAGATTCCCAGCACCGAACTCAGGCTGTCGGACTTGAGTTCCAAGTGCTTTAGCTGCCGAGCATCTAATGGTCTCTTCTGTTTCTCTCTTAGTTGCCCATTTCCTTTCCGTAAGAACTCACATTGCCTGCTGTAGATGTAGGCTTATTTCTCAGATTACTTGCTGGAAAACATATGTGTTGCTTCCAAGCTTTGGCACTTAGGAGCAGAACTGCTACACACAATTGTGTACATATTTTTCTACCGGCCTAACAGTTCTCAGTTCATTTGGATAAATAACCAAGGAACACAATGGCTGAGTGACATGGTCAGAAAATATTTTGTTTTGTAAGAAACTGCTAAATTGTCTTCCAAAGTGGCTGTGCCATTTTGCACCCCTACCAGCAGCGAGTGGACGTTCCTGTTGCTCCACATCCTGGCCAGTGTTTGGTGCTGTCAGTGCTCTGGATTTTGAGCATCCTGAGCAGCGACTCCTTGGTTTAATGATGATTGATAGTGTGAACCATGTTTTCATATGCGTGTGTGTCATCTGTACATCTTTTTGGGCAAGCATCTCTGAAGGTATTTGGTACAGTTTCTGATCAGATTGTATAACATCTCACTATTGAGTTTGAAGTGTTCTCTGCACATTCGGGGGTAATAACACCTTATCAGACAGCTGTTTCACAAGTACTTTCTCAGCCAAGGCTTGTCTTTCATTCTCTTGACAGTGTCTTTTGCAGAGAAGAAACTTTTAATCTTACTGAAGGCCATTAAAATTCTTCCTTCCATGGCCCCCGCATTCGGTATTTTATCTAAAAGTCATTGCCATACCCACGGTCACTGAGGTTTTCTCCTAATATCCTTGAAGAGTTTTACAGTTTCATGTTTTATATGCTGTGATTTTTAACAGAGATACAATATGCACAAATACATTCTCTGAAGTTGATTTATAATTCCAAAAGATAAGGAACAATCCAACTATCCAAAAATAGGGGACGGTTAAATTATGGTACAGAGAAGGAAGCAAATCTATACAGTCTCTAACGGGTTTAGAAAACAACAAAACCTAAAGTTAAAAATGCAAAGCCCGCTACTTGCCCCTCAATCCTGTTTTCAGTACAATGACACTTTCTCACAGTCCAACTAAGTGAAGGAAACTGAGTTAAAATCTACTGCCAGCGCTTTGCTCAGCTGGAGAGCCACCACTGCCTGCTGCTGGCCTCTGGACACCATCTATTCCGGCGTTGCCTACAGAGGAGATTTGTCAGGGAGCGAATGTGATTTCTAGTGAGAGGCAGCTCCTCCTGGGCAGACTGGCAGTGTGTGCAACGAGTGTGACTGTGTGTACAGGGGGTGTGACTATCAGTGTGTACAAGGAGTGTGACTGGCAGTGTGTACGGGGAGTGTGACTGGCAGTGTGTACGGGGAGTGTGACTGGCAGTGTGTGCAGGGAATGTGACCGGCAGTGTGTACAGGCAGTGTGATCGTCAGTGTGTGCAGGGAGTGTGACTGGCAGTGTGTGCATGGAGTGTGACATACTTCTGGGTGTGGGGATACTCTGATGACCACACCTGCTGTCCACCCTGGCTCAGGCCACCAGCTCCTTCCTAAGTAGGTCTTCTGTGGGACCGCCCTTGAGCACAGTTCTGCTCAGCGTCTCCCAGCAGGGAGACCACCTGCCTTCCTCCATCTCTAATGAGGTCCCTACCTGACTTAACAAGACACCAGCACTCTCCTCATGGTTCCTGGAGTCTTTACAAATCTTTGCTTTGCAATCCCTGGAGAGAAAGGAAGGTGCCTCTCACATCTTTTTTTGTGTTTGATGGGGTGCCTGTCCAGCATTCTCTCTGCTCCCCTCCTTTCCCACATAAAGGAGAGGCGAGCTTTACAATTCCTCTAATTAACAGTTTGTTTTTATTCTCAATATCTGGTGGTTGATTTAGCTTAAGGTCCGTGGGGATTTACGCTACCTGGATTAAAGGGGAGCAGCTGGAAGTGGCGAGGTTTCTGCAGTTTCTCCTCTCCCTCTAATTGGTTGCAGCGCATGCTCTAACAAGGTGAGTCTAATTCCATTCTGCTGAGGGAGGAGGAAAGTTTGAGTTTTATTATCTGTCCAAGACTAGCACATTGGCAGTGTTTTCTTTTTTTTTTTAAATATTGTTAACAATCAGAAAAGTTCTAGTTTCTTCCCATTTCTGAGATAGAATCAAGTGTGTATAGGGGCTATCCACTGAGGAAACAGACAGGTCCCTTTGCTCAAGACTTTGCCTTGCTCCAGAGTTCATTTTGGCCTGTTTTATCGGGAACAGCACAGGTTAGCCACCCTGTCTTCCAACATCCACAAGCTGACAGCTGTCTAACTGCTCACATGTGCTGGACAAGGCAAACAGGTCTCTGCTCCACACAGCTGTTTCCTCCACCTCCGGACTAGTTAGCCAGCTGCCCACCTAGTCGGCCAACTGCCCACCTAGTCGGCCAACTGCCCACCTAGTCAGCCAACTGCCCACCTTGGAGATCTTCGAGCGTCACCTCTCCGCGAAGCCTCAGCAGCTTCTCATTTGCTATGAATCCCTTCCACACGGCAGCATGGCATTACGCCGCTGGGACTGATTCTGTAGGTGTGGTCACTGCTGCACGAATGACAGGCTGCACACTGTTAATCCAGCCATGAGGCATCCTGGACACTCCTAACCTGCCAGTTAAAAGGCAGCCAGTTCTAACCTCCATGGAGGGCAATTTGGTAGCATGAATCCTAAAACGTCATATTTTGTGGGCTCTTTTGCCCTCCCTCCATCCCTCACCACACCCCTAGGAGTACTCAGGGGGAAAAAATGCATGCAAGAATGTTCACTGGGAGATTTAATTCCTTCTAAGTGTTGGAAGTAATCCAAATGCCCAACAATAAGAAAATGGCTAAACAAATTATAATGTAACCATACAACAGGCTATTCTACAAGCATTAAAATATTATAAAATTATATTTGATGACAGAAAAGATATTTGGGTTACATTAAGTAAAAGAGAAAACCTTCACATTAATGGCAAATTTTATTTTTAATCATCTATCTCCAGCTTATAAGAGCTAAAAATGGAAACAGACAAGTCATAAAATTAGAAGGCAGAGTTCCTTTGATGGCAACGGCCCCTTTTCCACATGTCAGATGGGGGAAATTAAATATAGATAATGTTCTGGGTCGTTTTATGTCAACTTGACATAATCTGAAGTCATCTGAGAGGAGGAAACCTCAATTAAGAAATTAAGATCGGGCTGTAGGCATTTTCTTAATTAGCAGTGAATGGGGGAGGGCCAATCCCTGGTGGGTGGTGCCATCTCTGGGCTGGTGGTTCTGGGTTCTCTAGGAAAGCAGGCCAAGCAAGTTAGTAAGAAGCATTCCCCCACGGCCTCTGCATCAACTACTGCCTTCAGGATCCGGCCCTGCTCAAGTTCCTGTACCAACTTCCTTCAGTGATGGATTAAGATGTGGAAGTATAAGCCAAATAAATCTTTTCCTCCCCAATTTGCTCTCAGTCATGGTGTGCCAGCAGATCCATAGTCACCCTAACTATGACAGATAAACGAAGGAAAGGAAAAACTGTCCAGATGCTTCTGTCCACCTGTAAACACAGTGAACATTCTGACAAGTCCTCCCTGTTCTTGTCATCTCCGTTGCTGTGACAAATAACCCTGACACAGAGCAAAACATGGGAGGAAAGGGATTTTGGATGGCTTAAAATTTCAAGTCCAAGCCAGGCGGTGGTGGCGCACGCCTTTAATCCCAGCACTTGGGAGGCAGAGGCAGGCGGATCTCTGTGAGTTTGAGGCCAGCCTGGTCTACAAGAGCTAGTTCCAGGACAGGCTCCAAAGCCATAGAGAAACCCTGTCTTGAAAAACCAAAAAAAAAAAATTCAAGTCCATCAGTAGGGGAAGTCAAGATGGGAACTCAGGCAACTATTCAAATCATACCCACAGTCAAACACAGGAGAGAATCAGTTCACCCTTGCTTGTTGTTCTTTCTCAGCTAAAAGATTTCTTTTTTCTTTTTTAACTAACTTGATGTGGGATTCCCCTCTGTATGCCATGAATATATTTTATTACTTTTGGTTATTAAAGAGGTTTTTTCAGTCAGTGGCTGAGTAGAGTAAAGCCAGGTAGGAAATCTGTATAGAGATATAGACAGGAAGTAGGCAAAGTCAGAGAGATGCCATGTTGCTGCCAAAGATGCCAAAGAAAGATGCCAGCTGTCAGCCAGAACCTTATCAGTAGGCCACAACATTGGTGGCAATACACAGATTAATAGAAATGGATTAATTTAACATGTAAGAGTTAGCTATAAATATGCCTAAGCTATTGGTCCAACAGTGATGTAAATAATATAGTTTCTGTGTTATTATTCAGGTCTGGACAGCTGGGAAATGAACAAGCAGTCTCTGACTACAAAATGGCACCCAACATGGGGCAGCTACATCCACATAAAACCTGAGAGGGCTTGGGAAAAAAATTCTAGACACACATACATACAAAACAAACAAACAAACAAACAAACAAAAACAGAATTAAGCATGGCTTCGTGGTAGCAACATTTTCTCGGGTGGGCTCTGTTTGCTAGAAGCAAGTAGAGGCACAATTCCTTTAAGAAAAAGGCTTCTTGACTCATCAGTAGCAGCAAAAGCTATGTGGCTACTTTAAAAAGGCTTTCTGGTTCATACTAGCTGCACAAACAGCTCTGGCCCTTTCAGGAGGTCGAGCACTTGAATAGGACGTGTGGTTAGTGAACTGCAAGATACTTGGTGGCAGCATAGACCAACTGCTTCCCAGAGTTGAGGTGGGGGGCACGACTCCCACTCTGCAGTCCCAGAGCTGGCGGTAAACATACCTCCACCATATTGAAAGACTGAGAGAGGCAGAGTTAGCACCCAGGACCACTGTACCTGAGCTGCTGATCATTTGTAAAGTGTCAGGAAATGATTATAGATATGCAATAAAGACAGAGTCAGACAGAAATAAACCCTTGAACACATCACAGTATTTTTTTAAAAATGTATGTAGGCTTGAGAGAAAAAAAGAGCACAGACAATTATTTTCTAAAAAGTTATAAAAATTTTTAAATTTAAAAAATAAAACAAAGTCTTTAAAGAGATAAAGCACAGACAGTCATAAATTAAAGGAGTAAAGAAAAAATAAGCCACATAAAGATTTAAAAAATACACAGATAGTCTAGATTATGTTTATTATTGTGTTTTCTTTAAATTTTTTTTTACTCTAAATGAGTTAAATACAAAGAGACATTTCATTGTAAAGGCTGCTAAGCTGAACCAACATATATATTTTAAAGGTATCTTGACTTAAAAATTTGAGTCTAAGGATTTGTTGCTTTGGAAAGGAGGTTCTGCTTTTGTTTTCACAGAAGATGAAAACCTGTGAATTCTTTACAGGCTAATATGGTTTGATCAAAAAGACCCCCCTTAAGTGATGACCTTGGTGGTCCAACATCCACAATAGCTTCAGAACTGATGGCTCAGATGGACTAAACACACAGGATACCCAATAAAAACCCAATTAACAGCAACCCCAATCAACAGGAAGTAACCTAAGAAACTATGCCCAAATTCTCAAATATTGTTTATAAAACATTGTTTTAATTTAAAGGGGGTTGATTTTAAGTGATTAATGGTTGCAGTCAATTTCTATTAAAAAATTAAGGAAATATGATATAGAGATAAATACTTTGCATTGGTATGAATCTTGGCCTATTACTACAAATTTAAGGTCAATATGTATATGTATTTCTGCTCTTATTTAAGGTATTGTATTTGTGCAGCTCATTTAAAAATGTAATATATAATTAAGAAATACAGATTAATAGTTGTCTATAACAATCAAACTTATAGTCACGTTAGTTAGATTTTCTAGATGTACAGAGATATATTTCAGATAAATATGTATTCTTCAACCCTTTCAAAGACCTACAGAATATGGCATTTAAATATTTTAAGGATTTAGACTTGGGGCTGGAGAGGTGGCTCAGTGGTTAAGAGCACTACCTGCTCTTCCAAAGGTCCTGAGTTCAATTCCCAGCAACCACATGGTGGCTCACAACCATCTGTAATGAGATCTAATGCCCTCTTCTGGCATGCAGGCATACATGCAGATAGAATACTGAGAATACTGTATATATAATAAATAAATAAATCTTTTAAAAAATAGAACTTATACTTGGCCTATCCTCCTGCAACTTCAGGGGGAGTCTGAAATACATCTTGCCACAATACTGAGGGGACTAAGAGGTGAGTGACCAGTCACGTAGTAGGACACCCCACTCTCTAGGACTCCCACAGTAAGACAAAAACCTGGGCCCTAACCCCAATGGCGTAGGCTTCTCTAGCCAGTCAGCAGGAGAGTTTCCTGCAGGTAGGCTGCCCCAATACCCATCCCCATCCACTGGTCCCTGCAAGCTACTAGCCCCATCCCACCCCCAAAACTCTCCTATCCACTTGAAACCTCAGTGGAACTCTGAAACACAGCTTGCTACAATACTGAGGGGACCAAGAGCTTGCTACAACACTGAGGGGACCAAGCAAGAGGACCAAGAGAGTGAACCAGGAGAGAAGACCAAGAGAACAGGCTTAATGAGCCCTCAGAGGCTGCCTGAGACATAGACATTGGCAGTACAGAGCAGACCAAGAACAATTCCCAAAGACTCAGACAACCACTGCAAGGATTAGACCAAGATGTAAAGACACTGGCAGCCTCATTTGAAGAAAAAGATGGGTAGGTGCCAATGCAAAAATTCATCTAATAACCTAAAAAGCAACATGGTAACACCAGAACCCAGTGGTCACACAACAGGAAGACTTGATAATTCTAACCCAGAAGAAGTAGAAGAAAACGACTTTAAACATAACTTTATGAGGATGATGGACACCTTTAAAGAGAAAATGAAAAACTCCCTTAAAAATTAAGAAAAGGCAAACAAAAAATGAGAAGAAATTAATAAATCCCTCAAAGAAAACTGAGAAAAAATGATCAAACAGGTGAAACAAACAGTTCAAGACTTGAAGACTGAAATAGAAGCAATAAAGAAAACACAAACTGAGGGAATTCTGGATATGGAAAATCTGGAAAAATGAACAGGAACTACAGAGGCAAGTATAACCAATAGAATACCAGAGATAGAAGAGAGAATCTCAGGTGTTGAAGATACTATAGAGTAAATAGATTCATTGGTCAAAGAAAACATTAAATCTAACAAATTCTTAACACAAAACATCTAGAAAATCTGAGACACCATGAAAAAAACCAAACCTAGGAATAGTATAGGATTAGAAGAAGGAGAAATCCAGCTCAAAGGCACAGAAAATATATTCAACAAAATCATAGAAGAAAACTTTCCCAACCTAAAGAAGGATATTCCTATGAAGGTACCAGTAGCTTACAGAACACCAAATAGACTGGATTAAAAAAAAGTCCTCTCACAATAAATTAATCAAAATACAAAACATACAGAATAAAGAAAGAATATTAAGAGATGCAAAGAAAAAAGGTCAAGTAACATATAAAGGTAAACCTATCAGAATTATACCCAACTTCTCAATGGAAACCATGAAAGTCATAAGGTCCTGGGCAGAGGTGCTGCAGCCACTAAGAGACCATGGATGCAAGCCCAGACTACTATACCCAGCAAACTTTTCAATCACCATTGATGGAGAAAACAAGATATTCCATGACAAAACCAGATTTAAACAAAATGTATCCACAAACCTAGTCTACAGAAAGTTTTAGAAAGAAAACCCCAACCCACAAAAACACAGGCAACAGATAACCTCCCAGAAGCAAAACTCAAAGAAGGAAAAGAAACAGGCATTACTACTGAAAAATAACCAGAATTAACAACCACTGGTCATTAATATCTCTTAATATCAATGGACTCAATTCACTTATAAAAAGACACAGACTAAGAGAATGGATACAAAAAAAAAAAAGATCCAGCCTTCTGCTGTATACAAGAAACAAACCTAAACCTCAAAGACATTACTTCAGAGTAAAGGACTGGGAAAAGGTTTTCCAATCAAATGTACCCAAGAAACAAACAGGTGTAGCTATTCTAATATCTAACAAAATAGATTTCAAACTAAATTAATCAGAAGAGATGGAGAAGGATATTTATACTCCTAACGGGAACAATCCATCAAGATGAAGTCTCAATCCTGAACATCTATGCCCATAATACAAGAGCAACCCTATATGTAAAAGAAACATTACTAAAACTTAAATCGCATATTAAACCCCACACACTAATAGTAGGAGACTTCAAAACTCCACTCTCACCAAAGGACAGGTCAACCAGACAGAAACTTAACAGAGAAATAAGAGAACTAACAAATGTCATGAATCAAATAATAATAATAAAAAAAAGAACTTAGGCTTTTCTCAGCAATGAGACATGTCTATTCTGGCAGCACCAGTTACTTCAGAAAGGCTGGTGGGCATCGAAGAAACTCTATGCAATTTGCCTTCAATGTGACAAGGCTAGCCATTTGAGCAAGAAACTTTTCTTGCTGACTGTTCAATGTATGCTGTATATCCTTCTGGGGTCTTTGATGGAGTTGAAGAATAGACATATTTATAGTTTTCCTTAGTTATGATAAGAGACGAAGTAGATATAAATACTGTAACTGCAATTCTTGTTTGATACCTGTTTTGTATATGTAATTTTGCCCTGTTAAAGTTAAAAACCTTCCTTTTCATTTAGAAAGAAAAGGAGAGATGATGTGTATTCCCCTCTGTATGCTATGAATATGTTTTATTACCATTGGTTATTAAAGAAGCTGTTTCCATCAATAGCTTAGTAGAGTAAAGCCAGGCGGGAAATCTGAACAGAGATATAGAGAGAAAGTAGGCGGAGTCAAAGAGATGTCATGTAATTGCCAAAGGAGAAAGACAACCATCGCTAACCAGAACCTTACTGGTAGACCACACCCTTATGGCAATACACAGATTAATAGAAATTTAAGATGTAAGAATTAGTTAGAAATATGTAGGCAGCTATTGGCCAAACAGTGTTGTAATTGACATAGTTTCTGTGTTATTACTTGGGTCTGGGTGGCCAGGAAATGAACGAGCAGTCTCTGCCTTCACTAACTCAATGATTTATTTACTGGAATGTGCAGTGGAGATCAGGCTGGGCTCAAACTCACCAAGATCAGGACTACCTCTGCTTCCCATGTACTGGGATTAAAGGTGTGTGCCACCACACCCTCAAATTTGAGGACCAGTTCACAAAATGGTGCCACCTACATCCAGGGTGGGTCTTCAACAGTTCAGACAATCTCCCACAGATATACTCACAGAACAACCTGACCTGGACAATTCCCCATCTAGACTTTTCCCAGGTCATTATAGGTTGTATCAAGCCAGCAGTCAAAACCAGCATAATCTCCATGTTTTTCCTGGTATGTTCTGGATAAAAGCCTGATGGTGTATTTACTGTGTTTTCAACCCTCTCCCAATAATGTGTTTAATTTACTTAATCTGCCCTTCTTCCTACATGATACTATTGCTGTACATTTTAATTGTAGAGATGCTAAAAATGCCACAGGTCAAATCCCACTTGGTGTTTTGTACCCCCTACATTCTGTCCACTGTTCTCCATTCTTTTTTCATTTCCCGTTGGGTTGATGTGGGATTTCCCTCTGTATGCTGTGATTAGTGCTCTGAGCCTGCAGCAGAGCAGGGCGGGGTGGAGCAGAGCTAGGCAGGGAGGACTGGACTGAATGCTGGGAGAAAGAAGGGCAGAGTCAGAGAGAGAAGCCCTGCAGCCCCTCCAGAGCAAGATGGAACTTTACCCAGTAAGCCATAGCCACGTGGCAAGACACAGATTACTAGAAATGGGTTAAATTAAAATGTAAGAGCTAGCCAATAAGAAGTTAGAGCTAATAGGCCAAGCAGTGATTTAATTAATACGGGTTCTCTGCGATTATTTTGGGGCTGAGCAGCCGGGAACTAACTAGAGGCTTCCTTACTACATGGGGTTTTTTAACCATTTTCCTTCTATGTAAAGAACATGCTTTAGTATTTTCTTTAATGACGGTCCACTGGTGATACACATAATTTTGGAGCTAGTGTGCATACCTACCTTTAATGGGTGTAATATTTTATCGAGTGTATGATTTTTGAACAATTCTCTTCTGATATTCAAGGTCTGGGTCTCTTTAGTCCTTCTTGGCATTTGTAGCCTGTCTTGACTTTGTAGCTCAATCTCTTCATTGGTTTTTGAAAACTCTTATCAACTGTCTCTTTGATATTGATTCTGCCCGGTCTTTCTCTTCTACTTTTGGGACTCTAGCTGTACAGTATGTTAGACCTCTGCCACGGGATTGGAGATTTAGCTCATAGGTAGAGCCCTGGGTTCAATCCTTAGCTCTAGGGTGAGTGTGGGGAAGACCTCATCGATCTCCATTTCTCATTCTGTCTTTTCCATCATTCAGGTTCACTGATCTTCTAATTAGCTAAGTCTAACCTTCTATTAGACCCACTCAATGAGGTGTTTTATTGTGGTTTTTTTGGAGACAGGGTCTAACTATGAGGAACTCTATGAAGGCCAGGCTAACCTCAGATTCATAGAGACACACCTGCCTCTACCTCCCAGTGATAAGATCTGATCTGCATTTCCACACACCAAAGCCCCAGGAAGCTCTGGAAAGCAAAACTGGTGATATTAATAATTAATGCCAACATTTATTCACTAGCTTAAAATACAGCTATTAATATTTAGCATAAATAATTGAGATTGCTATTTTAATCTGCCTCTTGCTTGCCTCTCACTCTTTGTGGCAAGTGCTGTAGCTACTAGCCCTTCCGTCAGGGACTCACAGAATCTTACTGCCAGCACTGAATTTCTCAGCCAGAAAGAGGACTTAATGTTTCTTTTTCAAAGGTCAAGCCTATCACAGTTATTATTTTTCCATTTCAGCCGTTTTTAAGAACAGCCTTTGGAGGAGAGAGGCTGGGATGGCATTCTCTAAGTGTTTCCCTCTGCAGGGCTCTGATGAACAGAACGGGGGCCTGGCAGGTTAAGGCAGCCTGTCAATGCTTCGGTGTCCTGCTTCTTGGAGGGTAGGGCATTGTGGACTTTGATAGCAGAGAGCGCTGTAGGCTCTTGCTTTCTAATGGAGCATCAGATGCACTGGGTTTTCTGCATCATGAAGTCTGTGTGAGTTACTGACATTTGGGCACCTGCTTGACTCATGGGTACCTAAAAGCTTTCCCAGAACCCAGAGTTTCTAGGTCTGACAGTAGGCTGGGACTCTGAACAGTGCCTCATTCAGCCCTCATCAGAGAAGTGTCCTTTTGCAGTAGATAGGAACTAACACAGAAACCCACAACTAGATAACATGCAGAGAGACACCTTGGAGCCTCAGTTCTAAATGGACGTCTTCTTCAAATCCCTTCCCTCAGGGCTCAGGGAGCTAAGTGGAAGAGGAATCAGAAAGACCTTAAGAGCCAGAGGGGAGGGACGACTCCAAGGAGACAGTGCCTTCCTGACCCAACAGGACCAACACACATATAAACTCACAGAGACAGCGGCAGCATGCACAGGGCCTTCACAGGTCCAACCCACTCACAGAATTCACCAGCATGTTGGCATTGTTTCCTATCCATGCAGTGTAGACCTCTGTAACCGCCAAAATCTGTATATACTGTTTTTTTCATGTTCAAGTTGTGTGGGACCCAGACCCACAACATCACCCTCACCTGAGCATTAGAGACATTTTCGGCCTCTGCTCAGACCTCCTGAACAGAAGCGCTTGCTCACAGTGGGACCTGGCTGCTCGCAGACCCTGCAGGTGGTGACTGTTGCTTGCTAAAGCTCAGCACCATTGCATTAGGGTGCACTGGTCTGTCTTTTTAGCCCTAAAGTAAGTTCTGTCTCACAGCCTGAACTCGTTCATCTTCCAGAAAAGCAATAGTATCAGGTCTCCAAGGAATCAGTGCCTTTTGGGTAAAATACGCTTTCCTATGTGAGCCCCATTGGCGTACTCTGCGCACACCAAGAAGCACGCTTGAGTCAAGAGCTTCTGCAAGACGGCAGTACATTCAAACTTGGGCATTTGTGCAAACTTCTAAGCACACGTGTTTCTCCCACCTGGAAGTTCATGACCACCTTTTCCTACTTGATCCTTGGGTAAACGTTACAATCTTAATTTTTCTTTTAATTTTGTATTATAAACATCCTGACTTAAATCAATATAATGCTGGGTTTTTTTTTTAAGAAGAATTTTTTTCACTTGATATTAAAATCATCTTCTTCTGAGCTTGCAGTGTGTGGTCCCAAGCTCTCCACCTCAGACAACCTGGCAGCTAGAGTCGGCTGAAGCTCTTTTGGCGTTAGGCTCAGCTCATGGCTTTCCCAAAGCAGATCATATCCTCTTCTGCCCCCTTCGATGCCCCCTCCAGCAAGCATCCTTTCCTCCCGAAGGACACTCTCTGGTTTTATCACAGCAAAGTAAAGACAGATGCATGGCATAATTTAGATTGTCACTTCAGCTTACATTGAATTTTTATTAGGCCTATATTAATTTGATACACCACTATTTGCAAACTGTGAGGCTCTAAGAACTGAGAAAGGACTCCTTTAAATATCACACAACCACCTTACAAGGATGGCAGCAGGTGCTTCTCAAATGCATCCAGGCTGGAGGGCCACTGATCACTCTGCCCCTGGGGACAGGTTGCTGGCAAATATTCTGTGGGGCTCATCAGGCAGCACAGCATTGGTGAAGGACAAGCAAGGCAGTGTCGGCAGCATCCTAGGGGGCTGGGTAGCAGTCGGCATCCTGAGCCTGCCCATCCCGGGTCAGCCAGGTCTGACCACTAGCTTAGAATGGAAGGCTTTGAGTCTGTCATGGCTGATGACACTCCCAGGTTGTCATCTACCGGGAACATTCTGTGGCTTAGTATTGTTGTCAAGAAGGTACTCAGCAAAAACCTCTCAAGAGTGAGAGCAGCTAGTAGAACAGGTGAGAACAGGTGTTGGCAAAGGCTGTGGGCTACGAGCTTCTGTCCATAGCATCCCTGGAGCCAGATACAAGGCTGCCTACCCCACCCCCTCACCCCCTCACCCCCCCATACACACACACAAAGGCTTCCCCTTCCTTCTGGCGCCCTGTGCAGGATTCCCATTAGGCCTCCTCTTCCAGAGCCCACAGCCTAGTTGGGGCTGGCCAAGCTCCCTCCACCTCCCCTGCTGATCACCTTGGGGCCATTTCCCTGCTCATTAGCACTTCCTCCAGAAGGTGACTTGGGAAAGGCTGCAAAAGTGGTTCCCAGTCATCTTACTCAAAGCAGCTCTTATTAAAGCCTTGTTGGATGGGAACAGGTGATACAGTTGGCTGAGTCTGGAGCCTCCAGTCCCATCCTGTGGCCTTCTAGCAAGAATTGACAGTAATCACCAGAACAGCTACTGGGTCACCAAGCACTTTAGGTCTTTGGACATCGTTGAGCCTCCTCACAAGCCCCTGAGGTCCATAGGATCCCTTTCTCGCTTTATAGCTCTAGAAACCAAGGCTGAGAGAGGCAAGTGGCTTTGACCCAATAGCCATGTAGACTTTAGCAAAAAATCTGGGTCCAGGTATTTTGCATCACCCCCCTGTCTTGCTACCATTTTCATTCTCAAGTGATTCTGACCTAGTGGTGGATGAAAGGCATCATGGGAAGGAAATAGCACAAGAGTTGCAGTCGCTCTAAGGATCAGTACCAGGTCCACACCACTTCCGGGAAGCCAGAGATGTGCCTGGATGGGGGAAGGCTGGTGAGGTAGGAAAACTGGGCAGATAGCAAAGGAAGTTAAGAAGGAAGCTCTGCAGAAAGAAAAGCAGGAGGAGGAGCATGGCCAGTCACGGGCAGCCTGTGAGTGCAGGTGCAGAGCTGGGGACCCAGCCTCTCCAGGATAGGCCAGAGGGGACCAGGTCACAAGGGAACGGTGGAGGACACAAGGCCCCAGGAAGCAACGCTGTGTTCACCCCACTTTCAGCTGTGCAGCAACTGTAGGAAGGGTCTGGAAACTCAGGCCTAGGTTTTCACGATTTTATGTCCCAGACAACGATGTATCCATCCTGGGATTTATAATCTTCTAGAAATGCTCAAATGCCTGGAATTCTTGAGAACTTAAAATCTTTTAGTAATTTTTAAACATTTATTTATGTATGTATGTGTGTGTATGTGTGTATATATGTGTATGTGCATGTATGTGTATATGTGTATATGTGTTTGTGTGTATGTATATATGTTTATGTATGCGTATGTGTGTATATGTGCATATATATGTTTATGTATGTGTATGTCTATATATGTGTATATGTGTATGTGTGTATGTGTATATATGTTTGTGTGTGTGTGTATGTGTGTGTGTGTAGTCAGTCCTCTCATTCTCCCAGATGGAGCCCACAGGATCAAGCTCAGGCTGTCAGACTTGGCCTCAAGCGCCTTTACTCACTGAGCCATCGAGCTGACCCTCAGTATTAACTCTGAAACGGTTTCCTCCAGGCTTCACAAACACAGCTGTGCTACACAGTGCAGTAAGGAGCTATAACAGAGGTCCAGTGTCTTATAGATAGAAACGCAGACAATTTCACCAGTTAGGCTTTCCACAGGCTTCCACATAGTTATGTCTGTGTCTTCAAAATTCCTGAAATTAACTGACTGTTCAGGGGCTGGGCGTGGGGACATGTGCTTTAATCTAAGTCTTGGGGAGGCTGAGGCAGGAGGAATGTGAGTTCAACTCTACCCTGGGCTATGTAGCAAGACATTATTTCAAAATAATAATAGTAATAGCAACAAAAACAATAATAAATGTTTCATTCACCTTATTCTCTTTCCTGCCCTAGAACAGATTTAGAAGTAAACACATCTACAAACCTCTCAATTTCCTTGGCCCAGACAAGAGCTTTCTTCCAAGTGGTGCTGGGATATCATCTGTGATTCCTATGAGTGTGCTTAAATTTATGGGTGCTTGCCCTCCTCTTGGAGTCCTCCACCTCCTTCTTGAGGAGTGGTGGTCCTTGTGTAGCTCATTTGCATATCACTCAGCATATCTGAATCTGGTCCTGAGCTGTGGTAGGATGGGAGGATGTGGATTGTGTAATGCAGGTTCCAGCTCTTGAGAATTTGGTTTGAAAAAGAGCCAGGAAGTCAGGCATTGATGTGAGCTGAAGCCAAAAGGAAGTTATGATGGAAAAAGTGTGGGGAGGGCCATAGCTATAGTTACAAGGGCAACAGGAGCCCTTGGATTACAGTCAGAAAAGAGTGTGCTGGCCGTTGGTTTGTTTTTGTTATACGGACACAAGCTGGGTCACCTGGGAAGAGCAACCATCATTTGAGAAATCGCCTCCGTCAGACCAGACTATAGGCAATTTCTATGGGAGCATTTTCTTGATTTATGATTAATGTATGAAGATCTAGCACACTATGGGCAGTGCCATGCCTGGGAAGGTGATATTGAGTTGTCTAAGAAAAGGGCAAGCCAGGGGGAACAAGCCAGAAAGCAGTTTCTCCAGGGTCTCTGCTTCAGTTCCTGCCTCCAGATTCCTGCCTTGAGTTCCTGCTTGGACTTCCCCTGGTGATGGATTATAACCTATAAACCGAATAAACTCTTTCCTCCTTGAGTTGCTCCATGGTGTTTTATCACAGCAATAAAAAGTAACTAAGACAGGAGGAGAGTGGGGCAGACCAGGAAGAAAAAAAATGGGTACAGAAGACAGTCAGTCCCTAGAGCTGCGAAAGTCTTGCTTTCTGAATCCTTGTATAGCCCATCAGCAAATCAATGCATCTTTAAGTTTCTGATTTCCTTTTGGTTCCCCTTATCAGCTTTCTGAGAAGGGGCAGGGTTGGGAGAGGGAGGAGGAACGTTGAGGTGTAGCTTTCAAGAGAACAGGGACCATCTAGGGATTGGGCTGTATTGAAGACTGAAGCAGCATGCTTGCGGGTGATACCACTCCACTGGTCCCCAGATTAAAGAGTAAGAGGTTTGCTCACACAGAAGCAACCCTGATGTTCAGATGGAAAAGGAAAACAACAAAAACCCAGTGCAGTGAGGGCAAAGCTAACCATCTGCCCAAAAAGGAGGCAGCAAAGAATAAAATAAAGTTATTCTGCCAAGTGTTTTCCTTTCCTGCTGCCATTTGGGAAGACAATAGAGGCAGATGCTCAAAGAGACTTGATCAGACTTCTGAAGCTTGAGGGGTCTGTAGTATCTTAAGGCAAATCTTTTCTGTTTTTCTTTTCCCTAGAGCTGAACTCGTCGGTGTTTAAATAAATATTTTCTCAGGTATCAACAAAGGCTTTATAAAATGGCACGCACACTCTCTTAGAAAGCTCATTTCTATGGCACTCAGAAGAAAGAGTTAGATTTCTGTAGCTGGTGGAGGAATTGGTGGAACCTGGCAACCATTCTAGATTCAGGAGTGGGCTTCCTGATAATGGAGTTTCCAACAAGCTGCTTTCCATTGTGGCTGAAGCCTCTCCTTGAAGTCCCTGGTGCAGACACTGTTATTCAAAGGAGAGGGTTGACTCTTGATGAACGACTGAGTGCAAAGGGTAACATCCGCTTTCCTTGCAAAGATTTTCCCATTCTAACTGTAAGAACAGCACACCCCGGGGAAGAGTCCCAGAGCCCCTGTGGGGTAGAGGTGACAGTGAGGAGGGAAATAAAAGACAAAGGGCACGCGACTGCAGACAGCAGGACCAACCCTAGGTCTGACCTGAAGAAATCCAAGGTAACGTATACAAATAAAAGCTCTAAAGCCAAACACTTGGTCATCCTGAGGGAGAAATAATAACAAATGTTTTGTGTCCATGGTATCTTCTAGGTTAAGCTCTCAGCGATGGCTTTCTTACTGTAGTATAATAATTTGCTAGTATTTATTGCCCGTGATAAATAAGGAGTCAGCCCCCCCCCCCATGCTTTTTACTGCCTCAAGTAGGCTGATCGCAGCTTTCCCGACTGTAAATGACTTTGGCAACTACTTGGAACAGAAGGAAGTGAATTGGAAGACCCCCCCTGCAGTCTCCCCATCTCCCACACACCCCCCTTCCACTTAGAGGGCCAGTTTTTACTCTCCCCTTACCCTGGTGCTTATCTGCATAGGACTCCTGCCAGGAAAGCAGGTTTTACCACACCCTGGTTAACAAGGACTCATAATAAAAGCTTCCCTCCCTCCTGGAGCAGTCACTACGTGGCAGACCTGTGCCACGCAATGAAGGTCTTCTCCCAAGTGCCCTGAGGGCCACAGCTTGTCATCACTGTTTGTTTCTCTGCCTTTAGTAGGACGTAGGCTGTAGGTCTGTTGTATATAGACTTTATTATGTTGAGACACGTTCATTCTCTTTAAAGTTTCTTCAAGACTTTTTTTTTTTTTTTTTTTATCATGGAAGGGATGTTGGATTTTGTCAAAAGTTCCCGTGTCTGTGGAGGCCACTATGAGATTCCTGCCTTCCAGTCCATTTATACGGCTGATACAGTACAGAAATAGTACAGTCTTGATTGGGTTCATTTTCTTTGCCAGTGCAATAATTAAAGGCAGAAATCTGAATTGCAACAGGTAGCAGCAACAGAGTCTCAGACAGAATCAGCAGGTAAGAAAGGTTTGCTGGGGATGGGGAACCACATTTAATCAGCAGACACAGAAAATAATACCCTCTGGGAAGCAGTGGGGGTCCTCTGGGAAGCGGAGAGGGTCCTTGAAGAGCTGAAAAATCCAGTCCCTTCTCACTGGACGAGTGGCTTTAAGGCCTTAAACAGTCTTCCCTCCCACATTAGGGCTGATCAGGTTGAAGACAGATAGAATTTGATTGGCCCAGCACTGTTGAGTGACATGCCCTGATCCGGCCTTGAGTTTGTTGAGCCAGTCCAACAGCAGTTGGCTTGCTGGTGGAAGACAAAAACTACCAGACTTTCATTTCAAGTCAGGAAGCTGAGGAAGAAACTGGCCATCTTTATTACCTAGCCAAGGCTCTCTCCCTATTCATCTGCCCACCAAGGAGTCTAACACCTAGTCCAGTGGTTCTCAGTCTTCCTAATGCTGTGGCCCTTTAATACAGTTCCTCACACCGTGGTGACCCTCAACCATAAAATTATTTTCACTGATACCTCATACCTGTAACTTTTCTACTGTTATGAACCATCATATAAATATCTGTGTTTTCCAATAGGGCCATTCAACTCCTAGGTTGAGAACCACTGACCTAGTCTCTCATAATTATTCGTATATAATAACTTCAGAAGACAAGATGAAGTAAAACATCTTTGTCCTGTCACTGTGGGACTTTGTTCTTGAGCTGGGCCAGAGCAATAGTATACCAGGCCATAACGCTAGGCAGAGTTCAACTGCCAGCATTCAGATGTCACACTGACAGTGGGACACTTACCAAATACCCTTTACAGCCAGACGCCACACTAGCAGCCTTGCCCAGGAACTGGATAGTTGGAGGGTGGGGATTATCGGGTGCCTTAGGCCTTTAACAGCAGCAGCCTTATTTCTAACTCAAACCCTGGGGCAAGGCTTCCTTAGAGCTGGTAACCCTCACACTTCTGAGGGCTGGGTCAAGCTGCCTCAGCATAACCAGTTCCCTTTTCATCTTGCCACTTCTTTTCCAGAGCCACTAACTCATGGCCACTTTGACTCTGGTTCTTTTTCCTAGCAAGACAAAAGAAGGGGAAGAAAAAAAACAAATAAAAAACAAACAAAAACAAAACAGAAAAAAGAAAGGAAGAAAGAAAAAACATTCCAAATAAAAATTAAAGGTAGCAAGACTGTTGCCCCTGCACTATTGGAGCTCCGATAACCTGTGGTGAAGATGCAGGTGATGGTAAGTGGCAGCTTTTTTGGAAGTGCTCACCTAGAGAACTTTTCCCAGGCAAGGGCAATTTATCTGTAAGAAGTAGGGATAGGCCTACAACAAGTGGAGAGATCTGGAAAGGTGAGCCATTAAGAAAAGGTGGTATCCTTTTGGGTATATATCCAAAGGATGCTCAATCATACCACAAAGGACATGTGTTCAACTATGTTCATAGCAGCATTGTTTGTCATAGCCAGAACCTGGAAACAACCTAAATGCCCCTGGACAGAAGAATGGATAAGGAAAATGTGGTACATTTACACAATGGAGTACTACACAGCAGAGAAAAATTCTGACAACTTGAAATTTGCAGGCAAATGGATGGAGCTAGAAAACATCAATTGAGTGAGGTAACCCAGACCCAGAAAGACAATTATCATATGTACTCACTCATAGGTGGTTTTTAAACATAAAGCAAAGAAAACCAGCCTACAATTCACAATTCCAGAGAACCTAGACAACAATGAGTACCTAAGAGAGACATACATGGATCTAATCTACATGGGAAATAGAAAAAGACAAGATCTCCTGAGTAAATTGGGAGCATGGGGACCATGGGAGAGGGCTGAAGGGGAGGGGAGAGGCAGGGAGAAGAGCAGAGAAAAAATGTAGAGCTCAATAAAATTAATTTAAAAAAAGAAAAAAGGAAAGAAAAGGTAGTATCAGAGAAGGCATCAGCATAGGAGCTGCAAAGCTTTTCCCCAGCCCAGGACTTCATTAATGTTCCCGTGACAGAGGATTCTCATGGCCTGTTTTTCCTACAGGTGGTTACTGGATCTCAGGTGAATGTTACTATTAGTAGAACACTGTCTCTACCAGTCTTCTTTTAAAGTTCAAAACTCAAGGGGAGATTTTTCTTAGTTACTGATGGGAAGATATCAATTATCCTAAAAATCAAGAAAACAAACAGGTGCGCGTGTTGACACACACCCATAATCCCAGCACTTGGAATCTCTCTACCAGGCAGGAAGATTTTCGAGTTCAATACTAGCCTGTGATGAACCAGCCTGACTGCATTGTAGGCTCAAAAGCTATCTTATAACAAAGACAAACTGGATTCATTCCTGTTTATGATTAAGCCTCTGTTCTGGAAAGCCAGGCCTTGCCACCTCAAGCAAATTGTTGCTACTTGTTAGGGGCTCCAGAACCTGGGTTTAAATGGGTTAGATTCCCTCTCCCACCAGCCCACTTCTGCTGTGCAGGCCTGGAGGTACACAGGGAGAGGGCAGAGGTTTGTCTGCATTTAGCACCGCAGGGTTCCTGGCCTTCTGAACACAGCACGACTCCAAGGACAAGCATTTGTGTATAAATATTTGTGGTCGGAGTCTGTAGGCTGGTTGCCTTTTCCATTACAATTCAGATTAATTCCCCTTTCCCTCTCCAACAATGAAAATGGAAGAAAACCCTTGTGTGTAGCCAGGTAACCCGCGTGTAACTCCTGTTCCGCTCGCTGTGCACTGTGAGCCAAATGAGTCTTCTGTCATCATTTTCCCATTAAAGGGGGACAACAAGGGATTTATTTCATATACATATTCTTTCCCTTTCCACGAGGTAATTATGTAAGGTTTCTAGCTAAAATAAAAATAAATAAATGGCACTCTTTCTGATCTGAAACTGGCATTGGTCATTAAGGCTGAAAAAGCGACCGGGGCTCACGGAATCCTATGCAAATCAGTCCTGATGAGCCCTTAACTAATCTGTTTACAAACCAGACCTGCTAGACAGGCCTCAGTGATTTCCTATCAAAGCAGAGCGGGGCTCTTTATGGGCATCTGGCTGTCCCTGAATGGGCAGTTTAAACAGAGACTCCTTCCTTCCAAGCAGGATCAAAGGCTTTATTACTCCTAAACGAGTGCATTGTTCCCTTCACTACCATCTTGTTTGCAATTTGTGTTTATTAACAGCACTGTCGCAGGTTTACTTTGTGAATTACTAGTTTCTGAAGACAGTGTGGCAGTTTTATGGACCACAGTATGCATTCGTGGAGATTATGTAGCATATAATACACGGAATGGCCCATCAGATAGGACATTAGGCAAAGAAAATCCTCTGCAAAGATGGCAATACCTGACCGTGCAGAATTCACTTAGGATTTTTTTTTTTTTCTTTTTAAAGGAAACCATCTGGTCTAACAGAGCTAACACGAGATCCTCAAACTGAAGGGCTGGGGTTTGATAAAGCTTTGGCTTCCCTCGGAAGACTCTTCTTTGATGTTGTGACTTGATTTCTCCCCGAGAGTCAGACCATAAAGCTGACCAGTAGATGAGGGATGTTAAAAGGACAGACAGTTCAAGAAGCAGAACCAGGAATTCCCAGGCAGAGACAGTCGGAGGGCCAGGAAAGGCAAAATTCTATCTCCTAACTAATGGCACGCCACGAATCCTTCTCTTGTGGTCCTTTAGCTGCAGCTCTCTCTCTCTCTCTTTCTCTCTCTCTCTCTCTCTCTCTCTCTCTCTCTCTCTCTCTCTCTCTCTCAACAGGATTTCTCTGAGTAGCCTTGGCTGTCCGGGGCTTATAGTTTTCTTCTGTGAAACACAGGCCTCCGCCTCCCACAGCCCCAACACTGAGATTAGGACCATGTCCTTCACACACGCCTTCCAATTCATCGCAGGAGGATGGAGCTGCCAAGAAAATTGCATCTTATAAGATTTGTGGTGGCACAGGGACACAAGCTTCAGGGTGTCACTGACCTATAAAAGGAGCCAGGCCAGACTGCTGTGAGCAGGGGACCCAGCCTCCAAAGGGGCAGCTTTCAATGTTGCTAGATGGAAATGTGACAGCCAGGGAAGGCCATAATCAGGGACCATGCCACTGTTCAGGAGCTATCCCTTCTTCATGCTTTCTCTTTTGACAGGGAAGCAGGCATAAATTCACGAGGGTAGAGACACATTCCTCAGACCCCATGGACAGACTCATAGCAATCCAAAGTGAACGGGGCTGAACGTGGCACAGCCCACCCTGGGGAGAGCAAACTCACCATCAATGTCAGTCTCTTACTGCCTATCACTATCTATGTGTCCTTGATGGCCCAGCACTGTCGTGGTGACGGGGGGGGGGGGGGGGGGGGGGAAGAGCCAGACTGAGTTCAAATTAAAAAGGTTATAAATAAGTAGCTTAATAAATAAAGCATTTCTGTCTCCTCCAGACAGGATTTGAACTCATGCTTCTGAAGTAGAAGGGATAAGACATCCAGACTTCAAGGCACAAACAGCAGCCATTAGCCTAGAGATGAGAGGATTCCTAGGAATCCCGAGAGGAGGATGATTGGAACAGTGAGCCTGTCAGGTCAGTGCAGCCCTGCAGCGGTCAGTGTCCCCTCACCCAGCAGGGGCTCTCTCCTTTATTCCACCTGAGTCGCCTCTCTTCTGTTTACCTGAGCTGTTCCCAGGGCTTTGTCTAAAACACGGACTTTTCATCTTGGAGACAGGTCAATGCCAGGTAAAAATAAAAGCCCAAATAAATGAGTTAGGAGTTAACTCAGCAGAACGTGCTTTCATTAGCGCAAATAAGCCACTGGGTCTCCCTGGTCATGTTGGCTCATTAAAGGAACTAAACTAAACCAAGCAAGGAGAATGAATCATGTTTGGCACTTATGGAGAGCAGGCCTGGGGTCAGGGTTAGGGTCATTAGGAGGAGACAGAGCGAGGGGCATGCAAGATGAAAGGGTCCATTTGCTCTTAGCATCTCCAAGATTGGAACTCTAAGGGGAAATTTCTAGATAGTCAAATAGTCTAAAATTACCCAAGGATGCTTCAAATTCTATCCCTCGGTGGGCTGCAGTGAAGTTTAAGAGGCATGCGGGCTGCAGGCACCATGGAGATGGGCACTAACTCTTCCAGGGCATGCGGCTATCGCTAATGAAGTTAGAAGTCTTCCACTTCCCCAAACCCAGGCTAGTCTTTTTTTTTTTTAAACAAGGAGCAACAATTACGTCCCATTTCATCTGATTAAAGAGAAACTAGTGAAAGATTTTTAATTTTCTGACTTGACAATTTTAATTTGAAACTTTCTGCTCTGAAATACTGCTTCCGACTGAAACAATATTTGTTCTAAACCTCCAACAACCCAAATGCTAAAGTATTTTAGGCATTTATCATTTTTAATAACCATGGCAAATGCCAAATTTTGTCCTTTTGAAGATAAAACGCTATACTCAAAAAGTCACAGGATTTGCATATACAGCCAAGGCCGAGAAACTGGCCCCAAACCTGCCCTTTGGTTTTATGAGCCTGGCTGTGAGGAAGGTTTCCACAGCCTCCCCTCTGCCAATGTCATTACCTTACAGAGCGGCGGGAGCGCAGCTCGGAGCTAAGCTCTGTCAGGTTTATTCAAGTGGCTCCTTCTAGATGGGTTCTCCTGCCACCTCTGCACCAGGCATGACAGAGTGTCATTAATAAAAATGTATTGATCTGGGAATCTATTCCTAGCTATAAAAAAACTTCTAATAAATGAGATGGCTATACGAGCCATAAATAATACGGAACAAGAGAGAGGCCAAGAACTGTCAAGAAACACGCCTCGTGTTTTCTTAAATTCTTAAGTAAGAGGGCTCAGAAATTTAAAGCTAAAGCAAACCTTTGCGAGCCGCTCAGTACTTCCCTGGGAAAAGCGAGAACCAGATTCCCAACCTACACAGCTCAGTCGTGACCTCGTGACCTCGGACCGGACTTCAGGTCTCTGGTCCTCTGGTCCAGGGACAGCTCTTGTATCCCTACAGGATGGCTGCAAAGGGCTTCTGTTTTGCTCTGGTTTCCTCTGAACATTTTGAAGGAATCTAATTCCAGTCCGAAGAAGTCTGTTTTCCTTTTGAGGTACTCTTGAATTATTAAATGATGAATACAATTACATACTAAAAGGTCATCTTCCATCTGTCTGCTGCCAACCAGAGACAATTCCACGTGCGTCCAGTACGACAGACAAGCTCATTTATGGGTCTGACACCTTGCACGGAATGTTACAAATCCCTATGATGTCCTTAAGCTCCTTCTTCAGTTGAACTGAAAGATGGCTAAAAACCCTACTCGGGCTGATGACTCCCCACTGGCTAGCCATTTGAGAATGCTCCAGGGTGCAGTTTCTGCAGCTGAGGCGGGCAGTAACTGTGGCCATTTTCCTGAGCACAGGCAGCCTTCTGACAGTAGCCTGACTCAAATTTATGAACACGGATAAAGTTGCTGGATTCACCTCCCCTTGCACAGTGTGGACAGATCCTACACGCTTCTGACTGCTTAGGAAGCCAGTGAAGGTAACACACGTGCAGTGAGAGCAGCCAAAGAGGCTGCTTGTCTGCAGGGCAGCCATTCCGATCGGGACTCCTCTATGCCGGATTCTACAGTGTCAGATCGGTAGGATAGAGTGTCTCAGACACAATGCTGTACGGTCCCTCAGTGAGCGCATCTGTGCTAGCATGAGATTACCTGTGCACAAACCAATGGTTAAAGTACACGTAGGAGGGACTTGCTACCAGAAACGCATATCTTTCACTGTAGAAACTTGATTTGGTTTTTATAAAAGTCAAAAGTTCACAAACTTGATGAAAAAGAAAAACTCTGTGAAAGATCCAAATTCTGTAAGATTTTTTTACTTAGAGGTTGCGTGCTATGAAGTGTAATCATTAATAAAATAAACGTGGATCCAGGCAGTTGCAACACACATAGTAAAAACCCAGAGATAGAATTTAGGGTTCCAGCTAAGACCCTAAGCAACAGAGGAGAGGGGGCCCAAACTGGTCTTGCCCTGTAGTCAGATTGATGGACATCTTAAATGTCACCATAGACCCTTCATCCAGCACCTGTTGGAAACAGAGGCAGAGACCTGCAGCAGAGCACCGGGCTGGGCTCCCAAAGTCCAGCTGAGGAGTAGGAGGAATGAGAATATGAGCAAAGAGGTCAAATCCATGATGGGGACACTCACTGAAACAGTTTACCTAAGCTAATGGGAGCTCACCAACTCCAGCCGGACAGGTAAGGCACCAGCATAGGACCAAACTAGTCCCTCTGAATGTGGGTGACAGTTGTAAGGCTGAAGCAGTCCGCGGTACCACTGGCAGTGGCACCAGGATTTATCCCTACTGTTTGTACTGAACCTATTCTCTTTGGATGAATACCTTGCTCACCCTAGATACAGTAGGGAGGGCCTTGAACCTTCCTCAAAGCAATGTGCCTTACTCTCTCCGAGAAGTGGACAGGGCTTGGGTGGGGGTGGGGTAGGTAGAGAAAATGGGAGGAGGGGAGGGAGTGGAAACTGGGATTGGTATGTAAAATGAAAAAAGATAGCTTGTTTTCTTTTTAAAAATAAAATAAATTATAAAAAAAAGAAAAAAGAAAAAAGGAAATTAGGGTTCAACCTGAAAAGCAGAAAAGGGAAGCAACCAAGTCACTAGAAAAGTCTTACCTCTGCCAAGGTTGGGCAACTGCAGACTAAGCAGACTAAACAGACTAAGCAGCCAGAGCCTCTCTCCCTCCCATTTTATATTCCCTCTAGTGCTGGGATTAAAGGTATACGGCACCACCACCTGGGTTTGTTTCTGCATTGATCTTGTGTAGCCCAGGGTGGCCTTGAACTCACAGAGATCCATCTGCCTCTGTCTCCCAAATCCTGAGATTAAAGGTATGTGCCACCACTACCTGACCTCTAGTGGCTTAGTTTTTCCCTTCTGATATTCAGACAAGCTTTATTTAATAAAACATAAATAAAATATCACTATAGGCAGTGGTGGTAAATACTTTTAATCCCGGCACTTGGGAGGCAGAGGCAGGTGGATCTCTGTGAATTCTGGGCCAGCCTGGTCTACATAGCTTGTTCTAGAACAGCCAAGGCTATACATAGAAAAAACAAAACAAACAAATACTAAATAAAATAAACTTAGCACTAAGCAAAAGTCTTTAAGGAAAACCATTTGTGCAGTTAATGGTTCGCTCAATATACACACAATGCCCATAGTCTCTATTCGCATATACGCAAACCCTCACCCCAACTCCTCATTGATGCCAACTGCTAAAGATGATGCTCAAAGCTGACAGGACACATTCTGCTTCTTCAAAGAGCTCCCATCCCAGTGTGAAAGGAAGCAAGGCAGCAACTGTAATGAAACTGGTAGCCCCCTGATGGGGAAATGCCTGAGGTAGCTGTCAAAAGCTATCTAACAACAGTGGCACCTGAGCTTCTTACTCAGGAGGGGAGGGAGGAGTACTGGGCAGGCAGGGTGGGGGAGAAGAGCTTATGCATAGGCACTGACTTCTAACTAGAATGTAAGGAACATGGAAGATTTGGGAAATGGCGAAGTCCCAAATCTGGGGAAGCGGTGCTGGTGGAGTTACATGGAAGCCAGGGCACTGACGGGCTTGAACATCACTTAGGAGTTCTCCGGCAGCTAAAGGAGCTGAAGTAGGGGACCTGAATTAGATTGCCATCTTGGAAGGACCTCTAGCAAAGCAATGTGGAGGAGAAACTGAGGAAGGACTAGACCAGCGGCCAAGAAGCAGCTGGGACTCTCAAATTAGTGACTTCAGTGGCTCCAGAGAAAGAACAGCTAGACCCAAGGGACTTCAGTCAAGGACGGAAGTGTTCTAAGCCAGGACTGTGACGGTGCCTACGTAAGCCTGACTTAAGGAAAAGTGCAAAAGGGGAGCTTTTTATTTTATGTAAATTCTACAACAGTGAAACAGTTCAAAAAACCAAGAGCAATTGTGGGGTACCCTGGGTGCAAACCTGTTGACAAGTCTGAGTCTGTGACAAGCACTGGGGATTTAGAATCAGCACAGATGGGGAGGGGTGAAATGTTCTGAGATTTGGATGGAACAAGGAGCAGGAGAACCAGGTCTGTCAGGAAAAGTGGAGATTCTAGGCTTTGGTGTGTGATCTGAGACCCTGTGGCCACCTAAAGCAAGGCTCTGAAGTCTGCATTATGAACATCTTGGGTAGGCTGATTCTTAGGTACTGTACTGTATTGCGGGATGCTTACCAGCTTCCTTGGCCTCTCTCCACTAAATTCTAGGAACGTGACAACCAAAACCATCTCTAGATATTACCTTATAATCTTCAGAGAATGGGTGTGTTTTCCACTTGAGAACCAATTATCAAGAGAAAGAGATCTGCCTTCTTACACACACACACACACACACACACACACCCTATTATATTAGCAGCTAACTCCCCAGTTCCCTTCTTCTCAATCCTTGGCAACCACTAATCTACCACCCATCTCTATGGATTTGCTTTCTTGATATCTCATATACTTGGCAGCACAGATCACGTGGCCCTTTTTTGCATTTAGCCTCTTTCCGTGGGCCCACTCTCGAGGTTCATTTCAGCACTTTGCTCTTTGATGGCCAAATAATCTCTCCTTACGCTTAGACCACACAGGGTGCATATTAAGCACATTTCCAAGATTCTTCAAAATGTCACTAACGACTTCTAATTTGCCAAATCCAAATGGTTAATGTCCAGCCCCTGAATCCTGCCACAGCTTCTTAAACTGACAACTCTTACCTCTAAAACAATTTTCAAGCAACTTCCAGGCCCCTGGTCTTTTTCTCCTCAATGGAGAGGAACGTCTACCTTCCTGCCACTGTGAATGATGCTGCCAGGGGCCCTGCCACGAGGTCTTTCCCTGCACACATTTCCATCTGGGGACAATTGACAAGGTGCTGACCCGTAGTGTGACTTCAGAGGGACTTCCAAGAACTATCTCTCCAAGTGTGGGTTCCCGCTGACATCCCAGCAGCAGGGCTGGAGTTTCCGGAAGCACAGCCACTCTTGCCATGGTTCTTAACTCCTATTCCTTTATTTCCAATCGAGCAGGTGCAAGCCCTTCACAGACGAGACTGCCGGTAGGAGGGGTTGTTCCCAGGGTCATGCTAGACGCCAGTCAAGTGCATCCTTGATTAACATTCATCATTCACGTTGAAAACCATGTAAGTAAAATTCCACTCTCAGCTCCATGGAAGGCCACTGGCAGACAGACACTCTCCTCCCAACTCTCAAGAGCCACTTAGCGAGTGTCCCCTCTCCTATCGTCACTTCCCCACTCCCATCCATATTTGCAATCTTAGAAATATGTCTAGCCTTCCCATCTTACTGCTGAATAAACTTCCCATTCCACATTCTCTGCCAGGACCCATCCTGTCTTGCCTCCTCACCTCCAATTCCTCTCTCCTCTCCCTCCTTCATTATCACCCTCAACTCTAAGACTTTCCAAAGCCACCAGTGACCTCTTGTCAAATCCAAACGACTCATTTCCAGTCCCTGCTCACACAAGTTATGAGTAGTTTTTGACAGGCAACCATCACTCCCTTAAAACCCCCCTTCCCTTGGCTTGCAGGGTCCCGCTCCACCTTTCTCCCGGCTGTCCTAGTCCTCCAGCCTCATCTTCCCACCCACAGGGCTCAGTTTTGACACCTTTCATTCTTTTCACTAAGCACCTCAAATGAGCCGCCTTTTCCCTCCTAAACATCCAACCTTTGTCAGACCCCCCTTTCCTGAAGACACAATTCCTTCCTTCCACTTCTCAAAAATTATTAATTTCAGTCATCCTTGATACTTCTGACCCCACCCTCTAGCCAGCGGCTCCATCTTTATGTTCAGGATCCTAACTCCTTGTCTCTGACCTCACTGTCACATTCCAGCCCATCTTCCACCATCTCTCATCTGCATTACCACAACAGTCTCCTAACTGGCTCCCCTGCACTTCTCACCCCACACCCATGGCCTGCAACCTAGCATGCAGCATCCACCATGAACCCTTTAAGAGAGGTCAGATCATGTCACTCCTATGAACAAAATCCTTCACAGACTCACCTTTATGAAGGCTGTTTGCCAAATGGCTACCATGATGCCCTTCTTTGTATCCACATGCTCATGTGCTCCCTTCCCAAGGTGGCGCTGGTCTTGCCATGTGACTTCTGTCAACCTGTGAGAGGACTGAAAATGCATGTTCATGAGCTGGTTCTCCGTTGCTTCAGGGAACACTTCTGCTACCAGGTGAAAAGGTTCAAGCCAGCTTCCTGAAGAATGAGGGTCTTCGAGAGAAGCCACTATCATTTCAACTGTCCCAGCTGAGTGACCCTTCAGCCCCATTTGGGTAAGCCTCAGGCAGAGGAAAAAGTCACACTAGACAATCTTGAAAAATGATAACTTTATTGTATTAAGTCACTAAATATTGGGGTAGTCTGTTACCCAGCAAAAGCAAACTGATATACCATCATCTCACTCAGAAGGAAAGCACATGTCCTGCCACAGCCCCTCTTCTGGACCACTTCACTTAGAGCCTGCCTGTCTGTATTCCTCGCTGTCCCCTAAGGGCAACATACTTTGTTTCCTATGCTTTCTTCAGCTACCCATGGGACTTGCTCCCTAGCTTTTATTTTTTATCTGTATCAGTGTATCATCCAAGAGAACACATACACTAACAAGTACCTCTGACACTCCCCTTGTCAGCTTCTTCTTAGTTCTCATGATCTGACACATGTTACCCTTTGTCACACCTGCTCCCAAGAAAATGCTGACTCTCTAAGGGCAAGGACTTGGTCTCTTTTATTAGTGTATCTTTAGCACTTTCAATAGGACCAGAAAAATGGTAAACATAATAATATTTCTACCAACTCGGTGTCTAAGTTTATCACTATGATGTTTCTTAAGGACTGTACTCCACACTGGGGCAAGATACATTTGATGCTGAATTCTGTATCACTTACAACCTAGAAGCATTCAAGCACATAGCTGTCAAAGTCTTCAGAAGGTCAGCTAGAGACTGGCCTGTCAATGGCCAACTTTAAGTTCTGTAGCCTTTGACCTCCCCCTTCCTTTTTTCTTTTTCCCTTTCTTCCATTAACTTGTAAAAAAAAAAAAAAAGAAGGTAGAGACAAAATAAAAAGCTCCAAAAAAATGTTATCAGCATAGAAATTTATTTAAATTCAAAATAATATGACTATAGTTAGAATAATGTAATAATTATCTAAAGGAAATATCATTGGCTCTGAAACAGTCTAAAGATGTCATTCTTCTGGAGTCAAAAATATGTAGTAAGAATATACAGGAAGCAGAAATACAGAAGCAAGTGGGCTGAGTGTGGGAAGTTGTAACAGGAGGGGCACACTTAGACACTGTAACAATTCAAACAGGAAGACACTGTCAACAAACCGTCTTACCCATCAATCCCGGACAGTAAATCAGCAACCCGGAATGAAAGAATAACCCCATCTGGTTAACAGGGAAATCTTCCCTTTAATTTGTCTTTGCAATCAATTTCTTTCCTTTTTACCATGGGCTCTATCTTGTCGACAAAACATTTGATTTTAATTGCAAAGTGAAGTAAATAAAATATCCTGATCAGTGTTCAATTTTGTTGACGGTGCTCAAGGATCAAACTTTTTAAAAAGGTCAAATGAGCTAGTTAGCGGAAACCATCAGGTATGTTTGCTAAACAGATGAAAGCAGCATCATTTAAAACTGGGTGAGAAATCCCATGGATTACTGTAATGTAGACAATCAAAAGCAGACAGATGATCTTTGATTAAACCCATCACTTCGAATGAGCTAGAAGGAGGCTCAGGACAGAGTCTGGTTCTCAAGTGTCCATGTCCAGAGGGCACATCAGAAGGTCTCCTCCTCCCGCAGATACTGGAACACAGATGAGAAGTCTTTCTTTGAGTAACCCTTGGCACACATCATCCTGTATATCTGGTGGGCCAGACTTCCTAGAAGGATTGGGCTCTTGGTGCTGGTGGCAGAGTCTTGAGCTAATCCCAGATCCTAAATCAAATAGGCAGGAGAAAGAATGTTGAGACACATTTTGAAACTAGGCTGCTTGCTGCTAAGGGGAGGGAAGGAGGAGGAAGTATAGAATTTGAAAAAAAAAATCTTACATTCATTAAGTGTGTGAGTATGTTTTTCTCTCTTGATGCTGAGAATCAAACCAAGTGCTTCAAACAACGGGCAGGCATGCATGCTGCCACTGAACCACGCCCTAACCTGTATTATTTATTAAGTGCTTTCACATAGCTGGAAAAGTGCTACAAACAGAAATCTTGACTTCTAAATATCCACACTCCTGTCCATTAGGAAACCCATTTACTTTGTTTTTAGATAGAAATACTATGCAGGCAGGATTACATAAAGATGTTTTCTTCAAGCCAGGTGTGTTGGCACATAACTTTAATCCCAGTATTCAGGAGACAGAAGCAGGTGGATCTCTGAGTTTAAGGCCAGTCTGGTCTACAGAGTGACAATCAGGGCTACAGAGAAATCCTGCCTCAGAAAACCAAAGTACCAAACAGAGAGCAAGGTTATCAAATCTGTAGCGGTCTAGATGACTGCTATAAGAAGTGTTTTCTACCATGAAGGGAAACACATGGAGACAGTCTCAAACAGTACTCTATCCACAGGTAGAGAGGGGTGAGGATGAACAGCCGCAGCCTACACAGACTCAGTCTGGAGACCGACAATGAAGAGGGACTAGTATTCTTTGGGAGAAACAGTACCAGTATGGAAGCCCAGAAGGTAGAGTCCAGGTCCTGGGTAAAGCCTTCCAGAACAAACAGATGGTTAAGCACAGAGCTAAAAGATAGGTGTTAGATAGGTAAAAGCATCTGGGGTTGAGGGAACAGTGGCGGGGAGAACAATCCTGACAGAGAATAGTCAGTGGAAAGGTCGGGAGCAAGGGAAAAAGAACAGTGAGTTCAACATGGCTAAAGTACAGAGAGGAGCAGAACAGGAAAGGGAAGCAAAGGCCACATCATCAAGGCCTTGTTAGACAAGCTGCAGAAAGAGACACTAACCTACAAGGAGCTGCGGGCTATGAAAAGCAGTACCAGAAGTGACACACTAGGGTTTTACATTCTAGCCTACTCCAGTATCATGTGGAAAGCAATATGGAGATGATCAGAAGGATCAGTGGGGAGTCTGGTCGTGTATGCAGATGAGACACTGCCATGGTTTTGGTGGAGGGAGAAAAGGAATCTGAAGAAATTCAAGACACATTCAGGAAGAATGGACAAGTGTCCAGGAGAATTCACGAGAGCAGAACAAGCACAGCATTTGAGTGAGTGTGTTACACATTTGAATGGGGTTAAGGGTGGTGAGCACTATGAGAGGCTGGAAAAATCTGACGGCTTAAGTGTTTTTTATAGTTGAGATGACAAATGAAATGAGGGCAGTGAGTTGCCTTTCAAATGAGCAATCTGCACACAAATCCCTACATACACTTAAAGCAGGAAGATGCGCTTGAAACCCACGCACACTTTAACACAAGTGCACTAACAACCAGGAATCCCACTACTCCCACTCCAAGGAGTCGGTAAGTTAATGCAAGTTTATAATGAAGGACAAAATTTCACTAGCTTATATTATAAAGAAACCCAAGCTCCAGAGAAAAATCTTAGCCCATTCTGGCCCAGAAATAAAATGAAGAAGGTAAGAATTTTTTTTTTAATCAAAGCCAAATATACACTAATTTTCGTGGGAAACTGACTCACTGTTATAACAATTTTGCCCTCTAGGATGGGTGCGTGTTTTGTTGAAAGTGGGGTGTGTGCCTCTGTGTGTGATGGTAAGGATTTAACACACCTTAGCCATGAGTGTTGTTCCAAATCCACCTTGGTAGTTATTAGATGAGGGGACTCCATCCATCACCCCAGGAACAGGATTGTAAGTGTCACTGGACCAACATCGTCCCGAGCTCATATTCAGGATTTTAGCCAACAATTTTGGGTCAAGCCCTGACCTGTCAAAGGTTAAATGAAAACATTAAATATCAGAATGTACAAGTCACACACGATTTACTAACAAGTAAAGGCATTCCACCTTTTTTCTTCATCACTATAAATCTAAAGACCACACAGAACTGGGGGGCAGAAGAGTCACTGTAAGTGGGTGCCAGCTTGGGATATAAAGTGTTAGACCAACCTAGGCTACAGAGAAGCAGCCGTCAGGAGTGGTGGCATACACCTTTAATCCCATCACTCTGAAGAGAGAAGTAGGCAGATCTCTATGAGTTCAAGGCCAGCCTGGTCTACACAGTGAGTGCCAGGATGACCAGGATGACAGAGAGACCCCTCTTTCAAGCCCCCAGTAAAAACAAAGAAAACCAAAACAACAACAACAAAACACCATCCATAAAAATCAAAACCAAGTGAAGAAGCTAATCTTCAATTATGTGTTATTAAGATCTGCTGATTAAAGCCAGATGGTGGTGGTGCACACATTTAATCCCAGCATTCAGCAGACAGAGGCAGGAGGATCTCTGTGGGTTTGAGGCCAGCCTGGTCTACAGAGTGAGTTGCAGGACAGCCAGGACTACACAGAAAAACCCTGTCTCAAAAAACAAAACAAAACAAAATAAATTCCCCCCAAAAACAACAACAAAAGAGCTATCAATTAAAAAGGCCATTCCTGAGAGAACCTGCGCGTCTCCTCTCAGGAGGGATGCATCACCTCATCACAGTGTGCGCGGCTTTTCACACTAGTGGTTCTGTTGCTTTCCAGACGATACTGCTTCGTCACTTATGAACTTCAACCAGTCTGATAATCTAAATTCCACATCACATACAAGTGATCTATGTCAGAAATATCAACACTCTGGAAAGCCACAGGTCTGGGTGGAAGCACTTACACGTATGTTTATTCCTTTGGCTTTTTAGGAGTAATTGCAAGAGATGAACAATGAGCTGTAAAATGTGCTTAGGAGAAGTTATCATTACAAAAGACAGTATTTCCTGCTGCACACTTTTCTTTATTTATTAAGCCTTCATTAGATAATCTTGCTTGTGAAGCAAGTCTGCCCAGAGTGGTGACATATGCTATCTATTCAGAGATGTGCGTTAGAGTTCTGGGTCACCTGCTGATAAGGTTACTGATCCTGATAAAACAAAACTTGCCCGAGCGGAAACATCATTTGTTCTCTCACTGGGCTGATGGCATAAACGGCTGCTCAGTGCAACCCTAGGAAGAGCAGCAAATGCTCATCAGCTTGAGCCTAAGGATCTTCACACAGTTTGGGAAGCCCAGTTTTGTTAAGTATCACTGAATTAAGTTTCAAATAAAATTTCCTACTCAGCCATTTAATGGTTTCTTTCATGCAAAGGACCATTATAAAACAACTGTCATAAAGCTTTCTACTTTGTCTTAAAATCAATCTCTTCTGGAAAAAAATTGAAAAGAAACACTTAAATAAATGTTAAACAAACTGCACCTCAGCATGCTTAAATTGATTACTGTATAGTCTGTTTGCTGCAAAATCTGAATACGCTAACAGCAAGGCATTTTACTGATGCTAAAGCAGGGAAGAGAGCTGAGAGCCAGGAGTCACACAGAACCAGTGTGATACAAGATGCAATCTGAGGTGGTGGTAATAAACAGCGCACTAAGTGCCACGCAGGGTGGGTTTGTATGCTGGCCCATGTTATGATGATGGGTCTTTTATTAAGGACTCTATCAAACATAAAAATTCCAAATCAGCTATCACACATTCTGTCCAATAATAGACAGAAGCGCAACAGTTCCAGTCTTTTAAAAATACCCAAGTTTGGCAGAGCATGGCAGTGTATGCCTAATCTTAGCAAGTGGGAGGCAAAAGCAGGAAGATCAGGGGTTCAAGGCCAGCCTGGACTACATAGCAAGTTCCAGGCCAACCTCAGCCACAGTAGTCAGATGTTGCTTTAAAATGCCAAGGGGAAGAAAAAGATCCAAGTTTGCTGTGTGTGTACTTGCAACAGACACTTTCTTTCCAGTGTAAATAAAATCAAGCTATCAGTATGACTGTGAGACATAAAGTGAGAAGACAAAGACAACATTCTTAAGGAATAATTGTGAAAAGAAAAATCACAGATTAGCCATTAGCTAACTGCTGGAACCACAAATGCATTCTCTAAGCAAAACATACACCCATAAAGACAGCACATTTCCAAACATTTTAGGGGCATTCTATTGTCTTAGATTTCAAGATGCCAACATATCTAAAGCAGTGGACTTACTTTATTCTTTAGAACCTTCTGGGTTATGCTGGCTAGAACTTCACAAGACTCTTGACTGCAAAGGAGGCCCACACTCTGCAGCATTTGCTCAAATGGCCAGTTAAGTCTATTTTCCTAACTTTGGAACAACCTCTGCTTCCCCTGAATAGAACAAGCCAGGGAAAACACTGGCACTGGCTTAGGAACACGTCACTATCTAGAGGCATCGGAAGGGTACATGCACACATACAAAATCAGGCGGGAGCTGTTTCTCTGCTCCCTTTCCAAACCTGATGCTGCTTGTCGTGCAGACTCCCTTCAGCAGCCTCCTGCTCCCTCCCTGCCCCCACTCTGCAGCAAAGTGTATCATTAAAAAGAGCAAGTGAGGAGTGTTTTGCATTTCCTTTTTCTGAGGCTTCTTCAGCTGGCACATACAGAACTGACAGCTAGAATTAGACAGGATATTAAAATCAGTTACTGAAGTCCTCTGTCTTCCACTGTGCCCAAGGCTTGTAATGGTCTGAAACCAGCTAGAATACACAGTAATTGTCATTCAGAGAGTCTACCCTAGAACGTCATGCTTCACTGGAGAAGACTGAGTTTCCATTTGAAATCAACAAATTAATCCAAGACAGGTATCTGAAAGGGCAAGTTTAATAGGAAGCAGCTACTGGGCTCTCAACCATGATAAAATGTTATTGCTGCTTCCCTGTAAATTGGCTGGGAACATATGATACTTCTGCATAAGAGCCCCATCGCTGCTCAGGAGATATACAGCTCAAGCCATCAAAAGGATGACAGTCTGTCAGTCCCCATAATAACTTGCCACTGGAGGTGGTTCGAGAGTGTGTGCATGCATGCTTGTGGCTTTACAATTGCTGGCATGTTCTCTGATATAAACAGAATGAATTCATTGCTCTGACTGCATATATAATGCAACTCAAATAAACGTCACGATGTCAAACCCACTCACCTCTAAAACACAAGAACATTAAATGAACTTTTGGAAGTAAAACCAATGCATGATAAACTTAGAAAAAGGAAAAAGTATAAAAATTCTTTGCCTTCACTATGACCAAAATCTTAGGAGCCAAAAGCTTGTTCATGTTCTACCTTTTACGTATCTACACTGGTGTTTGGTAAGAATACCTGGGGGTTTCTAGAACAGAAACAGATCTGGAAAGAACATCTAACATCGTGCTCATTTTAATCAACTAATCACTAACTCACTCACACGCACTCAGACCTGCCATGTGTCAGTTCCAGGCAGGAGCCAACCAGACAACAAAGAAGCACAGGCTGTACCCTGCCTACCAGGGCCAGGGGAAAGGATATCCACACCCAAGGGTCATGCAGCCACAGCCCATCCTCTCTCTCATTCCCTCCCGCCTCTCCTCTCCATTTAGTCAAGTCTTCACTCTGAGAGACTGCTATGTTTTCTTTTTTAAAAATTATTTATTTTTATTTTATGTGCCTTGGTATTCTGCCTGCATGGATGTCTGTGTGTGAGGGTGTCAGGTCCTCTGGAACTGGAGTTACAGGCAGTTGTGAGCTGCTATGTGGGTGCTGGGAATTGAACCCAGGACCTGTGGAAGAGCAGTCAGTGTTCTTAACTGCTGAGCCATCTCTCCAGCCCCATAAAACAAACACACACACACACACACACACACACAGTCCACTCATAAGAAAGGTTATGAAGGAAAACTGTCTAAATAAGAGTCAAATCCTAATCTTGGATATCATTAAGTACTATGTGCCAGGAACTACTTTTAAAAAGCTAACAGGAGCCAGGCAGTAGTGGCACAGGCCTTTAATCCCAGCACTCAAGAGGCAGAGGCAGGCAGGTCTCTGTGAGTTCAAGGCCAGCCTGGTCTACAAGAGCTAGAGCAAGACAGGCTCAAAAGCTACAGAAAAACCCTGTCTCAAAAAAAATAAATAAAATAAAATAAAATCCACCCCTCCAAAAAAGTTACGAAGATTAATCATCTCAATAACCCGGTGGGGGGTTGGTAGCATTATCATTTTAAAATGAGAAAGGCAGAGATCTGTGTATAGCTGGATGCAAGTTAGACAGACTCTAATCAGCCTGGAACTTGCTGTGTCATGTGGTGACATGAGTCAGTCAGTCAATGTGTGGCACGTTATCAGTTAAGAAATCCTATCAACATTTTGATTACTAACCTCCTGCAATTTTTCTGTTGCTTAGGATATAAAAATAGGAGTTTTGCTAGGCAGTGGTAGCACATGCCTTTAATCTCAGCACTTGGGAGGCAGAGGCAGGTGGATCTCTGAGTTTGAGGCCAGCCTGGTCTGCAAAGTTCATTCCAGGATACATAGGGCTATACAGAGAAAATCTCTCTCGAAAATTAAAATAATAAATAGAAGTAAAAAATAAAAGCTTTAATCCTCACATAAGAGAAAAAGCCAAACTGAGGTGCAATACTCAGGAAACAGAAAGTACACCTGTGGGAAGAGCTCCCTTTGTGAAGAGCTTTCAACCACACCAGAAGCAGCGGTGTTTATAGGCCCTCTTGATGCAAAACAACACGGTGGCTGCAGGAGGGGAGTGGGCATGACTGACCATGCGAATCACTTGTTACATCACCAGAGTTTCTTAAGAATCAGTTCTCAGGGGAGCACAATTAAAAATGAAACAACAAAATGTACACTAACAATGCTGTTTGTGTGTAATCACAAACCTCTACATGCTACAGAACGACTTTGAAGTCTTAACTAGGAATTCAGTTAGAAAGGAAAAAGATCTAGTAAAAAGGACTCTCAAAGTATATTATGCACCAATATTTTTTGCACTTTATTTTTTTAACAACATTTTAAAATTTCACTAACATCTATAAAGGCTCACTGTAAAAGAGCAAAGGGTCAATTTTAAACTGTATGGTTTTATTCTTCTATTAAAGAGAAACCATATTACAGAAAAAAACGAAAACACTGACTTATGAGAATGAAATTAATCAGAAATGATTATGCCACTGGAACAGGCGACTCAATTTGTAAATGTTGACATTAATACTCTAGAAAATTCTACTTGTGAGTGAGCAGAATATAAATGCAGCTGGACCACTTTGATGCTGTACTACTCCGTGGGAATTTACTACTTGGGAATTTATGCTTGCTGATGCCAATTTTCCCTTTCACCTTGCAAAGTGCAATAAATCGTGGCGTCTCTCTATACTCTATTAGAGAACAATCCTGTCACTTTAAACCGTGTCTGTAAACCACAAAGACAGACAACAGCAGAAGCTCTCATCCCAGGCTGTCAGAGCACTAAGACAGACTCTAGGAAGGCAATGTGGGAAATAATTTAGTACAATCTAAAACATTAGAAAATTATATATTATTTTAATAGTCAAATAAAACGTCCAAGTTTCTGCCTTGTTTTTTGATTTCTTATGCACATTTTATTTATACTTATAGGTCTCTCTCCTCTCATACAACACACACACACACACACACTTGTATATATTTAGAGTTTTGGTAAAACTAAACATTTAAAAGTTTCACATTTTTCAGAGTCAGGAGTGCTAGGTTCTATTATACCATGGAACCATAGAAATGCTTCCTATTCTCAAACATTATTTTACCACACTGGGTCATGGTCAAGATAAGATAAACCATTTTTCTGTTATTCATGTCCCTATGTCGATTTATGCCACTCTCAATGTTTTCCTTGAGAACCAACCCAGGGCAGGAGCCAGGGCTACACATCTGATCAGCTGATATTCCTGTGTTCTTTATTAGCTGGCATCTGGAGAATTTCCACAAGCACTTACCCTAGATGCAAGTTTCACTTTGATTTTTAAAATTACATTTGTGCATGCGTGCATGCATGCATGCGTGCGTGCGAGCGCACTCGCTTGTCATGGCATGTGGGTGCTCAGAGGACAACCTGCAGGAGCCAGTGCTTACCTCCCACCATGTGGATCCTGGGGGTCAAGCTCAGGCTGTCAGGCCTGGCAGCAGGTGCTCTCGTTTTACCTGTGAAGCCATCTTTCTGTCCTCAAAGCTTCATTTTATTTTATTTATTTTATTCATTTGTTTGCTTGTTTACTTATTTGGAGATAGGGTCTCACCATGTAACTCTGGCTGGCCTGGAACTCACTATGTAGAGCAAGCTGGTCTCAAAGACACAAAGAGATCTGCCTGCCTCTGCCTTCCAAGGTCTGGGATTAAATAAAGGCATCTGCCACCACATCCAACCCACGGGTTTGCTTCAGAAGAGAAATAATCAGAGTTTTGACAGAAAATATTCAAGAAATGCCAGAAGACACAATGCCTAAGAAGCATCCTGAGCCAGGGATGCTCCAGTGAGGAGCAAAAGCAACCTGGTGAGAAAGGGGGCAGTCAGGAATCTAGGATAACCTAGGTTTACCCAGGCCCTTACTTTTTATAGTTTAGTCCCCTATTTCCAGAAAATAAGAATAAAACCATACATATAAATTGATATGGATATTAATTATGTTGTTAGCAACAACTTAATACGCAATTCAAATTCCAGAAAGTTTTGTTTTCCTCTTCTATGAGACTGGTCTAGGGAACAGATGTGAGAATAAAAATGCTAGTAACAAGTTTTTCCATAGCCTGAAACTGGCCACAGCGCAGATATGATGCTCTAAAGAACTCCCACGCACAACGGTTTTATTAAAGCTTTGTACAGACATGCCTTACCATCTTATAGACATGGTTCTAAAATGTAAATGGTATGGGATATTGATAAACCAATTAGCGCTGATGCAAAGCAAATTCCTCTTTTATCTCAATTACAACATGACAACTTAATAGGTCAAGATAGTTTAACATCTGAGACGGGCAATTCAATAAAACAACAGCATCTTGATATGGTAATTAAGAGGAAATGTGAATCCATTACCATGTTTTAAAAAATATCTCAAGCACTTTGGCTCTTTTTATTGCGTTTATCAAGAGCTGCGGTCCAAGTCACTCCTCTACTTTGTGCTGTGTCTATCTGATAAGCAGCTCGGGGATATAAAGAAAAGCTATGGAAAAAGTGGCCTGCACACATTAAAGAAGTTCTCTAAAATAAAAAAATGTGTATTTATTATATTCATGAAATATAATACAGAACATTAAAAATATTAATTAGTCGATTAATCATACATAGCATTCCCAATCCAAAAGATTAAAGGCTAAAATTAAGGCATTAACCTTAAGCATTCTAGAGAATTGTCACTGAAAAGAAAAAGAGAATTTCTGATTCAATTTAAATAAACAATCAGTGAACATTGTATTTTAAAGATCCATCCTAAGGTAGAGTAACCAAGCAAGTTAAAATGAAAGCTTTGTACGCGAATCATACCTTTAGGAATGGAAGCCTGGTTATTCTGACAACAGACCACCAAGAACCCTGCTAGTGCAGATTCTGAGAAATACATTTAAAATAGGTATATAAAACTAGTAACACGGCATAACACTTGAATTCACTACACATTAAAAATACGTTTCATTCAAATTTGTCCTAACATTGCCAAAATATGTTTGAATTTTATAGTTTTTGCATTTCAGTATAATAGAAAATATGAGGCTTCCATATAAAAAGCATAATATAACTTCAGTATAGAGTGTAATATATTTTATGGCTGTGGCAAAGAGTGTTGACAGTCCCTAGGGTCCTATTGCCTGTCCAATAAGCAAAGTCTATTAAAATTCAATAATGAAGCACTTTCAGTGTGCTCCTGAACTAACTCATTTATCTCTCATGAACATCATCTTTTAACATCCAAAATCAAATAGGGAAGACAATGAAAATTGTTAGTATATGAAAATGTTCTCTTCCACAAACCTGATTCCAAGATTCATAGCTTCAGCGGTTCCAATCATACTTATAGCCAACAGCATGTTGTTGCAGATCTTTGCAGACTGAAAATAGAGTGCATATTAAGTATCTTTATTTTCAAGTTATAATTTCTGAAAGACTTTTCTTTCCCTGATTCCATAAGTTTCTCTCTTGAAACAAACAAATAAACATTCAATGGTGGATTCTCTCCAAATGGGTAAGGGAATGTGATTCAGTGTATCTCCCTTTGAGCCTAACCCACTGTCCTCAACAGAACCTGGGAGTCTCTTCTACTTGGTTTTTAAAAAAAAATGACACTCCTACTGTGCCTCAACACTAAGGACGACTGATCCACGTGACACCATTGCTCTCAAAGGGAACGATTTACATTCTAATTGGGAAATGGGAATGATATGCTATATGAACGGGGATAGATAAGCACACAAAAACACTAAACAGTGAAGTCCATGGAGGAGACACCAGGGTTCAGGAAGAATTGAGTGAATGCGTGCGTGTTAGGAGTAGGGCAGGGACAATTCAGTCTCCGAGTTCAGTACTAGTTATCTCATCTCTGAAAACAGGGTCATGGAGGACGTGGAACCAGAAATCATCTCTCTGAAGGTCAAGACAGGATGTAAATAGGCAAGAAAAAGAAGGGCACCAGGGTAAATGGTAAGTATATAAAAGGACTAGGTACACAGAAGCATGGGATGAACTTGAGGTTCTAAGAATAAATGAGCCTGGGGTTATAAGAACATCACTCATATATATATTTTAGGAAACATAGAGATATTTGATAGTTAAGACTGTCAAGTGGGGCAGAAAGTTAAACTCTGACATGGTAGAAGTAGGGATCTACTGGCCCTCTGAGCAGCAAACTGGGCTGGAGATAATGGAAGGCCACACCCAGGTAATGTGTGGAATGAGCAAGATGATCAATAAAGGTAAAACTCAATACAGATTACAGAATGGTAAATTTAAACTCAACAAAGAGTCCTAATATGAAAGCCTCGAGCTTTAGTGACTGGACAAAGCATTACAAGGAAGAATGAAATATGAGCATGTGTTAGGAGCAGGACAGGACCAGCCAGTTCAGTTCAGAGTTCAGTGCTATCAGTCATCTATTTCTAAAGGAAATGTTTGCTTTTCAAGAAGACATCTTCTTGAAAATAGACATCTGCCTAAGTCTACCAACAATGATGAAAAACCAGTTCATTCCAATTTAACTTAAATCTAAGCAGGAAATCCACAGCATGAGCCAAGGGAAACGGGTGTAAGAATGTGGTCAGAAGAACATTTTACATTGAGTCATGTCAATCATGTGACAACATTACCTGCCCAGTCCCAACAGCTCCACAGTACATCACATTGGAGCCCATGCACCCCAGCAACTCTTGGGCAGCAGCAAATTCATCTTCAACTCCTCCCACCATAAACGTAAGGTTTCCAGACCGAGCAGCTCCTACACCTGAGTTATTTGGGGAAAAGAGATTGAAGCAAAACTGCTCAGGTAAAATACCAAAATGAGAGAAAAACCTAAAAACCAAGGGGATTTATTTAACCCTTGCCTCAAAAGTTTATTTCTGCTAGGTGTGGGAAGATTCTCAAATCTGCCGAGTGTTTCAGTAACCATGCATCATGTAGGTTCATTATAAACCCCAAAGACATACGCAGCCATATACACTTAGAATTTACTGGAGCCCCGACTGGCAGCACAGCATACAAAGGAACCTGCTCTAAAGGCAAATTCACAAGCTCCTCCAAATCCCACCTACTGATGAGATCTGGAGACCTGGGTCCTGGGCCTCCAGCACGTGGGCATTCGGGTGGCCAGGCTCTCACATGCACTTTCCAGCATCAGTAGAATGTTCTCATCTTTCTCTCCCCTCCTGCCACATCTCTGAGCAACTCTTTTCTGGTGACACAAGCATGAACAAGAAATGAACTTCAGCACACTCTGGCTACTTCTTAGCTTTGAACCGACTTGGTGAGTTAACAGTCTCTGGTTAGAAGGATCAGTGAGACGACTTCTAATTTAGGCTTGTCTTCATAGAGGGAAAAGGGCCACGTTACTATGACTTTTTTTTATTAACTATGAAACAAAATTTTAAAACTATGCTTTTAACATTGAGAAGTCTTTGTTCATAATTTTCAAGTTAGATTTCTTGTTAAAAACAGTAAATATGTGCATAAACCATATAAGCCTAACTTCTGCGTTGTAATTACTTTACAGCTTATTTGCAACCTAGAAATAGGAAACCATTGCTGTACCACAATTAGACCTGGTCATTAAAACAGACAGCTACAAGTGATGCCTGCTTTTCAATTTAACTTATTCAACGAAACAGTTTTTAAACATTAAATTAAATTGTAAATATATATATATATATATATATATATATATATATATATATATATATATCCATCCCCATGACAAGGTTTCTCTGTGTTGCCCTGATAGTCCTAGAACTCACTCTGTTCAGGCTGTCCTCGAACACATAGATCTGAGATCAATCCCAAGTCTGGGATTAAAGGAATGAACCACAATTGCCTAGCTTAAATTGTCAATATTTTGCCATTGCCAAATCAAGTAGCTTTCTCTTTCCTGGATCATAGTATTTTTAACCATTTACTAAAAGCAAAAGTTAGTGTGATATAAGTCAAATGATCTTGGGAGTGTATGGAAACCTACAATGCTCACAGGAAGTTAAGTTACATCATTTCATAATAGTATTAGACACACTTTGGAAAGAATTATGCACAGCAAACACCTAATTATCTTAATATTTTGATAATGACATGTGACTACCATTTTGCTAGCTTCTAATTTACTTCAAAAAGATGGTAAAGTTTTGCTCAATTTCCTTATTCATTTTTATTCAAAACACACAACCACCCTGTCTCCTAATCCTGTTGCTCTAACCTGGAGAAATTAAGTAGACAATTTAAGTCAAAGCTTACAAACAAATCCAGCATTATCCATCATAGGCCAGCAACTTTGTACCTAGATTACAGACTGCTAAATAGCTTCAGAGAGTCATTTATTGAAGAAAAAATTAATGCTGACAATGGTTCTCAGCTGGTTAATCTTTTGACAGGTGCACTTTCTCACTTATTCAAACACATATTTCAAAAAGAAGAAATAAGTTACTTAAGAAGGAAAAACTCACAAGAATCATTTACCCTTGACTCAGAAGTTCATGGCGGTCTTCCCCTCCTCTCTCAATGTGTTCATTTCTAACCTTATCGCAGCCTACATCCCAACAGAGGTCTGACTACACTGAGCAATTCCTGGGACCAAATCCTTTCCTCCCATACGCACTCCTTTCACATTGTCAGGCCTACCCCCAAATGCAGGGGCAGAACCAATGCCTAAGCTATCCTAAAAGAAATGTGACCAATGTGGACAGATGAGAAGGACATCTGAAAAGCTAGAACTCAAAAGCTTCCCAAACCCTCTTACAGACTTCAGAAGACACCCATGGGATTTTAAGTCTATCAATAATAAGCAATAAATGTACTGCCTTGCCATGCTATTTTAATTAATCTCTTCTAAAATAGGACAACAAAGAACTAACGCATGCTCAGATAGCTAGCACTGGGAGAAAAAGTTACAGGTTGATCATTGTTTTTCTTTTGTTTTTCTAGACAGGGTTTCTCTGTGTAGACCTGGCTGTCCTGGAACTCTGTAGGCCAGGATGGCCTTGAACTCAGAGATCTGACTACCACTGGCCTCCTCCATCCCCCAGTGCTGGGATTAAAGCTGTGTGCCACCACTGCTCGGCAGCTGAGCATTCTTAACTGAACAATCTAAAATCTGTTATCACCCTTTTAAAAATCCAACCTTTTTTGAGCACCAACATGAAGTCACAGCAGAAAAATTGAGCATCTATCCTTAGGTGATAGGATGCAGTCAAAATGCAGATACACTAAAAATTCTATGTAAGATTACCTTCAGCTATGAGTATAAGGTGCACATAAAACAGAAACAAATGTTGTGTTTAGCTTTGGGTTTCAATCCCAAGATATTTCCTTATATACACCCAAATATTCCAACACCCAAAGTCCTAAATCTGAAACAATGGTCCCTACCACTTCAAATATTAAGCCTGTATTTTAGTTTATATTTTAAAAATAGTTTACATAAAACCAAACACAGTTTTAGTTCTACTATAAAATTTATCATACTTTATTAAAATCTTTGATTTTCTTTATCTGATTTTTCCTACAAGGTCAGCATGGGGCCTTGCTTATGTCAGTATTCCTATTATGTAGCACCCTACATGGCATTCAATAGACGATTGTTTGGAAAATAAATCAATAAGCATGGATGAAAGAATAAAAGCTCTAGAGATGTATAACTGGTTTTGAGAGAGATACTTGCTGGCTGTGTGATTATAAAGAAATAACTCTGAGCCAGTGAATAAAATGAGAAAGTAGCCGTGCAGACCATCTAAACAGAAGGTTTATAATCTGAGTTTGTGAAGTGGGCATTTTCTTATCTGGCTCTCTAAGTCACTGTCTCTTCTAGGGTAGTTTTAGCCTTGCTTGCTAAATATTAGCTGCTGAGGGCTGACCCCATAAACAAGAGAAGCAGGCTGGTCCAGGCAGTTCTAGAGCAGTTCATGTCTGGTTGATGCTAAGATTACATCACTGTGAGCTGGCTGTAGTGCCACATGCTTGCCATCCCAGAACTTGGGAGGTTAAGGCAGCAAGACCATGAATTCTGACCAATTTAAGCAGCATAATAAGACCCTGTCTCAAAAAAGAAAAAGAGAGGGAAAAGGAGAAAAATCACTGTCAAAAACTCTTGGGAAAAAAAAAAAAATCAATGACAGCTTAGTTTATCTTTTAGATAGAGTTGAAAAATCTGCATTTGTTTGTCCATTCAAAACAATCTGCCAGGATCCAGTAAGTATCAGCACATGTAGGGTAAAGGCTAAATTACATACACCCTTGCTTCTATGAAGTTATGCACCTGTGACCCGGCCACTCTCTTCTACAACCCTGGTCTGAGTGTGAACTTCGGCAACAGCACTTCCCTCCTACTCCATCTCCCTTCTGCCCTGGTCTCCAACATCGATTTTCCACACAGCAGCCTGAGGAACCCTCCTAAAACATAAATCCAATTCACAGTTTTTCTCTACTCTCAATCATCCCAAAGATTCCCACCATGCCTAGTATAAAACCCAAAGACCTAAAAAGCCCTCTAATAAACCATGGCTTCCTTTCCTGTCACTCATGCTTCCTAGTCACTTTGGCCTCTGGCTAACCCTAAAACAGATCAAGCATGCTCTCCTCTCATCCCAAAGCCTTGAATGTCTTACTCAGTTTGATACATTCTTCTACAAACAATTCACAACTAATTTTCCAATAATTGAGAACTCTGCTCAAAATGTGCCTCTTCAGAGAAGCCAGACCACACTTCTTTATCACTTGTTAACTTTCCTGCCTTAACTTTATATCACTTCCTGCCCCGATTTGTTTCAACACCTTTATTTCTGATCTGGATTCTCCACAGGAACATTATTTATAAGAAGGCAGCAACAGCTGACTTATGAGGCACGTACCCACAGAACCTGGTACAAAAGGGATGTTCAGTTTACCTAGAGAAATTCAGAAAGAGATGCCATGGCTTCAATGTGTCCTCTAAAAAGCAAATCATCCCCAAGACAATGGTGCTAAACAGTAAGACCCAACGAGAGGTAAGCCTTCATCAAGTATGTATTCATGCAACTTCAAGGACATGGGTTTCTTACAAAAAAGCAAGGGTGGTCCCTCTCAGACTCACCCCTTAACCTGTTGCTCTAAGTTATGAAGGCTCCTGCCAGATGACAGCCCTTTATTTTGAACTTTCCAACATTCAGAACCATAAGAAGTTACTCCTTACAAATTAGCAAGTCTCTCTCTTTCTCTTTGGGTGATGGTGGTTGCAATTGCTAGGCAGACCAGGACCTTGAACAGACTACCCAAGTACTCCCCCAACTGAACTAATCCCCAGCTTCCAGTCTCTCAAGGACGGTTACAGTATCACAAAAGGGACTAAGACAGGAGACAACAGGTTAGAAACACTGAGATGCAGTAATGGGTGAGACCTGTTGTCATGGAAATAGTCAATGATGCCAAGGGTTACCCACCTTTTTCATCATTCTAGTATGCCATTAAACGCTGCCTGTTTTATGTACTTTCAATCTATGAAGGCAGTCAAACAACATAACAAAGATACTACTAAGTTTTGAAATACTATGATCATTTGGGGTTTTCCAATGCACACGTATTCACATTCAAACAGGTATAACATATATACACAAAACGGAGGTACAACTGGCTCTGCACAATAGTTCCATATTAGAAGGAAGAAAGGCAGATCGTGACAAAATACAAATAACAAAAATAGTATACTACTTATCATGTATGACATAATACTCAAAGATTTGTACACTTTGTAGAATGGCTAAGCCAAACTGCTGAGCATTTTACTGTGCACATCTCTAATCCTAGCATTTGGGAGTCAGAGGTAGGAGGATCTCCTGAGTTCAAAGCCAGCCTGGTCTTCATAGTGAGTTCCAGGACAGCTGGGGCTACACAGAGAAATCCTGCCTCAAAAGTAGATAGATAGATAGATAGATAGATAGATAGATAGATAGATAGATAGATAGATAGATAAAATGAATGTCTTCTAGCTCATTAAGTTCAGAACACCCTTCAGTCTCCTTTATTGCTTCTTGTTCTTTGGCTAAGAACAAGTGCAGAAAAAGTGGATTATTTTTTCTTACATAACCATGCTAACTAAAGCTAATAAGCCCAAATCCTGTGGCTCCCTTTAGAGCTCATCTAGCCCTTTTGCGTGATAATGTCTTTAGAGATTCTCTTCCATAACCCTAGAATAAAAACAATGAATTCATTTGTACAAGCAAATGAAAATGCAAATGCCCAAATCATCCAAAATAGACACAAATACTCTGTTCTTAAAGGCCACAGACATCTATCATATGTCTTGGCAGTGCGGAGAGACACATTCTTTTAAAATTATTTTTACTTTATGTGCATTGGTGTTTTTCTGCATGCACATATATGTGAGGATTTTCAAGTCTCCTGGAACTGGGGTTAAAGACAGCTGTGAGCTGACATGTGGGTGCGGGGAATTGAACCCAGGTCCCCTGGAAGAACAGCCAGTGGTCTTAAACTTCCCCAGATCCCTAAATCAAAGTCTAAGTTATCAACTCTTTCCTGTTTTAAAAACGAAGACTTAGAGTTGACACAAAGAAGTCTTCAACCTGGCACTAAGAAACAGCTCCTATGGATCAAGGAGTATGAGATCTATTGGGGGGCTGGGGCGCAAGGACAAGAAAATTCATACAAGAAACAAAAAAAAGATACAAGTTGGAGAGTATAAATACAGATGTTCACAAATTCCACCAGCAAGTTACCTCTTCGGTACAAAGTTCAATGGTAAATAAGTTTCCCGAATCAAAAATCAAGGCCTGTTTTCTCGCATATTAGGAGAACATTTAAAACATGATTATTCCAGGAAATCCAAAATGTGAGGTTCATGGGAGACACAGAACTCTGTCTTTACCCTTCAGTAAATTTTTTTCAATTTTTTTCACTTCTACTGTTGAAAAGGCAAAAAAGGGAACAAGAAATTTCCAGACAGGTACATGGGATCTGGTGACGTAGTGTCCTGTGTTCCAAATGCACTTGCAAACCTGGTTCAAGCAGTTAAAGCAATTGTGAACTGAGCAGTGTGGGACGCTCCTGAGTGCTCACCAACTCCACCTCTTCTCCAACCACACAGAGCCCCTCAAGAGCTTTAGATCTGCTTATCGGAACAATAAGTTTAGAAAGCATAAAGGCAGGAATAAGAAGGGGAATGTTCAGGAGCCCACTGTACAATACGATGCCTATCGTTAGCAATAATGAATTGTATTTCTGCCGACTGCTGAGAGTAGATTTTAAGTGCTCTCATAACTAAAATCAAGTATGCACGGTATAGTACTTTAGACAGTTTGACTTAGCCATTCTACAAAGTATACGTATCTTAAACTAACACACCATATAGGACAAATAGTATACATTTTTGTCATTTAAAAGTCAACTAAAAGGTTAGGAATATGACTCATAGATAAAGCTGTTGCGATGTAAGCAATAGGATCAATGTTCAGATCCCCAGGACCCATGTAAAAGCCAGGCGGGTGTGGCCAGGCACCCGAAATTCTAGCACTCCAGAGGGAGAGGCAGGGATTTCAGGTGCAAGCTGGCTAAGCTCGCCAAATTAGAGAGCCCTCCTCTACTCAATGGAGATCCTGCCTCAATAAACAAAGCGGAGAGCCGTAAGAGGATGCCCGGTGCCAATGAAGAGCTCTGCAGACACATCTGTACAGGAGAGTCCGCACGCATCCACATATGAGCACACACAGATCAAAAGGAGAAAAAAAAGAGCAACTCAGAAGTAACAAATACAATGCAAAACACTAAGATTTTACACACACACACACAAAGGTTATCCTCAAAGTAAGAGCAAACTTCATTTGGAGAGGAATAAAGCAACCCCCAAAAATTCATCTTTCTTTGAAATGAGTTATATATTGTAAGTCTGCATATTTTTCAATGCTTATTTGGTACTTTACATAAAATATAAAAAATGATATAACAAACACGGTTCTTCATATTTTTATGTTAAAAGATTGTTTGCTCCAAGTGAACTAAAGCAACAGTTTGTCCCTTCTTCTGACTGAACTTGGCCTCCTACCTGTAAAACAGCAAACATCAACATAAACCATCTTGCTCTAATGGTTCTGCTGCTCTGTCTCCCAGTCTTGGGGCAGCACAGGCTGGTGTCTCAGACGATGCCTTCCCGTGAACACAGCCAGCTGCAGACACCGCTCACTATTACCAAGCCAGCCTTGTCTCCCTTCTTTTTCTGAAGAACTTGTACGTTATCCTCAGCAAAGGACAGACAACAGAACTCTTGCTCTTACCTTCCTTTGGTCTTAAGAGTTGTAGGAAGCAGTGATGTTTTTCTTCTCTCACCTTAAATCTTTTACCTTTATCTTTCTTGTCAATGAATGCTAAGTATTTCTACCCCCACAACAAAAACTATCTTGCTGTGTACATTGAGAACTATGGGTTTCTGTGCATTCATGCTGTTCCCTCACTGGAATTCCCTTCCTGTCCCCCCCTTGCCTGAGCACCTCATCTCCAAGACGGTACTCATGCTGAGCCCCTCCAGTCCTGGCTTTCCTCCACTCCTCTTGTGGGACTCTGAAGGTCGCTGGTAAAAGTACTTTTAACTACGCAAACCCATGTTTTTCTTCTGATGTGTGTTAAGATCTTTATGGGCATGCACTCTTTGAATCTCAGTGAGTAAAGTTCCACCTAGCTGTCCACAACATATACACACTACCGAAACATGTTATAACAATATCGTTTTTATTTATCAATTATATACAAAAAGAAAACCCCAATTTTGGAGCAGTGAGATTCCCTGTATGTGGCACTAGCATTTTCACTTATTGCCATACAAACAAACTTAAGTGTGTGTGTACAGGGATAGTATATGAAGAGTTAATGAAAAACACGTGATTCAAATTAAGAGGCCTAGATGAAATCACCACTCAAGTCACACCATTTGGACAAATCCCAGTTGTGTTAAATCTCGGTTTCTCTGTCTAAAAGGTGCTGTACTTACATGGAAGCAACAAAGAATATAAAGGAAAAGTCTTTTATATAGTAATATATAAATACCGTGAAACTTAAATGTAGTAAGTAAATCTACTCAGCCTAGGCACGTCAAAGTCTTTAGCCTAAGAACCTCAAAGAGCTGAAATCTGGAAACTAGCATTACTAAAAAAAGCTGAACCAAGTGGGGGTAACCTAAAATAACCTCTTAGGAATCACAAATGAGCTCATTTCACCCACGCCTATCGGAAAGAGGCCTTCAAACCCAGAGATTGAGAGACAGAAAGCTAAAATGTACGCTGGCTCCAGCTAGATCTGCCTTTAACACTGTAGAAGCCAAGCTGCCAAAGCACCCCCAGGAAAAGCGCAGTAAATCACCTAATTTACTCAAAAGAACTTAAATGTTTTAACCAGTCTGCCATCAAAAGAGATCAAGAAGAGGGCCAATGGGACTTGGGCTGCAATGTGAGCTGTCTTTAAAATGCAATTGTTCTAATCATTTTCTACAGATGCAGCCTCACAAGGGGCTGCTGTCACAGGGACCATTTACGACTTGTTATGGTGTCTCTATTGTTTACCAGCGTCATTCGCTGAAAAAGGGCGACAGCTGGGACAGAAAGCTGCTACTCAACGAACAATATAATCCCGTGAAAGTAATCAACAAATTTAAGGGTGTTAATTAACTTTACACTTTATCATGTTCAATTAGTTGTCCTTTCTAGAAAAGATTGCCGTGCACAATCAGTTTAGAGCGTGCCATGTTTGATTTGTAAGTGATCACTGTTTCTGTTTCAGAGCCCATGTCAGATGTTCTCCTGGGTTTTGGTGACACAGATGAATGGTTCTGCACATGTTAGGGGTGATCTGGTTTAACATAAGCCAGCATAACATAACCCCTTGTTAACACTACTTCTGGCATAATCCAAGCTGGAAATAAGAAAGCCAAAACATTCACAGCACTATTCTGGAGTCTGATAAACAAAGTTTAGTTAGCCTTTCCTGAAATAAACACAGACAAATGCATGGCAAAATAAGCAATTTTTCATCATTATTTTTCAAAGTTAAGATTTCTCTTCCAGGGGCATGTTTGGGATCATTTCCTCCCAGCAAGACCTCGAAGCTTGGCCACATTATGCACAAAGCACTGCTGGAGCCTCAGACTTTACATAATGCAGATAGGCTTCCCATAGCAATTGACTAAGTAGTAGGAGTGTGTTTAGAACTGGCCTATATTAAATTCTAGATTGCAATTATTAGATCCAGAAGCTGCATTCTGTAAGTGTAGGAAATCTGCAGGGAAGTACATTAATCTATGAATGCAATTTGTTATTGTGCCTACCTTTAATGCACCTGTTCCTACTTACTAATAGGACAAGGAGACGCTCATGATGGAGTGACAATATATTCACTATTGCATTTTAATGAAAGCTACAGCAGCCACTCTGAATTGATAAATACAGCATGTACCAAATATTTCAGAGTCAATGAAGAGGTGAACAAAACCTAAAACTGAGGTCTAGCAAGAGGTGTCCATTCTATGAAACAAAAGCACGGGCATGTGCTGGCCTCTTAACAACAAAAAGACTCTCGATGAAGGATTTTGAAACGCTGTACTAAGTTGGACCTTACTGTTCTAGATTATTTCTTGTATAATGTACAAATTAAACAAATCCATACAAATAGCTACAGCTGGTTAGCTGGTTATAGCATTCACAAGGACAAAGCCCAACTTCTTTAAAACAGAAAAGTTGTTAACTCTGAAAGCTAATAATGTGCTAAGTTAAATATTAAAGAAGGAAATTATAGGCTATATCTGAAACAGCTGAAACCACAATACACAGCAGCAGAACACATTTGTTTCCTGCAGAAGATCTGCAGGGAGAAGAGAAGCGGTCGATAGGTCCTTAAATTGGAAGCAATAGCCGTTCTTCTAGCCCAAGTTGGCAGCTGCTACATTTGCAGACCTGGTTCATTATTTACCCATAATGACCATCAAGCTGCAGTCAAAGTCAGATCACAACAACTGTCAGCAGCTCTTTTAATTAGCCTTGTTTGAATTCAGATAAATATCACAATAGCCCTGCTTAGGCTGAAAGAGCAACAGAATGTTCTGTGTAGAGCTAGCTTGGCTTGAGAAGGACCACTGTGCTACAGAAAACCAGACAAATGCAGAGTGGGGTCTAACTGCTGGGGAATCAAAGCATAGAATGGTTTGCCTTCACTTTGAAATCACTTTAAAAAACAGCTTCCTGACATTTGCCAAGACTGGGATGGCTGCTCAGTGCTGAACTGCAATGAAACTCTAGGCACTTGAAACCCACATATTCAGAGCCTACCGAGAATCTGGGCGATGACTTTGGAAAGCACGGAGTTTTAAAATTCTGTCTTGGGGGCAGAGAGTGGTAGAGCATATTCTAATACCATACAAACGAAAACTCATCTTGTAAATGTCATAGCTTTGAACTTTAAAAACAATTTAAAAAATGAAACAAAATCTTTTATTAAGTAGCTTGTAACTTTAATGCACTTTTATTTTACCTTTTAAAAATTTTTAGGAATTTATCCTTCTGTGATAGGAATTGGTGATTTTCCTATGAATTTCATGTCTTCTTCTCAGCATTAATAATCAAAATTTAAAAGGCTAATAATCAAATTCGAGGTAATCCAGTTAGTGCCATTTTCCACATCTGTCTGGACCCCACCCAGCCCATCTTGCTATAAAAGAGAACACGATAATTACTTTCCTTTTATTTTATAAAGAATATGTTGTAGCTTTAAAGGAAGGGGAAAGGAACCGACAGCTGACAAGTAGAAGAGGATGAGGAGGGAAAACAAGCCAAGGGCAAGGTGACCTAATGCTAACGGGAGGAATGGGATCACAAGCAACTGCGCTGGCTAACCAGGAGCCCGTTCCACTTGTAAAGCCTTGGACAATCTGAACTCTGGATTTCAAGGTGGAAGGCCAAGCTGAAGAAGTCACCTCTTATATTATGAGATGTTTTCCCGCCATTCTTGCTAACTCCTTAGCCACTGTGTCTCATTCCACAATCATTCCTAGTGACTCCCAACAACCTCAAGGAAGGATAGTCACCATAGAGGGTAAAGGACACATTACTATTACAATTTGCACGTACTTAGCAATCTCCTCACTGAAAAAAAAAAAAAGCACTCCTATGGAAGTAATAAAGAAAAAAAAAGACGGCATTTATAGTCAGCTTCAAGTACTAACACCTCAGAGCCAATACATTTACAGCATGTGGTGAGACCATGAGACAAAGGCGACTGTTTCCTTAAGGGCTGCTGTCCAGTGGGCAAGGAGAACTCCATCTGGTTTTGTGAGAATTACAGCAGAGCTCTATTCCTTGTCTTGCTTTCTTTAAAGTGAAGCCATATGTAACAACCTGCCATGGAAAACAGTCTTTCAGCTCTTCACCATTTAATACACCCTACCTCTGGACTACACGCACAGCCAAAAGCTACAAAGATGTGTCTGTCTCGTGTCAGCCCTCACAGGCACAACTTAGCATGTTCTAACACTGACCCTCCATCTTCTCCTTCGGCCACACCCACACTGGTGCTTCTTCAGGCCTGTCCACTCACAGTGGACACCACCAGGGCCTACAAGCACTAGAGGCTGTGGAGCAGCATTTCCCAAGGTCAGCACCTCAGATCACTTCAGGACGCTGATGGGATTTACACGGAGAGAAATTTACAGTTATATTTTGTTTCTGTCCAGTATAGTTTCCCATCCTCCTCTTTCTGGTAATAACTCCAAATAATATGGGCAGAGTACCCCATCCGAACAGCAACAAGATCAAAAGAATTCTGCTCAAAAGGCCAGCACTCACAGGCAGGGTCTGCAGGAGGGAAAACAGGAGCAGAAACATTACTAGGACTGGAATCCTGGTTTCTTTCAACTTGAGAGCGACCCCAGTAACTTCCTAACATGAGCCCCACCCCTCGCCCACAAAGAGTTCCTTAAAGGGTTAATGATCAAACACATATGTTAAACAGATGCTTAATAAAATAAGCTTATATTAATATGCATATATATATATATATATCTTGAATTTTTCTAAAGGCTGAAAGGGAAGCTTTCTAACTTATTTTATTATTAACTTTATTTATACTATTGGCTCAGTGGTTAGGAGCAGTTTGTTCTTGCAGAGGACCTGCGTTCACTTCCCAACACCCACATGGTGACTCACAACCATCTGTAACTCCAGTTCCAGGGGATCCAATGCCTTCTTCTGATTTCCACAGGCATCAGGTATGCATATGGTCCACACACATACATACAGACAGATAAAACACACATAAATTTTTTTTAAATCTAAAAATATATTTTAAAATTTAATATTATAGTGATATGTATATGGGCACTTGGCCTGCATAAATGTCTACAAAAATGTGTGTGCTTGGTGCCTGCTGGGGACAGAAGAGGATATCAGATCCTCTGAAATGGGAATTAGAGATGGTTGTGAACCACCATGTGAGTTCTGGGAACTGAACCTTGGTCCTCTACAAGACCAAGCAGTGCAGTCTCTTCAACTTCTTACTAAATTTCCTTTTCAATGTATCTCAAAATTTGTCCTCTTCGGGGGATGCTTCATGAAATGTTATGTTAGAGTCACATGACTCCACCTTCTTTTTTAGCCTATAATTTCTGTTGACTGTGAAATTTCATTTTTAGTTAGTATTTTCTCAGTGAACAACTTTCTGTGCTAAATCTCATGGCATTGGTTTTTCATTTCAGCTTTTTAATAGATGGTGTCGCTCATAAGACTTAGAAGGCTAGAGTTTAAAAATAAAGGATTAGAAGGCTAGAGTTTAAAAATAGAACTGATGAAGAACGGATTTAGCCTGTTTTACTTTCTGAGTTAGTTATTTAGAATGCATTATTTTGTAGCCACGACTCAAGTTCATTTCATCACTTTCGCCTTCTTGCCTCAGTTGGATAAGCTTTCTGCTTTCTATTTCATTTTTCCTTCTTTATGTTCTCATAACGATAATCTCAAACTGTAAAGCATATATCATTAACTACCAATGTTCTAAATAATGTCTGAAGTTGTGTTGGTATTTCTAAACTGTTGAGCATGACATGAACTCCAATATGCTTTAGGCCTGGGAGTAGCATTACACTCCCCACCCCTTACACACACATACACACACACACACACACACACACACACACACACACACACGCGCGCGCGCGCACACACACACACAATTAAAATCTTATTGCTGATAGTTCTAGTTTTTCCTTTTAATTTCTAAATGTACACAAAAGCACATTTTTAAGGTAGCTGAGTTTTACTTTATATCTATTTTGTGTCTACGGCTATTTATTTATATTCTATTTTGCTCTTTAGAAAAACCTTCCTTTATACTGAAATATATGCAGTGGTAACTTATGTAAGATTTTGTTGACTTTTTTTATATAAACTTTAGAGTTTGGTTTTCAGGCTCTCTTTTTCTCTCTGTCTGTCTGTCTGTCTGTCTGTTTATACACCCAGAACATCTGAGGTGGGGGGGCATCAGACAGGTCCTTTGTGGGAGAGGCAAGTTTCTCTGCAGAGCGGCCACATTCTGAGCCGTCTACCATGATGTATCTCCTTGCACAGCCACTACCCCAGTGGTACTCTGCTGCCACTTCCACACATTCACCGTTAACAAGTTTCATAAAGAGATCAAATCCTCATGAATATTCCTTAGACAAGTCTGCCAACATTCAATTACAATAGTAACTCTTTGTCCAGAAATTTCTTTAACTCAGGAAGGTGGTGGCCCCTGCTCATTGTGTCTCCACGGCAAGGCCATGGTTGTTCTCTTGAACTCATTTCGAACGGAGTGTTTTTTGTTCAGTCCCATTCCCTACTCCCTCTCTTTACCACCCATTCTTATCTGTCCTCTCTATGACTTAAACATTAAATCTTGGAGCCTTGCAAGCTTCTAATTTAGAACCAGTTCTTGGTGTGTTGAAGCTCCAGCCATGAAGTAGAAATGGCTTGGTTTGGTGTCTGTCTTTACAGCCCCTGGCAACAGTCAACAGCAGATTTCAGCTAGTTTCCAGTCTTTGAAAGTGGGAATTCCTGAATTAGTTACAAGTTCCACTGCTGGAGAAAGGTCTATTTCTATGCCATTTTGAGGCTGTGGGTCCATCATGGCAGGGAAGACAAAGCAACAAGAATGTAAGGCAGGTGTCACACTGAATCCAGTCAGGAAGCCTAAAGAGGTTGAGTCCAAGAGCCTACCCACAGAATGACGCCATCTACAATTAGGATGGGCCTTCCTACCTCAAATCGAGAAACTTCCTCACAGACATGCCCAGAAGTTTGTCTTCCAGATGATTCTAGATCCTGTCAAATTGACAGTCAACACTAACCAGCATAGGTGCGTATTCACAAGGAGGAGCACACTGCTCTAAAACCCAGGAACAGGGCTCCCAGACACTGTTGCCCGACTCTGACCCCGAGCTCAGCTGCTGGATGGCACCAGCACTCTCATTTCCTCTCCTTGTATTTACACTCCATTTTGGCTCATAGAGACATTATCTTGGAGCACACTACTAATGGTTTTCTGATTTTATTATTATATCCTATTACTTTTATGTTCTCAGAACAAACAAAGTTTCAACAAAACTGTATTTTTCTTTTCTCTAATTCTGCTATTATCCTGGTTTCGATCTGTTCATTTCTCACTTAAAAGTACTGTAATTACTCAGCTGTCTTTCTCTGCTTACATGTTTCCAATTCTCGCTCAACTACCTTATAGGGTGTAGGTTCCTACACTCGTGTCACTGAACCTGACACAACAGTCAAACTAGACTTTTCCTTCTCTTTCCATAAAGAATGGCCAGCTGATCTTTCCAAGTGCTCCTCTTATCCTGAAATGCCGCCTCATCTGCACTACTCTGACAGATACCCTGGGCTTCCTCGGCTGGCAAAATTGTGTCTATTCTTTAAAGTTCTGCCTACTGTCCCTTGCAGACCCCTCTCCTGCATCATGAACTTGCTAAAGCCACCTGTGCATCAGTCTCATGGACATCACTCGTCCTCTCATCCTTGGTCACATCGGTCTACTTCTGTTGTCTACCTGTTCACTTTTTCTGGATCAAGAGCTCTTTGTATAATACTTGCTAAATAAATCAAATCTAAGAAACTGACAAAAAAAAAAACACAGGCAGGAGAGAAATAATGTAGAAAATACCTTAGAGAATTGATGAATTTAATTTTAGTAAAAAGAAAAAAAAAGGATGTTGATGGAGTTTTCTGTCCCACCCAGTCCCGCAATCATTCAGTCCCAAAGAAACACACAGAGGTCTACATTAATTATAAATTGATTGGCCTATTAGCTCAGGCTTCTTATTAACTCTTCTAACATATTAGCCCATATTCTTGTCTGTGTTAGCTACATGGCTTGGTTATCTTTTTTGGCAAGGCAGTCACATCTTGCTTCCTCTATGTCTGGTGATGACTGCAGACTGAAACTCCCCTCTTCCCAGAATTCTCGTTGCCCCACCTCTACTTCCTGCCTGGTCGCCCTGCCTCTACTTCCTGCCTGGCTACTGGCCAACCAGCATTTATTTAAAATACAAGTAATAGGGTACAAGACCATTGTTGCACAGCACTTCCCCCTCCCTTTTTCTTTAAATACAAGAACTCCGAATCTAATCTCCTTTGGTTAACTTTTCTCCTGACCATTATCCATAACAACTTGTAACCAACATTCTAAACAAAGGCAAACATCCATAATCCATTTTTGGGGAATGTGGGTATAGTTTTCCAGGCTACTTCCTGCTGATTGGGGGTACTGATAATCTTATGGGGACCTAAAGAAAATGTAGAATTATGATCAAGTCCTGACTGGAGGATCCTGTGAGGCTTGATCATCTCAGGCAGCAGTCTTTGAACTGCTCTGAATGTAGAATTCAGACATTTTGGCCATTCTTCCTACTGGAGATTTCTCAGGGGGTCTTCCTTGGTCAAATCTGATTTTTCTTAATGCAGAATGAATCCATAAAAGGACTTTTTCTTGATTTGTTATTTTAAAAGAACATGCTGAAGAGTCTCAGAAATGAGTATGATCTATTTATAAGATGCTTATGAGTTCTGACCACTGTAATGTCAAGAAGAAAGCTATTACAATGCTTTAAACAACCAAAGAGGGGGACAAAAGGTTAATCCTTGGACTAAAAAGAATACATCTTGATGCCATAAAAGACCCTTTTACCTACAGAAGAGTATATATCCACATGACAATAGAAGGGCAAAAAAAAAACGGTCTCAACCAAGCTCTTCTATAAGGTCACCAAATCCCAAGTACAAATGGGAAGAGAGCCCTCATGACCCAGTTACTACTCTTTCCTTTGTGAAAAAGGATTGAACTCATGGCTTTGTATAAGCTAGGCAAGCACTCCTATACACAGCCTCCCACACAACTCTTTAAGGTACAATCTCTTATTATCACATATTAGCCACTAAGTTTCTGCTCCTGTATTCTGGAGGACACACAAATAAACCATAGCACCTGCATACAAGAATTCTGTTATTTGAGTATTATATAAAATTTGCCTCCCCTAAACTTTCTTCCCTGGGTGTCATGGCATATGGCTATAATTTTAGAACTCAGGAAAACAGTTGCAGGAGGATTACAGGTTCTGAAGTCAGCCTGGGATAGATAGAAAACCCCTGACTCAGAAAAACAGTGCCAAACCAAATTAAATTCTTTTTGTTAAAAAATAAATGTGGTGGACATTGAACACTGTGAGCACTGCAAGCAGGTACTTTACCACTGAGTTATGATCTCTGCCCCTTTGTTCTTTGTTTTGATTAGCTGTTAGAGATGCCAGGGCAGTAGGATACCTGCAAAGAGAAGCTGATAACAGAGAGTGGAACCACCCCAAGAGAAAGAAACGTGCTGCAATCAACAAAGCTGAAAGGAGGGAGCACTTTGACATGGAGATGCACAATTTGAAGTTTGCCCAGCTGGTTTTTGGTCTTGCTTTGGTCCAGTATTTCCTTACTATGCTCCCTGTTGTCCATTTTGGAACAGTAATGTATACTCTGTGTCATTATATGTTGGAGGCATGCAATCTTTTTTATTTTGATTTTACAGGGAATTACAGTTAAGAGATTGCATGAGTCTCAGAAGAGACTTTGAACTTCGGTTGAGACTTTTGAAGTTGGGTTGAAAGCATTTCTGCATTATGTTATGGCTACAAGCCTTTGGGAACCAGGGAGTTAAATGTAGCAAGTTTGAATAGGAATGGCCCCCATAGACACATGTATTTGACTGGCTGGCCCATAAGGAGTGCACTATTAGGAGGTGTGGCTTTGTTGGAGTAGGTGTGACCTTGGTGAAGGAAGTGAATCACTGATGAGGTGGACTTTGATGTCTTACATGCTCAAGCTATCCAGTGTGACACAGTCTCCGTCTGTTGCCTGCAGATCAAGACGTAGAACTCTTCAGCTCCTTCTCCAGCACCAACCGTGTCTTCCTGCATGCTGCCATGCCTCTTGCCATAACAATGGACTGAACCTCTGAAACCCTAGGACAGCCCACTGAAATGTTTTCCTTTTTAAGAGTTGCTGTGGTCACAGTGTCTCTTCACAGCAATAGAACCCTCACTAAGTTGCTCTCCCTAGCTTGCTTTCCTATATCACCAGGGACCACTTGTCTAGGGGTGGGTCTCCTAAATCTGCCATTATTTAAGAAAATGTCCCACAGATATGCCTACATGCCAATCTAATGAAGTCATTTTCTCAACTGAGGTTTCCTTTCCCCGGCTGACCCTAATTTATTATCAAGCAGATAAAAAACTAATCAGTATGTAGCTGTTCCAGAGGGCTGTGTTCAGTTCTCAGCACCCACACCTGTCAACTTACTATGAACAGCCCATAACTCACGCTCCAGAGAAAAAGAATGGGAGGGCAACAGAGTGGTGGGTATTGGGAAAGGGAGGAATCAGGCATGCTAGTCCAAGCCTGTGGTCCCAGTATTTGAGAAGACAAGAGCTGAAGTTCAAGGCTAGCCTGAGTTACACAGAAGCTATTTCTGTCAGAAAAAGCCAAAACAATAAATAATATTTAAAATAAAAAAATTTATTTAAAAAGTTTCTAAATTCTTAGTACTGAGACTTTCTACTCAATTTTTGAAGCACGGTTACAACAGCTGTTTCAAAGCCTCTGCCTGATGGAAAACATCTGTGCGATCTTGTGGTTGGCATCTTGATTTTCCCTTGGGAATTTATCAGCCTTTCCTGATCTTTCTGTGTCAAGTAACTCTTTAAAGCAACAGAGACATTTGGAACATAATATGTTATGAAACCCTCAAACTTGCTCAGATTCTACTAGAATTAGTGCACCTTGGGTATGTGAGGTATATGTTTCACCCGACACCAATCAGGTCAGAGGCAGACTACACATAAACAACCTGCTTTCACAATCTTCCAAAGGACTATTTGCATCTGCTCCACATGCAAGTCCCCCAGAAGATGGCTTGCCATTCCCATTCAAGACACAAGTCTGTGGTATGCTGTTGAGGATCAGAGCTCTACTATACAGCCCAGGAGTAGACCCAGAAATCCATACACATTATTATTATTATTATTATTATTATTATTATTATTATTATTTCCTCTTGGACCCCCTGACACTCCAATACCTACCCACAACTAACCCTTTGACTAGAAAATCTTGTACTTCGGTAACTAAGGCTGACCCTGGGGCCAAGCAGGAGGAAAAGAAGAAAGAAAACCACAATATAATCCCTCAATCTGGACCACAGTTCCTCTGAAGCAAAAGAACTCCTCTCGCAGGTTTTCATGATCTGCTTGGCCATTACCCAACTTACGCTTCAGGAGTGAGACTCTAATGAAAGAGCTGTGAAGGCGGGGAATAGAGAAATAATTTAGTCCCCGCATCATCCCCCCCACCTCCTTCTCTTTTATAGGAACCTCCTTTCAGCTCTTGGCTAAACTTTCTCTTCTGGGGGCGTCTTCCTGTGTGCAGCTGGAGTCTGTGCTGTGGCGGTTAGGACAAGCTGGGGCGCTCGCTGCCAGAGTGTTTGGTTTGCAGTCCTGCTTCTCCTCCCAGGCTTTACTATTCAGAGTCCTCAGACAACCGCTGCACGGATTCTGGCCAAGATTTTTAGTCGCATGCAACAGGAGGAAAAAGGAGGAGCACATTTTTTACTCCATTGTTCCAGAATTGTAACCTCACCATCATCTTGAAGGGAACTTTTGTTGGATTGTATTCTAAAATGACAGTTAACTCAGTCTTTTGACAATAGTGTTCTACTGTCTTCTGGCTTCAATTATTCTTATCAAGTTTATTACAGACACAAAAGACCACATATTATATGAACCCTGCACTCACACATACATATTCATAAAATATTTATATTATAGCACAGAAAATGCAGAATTAAAGCAACAGCCAATAAATCAGTGTTTACCTAGAACTGGATAAGTGGTTAAGGAAAGAAAGAAAAGCAAACTTGCTGCAGAACAGAAAGAGTTTGTGCGCAACTATGATTGCAGTTACATAACCATACACAACTGTCCACACTCATCAGTCTCCACATTTAAAACGGCTGAATTTCATTATCTACCAATCAGATGATGCACACATGAGACAGATGCATGGGGCGAGGCAGACAGGCTCTTGCTACCTGCTTGCTGTCTTTTGTAGATGACACTGTCTTTTCTTACTGCTCTAAGTACTGTATTGGTTACTTTTCAATTCTTGAGATAAAACACTATGACCAAGGCAACTTACAAAAGAAAGGATTTCCTTGGGCTTTGGTTCTAGAGTGTTAGAGATCAGCCCTAGGTGATCTTTTTCTATCCAAGCACTTACATTTACTACATGAATATCTATAAATTCTGACAGTCCTAGAGTGAAAGATTTTCTGCAAAGAGGATGCTCACTCTTTCTATGAGTTCACACTAACTCTACTTAGAAGCCCATAAAGTCAATGGTTATTTTCCCAACTGGGTGAATAATTTAAATTTAAACTCTATATCCATTAATTCAGAGCTGATGATATAAAGTTTCAAAAGAGTCTAATACATTTTCTCAAACTTTGGCTGGTGCAGACTTGACCAGCAGGCAAATTATCTCTGGATGGTCCTTTCTCCTTGAGGGTATGGCCTGTGTGGGGCTGTTTAGGCATCTACATTTTTGTTTAAAAGGGGCACAGTGGTTAGCTTTCCCAGTTTGGGTAAGCACACAGTTTAGGTTCCCATTACCCTGTGATCTTTATCCAGGAGTATTAATTTCCAAAGTCTCTGACTCCCAGAACTAGCAACGGCTCCAGGGCAGCTAAACTTCCTGTGTTTATCCACAGTTTTGATTTCACATTACTACTCAATGACTTGATCTTGAGTATTTCCCTTATCTTTTGAGGAATGTGAAATGCGTTTAAAAGCATGTTTAGGAAATGAAGTGTGGTGGCCCACACCTGTAATCCCGGTACCAGGGAGATAAAGGAAAGATTAGGAGATCAAGTCCGGCCCAAGTCACAGGAGTTCCTGTTTCAAAATCCCCACAGTATTTGTAGGAATGAAGATACAGATCGGTGGTAGAGTTCGTGCATGAAATGGACGAGACTTTGGGTTTGCCTGTACTGACCCCAACACAGTACAGTTTATGGTGATTTATACTGAGTATGGGTTCTTTATCACAAGAAGGTATTTGAATATATCTTTTCTTTTTAAAATTTATTCCATTTTATTTTATGTGCTTTGGCGTGAAGGTGTCACAACTCTTAGAACTGGAGTTAGACAGTTGTGAACTGCCACGTGGGTGCTAGGAAGTGAATCCAGGTTCTTTGGAAAAGCAACCAGTGTTCTTAACCTCTGAGCCATCTCTCCATCCCATATCTGAATATATGTAGGTAAAGTTCTCTCACATTCCTATATATAACTCCCCACCCATGTTCTTGTAACAATCCTAATTAAATTCATTATATCACCAACACACGACTATACATATGCAAGCAAATATACATGCATGAATGCACACAGAAGTAAGAAGATGGACTAGTTTGGAAAACAAAGTCGATAGAATGGTAGAGGGTAATAGGGGGTATGATCAAAACACATTATATACATGCACAAAAATATCATAATTGGATAAACAAGATATCTCAGCTGAGCAAGTCTTATGATCTGGTTGGACCTACACGACAGGTTAAGAGACTCCTACAAGTTGTTTCTCTGAGTGGCACATGCAATACACATACAATATAAATACATGTGATAAAATTATTTTAAAGTCATTAAAACCATTAGATATAACTAATATATACTAATAAAGTTTAAAAGAAGATTTATTTGGGGACTGGTGAGAATGGTCACCAGTTAAACAACCTGAACTTAATTCACCAAACCCAGATAGAGAATAATGCTGTCCTCCGACATCCACATGCATGCCATGACATGCAAGTACACTATAAACATCATGTATACATACAATAATAAATAGATAAACATTACATTTTTTAATCTGTTTTGTTTTAAGATGGGGTCTCAACTGTGTAGCCCTGGCTGGTCCAGGACTCTCTATATAGATCAGTTTGGCTTCAAACTTGAAGATCCATCTGCCTCTGACTCCCAAAGATGTGTCCTACCACACCCAGTCTTTTTATGGCTTTTTGTTGTTGCTAAATACTAAAATTTTTGACCTAGTCCTCCATACTGCCAAAAGCAGTACATAGCCATATGAAGAAACAAGTCGTGTTTTTGGTATCAGAAGAAAAGACTGACTTCCCCTACTTTTATACTAGTATATCTCTCTGTTTTGATAGTAAAATAAGTTTCATCTTTACCATTTGGACCAGCATCAAACTAAAACTTTACAAATGAATGCTTCTTTTATGGTCTCTACTTCATATGAAATCAAGACACCGCAGTCAATCTAGCTGATGAATTTCTATGAATCAAAAAGAAAAAAATTAGATACTTAAAATTGCAAGATCACTTCAAGTTAAGTATGCTCTTTTGGAGTCTGTTTTTAAAATCTCATGTAAAATATTTATTTTCTACAAATCAAGTATTTACCAGATATCTTCTGTATATACACAATACACTTTGAGTTTTCAGATCATACAAAAAAAAATTAATTCCTGATTTTGGTTCAAGTTGAGTTTGTGATCCAGACAAGAGTTACTGCACTATAAAATAAACTTGAATGCAAAGAAAATTAACTGTCAATAAAAAGTTAAGATGGTCAGAATTCAAATAAGTGAAATGTCACATCAGATTATAAAACTAAAAAAAAATCAGATTAATGAAGCCATCAAAAATGATCTAGTATTTCATTGTGCTGACAGAGACTGACTTGAGCAGAAAAGGAAATCCCAGGTGAAATAAAACTGTGGGTGCTTCCCCCTCCCCACCATTTTTTAGAATATAGGAAGTCCTGGGCTCACTCTAAAACAATGCAGTAAAAACTGAATTAGGTGGCTCATGAAGCAAAGGGGAAGTAGAAGCAAGGAAGAAGCAGAATCACAAGTTCAAGACCATTCTCTACTACAAAATGAGTTCAGAGGTCTGCTACATGAGATCTTGTCTCAAAAACCAACAGAGCATGGAAGAGGGGGCAGAAAGAGTGTAGTGGTCAAAGACGAGGAGGAATGGTAAGAAATGCTGTCTGCTGGGCATGCTGACTCACAGACATAGCAGCTGGTCACCTGCACAAGGGCAGTCACCACTGTAAGAGGAAGCATGAACACGACCCAGGTGTTCATGAAAGACTGGAAGGTGGGAGATATGTTGGGGGCTATGCACGAGCGAGCGAGATGGAGGAATGGGGTTACATATGATCAAGATACATTGTACACATGTATAAAATTGTCAAAGGATAAACATTCTAAAACAAGACAATAAAAACCTGTTATGATGAAATGAAGTAAACCACAGACCCAAATTAATACCAGGGAACTGGGAAAACGGCTCAAGGGGTAAACCGCTTGTTATGCAAGCACAGGATTTGAGTTTGGATCCCTAGCACCTACATAAAAGCCCAATGTAAGGGCACATCTGTCAGCACGTAGACCATGAGCTCCCGGGAGACAGTCTAACCAAAACGCTCTAGGCAAGTGATAGTATGGGACTCTCTCAAAACAGAGTCAAGAAAATGGCCAATGTCAAACTACACACACAGACACACGCACACACGCACACACACACACACTGAGGTGGGGGTTGGGAATAGTACCAGGACACCACTGAGACCAAAACATAAAACATAAAGACATAAATATAAGAGATTTCTTTCTCCTTGGCCTGCTTTCCCCAATGGATCTCAGAAATCACTTTATAGAGAAACAAAGATATGTTGGAAAACAATGTTTACAAGGAAAGGTGTGTCCCAAATACCTACCTGTTTGAGTTATAAACAAACAAAAAAAATCTTACAAGTCAGTTTCTATGATAACAAGGTATGTATGTTCTTCAAGGAGGAAAAAAAAAGAATGTGTTATGCATGTCTGTTTCTCATAACAGGAATCTATATACTCTCCTTACAAGAAATAATACTTGAAAAGAATTAAAAATATAAATTTGAGTTAAAAATCCACAAATCTTCCATATTTTAATTTTTACCAAATTATAAGAAATTTGGAGCATTATAAGCCAATGGCTATTTTTAACTAAGCTCTCAGTTTCTTCAAAACAAGCTATACAAATGCTTGCATTTCCAGTGATCTTAGAGAGCAGATAGTTAAGGAGGACAAAATTGTAGATTAACTATTATTCTCATGTGATCTAACTAGCAAAGGTCTATCTCTTTTGGAAATGAGACCTCCCCTACAACTTTCACTAATAACACAACTACAATATTTCTTAGATGTTTTCAGAACAGAACCAGGTACTACCAAGCAGGTCTTACATAAAAACTGTTAGTGCTTTTCTTTTCCAAGACTCTCTGGACTTGACAGGTTCACACTGTAGCTAAAAGGAGGAGCACAGGCTTAGGATGGGGGAGAGGGGTGGGTGACTCACAGTGCGTCACCTCTGCCTAAGGGCAGGAATAGGCAGACGGGCTTTGTTAGGCTTGTAAGTTTGATAGCTAAATAAGGAAAAATGAAAGTGTCAATTTAAAAATGCATAAGGAACGCTGTTCTTAAGCAAGGTATACTTTAAGGAACAGTGACTGGTCCTCTTAGGATAGAACTTAAGATTTAAGTAAATACCAATAGAAAAGGAGTTAGATCCAGATGGGAGGCCTGGAGTGGCAGATTGGAAAGATTGGCTTGGACTGCACAGCCATCAAGAACCAGGTTTCTGAAGAGTGCATTGAGGTGACTTTAAGCACAAAGCAACCCTCCTGAAGATGAGGCAGCAGCAGCAAGGCCAGCCAGTCTGTGTAGCAACATGTGATGTGCCTACTGTCTAAGCAAGATTTTTAGAAACAGAACTGTGCATACGTTTCGTTCTTCCCTTTGACTGAGAAGCCTTCTATTGTAAAACCTGTCTACCTTTTTTTTAACCACCTAAGTGTGGAAATCTGCTTCTTCCTTCTCTTTTCTTAAGCTGAGCAAGCATAAGAGAGCTATCGTCTCTCAGCAGCAAGAGCAGCTCCAAGCTTGCTGACAAGCATTACCCATCCTTCTGCAGGCTGGCTCAACTCAAGTTGCCCATCCTGAGATTCCTTTAACATACTCAGTGAAAGTTATTCTCCTAGGCATTCAGTCAAGGTTGCAAAGCTTGAGAAAACAGTCACTGACTAACCGAAGCACATTTAAGTGAAAAGGGAATTCAAGGGAGGGAAAAAAGAAACCAGGTGAGAAAGAAGAAAGAATAGAGCGGGGGCAAAAGAAAACAAGAGTGAAGCATGAAGACATGGGAGAAGGGATCCATCAACTATCACACAAATAGAATGCATATTTACACTTAAGCTTTTGTTTTAATTGATATTTATTGAGCTCTACATTTTTCTCTGCTCCCCTCCTTTTCTTTCCCCTCCCCTTCAGCCCTCTCCCATGGTCCTCATGCTCCCAATTTACTCAGGAGATCTTGTCTTTTTCTACTTCCCAAGTAGATTAGATCCGTGTAAGTCTCTCTTAGGTACTCATTGTTGTCTAGGTTCTCTGGGATTGTGATTTGTAGGCTGGTTTTCTTTGCTTTATGTTTAAAAACCACTTATGAATTTGTGAGTACATATAATAATTGTCTTTCTGGGTCTGGGTTACCTCACTCAAAATGACGTTTTTGAGCTCCATCCATTTGTCTGCCAATTTTAAGATGTCGTTATTTTTTTTCTGCTTACACTTAAACTTTATATTTAAAAGAACAAATGTTTGGCCCATGAAAGGTGTGGAAGTGGTAACAAAGTTAATTACGCTTTACAATTGGTAATTAAGATTAGAAAACAAAGCCTTCTGTGATATGCTACTCTAATGACGGAGGACCAACATCTGAAAAACGTAATAGTGTATTAGCATAACCACATATGCAAAGTACACAGAACCATTTCCAGCTACCTTGTCATTGAATGATTAAATATGAATTCATAATTAGAAAAACCCACACTGTAATTTACTGGCTCCTGATTGTTCTGGTTCATCAGCAGTTGATTACTAAACAGTGACCTCTAGTGGCCCATGACTTTCTAATGCTGTATTACTTCTCAAGAGCAAGATCTAAAGAACCTATTTACCCTCAATAAAGCAATTACCTTTCCCAGTAAGGGGAAATACTTCTCTCTCCTGCTTAAAATAATTCCATATGACAATATAAAGTCTCCTAAAAACTACAGCTTCTGCTCAAGTGACACCACAATTTACTAAATTATAAATGAGTATCTGCCTGAGACCCTGGGCAGAGTGCTCAAGGTAGTTAGTTTATTAAAACATAAGAGCTGACTTCACTAATTCTTTTTAATCCAAAACTAAAGCAACATCATAGAACTATCACAGTACTATCTATTCACTGTGCATACACACAAACATGCAGAATGTGCACTTAAATTTTAAAAGATACTAGGAATTTCTGATTCCCTACATTCTGAACTGCTATTTGCCTTACACTGCAAATGACTAGCAACTATGAAACAAATCTAACAGGCTAAGGGCAGAACTCAATGGCAGAGAATGTGCAAATACGTGACCCTGGGTTTAATTCCCAGCATTAAAAAAAAAATACAGCTCTGTCTCAACTTTTAGAGAGGTTTTGATACCTTGGACAAGGATGTTGTTCAAGAAGTCTGTCTATCATGTGTGAGCTTTCCATCTCTTCCCTTCCGCCCTCCCCACTTAAAGTGAACACAGAACCCATATGTTCACATCAATAGTTTAAGTTACAATGCAATTTACAAATCTGTTGAATGTGCTTGCTTTTATTACTTGCAACTCAGGTACATTCATTCATTAAGATAAGGTTTCAGAAAGACTACCAACATAAAAAAGGAGACTTGGACTGTTACAAGAAGCATTATATAGTCTTTCATTCTCTCAGATCAGCTGAGCTATTGATTCTGGTTTTCTAAAATAATGGCAAGGCTGGAGCATCCTTTAAGATATGCTTCAGCTTATAATAAATCTAAGACGCAAACAAAAGAAATTTACATGTCTCCCTTACGTACCACTGCTACAGAACACATTGGTGTGGGTGCTGGTGGTTTTCCCTGATGATTTAATGTGCTAGCTGGATAATGAGCTGACCCTTCTGTAACAACCGAATCACTATTTAATACTACTATCAACAGTTCATGACCCACCAACAAGACATGTCAACCTGATTAATCTAAATACTATGACCTTATAAAAAACCAAAAACTGCCTTACAGCAGCACACCACTACAAACATCTACTGTTCTTGAGTATGAAGATCTAGCAGCAAAACTGCTACACTGAGACAACAACTAAGAACTAAAAAGATACTTAACTAACAGAATTTATAGGGTTTGAAAAGAACCGGCAACATTAATAAGTGTCAAGTTTTGTTACAACTAAAAGAAACATATTTTTGAAATTACACATTCTCTAAATTCAACATATTATTTAAAATATTCATTTTCTCAGCATATAAATTACTATTACAGTAAGATAACACTTAATTATTAAATTCTTCTTACATATAAATTTCAAAAACAACCAGACTAAATTAGATCTACTTCTCCGCATAGTTTCATTTTCACACACACAGGAGAACTTTCTCTTGCAGTTCATCCTGTGTTTGTTTTGAACAGTGGCCACTTTTGAAAGGATGTAAACCTTAAGGTGGCACGTCAGAGGGAATCATTTAATACTGCCACTTCCAGATTCTACCAGGGACAGAAAACCACAAATCCCACCATTAGATTTCAGAAAGGTTTCTGCAGCATAAAATTGGACAGGTGATTTTTACTAAAAGCAAAAACAAAATTTCTTATCACAGTAGCTAGATTTCTTTACCTGCAAAAAGTTAAGTCAATCTCAGCTTACTTAAGTGAGGCACTGAGACACCTAAGAAAAACATTTGAGACCATGAAGATCAAGTCAAAAGTTTCTACAGCTGAATGCCACTCTTTTTAAAACATAAAGCAGGTTCTACATGATTACTAAAAGATTTAACCTGAAGCTAATAATAAGAAAACAGACAAATCCAGACTGAAGAATAACCGACAGGACTCTAAAGATTTTATTATCATAAAAAATTTTAAATGGATGGGGCATTCGAACTGTTCTAGATTACAGACAAATGACAAACCAACACCAAATGCAATGCACTAACTGCTGTGAGACTCTGGATTAAACTGTGGGGCCACATGAGGAAAGTCTGAACTCTACCCAATTGTTGTGGGATATTTGTGGACACTCCAAGACAGACGATAAAATTTACTTTGAATCAGAGGGCAGAGTTAGTCATAGAGGTTTGGGAGAACTGACTATACATATATATAGAGAGGCAGGAAGTAGTAGGGAGGGACTTAGAAATATTTACGGCCTTTTGAATGAAGGAGACAGGTCACTGGTTGCCTCTCTGATAAATCAGGATTTTACACTATATCTGTCTCCTGAGTTTTATTTAATAATAGAATGATATAAGTAAGTGATTCAGTGATTCACCCAATGACACTAATTAACCAGTGTTGCAGGATATTTGATCATACTATGAAACTCTGTGACTATGTTAATAAAATTAACTTTGGATTAGGGTGTAGAGCCCTAGTTGACAGGAATTAGCCAAAGAGAATATGGAGGAGCCAAGAATACAAATAGAGAGACACAGGAAGAGTAGGGGACTTAAGAGATCTGCAGCCTTTTCGGTTTGCGATGAGAGGAGAGGCACTTCTCTTGCTGAGTCTCTGGCCCAAGACCCCCAAATCCCCAAAAAAGGAAGGCCAGCTGGCTGCTTCTTGGCTTCTCTGATCTAACAAGTTTTACCCCAACATCTGATTCCCAGTCTTTATTGGTAAATAGAACAATAGAGACTTAGTTAAGACCTACATTTGGTGGCCTCCCAAACCGGAAGTCCCAGGGCGCAAACAGTAAAGTATCAGTGGATTCAGATGCAGTTGCTAAGCTGATAGAAAAACAACAAACCAGCAAATTTCTTGAGTTTGATATTAGTCTTGGAGTTACATAGAAGAACCTCTTTTGAGGAAAAATAGACTGAAAGTATTTCTTGTTTTGTTTTTTTGAGACAGGGTTTATCTGTGTAACAGCCCTCATTGTCCTAGAACTCACTCTGTAGACCAGGCTGGCTTTGAACTCACAGAGATCCGCCAGCCTCTGCCTCCCGAGTGCTGGGTTTACAGGTGTGCTCCAGGCAGAAAGTATTTGAAGGTGTATGCTTTGGCCAAAGAGCAGAAAGTATGTAAATGTGGTAGTCAAGGATGGAGTGCACATAAACTGAACAAAGCAGAACAAATGACTAGATAGCAGGAGGCTCTATCATAACTATTCCATAATGATGTATTAGTAACTCATAATTCATGTGACGTCTAGAAGAGCAAGAATGTGGAGAAAATTCTGACCCAAAGATGAATGAAAGTAAATTAAGTACCTCTTGATTTACACATCAATTTTCTGAAACACTGGAGTCAAATTTTTTATTTTTGATGTACCTCGGGGTGGTCTCAAAGCCTGGATCCTGCTGTTCCAGCCTCTGAGATGCTGGGACTCCTTGTGTGTATCAATACGTCTGGCAAATAAGGTTGCCATTAGTTTACTTTTTTTTCAATGCTAGGAACTGGACCGAGGAATTTCTGTACTGCACCAGGCACACCACGGAGCTGCATCTTCAGTCTATTCTGAGTCAAATTTCTAAAAACAGAGTTAAGTACTCATCAATGTACCTTACCTCGCAAAGTTGCTCTAGATATCTACACAGAGAACACCCTCTTGAGCTCCATTTGAAGGTGGTTCAGCAAATAAACCTCAACTACCAAGTAAGATGCTGGTATTAGCTAATATAGTGAGAAACAAGATTCTAGACAGATTCTACAGCAAGCACACTGTCGTGCTGAGTTAGAGCTCATGAAAACCCAGGGCTTCCCCCTCTATCCAAACTGCACGGCATACATGCTGTGTACGTATATCCTCAAGTAGCAAAAAACCAGCATTGCATAACTGTACTTCCACAAATGAGGACTTGTGGGAGAGAGATAAGGCTACATTTAAATATACTTGGATACTTTTCACAATGATTTTACCCCCATGAAACAGAAGGGTCAAAGAAACAAACATGCTTCCTGTGACTTTTGTTTTGTTTTGTTTCTTTGAGACTGGGTCTTGCTATGTAGCCCAAGTCAAATTTGATTTCAAAATCCTGCCTCTAATTTCAAATGTTAGGATTACATGTGTGTGGAAATACTCCTGGCTTCCCATGATTTTAACTAAGGAAATGCAATCCATTACAATGTGATCATAATAAATATCTCAGTACAAAAATATCTCCTTCACAGATGAGAAACGGTGATGGAAAACAGTTAACCAGGACTTCTAAGAGGTGACAGTAAGGTGGACAGAAGTTTGGGTTTGTACAGATCCAGAGCTTTAACGGCTTAGAAATCAGAAGAGTCAATTCCCAGGAGCCAAAATATGTCCCAACAACTAGAGCTGATGTTCAAAACTTTCTGACAGTGATGTCTATAGTAATAAGGTAGTGGGCTCTTCAAGTTAGAGAAATGTGGTTTTCTGTTTCCAACTTGAGTATAGAACACAGGGAGAGACAATTTACTAGGTATGCTTTGTGTAATTTAAGTCTTTTCTTTCTAGAAAGAGTCACCCATTTACTTATTCACTTAACTGCCCATTCTACACAAGTAGATGCCTAATATGAGTGGGAATTGTTACAAGAACAGATAATACAGCAATCAGCATAAGTAGAAACAAATTCTGGCTTTACTGGAACTTAAATCTAGTAGTGTTGGCGTCAATCCCAACTATGTATCAAGAACAACTCCTAGAGATTCTGATTTAAACAGGTAGACAGCAAGAGAGGTGACAATCTGAAATAGAGGCTAACCTTAGAGATCACCAACGCCATCCCGTTACAGAGGAAGGCAGAGGATATGCACACAAAGGCATGGAATTAGTAGTCTTGGTGGTGGGTTGTGTGGAGTGTCTTTCACAAATGTGAGTATTCTCTAATGAAAGGAGGAAGGCCACCAGCTGACACTGAGAAACAGTACCAGACATCTGGAGACAAAAGAAAGAACGAAACAATAGTGCAGACAACAGAATGAGGGAGAACTTGCCCAGCAGTCCTATGGTCCCACTTTCAATCACAGATCATGAGTTTAAAAGTGAAACCAAGATGGCTAACTCTTCCTTGCAACACATTCACCCACTCAAGGGCAAATAGCAGCTGGATTTGACTAGGAGAGGGTTAAATTTAAGAGGCAAAGAACATAGAGCTGAGGCTATGTAGTCATGCAGAGTGGAATGTGTGGGCAGAGTAGGGGAGGAGAGGCGCACATGAGGAAGGGCAAGAAAGAGGGTGTCTCACGTCCCTGCCACCACTTTAGTCAGTGATTAACTGTAACTGCTTACTTTCCTAACACTGAGATTATTTTCCTTTAAACCCATTCATTTTTCCTTTGCAGAGGGTAGGATGTATTTCTCCTTAACTTTATCACAGTTTAATTATCAAATAAGACTTGTGCATTTACAGTACACGTTATTGTGGTCAACGAGCACCTCTGACATCACATACACATCATTTTCCTTGATTGCTCCGGCTCAGGAGTAACTAACCACTACGTTCTCAGTGTCTATCACGGGTCAGGAGAACTTTGTAGTTGTGTATCTTTAGTGCTGCAAAGACCACAATGCCAAACAGCATTTTTTCCTTTACTCATTTGGCAACCAATTGCTTAGGATTAATATTCACATACTATATTTCAATGCAGAAATAGTATATTGATTATAGAGGGTTGCCTTGGACTCTGTTGGAATTAATGTGTAACATAGAGTAAATACAAATGCTGCCTATAATTTAAGAACAGTTTACATGACTCCACAGCGTTAAGTAAGGGAATATTGTCCTATAGAGGCTCTTTTCTCTTTTCCTATTTTATAAACAAGAATTTAAACTTCTGACTTAGTGTTTGCTTCTGACTACTGGCTGCTTATGATATACCAGATACTCACTTTTGTCCACATTATCTCAATTTAATTGAATATTGTGAACGAATATTTACAGCCTAGATATCTGGAAGTATATCAACTGTAAGACAGGCCATTTCTCCCTCAAACTTACTAGGTTTCATAGGGTTAGGAGCTGAGTTAGCCATTCCTTGTGCCCTCCTTACTCAGGTCATGCATTATGTGGGTTAGAATGGCAAAGCTAATTAGCTGCACCTCACAAGGCCCAGGACAAGTACCTCAGCCTCTTCACAGACCACTTTCACTTCAGTGAAATGAATGGTATTTAATGCATAAATACCTCATGCAGCTATGAGGATCACATGGGATACAGTCTGTAAAACACTCGGCAATTAAACAATTTTTACTAGCTCTTTCAGAATTTAATACATGCATTTTTAATCATATTTATCTCCTTCCCTCATTTCTCCCAGATCTATCTCATTTTCCTACTTTGTATCCTCTTAAAAAAAAAAAAAGTACAATTGTGGCGCTCATACTCCTGGAGGTGTGGCCTTCCACTGGAGCATTCTACCTGCTAGGGACCACACCCTTAAAGAAAACCGACTCTTCCTCTCCCAGGATATATCAACTGCCCAGAGCTCCTTAGCTAGGAACTCAGTCTAAGACTTTTACTGTGCAACTGCAGCCTATTAATATTAGTTTACTTTACCTTTATTTATAAGAAGAGGTATTTACATAGTGACATTTCCTTTCTCTATTACAGCCACACAACTCTTTCATCTCTGTAGTAAAATGAAATTCATACGCTATGATCCTCTTGTTGTCAGAGGTCTCCCATTTTACTTTAAGAAAAGCTTTGTGAGGCGTTGAGTGTTACAAATTTCTAACTTTCATACAGAATTTTACAACTAAGAGACGGCAGGGAAATATATATATATATATACTAAATGGTATCAGAGGCCTCACTAATCCATTCAACAAGTCTGAACAGTGGTTATTGTCCTGGCTTATAAAACAGTAGAAAGGGGGATCAGGCTGAGTAGCCTAGACAGTGTCACACTGTCTTTGTGAAAAGTCAGGAGGAAGGAAACAGTATCTCATGATGCACCATAATACTTTTCATTCATTCATTGGGATCAAGCCAGGGCTTTGTGCAACATGGGCAAGCACTTAGACACACTCACTCTTAGACACACAAATTCTTTTGCCCCTGAAAAAAAATTTTTGGCCCCCTTTTTGAGACAGGATCTTACTAGGTACCCCTGCCTGGCTGGGAACTTTGCTCTGTATACTAGGCTGGCCCTGAACTTGTAGCAATCCCCCTGCTCACATTTCTCAAGTGCTGGAATTATAGGTATGCGCCACTAATCTTGGTTTACAACGCCTTTTACAAAATGTTTTCTAGCTTCCTCTCCAGAGAAAACTACTTAAATTATACGCAATACTTATGCATATCAATCATGTACAAACACCTAATATTACTATAATCCTATTATATATTTACAATAATTAAAAAAGTGAATAACAAATTCTTATATCCTGTTTTCACAATGTAACAAAAAATACAGTAAAGTTGGAGACCAGTCTGGCCAATGAGACCTATCTCACAAAACTATTTTTTTCATATCAAGTATTTATTTACTTAAATTAAATCATAATGCAGATAAATTAATGCAAAAACAAATTAAATCATAATGAAGATTAATGAATTCATTCTTATTGGACATTGAGCTATTTCTAAGTCATCACCAAGTTACATCAACAGTTCCTAAATCTTCTGGGTCTTGGGATCCCTACATTTTATCACTTATTAGTGAGGACCCAAAGCTTTTGCTCATATGGGTCACATACAGTTCATTGGAACTTACAATGTTAGAAATTAAAACTAAGAAAAATATAAAATATTTCTCTTTAGTTACTTAAAGTAAACTAACACATTTTTATTTTGCTGTGTAAAACATTACAACTGCACTGTCTTTATCTCTAGTATAATGGAAGACAGCTGAATTCTGAAGGCAACTGAATTCTTAAAGCAGGCAGGTTAAATATGGATATACGATGTTCTCAGTTGAGTAGATAAGGAACACAGATAACACTAGAAGAAGTGCAGTTCTTAAATAGTCTTTCCAGAAAACTGGCTAGTCTTCCATGACAGCAAACCAAAATCTGTTGCATGTTCTCTGCAGATCCAGCTACACCATGAGATCTGAAAGTACTACTGGGGACTTTCTGTAGGGGCACATTAAAATCAAGTCTATTTTACAACTCCAAATAATGATCATTTGGAATATATTAAGTTAGTAATTATGCAAAGCTTTAAAAATTCCCAGTACAAGTACACAGTATGAGGAACTTGCGGATTTTTTGTTTATTTGTTTGATTTTTCAAGATAGGGTTTCTCTGTGTAACAGCCCTAGCTGTCCTGGAACTTGCTCTGTAGACCAGGCTGGAACTTGCTCTGTAGACTGCCTGCCTCAGCCTCCTGAGTACTGGGATTAAAGACCGGGTTAAGAATTTGTGTTCTTTAATAGCACTTGTAGGCAGGTCAAAAACATCTTAGATCTCTCTCAAAATCGTAGTCAGATACAAGAATTCTAAAAGTCTAATTTTTTTCACTTGAACGAGCTTGGTTTTACAATTGACAACGAATATATCAACATTTTTCCTTGAAATTAAAGGCTCTGTTAGGTCTTTCCCTAAGACCTCATTAGTCATTTTTACAAGTAAAATGATATTCTACAAAAAACCCAGCCAGTTTAGTTTGCAATTATACGTTGTATCAAGTGCAGCAGATCTTAGTGCATATGTGCCATTTCATCAGAGAAAACAATAAAAAGATGCACAGTCAAAATTTGATGAAATAATTATTATTTCTTCATCGAGGATATTCTTAACTGAAACTGTATTTGAATGGTCAGCAAGAATACAGTGTAGGGTTGAGAATGTAGCTCAGCTCATCGAGTGCCTGTCTAGCATGCATGAGGTTCTGGGTTTGATCCCAAGAACCACATAAACTGGACATGACGGTGCACACCTGTAATCCCAGCACTTGAGAGACAGAGGAGGGAGGATCAGAAGTTCAAGATTACCTAAGGTAATGGAGCAATGCTGGAATACATGTAATTCTGTCTCAAACAACAACAAAACCTACATAGTAGCCATCCTGCTTCAAGCTTGAAGGCAGTGGTACCTATCAGTCCTTTCATGAGGGTTAGTGTCTCATTAGGAGAATGGCCTTGACTTTATGGTCCATCTGGAGGGAGGGCTGTGGATAGCACATCAGGAAACAATGTTCTCAGAGATGGAGATAGCAGCTCAGCGGTCAAGAACTTTTCTAGCACATGTTTGGTCTAAGGGTCTTAATGCTAGAAAACACATGCTTATTGGTAAATATTTATTCGCATTCCTAATGTAGTGATAATTTCTTAGAAAAAGAATATAAATTATGTGTATAATTTTAGTTTTTGGTTTCAAGACAAGGTTTCTGCTTGTATGGCTCTGGCTGTCCTGAAACTCACTCTGTAGACCAAGAGGGCCTTGAACTGAGAAATTCACCTGCCTCTGCCTCCCAAGTGCTGGAATTAAAGGCATATGTTTGTATAATTTTTAAAAGCATTTGATGCATATTACCAAACTGTTTTCTGATTTGGCTAAAATATTTTTTTATTTCCAAAGTTGCCTATAAATTTACATATTTCCTCAGCCCTTGCTAAGAAAAATAAAATGCCTTCTTCAATTTAAAGGTTTAAAAGTTGTGGCTTTTTGTTTGGACCATCCTTGCTGTCATCAAGTGCAAACTGTCCCACAACTGCCAGGCAACTCTGCATATTTGTTTCTTTATGTCTCCATTTTATCTTATTAAAACAGAGATTTTACTCTACCTTGTCTAATTCACTAGGCTATCATATGAACTAAATAAAATACAAGGAAAAACTGAACACATGCAGACAGACAGACAGACAGACAGACAGAATAGATAACTGAGGGGCAGAGAAACGTTAACAGTACTCTAAGGAAGTATACAAACTTTTTTGTCTCACAGAATTTTGTTACATCAAAAGGAAATAGGTTTGGTGGCTTAAATTAACAAACTTTTCACTTTTAAGAAAAATCTAAGTTGTTTCCTCCCCTTAAAATAAGTTATATTATCCTGTCAAATTACATTTTAGAGGGAAAAGGACATAAGGCAAAATTCCCAACTGAAGCATACATGTAGTTTATTAATGGCAGACCCAAGGTCAGCTTTCTTCCAAGCCAATTCTAATCTGAGAAGATGGGTGGATTAATTCCTCTATACAAATGCAACCCACCCAGACACAGGGGTGGGGAAAGTCACCCAAATGAACTGACGACCCCAATTCACTGCATAGTTAGACTCTTTAAACATGTGGTTTTTTTTTTTCCCACGGACACTAGGCCTTTGTTTCAAACATACAAAAGCCCAGAGTGACCAAGTGGAAAGCAACTGTCCTCTTTGGAAAGGAAGGCTGTCACTCCAGGAGGTGCTAGCCTGTGGCTCAACAGTGGCCATCTTACTTCCCTGGGACTTCAGCTTAACAGCCCTTACTGGTACTTGTGACATTACCCTGCCAGTCCCTGCAGGTCCAATACCCTGACAGGCCATTATGAAAAGGCTCTCTAACAGGGCCACTGGCTGTCAGAAGTCACCAGCTGGCCTGCCACAGCCCTGCAGTCGCCAGGGTCCAGCTGCCAGTCTGGGCGGTGCTGTCCATGCTGAGCAACGTGCCACCCAGCTGCTGTGTGGTCACATCCATCTGGAGCTCTCTAGCTAGACAAATCTCTATGCTGTCAGATCTCTTCGGCAAGCCTTGTTATGCAAATCCAATTACTCAAGTGTGCCCTGTAACTGCTGGTTAAGTGCGCCTAGAACCCATCTCACACTGACTGTCAGTTCACGTTTTTTTTTTTCCTCACCAAAAGTACCTCATTTATTCTTGTTCTGCTAGGCCCATGTATCATTAAAGCAGAACAGCTAAACTCCACGGTATTCTAACCTCTCTGCAGTGGGTTCCTGTTTTCTACATGGAGCTCAGAGGAAAATTAATTACAAAACAAAAACCTTCTAATCAGACACAGCTGCAGATTCCCTACATTTGATGGAGGTGATTTGACTACTAGAAATATGAGACATTTCAATGATTTGGACAAAAGTGGAATTATTACATAAAGCTGTAGTAACACTTTTTACTAATATCCAATTTTATATTTTAAAAAGACGACAGATTTTTATCATATTAGGCTCATGTTGATGGCTCCTCGCTCTTTCTGATTTCCTTTCTTCCCTGTACCAGCTCCTGGACATGAACTCTCTCTATATGAATCCCAACTCACCCCTTACTTTTTCTCTCTCAATAACTCATTCTAAGCTACCACTGATTTGAAGATTATTTGGGAAGTAAAATTTTTAAAGTCTAACTATTTCTACTCCAGTCGACTGAGGAAAGACACCACAATGGTATAGCCGTAATTTAAAAAGTCTCACCCAAGAAATATGATTATAAAATTAGACACTTGAATAAATTGAGAAGGGGAAAGATGAGTATCAGCAGCTGTCCTTTCAAACTTGTAGTTTCCAGGATTCGAGTCCAGCAGTTAGAAGAGAAAGGCCCTCCATAAATGTCTGTTTGTCAATTGCAAAACTGTATGAATGATGTATAACCAGCATTATGAAAAAGCATTGATATCTGGACCTCAGTCCCTCGAAGCATGAACTGGAGTAGGAATGTTCAGGATCTTTACTCTGGAGGTCACAAGTCACTGCTGGCTGCAGACATGAGCCAGATTTGCACACTCACACTTCAGCTTTAAAGATCAGGGACTAGTCTGCTTGCTACATGCTGCTACATGGTTTTAGGTTTGCTTCATTGTCTAATTTGACTTGGAAAATGGGTAAGAAAGAACATCAGGCAAGAATTATGATCTATGAGAATATAGCATCTTAAAATATACCAGGAAAACACTTTATTTGCTAAGACATTTAGTTTCACTAATTTATAATTCTACATAGTGAGTTCCAGAAGTTGGGGCTACGTAGAGAGACCCTGGTTCAAAATCCATGACAAAACTCTTACAGTATGGGGCTGGAGAGATGGCTCAGTGGTTAAGAGCATTGCCTGCTCTTTCAAAGGTCCTGAGTTCAATTCCCGGCAACCACATGGTGGCTCACAACCATCTGTAATTAGATCTGGTTCCCTCTTCTGGCCTGCAGGAATACATGTATACATAATAAACAAATATTAAAAAAACTGTCAATAAGGCTTTGAAAAAAAAACTCTTACACTATGATGAAGAGTGGCGTATACGCAAATACACAGAGTAAAAGTAAAACAAGTCTTCAAAATGGGATAAAGAACAGAAATGAGAAAAGAAGAATCCTTGGATCAAGAAACAAAAAGAAGAGAATTCTAAGTCAACATAAAAGCAAAGACAGGTGGCACTAACCTGCAGTACCTGCACTGAGCCTATTTAACCTGCAATAACCTTGTTGCATTTTATAGGCTACCTAATACCTAAAATACTTCTAGTAAAATAAACAAAAAAACCATGTTATCACTTCCCATGACTAGTACAAACTAGCATGCTTGGACTGTTACAAGAGAGTCCTCAGGCACCCCAGATTTACTCTTCCCCTCTGCCTGAGCCATTTCCCACACCATAGCCGCTATCATCTTTTAGAGATTCTAATGTGATCACAGTGCTTACAAGTTTACAGCTTCTCGCTACTCTGCTCATGAAGAACAAAATGAGCAGCATGTCTAAGAAGGCTTAGGCCAGTCTCTCCTCTGACGCTAAGGTAGACTTAGTTTTGTAAACATGCCAATTTTCTATAAAGTCCGTGAAATCCCAACAAAATTGTTAAGAGGATGCTTTTAGAAGAACATAATAAAATCACTCCCACGTTGCTTTGGAACAAGAACCAAGTAAAAGTTGTTTGGAAAACTTAGAGAATTTCGCGGGGGGAGGGAGACTATCCCTTCCAGATAATAAAATACAGCAATATAAAATAAAACTGTCCTCTAGAAAAAGAATCAGCCATGACCTATCAACAGGATCCTATAGAGAGCCAAAGAACACCACCAAATATATATGGGAAATGAGAGCATGAAATTAACAGAGTATTTGAAATTAATGAAGGAAAGATTTTTATTTCATTAAATGGATTTTTAAAAAAACATTATGTGTTTTATGTATACAGTTATTTTGCCTGTATGTATGTCTGTGTACCACATGCATGCCTGGTTCCCCAAGGCAGAAGAGGGTGCTGGGCCCTCTAGAACTGGAGTTACAGACAGTTGTGAGCCACCACATCACAGTGGTGTTCTTGACTGCTAAGCCACCTCTTCAGTCCCCATTAAGTGGGTTTTTAAAAGAAAAAAGTAATCTAGATCTCTACTAGATTCCCTCCATCAAAATAAACCACATACAGACCAAAGAGTTAAAGCCTAAAAAATAAAGTCCTAACATAACTAAAATAAAATTTGCATGAATTTTAAAGTCTTATAAAATGAAGAGGACAAGGTCTTTTTTAAAAAGGTCATAAAACTACGAAGTCATAAAGGTAAGACAAAACAAAACAAAAAAAGTGATTCAAAATGTCTGTGCTTTGAAAGGTACCATAAAGGACAGACTAACAGATAATAATTTTAACATTTATATTTTTCCCTTACATACTCATACCCACTACAATATAACCTCCATAGAGAAAGTGGTGTGTGTGTGAGTGTGTATGAGTATGTGTGTATGTATGTTCACTGCTATATTCCTAGGCTTCTAGGCCTAGGATAACACATGGCATATACTCTAAAAGTAATTGCTGAATGAATGAATGAATGAATGAGTACCTGATATTCTGATCTCAGTTAGAAAGGGTCAATGCTTAAAATGCCTCCTGGCACACTGAAAATTGAACCTAACAACAACAACCCCCCCCAAAAAAAAAAACAAAAACAAAAAAAAAACAGAAAAGGAAAAAGAAAAAAAGAATAATTGAAAAAATAATAAAAAACAAAAAACTTTATAACTAACTGATAATAAACATTCTCTCCCATCTATGTATTTTGTTTGTGTGTTCATGTGCAGAGCTGAGACGAGGACATTACAGGGTTGCTCCCAGCCTTACTGCTTTGGGACAGGTCTCTCGGTGAAAATGAAGCTTGATGTTTTGGCCAGACTGGCTGGCTTCCTGCTAGTTCCCAAGACCCACCTGTCTCTACCTGCTAATGCTGAGGTTACAGAAACACATAGAGCTTTTTAAAATGTATGTGCTGGAGATTCAAACTCAGGTCTTCATTTTTCACACTCTTACCCACTAAGCCACTGCCCACCCTCATTGATAAATAATCTTAAAATGCCAATTACCTAACTTTTTAACCTCTCAGATTAGAAATGTGGAGATAGTTTCCAACAGTGAATAAATCCTCTCTACTACTTTGTGCTGTTACAACAAATCATCTGAGATGGGGTCACTTATACAGGACAAAAAACTTTCTCAGATTTTTTTGGAGGACAGAAAATTTAAGATGGAAGCACCAGCAGGTTTGTGGTTAGTAATGGACAGAGCTCTGCATCCTATAGGGGAAAGAATGCTATGCCATCCTCAACAAGGCAGGAAGTGGGAAAGCAAAAGAAGGCTAAGAGACCAAACTCCCCAGGTCAGACCCTTTCATAAGGGCACTAACCAATTTCCGAGCAGTGTCCTCATAACCCAGCATCCTCCCCACCCTAGTGCACTGAGAATGATTTCCCAGCACAAGAAATCTGAGGAGCACATTCAGATCAGATCACTCCCCTACACCATGAGTGTATAAACTGTTGAAACAGCTGGCAATCTCTACCAAATCCAAAATACAAGTACTCTGCTAGCCATGGCAGCAAATGCCACACAGTACCTGCACTAAGAAGGACAGTCAGGAGGACCCCAAGTTCAGAGTCAGACTGATTTACACAGGCAGCTCTAGGCCACCCTGTACTACAGAACAAAACCCTATCTCAAAAAACAACAAAATATTAGTTAATTTAAATAAAATTCATATATTCTTTAAGCTGGCAATTCTGTTTTTAAAGAAAAACACATGGAAAGATCTATGCTCGTGAATATTTGGAGTTGCCTCTTTCGCAACAGTAAGACTGTTTGTATCATAAATACTTTGTAGTATTGAAAGCGGTAAAACAGACCTACTACACAGTACAAGACACATTAAATAGAAAGGTGGGTTTTAAAACAGAATCTAATTTTCTTTTTAAAAAGTGTACATAAGGCAATCTTTCTTCAACTACAACACACAGAAACATTTGCGTTTTTGGTAACTCAGGTTGGCCTCAAGCTTGGTGTTAGTGGAGGATGAATTCCTAATCCTTGTTTCTACTTCCTGGGAATGCCAGGTTTACATGATGCTGAGTTTGAATCCAAGGCTTCCCACATGCTAAGGACTGTTCCTAATGATCCAGAAGCTTTCAGAACAGAGGTAAGGATTCTTCATTTCATTTTAAAAAGAAAAGAAAAACATGAGCAAAGAGGAAAAATTAAAAGATAAGCATTAAGAAAACCCAATGGCTATGAAGCCATGTTTATAATAATGTATACTGTTACTTCCAAACAGGATTTTAAGTTATTTTCAAAGATGGCATAAACATGTGGACTATAGCACTAAAGAGAGAACACAGATCTCTCAAATTTACCAGTACTGAACCAAGACCTGGCAGACAGTGAAAATGAGGTATTTTTAAAAGCAAAATATACAAGTGAAATGGAAATCATACAGAAAAGGAAAGGATTGGAAAATGATTGTTATTAAATACTAAAAATACAGCCTGTAGAAAGCTACATGTTGCTGGAAGTCACTAGTCTTCCAACAGCTTAAGGAGCTAAAGCACTACGAGGCAAACTGCCAATGTCTAACAACCAGATGCCTCTGCGTGCTGTATCTCTAGTGCTACAACCCCAGTCAAAGAACTGAGTGGACTCCAGGTACCACCAAGACCATCTACCATTCTCTCTCTCTTCTCTATGATTCAGACCGACTAAACCCAGGGCTTTGGGCATGGTAAGCATATCTACCAATGAATTTAACTTCCTGCTCCCCCATCTGTTATTTTAAGCACAGATTATTAAGTCCCCTCAATATAGGTTTAAAGACGATTCCAAGGTCAAGGGCATCTTGGGATATATAATCTTCCCCAATCTGAAAAGGCCAAGGGAAGAAGATTTAGCTCAGTGCTATGAGCTTGTCCAGCATGTGCAAGGGCTCTAGGGTTACATCATCAGCACTGGAAAAACCACCTACCCAAAACAACAAAAAGATTATAAATATTGCTGTCTGGTGGGGAGGGGTTCTCTATGTTGTCCTGGCTGTCCTGGAACTCGTTCTATAGACCAGGTTGGCCTCAAACTCAGAGATCCATCTGCCTCTGCCTCCCAAACACTGGGATTAAAGGCAGGCACCAAGCCGCTCAGGGAGTTATTATCTTTCCTTTGTCACTATTCATTGGCAGGAATATATAAAGCTAGAACATAAAATATAAAGAAGCTTGAAGAAAGAGTTTCAGAGTCAGGAGCATCAATTTCTGATTGCCTCTGTAAAGAAAGGAAATACTAACATACATACATGAAGTTTGAGAATAATAATTTACAAATCACCTCATATACTCAACTGGAGCTATAAACTTGCCTTCGCCTGTATCAAAGCATCTGAAGTAAGAACTACCCAAGAAAGAAAAACTGTCTTCAGATACCAGGTCATTTGATGACACCTCTTACCTGTTTTTACTAACACATTTACTTGTTAGAAGAATTCAATCAGACATGTATATCAATCCAATAGCTAGGTAGGAGCTAACACCTACAACCAACACTGATAAACCAGGACTGCATAAAAGCTACTGGAGTGTACAGTTACCTTAAAACACCACTAGTCAGGCTAAGACAGACAGGAAAGCATATCCTAGAACATAAGAAACTGTCACAAAGAAATATTTTGGGGGAATAAAAGTAAGAAGAGCTATAATGGGTGAATCAAAGACCTCAACACTTAGTCCCTGGACCATTCATTCTATAATATAAAAGATCCCTGTAACTCGCTGCTTTCTTCCTTCTTTGATAAAGGACATTTCTCCCTAGAAGTTCTGGTGGAAAAGGTTTGACTATCTCTACCACTGATATTGTTTCAGACAAAGCTAACCCGTCATTTATGGTTTGCATCCCTACACTGTCTAACAGAAATTAGAAGTATACACGCTTGCTGATCTGATGAAGGGCTTGTTGGATAATTTGAATACAGTGATTCCATTTTCAGGAAGCAGAAACTAATCCTTTCAGATCAAACTTCCACCTTAGGAGTTTTAGTACTACGTTTATCATACCCAGCAAAACCGCCAGAGAACAGCTCATCTGCTACAGCAGAACAGAGGAAGATAAAGGTCTCCAAAGCCCTAATAGCACTTTCCCAAAAAGGGGCCATAAACTTAACACCGCTGACAGCCAAATGCAATCTGTTCTTTGCAGACCTAGACAGGAATTGCTTCAATACTATCTTTCCCTTCTTCCTCACCATAAAAACTACTCATTCCTGATTGAGATGCAGAGATCTCCGTCCCAAGATGCTTAGGAGATTAGGAACCCACAAATACCAACAAAGACGGGAAACGAGGACTTTGTTCCCAAGCTTTACCACCATTTCCCTTCAGAAATGACGCATCCACTGAATACTGAAAAGCAAAGCAGAAAGTCTGCCCCAGCACAGTCAAGACAAAGCAGATGTAACAGCATCATCTCTGCCAGATAAAGGTTTGTGCAGAACACCTTAAAGAGACACTGACTTGCTCCTACTCATCCCTTTAGATCATCACTGAGAAGGAATAATTGAAGAGTCCTTCAGAAAGCAAGTACCGTACAAAGACATGTTCATATACCAGCGCCAGGCCAGTCAGAGTTGTGGTCCTGGCATCCAAACAAAAAAGTATCTTAAATGCCTTCTTCATATGTAATTTAATATAATGTAAAAAAGGATTAAAAGGAAAGAATATTTACAGAAAAACTGTTCTACAGAAAGAGAAAAAAAACTACAAGAAATTAGTTAATTTCCCATCTTAAACTTTATTTTGTATCTTTTGTACTTAAATTCTTTATTAGTTTTAAAGCTTCATCAGGAGAAATTAATACAAACAAAACAATACAAATAAAATTAAATAGTATTTACTCAAAATTAGTTCTTTTTAAAGAGTCTTCTCCCCTAAAAGAATTTGCAAGGAAGGTTATATGTAAATGTCTGGTGGCTCTTTATTAATAGTGTGTATATTATAATTGCATCATATAAAAATTCAAGAGCATTTAAAACAGAGAAATAAAAGGTGAGCCATTCACTTTTTAATTGCCAATGAAAATAAAAGTCAGAGTTACTATGGTATGTGGAAGAAATAACAACAAAACCAATTTATTTCTCAGACAATAAAATGCTTTGGTGGAGTAACAGAAGAGGCAAGTCAAGAGGTACAGCCATTAACAGTGGGGAGCACAGAAATGTACGGCCATGACACCACAGACTGCTCATTTCCTACTCTCCCCCAAAGTTCTAATTCCCAGAGTCACGTGACAGGCATATACTACAGATTAAAAAGTGCCAACAGTTTATTTTTGGTGTAGTGCCCAAATTATCATTCAGAAGAACAAATGTGACCCCTGTAATCCCAGAACTCAGGAGATAGAGGCAGAAGGATCCCAAGTTGAGACCAGCTTAAGCTACACAACGAATTCTAGTCTAATCTCTAATAGTAAGATACCATCATAAGAACAACAATAACAAAGACAGCATTAAACAGTAAAGAGTGGCAGTGTGCACCCCAGTCCCAGAGCTCAGAGGCTGAAGCAGGAAGACAACCTGAAGGACACTTTACACTATGGAATGAGGCAAGTACGGTCTATTTGGTGAAGCACTGCTTCATGGGGTTACTGTGGTTTAATATGGTGAGGCGCCATGTAATAGGGTTAGTGCGGTCTATATGGTGAGGGACTATATAATGAGGTAAATGTAGTCTATATGGGAGGCACTATCTGACAAAACAAGCCACTACGAGCAGTGTTTTCCTTAAATTAAATTTTCACTCAAAAATAGTACTCCAGAGTTCCCCAACTTTCTCCTTTACTCAATAAAACCATAATTCCATGGCATCCATCACTCTGTTCATCTTTATTACCAGTTTTCCCACATCATCTTCCCTTCCTGGCAACACTGTCTCAGGTTCACACTCACACACCTTCTGGAAAAATTACAGCCAACCTTCTTAAAGTTGTACCCTCCATCTTAAAAAATAATAACAACCACATTTAAAAAGATGCATTTATTCTTTTTATTTATGTGTGTGCCACGGGAGTTTCCATTTACCACATGTGTGTAGGTGTCTGTCTGAGAAGGCCAGAAAGCACTGAATCCCTTGGACCTGGAGTTCTAGGTGCTACTGACGCATGGAAAGATCAAGAATTGCCCTCCCCTGCCCCATGAATTTGCTGTCATGCGCATTCTGGCAAAAAAAGATAATATATATCACTGATGCAAACTTGGTGTTCCCATAATCACAGAAGCTACTAAAGCGGAATTCTCAATCTTGCTAATGCTGCAACCCTTACATATAGCGCCTCATGCTGTGGTGACCCCAGCCATAACACTGCTTTTGTTGCTATTTTATAACTGTAATTTTGCTACTGTTTTGAATTGTAATGTAAATATCTGATACACAGACAGTCTTAGATGAGCCCTGTGACAGGGTCGTTTGACTCCCCAACAGGACTGGGACCCACAGGTGGAAAACCATCACACTAAAGCATCCTTACAATCCAACCAACAACAAAGAGCAAAACCATACAAAAGTAGTCTTGATTGAATTTCAGGTCTCATCACTACCGAGTGAGTGACTTTCTATTCAGTAATAATCATTATTTCCTTGGAATATCACCCTAGGAATCAGAATCTATTTATATTAAAGTATTTAGGGGCTGGCAAAGTAACTTCATAGTAAAAACACTTGCCCTGCAACTATGTAGATCAGAGTTTGGATCCTCAGACCCTATATAAATGATGAGTAGGCTTGGTACCCTGCCTGTAATTCAAGCCCTGGAAGACGGAGACAGATGACCCCCAGACAAACTGGTAAGCCAGGCTCACCACATCAGTGAGCTCTTAACTTGAGCAAGAGAGTCGGCTTCAAGGAATAAGACAAACAGCAATGGATTCCTGACATCAATCTTTGGCTTCCACATGCATGCACACACCAGCAAGCACTCAGCATACACACACATGTGCACTCACAAAGGAAAGTTTTTCCTCCAGAAATTTTTTGCTTATCTTCTCTCATCCTTTCCTTTAACAGCAATTTATATAATAAGCATTTCTGGAAATAACTTGGTATATTGTAAACAGAAAACTCTGGAATGAAAGCCCTGTATATATTATTTCCAAAACAACCTGGGGACTCGTGGCAGGCTCTTTAGTGCTCCGTGCTGCAGGATATTACTGGTTTGTTTCCCTTTTGAACACACAACACAAGAGGAAGGGCCTTCTTGTTTTTTTCTCCAAACTGCTGCTGAGTTTCAGGGAAAATGCCTGTGTCACAAAATCAGACACATTAGGGTAATTAAGCACCTGAAATAAATCTTAGACTGTGCTACATGAGAGCTGACCGGCTGTGTGCCTCCCCTAACCTCAACTGGGGGAAGAAGGACAATCTTGGAATAAATTAAAATGCTCACAGTGTTAAGTACACTTGAAACACTTTCCATTGCCTAAAAAAGTTTGATAGAAGCAGAGAAGCCTAATGGGAGGAGTTCTGAGGTGGGGAAGTTGTGTACTCTTAAAATGTGGTCTGTTTATACTCTAGGCTGGCCCTGAACTCTCAGCAGGCCTCTTGCCTCAGCTTCCCGTAAGATTCAGGTGTGAACAACTACTACATGACACATGGATTCTCACATTTGAGTGAGGAAGCCGAAGGTCACTTGTGTTTTACTGGACGGAAACAATGAGAAATTTTGATGTCTTTATCTAATCAGCATTTTTAACCCTCATTGATATACACAATCTTCTGTGACATTACAAAATCTATCCCAATAGCTTTAACAGAGGACCTTATGTGGCGGCTCTTTAAAGGTGTAATCCTGAAGGGAAGTCGAGACTCTTTCTGTACTTACTTCAGTTAAAACCAACCTACTCACCCACCTGCACTCACCAGGGTATAATGGGAAAGAGATTTCTTGGAAGGTTTTAAAAGAATCTGATATGTGAAACCTGCTTTGTCATTGTTCTGAATTTCAGATATCAAGTGTGCCAAAGTTGAAAATGCTAGCCCACAGCTGTAAAACACTGGAGCCCTGCCCATCTCCAATTTTACAAATTCCAAAATTTCTGAGAAGTTCTTACTTTCATTTTCTTGGCTATTTTTATTTTTAAAGACTTGATATTTCATTACTCTTATTACTTATTTTGCCAAAAATGCAATTTAGATCAACCTTTCATTACTTTGAAGCCAAGTCTAGGGCTGACAAGATAGCTTAGTGGCTAATGATGTTTACCACCAAGTCCGAAGAGTCTAAGAATCCACATGGTAGAAAGAGAGATGCTGTCTTCTGACCACTATTCGCATACCAGGGAACACACAACCCTGCCCCCACCTCATAAACAAACAAATAAATAAATACAGGTCTTTACTTCTGGCAGCCTACAATTAAGTGAATATGCACACCAAAAGAATATTTTAAAGTGGGTATCTTTAGCAGGGCAGTGGCAGTGCACGCCCTTAATTCCAGCACTCAGGAGGCAGAGGCAGGCAGATCTCTTGAGTAAAGGCCAGCCTGGTCTACAGAGTGAGTTCCAGGACAGCCAGAACTATTACGCAGAGACACACTGTGTTGGGGGGATAAAAAGGATAATAAATAAATAAATACATACATAGATAAATAAATTAATAAAAATACGTTAGGCGCTTTGATTGTACACCTTTGATCTCAGTGCTCAGGAGACACAGGCAGGCTAATCTCTTTTGATACACTCTCAAAAATAGAAATAAAACATAAAAATAAAAGTGAGATATCTTAGTTGCAGAACTTGGCCAACTTTATTTGTAAACATTCTCATTCTTTACTGTGCCACTGGTTAACTTTCTGCATCCCAATTCACTTCTTAAAGACCCACGCCAACAGCCTACACCACAAAGTTGCCAGCACTGTTTACATAGTCTTGAAAACAATACATTTCCCACTGCTAGATAACTGACATCAGGCATGGCCAGGCCCAGCCAGGCCCAGTCAGGAAGTTTTTGTCATTTTTCAGCCTCCTTCTCCCAAGCAAGAACATCCTCACACATCTTTTAAATTATTCGTTTTACTTTTTAAAACTTCTGGATGTTTATTATCTTGGCAGCTTTACTTTTTCTCTGGACGGATTAAAAGGTAAGTTTAAACAATTTCTGTCTTTCTTTTCCCCTAATGTATTTGTGACAACCAGAACCCAGTGTTACAAGTACAGTGATAATGATCTTTTTACTATGCTAACTCCCCACACTGGCACAGCTATCCTGCTATCTGTAATTTAATTGTCTACTAAAATGTGACTTTGTACAGTTAAAGCCGGTTGATGTCTAACCATCTTTCCTAGCAGTGACACCTGATTATCTGACGTGTTTCTAAAGAACCTAAAATCTACTTAGTACTGATTTTACTGTCATCATTTCTTGTTTTATTTTTGCTTTTACTATTATTTAACATTCAGATGCAGTATGTCATTACTTTCTTGCCTAATATTTTAAAAATTACAAAAAATGCCTAATTTTAAAAATCAAATGTTAAAAAAACTCTCTAAAGCTCAACGCCAGTTTTCTTTCAGAGCCACGCTGACCGCCTCCTAACAGTTAGTTCGCTATTCCAGCCATCAGAGAAGCAATGACAGGCTTTAGTCATAAGCCATTTCAAAGGTCAAAATGCTAACTTTTAAACTAACATTTAACTGAGTTAAACATTTTTTAATTTTAAATCAAATGAATATACTTCTCATCAATGCAGTTTTATTGTGCAAAAACTCCGAAACATATACAAATGAAAAATAATTCAATACATTTCAAATCCCAAAATGTTTCCTTCCATCCTCAATGGCTTTAACACTCAACAGTTGATACAGCTTTCTTCCTGTCTCATCTGAACTAACCACCCCCAACCCATACCCACCAACACACATGGAATGCAGATCATCTAGGCCAGTAGTATTTACAGTGCCCCTCCTCCGACCTTAGGCAGTCTTATCTTTATATCTATATGGATGTTCCCATGGCAACATTCATTCAGGCCAATACTATTTCCAAGTGAAATGAGAGCAGCCAAAACTCAAAATGTTTCATTACAAAATGGCACACATGCTAATGAATAAGGATTTTCTACCCATCACTATCATTAATGAAAACAATTAATTTTTAGAATTTCAACAAAACAGTTATTGCTATAGAAATAATTAAGCACAGTCACTGTAGACAATTTTTTTTATTACACAAGACTTGCATTTACTTATTCTTAATACATAAATCTGACATACTGGGCCAAGAAGCCTGCTTCAATTATAATTATGTATACTAAGTACAATTTTTATAAAACCAGATTACTGTATCAAATTTGATTTTTTTTTAAATGTTGGCTACAAAGCTCACAAAACCTGAATGAGAAAAACTGACACGCCAAGAAGCAATTCATGAGCAGCAAAGGCGATTCCAGACATGGAATCTACATGGAAGCTACAGAGGAATTACAGCAGCATTTTGATGTGAAGTAAATAGAAATATCAGCATACAACAAAGTTAAAAAGCAGACTGTTATATCAAGTTTAAAAGTAAAATACACAGGGTCAAATGTCACACATAGCACTGTCTAGACCACTTTCAAATGTGAACTTATAATTTTAACACAAAGAAAGTCTCTAGTAATATAGAATATATTTTAGTACAACACACATGTTAACCAATAATTCACAATATAAGAGGACAGTAAGAAAGGGAAGAGTTTTACTAATTCACCCTGTGAAAGGGAAGTGTTTTATTTTGTTGCTAAAAGAGAACATCAAGGTGGGAGGTCTGGCCTTTACTTTGAAAACATATATGTTTCTTACAGGCTTTGCACATTAAGAAGCCCCAGAGAAGAGGCAAGGGTATACAGTGAGTAAACTTCATAAAGAATGCTAATAAATGATCAAAGCCAAGTATTAGTCACCTCTCTGCACGTTAAGTACACACTGTTATAGAATAAAAATCAAGGGATTATACAGGGAACTGCATTTATTCCAACTGGTCATCTCTATTAAATAATTTAATTGTTTTGGTACTGTTTATTAACTTATATTTATAATGGCTCATGAAAATACAACACGAATATGTATTTTAATGAAAAGATCTCACTTTTATAAAATTTATAATGAAGTGCTTTTTTGTTTTATATTATCACTTTTTAAAAATTAGCTGATTCAAAAAGCTATAAAGATTCGTTAAAAACCAGTATAGAAAATTCAAGAACTTACCTCAAGACAACTTTTAAGACGTGAACATGAACTGCCTTCATAGGTAAGCTTGTGAAAAAGACCAACCTGAACCTTTTAAAGACCTCGCCATCTTTTCAAAAATTCCTGTCAGTACAGCCTGCTAACATATTTTCATCAGGCATGTGTATGAGCATTGAGCAGCATGTATGTGCACAAGGCTGGGGGTTAATTAACAGCACTAACGAATTTTGAAATATCTGTGGGCATGTTTACAAGAAGGATCCCTCATCTATTGTCCAGACCAGTGCAACAAATAGATAGATAGAGAGAGAGAGAGAGAGAGAGAGAGAGAGATAGCCAGACACTGTATTCATTTTGCTTTTTAAAAAGATAGTCTCTGTAAATGTTCATTTTGATTCACTTTCCGATCAACCTAAAAATACGGTATCTGTAAAACTCAAAAGTCTCCTCAGCTCTCTAAGAACACTTTATTAACTATCAGATGTATTTTTAAGCCAACATCAAAAGCAAAGATCTAGGAAATGTCTTACATTCTCTCAAACAAAAACTAACGTATTTTAAAATTTTTCCTTCATCACAAGCAGATTTGGAATGCAATGCCCCCTGGTGGCACATATGATCTCTGAACAAGACTTAGGTTTCTACAAGTTGAGCATTCCTTAGAACACCAACTACCTCTTTTCAACTACTCTACCATCTTCCCCAAAGATGGTAGAATGGTTGAAAAATAATTGTATTCAGAAATTTTAAGGTCTTTAAGCAATGAACTGCATGAATGCACAGGACAATTTCCTCGAGGTTTAAACCATAAAAGGAGGCAAAACATGTTTTCACAAAGCAATTTTGTTCTAAAGTTTTCATTTCAAATAACAAAATGTTTAGGGAGGAGGGTGAGGCTGGAGTAACCAAGTTGCTTTGTAAAATTACACTGTATAATTAATTCCATGGTAAGAATGTTTTTATGGTGTGTTTTGGTGACCTTTTATTACCATCAAGTTCACAATGCTGGTGGGCTGCCTTTTAATCCCTCCGCAGACAAAAGCCCTAAATAAACACAGATCCCTTCCTGGGAAAAAGTCCACTCGGTTAAATGGTAAGGAAATGAGTAAATCATTAGTAATCTTTAAAGCCAAAGCTATAAACTCAAGTTACCTTCAGCTGAAATGAAAGTGTCCTGCAAGAGTTTCAAAGTTCTGTCCCAGATAGAAATCTCCAGCTCTTGACTCCAGACTAGGCGCCAGCTGATAAACAAACAATTTAAGTCAAGAGCTGGAGAATTCCCAGCTTTTTCATTTAATGGCCCTGGCCAAGAATATTTATTGCCTCCAGTTTTATTCTCACTTAGCTCTAAGAGGGAATTTAAACTCATCATTATCTCAAAGCTCATACAGGCAGCAGGCAGCTCACCTGAGGCAGCTCCTCTTACCGGGTACTAGTTTGAGCCTCTACTAGAAGTGATGTAATAATATAAACTAATTAACCACAGTTTTATGTTGACTTTTTAACAAGCTAAATAAATTTTGTTCAATATAGTTTATATTCCCACTTGGGATAGTAACAATTCCAAAAAGTTTAACTTTATAGTTTTCAGAACAAACCCAGCAGCTGAAACGGAGGGGACAGAGTCTGTCTCTCCCTCCCCACAAGCTTGTGTCCTGCTCTCTCGCCACCCTACTCAGGCCATCCCCGAGCCCACTCTGCATCAGATGTGGACTCCTTCCTGTCAACATCAATGTCCCACCAAAGACACTCTGTTTCTGAGTGGAGCTGAGTCCAAGGTCTAAAATGTAAATGTTGGATCATGAAAACATGATTTTATATGAGTACTAATAAGAATATAAATAAGAATATCAAAATTCAGCCCAAATAAAGGCCATGAGATATCATCAAATATTTTCAAGTGCTGATTTAAAGTTGCTATTACAGATTCCAAGTCTTGAAGTCAGTTACATGGTCGTTCTTATGTCTTTCTTAAAATTATCTCTGAGTTTTAGAAAACTCTCATCTCTACCCAGGATTTTAAATGAAAACAATTCTTTCAACAATCTGAATGCTGACATTTAACAATTACAGGAAATAAACTCCTTTCTTCAGATGCTCTCCTAACAAAAGAATGTGAAATGAGAAAGTTCTGTAGCCTAGCATAAAGGTTTCATAAGTTATTAGAGAAAAAAATATTATTTTCCTCCCGTTTCTTCATTTTCAGCAGGTTTTACAAACCTATCTTGGCTAGAAAAGCCAATTACCTATTTCAGTGTCTGCCAAGACTTTTTGTACTCTTACTATACGGACATAGCACATTAAAAATATTGGTTGCTTGAAAACAAGTATTACTCTCACACATAAAAAGAATTACAAGCAATGAAATTAATTAATGATAAAATTAGTTGTATGCCAGGCCTCACACTGTTTTATTTTTTTTTAAGAATTTTTTTTAACAATACCCTCTGAGGGGCAGCAAGGGACAAAGGATTGTGATGACAACAGCTTCTACTGCAACAAAACAACATCCACTACTGTCTTTAAATATCCCAATGAACATAAGGAAAAAGCCCCTCTATTTTTCATACCCTTGATAAGTGAAGCTAAATACAAAACAACAGTCTACCATCAGGTCAATTAAATCCCTGTAAAACAAGAAAGAGAAGGCAAGACCAGTGTTCCTGTTCCAACAGGAAAGAAAGGAACCGTCATGAAATCTTCAGGCAAATTTAAAATGTTCCCAACTAGAACACCCAAAGGAATGCAGGAAAAAGATATAACTGTATGGTAAATACAAATACAAAGAGACTAATTAAACTTAACTTCATGTAATTTTTATCTACCAACATTATTAAATTATGAAAATCAGACATCTGGAGAAAATAACTATTTTCATAGTACTTACAACCAACTCTAATTAATCAAATTCTCAATTCCATCTTTTCTCTCACCCCTCCCCAAGTGCTACGCCCAGATCAAACAAAATAAAAATATGCAAAGCATTAACATGACTGTTTCATGCTGTTTAGAAATCAATAATGCTAAGTAATAATAAATTACACACAAGCAGCAGCTTCAGGTTTATTTACTGAGTGTATTTCAGTTTTACATAAACAGAGGTAAGCACTCCTAACCGTGTGACCAGACCCAACTGTGTCTGGTCTCACTTACATCCTGAATGGCAATTAAAAGACATTAAAAATACCCTAGGATTACTGCAGGCAGGACCCCTGCCTCACTGATGTGCTCTCCTGCCTAGCAGTGTGAAGAGAACACAGTGCCCCCCAGCACAGGCAAGGGCCTGCCAGGAACAACCTTTGTAGAGAGTGAGTTTCAACTGAAAATTACAAGGCAATTAAAATGTACCCTTGAGAGGCAGAGATGAAGGAATCCCAAAAGAGAGAATATGTGGATAGAAAGAAAGTAGACCATTAGTAGCAGTGCCTATTATAACAATGGATAGCAACAGCAATACTGGAAACATTTTTTCTGTCTATACCTCATTCTCCCATTGTTTCCTTGGGATATAAACTACCGGAGCTATATCATTATACTATCTCAAGCACTGAGTCAGGGTTAAGAACTGACTGACTGACAACTTTCAGGGGACACTTGACTACAACAGCTGCTGCAAGGGAGACTTAGCATGCCAAAGAAGATACGGAGATTTTTATGGACGCCACTTCAGAGCTCATTTCAAATAAACTCTTGAAATGTATTTACAAACATTTCTGAACTACCTGTGTGAACTGTAGAAAACCTCAGGCAAGATCCTCTAGACACAAAAAGGATACTTAATGGACACAGGGTGATAATAAGAGTCTCAGGGAATGAACTGACTAAAATAATTAACTCAAGTTAGTGTATTCTACTAATGAATCTTAAGTAATTCCTAAGGAAATGGAGTAGGCTACCAAAGCTTAAGTACACTTTAACTTTTTAAGCTACTAAAACAATCAAAATCTGACCAAGGAGAGTATAAACTTCATTAATATTTTTAAAGAGAGTAACTCAGTCTCTCATTCTAAAGTCAATGCTACAACACACTTTCACATTTCAGTTAGTAAATGATGAGAGTTTCCAATTAGAGAGTAACTTGAAAAATATACTGCAACAGTGCTGTAACTCTTGGAGCAGTGAAGCCTAGTCCGGTGTGGTACCTCACACTGTAATTCTGGCCCATAGGATGAAACAAATTCAAGGTCAACCTGGACAATAGAGCAAAATATAGTCTCAAAGGAGAGTTAAAAAAAGGAAAAAAAAAAAGAGATCTATGAAAATTTAACCAATTTATTTCAAAATAAAAATTACAGTAACTTTATTGAATAATAAATGATACACCAAACCTCATAAATGTTTAATGAATAAAATGTGATCAGTTTGGAAATAAGCATACGTTGTGGAGTAATCTTTTTGTACATTGTGAAAATATGTCTTTGCTAAGGCATCTTCTGAGTGGTTTAATAAAGAGCTGAATGGCCAATAGCTAGGCAGGGAGAAGTTAGGTGGGACTTCCAGGCAGAGAGAGAGGAAGAGATGAATCTAGGTGTGAGAGAGAGGCCAAACAGATGACACAGAGAGGAAACAGGAAGTGCAAGATGGAGAAGAAGTAAAAAGTCACAGGACAAAATGTAGATTAAATATATATGGGTTAATTTAAGTTATAAGAGCTAGTGGGACAAGCCTAAGCCATAGGCTGAGCTTTCATAATTAATAATAAGTCTCAATGTCATTTTTGTGAGCTGACAGCCCAAAGAAAAATCTGTCTACACAAGCATATACCCATAAGCCTACCACTCTTGGGCCAAAATTATCTCAGGGCCTGTACCTCAAGGCCTGTAGGACAGAGAAAAGCCTGGCTTGAGTCTGAGTGAGGACGAGACAGTAAAAACTAAGTAAATAAGAAAATGAGGCTCAGGAAGCCTAGCATACCACCATTATCAAGGTAAAGAACATTTATCTTCCAAAGTTTCCTCATCCTATGTCTTATTGCTGCTGTTTTGCAGTAGTAACACTGAACAAGAGATCTGCCTTTCGATCATTTTTGTTTTCTTTTGTTTTTTGGTTTTGAGATGAGGTCTTCTCTCTGCCACCAGAATGCTAGGATTATAGGCCTGTGCCCCTATGTCTTCCTTAATAAGCTCTTCTTTCACTTAGTTACCTCTGTGTGTAGGGTATGCACATGTGGGAAGGTAGGAGGGCACAGACCAGGGCTGAGTGGTGGGTGTCCGCCTCTGTCTCTTTTCACTTTGTTTCCTTGAGACAGGGTCTCTTACTGAACCCGGAGCTCACATTTTTCTTGCAGCTAGCAAGCCCCAATAATCATGTGCTCCACTCAGCCCGCAGGCCTGTGCAGGACCACAGCCAGCTAGTGGGAGCTACGATCTGAACTACAGTCTTCATGCTTTCACAACAAACTTTCTTAACAGCTAAACTGACTCTCTGAGCCCCACTTTGAGAAATCCTCAAGTAGAGAAGGCAGAATCGCTAACAGTGAGCACTGTGCTGTAACAGCATCTCTAGAACTCACTTATCTTGCATAAGAAAAATTTCTACTGAGTTAAGAACAGAGTGTAAGGATGAGCTCAACACTGGTAGGTGAGACAGCACAGAGAGCGGGGCACTCACTGCCAAGTCTGACAACCTGAGCTTCATGCCCAGGACCACAGAATGGAAGGAGAGCAGCAACTCTCCCAAGTCGCTCTAACCTCCACAAGCAGGTTGTGACACTCGTATCCAAACAAGGACTCACACAAAATGAATAAATAAGTGTAAAAACATTTCTAAAGAATGAACAACATCATATACGGCAATACCATGTAAGCATCAGGAAAAGAAGTACTATAACCATCCTTCTCCCTCAATGCATCAGACACATGAAATTTGATAAAAAGAATTTGCTTTGGAACAGAAATAGCAACATTTCAGCCTAAAGCCAAGTAAGACTGCCAAGTTGTAAACTTTTCTAGGAAAACGCTGTAACCGAAATGCCAACAGACCCTTAACTATAACAGTGCTAGGTGCCAAAACAGAAATGGTTTTTGGTTTTGTGGTCCTTTTACTATAAATTAGATACAGATCTAGTGGAAAAACAGTAGGTATCAAGTTCAGTAAGAGTAAAAGCCAAGATTGCATACTTGATTTTTAAATAAGAATGGAGACTATATGAAACTTTCATTGAGATATAACCTGTAAATCTGGCAATTTAAGGGCAACTCCTTAATAGGTTTCTGTGCTTACTACTTCATAGTCTAAGAACACCTCAAATTACTAAAACATAATCCAGGCAAGTAGAATATAAAATCAGGATTCCTGGTAGGAAAGTGTTACTCAAGCACACCAGTTCATTTATTTAATTTTGACACTAACTCCTAAGTGAAACAATCCAGCTTAGTGTGTCAATCATGCTTGGCAGCACAGGAAGCTGGAGCTAACTGCCAGTGCCACCTCAAGGCTGCTCGACTCAAGTTCTCTGTGGAAACCTACAGACATATTAGGCAACAGGTGAGTCTATCTTTAATTATTCAAACACAGTTAAGTATTGTAATGATGGTGGTGGAGCAGCTTATGAACCTGGTCATTAGTCACAAACAATGATTTTAAATTTGCTTCATGTCTGGCATCTATACCAGAAATGAGTTACTAAACTGAACCACCACTGTAGAGGCAAATACAGCGCCCCCCCACCCGCCAAAAGATGTGCATATACCCAAAGTAGTGTGATGACTCCAAGTCTCACAAAGATGTAATTTGCCCTGAATAAAGAGATTATGACAGCATGCTTTAGATGGGTATCAGGGTTTAATTAATAGATGGTCTGGTTAGCGTTACTTTAATAACCACAAGGTATTAAATAAAGACTGGTGTAAGAAAGGGTAAACAAGTAAAGGCTATTATTCAACCTATCAACCAAGTACCAGTAACATCTTAGTGATAAGAGTCCACAAACAGGAGACTGTACAGAACAGTTCCTCCATTAAAACACACCACTCTCCTAGGCCTCTACACTCACATCTCTGACTATATGTCCCTTTCTCAGGAAGGCCATCCATCACTCTATAGAAAAGGGCCCTCCCATTAGTCTCTATCTCCCTAATCAGTACTTTTATTTCCAAGCACTAATTATTGAAATTCCTGTTATTTGCTTACTCCTTCTATTCCCACTACACATATGGTCCAAGAAGAAAAATCCAAGCCCTAGTATCTGAAGTATACCAAATTGTAACAAGTACTAAACAGACATTTACTGCATGGCCGTGTCCCTTGTGGTCAAAGTATTACAGTATAATGAAGAGTATTACAGTATATGTAAGCAGTAAGCAATATAATATATATCATAAAAATTATACAAACACAGCATTTTTAATTGCAAGACATTTTGTTGAAAGGGAATGTATACATACCTTTTCTTCTTTTTATGTGTCTGTGTCAGAGAGGTACAGCTTTCATGTGTGCATATGTGAGTGTGCAAGTGCAGGTCAGCTGACACTGGAGGGCTTCAAGCACTCTCGCCTTACTTTCAGTTTTAATCTTGTGTATGACGTGTGTGTGTGTGAGTGCTTGCGAGCCATGGCATACATACAGAAGCCAAGAAGACATGCTGTGTGTCAATCTTCTACTTCCACCTTGTTTGAGGCAGACTCTCCGGTCCCCACCTTCATCTTGCTGCAGGTATGCTGGGATGGCATACATGTGCTACTGCACACAAGCTCTATGTGGGTTCTGGAAATTCAGACTCTGGCCCTCAGGCCTTTGTGGCGAGTATTTACCCTGGTGCTTAATTATCCTTTCTCACTACAAGCTCCAGGCTTCTAACATCCAAAAGAACTGAATTTCTTCACTAACAGAGCTAATGATGTGAACTAAACAACTTCCTTCCTTTGTTTAAAGAATATTTCCCAAAGAACTGTTAAATCTAAACTTAAATTCCAGCGGTTCCCATGGGATATTACAGGAATTCATCTGAGGTTTCCAGAGTATATCTTTAACATATATTTTCCATTTCCAAACTCAAAAACTCTTTCAGCTGCTGTAGAATCAGCTGTAGAATCAGTATGTTAAACCCAGTGTTGGTTTCTCTTTAGATATCCATATCAGGGTATGAAAGAAAAATCAGAACAGGAATAGCCAGCCAGCTCAGGGTGACCTGCTTCTCCATGGCAAGCGGCCGCCGACAGAAGCTGCTGCAGAGGAGCTCCTGTTCTGCACAGGGCCTGGGAATGCTGCTCTTCTGCATTAGTTTGCACTTAGCAACTGTTTACAAATTACTAGTATGTTTTTCTACATTCTAAACTTTCATGTAAAGACCTTCTCTTGTTCAGAATACTACGCAGTTCAAAAATGAGGAATGACTTGCAGGAAAACCCAAAATATTTAACATTAATCTTAATATTTGTTTATTTATTTATCTACTTATTGCAGTCCTGGGGATTGAACTTGGGGCCCTGTGCATGCTAGGCAAGTGCCCTATCATTATCTTAAAAAGGACTGGTGATGTGGTTCAGTGGTAGAGAAAGTCATGTTTGATTGTTGTGAAACATTACTCTAACTATGTAAAGATGTGTTGTATTTGTTTAATTATGTAAAGATGTGTTGCTGTTTCACCTTGTCTGCCTAAGACACCTGTCTGGTTTAATAAAAAGCTGAATGACCAATAGCTAGGCAGTAGAGAGACAGGTGGGGCTGGTGGGCAGAGAAAATAAGTATGAGGAGAAAACCAGGCTTGAGAAAGAAGAAAACGAGGGTGAAAGAAAGGGACATGCCCAGGGCCAGAAGCAAGCCAGACACAAGAAGCAAGAAAGTAGGACATTCAGAAAGAAAGGCAAAATGTCAATAAAGAAAAACAGATTTGACTAAGAGCTAAGATGAGGCCGAGCATTCCTAACTAGCAACAACTCTCCCGCCTCATGATTTGGGAGCTGGCTGGTGTTCTACAGGAAAGCCTGCTACACTTGATCCCCAGCATAACAGACATGAATGAACAGGTAGCCTGGTAAAGCAGGAATAAAAGAAAGGAAGAACTCATTGATTCCTGATTCAATCTTATTAAATGTTCACAGAACTATACAATGGAGATATAAAATAAAAAACATTAAGGTCTACCCATTTCTGAGTCTAGCAGAAGAAACAAGTGCATAACCATAACACAGTCGTCAAGCTCTGGCATAGATGTGATGCGATGGCACAGAAGACAGACATAATAAATTCACTGCTGCAAAATAAAACAGTATGTCTTGTCCTGCTTCTTTCAGGCACAATCCGGTTTAACTCCCATGGGCTTACATCTTGGAAGGGATCATGTCCCAGGAACAGCCACTCCTGGTGGGGATACAGGGAAGACAGCGCTTACTTCTTCCTCTGCAGCTTATTTGACTAAGCAGCAGCAGCTAGGTCATCCCAATCAGGAAGGACTCCCAAAACCGGCTCTAACCCACTCTGTCTGCAGAACAGAGGTCATACACAGTAAAATATGAAGCAATATCACACTCCTATTAGCTGTACCACCAACCATGTATGAGTCTGAGCTTAACTAACATCTCCGTGAATTCTTTTCACCTTCATAAAAGGGTGTCACACCACTACCTTGTCTATTTTTCATAGTTGTTTTTTCAGTTGAGTTCAACTTAATATTTTAAACATTTATTGAAGACTAACAATGTTCCAAGTATTATACTAGACAGACTGAAAGGGCAGGCTCCCATTATGTATAAAAATGAATGTAATTTTTTAAAGTCCTGGAAGTAATCCAAACATGCATCATAGCAAAAAGGCTGAAGTGTGATTATTTATATAGACTATCACACAGAAGTTAAAATTAATGAACTACATTTAATAACTATGTAATGACAAGACATTCATGTACTTTATGTGGTCCTTTAGCCAAATAGGTAAGTACAGGCTGACATTCAATTACACTTGTTGGCAGGCCATAAACCCTGATGAAGGCTGACATTTGTCCAAAACAGAATGACTTTTTCTTTGAGAAGAAGTCCCTTTGGAACAGAGTGTGGTGGGACACACTGCAGTTCCAGTACTATGTGGCAGAGGCTGGAAGGTGCCAAGTTTGAGGTCAGCCCAGATTTTGTAGCAATATCTTATTTCAAAGACAAATCAGAGCCTGTTGGATTACCTACAAGTTATTTCAATACTGAGAAGGCAGTTCTTTCTAATCCTCACAAAAAACTGGAAAAGCTAATTAATGCCTCTTCTAACACCATGGACAATACAGGAACAGAACAGAAAGCGACAAAGCAAGTCACAGAATATGCCCATGATTTCACTTCTAGAATGTTCCAAACCATGAAAAAATAAAACTACTGTTTGGAGGTTATAAATGCATAGTCAAAGGCTGGAGAGATGGCTCAGAGGGAAACAGCACTGGCTGCTCTTCCAGAGGTCCTGAGTTCAATTCCCAGCATCAACATGGTGACTCACAACCATCTATAATGAGATTTGATGCCCTCTTCTGGTGAACAGGCATACATGCAGGCAGAACACTGTATGCATAATAAATAAAGAAAGAAAATACATAGTCAACTATAAAGCAGGAGAACAGGATGTAAAATTCAGGATACTTGTTATGTAGTCAAAGAGAAAAGGATGGGGAGTACATAAAAACATCAATGTCTGATGTGAGAGGCAGTCCAATTACGTGGATCTGATTAGACACTATAAACATACAAATGAAATGTCACAATGCATCCAATAATTATGAACAAGTACTATATTAGTTAAAACAAAATGTCTTTTAAAAAGAGAATTTTGAGGGTAATAAATACTAAAGTTCTCCCCTAAACTAGGTGGTACCTATCAGCTCAACATCTACTTAAAACTTCTTACTTTCCCAGTGCCTTCTAAACACAGTGAATGGAATGGGGAAGGGCAAAAATATGTGCAGTATTTAATCAAAGAAATTGGGTTTTTAAAAAAAGACTTCATATTCTTAAAAAAAAAAAAAAAAGCCAAAACCCCTGAAACAAGAGAATTAGCGGCTGAAAGAGCAGAATGATATCTGAAAAGGACATGCACAGTTTGGAAGCTTTTTAAAAAGCAGCATCAAAGAGGTGAGCTGACGGCCAAGTACTCTGAACAATGGCACCAACATGGTGTGGTGACAACTTCTAATAAAGATAACATATACAGAAGTCAAAAACCTTCAGTCTGCTACTTCATACATACCCTGTGAAAATAAGAAAGGAATAATCTTTGTTACTCCCCAGAATATTACTTAGTAAGAAATGGAAGTACTGGATGGGGTTATCATCTGCATCTTGAAACACTACACCATCTCAATCATCCAAGTTGAAAATTTCGCTTTTATTTAAAATGGTGATAGAAACTGTGGTATAGCACCATCTGCACGTGTACACTGCTATGTTTATAGATAGAAATATATGAGTCTATTTAAAGGTATTTGTATTTAAAACATCAGGGGTGGCTGCATGGCTCAGTGGGTAAAGGACCTGCTGTGAAAGTATGAGAACTCAAGTTATTAACTCCAGCACCATGGAAAAGTCAGCCAGACGTAACAGCAGACATCTGTACCTCAATGCTGACCCAGGAGGCCAGTTGAAACGGAAATCTCCAGGTTTAGTGAAAGGATCCTATCTCAAAAACTGAGAGGGCAGCTAGACTGCTTAGTGAGTGAGGCACCTTGCCATCAAGCCTGATGACCCAAGTTTTCACAAACTCCCAAGGTTATCTTCTGACCTTCAAATGCATGCAGGCTAAGGCACGCGAATGCACCAAACAAATAAATAAAAACAATAAAGAGTAATAAAGGAAAATACCCAAAGTTACTCTCCAGCTCTGAGACAGATACAAAGAAAGGAATACGGGAGAAAAAAATTAAAGGTTTTGTTCAAATGATTCAAAATACTCCGTATTCGAAAACTGATGAATACAAAGCTTCCATGATGGGCGGTAGTGGTGCACACTGGAATCCTTTAATCCCAGCACTCGGGAGGCAGAGGCAGGAGGAGCTCTGTGAGTTCAAGGCAGCCTGGTCTACAGAGCGAGTTCCAGGATAAGCTCCAAAAGTACAGAAAAACCCTGTCTCAAACAAACAAAAAACATAGCTGGGTCAATTCCAGGTTACTAAACTGTATTCTCTTCCACATTCCTCCTCCCTCATTTTATTTGGGTAAAACATAATGATTTCTGTGGGGAGGGGTTCGAGACAGGGCTACTTTGTATAACATTGAAGCCTGTCCTGGAACTAGCTCTTGTAGACCAGGCTGGCCTCAAACTCACAGAGATCCACCTGCCTCTGCCTCCCGAGTGCTGGGATTAAAGGCGTGCGCCACGATGGCCTGGCTAAAATGTAAAGATTTTTAAAGTTGCATATGTGACACACAGGTAATCCTTTATTTAACTGAGAGAACACAGTCTTGTTGTTTTTGAGACAGGGTCTCTTTCACCATGTAGCCCATTCTGGCCTGGATTTCAGAGTAATCTGCCTGCTGCAGGTTCCCTGCTAATAAGATTACAGGTGTGCTCAGTTTAGAGTCATTTTCAACAAACCATATTTACACATAAAATAACATGAGAATAATCCATCATATTAAGTACCTAAAAAATAACTGAGGACCATATAAATGTAAATAGGCTGCTATTATCTACTAATTAATCTCATAATGATCAAGTGTCAAACCAATTATTTATCACAAACTATCCCTATGCAAAGCTTTTCATCAATAACAGTACAAATCCAGTTGCTTTCGCTGTCATATTAGGATTTAGACATTGCTTCGTGAAAAGAAAAGGATAATTTCAAGTGTTTCTGACTATTTCAGGTTGAGGAGACAGCTCAGCCAGCAAAGTGTTTCCTGCATAAGCACAAGGACCTGGCTGGATCCCAGGTAAGAACAGGCACCTATCTATAGCCCCAGCCCTCAAGAGCAGAGACAAGCAGATTCCTCAAGTCTGTTGGCCAGCACAGCCAATAAGTCAATTAGCTCCAGGTTCAGTGAAAGACTATCTGAAAAAAATAAGGCTGGATGGGCTGGCAAGATGGTTAGTGGGTAAAGTGGCCTGCTGCCAAACCTGACCACCTGAGTTCAATTCCCAGGATCCACTTGGCGGAAGAGAACTGACTCCCCTCCCACAAGTTGTCCTCTGCTTCTATACATGTGTGTAGTATAGATGAAAGTGCATACACACACACAAACACACAAAATAACAGGGTAAAAATATTAAGTGGAGTCCTGCACGATGTCTCAATGGATAAAGGACTTGCCACCAAGCCTAGTGATCTGAGTTCAATTCCCAGAGACCACACAGTGGATGGCAAGAACAGATCTTGTCAAGTTGTCCCTTTAACTTCAATATGCATATTCTCATAAAAATAAATAAATAGAGAAATACCAAAAGCTTTCTAAGTTAAGGCAGAGAACAACAGAAGAAAATACAAATATTAACCTCTGGCCTCCACATGCACATGCACACGAGCACACACAAACATGTACGTACGTATCCCCACCACCACCACCACCCAAAAATCCTGGGTTCTGAGGACATGCACTCAGACCTTCATGCTTGGACTACACGTGTTTTACCCACCTAGCTTCCCTAAGCCCTGGAACAATTTTTACGCATTGTTGAGTGTTCTTGTAAGAAATGCTGTACAGGACCATTGCTCACTTTTTAATCAGGCTGTTTGCAGTAGTGACTCAGATAATGTGCAGCTCCTTTCTCCCGTCTTGTAGGTTACCCTGTTGACTGTTTCCTTCAGCATGTGATTTTGCTGTTGATTGGTCCAGAAAAAGCCACACAAGGTAGCGGGCATTCCTAACCCCAGTGTTACTGTGACATCATGGGAAGAAGAAAGAGGAGACTCCTCACCAAGAGCTGTGTATCATCTCACTTAAAGAAAGAATTGCTCAGCTCATCAATTTCATTCACAGCCCCAATAGCATTAGTATTTTACCATCAAAGAGCCTGAATCAGGCCAGGAGATGGTATAGTGTGTAAGGCACTTCCTGTGCAAGCATGAGGACCAGGGTTCACATCCTCAGCATCCACAGACACCAGGTGACCACGGCAGCTCACCTGTAATCCTAGCACTTAGAAACAGGGCATCCTGACTAGCTAGAGCAACTATGTCGGTGAGCTCTGGGTTCAACAGACTTACCTTAGTGAATAAGGTTGTGAGCTCCTGACGAAGACTCCCCAAATCAGCCAGGACCTCCACATGTGTGCACACACTCATGCACCCACATTTAGTACATGCACACACCATATATAGACACAGTCTTTAAAAGTATTAGGCCCTAGAGAGGCTCAGTAAGTAGAGCATCTGTTGCAGTCTAACAAGTGCGATCCCTGGAACTCATCGGAAGATGGAAGGGGAGAGCCAGCTCCAAAGTCATCCCCTGGCCTCCACACATCTCACACACACACACTAATAATCAACTTTAATTAAGTGTCTAAGTACTACTACAGATATTTATGCTTAAATTTTATATAACTAATTCATCATAACAAGAAGAGCTAACAATGATTTATTCCTCACTTATTGAAGCCAGGCAGTACTGGCACACGCCTTTAAACCCAGCAGTGGGAGGCAGAGGCAGGCAGATCTCTGTGAGTTCGAAGTCAGCCTGATCTACAGAGGGAGTTCCAGGACAGCCAAAGCTAAACAGTGAAACCCAGTCTCAAAAAACAAACAAAAAAAATTAAAAAATTAAAAATGAGTTGAACATGATAGTGGATCTCTGATCCCAGCTCAGGAGATAGGGACAGGAAAATCAAGGCCACCCTGGGCTAATACATAAGACCTATCACAAATAAACAAACAAAATAACAACAACAATAATAAAGGACTATAATGTTTTACAGCAAAACCATTTTATTTATAAAAAATAAAAACTGATTTAAGTTATATTTCACTTATTTTTTAAAAAGAGCTATTGTTGTCTACTGGTACAAACGCATACTTATCTTTCCATATGTATAGGCACAAACATACACAGAGTTTTTCCTACTATACAGCAATTTTGGAAATGAAAGAAAATCACACCCAAAATCCTACCCATACCCATGATCCTGACAAACCAGCAACCTGCTATCTCCACACGCCTACCATCCCCACACACCTGCCATCCCCACACACCCGCCATCCCCACACACCCGCCATCCCCACACACCTGCCATCCCCACACGCCTGCCATCCCCACACACCTGCCATCCCCACACACTCAGTCCTACTATTATTTGATAGAAAATTAGATTTTAAGAATTTCATTAGTGAGTCCTTCGCTTCTCACAAAGATTATTATGTAACTTTTAGGCATGTTACACAGTGGATTACAATTACAGATTTTCTAATATTAAGCCATCTCTACATATAGGTAACACAGAACTTGTAATGCTTGATTTCTCTTATTTATGGCTGGATCTGGTCTGCTAATTATGTTCTTAAAGGCTGAACATCTATAGTGTTGACTGACATTCACCTATCATTCTCCCTGCTGATTCTGTTTACTTTGAGTAAGAGAGTTACAAGGTCTTTTTTAGAATGAGTTGGGAAGTATTTCCTTACTATCTACTGTCTGGAAACATTCACATGAAACTTTGATGATCTCTGCCTTATATTTTAATAACAGTCACCTGAAAATCCACCTGGGCCTCATGTTTTCCTTGAGGGTCAGATGGTTTTGTTTTGTTCTTCTTTTCCTTCTTTTTTAAATCTCTTTTCCAATTTCTTGAACAGTAGAGTCAGTCAAAATGGACATCAGATATTCCAGGTTGGCCTCAAACCCCCTATGTAGTGAATAATGACCTTCAACTCCTGATTCTCCTGCCTCTGCCAACCAAGTGCTTGGATTACAGGCATGCACAAGGACATGTAGTAACAGGGTGCTGGGGATCAAACCCAGGGCTTCCTTCATGCTGGGCAAGCACTCAATCAACTGAACTACAGCCTGAGATCCCAACTAATTATTTCCTGAACCAGTTCTTAAGCTTCCAGGTGATCTATCTTTATCATGCAATAACTCAACCCAAAAAATTGTGTAACTTTTACACAAATTTACAGGCAACTTACCATTTTTGTTTTGTTCTTATTTTAATGAGTGATTAAGAATCTTTACAGATCTAAAAATAACTGTGAATACCTTGGAAGGCACTAATCCAAGACGGCTACTTTTGACAAGCAGAAATAGGTGCACATGTATTTTAGACAACACTTACCACCAGAAACAGGGGCATCCATGAAAACAGCTCCCATTTTCTCAACTTCTTTCGCCAATTCTTTTGAAACTGAAGGATCAATAGTGCTGGAATCTATTAATAATGAGCCTTTCTTCACTTTTCTAAGTATAAATAAAAATATTCAAGTTTACAACTCTGCATAAGTAATTCATACAACTATTTATACAACCAGAATCAGTTAAAAACTGCTAGACGATCAAAGAGGCCTCTGGCATGGTACTGAAATAGTTGAAAATCTGATATGATTTTCATGAGTAAATTCATGTTCTAGATTAATTTCAGTTCAAAGTAAACCCATATTATTCAGAAAAACAATAACAAAATAAAAATCTAATAAAGTAATTGGTAAAGTCTGGTATTAGGTGAAATGCACCAGCCTTGCTAATAAGTGAAGTTAATATATAAAAAAATTTTTAAAACCTATGAACTTTAAAGGGGTATTTGACTGGATTTAAATTTTTATTTGTAGAGTCACTGGGTCTTAAAAAGCTTAAGACTTTAGTAAGCTACACTGTAAACTTCCCATAACCATATCATTTTTGCTAAGAATAAACACAAGCAACTGAAATATAGCTATTTGCTTCAAGAGGGCATATTCTTTTAATAATGGAAACATTTTTAAAATATTATTTTTATTAATTATTTGAGAATTTCAAATAATGTATTTTGGTTATATTCACTCCCTTCTCCAGCTCTACCCAGATCCACTCCCACCCCCTACCACCCAGATCCTCCCAGATCCACTCACACCTGTTCTAATAGAAACTTTTAAAAAGCAAAATATTAAACAGGCAGAAACAGAAATAAAGAGAATTTTCAAAGATGTTTTTGTGGCAAATTAAAATGCATCCATTGATAAAGATGGAAACAAGAACACAGATATTTTACATAAATCTTTATCATTCTTACAGTAAAAGCTTTCTATTTATGCTATGATTTCAGGACACGCCCCTGAAATAGTTCCCTTACATCTATAAGGCAGTGCTTATTCTAGTGGCTAAGAAACTCTGACCTATATTATAATTTAGCTCCCTGGTCTTAGTGGTCCAAGACAACAATCTTAACTACTGGTGAGGCTGAAGTAGAAGTTCAATATCTGTCTGGGTTACAATGTTACATGGCCAACATAAGCAATTCAGTGAGATCCTGTCTCAAAAGTAAATAAAGAAAGAAAAAAGAAAGAAAAACAAAACAAAACAAAACAAAAAAAGTAAATAAAGAAAAACCATATAAAACAAGGAGAACAGTTAACAATTATATGCAAATTTCCCAAAGTTCTTATTTATTACTAGTGCATGTATATGATATGTGTGTGGCTGTGCACATGGAGGTCAGAGGACAACTCTGTGGAGTCAAAGGGCTCCACCCAGAGCCATCTCACTAACCATATATTCCCTCAATTTCTCCCTGCAGGTCTACTCACCCAGGGATGCACAACCAAGACTGGAAAATCAGAACTCAGTATGAAGAAATATTAAAAAAGAAAATGCGGAAAATCGCTGTTTTAAAAAGAAAAAAAGATCCTAGAGTCAGGCATGGTGATGCACACCTTTGATCCCAGCACTTGGGAGGCGGATCTCAGAGATCAAGGCCAGCCTGGTCTACAGAGCTAGTTCCAGGTTAGCTAGGGCTACACAAAGAAACCCTGTCTTGAAAACAAAAAACAATGTAGACAGATCCAACAGAGTGGGTCTGTGTGGGTGCACTCCACACAAGAGACATGACAAGTGCTGCTAGAAATCACCTCAGTACAAAGCCTTTACTTCATGTAACAGAGAAAATAGGATTAAAACCTACCAATCTTCTATGGTATTATTTTTAACAATCTTCAAAACAAGTAGGAAATCATCTCAAAATTACTTAGGCACTGGGTGTGGATAAAGAATCCTGACGGGAAGGGGGCCCGGCACATCACTGAGAAGGCCATTATAGTTTAATACGAAACCAAACTCTTCCTAAGCACTCCCTGGACAAAACATGTCTAGTAGCTGGCACCTCCTCCAAAGTAAAGTAAAGTAAAGGATATTAATAAATGTTGTGTCACTACACATGTTTTACTAACTCTTCCTTGAGAGGTAAAGCAGGCCATAACTGAAGCAGGCTAGTAATGAGTCAGCCAGGATGCCTCAGGACCACACACACTGTGGGTCTGTCCGCTGGATCCATCCAAAATGAGTGCCACTCAACCACCCCTACAATCTAAACATTTATCTTATCAGTTTTCTGTCTAATATCCAAATGTCTTTTCCTTCCAAGTCTGTTAGTTTTCCAAAGTAACTCAATTTCCCCAAACCTCAAATTTCACACATTACGGTTTTCTGAAAGTAAACCTCACTTTCTTTTAGACAGCGCTATCAGAAATCAGTGTGTAGGTGACTCAAGTGTCTACACGGCATACGACTTCGTCCTCCCTCTCTGCTGAGTTCAACAAAAAAGTAAAGTAGAAATAGGAACCAGAAAGCCTAGAAAATGAAATCCAACCACTGTCATTCTGACATAACCACAAGGGTTTGGCAGTAAGCAGCAATTCACCAACAGGTTTACAGCGCTAGGGAAGACAGACACTGGTAGGAAACACTGACCAAAATTATACTTTACTCAGAGAGCCACTGCTAATACTGAATTCCAGCTTCCCAAAGTCCTTACTACAGATAGACTAACCCAGAGGACATATAATAACTTTTTATTATATAATAAAATCTTAAATTACGGTGTTTTTTCCAATGTTTGGTTTTATTTTTCACAGAACCTTTTTCTGGATTTCTGTACACCATAAGAAAATTACACTTTTTTAAGAGTAGTACAATTTAAAATGCAAGCTTTAAAAGTCTCTTAAACACACTACCAATGAAAGCAAGTTTAATGCAAGAGTTAAAGTAAAGAAACAAAGTGGGGGGGTCTTCATTCCCAAAAGTCACACACTGGACTCTAGAGCAAAATTAACCCTTTATGGTGAGCAGGAAATCACCCTGTTCACTTTGTGAAATAAAAAATACACAGGAAGATTTTTTTAACCAACAAAGCTGCAATGCCCTAGTACTTCTAAAACATGTGAAACAGGAACTACAGCAAGAAACATGAGTCCTTGAGAAATACATACTTTAGAATCCCATTTGCTCCAGAATAAACTTCTATCGAATTCAAACTGGTGGGCAGCATTGTGATAATCCTGTCAGCCTTTTCGGCTACATCTGCTGGGGAAGACGCTACCTTTGAAGAAATCACAAAGGAGAACTATTTAATTCAAACATAAACAGTTTCCAGACCTTAGGTAGAACTGGCAACTATTTACTGACAAACAGCTCAAGACCATACACAAATAACAAAGCACAGTGAAATGAAATAACAAATGGAAGCTGCTAAGAGTCCTCACCTCCTACTGAACTATTGGAGAACATGGGTTTCACAGAAAGTCCCCCTTAAATGCCCATCCCCACATCACTGAAGTAAATACAAAGCAAAATAATGGCATGTCTTCTTCCTTTTGAGATTCATCTCTAGATCATTCCAAGAGAGAAGTCTGGAAGTTTATGGCAGAAAACTTTAGGCATTCATCCCCTTAGAAATTGAGAGTTCTCTTCCATTGAAAGAAATTTAGTTCCATCTAGATAACTCCTTTAAAAGTTCCCTATAGAGTACTAAAAATTAATTCACAGATCTTAGGGTGCTACATATCTCAAAGCTTTTTCATGCCCATGAACTGGCAGTGCCAACTCATCCGACTGCCAAGTGCATGGGTGGTCCATCAACCCCCTACATCCCTAGCATCTGCTTCTTGGGATGTTTTGGGTTGCCAGAGCACTGCTAACTCCTCAATTATATCAAGTAGTGTCAAAGTGCACAGGTCTGGAAAAAACACACTGATGGTGATAGTAGGAATGTCACCACTCTACTGGACACAACTGCTCACTAATGACTGCATATATTTGATATGTTATAACAACAATGTCTGATTTGTGCAACAAAGGCATGCTTCTTAGACACAGGCATTCGAATAATCTTACCACTGATGTGATGGCTTTAAAACTCTGAAATAATAACTGACAAAATTTGGCCACAACTCAAAAGCTGAGAGAAAGAAACCAACCTCATTTCCAGTCTGACAGTAGCCACAAAAGCCTTTAGCAGCCAACTAATTAGAATCCCTCAGTTACATTTGCTAATTAAGTAGGTAGAAAAGGCAGCATGGAAGGAACAAAGGAACGCTTATTTAGGGAAGCCAGGGATGCAGCTCAGCCAAGTAGTCAGGTATGATTTTGTGCAAATCCTTTAACTTCACTGGCTTCAGTTTTCCAAACTATAATAAAGAACAGTACATTGATTCCTGTAATCCCAGGACTCAGGAGGGCTTGTGTTAACAAGAGAATTGCACATCTGAAACCAGTCTGGGATGAAGAGGGAGACTTCTAACAAATGGAGACTGCAGCTCTGCTTTTTAAAGAAATGACTCATTGTCCTCATTCTTAACCTGAATAAATATTCTGGCCTCTGCCCCCACAGAGAACCCCATGTGCCCTCATTACCAAACAAAACAACAGCAAGACATCTAATTTAGCTTCTAGCCGCAATGTAGAATGTGTTAATATCTGGGAACCTTCAGCTCCAGGAAGGCTGGCCACTGTAAAATGACAGAGAAGTCATCTTCCTTCTATCTGTTCACTTCTCACAAGGAAGCAGAAGGAAACCTGACACTGAGTCTGCGCTGGAACTCTCTAAGTCCTCTGGGACCTTGTCCTCACAATATTCATTTCAGATGACATTGCCTCTGTTGGAAAGTAAGTAAAGATTATACACAGTAGTTCTCTATCAGAAATGAACTGTTAAGAGCTACCTGTCTTTTTCTTCTCAAAAATTGGCTTGGCATTTTATTTAGTCACATTATAATTTAAATAGCATGTCACATGAGACATCTTGTCACTTTCAGGTCAAAGTCAACACATAAAACAGATATTCAAGCTTCAGCCGCTGGCCAAAAGCAGAAAATTAACAAATGGAGACTGAGGCTCTGCCTTTTGAAGAAAGGATTCCTGTGCCCCCATTCTTAACCAGAAATTTGTTCCCACAGAACTGGAAAGCACAAGTCTGAGCCTGAAAGCAAGGTGTCAGCAGGACCACTTTCCCTCCAAGGGCTCTCAGAGAGGCTCTTGTTGGCACTCAGTGGCTGGCACTCTGTGGCTGGCACCCCGTGGCTGGCACCCCGTGGCTTGCAAGAGCCTCCATCTTCATGGCACACTGCTGTCTGTGTCGTCTTCCTTGTGGGGTGGTTGGTCCTGTCTGTCCACTGCCACCAGCTACACCCCGGTTCTCATTTTAAATGTCTTTACTGATACACCACACAATTTTCCCATTTAAAGTGGATAACTGGTTGGCTTTCATAAATTCCCACATAGAGTAACCATTACCACAGTCAGGTTTTCAGTCTCTTCAAAAAGAAACTGTATATCCATGAGCTGTCATCCCTGTGTGCCCAAAGCTGCCTATCTTCTCCTGAGCACTAAGCAACTAACGCGCTTTCTTACCTCCATAGACTTCCTTTTTCTAAGGTTTTTCAGATAATAGACGAGCATAGTGTGTGGTCCTCTGTAACTGGCTCTTTAATTTAGTGTGTTTTCTTAGTTCACCTGTTACATAGCAAGTATCAGCACTTCCTTCCCCTTACTTCCTAAACAGTCCATTACAGATGCAACACTTTATTTATCCATTCATCCGCTGATACTGTATGAGAGTTGTTTCCACTTAGCTATTACAAAGTTCTGTGTGGCTATGCTTTCAGTTCTCCTGGGTATGGACACAGGTTTGTCTTTTGTCGTTGCTGAGTTTTTGTTTTGTTGTTTTGTTTTGAGACAGGGTCTCATTATGTATCTCTGGCTGTCCTGGACCTCACTATGCAGATCAGGCTGACCTTCTGCCTCCCGAGTGCAGGGATTAAAGGCATGTGCCACCAATGCCCAGCTATGATGCAGGTTTTCTTTGACTACTAGTTCAGAAACTGGGAGATAAATGGCTCAGTGAATAAAGTGTTTGCCACGCAACCATAAGGCCCTGAGTTTGGATCTCCAGTGCCCAAATAAAAGCCAGGTACTGCAGCATGTGTCTGAAACCCCAATATAGGGAGGCATACAAACTGTCACTCTCTGAGAACACACCTGACTTTTCCAGGCATCAGCTTTGACCTCTCCTGGTCGTTAAGGGCACAGCCATACTTAAAAATGAATAAAACAAAAACAAAGAAACAGAATGTGAGTGCCTGAGCTGCTTTTGGTTGTGACACAAACACATAATAATCTAAACTCTTAGGAAGCGGAGGCAGGAAGACTGAGATTTAGGGGCCAGCCTGGGCTAGACAATGAGCCCTGTCCCCTGAAACAAATAAATAAGATACACAAAAAAACTATCAAATGACCTGAGACACTAAATAGCAGGTTCCTTTTTCTTCCTTTTAAAAATGCAAATGTCTCCTTCATTCTAGTCTTTCCTCAAGCCTACCTAAAGTAGGCAAAGAACAGGAATGTTACTGGGGAATAGAGGTCACAGGGGTAACTTCAGAGAATATAATAATTTAAGCAGAACTCTGGAAAGTTCTGGGGGAAACTGAAAAAAATATACAATGTGATGACAAGCATTTCAGTTGTTCCGAAAGTAAGCTATCCATTCCACAGGCATGGAAGGAGGAATAACTGTGGGCATCAAAAGCCCCCGAGTTTCTGCTCTGCAGGCCATACATTAATCCACTGAAGGATCTCCAATCAACCTCTACCTTGTTTTCCAGCTAAATTCAGTATTTAACTTAAGACATCCCCGCAGTTTAGAGATCAAGTAGCATTGTCATATACATGTCACCATAGAGTGACAAATGTCAAGTATCAGAATTATCAACAAAATTAGTATCTATCTCCTTAAATCCATTGGCTACTGATTGATTAATCCCAGACAGAAAGCCAACTTGGAATGTTTACTGATTAAAAAAAAAAAAGTCACCTTCTTCACTTTCTCTAGTACAGTGAGTCATCACATCTTTCCTACAAAGTTACTAAGAGTCCCAAGGAGTGCCCATGAGCATGAGCAGCCTCAGATGCGCTACTGAAAAGCCCCGAGATCACGGTCACACTCTCAGGCAGTACCGCCAGGACTACAAAGCACAGAAAGCATGGACAGGAAAGACACAGGGTGTTCTGCTCCCAAACGGCTTCTAAGTCACTAAATCTATTTCTATCTCAGGACTGCATTTCTCAGGATTTGCTTTCAATAATAATCTGGAAATTGATTATTCTGCTTTATTTAGTTCTCTCCTTTTTCTGTTTCTTAGGAAGCTTTTGGTATTCTTCCAGTTCCGGGATCATGCCTTGCCCTTAGTTACCCTTCTACAACTGATGCAAAGTTTCCCTCATATTGTAGAAAAAGCAAATCTACTAAATTCAGAGACTAACACATGGTCTCTCTTCATTTGGATTACTAAGTAATAAAGTTTGATAAATCCAAACGGAACAGGACCTGCCTGGCAGATACTATTTTCAAACACGATAAACTCTAGTACCTCAATTCTTGAAATGTGAATGGCAGCCTAAAGCAACACATTACAATCTGGTCATAACTCAGCTCCATAGTACAGCCCACAATGTTTCTAGGTTGTCTTCTGGTTTATGACCAATAATTAATTATGGACTCACAAAGTGCTGTCATGCAACATTTACAAAGTACATTCACATATATTTTCTCATCTGAGCTTCAAAGTCTAATGACACAAGTAGTTAGTCATCATTCACATTTTACAGATGTGAAAGCCAGCTGAGGGGATAACTTCCCCCATAAAGACAAAATATAAGTGTTTGATCTGGAACTTGGGCTCAGCTTTAAGTCCCAGAGCAGATTCCTGTGCTAAGACAATCATCCTTGACTTCCTCTAACAAGGTGGCTATTTCCACAAAACAAATGCATCATCAGTATAATCAGTGAAGACATTATCTAAGGAAATGATCAAACAAGACACCTAGCAGAAAACAGGCCTCCTTTTCACACTACGTGCTCTTTTGATTTGCACCCAAATATTGAATTAATGTTAAATTCAAAATGAAATAGAATTAATAATTGGGTTTTACAACTTTATTAAATATACTTTAAGAAGTGCTTGCTTCTTTGAAAAAGGAAAATAAAATTTATTTTTAATAGCCAAACTCTAAAGCAAATCCACAGATAAGCCTTACCTGTTCACCGGCTTCTTGAAACTCTTTGCACGCATCAGGGAACACGTCATAAAGAATGAGTGGATAGCCATGTTTCATGAGATTTTTCGCCATTGGATTTCCCATGTTTCCCAGTCCAATGAATCCAACTGGAGTCTTAGAAGCCAATGACCTAGAACACACTGATTTCAATACATTTATAAATAAAAAAATAAATTTGTAATACTTTTTGAAATCAGGTTGGGGGCCTATAATTCAAAGCAGTGGCTTAGTCAGGCACAGAAGTGTATGGCTATAACACCAGCACTCTAGAAATGAAGGCAAGAGGATCTGAAGTTTGAGATTACTTTCATAATACTTCAGAAACAAACAGAGCCAGTTTAAAAAAAAAACCACAAAACTCAGGAAATAAAGGCACTGACAACCTGAATTACATACCTAAAACCCTGTTGTAGGAGAGATTGTCCTCTGATTGTCACACTTATGTGGTGGCCTGCTCATGCTCGCTCTCTCTCTCTCTCTCTCTCTCTCTCCCACACACACACACACAAGTTTAATAATTAAAACAAAAAGCAGGGGCTCAAGAGATGGCTTATAGTTAAGAGTCCTTTGCTCTTGCCAGGGATCCTGGTTTAGTTCCAGCACCCACATGGTGGCTCACAATCATCTGTAACTCCAGTTCTATGGGCTCCAACACCCTCCTCTGAAGTCCATGGGCACCAGGAATTCACATGGTACACATACAAGGGAAAACACGCATACACAAACAACAAAATAATTTTAAAAAATTGCTGTAATCCCATAAAATAATGCTTTAGAAAGTAAGGGCTTTGCCTCACCTTGGAAATAGCATTAGATACAATTTTTTCATTTCACAATGGCTCTCAACAAATACCACTCAGTAAATGTTCACTGTATGAAATAATGGCAGGGTTTAGAGAGACACAGATGCAGTACTTGCCCTTGAAAAGTCTACAATTTACTGAGAAGAAAGAAACAGCTCTACTTGTCCTTGCATTTGCAGGCTTTATTCTTCCTTTCAAAGACTGAGTCTTGGAGACTGTGGTATGACAACTACTTGGAGAATGTGGTGTGACAACTAATCATAGCCGTTTTCAGTTTTCAACTCCTCCCAAACAACTGCTTCTACTCACCATGAACATATGTGAGTCTGAAAAAATCCCAAAGGAAAATTATTTGACAATCTTGGCTTGACAAACAAAGCTCACACTAGGTTAGAAGTATACTTAGTTCCTTTCCATGACTGACTCTACCACTTCCATTAAAGGTGTTGCTCCTGTGCTACATCACACTGCGCTGCTGTTTTACTATGTACACGGGAACCCTTTGTCTTTATAGTCCACGAAGGTTCGATGACAGAGAAATGACACTAATTGAAATTTTATTTTAAAATTAAATAGATTAAGTAAATTTTATAAAAGAGCTCTAATGCCCATGGGTGAATTAACGAAAAGAGAAAATGAAGCACAATGAGATCAGCCCACTGTGTTGAGGTTAGGAAGGTGCAATTTAACAATCCAAAAGCATGACAAACAAGGAACACCACATTTTTAAAGCAGTTAATTTAACAGAAACTACTGTAAGTCAAACAGGTAACAGGTTCGACAAGGGAAGAGTAAGGATGCGGTCACACACTCCACAATCATTAAGTAGTCACTTCAATGTACTGTGTGCCAAGGTTGACCTCAAACTGATCCTCCCATCTCTGTCCCCCAAGTGCTGGCATTATAGATTATAGGTATGCACCACTACAACACCTAGCCACTCAACATTCAAATGAGATACAGTCCTTGGCTTCCAACGACCTTAAAATCCATGAAGACATAAACTAAACACACAAAATAAATTAACACAAGACAGGTAAGGATAATAGGTTAAAAAAAATGCTGGCACAGAATTCATGGTTTGGAAATTTGAAGAAGGTACATTTAACTTGTGTATTCTACAACAGATCAGGTTTCCAACAGAGCAGGAAGAAGGGAAATTACATCAATAAAAGAAAGCATGAGTATATTCGAGAACAAGAAGGCCAGAGACATGAACAATAAGTTACTGTGGCAGCTTCACCACATGACAGACACTGTTACCTAAGCACTTCACTGATAACTGCCATCATGTAATATATTTCCTAAGAATCTAGGGAAAATATTAGATGCTTAGGGAACTTAAGTCAAATGATTACGGATATAGTCAGGCTTTGTGCTCATCTGATCTGGTTCTGGTCTTGCAGTGCTGGAAGCTGAATTCATGCTAGGTATGACTTCTGAACATACTCTGTCTTTGGGCTTCACAGACGTTCAATCTTGGGACTTAAAGCTCTTTATGATAATCTGGCCTAGTTACATGGAGGAATGTTCTTAGTCTTCGGAGATGCATACTGTAATAGTAGGATATATTATGGTGGCTGCTATTGTTTTTCAAATGACACACACTGGATATGTATTTATGTGGAGAGAAATAAAGAAAATGGCAAAATTTAACAAATTGTGGACTCTACACAAAACACTACTCAGAATTCCCTGTAGTATTCATACTACTTCCTGGTGTGGGAGAATTGTCTGTATTCTGTCAATCAAATTTTAAATAAATGCTGATTGGCCAGGCAGGAAGTATAGGCGGGAAAACCAGACAGGCAGCAGAAGTGGAGCAAAGAGAACAGAAGTATTCTGGGAAGCAGGAAGCTCCCTCCGCCACTCCTGCCCACTCCTGCGCAGACCACCAAAGAGGCAGGATGTAATCTGCCCAGCTGTGAAAGGTATGGAGCCATGTGGCTAACATAGATAAGAATAATGGGTTAATATAAGCTACAAGAGCAAATAAGAAGACTGAGCTAATGGGCCAATCAGTTTATAATCTTATGGAGTCCTCTGTGTGATATTCTTTGGGGCTTGCCAACTTGTTCGGTACCGGGAGGGAAAGAAACCCCAAGAAGCAGGTCCCTTCATGTTACAACTTCCCATCTTAATTTTTCACACAGGGGAAAACTAACATTATTTATACTTCAAAATATTATAGATGAGAGTAACTAAGAAGAATGCTGCTAGCACTGGATATAAACAGGACTGTTTGATACTCAAGTAACTCAAAAATCATGAAGAAATCATGAAGAATGACTCTGATAGGCAAAAAAAATCACAGAATGACAACAGAAAATATGTCAATTCTCTTCAGAAAAAAAATGAAAATATATTCACCTTGTCATAAGCAGAGAAACATAAAACAAAGAAGTATGGGGCTACTCTTCAAGTACTGAATAGACCAACTTTTGTGTCTTGGACAAAAATTATCACCAGCATGTAAGGACTGATGCAAATGAGCGTTCTCACACACTATCAAATACATCAGATTAGCCTTTTGAAAATCTATCTACGTTTTAATTTAAAACAACTGACTCAGCAATCTAGAAATTTACTATTTACAAGGAGCTATAAACTTTGTCTTTAAAGGGTCAGTGGTAAATGACTTTCAGCTTTGTAAGCCATGAGGCCTTTTATAACAAACCCATTCATGTGCTCTAGTTTGAAAATCGTGGTAGACAATAAACAGAAGTGCATGGCTTATTTTAATACAACACTGTTTAAATATGATGTATATGTGCATGTTCAAATGTGTATGGATACATATAAAGGCCAGAGGTTGGCACTGGATGTCTTCCTAGATCCCTCTCCACTTTATTTACTGAAGCAGATCTCTTGAACTATGAGCTTATTGATTAGCTAACCTAGACAGACAGCTTGGGGTGGGGGGCAGGGGACTTGTTATATATAGGTAGGCCACCACACCCACGCAGGTTTTATTTGTTTGTTTGGAATCCAAACTTCGGTCCTCAACGTTGAATGGCAAGTGGTTTATCTACTGAGCCATGTCTTGAGCCCTCAAATACAATTTTATTTGTAAAAACAGAAACATGAATATGAAACATCATTTGCCGGGTCCTATACACTAAACTCTGAACCACACAAACAGTTTATTATAGCACCAATTGTTACAGCAGAAAAATGTAAATAACTAATAACTTCTCAGTAGAGTACTTAATTCACAATTCACAGTAATTCATATTAGCCCAATGCAATGAAATATTACTCCCACATTTAATTGAAAAGAATGGGAACAGTGGAGTGGGTAAGAAACAACTCCAAGCTCCCACATGCAGCAGTCGGGGCTCCTTTCAGGATCCTCAGTTGAGGTGAAGCTTGATTAGGATTCCTGACTGATTAAGAGAATTTAACATAGATCCAAGCACAGTGGTCATTAGAGAGGCACTCACAGAAAGGAAAAAAACACATCAAGCTGCAGTTGCCGTGTATACAACTTTGGTGGCTCTCAAGTTACATCTTAAAAATTGTTAACATCCCTCCCCCTTTTCCCTCTTTTTCATAAATGAAATTATACAATGTTCCAAAGGTGTCTTGATTGAACTGAACTCTATGAGGTAAAAACAGGGTCACAAGGAATACACAAGGAGTCAAGGCATGTCTTTCACTGCAAGCAGGAATTCTCTGAGAGTCCTTGAAAATTGTAGGGTTACAACTGGAAAAAGAAGAAAGATCACACAGGAGGTGATTAATATGTTTAGGTCTTAAGCATGACTATCATTTAAGTCTTATCTGAAACATTTCTATATAAAAGGAACATTGTCTCTTATAGGTAACTAACTCACTAAAAATGTTGATTATGCTAGATTTCTTTTTTTGAGAAAAGCATCATTTTCAATTTTTGAGAATTTCATGCATGAGGATGATATTTACACCATTTCTACCCTTCCTTCTCCCCATCTCCAGCTCCTCGTGTGTCCCCTCTACTCACTCAAGTTCATGACTTCCTTTACTTATTGTTGCATGCATGTACACATGTGCAGTTGGCTGAGTCCATTTAGTGTTACTTGGGTGTGTATTTGCTACAGCCAGCCACTGAGATTAGATAACCTATCCAAGAGCTCGTCCCTGAGGAAGCCTGGCTCTCCCTCTTAGCAGACATGAACTGCCTACAGTTCTTGATGCAAGACTGGGGCCTTCCAATATTTCCCACATCTTGACTCAACTGTCAAGAAGTTTTAGCCAGTCCAGAGTGAGGAGAGTCTTTTCCCTCCTGCATATCCTTAACTGTCTTTCTATCTTGCCCTACCATGGTATACCTGTTTAAGTCGGAGGGGAAACCTTCAGGATAAATTATCAAATAAAACACAGGAAGATGCAGTGCATTAATACATGAATATGCATCTCGATCTACCCTACTCTACCGCAGCCTACCTGTCTAAGGCAGAGGAAAAGCCTCCAGGAGAAAAAACCAATAAAAAATAGCAAGATGTAGAGTATTAATAGAAGAATATGCAGAGAAAAAAATACACATGAAGGTATTTTCTGGGGTTTTGTATAGGTATATTAAAAAAAACAGTAATTACAGCTCAAATGTCAAGTTATGGGTCTGATTTAAAGAAAAGATTTTTTTTTAGTAAAAATCTTTCGTTTTTACCATATGCATTTAATTTTTATAACTACATATGTAAGAAAAGGAAATAAATGAATTGGCACAGTGAATGTTAAGTGCTATGTGAATTAATTCTAACTAGAGAGGTTTCACTAAATGGGCACATGGGGATACAAGCCAGTTCTGAAGCAATTACAGAGTAACAGTGGTGATAAAGTGGATCCAACAAGTGTGAGCTGTGTTGCTACAACCATTACACAGGTTAACCCTCCAACATTCTTCATCCCAGATTCAGATCCCACCTGTCTAAACAATACTAGTAATGCCCTATTGCCAAATGTCTGGTCCAGGGACTGCAAACCCTGCCAATGACCTAGAAATGTTGTGGAAAATGTAAGGAATGAACAAGGGAGTAAGAAAAGCATTGTAAATAGTTAGCAAACTTCTATAACTCTCAGTATCACTACCTAAGTGGCAGCCAGGGGAAGGAACCAACCGCAGAAAAAAACTCAGAATTTAAGCAGATTAAGAAATATACTAAGATACAATCAAAGACATCAGTGAAATCCCTATTTGGAAGTAAATTTCAGACTGGATACAATCAAAGCTAGAAAGGTACTTAACAAATGAACAAAATAACATGTCTGTTTATTGGGGTGAAAAAGTAAGTGTCAATGGGCCAGGTATAAAACAGAGAAGCAGGATGGATACGAGCAGAACAAGAGTCACAGAGGTCGTGCTAGCCACCAACAGTTCCAAGTGATAGGATACAAGAAGAGCTGGGAGGACAGTGCCGACCTTGAAACAAGAAGGTCTACATTAACCAGGCCAACTACGTGTTTATCAGTCAAGACGGGTTGTCAATGATGGGCTCAGTTCTCTTCATTTCATCATTGGAGCAAAACGAGAAAACGATGGTATTAAGTAAGTATAAGTGCTGTGCAAAGAGAAGTAACTTACTGTTATGATCAAATTTAAATTCTAAGTTTACGAGATCCATGTGAGGGCACCTTCCAGACATATGCCCTTGAAGGGACAAGTTACTTAACTTCTACATGTTTTTATCAACAACAGTACCTACAACAACAGGTTACTGTAAAGATTACTTGAAGAAAGATATGTAAAGCATTAAACAATGCCTAGCACCTGACCCTCAGTACACAGTAGCTACTTTTATGAACAAGGCCAAGAGGCACCACTGCCAAACAAGTTCTACACCAAGGGGCCCTTTCGGCCTAGAGGGTTAAAAGGAAAAGAAAGATTGGAGGTGACAGAGATCATTTAGGGAACTCCAAGCCTCCAGTGACATGGAGCTTCTGAAGGAGTACTTGACATACAGAACTGGCTCCCGAGGCTACAGGGATCCAAAGGAGTTTAGTGGAACTCTAAAAAACATTCAAACCTACAAGAGAAATGCATCTTCCTTAAAGCAAGTTTTGACAGAATGTGTGGAAACAGCAAAGTGACAAATAAAAATCACCTGGGAAAAAAATTCAGTCAGCCTAAAGGTGATACTGTTTGACTGGCGAAGAAACTAATTGGAAAACTTGACAACACTGGTTTCTAAACTTACAGATTATGATCTCTCAAATGTAATATGAGCAAGGTTATATATAGCTTGGTAACTGGACCTGCTACTAGAAATCAGTATACTATCCATAAAAAGATTATTTTACATTTTCCAAAATCTTCCTAATCAAAGGAACATATTTATTGTAGAGTACTGAAGAAAACGCGCAAAGCCTCTGAACAGATTTTTTTACTGTACCATAAGATATTAGAGTATTCTTCCCTTACCTGAAGGAGATACAGTTCAAGACTGGTTGTCTGAAGTTATAGACAACGTCAAACTCTTACGCATATTTTCCTGCATATATGTTTGTTTGTGTGTGTGTGTGTGTGTGTACCCATGATAAAGCTTAATTCATAAAGTAGGCACAGTATGAGACCAATAGTGAACAATTATAATACACCTTTGGAAGTTATAAAAATGTGGTCACTCCAAAAATATCTTTCCATGTAGTATTTTCAGTCTAAGAGGTATCATCTCCAGAATGGTATAGCCTCTGGGGGACTAGCTGGAAGGAAGGGGTCCAGGGGAATGGAAGAGGTGTGACAGAGGGAATGGAGGCGAATATTACCACAATATGCTGTATCTATGCATGAAACTGAAAAAATTTACATCTAAACATACAAAAAGTACAACCCACATATACAAAAAGAATCAGTGATTTGTTTTAAACTCAGTATTGCAATGCTCTATACAATACTATTTTATTTTTCCACCCCACCTTTGGTGAGATGGTCTTTAAAAACGTCCTGATACAATTTTTCCATGTACATGTTAAGGAGTCCCAAAAAGTGAGTAGAAGAGCCTATATCTGCATACTTTTTTAACCTCTCTACAAAAATAGACCTAAAGCTAAATATAATTATCTTTTAAAATAAAATATATAAAATTTTCTTATTAAATGAGTTATGAAACAGGAAAGTATTTTTTTTTTCTATTTCTTCTGGGATGCATTTGTAAGTCTCATTTCTTTAAAGGTACATAGATCTTTATAACATTACCATCTACAAGCTACATGTAGATGGTAAACATATATGCTATATATGTTTTATGCTATAAACAGCTCAAATACATGATGGAGGCAAACACACCCAGAGAATTCAGAACATTAAATGTTAGTAATTGAACATGATTCCTTTTCTTAATTTCCCTAGACTTTCAAATTGCATGGAGATGCCACCCCTTTTTTTTAAGATTCAAATCTCAAAAAAGTTAACATTTTCGGAGTTAGTTTACTATTTGCAGTGGTTAATATTAGTTATGTTAACTCCGGCATTTAAAACAACTCCAGAGTAAAACAGGATGGCTCAGCTGTTTCAAACCCTTCGCTGAAGAACTACTACTTAAAACTTTTCATATATACATACCTCTGGGTCAAAGCACCCAAGTACAAGATGCTTTCCTAAAGCAGTCTAACCAGCCTTGAGAAATAGGTCCTTCCAGCTGTCAGAGCACAGCATTACTGTCTTTGGCGTCAGATTCTCCTATCATGAATTATAAGAACTTGCATAACTCTTAAAGCGTACATGAAGAGCTCACTAGAGCACCTTGTAAATAAATCTACAGATCAGCAACACATCGTCCCGGGCTAATCAGATCTGAAAGACGCGTGCATTGCCGTAAAAACTGCTGCTCTCTTTAGTACTATGGGAAAGTGATGTTTAAGAAACTGTATTCAAAATCACGTGTTTGCATCTTGCTACCATGATTCCTTTTCTGTCTGTCATCCCTTACCTGTTATCACACAGACACTCTTCCAAAGCAGGAAGGAAATTCACAGGTTTTCCTGAAGGAAAAGACTGGTGACAGCTCAGAAACCAATTCCCAGCCTATTTCTTACACAAAAATAACAGGCATCCTGCATCCAGAGCATGCTAGGTAAACGCAAGGGGGCTGTTGATTTGTTAATTCATAAATTTTTACATCTAAAAAAATCTTTCCGTGTCCCCCACAAATCAACCAATTCTTAATTAAAGAGGTGTCTTGGTGTGCTAGAAAATCCAAGAATTGGGAAGAACCAAGGGCTACTTCCTAGACCTTGTTGGAGATGTTCCAATTTACTTATTCAAGGGTCTCGGGAGTTCCTCATGTGAAAAACGAAATGACTGAATGAGTTCTCGGGCATTCATGTGGCTCTAAACACGGCCTCCTCCTAAACCTCTGGTCAGTTTCCCTAACTTCCAGCAAAGCGTAGTCAGTCAGATAGGTTCTGGCTCCAGTTTTGAGGACTTTCAAAGAGTTGTGGTTAATAATTTGACAAAAGTCCACCACTTTCAGGCAGCACAGCTCCATTCCATGAAGAGTGAGCCCAGCTTGCTGGTCAAGGGTGACAAACTTTGCCAGATGCTAGGATACCGCCATGCCACGGATAGGAGTGATTAAACACAAATCGGGCCTTGCAGTTGGAGATAGCGCCCGCTTAGGGTGAAGCCGGGAAGCTGGAAGGCTAGGGGTCGCCGGGGTGGATGAGGTGGGGTCACCCCTGGAGCTAAGCCCTCCAAATGTTCTAGGAGCCCCAACTATAAAGCGCACGCCCCAGACCCAAACACTCCTCCCCTTCAAGAACCCAAGCTGTTCCTGGGTCCCGCCGAGGACGCTGAACAATCTGGAGTCGGGCAAAGAGCAGGAAGGGAAGACTGACCCCTCAGGAGGCAGTCGCAGAGGGGCCCCGGGCCTTGAAGACCGCCACAATTGTCGCTTTCACCCTCAAACCAACCGCAGCCCTTGGAGGGACAAGCCCTCTTCCGATGGCCCGAAGAAAACGCGCAGAAGGGTCCTTACCCGCTGCAAGGCTGGCTGCAGGCCGCCGCCGGCCACTCCAGTACCACAGACGGGAGGCTGCTCCTCGGAACCCCAAGGAGGCTGCCATGCTGCCCCCGCCCCGCCTCCGCGCCTTGACCTCGGCCGCCTCACACACGGCCTGCGGACTGCGAGTATGCGCAGCCGGACTAGCCGGCTCCACGCAGAGGACAGCTCGCGCACGCGCCCTTGCTTCTCTGCTTGGGCTCCGCCCAACGAGGGGCGGAGCACGGTGTTGAGAGGCGTGGCCAGAGAGGCGAAACGGACCAATCAGGACTCCCAGATCCTCAGACGCCCTGCCTTGTGGCCCGCTGCAGCAAAGTTTACCACCTTCGGGTAGGAGAACCCTTGTTTACTCCAAGCCGGGGGGTGTGTAGGAGGCGGTGGCTGTCACTACCGCCTACTCGGAGCACCTGCCCTCGGGAACTGCCTCTTCCTAGGGCTAGTAACTATTTTTCTTCCTAGAATGCAGCTATTGCAGTATTTAAAGAAAGAGCAGAAATTCCATGTTTCCTAGTATAGGAACTCAGTTTTAGCTTTAGTAATAAATACATGGATGTCCCAATGTTAGCATATATATTTTTAGTTTCTGTTGAAAAACAATAGAGTCTACCCGTGTGTAATTACTGAAATCCATGTGATATATGACTCAACGGTTTTTCCAATCATATTTGAAAAATAGTAAGAAAGTAATTGAATAACGTTGTTCTCTTTGAAGAGTAGACTTTCTAGGAATTTGCTGAGTTCCAAACGCTGTTTGTTTGTTTGTTTGATTGATTGATTGATTCGGGACAGGATTGCTCTGTGTAACAGTCCTGACTGTCCTGGAACTCTTTGTTTTGTAGACCTGGCTGACCTCGAACTCAGTTCCTCCTGCCTTTGCTTCCCAAGCACTGAGATTAAAGGTGTGTGTCACCATCTCCCAGCTAAGATTGAAAACTCTACAACCTACAGCCATTTTGAAACCAGAATCTAATGGTATGTTAAAATCCATCGGGGAGTATATATGTGTATCATACAAACAGATGCATTGCTGCTTTGTCCTTATTTGAACGGTTGGTATACACATCTGAATTTCTGTCCCTTAGGGACAATTGCAACACTTTCTGCTTCCACTGAATGATTTTCATCTTCGGTACCCCCGAAACAAGACTTATAACCTTCGAAGAAAAGTAAATCAGGAGGAAAGAATGAGGTTTGGGGGCCATAGCAATCCCTGGATGTCCACCTCCCACCCTCCAAGTCTGTTTTTATCTTGTTTAATTCATTTTCCTTGTATTGTATTCAACCTAAAAAGCAGAATCAAGGGGTTGAGTTTGACCTTTAAAAAGCAAAAACAAAAGCTCTTCCTAGTTAGCTCTGGAGTTGGCTGATAAGAGGAAGTCAAGGTGGTGGAGAATTTCTTCGCAGGCTATCAAGGTTTTGCCATGGTGTTAATGCTCCCAGAAAGCCACACTTAGTGCAAGGACCCATTTGTAAATAGTAGGAAAATAATTCCCGTCATTGGTTGTCTTTCTTAACAGGCCTCTGTCCCACCACAGTAGAAAAGAACAAAGGAAGAGGTAAAGGAAAAGTTTTTTAAAAGAAAAAACAAAACAAAAACAAGTTCTAGCTATTAGACAATCTCTCAGATTTGGTGCTTCCATCCTAATAGGACTAATTGGTTTCTGGAGCATTTCATGTCTCTCTATTAGGTTTTAACTGGAATGGATTTTCTGCAACCAATAAATGTGTCCCTACAGGTTTCTATACTTAACTGCTGAAGTGCAGCCTGCTTCCCGACTATGTCGACCCCCACGGCAGAGCTGTTTACGACACAGGACAACACATCAATTCATCTCTGTGACTCCTAGAGTTAATATCCCAGTCCTCTTGAGATTTTACACCCAATCAGATTGCTTTTGTCATTTTTATTGTGGGCTACTGTTTTTGTTTCTCTGGATTGTTTATGGGGCTCCTTTCTTGAAAATGAGTTATTTCTTTGCAAAAGGCTGACTCCTGTGAACACCATCCTCCTGAGCATGGAAAAGAAAGGAGCCTGTGGGAGAGCAAGCAGAGCTCTGCTTGTGGGTTTGCTTTGGTTTAGTTTGGTTAGATTTTGCTCAGACTATGGAACCCATACTATTGAAAGTCTGATTCTTTTTGTTTCAGTGCCGCAAAGGGGTAAGTCATGATGTTTAGCTTATTCCCCTGTGGTGTGGACTGTTGTCTCCTCCCAGAAGCCCTGAATTGCTTCACCAAGGACTTTCAGAGGAGATTTTCCTAACTGTGACTTTGTTACCAACCCTCACCATCTATTGGGCAGTTACTGCCTGTGGTTAGCTTTGTGGCTGGAGGCTAGGATTTAAGACTGGCCTGGAACTTGCTATATAACCTAGAATGGCCTCAAATTCCTAGCGATTCACCTGCCTCTACCCCCTGAGTCGGTAGGATTCAAGATACGCATCGCCACACCCAGCCCATTCTGTGACTCCTTAAGAACCTGATCTATTCCTGATTGAGAGCTGGATAAAGGGGAATGTGGGGAACACAGGAAGCCCTCCTTAGGTCTCAAAGGGACAAAGACTCTCTGGGGTGTCTGTTTGATATGTCTGTTAACATATCAAAGCGAACTCTGGCCGCCTATTTCTCCAGCATCTGTCAGTACCTGTTAGAGTCATCCTAGTTCGCATACCCCACCCAGGGACTGGGCTGCCCTTTCCCCATCTGTTCTTCCCTATATAAACCAGTCATTTCGGGTAACCTTTTACCTTTTTGCCTCCGAGTCTCCTGGCTCTCCCCTCTCCCTAAGGTGGTACGCTATTGCAAGAATTTTGATCATGCTGTGACACTCCAGAGATTGTTCAATAAAGTTTACCTTGAATCAGGGGGTGGAGCCAGTGACTTGCTAACCAGAATTGGCCATAGAGAAGCCAGCAATTTGGATAGAGAAGATGCACAGGAAGGAAAGGGTGGGGCCTTGAATTTGGTGCTTCCTTTTGGTTTTGGAACAAGTGAAGAGACCCATCTCTTGCTGGGTCTCTAGTCAAAAAGCAAGGTCAATGGATTGTGTCTCAACTGGTTTTCACCCCCACATCTGATTTACAGGTCTTTGTTGGTAAATAGAATGGTAGAGACTTAGTCTAAACCTTCAGATCTGCCAAGGCTGCAGGACCAGAAGGCCCTCAGGGCAGATGCCAGAGTGACCAGTGGGGCATTGACTGCAGGGCTGTGGGGCTGCAGAGAATAATTAAAATATCAGTAGATTCGTGTGCAGCCACTAAGCTGACAGAAAGACACCGGTGCCCTTAGTTACCCACCGCGCCAGCACGGTCTGGAACCACAAGTCTCGGCGGAGGGTGTCCAGGTTGAATGAAACTCACAGAGCACGAGGTTGAGGTGAAACAGCAGCTCGTTTATTGTTCTGCTGGGGCTAGCTTTTATACCATGGCACCAAATGGGGAGGGGGCTGCGAAGGGACTGTCACCTGACCCAAGGAGGGACTCTCACCTGACCCCAGTAGGGGTCAAGGACTGATCACATGCACTCAACCTTCACCTGTCCCCAGTAGGGACTGTCACCTGACCCCAGCAGGGATCAAGGAATAATCACGTGCACTCAAACTTCCTCATTCAACTCCAGGAGCAGAGGGAAGTTATGATTCTTTGCAGATAAGCACCTCAAATGGGGGCAGGGAAATATAACTCGGGGTAGCAATTCTCACAGTTACCTCCATGATAGCCTGACACTGTCTCCCTTACTCTATCATTGAGTTCCCCAATTCTCTCCTTTTTCTTCCTTTCCTCCGTTCCTTTTTTTCCTGCAACAGTTTTACTTCTTAATTCTCAAGACTTCCTTGGAAGTGACCATCTCAAAGTCTTTTGCTTGGGTGACAAATAAGGATCATGAAAACAGTTTAGTCGAGTTTAGAAGCTGGATCCAGATGTTCATATAGCTCAGTGGTGGAGCCCTTGTTCAGTATGTGTGAGGTTGTGTTGAAAACTCAGCACTGAGCTGGGAGACAAGGAGAAGAAAGGATACCTAAAGTCACTTGACCCTTTCAAAAATTTATAAACTTAGCATCAGGTTTGGCTGGTTGAAACCCAAAAAGTCCGAAGGATAGCAATTCTTTTTTTTTTCCATGCACGAATGAAGCCAGGTCTGGAAGTGTAACTCCATAGTACAGTACATATGAATGTGTGCATACGTGTAGCATGTGCAAGGACCTGCACTCATTGCCACCACCAAAAAAAAAAAAAACTTAAAAAAAATAAAGCTTTTCAGTAGACACACTTTCAGTATGACAGTTCCAGGTTACTAAGCTCAGCTCTCACTTGTTTCTGGACTGTTCTGACTTGACTACCTGGCTGCTGCACAAATTCCAATTGGTCCTAATAATAAAAACGCAGAATCAGATATTAAGGGGTGAAAGCTGAGCGATCAGAGAAGCAGTGCAGCCAGCCACTAGAGACCTTTTACCTCTACCGAATCCTCAGACTGCAACTGTCTCCACCAACCCTCAAACTCCATCCTCAGACTGCACCTGAGCTCCTGGCTCCTCCTGCCTTTTATTCTTCCTCTACCCAGCCATATCATTCCTGTCTCCACCTCCCAAGTACTGGGCTTAAAGGTGTGAGCCACCACCAACTGTATCTGTTTCTCTTTGAGACTGGATCAATCTAGTGCAACCTAGGGTAGCCTTGAACTCATGTAGTTCCTTCTGCCTCTGCCTCCTGAGTGCTGGGAGTGAAGGAGTGTGTCACCACTGCCTGGCCTCTCTGGCTAACTGGTGGCAGTTATACACTCTGATCATCAGGCAAGCTTTACTTGCTGGATTACAAACAAAACATCACTACACCTAGCACATCTTTCCAGCTTTTTGTCTTGTTGGAGTCTCAGGCAAAGGGAAAGATGAAGGAAGTCAAGGAGCCCGCTGACTGCCCTCATTCATCATCATGCGAAAACTCCCACCCTACAACGGCTCTTTCCATGCTAGAACTTAGTCACTTAGCAACACCTAGCTCTGAAGAAATATTAAAAATACAGTGGAGAGAATGTTTTTATCACTTTTTTTTAAAGAGTGGATCTGGATGGGCATGATCACCAGTTTTTCCCATAATCGATTTTAAAAAATGTTTTGCAACACAAAACATTGATAAGATAATTGAACTATAGCCCAAAGAGAAAGCTTATCTGAGTTCATATTATTGTGTTTATTTAAGAGGATTAAAATTTTTATAACATAAATTCCTGTTTAACAGGTATATAGACACACACATATCTCCTTGCTCCGTCATCAAAGGGGGCCTAGCAATGAGTAAACCTAGTATTAAGTGTTGTCTAGTTCCATTTTCCAATCTTTGATGATGGTGGTTAACAGTTATCTACCCTTGTAAATATGAATTACAAAGGTTATTGAATGAAATTGGTCATGTATTACAGTTCGAACATGAAATATCCCCCACAGGTACATGTTTGAACATCTGTTCCCCAGCTGGAGGTTCTATTTTGAGGTGCTGGAGAGTCTTTAAAAGACTGGTCCCCCTGGTGGGTGGAGGCTTCATTTGTATTGTCATTTTTTGTGTGCCTTGTGAATACGCATTACTTTGACAATGGCTCAGTGTATCTATGACATGAGTCCCTTGAAGACTGGCTATTTTCCTTACCTAGAAATGTCACTTCATTGCCCTGCACTCCTACCCGACGCAGCTCAGAAACCACTTGATGATCTTTGAGAAAGAAAAAGAAAGAAAGAAGAGAGAGAAAGAGAGAAAAATGAGGTCATTAGCAGCTCTTAAGTCACCAGAATTGAACATACAGCTACTGCTGAGACAAATGTCACTGCCTGTGCAGAAGGCCACACCCACACTTGGATATGCACTGCCCTTTTCCTAGGGGCTCTGTCTCTCCATAAATGCCTGTGTTTAAATTTAGGTGAAACTCTCTTTTCAATGAACTCCAAATGACTTTTAAAAGCGCAAGAAACTATAATAGCCGACCAAGTAGAATTAATTAATATATTAGGGAAATAAAATAATGATTTCCACTTGTGGATGTAATCAGCACATTCTGTGTGCTCTAATAAAGCTCCTCGGAAAGCCAAGCTATACGCAGAAACCATTTCACTGATCCGCCAGGCTTAAGTTCACATGCCAGTCCATTCTCTCCTTGCACACAGACCCTCACTGGAATTCAAGGGTTGCTTCATAGGCGTGGAATTGAAAGCAGGGGAAACAAATCAGATGTCCAGCAGATTTGTTCTCCCTTTTGTGACCATGGTAACTGGAAAGTGCTCACAATCGATGCCTACATCTCCCAAGTTTCTTTTCAAGCTAGACGTGGTGCTGCAACTGAACATGTGAGGTCCAGGTAGAGGATAGGGCTTCCTCTTGCCTGGACAATGAGCATCCAAGGGTTACTTTTGTCTTTACTTATCCCAAGGTATAGACCAGAGAGTTTGGCTTCTGTTTAAGGAGATTTCATCCCTGTTGTTGAAAGAAATATTTCCCTGGATCAATAAACTTTGGGGAAAGGACTGTCTTCATTCTGAGATGATGTTATTTCTTTCTTTCTTCCTTTCTTCCTTTCGTGTGTGTGTGTGTGTGTGTGTGTGTGTGTGTGTAAAATAACTTTCCCTTTAGGGTTTGATGGTGACTATAGTTTGATCTACCTTTTCATGCCAAATTTTGTCATTTGGAAGATTAGCATGACATCACTGGGTCTTGTAACATTTTGAAGTGGTCAAAAAACTGAAAGTCCTAGAAGTACTGCTTGTTCCTGATACAGCCAAATAGTAGCAGCTTGAAAAAACATTATCAGCATTCTGAAAATATAGCAGCTTCATACTGCTCACACTGACGTTTGAAGGCCTTGGAGCTGTCCTTTCTCTTTTTCCCATTGTCATTAGCATTTATTAATTGTACAATTAGTGGATTCCATTTTGCCATTTCACACATGTGTATGACACACTCTGATCATCCTCAGCCTTTATATTTATCTCCTGCTCCCCTTCCCACCGTTCTCCTTCTTCCAAGCCTTCTTTTCTACTTTCAAATATTATGTCTATTGTTTTCTCTTCTCTTTATTATTGTTACCATAAATAAAACCTGCTAGTCCATTTAGTATCCATTTAGTATTGCTCATATGTATATTTTTTAAGGGATGATGCATGGTATTCGCTACCAGTGAGAGGGCTAGTCCCTGTGGAGGACTGACTTTTCCTCTTCCACGGTCCTTGACTGCCTTCAGCTCTTCTCAGATGATTTCTTCTTGTTAGTCATGTAACAAAACTCTTAGAGAACATTGCATTTTATCTCATTTACAAATTTTAAGGGCACATTATCCTAGCCTTCAGATTTTTACACTGTTCTGAGGCCTCATTTGCTAGCAGCTCAGCAATCACTGTCTTATAACAACACAGTGATGGTTAAAATGAGAATGGTCCCCACAGGCTCATATGTTTGAATGCTTAGATTAGGAGGTGTGGCTTTATTGGCGTGGGCGTGGTCTTGGCTGGAGAAGATTGGTTACTGGGGGTGGGCTTTGAGATTTCAAAGCTCATGCATGGCCCAGTGTCCTTTCTTTCTGAGTGCTGCCTGTAGATCAGGATGTATAGCTCTCAGATGCTGCTCCAGAGCCTGCCTGCCTGCCTGCTTCCTGCCATGATGGCCATGGGCTAACCCTCTGGAACTGTAAGCAACTCCCAATTAAGTGCTCTTTTTTATATAAGAGTTGCCTTGGTCACGATGTCTCCTCACAGAAATAGAACACTAAGACAAACACCAGAAAGGCCTCTCATTTCTTGAGCACATTCCTATGGCGGGAACCAGGAACCAAATAAGTTCTTTATATGGATTAATTCAGATTATCTTTTAATAACTGTATAAATTTGTCAAAATTATTTATATTTTAAAATGAGGCATGTATAGCCTAAGGTGTTATTAACTTAGCCAGGATCACATAGCTAGGAACTAGTGCTGGAACTTGTAATCAAGCATGCTTTGCATGGAGTCACACACCTAAATCTCAGCACCTATAAAGCCGAGGCAGGAGGAGGTAGAGTTTGAGGCTAGCCTGAGCTACATGCAGAGGCTCTATCTCAAAATCAAGCAAAAGGGGAGCCAGCAAGATGGCGCAGTGGGTAAAAGTGCTTGCTGTACAAGTCTGATGTTTTGAGTTTAAACCCTGGAACTCATGGTGGGAGTTGAAAATCAACTCCCGAAAGTTGTTCTCTGATCCTCATATGCACATAGTGATCGCAAATAGGTTAAAATAACAACAGAAAATACTCCAAAACAATGAACCCAACCAGGCACCGTTATCAGGGCCAAGAACTTGGGTCATAGGCCCAAGGGGAGAACATACTCTTTTGATTTTTTCTAAAATGAGCATAGTATTGAAATGACTCCTGATACTGCCATACCTGTAGATCAGTGCATCTCTCAACCCTCACCAGAGAAGCTTCTTCTTGCAGTAAATGACAGTTATCTCAGAGACCCACAACTGCTCGGTATGCATGGAACAGAAGACCACAGAATGCTCAGGCCTAAATGGGATGTTTGTATCACACCCTTCTCCCAGTGCTCAGGGGCCCAAGGGCCTGAAGTGGTGGATAACTGTAAGGAGAGAGTGTTTGCAGACACGGCGGGGCAGCTGCACATGGGAACTCGTAGCAATTGAGATCACACACACAAGAGTTTTGCCAGTTAAGCCAGACAAAAATCCCAGCATGAAGTGGAAAAGATAGGCATGAAGAGGCGCCGGTAGCTGAGAAGCTGTTGGCGTGTTATCACTGCCGGGAATGGGAGAGTGAGGTTGTTGTTGTTGTTGTTGCTGTTGTTGTTGTTGTTGTTGTTTAATGATGTCACTTCTTGTGTGTAGACTCCAGGACAGGCCCCACACTTGACAGTATTTGAGCAGCACACATTGGACTCAATGAGTTTAAATAAAAGGAGAGAACATGCAGCTGGGTGGATAAGGAGGTGGGAGTGGATCTGGGAGGAGAGGGAGGAGGGGTGTGAATGTGACCAAAATATATTGTATGAAATTCTCAAATAATTAATTAAAATATTATTTTAAACAATTTAAACAGAAAAAATTAAGCCGAAACTAGGCATTTTATTCTGCAATCCATGTTAATAAGCACTATATAAAGTGATGGAAGTTACCTTCTTATTGGGAATTTGATCCTTGGTCTTATAAGCTTTAACAAAAGTAGTGACACTTAGCAGGGCTTTGTTTACTATTTAGTGCATGAAAAATATTCAGTGCTAACCCGAATCTACCTCACGTACATACAAACAGTATCTTCTCTTTTTATTTGTGAATTCTTTGCCTCTAAACTAACTCCTCACTATACCTTTCTCAAAATAATCTATTTATCAAGTGTATGCATGTGTGTATGTACATGCAGAGGTGTACATGTGTGAACATTTATGTGGAGGCCAGAAGTGGATACTGGATGTCCTTCACAATAACTCTCTACCTTATGTTTTATGAACAAGTCTCTCACTGAATCTGAAACTCCCCAATTTGACTAGTTAAGCTGGTCCCAGGGATCTTCCTGTCTCTGCCTCCCTAGCATTGGGATTACAGTCCTGAGCTGTACCTTACTTTATTATGTGGATTTTTGTAGGTGGAGTTTCTCAATGTCAATGCAGTCATTCCCAAATAACCACCTAGAGACTTGTTATTAACTGCAAATGTTTGGTCAAAAGCTCAGGCTGGTTACTAGCTAACTCTTACATATTAAATTAACCCATATTTTTTTTAATCTACCCTCTGCCACATGGTGGCACCTTCTTTTTTGGCAAGGAGGGTTGTGAGATAGGGTTTCTTTGTAGCTTTGGATCCTGTCCTGGAACTTGCTTTGTAGACAAGGCTGACCTCAAACTCACAGAGATCCGCCTGTCTCTGCCTCCTGAGTGCTGGGATTAAAGGTGTGCACCACCGCCTGGCCCACATTCTTTTAACATGGCACATTCATCTTGCTTCTCTCTCCTCACAACTCCCCAGACTCTGCCTTTCTGCCTCCCAGCCTTGTCTGTCTGGCTTTCCCAGCCTGTACCTCCTGCCTGACCAGTCAACTCTTTTATTAAACCAATCAGAAGGTGCCTTGGCAAAGACACATCTTCACAGTGTAGGAAAAGATGATCCCATACCAGGTTCTAGGGATTAAAGTCAGGTCCTCTGGCTTATGAGACCAGCACTTTACTGACTGGACCATCTCTTCAGTCCCCAAACTAGTATTCTTTTTATTACATTTTTATTTTATTTTTTATTTATTACATTTTTATTACAAAATTGTGGGGTTTGGAGAGCATGAGTGTGTGGAGGTCAGAGGACAACTCAGGAGAGTCAGTTCTCCCCGTCTACCCTATGGGTCCTGGAGTCAAACCCAAAATTGTTGGGCTTGGTGACAAATGCCTTTGCCCTCTGAGTTCTCTAGACAGTCATAATATGCCTCAAAGAAGAAATTTGACCTATAGTACAGTTTTGGTTCCTTTGTTTATTTGTCAACAAACTTTCTGATTTAGCTTACAGAACAACGGGACTATAAGGCCAGCCTCCTTTATTCGCTTTTCTGGGATCTGACCTTGGATTTTATTTGACTAGTGCCTGATTTCCGTACTGAATCCTCTACACTTCATCTGATGCTCTTCCACGGATCTCTCTGGAGCAGTGGTTCTCAACCTTCCTAATGCTGTGACCCTTTAATACAGTTCCTCAGGTTATGGTGATCCCCAACCAGAAAATCAATTATTTTTGTTGCTATTTTATAATTGTAATTTTGCTACTGTTATGAATCATAATGTAAATAAATATCTAATATGCAAGATATCTGATATGTGACTCTGTGAAAGGGTCATTTGAGTCCCCCAAAGTGGTTGTGACCCACAGGTTGAGAACCACTGACCTAGAGACTTTCTACATAATCTTTCCTAACAGGTGTCTTCTGAGACATGTACATTATGTGCCAGCTCTCCACATACCACTGACCTTGGCTTTTAGAGTTCTGAGTTCCACATTCTATAATACACAGTGTATCTATGTTAACTCTTTTGTATTGGTTATCTGTTTTGATACAGAATCTTACTGTGGAGTAATTCAAGCTGGCTCCAAACTTCCTAAGTGCTGAAATTAAGGGCATGTGCCAACTAAGGACAGTTAAACCTTCAAGTCTCCTTCTGGAAGGTTCTGTGTATTATTTTTGAGGGTCTCCAAGACCACTCCCAGTGTTAACTGTTCACTAGAAGGACTCAGAAGCATGCATGTGGCAAGTCTTAGCTATAACTTATAGCAAAAGGATGCAAAGCAAAGTTGTGCATGTAAAAATGCATGAGGTAAAATCCAAAGGAAACAAATTGTCCTCTCACAGTGAAGCCACACAGAACATGATTCCTCCGCAAGGAGTCATGGCAACACACATGGACAGCTTTTTGCCAGGGGAGCCAGACTCAGCAGCCTGGGTTTTCGCTAGGGCCTGTGCATATAGGCTCCTTTTGCCCATTGCCCTCTCCCAGATTCCTAGCAGGAGAACAGATGTTTAGCATAAACACACTGTTTGCACAAAGAGTTTAGAACAAGTAATCTTTATCTATCTATCTATCTATCTATCTATCTATCCATCCATCTATATTTATTTATGTAAGTAGGTCTTACTCTATTGTTCTGGCTGGCCTGGACCTCCTTATGTAGACCAGGCTGGCTAATACAAGGGTCCTCCTGCCTCTACCCCGCTCCCGAGTCCTGGAATTAAAGAGGAGTACCACCATACGTGGTCAGTAAATCATTTTTTATTCATCAACATAGTAAAAGACTTTCCCAAATCCGACTTCCTATATGCCAGTTAAGAATCATGCTTCTAAGGAGGCTTTCTAAAGGACAGCAGTTAAGCTGTGCGTGGGGTTACACACCTTTACCCGCAGCTCTCGGGAGGCAGAGGCAGGAAGATCTCTCTAACTTCAAAGTCAGCCTAGTCTACACTGTGAGATCCAGGACAGTAGGGGGCTATATCGTGTCAAACAAAGAGGGAGGCAGTGAAGGGCTAGGAGCTAGGACAATAGTTCAATGGGTAACAATACTTATTGCAGTAAGCATAAGGACCTGAGTTTGAATCCCAGCACCTATGTTAAAAAAGAAATGAAGGAAGGGAGGGAAGGAGGGAGAGAGGGAGGGAGGGAGGGAGGGAGGGAGGGAGGGAGGGAGGGAGGGAGGGAGGGAGGAAAGGAAGGAAGGAAGGAAGGAAGGAAGGAAGGAAGGAAGGAAGGAAGGAAGGAAAGCCATACATGGTTGTGCGTGCCTATAACCTTCTCTCCCCCACGGGAGGGATGGGGAGGAAGGCATGCCAATTTCAGGAGTCACTGATCTGCTAAAGTAGCCAGTTTCCAGTTAGATGAGAGACCATGTCTCAATACAGTAGGGAACTCAATGTTCCCCTCTGCTCTCCACATGCACACATACGGATACACACCCCACATGCACATGTAGACATTACACACACATACACACAGAGAGAGAAAAGAAAACAGTTTTAAAGAGAGTAGTCAAGCATGCTGTGTTAATGTTTCTGCTTTTTATTGTTTTTCCCCGCAGAGATGCAGATAACGGAGATCTGAAGTCTGGCAGAGCAGATGCAGGGCAAATTCTTTGAGAGAAAGCCAAGAATCTGAGACTGGAGCTCTAAGCCATAACTGCCACAGCTCAGGGAATGGAAAAGAAGGGAAAGCAAAATCAAAACAAAAACTCTTCAGTGAAACCCGCTGTGATGCTGGCAGCCAAATTGATGGGATTTAGAATCACCACAGATCTGTGGGTGTGTCTGTGAGGGATGATCTAGATTAGGTTAACTGAGAATGGAATGCTGCCCTGTGTCAGGGTGGCACCTTCCACAGGCTAGGGTGTTAGGATGAAGAAAAAGAAGAAAGTGAACTGAACAGAAGTATTCATCTTTCTGGACTTCCTGACCACAGGTGCAATGTGACCAGTGACCTCAGGATTTTGCTGCCATGTCTTCCCCATCATAACAGACTGTACCTTCAAACCCAGCCAATATAACCCTTCTTTTCTTAAATTGCACTTGTCAAGGTGCTTTGTCTCAACAATGAGAACTTACACATCCACTGAACTGTTTTGGTCAAAGGAGATTGATTTTGTGTTAGCTTCGTGTTATTATTATGTAATATCTAAGGTAACTTTGTTTAGAGAAAAGGTTTATGGAGCTCATTGTTTTAAAGGTTCAAGGTCCAAGATCTGGCAGGCACCATAGGTTTGGTCTCTGGTGAGGGTATTGGATGTGACTGACTGGGGACTAACAAGCTGTCACTTAACCAATTGAAGTTGAAGAAGGGAAGGAAGAAGGGCAGGGAAATAAAAAGAGGGAAGAAGGGAGAATGAATGGGATTCTATTTCCCTTTTAAGAACACAACTTGACTACCTAAGGCCCACCCCCTTAGCCTTGCCTCTTAGAGGTTCTGCTCCCTCCCTTCAGCACCACCCTGGAGACCAACCCTTTAAATCATGGGCCTTTAAGGGGATATTCAACGTCCAAACCTTAGTAGACTCTAAATGCTTCTGAGTACTAGAAGGCACCCTCCCAAGGGCACAGCTGTATCAAGAAGCTTAAAGGTACAGAGAGAATCTCCTCAAATGTCCCCCACAGCATAGCAGGGTGGCCAGAGGCAGAAAGGCAGGAACTGGTTGTTGTGGAGAGTGTTTTCTAGAAAGTACTGTAACAGTATCCTAGGTCTCATTTTTCTGCTTTCCCAATTTCCTTGTTTCTATCCAAAGTCTCAGATCTCCACAGTGTCTGACATGGACCCCGTGGCCCTTTCATGATGCATTTGTGTCAGATGATGATTTCTGCAGAGAGTGTTGCCACAGCACTTGATCAGCTGTTCTAGGTGGGAGGGGGAATCCTCTCTTGGCTTCAAACTGAGCATTCAGTGTCCCATGTTCCTTGAAAGAAAGATGGCCCATGTCAGGAATACTGGGGCTTGGATCTAGTGTCCGACACACCAATATCCACACACTTCTTTCCAATGTTAGTGAGCTCACCAGAGACTACCTTAGTTACTGTTCAGAAAGAGGGTACACAAAGAGTGTAGAAGGCAAAGGATAGGAAGGATGCTGTGGAATGTCCTCTGAACACAACATCGGTGCAGAATTGTCTGTATTCTGTCATTTATGTTTTAAATAAATGCTGATTGGCTAGTAGCCAGGCAGGAAGTATAGGCAGGACAACCAGACAGGAAGTAGAGGCGGGACAATGAGAACAGGAGTATTCTGGGAAGAAGGAAGCTCTTTCTGCAGTCCTGTAAAGACACCAAAGAAGCAGGATGTGACCTGCCCCGCTAAAAAAGGTACTGAGCCGTGTGACTAACATAGATAAGAATAATGGGTTAATGCAAGTTATAAAAGTTAATAAGAAGCTTGAGCTAAGGGGCCAATCAGTTTATAACTTATGGAGACCTCTGTGTGATTCTTTGGGACCTACCAGCTGTGGAAACTGGGCAGGACAGAAACCCCAACAAGCAGGACCTCAATGTTAGACAACATGACTGGCTGTTGTACTATTGAACTCACAACAACTGTGGTTACTTGCATAAGACTTGCATACGATAAAACCATCAACATTACAACATGACTTGGGGAGGGACTCATGAGGCCCACCCGTGGCTAGAGACTTATTGGCAGTTAATGGCTGGGAGAGAAGAGGAAATAATTTTTCTTTATTGGTGTAGCCACTGTTAATTTGCCTGGAAATAACCCCACAGCCTTGCTACAAACAAACAATTGTAACTACGCTTAGTGCCTTGTTGGAAGAAAAGAAATAATAAAGAGTGTGAATATTGGAGAGGGCTTGTTTGAATGAGAATGGGTCCAAAGGGATCGGGAAGGGGAAATGTGACCAAAATACATTATATACATATATGAATTGCCAAAGAGTAAAGGAAAATGCTAAATAAAAATGAATGAATATACTGTGGAATAATCTTTTTGTGCACTGAGAAGATGTGTTGCTCTCATTTTTCAGAAAGAGCTGACTGGTCAATAGCTAGGCAGGAAAAGTTTAAATGGGAGAGGCCAAACTGAAAGAATGCTGGGAAGAAGGAGGACAGAGAAGTCTCAGAGGAAGCAGGAAATGAATATGCCATGCTGAAAAATGGTACTGCCATGTGATAGATGTAGATAAGAAATATGGGTTAATTTAAGTTGAAAGAGCTAGTTAGTAACAAACCTAAGCTATCAGCCAAACATTTATAATTTTTTAAAAAGCATTTATTTATTTTTGTCTTATGTGCATTGGTGTTTGGCCTGCATGTGTGTCTGTGTGAGGGTGTCAGATCCTGGAGTTACAGACAGTTGTGAGCTGCCATGTGGGTGCTTGGACTTGAACCTGAGTTCTCTAGAAGAGCAGTCAGTGCTCTTAACCACTGAGTCATTTCTCCAGCTCCCCAAACATTTATAATTAATAATAAGTCTCTGTATGGTTACTGGGGAGCTGGCTAGAGGGACAGAAAAGTCCACCTACATAAATATATTTTAAAATATAATCCAATATTTAAAGTTTTTTTGTTTTGTTTCTTCTTATAATAAATGTTAAAACTTATTAGAGGTTTATTTCACATTTGCCTTGTCATACTAGATCTTCAAGAGCTCAAGTCTACTTTGTATTTTAAAACTCATGTCTGTCTGTCTCATTCTCATTTCAAGTGCTCAGCGGTGACATGTAGCCACTGACTACTATATTAAATAGTGAAACTCTAAACAAACCAAGACAACACTCAGAATCCAGCCTCTGTCATAGCTGTCAGGAAATTGGAAAGTCTATAAAGTACCCTATGCCTGTCATTTGTTGACAATACACCAGGGTTCCCAGTGCCAGTGACGCCTAGACCATTTGTTGACAATACATCAATGTCCCCAGTGTCAGGTGCCTAGACAGGTGCCCTGATAAGTGCTTAACGGCTTCACACGGGGTGTCACTAGGTGAGAAAGAAAAACAACTTTTCGCTGTGAAATCTGTCTTCACCTCCTAAAGGCCTCATCTCAAAAATAGTTAACTCAAAATGAAGTCCCAAGCAGAGAGAGATTCCTAGAAATTAAACCGGAGGCACTATTCATTAACCACTCTTGATTAATCTTGAATCTCAACAGGTTTTGGGGCAGGGAAACCAGAAGTTCCTTCATCACACCCATTTATTCAAAACTCTCCAGGACCCAGCAGACTCTAAAGGACAGTAAACCTCACCAGCACCATCATAACAACCTTCCTAGACCCTCCACCCCTTGAGAGGCTGGGGCATAGTCAACTGTCACCAGTAGGCCTGTGAGAGGGCCACTATAACCACTTAGATGTCCCTAAGTCTTCTAGAAAACCATGTTATGTGATTCGATAATCAACTTTCCCTTTTCTCTTGGTCTATCTCAGGAGCAATAGGGCTGTATTCTATTGCTTATATCTGAGCATACATAACCCTGGCTAGCCAGCCATCCCCATGAAAGTAATCCAGAGCAGAGCAGATCTCAGAATCAGCTCCTATCATCAGGTAGTTCAGGAAATCTATGCCGGTAGCCCATCCTTGTGACATCTCAAAGGCAAGTCCAAGTCTCTTTTCTATCAACACTTAACTCATGCTCAAAGATCCACAAGCTGCCCATGCAGAAAATCCCAGCCCTCAGGAGTCAATAAGGAGACAGTAAGTAGATCAACAATCCAAATTTAGCCTGGACTTCTTAGTGAGATTCTATCTCAAGACAAAAGCTCAAAAGAATACATGAACCGAATACTGAACTTTTTCATATCAAAAACTTATTTTTACGTTTTAAAATTCATATGTGAATACTGTGTTCATATCACTTACACCTTTCCCTCACTCTCCTTCAACCCTTTCTATTTTCCCTCCACCCCCCCCTCAAATTCATGACCTCGTCTTTAATTATAGTTTAATTATAATATAACATACATAGAACTGGTGCAGTCCATGTCGTGTTGCCCGTGTGTGTGTGTGTTTGGGGCTCCATGGGTTCAGATAGGCCTGAAGAAGACTGAATCTCCCTCTCTCGGCCCCCATTGATTGCCTACGGCTCTTCATCTAAGGATGGCACTTGTTACATGTCCCCATCCACATTCAAGGCATCTTTCGAGGAGGACAGTTGCCCTTTAGTGTCCATCTCGTGGAATTTTTAAATAATTCTGCTCAACCAGGATTAAAAATATGGGTCTACCTTCCTTTTCCCTCCCTTTCTCCTTTCCTTCCATTTTTTTCTTTTATTTTTAATTATGTGTGTGTGGATATAAAAATGTCTGTGTGTGCCCAGGGAGACCAGAAGAAGATATCCGATGCCATGGAGCTGGGGTTACAGGTGGTTGTGAACTCCCCAGTTTGAGTGTTGGAAAGCAAACTCAGACCCTTTGCTAGAGCAGCAAGTACTCTTAAGTGCTGAGCCATCTGTCCAGATACACCTGCCATACTTTTTCTCATCTTGCAAAAATATTAGGCTTTTAGGTCTTCGGAATGGATCTCAGAGGTGTTCACTTGGTTTGTCTCCAAAGTATTTAAGAAAACAAGAAGTTTCTTTTCAGCACTAGTAACAGTTTGAACTTTAAAATTGTTATTAGTGGGCGGGTTGAACTTTTACTCCTCCCTGTCTCTGCTCACACGTGCTGGGGTTACAGATGTGGGCCACACTGAACCCTTTGCAGCACTGAGGCACGCATGACTCACTTGACTGTTGCTGTGATAAAATGCCACAGCCAAGGCAACTTAAATCAGAAGTTTACTTTGACCTTGATGAAGAGGCACAGTAGCAAGGCAGATATGGCAAAACAGAGCAGAAAGCTGAGAGCTCACATCTTTTTTTTTTTTTTGAAAGTAACAGTTTTTTTTTTTAAATTGATTTTATTGAGCTCTGCTTCCCGCCGCTTCAATCCTCTCTCATGGTCCCCATGCTCCCAATTTACTCAGGAGATCTTGTCTTTTTCTACTTTCTACTTCCCATGTAGATTAGATCTATGTAAGTCTCTCTTAGTGTCCTCATTGTTGTCTAAGTTCTCTGGGATTGTGATTTGTAGGCTGGTTTTCTTTGCTTTATGTTTAAAAACCACCTATGAGTGAGTCCATATGATAATTGTCTTTCTAGGTCTGGGCTACCTCACTCAATATGATGTTTTCTAGCTCCATCCGTTTGCTTGCAAATTTCAAGGTGTTGTTATTTTTTCTGCTGTGTAGTACTCCATTGTGTAAATGTACCACATTTTCCTTATCCATTCTTCGGTCAAGGGGCATTTAGGTTGTTTCCAGATTCTGGCTATGACAAACAAAGCTGCTCTGAACATAGTTGAGCACATGTCCTTGTGGTGTGATTAAGCATCCTTTGGATATATACCCAAAAGTGGTATGGCTGGGTCTTGAGGAAAGTTGTTTCCTAATCTTCTGAGAAATCGCCATACTGACATCCAAAGGGGTTGTACCAGTTTGCACGCCAACCAGCAATGCAGAAGTGTTCCCTTTGCCCACATCCTCTCCAGCATAAGTTGTCATCAGTGTTTTTGATCTTGGCCATTCTCACAGGAGTAAGATGGAATCTCAGAATTGTTTTGATTTGCATTTCTCTGATGACTAAGGATGTTGAGCATTTTCTTAAGGGTCTTTCAGCCATTTTAGATTCCTCTGTTGAGAGTTCTCTGTTTAGGCGTGTACTTCATTTTTTTTTTATTGGATTATTTGTTTTTTGATGACCAACTTCTTGAGTTCTTTGTATATTTTGGAGGTCAGACCTCTGCCTGAAGTGGGGTTAGTGAAGATCTTTTCCCATTCTGTAGGTTGCTGTTTTGTTGACCGTGTCCTTTGCTTTACAGATGCTTCTCAGTTTCAGGAGGTCCCATTTATTAATTGTTTCTCTCAGTGTCTGTGCTGCTGGGGTTAGATTTAGGAAGTGGTCTCCTGTGCCAATGTGTTAAACATTGTTTAGTACAATGTTTTAAACAATGTGTTAAAGTACACTTCCCACTTTTCCTTCTATGAGGTTCATTGTGACTGACTTTATGTTAAGGTCTTTGATCCATTTGGACTTGAGTTTTGTGCATGGTGATAGATATGGGTCTATTTTCATTCTTCTACATGTTGATATACAGTTATGCCAGCACCATTTATTAAATATGCTTTCTTTTTTCCATTTGATATTTTATCTCCTTTGTCAAAAATCAGGTGTTCGAAGGTGTGTGGATTAATATCCGGGTCTTCGATTGGGTTCCATTGGTCCTCCTGTCTATGTTTATGCCAGTAGCAGGCTGTTTTCAGTACTGTAGGAGAGTTCAAATCTTGAACTGCCAGCAGGAACCAAAGGGCACAAACTGGAAATGGCTTGAGGTTTTTAATCTCAAACCCACCTCCAGTGACATGCTCCTTCTAGCAAGGCCACCCTTCATAAACGTCCCTAAACAGCACCACCAACAAGGACCCAGTGTTCAAATAGCTGAGCTGATGAGGGACATTCTCATTCAAACCACTACAAAGCAGTATGACTCAGGATCGAGCCCTGCCTGTCTGGAAATGAGTATGAGTGGGCTGAAAAGATGTATTATTTGTATTTTGCTATTATCATTTTTTTCATTTTATTTGCTTATTATATTGCATTATTAGCCATTCATAGTACTCAGAACCTAGAAGCAGTGCTATGATAGTAAATGTTAATGTGACCCCTTCATGGAAAGCATATGCATGTTTACTTATATAACTGTTTATTTATATATGTAAGTTTATTAGAAATTTTATAATGTAAATATGTATAGCAGATAATTTACAAATAAACTCTAAAATACTTTATATATACATATGTATGTATATATATATATACATACATATAAAGATTCTTATAGAATACGCTTGTTTTTTGCCACACTTTTGTTTTTGTGGCCAACATATGGTTGCAATGAGCTACAATTTGACACATGGAGCTGCATCCCAATCTGCACGCTTTTCCCCGTATGTCTATTGTCATTAAATCCGACATGTGTATTTTATTTTTCTTGAGGGTTTTGTTTAACAACCAGCTTGCAAAATTCCTAAAATTTTATAAGCAGCTCTTGCAACTTGGTACAAGCCTACCCTAGAGTACTATTGCTCATAAGTCCCATGTCTCCAGTCTGGGGGGACAAAAGGATACCGTGATTCAAAGAGTACTTTTCAGATATCAAGAACATGCCTTTCTCCTTGGTGATTTCCTTCCCAATCCCCCTCTAGCCATCTCCCATCTCCCTGTCTAAGACATGCATGGACCTTAAGGACTGTGTGATTGGCTCTCCTAATTACCTCCAGAAGAGAAACACGAGAAACGAGGCTCTATTAACTAAAGTGGCACCCTGGGCAGGGACCAAACTGTTCTGGTATCACAACCACATGGTGGCACTATTGAAACATGGGTATTGCAGGTGCCTCAGTACCCTTCCACTACCACCAGTAAGCACCCCGTTTATTGTCCTTGGCCTTGCAAAGCTTTCCAGTGACCCCACATACATCTCTTCCACAGGCCTGGTTCCTTAACCGGCTTGCATGCAGTTTTTTTCTGTGCAGGAAATGCCAACCTCAACAGGCTCACGAGTACTCTGCATGCTTGAGATACATATAAACAGGCTCTTCCTGCTACATCTGTTTTTTGGCAACTTCTATTTCCACCCCTTGCTCTCCACTGCCCAGTGCTGTGTAGGGCCCGGGTCTGCCCCTGCTCCTGGGGTGCATCTTGAGGACAGTTTTTGGTCAGCCAGCTAAAATATTGTTTGTTCCTGTGCTCCCTCTATCCCGCCTGGTGATTAGCTGTAGGGCATTGTTTCATCTTTGGTATGGTAATTTCCCATCTGCCTGGGCGGAAATCCTTGTGCAGCAGCGAGGTATATAAGGATTTCCCCAAAGTTGAATAAACGGCATTCGGCTGATCTCCTTTCGATTGACCCAGGTCTCTTGTGTGTTCTTTCAATCTCCAGGCCCTTGCCCAACTCGCGGATGGTACAGTGGCGCGTGAACTGTACCGAGGGGGTAACACAGAATCGGGTGTTACAGTGCTGGGGATTGAAACCAGGGCTGTATACATACTATATGAGCGCTCTACCACTGAGCTAAATCCCCAGCCAAGCTCTTCTACGTCTTTTTGTGAAAAGGGTGTCTGTAGTCCAGGCTAACTTTAAACTCATGATCCTTCTGCCCCATCTTCTTAAGTGCTGAGTTAATTTTGACTTCTGATTTTCAGGCTTTGTCATCCGTAAGCCACAAGAAGCCTCTCCATCTCTTAGTGTCTCTGAATATCAGCCCAATGCTGGACACGCTCAAGCCTTCCTTATTTGTATCTTTCTATCTTGTTTAGTTTGTTACTCCATTTTTCTCATTGTTTACATATTTATTTATTTGTGTAAGCAGGACCCAGGGCGACTTTCAGGAATCTGTTTTTCCTTCCACCATGTGGGGCCTGCGATCAAACTCAGGTTGTCAGGCTCCGTTGGCAAGAGCCTTTCCTTGCTGAGCCATCTCACGAGCCTTCCACCTTTCTATCCTTCCCAGTCCATTCTATCTGAGTGACCTGCTAGGCTCTGCTCCACATTAGGCCCCAGTGCAAATCTCCATTGTTTACCATCTTCCATAAGAAATTTGACAAAAAGAACATTTTTGTGTTTTGGTAACTTCATTAAAATGTTCCTAATCCTATATAAACATCCCCAGAAAGGGCAGACCCTATTTGTCCCAGTTCAGGTCAGTCAGATGCCCACTTCTGGATCAGAGTATGAGCAGAGAGATGAATTACTACCAATGGTCAGATCTGCCTGCCCTCCCCTTTCCACCAATGCCATTGTGATACATGGAGGAAGAATAGCATCTCCGAACTGCAAGGAGCAGAGCGTGGAGGCACCCTCTTGTGAAGTATCCTGCGATGAGAAGAGATAAGGAAGACTGAGGAAACAAAAAGTAGCAAGTACCTGACTCTGGCAGAGCCTCTGCCTCTCTCCAAAGTTTTGGAATTGTGAAGGAAACAAGGAACCATATGCTTCATGGGAAAGAATGGTAAAGTGAAAACATGTTTAACATAAAGTAACAGAATACTGAAAGACGTCCTGTGAAGCATTCCTTTGAAATACTGGCCAAGAATCCCCAACCTGAAAAATCTGAAATCAAAAGGCTCTAAAGCCTGGAACTTCTCAAGTGCTGATATGTCACCGCAACAGAAAACTCCACTCCACAGAACTTTGTTTAATCACAAATGACGCTAAGTATTTTGTGTGTGATCCCTTCAGGCTATGTAAAGAAGGTAGATATGAAACGCAAAGGGATTTCATGTCCATACTTAGGTTCAATCCATAAAAATTTCATTGTGTGCATGCAAATCTTCCAAGACACCAGAAAATTAAAATCTGAAACAGTTCTGATTCTAAGCACGTTGGGTAGGAGTTAATCAATCTGCTTTAGACCATCTATTATAAAGTTTAGATTCTCAGACAGCTGTGCTCAAAGCAGGGCACAATTTTCAAGTACCTTAAATCCCTCTTGTCGGGATATTTCATTTGTGTTTTAATAAATAAAGCTTGCTCTATTTATTTTTAATAAATAAATAGAGCTTGCTTTGCTCTTCAGAGAGCAAAACAGCCACACTGATTAGCCTTAGAGACCAGGCAGTGGTGACACATCCCTTTAATCCCAGGAGCCACACTAGTTTGCCATAGAAACCCAGGCGGTAGTGGTGCAAGTCTTTAATCCCAGTCCTAGAGATGAATATAAGATGGGAGAAGACAGCTCTCACACACAGTCTCATTCTGAGATTCCTGGAGGCAGGATCAGTTTGTACTGAGGTAGAGGTAAGAGACAGTGGCTGGCTGTTATTGCTTTTCAGACCTAATGGGGGAGCATTAACAAAGTTGGTTGATTTGTCTCAATTTTCTGGTCTGCATGCTGTTGTCCCCCTGCTCAGTGCTGGAAGGCAATCTTCTTTCTGGCATCGTATGCCCATAGCACATGCATGTCTCTTCAGAAGAGTGACTTGAAGCTGAGTCTTCATTCCCTGGGGTAGATGAAAACTTTGAATACCCAGGAGGCAATGAATATCTTGCTTTTGTTTGTTTGAGACAGGATCTCTCTATGTAGTCCGGAATGGCCTGGAACTCACTACATAGATCGGGCTGATCTTGAACTTAAAGAGCTCTGCCTGCCTCTGTCTCCTGAGTGCTAGGCCCAAAGATGTACACCACCATGCCCATAGATAATGAGTAGTTTTAATGTAGTAAGTCTGCAAACTCAGCTTGTATGTCTCGCCCCACACAGTCTGGCAAATTTTTCCTTTCCGTTAGCTCCCTCCCATCATGTAGAAGACAAGCCCACTCATCTCTCTTCCAATCCAAATCTTATCTTGGTGCACTGCTCTGGGGTACACAAGTCTCAAGATAACTAACTCACAGAGAGATAATTTGAAATGCATTGCTTTTCAGGGGCTTCTTCCCATCCTCCCTCCCAAACTAACCAAACAAAGCCTTAACAACAGCTAAGGACTCACTTTATCCAAACAACAAATGCTTGGCAAGACTCCATGCCTTTTCTTTACCTCTTCTCTGCCTCCTATGGAATCAAGGCTCATAGAATATTGTCCCATTTGCTTCACAATTAAAAGGACAGCCAGTAAGCCCAGTATAGTAGATAAGTTTGACAGTGAAGAAGGACTTCTCTAACAATGCATTGCATGATGAACTCTTTCCGTAAACTGGGTGAGCTGAACCTACAACTCATTTGATATAAGTAAAAGTATAGCCAGGTGTGGAAGGCCACATCTAGAATTCCAGTGTTTGGGAGACTAAAGCAACAGGATTCTTTCTGTCTCAAAAATAAAAAGTACATACTCAAATAATAACATACCAAGACATACATTCTTTACAATGATTTCAACTTGACAAAACATTTTAACTGGGCCAATGGCACAGGACTATAATCCCAGCTTCCCTCTACTCAGACCAAAGCAAGGGGTTCAAAGCCTGCCTGGACTACAGAGTAATTTCAAAGTCAACCTGGGTAACTGAACATGACCATGTCTCAAACTAAAACCAAAAACTGGGAAAAAGAAAAATGAGCTGCTATTTTAGCTCAGTGGTAGAGCATCTACCCAGCAGGCTTGCAATCTTAGGTTCAACCTCTGTTTTGAAAGGAAAAAAAAAAGATAAAACACTTTACTGTCTGTGAAAAATGTTCACAGGATCCTGTGCTTTTTCCAGAATTCTTTTGAGATTGTTTAGAGACCTCTGCTCTAAGGAACCTGGAAACCACCTTAAGCAATTTAAACTCTTCATTAAAGCAATATTACTGTGTGACTTAGAGCTGCAATTAGCTAGAAAAGAAGAAGGCTGGTGTGGGACATAACATCTCAGTAAAAATGCATGCTTAACAAAGCTTTTACATTTTTTATGTCTAGTTCTTTACTCGAGTAGAATCAAAGGTGGGTTTGCCCTCGGAGAGACATACCAAAGCCTTCAATCTCACCACGCTTCAGTCCTTTGTTTTTCTGCAGTTGGGAGGTAACTGGGCCTTACACTCTTGTTTTCCTAACATCTGATCAGGTAAAGCTTATTTCTGAACCCCTGGAGAAGCAACACTTTCTGAGGTTCTGGCGTTTTCCCTTTCCACTAAAGATCACAGGAGACGACTGTGATTTTTCCAGCCTCTGCTAGATCCCACCACTGTTTCTACTCTATGAAGGTGAAAAATTGCAAAACTACTACGAACCTCTTATGTTCCTTGTTCCGTTCCTCAGATGGCTTATGGCCACTTAACACAATACAATGCAAAATTAATTACTAAGGCTTGATTCTATTAAATTGCCAGACAGATTTACTGACCCAGCGCCAACTGGCTTTCCCACTACCAGAATTTTCCTCCCTGTTTCTAATAACTGAAAAATGTTGAAACACATAAGGATGTTGTAAATATTTAGCAGTGCAATTTTCTCCACTAACAGTACCCTCTTAACTATTAATTAGCTGCCAGCTGAGAGCAAAATTCAGCCAGGGACAGAAGACCCCTGAGAGCTGGAGGGAGGGAGGAGGAGAGGTGACCACAAAGAGTACAGGCAGCTATTTGGAACGGGTGTGCTGGGGAGAAGCTTAGGCAAATTTGCCTGTAATCAGGCTAGGCCTGGAGGAGTATACACCTTCATCCTTTCATTTGACTTGAGGTGATCATGATATACAGACATATTTATGGATATGAATATATGTGTGTGTAATGTATGTATATATGTATGTATGTATCTCCCAAGAATTAATTTAAATTACTTTCTGTGTTTACTTCCCTCACCCATATGTACAAACCCTGAGGTTTGAAGAAGTTATTCTAGATGCAGCATTTGAAGGTTTTTTTCTGCTTCCTCATTCCACTGTGACGATTCTTTCACTATACACTGCATTCCAATGCTATAAAGATTTTTTTCCATTAATTCGTTTGAGGAATAAAAAACTCTACCCCAAAGAAAAACAATGTTTCATTTTTGGCTTTTTTTTTAAAAAGAAAATAATCACAAAAGGGTAATTATTTGACTTTGGGGAAAGGATAGGAATATTTTCTCTTAAGATCAGCAAGTACTTCTACGCCATCAGCACACAAAGAGACTAAGGCCACAGTTATGTGGAAGTCAGGTGTGGTCATCACAGACAGACGAGGAAACGGTGGCTCTGTCACAGAGAAAAAAACAACTTTATGACACGTTATACATTTTTAACGTGATTAAAGACAAACAAACAGACAAACCTCAATTCCTTTATAAAGCAACTCTTTTCCAGCGTGGATTAAATGAAGAGTTAAGTGTGCTTGAGAGCATGTGCATCCAGTGACAGGCAGGAGATCCTTCTAGCCAGACGTCTCATTTTAATAGTGACATCATGTTCACTGAAGAGTTCACTGTGGCTTTGTCCACAGAAAACCCCAGGTTGCTCAGTCCTGAGACTGTTTTCTAAGATGTAAGAATAATAAGTTTATATTAATAGCCGCCTAGTCGATGTTGTATTATGTTTAATATTAGGGATGGAACCAGGGTCTCCTGCGTGCTATGCACATACCCCGCCACTGAGCTACACCACTAGCCTTCTTCTAAGTCCTGTAACCCAACCAAGGTTCCACAGTTCCTTACTAGGCATCATTCTACATAGGGCTTCCTTTGTTGTAGCCTTCTAGAGCTCCGCTAATAAACATTAAAGCATAGCCTGGCTTTCTACCTCAAGGCACCAAATCTCTCTTATAACACAGAGGATAATACATCCAAAAGCAGTCCAGAGCCTGACCAGATCTCTTAGTATAATAGAATTAGAAACAACATGGCATAATCGGGTAGAGATATTCAAGCATGGGGGCATAGCTATAATCCTAGCACTAAAGAGAACGAAGCAGGAAGATCAGCAGTTCAAAATCAGCCTCATAACTCAGCAAGTTCAAGGTCAGCCTGGGCTATGTAAGTCTCTGTCTCAAAGGGACAGGAAAACAAAATGTGGAGGCAGGAGGAAGAAGGTGAACAAGACATGAATGTTGTCTGTAAATACAAATTTAAGATAATTTCCTCCTTGTATTTAGATCAAAGCAGGAAGAGTTCCTTTGAAAGCAACAGCCACTTGCACAAACCACCTTCTGCCTGCCGCAGCAGAATCTGTAGAATGTTGAACAGATGCGTATTCTAAAGAGTTAAAAGAAGTATTCTACTGGCACTTGTTAAAGCACAGCGAGGAAGACTTGAGAACCAAGGCAATGAGCGTTTTCGCTGGGGCGGAGAAAAGGACCCCACTCCAAAGACAGCTCGGCAAGTGGGAACTCTCCCCAGGAAACAGGATGAGAGGGTTGGAGAGGTAGCTCAGTGGTTAAGGTACTGCTCTTGCCCAGAACCTGAGTTTGGTTGCCAACCTGTACCAGGTGGTTCACAGCGACTCACAACTCCAGCTCCAGGGTATCCAAGGCAAGGTTCTCTCTTCTGGCTCCCAGGGCGCCGACACTCATGAGGATATTACTTCACTCCAATGCACACAAGTACATGCGATGTAAAGTGAAAATAAATCTTTTAAAGAAAGGGATAGGGTGGAGTGTGGCAGATGGAAGATTTCTAAGAGGGTGCATCAGGGTTCGTGGTTATTCCAGATAAAAAGATTTACAGGAGTCCTGTGAAGGATGGGTCAGGGTGATCAGATTGGCTTGGAGAAATGGTAGGTGATGAGGACCCGCAAACAGATATCAAGAACGAGGCTTCTTCCTAAAACTAGATTATACCAGGAAGTACATATATAGGCATAGGAGGAGGCTTACCAGCCTGATTGAAGTTCTGAAGTAAGATGGCCAAGCGGTGATGTATGCATAGAGAAATAATTTGTAAAACTACAATTCACATAGAAGTCATAGTTTACGGTCAGTAATGTGTACAACAATATCCTCTTTCAGAGAAAACAAATCTCCCCTCCACCTAGTGTGTGTGTATGATGAGCAAATTATATACATTTGATTACATTGCTTAGTTTGTGGCAAAAAAAAGTGCTTTCCTCTTAACACATTTTCATTAGATGGCAGGAACAAAATAGAGAAAGGAAATCGGTTTTTTAAATTAGCTTTTCTAATGTGTATGTGTGTATATTTGAGTGTATGTATATGTGTTGTGTGTGTAGTAAGAGTGGAGGTCAAAAGAGGACTGGGGTTGGGGAGAAGACAGCATAGGACCTTCTGACACTAGAGGTACAGATGTTTGAAGCCATCATGTGTGTGCTGGGGACCACATCCAGGTTTTTTGCAAGAACAGTAAGTGCCGTTAACCATCAAGCCATCTCTCCAGGCCTCAGCTGTTCCTTCTATGACTTTATATTGCTTGAATAGTAATGGTCATCTTGAATCATTTGTATAACTTAAAAAAAACACATTAAGCAAATTCAAAAAAAAAAAAAAAAACCAAACCTTACATGAGGCTGGGTTTGACACAGTTTCTAGATTCAGGAATAAATGTCAGGGATGAGGATATAGATTGGAGTTAGAGTTCAGTCCTAGAATTCACGAAACACTGGGTTTAATCCCAAGCACTACAAAAATAAACAGGCAGACAAATAGATGTTATTAAATGAGCCTTTTAAAAAGGTTATGTGCATACTTGTTATTCCTTTGGGTCTGGTCCCTTGAAGAGCTAACCACACCCACTCCCAGCCACTTCTGACCTCCCTCGCCGCCATCTTAACTCTCTCTCTCTTTGGTCCCCCGTCTCTTGGAGTGTGCACACGTGTCTCTGTCTCTCCCTATGTTTCTCTCCATGTCTCTCTGTCTCCCTCTTCTTTAAGTAATAAATGTTTAGCTTTATGTACAGCCTTATGTTTATTTACTCTGCCATCCACCGCATCCAGCTGCCTGGCTGCCGCTTGCCCGGGGAACCTGCACTGCTCTGGCGGCAGCCTCTGCCTGGCTCGCAGGTCGCTCGGGGTATCCCACCTATTATCTTTTTAAAGAACAATAATATTAGCTCAGATTCATTGATAAATTTTCTAATTTTCATTTAACTACAAAAGTAATAAATAGGCTGGGCAATGGTGGTGCTCACCTTTAATCCCAGCTCTTGAGAAACAGAGGCAAGTGGATCTCTGAGTTCCAGGCCATCCTGATCTATAGACAAAGTTCTAGGACAACCAGGCCTACACAGAGAATCCTATCTTAAAAAAAAAAGTAACAAATATTCATTTTAGAAAGATTGAAAAAAAAAAGTACATGCACAAAACAAGAAAATAGGAGCTGGGGTAGAGTTCACTGGTAGAGCATGTGCTTAGCATGCAAGAAAGCGAGGGGTTGGACCCTCCCTCCAACACCAAAAAATAATAAATAATAACTCTAATAATTCCAGTCTTTAGAGAGAGCAGTATAAACACTTAGATGTATTTCCAGTAGTTTGCTCTTTGTGTATCTATGTATTTGTATGTCTTTTTAAAACATGCTATCCCTAGCCAACACAAAAGTGTCTGACATAATCAAACATCCTTCTCCAGCAGTAATTTAGTGGCAGTACTGAAACCCCTGTATGTTATGATCAGATCTTTCTAACGCAAAGCAACATGAAAGTGAACCTTTCATATAGAGTGTGATGACTCCTTGAAGTCAAGGCTGGCTAAATGATGGTGGCACCCAGTGCATTCTAAAAACATGGAACCTCTTAACAAAACGTAGATTCCCATAGAAAACACTGAGGGGAAGAGCCAGATGGCTCAGGGGATAGAGAATCTGCTGCCAAGCCTGATGGGTTGAGTTCTGTGCCAGGCACCCACATGGTAGGAAGAGAGCTGACTTGCTCAAACTGTTTTCTGATGGACTGGCTAGTTTTAAGTCAGTTGGACGCAAGCTAGAGGAGGGAACCTCAACGGAGGAAATGCCTCCCTAAGATCAGGCTGTGGCAAGCCTATTGGGCATTTTCCTAATTAGTGAATCATGGCAGAGAGTGCAGCCCATTGTGGTAGGGGCTACCCCTGGGTTGGTGGTCCTGGGTTCTATAATAAAGCAGGCTTAGCAAGCCAGGGGGAGCAAACCAGTAAGCAGCACCCCTCCATGACCTCTGCATCAGCTCCTGCCTTCGGGTTCCTGCCTCCAGGTTCCTTCCCTGACTATATTTGATGATAAACTGTTAAATGGAACTATAAGTGAATCAATCCTTTCCTCCCTAAGTTGCTTTTGCTCATTACAACAATAGTAACCCTAATTAAGACACACACACAAGTTTTTAACTGTTAAAATGATAAAATAAAATAAAAGTACTAAAGTATAGGCCAAGGTTGGAGCTCAGAGGGGGAGCATTTGTTGAACAAACCAGCAACAAACCAAAGAGAAAACACTTTTGTTTTCAGACTCCTCTCTTGATTTATGATGGTGGGCGTAACACCCGATTCTGTGTTACCCTCTCGGTTCAGTTAGCGTGCCACTGTAGCCACTGTACCATAAGCGAGTCGGGCAAGAGCCTGGAGATTGAAAGAACACATGAAAGACCTGGATCATTCGAAAGGAGATCAGCTAAAAGCCGTTTATTCAACCTTGGGGAAATCCTTAAAAACCTAGATGCTGCACAAGGAATTCCCCCCAGGCGGGTGGGAAATTGCCACACCCAAGATGGAGTAAACAATGCCCTACAGCTAATCACCAGGTAGGGCAGAGGGAACACAAACACAAACAGAATGTTTGAGCTGGCTGACCAGAAACTGTGCTCAAGTAACCCCAGAAGCAGGGGTAGACCCGGGCCCTACAGGTGGGTTTTTAAATTTTTTTTAATTTATTTGTATTTTCTGTATGAATGCTTTGTATGCCAGAAGAGGCCGCGGCCATTAGATCCTTTTATAGATGGTTGTGAGTCACCATGTGGTTGCTGGGAATTGAACTCAGGACCTCTGGAAGAGCAGCCAGTGCTCTTAACCCCTGAGCAATCTCTCCAGCTCCCAGTGTTTTTAATCTTCTACTTTACTGATATTCTATGTAGCAGAAAATTGAATTATTTTTTAAGATTTATTTATTTATTATGTATACAGTATTCTGTCTACATGTATGCCTGCAGGCCAGAAGAGGGCACCAGATCTCATGACACATGGTTGTGAGCCACCATGTGGTTGCTGGGAATTGAACTCAGGGCCCCTGGAAGAGCAGACAGTGAGTGCTCTTAACCCCTGAGCCATCTCTCCAGCCCAGAAAATTGAATTATTAATATAAAGTTCATCATTCTTCTTTATATTGAGCAGCACTAGTTTTAAGTACAAACAGAAGAGCATTTCATAGGTACATAGATTCGCTGACTTCACATCGTATCTTCTAGCATGGACAGCATTTGTACCATAGTACAATAGTACCATAGTACAAGAACAATGACAATGGGTGCAGAATGAAGCCACCTGCTTTTATTTCATTTCTTGCTGCCCACCACCACCTGCATTCTTTCCCTTGGCTTACTGATGGTAAAAAAAGATCTGAAATGAAAGGAGCTGTGTTGCCCATTATTCCTTTATTTCTATGTCATTTTCAGGGTAAGTGATTGACAGTTATGATACTGTTGAAATTCTGAAACGTTTGTGTTTCTAGAAATGGCATTACCATTTTTCTGCATAGAAAATCTGGGCTCGGGTGGAAATCCACGGCTCTCTGAGCAGCACATTTTCTGGGTACTTGTTTTGGGGGGTCTTTCTGGACTCCTGCTCAAGGCGGACCCATTAGAACTCAGAACTTGTCTTGCTGTGTGATGAGAGAGGGAGAAGGCACGGCAAATGGGTAGGCATGCAGTCTCTCTTCTACGCATGCGCCAGGGTTCTAGTCGCTTACACTTTGAAACTTAAATATAAGAATTTCAAGATAGCAACAATAAAGCATCAAAGCCAATGAATGCCCTTCTGAGTGTTGTGACAGCAGGGCTCGCCTACCCACAAAGCAGGCTTGTTCCACCAGGTTTTTAAGAACTTGGATTTCTTTTTCTTGTGATCCCTTCGTCTGTGGGGATTTCCTTTTCCCAAGGTCACTTATGACACAAGTTCTCTGATGGGCTTAAACATCAGCAGAAAGGACAAGAGGAGAGGCACAATGGTCCTCGGGTCAGTTTCTTACAAGGAGCCTGCGCAGAAGCCCAGCCCAGCTTGTGACTCCTTTAGTCTTTGCTGCGCTTAACTCAAAGGACCCAGGGAAAAAGGAGTCTTGGTGCTGGATACTTGGTCACCTTAGGGGAGACAAGGATGTCACTAACACATACAGGTAAATAAATAAAGCATTGCTATTAACAGTCTGCCACACCAGCTTTAAAACATAATCTTTAGCAGGATGGTGGTGCTTTAAACCCAGCTCTCGGGAGGCAGATGCACGTGGATCTCTGTGAGTTCAAGGCTAGCCTGGTCTACAAAGTGGGTTCCAGGACAGCCAGGGCTACGCAGGCAAACCTGTCTTCAAAAACAAAAGTAAGCAAGCAAACAAACAAACAAAAAATATCTCTAAAGAAGAAGATTTAAACTTTTATTCTTTATTTCTTAGAGTTGTTTTTTTTTTGTCATTGTCAGCATTATTTATGAACCATTTAAACTGTTCAGCTGTGTCTTGTAATCTCTTTGTTTTTTTTTTTTTTGAAACAGTCTCATTATATAACTCAGACTGGTCTTGAACTCACAATCCTCCCACCTCAGCCTTCATATGTCTCCATGGCTGTCTTTTCTCTAAACCTGTAAAAACTTAACACTAAAAAACTAGTATGTTAGCCTTTAAATCCCAGTACTTGAGAGGCAGAAGCAGATAGATCTCTCTGTTTTACAAAGTGAGTTCCAGGCCAGCCAGGAGTACACAGTAAGACCTTTCCTAAAACAAAAACAAAACAAAACAAAACAAAAGAAAAAACGGTAAAACTAGTATGCTTCTTCAGAAGAATTTTTCTGTTTATTAAGTAAAACTGCACAATTTATTCTTAATTAAACTTTAAATATTAATGATAGTAGAATTCCTTTTGAAGGCAGGGAGCTGAGGCAGGATGATTTCTTGTCTCTAGGAATTTGAGGACAGTCTTGGCAATATCGGGAGACTCCATTTCAGAAACAAACAATGAAAATAAAATGGGGGATTAAATGTTTACACTTATATTTAGTTCTGAAATAAATACTCTGTGGGGCAAGATGCCTAAAGATGAAAGCATGTCAAATTTTGTGGGTTTTCTGGTCTTCTTATCCTCTACAGTATTGTTAATTTACACAACGAAATCACAAAAAACCAAAATGATGTCAGAAGTATCTGCAGGGTTGTTGGTTTTTTTGAAGCTTGTTTACATCTACAAGAATCAACCTAGGGCTAGAGAGATGGCCCAGAGGTTAAGATCACTTACTGTTCTTCCAGAGGACCTGAGTTCAGTTCCCAGTACCCACATCAGGCAGCTCACAGCTTCTTGTAACTCCAGCTCCTGGGGCATCCTCTTCTGGCCTCCATGGACACATATCCTCACACAGATACACATGGATACACATAATTAACATCAAATAAGCATTATGCATTGCTAATGTTTGGAGACACTGTACTATCTTGTATTAATGTTATCTCTCTTTAATATTGCTTGTCTGGGCACCTTCTAAAAATAATGATTTGGTGCTACATGATTTCTAATATTGATGCACTACCTCATCCTAATGTTCTCTGCTGAGTAATGTTCTCTACTGAGCATACAGGATTATGACAGTTGAGCGTGAACTTGAGCCTTATTTATTTCTGCATTAGCATTTTGCATAGCCTATAAGCAAGCTCTTTGTTAATTGCGGCAACTGGTTTCCTGGGAGTGACTCAAGACTGAAATAGCCTGAACACTCTAAGTTCATTTCTTATGTCGTTCATGTCTCTGCCAAGCTTATCAGATTAATTCCATATGAAATGGAAAAAAAAGACTTTACTGGCTTCCAAAACATTTTTATTTGAAGTAAATAACTGTGAAAGAATTCATTTACTCTAACCAGGTTGTTTTTTTTTTCTAACAGGTTTTTAAGTTATAAGAACTTGTGACTTATTAAATAGAACAGTATTTGGGTATTTAGAGTCTAACTTGGAATTTTTCTGAATGAATTTGGGCACATTTAGATTTCAGAAATTGAGCCGTTAAAATGTTGCTGTTATGGGCAAACTATTATTTATAGAGTACAGTTCTACATACTCCGACATTTTGTATTTCACATATAAATATCTGGGTACATGCACCATCTGAGTGTATAAAATTAAACTACCTGAACACCTTTAAAAAATTAGAGTCAAACGTAAAAAATGTCTATAAAAAGAAATTCATTAGAGATTTCAAAATATCCGTAAGTGCTAAATAAGGTTTCCAGAAATCGGTGATTATGCTGAGGCGTGTCGCAAGGGGAACTGTTAACAAGTGTTACTTTGCCAATGGTAGGAAAATTGCCAGCCTTTAATTGGCCTTAAAGTTGGTGTTCTATCAATGGTGTATTGTAAAGGCAATAATGCTCATATTTATGGCTTAAGCTTGAAATGGGGGCCCTGGGTTTGACAAAATGTGGCACTATGTACCAGTCCTTCTAATTAAAATATCCCAATGCCTGCCTACACGTTTGATTAAGACGTACTATTATCATGTTTTTATATAAGGCAACAACAAAACAAAAGATGTTTGTCTACCCTGCACGCTGTATAATGATCAGCCAACCCTGATTCTCACATTGCTCTGTGTTAACATTTGTTCTAGGGAACATACTGAGAACAGCCCCTGGGTGGCTGCTAGGAAGAAAAAAATTCTACTGAACAAAGCCAAGTCTGGCATGGACTCAATGTTTGGATTGTAAACGGATGGGACGGTGTCCTCGCTGATAAACGCAAACAGCAAATCGTATTATCTTAGCAAGCGAAACAAACGTTGGATGCTCTGCATACTGGCTCTGGTGTTTCTGACCACGAATTCCTAGATGTCTGTCCCTGACCCTAGTACAGTGCAAGTGGAGCTCTTGAATAACCATGATGAATAGGCAAATATGAAATAGATGCTCAATCACGTCAGTAAGGGGACAGTTCCGTCAGAGAAAACAGCCTTAACGTATGTGGGGTTTCCCAGAGTGTAAGAAAGATCAAGGATAGCTTCTGAGAGAGCTCTCAGTATCAGTTAGTGTTCAGCGTTCAGCCGCACCGGCAGGTTAGTCCTGCTGACTGGAGTAGAAGAGAGAGTTTGCAACTCTTCTCCACTCGTGGAGGTTTTTATTTATGCTTTTCCTCTCTCTTCCTCCTCCTTGCCTGGGTGGCATTCTCAACTCTTCCATTTCAGTCCATTGCTCATAAGAAATGCACAGGGCACGAGCCGTTCCACAGCGCCCCGTGGCAGACACCATTGCGCCTTCCCTAGCTCACGTATCCACCTAGCGATCCCACTTCCTTTCCCACAGGGTCAGAATACAGCAGAGACAGAAAACGCCAAGGATTCCCGTTCCCGTTTCCCCCTGGCTCCATTTCTGGTATTTACTAAGGGGAAGTGTTCTGAGAATTTCTGGGAAAGAAAATAAAAAGAGAGAGTTACATTTTTCCTCTTCTCACAACCAGCCCTTCTGTTTTTAAAGGGTTTGTATGAACACATGATGTTCAAATACCAAGAGGCCATTTTGTAATGATGACGATGAAGGCAAAGAAATTGCAGAAAAACTATCAGAAAGCCTTCTGAGCCTTTGTTCGAAAGGTAATAAAACAACCTATTTTATCTGTAATAACCTGTTGATAGCTTTTTAAAATATTAGCATATGCTAATTACGCATAATTGTCATGGTGACATATTAATATATATACACAATGTATTTCAACCATATTCACACACACACACACACACACACACATGTAAATATAGACAGTCACAGAAAATGTTAGAGTTGGATAGTGAACATTTCCCAAAGGCCTCTGTGTTGCTGAAGGCTTAGTCTTTAGCCAGTGGAGCTACTGAGAAGCAAGGTCCTTAGGAGGTGGGGTTTAGTCATTGGGGGTGTGGCTTTGAAGCAGGAATTGTGATCCCATTCCTTCCTATCCCTTCTGTTTCCTGACCTCCATGAGATGAAGGGCTCGCTGCCTCTGCCAGGGCATCCTCACCGCAATGCACTGCCTTGTCCCCACTCAAAAACAATAAACTAGCTGGCCATGGACTGAAACAGTGCGCAAACATAGATTTTTTTAATATTTATTTATTTATTATTTATTTCTTTATTATGTATAGATAATTCTGTCTACCTGTATGCCTGAAAGCCAGAAGAGGCCACCAGACCTCATTACAGATGGTTGTGAACCACCATGTGGTTGCTGGGAATTGAACTCAGGACCTTTGGAAGAGCAGGCAGTGCTCTTAACCACTGAGCCATCTCTCCAGCCCCACAAACATAGATCTTTCTGTTGGTCAAGCTGATTCTTCAGATACCTTGTCACTGTATATAGAATACCAACCAATACAGCATATGGCCTCTCGTGAGTTTTTCAAAGGATGCTCATTTTGAATCTCTGTGACAAAGTGATAGAACTTACAGAGAAACTTACAGGAAGAAAAAAAAAATAATGCACTCTGCCTCTAGGTTTCAAAGTTCATTGAAACAGAACAGAGAACAGAGCAGATGGATTCCGTCAGACAAGGCAGGCCAGAAAGGAGAGGAAGGGGAATACAAGAACTTGGCTGGCTTGTTCTTTTACCCCTTTTCCATCTTTCTGGGCTCACAGCCCCTTGGATAGTGTGCTGTCCACACTCCGGTGGCTTCCCTTCTTAGTGAAGCCTCCAGGAACTCCTCACAGACGCGTCTAGAGCTGCCCCTCCATCTCCCTGGTGCCCCTCAATCCAGTAAAGATGACAGGGCAAATCACAGAAGGGTTGTGAGCTGTCAGTATTCTTTCTGTAGTGGTTCTGTGATCCTGATATTATTTTCAAATTACAAAGGTTCTAGAGAAAACCCTTTTGCATTCAGTCTGTCCTTTGTGCTAGTGATGCTTAAAGGCCGGGCTCTTCCTGCGACGCGTGTTCAAGCCAAGGTGTGTGTACCCCAGACAGGAAGCAGGAGTGAGAGTTGAAGGGGATGCGGAAGCAAGCGACACCTTCTGCTGTGTCTTACTAGCCAGAGTCATTCATGTGGCCAGGGCACACGTCAAGGCTGCAACTGAAACCACAGAAAGTCAAATGGACCGTGCAGGGCCACTCCTGTTTGCCAGCTTTTGACTCTAAGGCAGTGGTTCTCAACCTTCCTAATGCTGCGACCCTTCAATACAGCTTCTTTGTGTTGCTTTTTCATAGTTAGAATTCTTTGCTACTGTTATGAATTGTGCTGTAAATAGCTTTGGAGACAGAAGTCTGACGAAAGGGTCATGGCCCACATGTTGAGAACTGCTGCTCTCAGGTGATACTATATGGCTTTTATGATCTAACATATTTTTGATCACTCAAATTTGGTTGCTTTATTTAATTTTGTTATAAGTAATTTTTGTGGTGCTGGGGTCAAACCCAGAGCCTCATGTGTGATTTGAAATAACTTACCCAAAGGACACCCATGTGTTGCTTTACTTTCAGTCTTTGTGTTCTGGAAAGGTGAAATCGCTTTCTGAATTATCTCTCAACTCTTCAGAATACTGCTAGGAAATATACTGAGAATCAGTTAGAATCTCTGAAGAACATAGTTAATATATTAATTTATAGAATATATTTCAAATATCACATGTAAAATAGACATGAATTCTGAATATGCTGGATTCTTTGTATGTTTGTTTGTTTTTTGTTTTTGAGACAGGGTTTCTCTGTAGCTTTGGACCCTGTCCTAGAACTAGCTTTTGTAGACCAAGCTGGCCTGGAACTCACAGAGATCCACCTTCCTCTCCAAGCTGGCCTGGAACTCACAGAGATCCACCTTCCTCTGCCTCCCGAATACTGGGATCAAAGGCATGCACCATCACCACCTGGTTATATGCCGGATTCTTAGCATTATGGTTATGCTGAATTCTTGGTATTTTTGTGTGAACATGGATTAAGTAGCAGGGCAAAGTAAATTTTGTCATTTTTGTCATTGTAATCTCATGTGCAAGACTTCATAACAATGAAGGTCTAAGGGCACTTAATTATAGTTAAATTTATGTTAAACATATACAAAACAGTGCTATCATTTGCCTATATATGCAAATGCATGAAAACAACCAGAATGATACACGGTTACTTGAAACTGTGACAAGCTTTTGAAGAGCTAAGATGGGATCAGAATGGAGGAAATCAGTTTTATGTGTCACATATTGATTTATCTCCCTATCATTTGTCTATCTTTACTAAAAGCTAATACATACTATTTCAATCATTAAAATAACTTAAAATGAAAATGTGAGGGTGGAGAGATTTGCTCAGAGGTTAACAGCACATACTGTTCTTGGCAGAGGACCCAGGTTGGGTTCCCAGAACCCATATGGTGGCTCACAAACATCTGAAACTCCAGTTCATGGAATCTGTTGTCCTCTTCCGACCTCTGAAGGAACCTGGCACACACATGATGCACAGGCATGCACGTAGACACAATACACACATAAAGATAAATAAATAAAATAGTTTTGAAGTGAAAATATTCACATGGGATTGATCTTCCTCTTTACAAGCTAGAACTGCCTTGGCTGTCAGGGGTCCCTATAATCTTGTTCTTCATTATGTCTGGCTACCTAGTACATATGGAAACACATTCTTTCTACCTGCAAAGGAGTAGACTGGAGACTTCTTTTCTGTGAGACTCCTGCATACAAATGTGATGGCGGAGCAAGATGATAGCAAACAGCCCTTCAGGCTCTGGCTGCTGTTTTGTCATAAATAATAATCTGGGTTTAATTAATATCTATTCAGTACCTATTCTTGCTCTTAAGGAAAGCTGGAAAGAGTGAACAACCATAAACAAAAGGTTAAACCATAGTAAGAGGAAAGCCAATGGGAGTCCAAGTTGCCAGGACACGGAGGAAGGCCTGCTAGGTGAAGTTCCATGCCTTAGCCCTTTTAGCTGGTTCTGCTTTATACCTTGGTGACCTTGACAACTTGATCCACTGTAGGTGGTACAGCAGCATCCAGTTGACTCCAGGGCACAGCACGGCTTTGATAATGTCTCAAAAGGGAAGAGCCATAGAAAGTTAATTAGGTGGAAGTTATAGTTAACTCAGCAGGTGGACTAGGCAGTAGTAAATAAGTGTGTCTGTGTACAGGTGGGTGAGAATATGGAAATGACAGGTGTGTTGGAAGAATCAGATGTCCTATGTGTAGAACATAGGATCATCTACAAAGTTATGGTTAAATCTATCTGTGATCTTACTGAGAAGAATCTGAAAAAGAGAGGGTTAAGTCATTTGATTTTGACAGGGTCTGTGGTATATTATGGTTCCCTGCAGTTTATCTGTTTTGAGTCACGATTTATTTTCTAAATTGCATTGTTTCATTTCTGGAATCCATTTGCACAAATATAGAAGGGGAAGAGAGGCCATGGTCCAAATTACAAGTGTTTCACGAAAGTAATTCCTGAGCTGAAAGTCAGGCCCGGGCCTGGGCAGTGATCCGTCACTGATGTCTCCCTGCTCCCTCTTGCTACGCAGGTGCATAGGATCATACGGGTGCTGGATCCAGTCTTAGCTTCACTTGGTGCCAGGAGGTCAGGAACAAATCTGTGTGTCTTCAGAAGTCAGGGATGAAGACGTGTGTGTGTGTGTGTGTGTGTGTGTGTGTGTGTGTGTGTGTGTGTGTGTGTAGGTTGTCAAAACAGGGGAAGCTTGAAATGAGAATCTTGAGCCAGACTTAGAAAGAACAAAAAAATAGTCGATTATACTGAACAAGGAGATTTCCTAAAGAATACCATCAGAAAAAAATCATATACCAGGTAAGAACTAGATGGTCTCTGAAGTCCTTTCTTAATGTAAAGCAAAGTGCCCGAAGGATGGCAACAGAAAGGGAAAGAAGGGCTGATGGATACACAGATAGGAGTGAGCACACATGTGCATAGGAGTTCAAGCAAGTAAATACATAAATGAAATAAAAAATAAAATAATGAGTCTGAATCGTCCCTACTTGATGTTTACTGTGGGTATCTTGGGCAGGTTGCCTTGTTTTGGTCGCAAGGTCTTGCTATGGCCTGCAGGCTGCTCTCAAACTTACTGTATTGCCTAAGTTGACCTTCTCCTGGCTCAGGCCCCCAAAGGCTAGGACTGCAGGCATGTGGCATCATGACTGGATACTTCAACACATATCTTTTTCTTTTCCCTACACACTAGAGGCTGAAACATTATGAACTGATAAGTATTATCTCTTCAAAATGCATAAGATTCCTACTTAAGGGTCTATTTTTAAATTTTTTAAGTTTTGTCCCAATAATTTATTATATATGTAAAAGAGTGAGTTCTGAGCATGCACACACATCTTAGTTTTCTGAGTATTGATATCATTACTTTTAGCAGCAAGCTGCCACGAAGGGATGTGGCTGTGGTACACTTACTTAGCACACTTGAAGCCCTTGATTCGAACTCTCACACTGCAAGATAAGCACCCACTGTGGTTTGGAAGCAACCTCCAAAGACCATTTTTCACAATGCATTTTTTTTTATTTTTATAACCCTCCTGAAACTCCTCCTTAAAAGTTCAAAAATATGGTCAGCAAGATGGCTCAGTAGGTAAAGGCACTTGCTGCCGACCTGAGTTCAATTCCTAGACCCCACATGGAAGAATGAGAGGACTGGCTCTAACAAGTTACCCTTGCCTCCACGTGAGCACACCACCACAGTGTAAAACTTTTACATTTAAAAAGCCCAGAAATAAACATGATTTTCCATACGTGACTAGAGCCTATTCCTGGTCAGAAGCTAGAGGATAGATTAAAGCAAAAATGAAGTTGCACGCATATATAATTTCACCATTTGGGAGGGGGAGGCAGAAAGATTAGAAGGTTCAAGGTTCAAGGCAACATGAGATCCTATCTCAAAAAATAGGCTAGGAAAGGAGAGAGGTGGAGAGAAATAGACAGAATGGGAGAAGAAAGGGGGGGAAATGGAGGGGGGATGGAGAGAGGGAAAGAGAGGAGAAAGACAGAGAAACACACACACACACACACACACACACACACACAGAGAGAGAGAGAGAGAGAGAGAGAGAGAGAGACCCAAGAAAAGAGAAGTTAATCTCACTGATTTACTTGTTTAATCTACCAGTCATCGAGGCAGCAAGGTACTGATACCATGCTCATCTTCAGAGAGGCTCATAGGGGTTAATAGAGGTCTCCATCACCCACAGCCAAATTTCCAATCCAGGTGCACCTGCCCCCCACCCCTACTAGCTTATTTTAAGGATAGTATGGCCCATCTCCTATTCATCTACCGCCTATTGTTCTTCCCAGATGAATACAAAAGGCATTTAGTCATCCTCTACCTAGAATGAACCCTTTCTCTGAATTCATTTACTTAAGCATTTTAGCTGCTACTATGGAACAGAAATGGCCATACTTTTCAGGAGGGACTTTGGACAGAAACAAAGGGCAGATGGAACACGCAGCCCTAGCTGGTAAATGTGTGAAAGATAAGTATGTCAGTGGTTGATCAAAACCCTTTCCAGGAACAGTGAGTGCAGAACACTGTACAATAATGAGATTGGACCTGGCAATAAAGATGGACCGTCGTTAGGAAATCAACCATACCCAGATCTATAAATGTGTTGTTTGTTCTAGCTTATGTGGTCAGGACCTTATCAAGGTTCAGAGGTAAATGGGTAGCTCTGTGTTTGTCAAGGTTGAGAAACACTGGTTTATTGGATAGGTTCTATGTGGCCAAGTGCCTATTGAAAGAAAGGCCTTTTTCCTTTTGAGATAAATCACCCATTTAGTTGTGAGTGTATATGTTAACGTAGCATCCTGCTAACGCTTGGGCATGTAGCTCTGTGGTAGATTGCTTGTCTGGCACATGCAATAACTTGGCTTTAATCCCCAGCACTACAAAGAAGCAAAGGCATGTACCCCCAACTTCAAAACATCACATTGTATCCTATTAAGTACATGCAATTACGTATCAATTAATAATAGAGCAATAATTATATGCAGTGGTTCATATCTGTAATCTCCATACTTCAGAAGCTGAGGCAAAAAGATCCTCCCAAATTGAGAAGTTTAGCCTGGGTTACAGACGGGATCCAGTCAGGAAAGAACTATATACTATTTATGGTACCCGTGTCACTGTGAGTCAGCATTAAGTGCTTGATTGATTCTCATTTTCTCATCTAACCTTCTCACAGATTACAAGAGGAAGAAAGATGGTCTGATCACCATTTGGCAAAAGGGGAGCTGGATCCTGAGAACATTAAATTGTTAGTCATTTAGTAGCACGCAAAATCAGACCCTGAATTTGTCTGATTCCTACATGGGGTTAAGAGAGCAGTTTATGTGTGTTAAACATGAGCATATGAGCCTGGACATGTGTGGCACATGGTTGACCTTGAACAGGCCCACCACTTGGAGTTTGGAATAGAGATGCCCTTTACAGATGAAACAGACAGAACTGTTCAACTGGCCCTAGAACTTTTTTAAATTGATTTTTATTGAGCTTTCCATTTTTCTCTGCTCCCCTCTCTGCCTCTCCTCTCCACTTCAGCCTTCTCCCATGGTCTCCATGCTCCCAATTTACTCAGGAGATCTTGTCTTTTTCTACTTCCCATGTAGATTATATCTATGTATGTCTCTCTTAGGGTCTTCATTGTTGTTTAGGTTCTCTGGGATTGTGATTTGTAGGCTGGTTTTCTTTGCTTTATGTTTAAAAACCACTTATGACCGAGTACATATGATATTTGTCTTTCTGGGTCTGGGTTACCTCACTCAAAATGATGTTTTTTACCTCTCCATTTCTGGCCCTGTACTTAATAGTATGCTGTGGTGCTGAGGTCGCATAGTCCAAACACCAGGCAAAAATTTTAGATAAAAATGCTAACCTTTCTCTACAAATTCATCAAATTGATGAACTTGATACATGATTTATTATAACAAATCTAATGTCTGGCTTAGTAAAATCAATAGAACAAAAATGTTAGATAATCTAGACTGAGGAGACAACTTCTAACAGCTTTTAGGGGTAGAAAAAGTACAAAAAAAAACACGTGGGAAGATGTGTGCATAAATATGAAGAAAATTTAGGACACTCCCAGTTAGTTTCTTCCCAAATGGAAATCAGCAACAATAATGATGATGTCGTGATAACTTTTGCTCTGACTGATAGAACCAGGTATGAGAGACTGAATGGCTTATCAACTTCAGAGAGTTATTCCTTAAAGTTCTAAAGTTCTGGTCCTCAGCATGACTTGATGGATAGACAGACAGACAGACAGAACAAAAGAAAGAAGGCTGAAAGTTCAAAATCAGGGTGCTAGCATGGTTGGGTTCAAGTTAGGACCCTTTGACAGTGCAAACTGCTAACTTCTTAAGGTAATCTTACTTAGCAGAAAGAGGATAAAAGAGAGCTCTCGCTCTCTCTCTAGGGCATCCTTTACGTCTTTTATAAAGTCATTAATTCCTTTCATGAGGGCTCTACCCTCATAACACCCCAAAGGTCCCATCTACTTATATCATAGAATGGGGTTCATATTTCAATCTATGAATTTGGGATGATTACACACATTCAGTGCATTAAAGATAGCAGAAGGTCCTAGCGCTCACTTCTGCAGACACATACATGCTGAGTATTGTATAACTATGAATAAATGTTTCAAAGACGGAGAAAATGAAGGCTTATGGAAGCCAGGCAGCTTTCATAAGGTCATTCGGGTCTGCTGGACTCCAAAGCTAAAAACGTTTGCCAGCCTTTATCCATGTTTATATCACTGATTATACAGCCAGGATGTCCTCCCGTGCCCCAGGAAGACATGTAGACAAAGAAGGGTGTGGAGAGGACATCTGTGGATTATCTGAGGAAGAGAGTCACTGGGCAGGAGCCCCAGAGAGCCGGATTTTCTTTAGCTCTCGTACAGGGTTGGAGACCTGTACGCTCTCAACCCCGCAGTACTTAAGAAGTTCATGTTTTCTTTGTGTGTGCCCCTTTGTTTTCAATCGAAGTCTTATGGAAATTCCATTTGCCTTGCTGTACAGAGGAAAACAATGTTCTTTTGTGCCTGCTTGAGCCAAAAGGGAATAGAAATCTCTTTGTCAAGAATGGTAAGTTAGGACGAGGTGAGGGTGTAGGCAGGGCAGAGGTAGCAGTGGAGATCTAAGTTAGAGACGCCTGTGTGGGCACTCCATAGGACACACACAGTCCTGGGCTTTGTATTGCACAGGCGTGTTGCTATAAGGGGGCAGGCAAGCACGAGGAACAAACACCCCCCTATTATGCACTGCCCTCTCTTGTCTGAAAGTGCCCTCTATGAAACAGGCGGGTGGAGCACACGGAGGGTCTCTAGGGATGACTATTCAGGGCTTCCCTCCTTTTCAGCTCTTGATCAAAAGAAACAAGCCTAACATTTGCATTGTTCTTTTTAATTCAAGCATTTTGGTGTTGAGATGTAGCCTTAGTATACAGCCCCCACTGATCTGGTATGCTCTATGTAGCCCAGGCTGGCATGGAACTTGTGCCAAGTATGTACCATCATGCCTACTTTCTGACATAAAAAAAAATAATCTACTGGCTGGGCAGTGGTGGTGCATATCTTTTATTCCAGTACTCAGGAGGCAGAGGCAAGTGGATCTCTATGAGTTCGAGGCCAGTCAAAAGCTAGTTCCAGGACAGGTACCAGAAAAAGCCTGTCTTGAAAAACTAAAACCAAATACAAATAAAACTCACCACCACCACCACCACCAACAAAAAACTATCAATTTCTTTCCTTTTCCTTCATCTTGCTACTCATTGCTCCTTGGTCTGTGTCACTCTGCCCACCAGGAAACACATTTAAACGGGGAGAAGGTACCTTTCAAAATAGGTCAAACCTGTCTATCTTCCTCATTGCCTAGTTAGCCAAAAATGGCTGTATATAATCCCTGCCCACCCCAAAGTAATCTTAACAATTACACACAAGCAGAAAACATACCAAAATCAAATAATTATCTTTCATTTGTGATTTACCGTCACCCCAAATGGCCTGTCCTGCTCAAACGGGGGCATAGGATACATCAATAATTTCAGGGTAATTTCCCTTACAGACCCTTCCCAAGCTACCAGTTGACTACTGGCCTCTTCAGTAGCTTTGGGTTGGACAAGGGGGATGCAGGAGGAAAAAGGCATGATAAGGGGAGAAAATTCACAGCCCTGTGATTCCGTTCAGAATTCCTTTGTGTGTAAGCTTGTACTGTAGGGGTGATGGTTGAGGGAGCAAACTGAGCTTTGCTCTCCGTGCACCCAATAGCGCAAATCTCACAATTTTCCAGAGAATTTACACTGTGAAGGGCAAAGATCTATTTTATTCCGTTTGAGCACCTTTCTCAGCTTTGGGGGTCGCGTCATAATTTATAGGTGACAAGGGAATAAAAATCTTACTAATATTCAGTGATATGTACTAAAGCAACAGCCAAGGCACATAAACACACTGGTCTCCATCCAAGACTAAAGGGAGATGGTAAATACGCTGGCAGCCGCAGTCCACAGCAGCCGTTAAAGCAGTGGTAGCCATTGTTGTTCCAGAATCTCTGATTTGAAATCCATGGGGCCCAGCATGTTCTAGAATTCATCATTTTTTTTTTGTGAGAATAGTGATTCTATTTATAATATGCCACTCCTAACGGGAATCAGAAACAAAACAAGTGTGTGTGTGTGTGTCTGTGTGTCTGTGTGTCTGTGTGTCTGTGTGTCTGTGTGTCTGTGCAGGTGTGCCCATATGTGGAGGTCAGAGGTCAGTGTTGGGTGTCTTCTCTTTACCCTATTTTTTGAGACAGGGTCTCTCTCACTCACTGAACAAGAACTTGTCCATCTTGGCTATATAAGCCCCAGGATCCTCTTGTTTTCTTTCCCCAGTAGTAAGTGTGGGACCCTCACCCCTTATTCTCAAAGGGGCGAGAAGAAATTTCCTAGCAGAATGTTTTCCCAGGAAGATAGTGGCCTTCCCCTCTCCCACCAGGGAGATTCTGAGCACAAGGTCACTTAGCTCAGCCCAGCCAGCCACCTGGTACAGGCTGATAAAGATGGCCTAACTCAAGAACAAGGAGAAAGCTGACTTAACAGAATGGGGGGAAGCAAAAGTCCTTGTACCCGTGCCAAAGCAGCTTCAAAGATTCTCTTTGTAGTTATGCCTTTAAAAGCTTGCCCCACAGAGGAGATACAACTCCTCTCTACCTCATTGTAACGGGGATGGAGATGAGTTCCAAACATGTTTGTATTATGCTGATTAAACCTTGCTTATTACAGTCTGGGCCTCTCTGGTGGTCTTTCTCTGGGGTTCGTAATCTGGGCACAACAGTAAGGTTATAGGTATTTATCAATGAACCCAGACTTTTTTATATTGGTGCTGGGGATCAAACTTAGGACTCCATGCTAGCATGCCAAGCACTTTACTGAAGCTTCCTCCAGCTCCACCCCCCTATTTTGGCTTGTTTGAGTTAAGTTAACTGAGGCTTGCTCTCAAATGAAAACTTTCTAGTTCATGAATGTTTCTTCAGTGGCTGGCAAACACGGTTATAGTAGGTGACTTAAATGACCAAGTGTTAGTTACTTTGGGTGGTGATTAATCACCTAAATGAATTTAGATCCATCTAAGGTTTTAGTATCAAATGAGTTTTGAACAACTTATTGCCAGTTTTCAGTGTTGTTTGGATTTCAGGAAAAAAAGATTGTAGAGTTGTATAAAGAATATGAACGTCTTTGTCGTATGTATGAAATACTAAAACCCAAGTCATTATGCTATAACCCTTGTCACTGCTGGTTCCCATCAATGCCTCATTGATCTAGCCCATTCCAAAATACACTGTGCTTCTTTTGACTCATTTCTATTTTCCTGAGGCAGCCTACAACAGTGTTCTCTCTAAGTGCATCGAATTTTATTCTGCCTCTTTGGCAAGAGTCGTTGGTGTCTCAGAGACAAGGCCTCTCAGATGACTCTAATAGTAGAGAGATTTACTAAGGCTGTTAATAAGATTTTACACACAACTCTAAAATACACCTAAATTATATCCAGAGATGGTCAGGAACAAGGCTGAGCTCATTGGGAACTTCTCCTGCCTCGAAGAGTGCAGTGTATACCCCTTGGCCATTAGCTCTGTAGCAGCGTTCTCTCTGGCTAACATTGGATGAGTGTACATGCTACAGGCATTCAGTGGCCAGGCTCCAGGCCATCCAGGGCCCTTCTACTATGGAATGGCTTTTTTTCTTCTTAAAAATAAAGAGAATTAAAAACTATAAAATTAATCCATTGAGTCCTCATATTGCTTAATAAATTATTTATTTTTACTACCAATTAGTTGACTCATTTAAAATAATGTAGTGTAGAAAGAGACATGTTAGGCTAAAATATTTTAATATTAACTGGTTAGAGCAATAAGAAATATTTTTAGCATAATTTACAGTGCGCCCTGGAACTTTAGAATTGAAGGGCTGTGTTCATAATTTCTACAGGGTTGGCACAAACACGATCCCCAAGGAATGTAACGGGTGATAAACTCTCAATTCAGAGTAAGGTAGAGTGCTGTGCCACTCCAGAGTCTGGAGCTTCTGATCCTCTTACCCCTATCCCATGGGTTTACAGATTCTGTGCAACCATGACTTATTCTGTGTGCTGCTGAGGATTGAACCCAGGACTTCATGAATTCTAGGCAAGCACTCTACTAACTGAGCCGCATTTCTTATCCCAAACTGTAGCCATACCAGGGCAGTTTCCTATTTTAAATTTTAAATACTTTTTTAACAGTATAGGGAACTGCCCCTAGGGTCTGTTGGATGCTAGGCAAGCAGTGCATCCCTGAGCTGTACCCTCTGTCCCTCTTTTATATATATTTAGATATCTTAACTACTTCATGCTAACTCAAATATTGTCATATTGTTTCAATGACCAAACTTGGGTTATACCTTAGTGATGACATATGAAATTTTTAATCAGCCATTATTCCATGCATTTCCCTCTTGGGTCATTCCATATCTCTTGATTACTACTCCCATGCTCAGAGTTTTAAGAGTTATTCTTAGACAAAGAGAAAGGCTTTTCTACACAGTCTGTAATACATGATTTCATTTTAGCAGGAAATGTGATGTTTTATTCTTAGAAGGAGCTAGAAAATCCCGTGGGAGCTCCTGTCCTTGCCCAGAGCCCATGGGGGTTACCATTTCTGTCCCTTTGGTTGGTGTCTGCATGTCTCCTCTCAGCATTACCATGGAACCTTTGGCCACGCTGCCCTCATGCTCTGCTTCCTTTCTCACGATACTGTTGAAAACAAAGGCATCGTTATTACAAGGGAGTGGAGTTTCCCAGAAGCCCAAGGCTCTTTTCTATATATATATAAAAAAATTATATGCAAAAAAAGAGCCAGAGTCCACACTGGTCAGCCTTTACAAGATGTGGGAACATAATCGTTGGTCTCTTTGGTTTCGTCTCAGAGCAAATGAAGAAAACCTCCCTGCAGGCAAATGTTAAAACAAACATTTCCCAATGCTTATTACCCACTGTCTATACAAACTGCAGGACGCTGGACTGGTTCTCTGATTAAAATATTGTTCTCCTTTTAGATATCATTATGTTAATCGGGTGACATTCCAAGAGTGAAGTTCAGGTAAGAAGTGTCTTCAGAAGCCAGGAAAGGTAGCACATACCTGTAATACTAGTACTTAGGATGCTGAGGCAGGAGGATTCTGAATAACAGGCCAGTATGAGTCTTTAGTATTACATACATATGCTACGTATGTGCTCTGTTTATGTAATACTTCTAATGTTAATCACAGAATTTTGGAGAGATATGTTTATTTCTTTGAAGAAAAATCTACCAATTAGAAGCGAGGCGGTGGTAGCACACACCTTTAATCCCAGCACTCAGGAAGCAGAGACAGGTGAATCTCTGTGAGTTTGAGGCCAGCCTGGTCTACAGAGTGAGTTTCAGGACAGGCTCCAAAGCTACACAGAGAAACCCTGTCTCGAAAAACCAACCAACCAACCAACCAACCAACCAACCAAACAAACAAACAAAAAAACCCAAACAAATATTAAATCCTCAAAGAAATACAAAATTTTTGCTATGTATTATTTCATAAAAGACCACAGGTAGTTTTCTCCGGTGCTGTTTAATTCCTGCTTGGGGTGGCAGACTTTGTAAAATGGGTAGTTCTAAGACTTCCTGGCTCAGGTGGTGTTTCTATTAACCACTCCAAAGAACCATGGGAAACATCAGAAACAGAACAAGGCCAGGAAGTCACAGTCTCTGAAGAGTGTCCAAAATCAATGTCATGATGACCAGGGCAGGGAAAGCTAAGAAAAAGACCTCAGGGCACTACCTTTCGAGTTCAGTTTCACAAGGGAAGCTAGGACTCTGGCTTCCTTGATGACATCAGCAGAGGCATGCTCAGTCTTCTGGGAGTTTTCCCAGCTGCTTCCTAAAAGACTCAGTCTTTGGCTGGGAGGGACCAGAGTAAATTCCCAACTCTCTCAGGGGCAATCCAAAACTGTGCTTTTCAAAGGGCAGGATGGTTGCGCCGGGTCCTAGAAATAAGCGGCCAGTGTTTCCATGTGGGGCGATGGTTTGTGTTGGGAAGGCCTGAAAAACCTGGAAAACAATGGAATTCCAGGCAATGGCTCTGAGGATAGCTGATTCTAAAGCTTTTCTAAGACTAGCAACTTTCCATGTAGTAATCCGACAATTTGTTTTTTTCAGTCCTCCGGACTATATTGGAATTGACAATAGCAATTTTATGCAAGTTGTTGGCATGTAATTTACAGACTGCGTTAAAATAGATTGTACCACAAGCCCCATCTATCCAATCCCCTGTGGTTATACCTGTGACCTGTTTATCAGCTTTTCCTCTACCACTAGATTATTTTAAATCCAACCAAGACATTATATAAATTCCTATTTTTAAGATTTTATTCTTTGACAATCTCATACAGACCATGCAATTTCTCTCAATACATTTTGGAATATCAGAACACATTTCTGTGAGCGGCCACTGCGCCACCACCCTTTAAAAGCCACCCATTATCTTTGCATTGGTACTGGAGAACTAGCTCGGAGGTAAAATGCTCCCTACTCTTCCAGAGGACAAAGGTTTGATTCTCAGCCCCCCATAGGGAGCTTCACAGCTATCTATAATTATAGCTCCAGGGAAGCCTCTTCTGGCCTCCGCAGGCACCCACACACATGGGACATATATGTGAATAAAAATAAATCTTAAAGCTGGGCGGTGGTGGCTCCAAAGCTACAGAGAAACCCGGTCTCTTAAATAGGGGGGTCTGCAGAGATGGTTCGTCAATTAAGCGCACTGCTTAGTCTTCCAGAGGACCTGATCAATTCTCAACAGCCACATGGCAGCTCACAACTATCTGTAACTCCAGCACCAGGGTTTCCAATACCCTCTTCTGGACTCTGTGAGCACCAGACCCCAGACACACGTGCAAGCAAAACACCTATACACATAAAATAATAAAACAAACTTAAAAAGTTAAATTATTGCATATTCACCAGTGTTCAATTTTCTCAGATTGTCATATATACAGTCTTCAGTGTCCCCAAGTTTTGCTTTCACAGATTCAACCATCAGTGATTCAAAATATTATCGTGGGGTGGTAAACAAACTGAATAGTACTAAAGACATATAAGCCAGGCATGGTGATACACCTCTGTAATCCCTTGTGAGTTCTAGGCTTAAAAACAAACAAACATGAGATGTGGAGCAGAGAGATGGCTCAATGGGTAAGGGCATCTAATGCTCTTACAGAGGACTTGGTTTGGTTCCCAGCACCCACATGGTAACTCACAACCATCAACTCAGAACTCCAGATCCAAGGTATCTCAGGCCTCTTCTGACCTCCACAGGCTCCTGCACATATGTGGTATACACTTAGGCCCTGACACATGCAAAACAATTTTTTTGTTTATATTTGTTTGTTTTCGAGACAGGGTTTTGCTCGAGTTTTAGAGCCTGTCCTGGAACTAGCTCTTGTAGATCAGACTGGCCTTGAACTCACAGAGATCTGCCTGCCTCTGCCTCCCGAGTGCTGAACAATTCTTTTTAAAGATAGATTTTTTTGTTCTTGTCATTATTTCATAAGTAATATAGAATGGCTCTTACATTGTTGCAATATTATAAATAATCTAGAGGTGGTTTTAAGTATACAGGAGATGCCAAGCATAATGGCATATGTCTATAATTCTAATATTCAGGAGATTGAGATGAGAAGTTGAGTTCAAGGCCTATTTAGGCTATACAGTTAGTCCTTGACTCAAAAAAAAAATATTAATTTTTGACATTTGGTTGGTGGTTTAGTTAGGGTTTTTATTTTTGTGATAAAAATCTCATGGCCAAAGACAATGTGGGTAGGAAAGGGTTAATTTCAGCTTACTCTTAAGTTATAGTCCATCACTGGGGAAAGTCAGCGCAGTAACTTAAGGATGGAACCTGGAGGCAGAAACTGAAGTAGAAGGCCATGGAGGAATTCTTACTAGCTTGCTTCCCATAGCTTGTTCATCCTGCTTTCTTAGGCAACCCAGTATTACCTACCCAGGGGTACTACCACCCATGATGAACTGGACTCTCGCACATTAACTAAGAAAATGCCCCTTAGACTTACCTACGGTCAATTTTATGGAAACATTTTCACAATTGAGATTTAAGATCTCTTTCCAGATATGTCTAAGTTTTCATCAAATTAACAAAAATCAATTAGGACAGTTGACTAAAATATTTATGGGTTTGTTTGCGGTGCTAGATATGCAGTTTAGGGTCATGCACATGCTTGGCAGACATTCTGTCCCTTTATGTCTCGACCCTTGGTTTTTTGAGGCAGGTTCTCACTTTTTGACTCAGGCTGACCTGGAGCTCATGATCTCCCAGCATGCACCACTACACCCAGCTACAGGGAATGTTTGTATGCTGTTACTGGTGATATTAGAGAAATAGCAAAGAGGATAAAGGGCCATGAAGAGGAAAGGTAATGCCAAGCAAGGCTCAATACCTCGTGTAGAGGAACAAAGGAAGAATCAGACCCATGATATTTGCTCACCTAAGCAGGCAAATGGGTTACAATGCTCAGACCTATGCTGGAGGTGTGTAGGCTTCTGTGTTGACTTGGGATGTTGCCCTTGTGGATCCAGTCCCTGGGGAAACAACAGAGGAGATGACATTGCTTCACCCTTGAAGTCCTTGAGTCCTCTTCCCAACGTACTCCTTAAAGTGTACAGATAGGAAAGAACCCCAGTCCTTATGAACTTGCAAGATGATGCTTCGTGCTAAAACAGGGAGCCGGCTCATGTCAGAACTTGGTCCAGGAAGAGCGTTGTGTGAGACAAATTCTGAGCACAGTCCAAGAAAACAAGAGTCTTGTGGCCTTAGTTTCTGCAAAATTGAATTGTTCTTGGAATGTTCTGTGCTCCTCTCAGGAGTAGGGAATAAGAGTGGTGTTTACTTCAGATTACTCATTATTGCTTGCTGCTGTTATTTAATTAAATATTTAAATGATCCTCTATAGCCCTACCTGGGAAAATATGTTTTACCCCATGTGGCTTGTCCTTGTGATTGTTACACACAACTTAAACGCATGAGAACTTTATACTCCAGCAATGCTTTTTAACCCTGAGTGTATAAACTGTCTGATGCTGTGAGTAAAGCTGACTCTTGCCTGAGACTTTTCTCCGCCCCATTTATCTGCTCCATTCTCCCAGCTTCCACCATCCCTAGAGAGGTGACAGTTCAGAGAGATCAAGTGCCTGGTATAGCTAGAGAATGGATTTGAACCTGCCCTGTCTAGCCCCCAAACTTGTTTTCACCCTAATTATAGTACACATTAGTTTTGTTCTGTTTTTTCTGTTCTTGGCTTCTTTGGTTTGAGAAAGTTCTTTCTGTGTGGTCCAGGCTGACTTGGAACTCACTGTGTAGCTCTGGCTGGCCTTGAACTTCTGATCCTCTAGCCCGAATTTCCTGTGTGCTAGAATTACATGTGCCCCTATGCTTCCTTCACATATTCGTTGGTTATTGTCTGTTTCCCCTCTCACCGTGAATGACAGGACTTTTAGTCTTTCATTTACTGTGATATCCCTGGATCTGGGAAAGCGGCTGGCACATAGAGAGAAGAAACTAAAAATATTTGAACTGTTTAAATGGTTGCATGTCTATGGTATATGACCTTGAGAGGCTTAGGAAAGGCTTTTTGCAGGGAACAGCTGTACGGTTGATACCATTCTCAATGGCTCAGTGAGAAACCGTCCACTCCTCTCTGTCCCCTTCAGTTCCCTGTAGGTGCACAGCTCTGAGATGGGTTGGAAAGTCAGCATGGCCGGACCTGCTGAAGAAGCCAAGGGATGATTGCAAATGAGGTACTCATCTCGCCTCCTAGATTAGAACAAGGTCTCATAATTTTCCAGTGCTGGCGGTAAAATGGATTAACAGGAAATCTTCCAAGCTACTGGTGTTACTGTAAACCCTGCAATCACTTTTGTTTTTAAAGAGTTACAGATGGATCTTTATTGAAAACTCTAACCTACAAATTCAGCGTTTTTCACTGACTCCGAGTAGAGACCTTCAGGCTTTATAGTCTTTGTTTAGGTGCGTGCTGCTTTTGGGGACCTTGGCAGCAGCCCTTGCTGTCCTCTTCAACGCCTTAGCCTTTTTGTGTCCTTGGCAGCCCTGACAGCCCTGATAGCATGGTGCTCTTCCTGAGTTTGCCTAACTTTCGGTTTCTCATTCCTCTTGGCCTTGTATCAGCAACGGCGGCTCCAGGGCGGCTCCAGGGCGGCCCGCTGGCTGGCTGTGGATTCTGGGATTCAATGACTGCATCCCTAGGCCTTATCCCTTGTGTAATCTAGCCCTCCTCACCAGGACACATTCTCACAGTGCCATCATTCATAAAGACAAAGCCAAAACAATAAACCTCAAACCTATGGGCAATCCTAGTGTCCAGAGACCAAAGAATGTACTCACAAACCATGCTGTCATCATGCAGAGATCTGACAGTGGTGTGGAGACTGGAAACAACAACACAGATGAACCCTGGAAACCATTCTGCTCCATGAAAAAGATATGAAGAGACAGTAACTACATTAAATATGGTATAACTTTTATAAAGCACCAAATAATGAAAACAAAATAATACAAAGTTTATGTATACCTACATGCTAAAATTGCTTTTGAAAAGGTATAGAGGCTGGTCTTGGTGGTCCCTTTCTGTAATCCCAACACAGGGTCAGAGGCAGGAGGACCTTGAACTCAAGAGCAATCTAGACTACAAGAGACCTGATCTAAAAGAATATATATCAAGAACTGGGTAGTTCAGTGGCAGAATGCTTGCTTAGCATGTACAAGGCCCTAGCCTGCAACCCCAATGCCCTACCCTCTCTGGACTGGGTGGAGAGAAACATAGAAAAATAAAAACAAAAATGTAAATGAGTTACCCCTGAAGATAAGTCAGACTAAAAGAAGAGGACCTTAAATAGGTAGGTGAAAGAAATTGACAATGTTCTAGTTTTTCTCAAGTTACCTGTGCTTTATGGCTATTTTTTTTTAAATTATACTATTTCAAAGGTCAGATACAAATCATGTGATGTCTTCTGTATGTTTGATAAAAGCAGATAAAGAAAATGAGCCAACTAGCTTGGGATGGAGCTGTGCATGACGGTTTCATGTCTGCCATCCACATAGCCATCTGCTAGGGCTAGCAGGAGAGAACTTTGGCATCTGCAGGCTGTTGCTCACTGCACAATGGGTGCCAAGAGGTGAGCTGGTCCCGTAAGTGAGAAATGAAACACTCCTTCAAAGTCAGAACTCCCAAATACATACCCAGTAACTACACACAGAGAGTGGACACCACTCAGAGAAAGCGTCCGTTGTTTGTGTTTAAATTTCCCTTTACTGTTTGACAGCACAATGAGTTCTAGATCTAGATCAGTGCTAGGGATGTAAACCTGCTCTTCTACAGTTTTCTGTTTTCCCATTGTGCTGCACAAAGCTGCCAAAGATCACGCCTCAGGTTCTTGTAGTCTTTAACACAGACATGGAGACACATGTTCTCAGTTATGCATGTAGAACCAAAGTGTGAGATCTCACTCGGCCTCATGTGACGGAAGTCACAAGTCTCATCAATCTTTCTGGTCTATGGTTTCTGGAACCCTGGCAGCTCTTGTCATCTGTAAATGGCTAAGTTCATTAATTCTAATTAAGTGTCAGAAATGAACATCGAAAACATACAGAGAGGCCTTTGCCTTAATGAAGACTATTACCGATATCTGAGCTTAGCTGTGTGCCAAACACAGGAAACACTTGACCTGGATTCTAAGGTAGCAGACTGTTTTGAAGAATACTAAAAGAACTTTGAGAAATACTTTCCCACCATTTTAAATAAGTTTTAAACCATAAAAAAACTTTGCTTACTCTCTTCATAATGAAAATAAAGACTGCTTAAATCATCTTGAAGATACGATCAATATAAATAACTTGGTTATTTTGACACTCTGGGTTTTTGCTTTATGTTGCTAATTAAATGTTTTCATCATGAAAATCAGATAATTGTTATTGCTCCATTTTACTTTCTCTAAATTAGGTAGAATGTCAATAATTGATTCAGGCTACGAAGGTAATTTTTTTGCAAATTAAAAATGGCTTCTAATGAAGTCATTACAGGTACTATCCCCCGTTTTTGTTTTAGTGTGTGTGTGTGTGTGTGTGTGTGTGTGTGTGATGAGCACATATTCACACACACGTGTGTATAGAAAATTGTTGTTGTCTGGCTTTTGGTTTCTTGAGGTAGGATCTCATATAGCTCAGGTGTCTTAGAACTCAAAGGGGAGCTCTCCTCCTGTTCCCCTGCCTCCAATAAGTGTTAGAATTATAGGCAAACATCACAACATGCAATTGGAAAACATATGTTAAAATGCTGCCTACTATAATATGTAACAGTTGATTTATAAAAAATTAATTTGCTAATGATCTTTGTTAGATTAATTCATGAATAGTTTTTCAGATTTTTGGCTATTGTTTGAAAATGGCAGTGGAGCATGTTATGTGTATCTCAAAGTTCTGGTTTCTTCTAGAATGATTTTTGATATAGTTATTAATATTTCTCTGTATAAACTCTTGATTTTCAGATACCATGCTGCCACTATATTCAATCATTTATTCATTCATTTTATTAGGTGCTAAGGCCATGGTGATGAACAAAATCAAATGTGACCTTTCACCGCATAGAAACATCTACCTACTCATAGAAAACTATTAATAAAATAACCACAAAACTAATGAATAATTATAAGAGTGAATAAACAGTAGGTATATAGTGTCAAAGGATTGTAGTAGGGAGATGGGGCTTGGTGGTGCAGGCCTAAAATCCAGTTACTTTGAAGGCTAAGGCAGGAGGATTGCAAGTTCAACTGACCTTCTGAGTCAGGTGTGGTCTGGTGGCTGTGATCCTACCACTGGGGAGGCAGAGGCAGGAGGATTGTGAGGTCGGGACCAGTTATGTTACACAGTCAATCCCCACCTCGAATAAACTTGACCATTTGAACTTCTTTTTCATTAGAGTTCCTTTTAATTACTGGCATTTACTCTCAACGCCACTATAGATCATTAAGTGTAGTTAAGTTCACAAAAATTGACCACTTATTGTCTGCTGAGTAGTATGGGAAAGCACACAGATAAGGCTCTTGCCTTCTGTGAATTGACTTAATATGAAGAAAAGCTCAAGATGACAATACGAACATTTGATAAGCAAATAAGCCATATGCAAACACGTCCCTGAGCTTATGGCATGCATTTGGGGCTTTGCAGAACGAATGGGAGTGTGAGTACAGACCCAGAGTTTCCCCAGAACATTCATGTAGAACATAGGAAATAAATTCCAGAAACTGCATTACTGGGGTTTCATAAGAGGAAGTGGCTGGAGCAGGGCAGTTAGATTGTAATCAGGCTGTGGCAGTTCTTGATCACCGTGCTAAGTCCTTTTTGCAAGTTTCTGAAAGTAGTGGATGATAACTCGTAAGTGTGTGTGTGTCGCTCTGCTCAACTTGCCCAGTGACGTGGTTCTGAGCCAAGGAAATGATTAGCTCTGTAACCCTGTCTCTGCCGGCTAAACCTGGCTAAAGGTGAGAGCAGCAAATGACGTGCATTTGGAGCAACACAAAGCCTGTGTCCTGTGGTCACCAACTTTGCTCCACTTAGACTGGTAAACTGAATACATCCTGTAAGTCAAACAACTTTAGTTTCTGTTTCTGTTGTTAGTTTCTGTTTCTTCTTGATCTGTTGGGAGAGTCTGGGTCATCAAAGAAAGCCTAAATCTCATATATTCTGCGTTTTAAAAACCGTATTTGTTTTCAGTCAGGACAAAACAAATAAACCACTTAACAAACAACCAAGCATGTTGTGCCTTACTGAATGTCAGCTTGAGAGAAAGGAATAAAATGTATTCTTAGGAACTCTGAGTTGGAGACCATCCTGGTCTATAGGGCAATTTACAGGAGACAACCAGGGCTACACAGAAAAATCCTGTCTCAAAAAATCAAACCAAACTAAAAGAACCCCCCACACCCCCAAAAAGGCAGGAAGTGGGTAGCACAGGCTCAAGGGAAGGTTTGAAAATCATACTGCTCGGCACGTCTCATGAAGAACCAGTCTTATTGTCCCTGGTGACCACACAGCTAGTTCTGCTGACCCAACTGATGTTGTTGAATCTCCCTCTGGAGACCCAGATTTAGCTGCCAACACGCTAAGTATATATAGAGGACAGAGACAGTTTTGTTGGTAAAGTGCTTGTCACACAAGCTTGAGGACCCGAGTCTGATCTCCAGCACCCTTCTAAAAACAGATGTGGCGGTGTGTGCTTACAATCCTAGTGCCAAGGAGCCAGACCCAGGCAGATCTCTGGGACATGCTGGCCATCCAGCAAAGCTTAAAGAGTAATCCACGGGACCTAGCAAGACAGCCTCTCTCAGTAAACATGAAAGATAGCTCTTGAGGAATGGCACCCAAGATTGACCTCTGGCATCTTGTATATACATGTGCATAAGTACCTGCACATATGAATATACATACACAGTATACATGTGCTGGCTTTTCTTTTTTGAAACAGGGTCTCTTTGTTTAGCTGAGACTGGTCTCAAACTCCCAGTCTTCTGTCTCTATCTCTACTATGTGTGTGCCTCCATGCTCAGCAGTGTGTGTGTGTGTGTGTCCATGTGTGTGCATGTATGTATGTATGCATGTATGGACAGATAGATATAAATAGATGTGCAAGTAATAAAATATATAGATTTTTGTATCAAAGCAATCATGATGGTAGTAATTAACATTTACTAAAAACAGATGTGTTTCAGATACCATTCTAAAACATATGTATTGACTCATTTAATATGAAAAATAAGCCTTTGAGATAGATGCTAATGTTAACATTTTCATTTGCTGTGAGGGACAGCAAATATTTAAATTATCCAAGTCCCCAGAGCTTGGAAAGCAACCCAGGCATATCACCTATGCTCTTTATATACAGCCTCCCTAATACCTATTGTTCTATGATTTTGTTTAGCCTCTTAGCAATATTTGTTAACTTTGTTCTTTTGATGACGCAAAACGAAGGCATATTATAACCTAACCATTCCCTTTACAAATTTTAAAAAGATTATTTTATCTTATATGTATGAGTGTTTTTCTTGCATGTATGTATGTGCACCACATGCCTAGAAAACTTGAAGGCCATAAAATACGTCAGATCTCCTGGAACTGAAGTTAGAGAGGGTTGTGAGTTACTATGTAGGTGTTGAGAATCGAACCCAGGTCCTCTGTAAGAGCAGCAAGTGCTCTTACTGCTGAGCCGTCTCCCCAGGCCCAGAACCATTCTTTTATGGATCAATAATTGAGCTTATCTATTCTTTTCTTATTTAAAACAAAACTGTAGCATGAGGGGCCGGCTGTTGGGGTTTCTGTCCCGCCCAGTACCCCACAAGCTGGCAAACCCCGAAGAAAAATCACACACAAGACTCCATAAGATTATAAACTGATTGGCCCATTAGCTCAGGTTTCTTGTTAACTCTTATAGCTTATATTAACCCATTATTCTCATCTATGTTAGCCATATGGCTTGGTACTTTTTTCAGCTGTCAGCTTACATATTGCCTCTTCGGTGGTCTGGGCAGGAATGGCAGAGGGAGCTTCCTGCTTCCCAGAATACTCCCAGTCTTTTTGCTCCACCCCTACTTCCAGTTTGGCTTTCCTGCCTATACTGCCTGCCTGGCCAATCAGCGTTTTATTAAAATATGATTGACAGAATACAGATAATTCTCCCGCACCATTTCCCTCTTTTTTTTAACAAAGGAAAATACCCATAGTTCATTTGTTGGGAATGTGGGCGTAGTATTTCAGGCTACTTCCTGCTGGTTGGTGGCGCTGATAATCTTATGGGGACCAAAGAAAATTTAGAGTTATAATCAAGTCCTGACTGGAGTTTCCTGTGAGTCTCAATCATTTCAGGCAGCAGTCTTGAACCTGTTCTGGTTGAAGAACTCAGACATCTGGGCCATCTGTTCCTGTTGGAGATTTCTCAGGTGGCCTCCCTTGATCAAAGCTGATTTTTCTTAACTCAGAATGAATCCATAGCCTCTCATTTTCTGTGGAAACAAAAGCAAAATCTCTTCTCCAAAGTAACATACCTTTTGACTTCAGTTTTGAAGCCAAGGTATTTTTAAAATATCTATATTGGATTAATTCAGCAGCATTTATAAACAAAAGTCTTTTAGCAGCTGTTGCTCCTTCCTCAGCATTCAAACAATTCAAAAAGAGCATAATAACACACAGTATCAAGATTCTCTGTGTATTTTTCATCTTTATGTGGCTTTATTTTAACCTCTATTTCTTTTAATTTTACTTTTAACTTTTGGCTTTTTGAGACAGGTTCTCTATATATATCTTTGTCCTGGAATAACTCTGTAGACCAGGCTGTCCTTGAACTCACAGAGATCCCTCTGTCTCTGCCTCCCCAGTGCTGGGATTAAAGGTGTATGCTACCACACCTTGAATTCACAGAGATCTGTCTCTGCCTCCCAGGCATTGGGATTAAAGGTGTGTGCTACCACACCTTGAAATCACAGAGGTCAATCTACCTCTACCCCTTGAAGTCACAGAGGTCAATATGCCTCTGCCTCCCAGGCATTGGGATTAAAGGTGTGTACCATCACACCCTATTTCTCCCTTTCTTTCTTTTTTATTTTTAATGACTTTAACCTTTAGCCTGCATATATTTTTTAACACACGGTAAACCATGTAGAGGTTTTCTTTTGTCTTTCAATCTCTCTTTTTGTGACCACTTGAGTCTTTAAAAAGAGGATGAAAGCTGTGGCTTTGAAGGCTAGATCCTCATGGCTGAGGTACCAGCGAGAGCTGTGTTCACTGTCACAACTCTATGGCGTTTCAAGGTCCTTGCTTATATTAACCCATTATTCTCATCTATGTTAGCCATATGGCTTGGTACCTTTTTCACTGTCAGCTTACATGTTGCCTCTTCGGTGGTCTGGGCAGGAATGGCAGAGGGAGCTTCCTGCTTCCCAGAATACTCCCAGTTTCTTTGCTCCACCCCTTTAAGCTATAAGAGTTAACAAGAAACCTGAGCTAATGGGCCAATCAGTTTATAATCTTATGGAGTCTTGTGTGTGATTTTTCTTTGGGGTTTGCCAGCTTGTGGGGTACTGAGCGGGACAGAAACCCCAACAAGCCGACCCTCATGTTACACAAAACATCCTCTTAAGTATTATTTTTCTGATGTACACAAGTGTTCTTTAGATTCCTAAAAGTGCAATTGCTGGATCAAATGGTATACTGTAGATATCATGGATATTCCTAAATTGTGTTCTGGAAAATGTGCTAATTTATTACCCATATCATTGTGCATAAGTATTTCTGTTTCTTATCTTGTATCCATTTGAAAGATTACATCAATTGAAAACATTTATTTATTTATTTATGTTTGCTTGTTATATTTATTGTGGGGCAAGGTCTTTGAATGGCTTGGGACTCATTAAAAAGACCAGACTAATATCAAACTTGGGATCCTCATGCCTCTGCCTCTGGAAAGCTGGGATTACAAGTCTGGACCACCATACCCAGGCTGAAAAACGTTCAATGGTAATTGTAAAATGCACTTCGCTGAGTCTAGCTCAGAAGCTCCTTATGTGTTCACTGATCATTTACTCTCTTTTTTCTATGAATTGGCTATTTCTATTTTTAACACATTTTTTCTATTTGTTAGTATTTTTCTTGATTTGAGGGCATTCCTCATTTAAAAAACCTTTGTCCATTGCATATGTTATTGATAGTTAATTTCATGTGAACTGAGAACTAAGAATTTTTTATTTATTTATTTTTTCAAAGTTTATTAAATTATAAAAGTTTCCATTTCCGCCCCTCCTCCCAACACCCTCCCACTCCCCCTACTCCCTCTCCTCCTCCCTCTCCATCCCTAAGAGCAGTCAGGGTTTCCTGCCCTGTGGGAAGTTCAAGTTCCTCCCCCCTCCCTCCAGGTCCAGGAAGGTGAGTATCCAAACAGACTGGATCCCAAAAATCCAGTATATGCAGAGGAACCAAGTCCCAGTGTCATTGTCAATGGCTTTTCAGAAAGACTCCGGGCCAGCCACATTCAGAGAATCTGGCCACATTCAGAGAATCTGGTTGGATCACGTGCTCGTTCAGTCCCAGTCCAACTGGCCTTGGTGAACTCTCATTAGATCAGTCCCCTTGTATCAATGGGTGATCACACCCCACGTGGTCCTGAAAACTAAGAAATTTTATAAGCAATGAAGGGCTGAGGGTATAACTCAGAGAAACAGGGCTTTCTTGGCATTTATGGGAAAGAAGGAAATCTCTCTTTCTCTCTCTCTCTCTCTCTCTCTCTCTCTCTCTGATAAAAACAAGCTGGGATGAAATCTGAGCAAGGTTGTTGACTAGTTAACTGAGTTATGCTAATAACAGTTTCCTTTTTGGTATTGTAGCATGATATGAATGATGTTCCCACTGGAGAAGCTCCTGATACTGAGTTTTTAGGGTTGCTAAACTACCACAGAATGGATGACTTAGAATAACAGGAATCTACTCTCTCACAGATCTGGAGATGACAGCTCCACACTCCAGCAGTTCAATGTCAAGATATTGTCTTGGAGGGATGAGTAATGTTCTTGAAAATGATCTGAGCAACACCCTACCTTTCCTCTTCCTTGCTGCTATGGTTACCAAGCAATGTGTGGTGCTCCTGGGTTTGTTGATATAACTTGTGTCTCTGTGTCATTTGCTTCAACCTTCATGTGTCTTTGGTCATAGTTTCCTCTTTTTATGAGGGCATAAGTCATTGGATTTAGCATTCAACCTAATCTAGTATAACTTCATCTCAACCTGATAGATCCGAAAAGATTCTCTTTCCAGATAAGGTCACATATATTGGCACTTGGGATTAGGATTGGAGCATTTCTCGTGGGCGGACACAATTTACGTTTTGTCCTGCCTTCTGAAAGTCTATACTTATTTTAAGATATTTCTTAAGAGTCTAACTAGAAAGTCATATTGAAATTGTTAATAATATTTACTTCTTGGAAGACTTTCCCATTTTATGTGCTTTACCAGTATATCTTGACTTTCATTGAAATTTTGGCGTATGATATTTTTAGTTAATTTTAAAACTAAAAACTTTGTACAAAAGCATGGCCCTAACATCACAGAGACCAGTGTTTAGTCTTTCAGAAAGAGCTTCAGTAACAACATGAAGCAGCGAGGAGATGGTAAAGGGAGGCTTTTAGACCTGAAGCTGAGAGGCGAGATAAGAAATGTATCTATCCATTATGATGAGTAGGATTGCTCTGCCTGGTGGTGGAAGGCCGAGATAGGAGGATGGAAATTGTAATGCTTGCTTGGGCTACACAGCTGACAAGAACGGGTGAATGTGAGAAACATCAGAGACTGGCATGTTCCAGCTGGGGATTTACCAGACTCTGGATTCTTGGCTAGGGAAACTGGGTCTTAGTTTTCTGTTTATTGAGGTGATAGAGTGGTCTTCTCCACTCTCCCTTGTCCCAAACTCTTCCCCATTCCTGACTTCCCTGCTTTCTGCCTCAAGAAGCTGACTAGAAAGGAACTAAACACTTGACTTCTGACTGCAGATAGAATTTAAGTCAATCAGTAACATCATCATGATACAATAGAGAAAGGCCACAGGTTAGCCATCATTATGGTTACAGCTTCTGTTACATGTGTATCATAAGTTCATTGACTCAATAAATTTTAGATTTCCCCTGTGGCCAGTTCTGTGTTGTTAGAGAAGTGTAGCAGATTTTGTGAATGGTTATGTCACTAAACTATTATCAGTAACTTCCTGAGTATGCCTTGTTTCCAGCTAGGACCTCGACTGGTATAGAAAGTCAATGTAGATGAAAGGAGCTGTAAAGTGAGGGGTGAGAGACCATATGTGGTTATGTGACAGAGGACAGGTAGGAAAATGTAGCCAGGCATGGTGCACACGCCTTTAATCCCAGCACTTGAAAGGCAGAGGCAGGAGAACCTCTATGACTTTGAAGCCAACCCTACAGAGAGAGAGAGAGAGAGTTTTAAAAAAGGGATGGGACTGGAGAGATGGTTCGCTGGTTAAGAGCACCAGCTACTCATCTAGAGGACCTGGGTTCAATTCCCAGCACCCACACGGCAGCTCTCAACTGTCTGTAGCTCCAGTTCCAGGGGATCCAACATCCTTATATAGATATGTTTGCAGGTAAAACACCATTGCACACAAATTCAAAAAAGAAATCATTAAAAAATTAAAAAGAAAGAAAAAGTATATTATTAATCATTGAAAAATTTATGGAATAATTTCTGAGAACTGAAAATGGGTTTGGAAACTTGAGAATTAGTGATGGCTTGTCACAGGACCTTTGGCAGTACTTGTAGAAACTGAACACACTACATAGAAGAGGAATTAAAAATAAAACCATATATACGGGGGCAAAGTTAATGAGCAATACCAGTACAAATTTACGGGCCATTGATCAAGCCTCTAAATAAATGCACATTTTATCTGGAAGCAGTTGTGGTAGTTGTGTAGGCATGTGCCCCTGTACTCAGGAAGTAAGACAGAGATTACAGATTCAAGAAGAACCTGGTCATCAGATTCTGTCTCGGAAAAATAAAGAATAAGTAAAAACAAATAAATATACAGTTTTGCACATTTCAACAATTCAATTTCTATTTTGAAGAACCCAATTGCAGGTTTTTCAAAAATTTGGACGTGTCATTCACAGATAAGACGGAGCCAGAGAGACTCAGGAACATTAGTCAGGCTGGGTGTGGGTAGTCACTTAGATGTACTTTACCCCATTGCCAGCTCAGAGAAATCACCAGAGTTGGTGGCTGATGGGGAGGTGATGTATGCTATAAATATGTTTTATTGCCATTGGTTAATAAAGAAGCTGCTTTTGGCCAATGACTTAACAGAGTAAAGCAAGGCAGGAAAACTAAACTAAATACTGGGAGAAAGAAGGTGGAGTCAGGGAGAAGCCATGTAGACTCCCGCAGGAAACAGACGCCTGCTCTGGAGCCCACTAAAACTTTGTCAGTAGGCTAGGACCTCGTGGTGATGCACAGATTAATGGAGATGGGTTAGTCTGGGATATTACAGCTAGCTAGAAATATGTTTAAGCTATTGGCCAAACAGTATTGCAAATAATATAGTTTCTGTGTGATTATTTCGAGTCCGGGTGGTCAGGAAACGAACTAGCAGCCTCCCCCAACAGGTGGCAGGGAGCACACCACATATCTTTCTCTACTTATGACCGAGCCCATAGGTATGGGTTCTTTCTACACGTTGACTAACTCTCTGACTAAAAGTTCCTTCAAAGTTATTGTCAACAGTTCAAATAACAGGTATGGCTAATATCCGGACCTGGTATTTCACATATTAAGAAGTCGATCTGTTTCTACCTCAAACAAAAGTCTAAGGATCCAGTTAAGTTCCTACTCCTTTAGGGAGATAACCATGGGTTTCACCCAGGGAATAGTTTTCCTATAAAATGTTTTGGTCTAGGTTGTGAGCATGACTTGTCTTGTTCTGGCAATAGAATGTTTAACTAAGAATATAGCCCATAATCCTTCAACTGGTCTGTTCATTTCTTTGTATCATGCTAATACCATTTTCATCTTACTCCTACCTTTTGGGGTCGAGGTATGGAAGCAAGTGGAAATTAAACGCAGGTGATTTCAGAACTCACTGGAACTCCCTCCCGGTACTATCCTGTTCTGTTTTATTGCTTTCACTCGTGTCTTTGCTCTTATTTTTCTAATCCCCATGGCCCGACCCTGGTAAGTGGTATTCTTGTCAAAGCTGGTGTCCGAAATACTTGGAACATATTTGTCCCTAGCTTCCTCTCAAGTCATTTTTCTATGTAGCTTACATTTTCTCCCCAACTGGGGGTTTGAGATTTTGGAAACTAAACCAGACAGGTTTTCTTCCACGATCTGTTCCTACGGCACCAAGCAAGCTACTATATAAGGGCGAGGCTTGGGAAGGTTGGGAAAATTGTAAGCTACATATAGAGAAAGTACCAGGTGGGGGAATAAGCTAATATATCCATATTATGTCACACAGATAACAATTTCTTTCTTTTTTTCTGGTACAGGATATTGGATTTAGGGTCTCATGCCAGCTAAGAAGCTGCTGTGATACAGAGCTATGTCCCCAGCCTTCTTTTTACCTTTCCTTTTGAGAAAGTCTTCCTCAGTCACCCAGGCTAGCGTTGAAGCCATTCCATCATCCCTGAACTTGTGAAGTCTCTGAATTTGTGACCTTTGTGCTTCAGCCTTCTAGGTGTTGAGAGTTGCAGCTAGCACCCCTGGAGTTGGCGTTAGATTGGTCTTTAAAGCAGTTGAATTGGGACAGGAAGGAGAAGAATGGGATGCACGTTGGAAGGAAATCTGGAAAGAAAGTAGACTTGACCCACAGCGACAGCACACGTGGACCCGAACCTGCCCATCCTTCCCACGGATGATGTAGCCTCAGTGATGAACCGCTTCAAGCTGGCCTTGGAGATCTGTCACTTGCATTTAGTTCTCCATAGGTACAGAGATGACTGTTGAGTCTGTTTCGGTTTTTCCCTGCATAAGACTACCTGGTACTTGTTGAGTTTAGAAAGGAAATTGAAAGGAAAGGAGAGATGGTGTAGATAGGGAAGGGTACAAGGAAGGACACGTCCGGCTGGGGAAACAGCTCAGCAGTAGAACAATTTCCTGGCAACTCTAAGGCCCTAGAGAAATTCAATTCTCCAACACGATACATTCTGCCAGGCCTAGTGACTCATACCTGCAGTCACAGCTCCTCAGGAGGCTCAGGCAGGAGGATTGCAAAATTAGGAACTTTCTGGGCTACAGAGTGAATTCAAGACCAGCCTGGGGAATTTGCAGAGATCCTGGCTCAAAATAATCTTAACCTAGTGGTGCATGCTTGTAAGCCCAGAACCTTGGAGACAGAGGCAGGAGAATCATAGATTCAAGGTTGATTTGAACTATATAGCAGTTTAAAGGCATCCTGGACTACATAGTGAGATCCTGTCTTGAAAACATGATTAATTAGCCAGACCTGATAGTTCACACCTTTAACCCTAGCTACTCAATGAGGCTGAAGCAAGAAGATCTTGAATTCAAGACCTGCCTGAGTAATTTAGTTAAGACTGGTCCCCTGCTAAAACAGTAAGGTAAAAGAGCTGGGGCTGCTGCTCAGTGGTGCTCACTTGCTTAGCATGTGTGAGACCCTGGGTTTGATCTCTAGCACAACAAAAGCAACCAAATTAACCAAGTGTTAGAAAGGAAATTTCAGCAACTCGCAGCTTGTCTTGGAACTTGACATATCATGCTAAACAACTTTAAACAAATTTTCTCAATTTACTAAAATCAAAGCCATGTTCTAAACATGGTCAGCATAGAGTGCTGAGTAATTATTTCATGTTTCCTTTGTCCTTGAGGCAACATGTTTATAAATATGGTGTCTTCTCGTCTATTAAACCCAATGCTAAATGGTAATAAATCATCATTCGCTGAATTCTACAATTTAAACTATATTGTCAATGAAATTCTTACACCTATGCATCATAATTAACATCAAATAACAGGACAAAATTGCAGTACGGCAAAGGACTGCAGGGCAGTAATTCTGGCTGGTCATAACTAAATCAACTCACTGAGTTAGCTAGTGGAAGCTAAAGAAAGTGATGTATCGATAAGAGTCCTATCAGCAGAGAAGACAAGCAGTGATCTGAACAGGCGAAATTTTAATTGAAAATTTGACTGTATCAGGCTCAGACTAACAGGAATAAAGAGAACTCAAAGGATGTAACAAGGAAAGAGATGACGAGCAAATTACTACCTACAGGGCAGAGATGCCCCAAAAGGAGCCGCTCTCAGGGATGAGTTCTACACTGGATGGCACCGCAGGAGACTGCTGAATAAATAACATTCTCTGAGAGAACTCCAGGACTTTTCAGAAATCTGTCACGGAGAACTTCCGAGAATTTTGATGTTATGGTCTTGGCAAATTGTTCAAGGAGGGAGGAACATCTCGCTTGGGGCATTCCAGGCCAAAACTTTTGAGAGGAGAATGCAAGGAGTTAGGGGGTGTGGCCGGTAGGAGGCAGTTGGGGGAGGGGGAGGCTGGGTGCATAAGCACCGGAAGTCCCTGACTTGCCGGCACAGAACGTTGGGAAAGCTGAGTGAGTGTAAGATGTGGACATTGGAAAAGCCACGTATGCTGCAAGAGTCTGTTTAGGGAGTGCACAGGAACCAGGAAGTAGAATACTTTCTCTTGGAGCCTGGCCAGCACTTTCCACCTGCTCTAGCCGGTTTAACACTGCCAGCTGATAAAAGAGAACTCAAGTGCAAAGGGTGGATCCGAGAGGCGCTGATTGATCTTTGGAATGGCAATCGATTACTAATTTCTTCTCTTTCCACTTTTTTCAGACCCTTCAACAATTCTTCCTTTCCTTCCTTCCTTCCTTTCTTTCTCTCTTTTAAAAAGAAAATAAATTAGGACTACGTTGGATTCCTAGCACCTACATGGTGCTCACAACTGTCTGTATCTCCAGTTTCCAGGGATCCAATGCCCTCTGGGGGCCTCCCTGGACAACAGGCTCGGAAATCACCCATACACATGAGATAAAAACAAATGAATTTTTAAAAATTAATATTTTAAAACTATTTTTCAAAAGTGAGTTGTTTCGAATTTCAGGCTGACACTATTCCCGTACAGAGACTTCCCACAGAGATGAGCTGTAACGTGAATTCTAATGGATCTTAATAATAAAAACCTGGAGTTAGACATTGGAATAAATTCTGAAAGATCAGAGAAGCACTGTGGCTAGCCACTAGAGAGTTCTTACCTCTACCAATGCTCAGACCGAAGGGGCGATCCTGTCCTCAGACTGCATCCTCAGACTGACTGCCTCAGACTGCACTGCTCCTCGGAACTCCTGTCTCCTCCCGCCTTCAATTCTTTTCTCCACCCAGCTGCATCACTCCTGTCTCCATGTCCCTAGTGCTGGCATCACTTTTGTGTGAGCTCTGTTTGTTTCTCTTACTGACTGAATCAATTTCATGTAGCCCAGGTTGGCCTTGAACTAATGGAGATCTGTCTGCCTCTATCGCCCGAGTCCTGGGATTAAAAGTGTGTCACCACTGCCTGGCCTCTAGTGGCTTAGCTCAGCACTCTGATCTTCAGACAAGCTTTTTTTTTGTTAAAACACACACAAAATATCTTTGCAGTGAGTTGGTAAGCCCTTCTTGTTCTCTGTAATAAAGTCCTTGAGATTCCAGGTTGTATAGTAGGCACCTTCCATCAGGGCCAGCATAGCACAACCCACCCAGCTTTTCTGTGTGTGTCTATGGTTTCTTCAGTGTCTGTCATTTCTTCCTTACTGAATGACCCTAGTCAGGTTTCCAAGACCAAGCCTCACAGGATTCAGGCAGTTATAGGCAGACATGAGCTGCCAGATGTGGATGTTGGAAACAGAACTCTGGTCTTCTGCAAGATTGGCAAGAGCTCTTACCTGCTGATCTTTCCTAAAAGGTACCCTATCCAGGTGACTGAGAAGTCCATTTAGATTAACTTTTAAGGGAGGGGAGGGGACAATGGTAGTCTTTGTTCTTTAGCAGAAAGTCTGGACTAGACAAGAGTGTTATGATCTTTGCACAGTTCAGAATATCATGTCTCTATTCAATGTGAGATGTAGCCCAGATCACATGTAGGCCCTGCTAGCCTTGAGCTCACTATGTAGTTGGAGATGATCTTAAAATTCTGATTCTTTTGCTGTCTTCCTTTAGAGTGCTGTGCTGTAAGAGGTCCTTCTGTCTATGTGTTGCTTTTATTGGTTAATGAATAAAGAAACTGTTTTGGCCTGTAGCAAGGCAGAACAGAGCTAGGCAGGGAAAACTAAACTCAATGCTGGGAGAAAGACGGTAGAGTCAGGAGATGCCATGTAACTGCCAGAGGGGAAAGATGCAAGCTGCCAGGTAGAACCTGGCCACTAGGCCACAAGCATCGAGGTAAAATATCAAATAATAGAAATGGGTTAATTTAATATGTAAGAGCTTGCTAGGAATATGCTATAGTGACTGGCCAAGCAATGATTTAATTAATACAGTTTCTGCGTGGTTATTTCAGGAGTCTGGGCAGTCGGGAAATGAACAAGCAGCCTCGGACAACAGTGCTGGGATTATAGGCATGCCCCAGTATACCCTGCTTATGCAGGATATTCTAAAGAACCACTCTACTAACTGAGCTTAACCCCAGCCCCAGATTCTATTCTTTTAAGCAGTCGTCAAAAGCCTGCCATTTTGACTCTTCGTTTTATGAGCTGCTAATTATGAAGGAGGAGTCCACCTTCAGTAGTCTTTAAGGCTGCTAATATCTGACCAGTTACCTAGTGCCCATGATACTACGTTGCAGGTTCTCATACCATCAGTTACTTGTGTTGATGTTGCTCATGACCACCTTGTAAGCCAAGAAACTGCCATCTTGGGGAGTTCAACTGTGCCCTTTTGCAAAAGGAGTATTACAGCTGGGTTTTTTGACTGTATCCTCTCATGGAGGGGTTGGAAGACCCTCACCTGAGCATCCAGCTGCTCCCTACCAGCTGCTGTCTGCAGCTCTGGCCTAATGGAACAAGGGGATAGTGGCAGTGGCTCTCAACCTGAGGGAGTCAATAGAAGTGGCTCAGCTCCATCTTGACTTAGGGTTAGAGTTCAAGTTTGTTTTTGCTCCTTCAAGGTCAAACAGCAGGCCTAAGGTGAAGTTGTTGAAAGTCTTGCCTAGATAACAGGGTGTTTGGCCTAAGGTGTAGCACTGGATATTTACGAACTCTTGTTTGTTCCTTGTACTATGATTAAAAAAAAAAAAAAAGGTCTTTTTGCCCACCCCTTTGACTTGGGGTTTAAAAGGGCTATGAAAAAGAAGCTTGAAGCTGCAGTATTCACTGGCAGTGCTCTGGAATCTATCCTGTGATGAATTTTTTGTGTCTCTGTTATTTCTTCAGTTTCTCAATCTGCAGTTTCTCAATCCACACACTTCTCTCCAGGAACCAGTGAATTAGTTGGGCAGCAACTAACATCAACCTTCCTAATGCTGTAACCCTTTAATACAGTTCCTCATGTTGTGGTGACCTCCAATGATAAAATTATTTTGTTGCTACTTCATAACTATAATTTAGCTACTGTTATGACTCATAATGTAAATATCTGATATGTAGGATATCTGATATGCGACCCCCAAAGGAGTCACAAACCACTGGTTGAGAACCTCTGGGCTAGAGTATATAGGCTGACGAAGAGTAGAATGGAGGAGCTCTATCTATGCCACTAGGGAAAACCATTATGCCAGGTGAGCAAAGACTTCCAGGTGCAGTCTTTCGGGGGAGGAGCACCCACAGCCCATAGGTAAGTCCTGCACCTATGCTCTCTGTAAGTACATTCAATAAACTCACTGGTTTCTCAGAGTGAGCTTTGGTGGAATCAGGCCTCTGTTTGTCCATTTGCTTTTAGGACCTTGTAAGAGGGGTATATATTGTCTACTTCTTCCGGGGAAGGAATTTTAGCAGAAGTTGATTACACAATGTTTTTCAATTGTAAAATGAGGAGGCTAGGATTAATGCAACACATTTCTCTTGAAATTCTAGGATCAAGTGCAATATACAGCATAAGACTATTGAGTAAGGGTGTTCAGGTAGATGATAGAGACAGTGGAATTGGGAGAAGGGAAACTGAAAGACAACCCAAGCTCTATTCCTGTTCGTACTACTCAATATTGTAAATCCCTGATCCCAGTTTTCTTAATGAAGTGTAAGTTTATAAATAACAGAATGTCTTCATCCTGGGGTTAAGACATCCAGTAGAATGTCTTAAGTCACGACCAGCCATGAGATCAACCATGTGACCTTGAGTAATCTCAAAAAGGGGTTCCAAGTGAAGTAACAAAACCAAAACCCTGCCCCTGTATTTTGGTAGCCGTCTACTAACCGACAGAATGTCCCTTTGGGGTTTAAATGTTCTTGAGGCTACAAACAGGTTGCTCCTCAAATATATATATGAGAAGTAAATATATATATTTGAAAAATATATTTGAGAAATAAATAAATAAATATATATGTATGTATTTGAGAAGCAACCTGTTTGTATATATACATATACATATATAAAGACTCCAGGGCATTTCCCATAGCTGCACTAAAATGAAGGGTCTGGAACCTCAAAAGATCTCAGTTTCATTATATTATTATTAATTGTGGTTTTGCGACCCATTTCCCCTTGTGGGTTTTGCTAGAGCAACACAGGAATAAATAGAAGACTTGACTATCATGATGTGGAAGCGAAAATAATTTAAATTTTAATTTCTAAAATTACTTTTGACTTAGTTTATCTTTCTCTGTTAAATATTCGGTTTGAATTGGAACTCCATGGAAGCAAGTATATTCTATTCAAATTCATCATATTCCTGTGTTGGAATATTAATTACCTTACTTCATGAATATACTACCTACCTCATTCCTAAATACTTCTCTAAATCCCACAATGTCAAACTCAATGTACTACTACGTCCCTTTGGAATACTTTGCTAAATAACTTTTGCTTCAACTGCCTATATCTCAACATGCTTTCCTTTTGGAGGAACAGAATGGCGTCTCCTGAAAGAACCCTACCTTCAAAGATTTCAGTATATAAGAAATTAGTTAATCAGCGAACGTTAAGAACCTGTCTTGTGGAAGTCAATGTGGACTTGGATTATGTGAAAAATGAAAGAACATGAAAGCAGATTTTTATGTATTATTGTTTTAATGTTTAATCCGTTATCCTTTCTTTGCTGGTGATTCTGTAAATGTCGTAAGTTTTATGGCAACACAGGAACATGATTCATTCCGTGGTCGCCCCAACCATTCTTGGGGGTTTTCTATATATTTAAGCAGATGTATTGGCTCAGATTGATATTTAAGACCCAGATCTCCTCTGGGCGATCCTTCCCGCCTCGCTGGCAAGTCAATTAACTTGTCTTAAACGGACTGTGTTGTGTGATGACTACATAACTGAGCGAAAGTCCCGGGAGACAAGCTGTCAGGGAAAGCACTAGGAGCCTCACACAGCGGGAGGGTGGGGCGTGTCCTCAGGGAGCATGCGCAGAGGTGGCGGCGGAAGCGGGTGTTCCTAGGGCGGAAGTGACGCCGGCTTTCGGCTTAGAGGCAGTGTAGCCGGTCTATGCCGGGAGGCGGCGGCCGTGGCTGCTGATCTTCGGAGCGCGGCGGAGCGCGCCGGGCTGAGGCCCTGACGGGTAAGGCTTGCGGGAGGGTCGCGTGCCTGGCCGGGGACCCGGCGCTCGCGTCCCGTCTCGACCGTGGAACCTAGGCCTGGCTAGTGTTGGGAACCGTCTCCGTGGTGACGAAGCTCTCCTTCCCAAGGACAAGTTTCTCCCGGGCCGCGATTGTGACGTGTGCCTGGGCTCGGGGTGGCGGTGGAGTGGGAAGCGCGGCGGAAGCGGGCGAGCTAGGCCGCGGCGGACCCGGGGGAGCGTCTACGGGGCAGGAGACTAGTGAGCGCCCCGAGAGTGGCGGACACTAGGCCGCGGCGGTTTGGGGAGGACCCAGCCGTCGGCTAGTCAGACTGTTTTGGTTTGAGTGACTTCTGGAGGAAGAGGCGGGGACTCCCTGCTGCGCCCGATTTTGTGTTTACGTGTTTTGGTCTGATCTCTGGCTTCACTTGGGCTAAGAGATTAGTTAAGTCTTACTGTTTGGAAAGCAGCCCTCCCTTTGGAGCTTGGAGAAGGCTTTAAGAAATCTTGGGCAGAGTAAGTTCGTTTTTTTCCGTCTGGACTGGATTTCACGACTCCGCCCCCTCGCCCCACCCCCTGCCGAAGTTCACGGGTGTTTGGACAGGTCCGAAGGTGTTAGACAAGTTCCTGCTAGTGCTCGTCGCCCTAAAACTGTACTGTTAGAATTAAGCTGGCGTGGACGCATGTATTTCTCTACTGAGAAATATGAAGTGCAGTTTGTTCCTCAAAACTTTGTTGGAAAACGTTGTAGCATTTGACAATGATAGATTTCTGGCTTTATAGTTAGAAATTTGGATGGAAAAGTTTTCATCACTGCTTCCTGCCAGTAGTAAAATTTTTTTGATCAGCACACGAATAAATACTAATTAAAATGTTAGTGTTCAATCCAAGAACATTTGCAAAGGATTATTTGAATAACTTTTCGTTAAAGAGGACTGATTGTGGGCTTATGAGCTTTAAGGTGCTCACCGGGTGTGGAGAAGAGGCTGGGGCCAAGCGCTCGCCTCCATTCTGTTCTGAATGGTCAATTTGATCACTGTGCGTCCCTTCCAAATGTTAGGATTACAGGCAAACTGCACCACTCTGAATTTAAGCTAGAGTTCTGCAGGAATGTATTTGGCTGTGCTGGAAATGACTTGTTAATCACCTTCCCCTGTCCTTTTTGTTAAATTTCAAATACAGTCTATTGTATTACTTGTTTTCAAGCTGTTAAATTAACCGCAGGCCCCTTGCTCCTAGGATTGCAGCCATTTGTGTGAAATGTAACCAGTGATTGTGTTTTCTAGGACAAAAATAACATCTTCACATTATTAGTTGCAACTGTTAGAGGATACTATTTAAAAATTTTTTAAGACTCACCTGATGTGTATGAGTGTTTTGCCTGCACTTATGTATGTGCACCGCATGTATGCCTCGTGGCCTCAAGTCAGAAGAACTTGTCAGATCCCGGGGAACTAGAGAGATCTAGAGAGATAGATGGTTGTGAACCATCATGTGGGTGCTGGGAACCCAACCTGGGCGCTATACCAGAGCAATAAGTGCCCTTAACTACTGAGCCATCTCTCCAGCCCCTAGAATGCTAAGTTTTTATGTTCTATCTATACGCTTATAGTTCTTTAGAGGAATTACCTTACCTGTAAGGTTTATTTTTACTTACTTATTGCTTACTGTATAGTCCTGGCTGTCCAGGAACTCTTCACGTAGTCCAGGCTGGCCTTGAATTCAGAGATCTGCCTGCCTCTACCTGCCTTCAGAGTGCTGATATTAAAAGTGTTTCCCACCAAACCCAGCTTTAACTATAAAGTTTATTGGATTGTTTTCTTTTGAAATGGCTGTTATTCACTCATGGCTCTAAAGTTTGCATTGTTTGAAATAAGCCTTAGGAGAAATTACAGATTTCCTATCCCCTAATACTTGTGGGCCAAGAACATAGTATTTTAGAAATGAACTTATAAAAAGTTAAATCAGATGTGATGTTTTATCACCTGGGATTCTAGCACTTGGGAGGTTTAGTCAGGGGAAGTGTCAGGAGCTTGAGGACAGCCTGGACTACAGCACATAGAACACACACAGCACATAGAACACATACAGCACATAGAACACATACAGCACATAGAGCACATACAGCACATAAAGCACATACAGCACATAGAGCCTTTCTCAACAGAGGAAACAACTACAGTTGGGTGGCACCTGGGTAGAATACAGGGCTACTCAGCTGTGAAGACTACTACTGGCGATAGAGATGTTTCAGGAGTGGGTGCAAATTTAACAAAGGTCTCTGTGTCTGCCTCCCCGAATGTTGGCTGATAATGTATTTCTGAGAGTATGGTATTCGACAAACTAGGCAAGAGAGCTGAAGAGTGAGTAAGGGAACTTACTGCCTACCAGACTATTTTTATCCCTTCAGATGTTTCTGAACATTAGAACAAATATATGTAGGAACAAGTGTGTGTGTGTGTGTGTGTGTGTGTGTGTGTGTGTGTGTAATGTTTTTGAGACAGGGCCTTGCTTTGTAGCTTTGATTGGGTCTGTAATTTACTATGTAGACCAGGCCTCCTAAAACTCAGAGATCTGCCTACCTCTATTTCCCAAGTGCTGGAAAGGCCTCTATTTTTGTAGCTGAATATTTTTAAAAACATTGGCTGTCAACCACTATCTTAATTATGGCACTTTGCAAGGGTACAAAGTGTTCATGCAATGTTTTCTGTTGAAGGAAGTTAGACATGGGGCTTTTTATTGCCAGTTTGCTTTTATTGACTTTATTCTTGAAAGTTATGACCATACACAAAAGGACTAGCAGTGAAATTAAGATTTTTTTTTTTTTTTTTGCTGTTATTTTGTTACCCCAACTCCCAACACATTTGTTTTTCCTTATGGAGTTTTTAAATCAAATGCTAGAAATCAAGGCTTTTCACCTGTAATTAATGTAGTAGCTAATGATGATTTTAAAAAAATACTTTGTCTCATACAGAGATTTTTTTTTTTTGAAAGCTTAATTGGTAGGATAGGTGAATGCCTAAATTCAAAAAGCCAAGATGGGCTATCTATCTATTTATTTATTTATTTATTTATTTATCTATCCTGAAATAGGATTTCTCTGTGCAACAGCCCTACCTGTCCTGGTGCTAGCTCTGTAGACCAGGCTGGCCTCGAACTCAGAGATCCCCCTGCCTCTGCCTTCCAAGTGCTGGGCTTAAAGACATACACCACCACTGTGTTGACTAAAAAGCCTAGCTTTAACTTCATGTGGAGCTACTGGAAGAAACAATACCACACAAAGCTCTTCTGTTTGGGGCTTGTAAAAGTCCAGGAGCAGTAAGTAAAGATGACATTGAAATACTTTCCCCTTTTTAATTTTAGCCATTTGCTTAGCTGAATGCCTACACGCTCTTATTTACCTTTTCTATAGATATTAGCGAATTCTAGAAATAATAAAATTGGGTTTTAGTGCAAAGATGTCATAGAGCAGTGGTTCTCAATCTTTCTAGTGTTGCAACCCTTTAATGCAGTTCCTCATGTTGTGGTGACCCCAACCATAAAATTATTTTTGTTACTACTTCATAACTGTAATCTTGGTACTGTTACAAATTGTAAATATCTGTAATATCTGGAAATATATGTGTTTTCTGATGGTCTCAGGAGACCCGTGTGAAAGTGTTGGTTGACACCTAAGGGGGTCACGACCCGATATTGAGAACCACTGTCAGAGTATAGTTTACAGCCTGACACGCTTAAAGGAGTTGTGTGGTAGAAAGCGTTCACTGTAGCATTTCAGGCATTGATTTCTAGACGTAGATGTCAGGCTCTTCAATTAGTGACTGGGAATTTTTTATTTACCTTTGGCCTCCCAACTTACTGTACTGTTTCTGTGGATAGGCTTTAGAGACAAGGAGGTATTGTCTGGTATGGTGAAGTTGCCTGACCGTCCAGCTAAGCAGGGCCTGTTTGCCCTGAATGGTGGTGAAGCTACCCTTCCAGGCATTACCACATGGTGATGTGGGGGCTTTGCACATTGCTTCTCTACTGGACTATATGCTTTTGTGACTTTGGCATTTTCAGTGAATTCCAATATTTTTAGTAGCTTTCTTGTTATTTCAGTTTCTTTCTTACCTGTGGGAAGAGTGAAGCAGACTTACTGTGTAGGAGTGAAAACTTTTTTCTAATTTAAAATTAATGATTCATGTTATATTTATCCATGCTTAACTGTGTTTTAATAAAGGTAAAAAATAAGCTAAAATAATAGTAATAAAATGACTTTTGTAAAATATTTCCATAGCTTTAATAGCATTGATTTTATATTTCTATTCTCCTAAGGAAAAAACTCGGGGCTTCATGTGTACTAGGTAAATACTCTACCAACTCAGTACATTCCCAGATCTTTCTGTGTGTTAGTGTGGGAGTCAGAGGTGGATGTTATTTCCTCTGTGGGTCTCCATTATATTTGTTTTGAAGATAGTCTTTCTTTGAACCTGAAGTTTGCTCATTCAGCTTGAATGGCTGGCCAGTGAGCTCCTATGTTTTTGTCTTTCTTTGTTCCCAAAGTTCTGGGGTTTATAAGTATGTACCTGAGGATACGAACTGAGGTACTGATGCTAAAGCAAGTACTTTATCCACCAAGCCATCTCTCCAGTCTCCTTGTTTTTTTATTTTTTTGATTAGTAAAAGCGAGTTTGGGCTGGGTGGTGGTGACCCATGCCTTTAATCCCAGCACTCAGGAGGCAGAGGCAAGAAGATCTCTGTGAGTTCAAGGCCAGCCTGGTCTACAAAGCAAATTTCAGGATAGGCTCCAAAGATACATATAGAAACCATGTCTTGAAAAACTAAAAAACTAAAAAAAAACAAAAAAACCCAAAGCAAAATACAAATAAACAAGCAAAATATGAATTTGGGGAAGGGATTATTAAAATGAGGTTTATATCAACATGATCATTTAAAAAATAACATAAGTACTTGCAGAAATTTAGATACATTGAATTATAAACTTAGGTTTATGCACCCAAAATTAAATTAAGATATTCCGCATAGCTTGGTGGAAAGTAAATTGGATAGAGTAAATAGAACGTAATCTTGCCTTAAGTTCAGAGATCTGAACTGGTATCCAGTTTAGATGGTATTTGAAAGTATGTGCCTCCCCTCTGGCTTCTAGGTAGACTTCTTTTATAAGACCAGACAGTCTTTTGTTGTTGTTTTTGATTTGTTTTTGTTGTTGTTGTTGTTTATAAACCTAAATATAACCTGCTCAGTCTGTGTAGCATCACTTTTATATATGTTTTTAGTTACTGCCTACTTATTTTTCCTAAGTATGTGCATAGGTAAAGTAAATGCCTACTAAGAGTTAAGGTAGGTTTTGTTTTTGATTTTAGAGATATTAAACCCAGAAGGAAAGGATAATATCAATACAGGTAGAGGAACAAGTAGGATTTTTTTTTTTTGATACAGGGTTTCTCTGTGTAACCCTGGCCATCCTTGAATTCACTCTGTAAACTAGTCTGGCATCAAACTCAGAGATCCACCTGCCTCTGCCTCCCGAGTGCTGGGATTAAAGACATGAGTTACCATCACTGGCAAGTAGGATTATTTTAAGTAACCAACTGAGAAAGTTTACATACTTACAAAGTTAAAAAACTGGTTTTCTATTTGGCTGCATAAAGAGATAAGGGTATTTAGAGAGACTGGGTGGGGTAGGGGAGTGTGTGCATGTGCATAGAATCACTGTGGTTGTTTTCTTTTTAAAGGCCCTTATGGTTCTAATATGAAAGAAGGAGTGAGAAGTAATGATCCAGGCTTTCACAATACTGGATGAGAATACAAGCAGAATGTTAGCAGCAGGGTAATTCAAACTCTAAAATCTGTTATGAGGGAAACATAGTATTCAAGGATTCTGTACAGAAAGGAAGAATTAATTCAACAATACTTAATAAAATACTGATAATTATTTTTTAATAATTTATTTATTTTTATTTTATGTGCATTGATGTTTTGCCTGCATGTATGTCTGTGTGAGTATGCTGGTTTCCCTGTAATTGGAGCTATAAACAGTTGTAAATGGCCATCTGGGTACCAGAAATTGAACCTAGGTCCTCTGGAAGAGCTATCAGTGCCCTTATTGGTTAAGCCATCTTTCCAGCCCCTAAAATACTGATACTTAACTGTCCGTCCCTCATCCTTAGCCCCCCCCCCCCTCATTTCTCCCTTCCCTCCCCTATTGCTAGAGGCCAACAGGTTTATGTTGGTAGAGTCTACATTAAAATACTGATGGTTTCTTTGATTTATGTTAGAATAGAAGCAGAGGGCTTGGCTTTCCAGGAGAGCTGCATTGTCTAGAGTTGAATTTGGTTTTGAGACAGATCTATTTTTTGACTTTTAAACTCTTATAGCTTCCTAAATCATACTAGCTTTGTTTCTTAAATTTTATTTTTGTATTTGATCACATTTTAAAGGAATATTTCTCATGTTTAAGACATACAAATATTTAAAATTAGAATTGACAGCTATATTTGTGTTTGTGTGTGTGATGCTGGGGTTAATCCTAGGGCCTCATACACAAGGAACAAGCACTGAACCCACACTGAGTTGTATCCCAGTCCCAAAAGTTACATAGGTTTTTAAAGTGTAAGTTTATTCTTAGTTGACAGTGTTTAACTTGTATGAATTATTCTTTTCAGATTCACAATGACATCCTTTCAAGAAGTCCCATTGCAGACTTCCAACTTTGCTCATGTCATCTTTCAAAATGTGGCTAAAAGTTACCTTCCTAATGCACACTTGGAGTGTCATTACACCTTAACTCCGTATATCCATCCACATCCCAAAGACTGGGTTGGTATATTCAAGGTAAGAAAAGCTTCTGAAAATGTTGTCTTCCTTGTAGATTATTTTTATTTTATCTTTTTAGAAATTACTTTTATTTTGTGTGTGTGTGTGTGTGTATGTCAGTGGGTGTACAATGCCATGGTTTGTGTCTAGTCAGAGGACATCTTACAGGAGTTGGTTTACTCCTTCTACCATGTTTGTTTTGGGGATTGAACTCAGGTCATCGGGCTTGGAGGCTGGCACCTTTACATGAGGAGACTTCCCTATAACCTGCATATTTTCTCTTATACTAGCCTTTCTTAACAAACATATTAAAATTTCAATTTTATGCCAGTAGTGGCACATACCTTTAATCCCAGCACTCGGGAGGCAGAAGCAGATGGATCTCTGTGAGTTTGAGACCAGCCTGGTCTACAGAGTGATTTCTAGGACAGACATCCAGGGCTACACAGAAAAACCCTGTCTTGAAAAACCAAAACCAACCAACCAAACAAACAAAAAGCCCAACCGGGGCCAAAAGGTTCAGTTTTGTAAACATCACTGTTTACAAACTATTTAAACATCATTCATTTAAACACTGAAAATTAAATTCCTTAAATTTTCTTCTCTGTGTTTAAAAGATCCAATTTGGGTAAGATATTTGTGAAAACTTTTAAGTGGAGACTACTCTTTCATTCCCAACTGCCCAGATTCGAATAATGACACAAAAATTATGTTAATTACAACAGTGTTTGGCCTATTAACTCGGGCTTCTTATTAGCTAGCTCTTACATCTTAAATTAACCCATTTATATTATTTTTATTTTGCCACAAGGTTTGTGGTTTTTTTACCTCTTGATCATTGGGCTACTGTACTACATGGTGTCTCCTTGACTCTGCCTACTCTATATCTCTGTTCGGATTTCCCACCTGACTTTTACTAAGGCATTGGTCAAAACAACTTTATTCATTAACCAATAAAAACAACATATATACAGAACGACATCCTACATCATTTCCCCTTTTCTGTCTAAACAAAAAGGAAGGTTTTAACTTTAATATAGTAAAATTACACAAGCAAGAGTTACAGTTGTAATATTTAATCTATTTGTATAAGGTAAAAATTAAAATATTCTATCATCTATCACATCTTTGTGAGTTTAAAGTTTTGCATCTACTTTATCTTTTATCATAACTAAGGAAAACTATTGTCTGTCTTCAACTCCATCAAAGATTCTAGAAGGATGTGATATTACCTAAGTAAACAGAAAGTACATTGTAAGCAATTTCCAAAACTCTAGAACTGACAGACACTTCTCACTGCCTGGACAGTTAGCAGTTCTTCTGTTATGTTGGGGCATCTATCTTCAGCCTACAGGCCCATAGTATCTGACAGACTTTTTCATGAAGCAGGAAATTTGAAAGACAGTTTCACCTGTATTGGCAGTTTGTCAGTCACTTTCTTCTGTGTCCTACAGAATGTCTGACAGACTCTTTCATGAAGCAGGAACCCTGAAGGACTGTCTCACATTTTGTCTAGTTCAGCAGTCATTTTTCTGTGGGTGCTCCATGTCCAGTATATACAGCATACTGTCAAGTAGTCCAGGCAAGAGCAGTTTCTTACCCAAATGGCTAGCCTTGTCACATTGAAGGCAAATTCCATAACAAGTTTCTTCAGTGCCCATCATCCTCTTGAAGTAAATTGTTGTCACCTGAAGCAGACATGTCTCATTGTTGAGAAAAGTCTAAGTTCTTAAAACCTTTTAAATGCCATATTCTATAGGTCTTTGATATGTCAAAGATTATTTATCTAACTGAAATGTATCTCTGTATATCTAGAAAACCTAACATGACTACGAGTTTTGACTATTACAAATCTATACATTACATTTTAAAATAAGCTTCACAAACACAGTACCTTAAACAAGAGCAGAAATATATATATATATATATAGTATAACAAATCAACCTTAAATTTGTATCAATAGACCAAAGTCCATACCAATGTAAAGTATTCATTTCTATATCATATTCACCTTTAAATGAATGCAAACATTTATAAACAACCATTTTGGGACTTTGGGCATAGTTTTCTCCAAGCTGCTTCCTGCTATTTGTTGGGCTAAGTATTTTTAGGGTTCATGAAGACTTTTGAAGGGGGTCTTGTTCTAGCAAATCATATTATCCTTGAAGGAATCCACTGGTCTCATCTTTTGTGGAAACAAAGGCAGAATCTCTTTTCCAAAGTAACATATCCTTAGGCTCAAATTTTGAAGTCAAGATACCTTTAAAATATATATTAGGTTAGTAGCCTTCAGAATCAAATGTTTTTCAGCAGCTAATTCATTAACAGTCAAAAAAACCCAAAGAAAATACAATAATACACATAACCCAGACTTTCTGTGTATATTCCATCCTTATGTGTGCCTTAATTTTTTTTTACTCCTTTAATCTATAACTGTCTGTATGTATGCTCTTTTTCTCACTCTCCTAAGCCTGTGTACATTTACCCAACTCAGTGATTAATTCCAGAGGTCTTTGTCATCTCAATCTGTCTTACTGTGTATCTGGGATCAATTTCTGACAAGGAGAGTTTTTTTGTTTTTGTCTTTTTTTTAAACGGTAAGCAGGCATGGCTAGGATTAATGCTGTGTCTTTGCCTGCTGACTCCGCCCATCCATAATGGCAGAGGTATGTTCACGGCTTCTGCGAGCCATACTCACTGCCCCAGCTCCAGGGATGCAGCGGGTCTATGTTGCCTTTAAACTCTGTTAAACTTTAAACTCCTTCCCAAACTCTGAGGTTTTATGTGGATGTAGTTCCCTCACATTGTCACCATTGTTAAGCAGAGACTGCTCTTTAATTCCCAGCTGCCCAGATTTGAATAATCACGTAAAAACTTTATTAATTAGAACAGTTTGGACTATTAGCTCAGGCTTCTTATTAACTAATTCTTACGTCTTGAATTAACTCATTTCTGTTATTTTATATTTTATCAAGAGGCTTGTAGTTTGTTAACCACTTGATTCTTGGACTGCTACATGGCGTCTTATGGACTCGGCCTACTCTCTCTATCTCTCTTTGAATTTCATGCCTAACTTTGCTCTGCTAAGCAATTGGCCAAAAGAGCTTTATTCATTAACCAGTTAAAGCAACACATATACAGAAGGATATCCCACATCAAAAACTTTATAGGATCATTCTGTGTGTGCATAAACATGTGTTTTCTGTACTGGGGATTGAACCTAGGGCTTCATGGGAAAGTACTGTACAAGGAGCTGCATCTTCAACTCACAATCTTTTTTTATATTCTAATTTTTCTCTCATTTCACACTTAGAGAGGGAAAACCTACTCATTTCTTTAGATCCTCAAATTGTCTACTGTCTTTAGTGATTTGTGATTGATTTTGTGCAGCTATGTAGCCACGTAGTGCCTCTTTTGCCATGTGTCACTTAAATATTGCTCGCACTGTAGCTGTCCTATTCTTAGGTAACTATTCCATTTTACTTGAGAGGACAGTAAATTCTTTGTTGGCTGGTTCATATAGTCATCAATGATTTTTCATAATATTTACTTGAAAATTATGCTTCAGTGGTTACTACTTTGGTATTCATGGTGCTGGAGGTTTTCTGTAATTTTCTGGCTCTTCGGAGTATAGTAGAGAACAAACATTGTCATGACTAGTGAAAGTAATTCACGGGTAGCCAAACATACGTACGATTTCAAATTGAAATTTGGATTGAAATGCGATTGTCTCATCTGTATAAATTAAGTAGCAAGAAAGAACAAGTTGGCACATTAAGAGTCTAGAAGTGAAAGTTCACCTGATGGAAGGCAGCAAAATAATATTTGCATCTAACAAGGGGTGCTTTCTTGTGGTGTTTTGAGACAAAGTCTTACTCTGTACCTCAGAGTGGGCTGGAATTCTCTGTACACCTTAGGCTGCTCCAAAAAGACAATTCAGCCTGCTTAACCCTTTCAAGTATTGGGATTACGTGCATGGGCCACCATACCCTATTGAATCCTTCATTCTTTGATACTCCTCAGTAGCTAGTTTGAGACTTACTTTGTGTCCCTTAAGGCACCTCAGATTCCAAAACCAGAGATATATAGTCATTGAAGCATTTTATGAAACTCTAGTGTTAGTTTTGAATCTGTGTGAGATAGTAGTATTAAGGTAATGATACTGTTTGAGAACTGGGATTTCCTGAAGAAATAGGTCAGGTCAGAGAGAAATGTGACTGGAAGAGAGGGAAGGATTCCTAAGAATGACAGTGGCTCAGAAGTGAGACTGTCAGGAGAAATGAGTAAGACTTGTTTGTTGTTTTGAGATTCGCTGTGTAGCTAAGGACTGTTTGTGTAGTCCTTGCAAACCTTGAATTTGTAGCAGCCCTCTGGTCTCAGCCTCCTGAGAGCTGAATTATAGGAGTAAACACAGTGCTGGGTTGAACCTTAAATTTATTCCCCTAACATTTAGTGACTTTTCTGTGTGTGAGTATTTTGCCTTTATGTATGTGAATTACAATTTTGCCTGATGCCTGAAGAGAACAGAAGGAGGATCAGATCCCATGGAACTGAGTTATAGAAGCTTGTGAGCCGCCATGTGGATACTGCGAACTGATCCTGGTCCCTGTAAGAGCAGCAAGTGCTCTTAACCACTGAGCTGTTTTCCAGCTCTCTTTTTTTGTTTTTTTAGACAAGATGTCTTGTAACTCAGGAAGCCTGAGCCAGCCTTCAGGCTCACTATTCAGCTCTGACTCACTTTGAACTCTTGATCCTCCTGCTTCCACCTCCCAAGTGCTGCTTCTACTTGGGAGGTAGAAGCAGAGGGTCAGGAGTTCAAGGCCAAGCTTCAGTTAGTAGCAAGTTTGAGGCCATTATGCGACCTTCTCCTTAAGTATGGAGTCTGGTATTGAAGATAAAATACAGAGGTAAAATCCAAAGGTAAATCCAAGGGTGTCAGTGGCCAAGTTCTGTTAACTAGCTCTCATTACCCTTACTTTTGGTGCATGCTTGAGCACATATTGCCAAGAATCACAGGCTCAGCCCACAAAACACCAAGGTCCAGAGCCCAGGTTACAGTTTTTGCTCCAACGCCAGCACAGGCTCCCAAAGGTGCTTAGGCCTCCATGTGAAGATCTCTGCCCCTTATTTTGAGGACTCTTGTGCCGTTTCCACAAATAAACCTGCTTTGTAGAGATGAACGAAATTAATTGCTGTGGAGAGTAGATCTAAAACTGCGTGTTTTATTTCTTCTCAAAACCTTTAGTTGAAGCTGGGTGGTGATGGCGTATGCCTTTAATCCCAGCCTACAGAGCTAGTTCTAGGACAGTCTCCAAAAGTACAGAGAAACTCTGTCTTGAAAAACCAAAACAAAACAAAAATATTTTTTGTTGGAAGAAGTGATATAAGCCATCCATAATAGTATGATAGAGGTGCCCTCTGCATTGTATGTATTGGCTGAGAAATCTGTAGAGATTCTTGTATGACATCGTACTTTCACCTACTCCTCAGAAGACCTTTGACAGCTTGATAATGTTTCTTTTTGGACTTATCTTAGTTAAAGAATAGTTAGGCCCTGTTTTATTTTGTTTCGTTAGATATTGGATCTTGCTATGTAGTCCAGCCTGTTCTCAAACTCACTGTAGCCCAGGCTACCTCAGCCTTTCAAATTCTGGAGCTCTAGGCTTAGACCACCGTGTTTTACTATTTTGAATTTTTTTACTTTGCTCATTTTTTATATATACTGTAAGTTTCAGCTGCTATTTGCACAAATACTCTAAGACTGTTTCTTTCTAGAACTCCTCAATATATTTTTGCCTTTTTGTTTGTTTGTGAGTCTTGTAATATTATTGCCTAGGTTGGTCTTGAATTCACAATCTTTTCTCAGCCTCATTAGTCATGGGGTTAAAGCACCCTATTTGCTATTTTTATTAGTAAGCTTCTTATGCTTAACCTCTTTTTCCATAATAATCAGTTATTATTAAAATTTTACTTACTTTTAGTCAATTTTATGTGTACATTGTGCTAGTGCCACTGTGTGTGTCTGTGTAGATCAGAGGACAATCTTCATAAGTCCTATCCTACCGTGTGGGGCTCAGTGATTGGGTTGTCAGGTTTGGTGGCAAACCTTTTACCCATTGAACTATCTCTCTGAACCTTCCTCCCTCCCTCCGGGTCTTTGTCTGGCGTGGTGGCACTCACCTTTAATCTCAGCCCTCAGTAGGTAAAGGCAGGTGGATCTCTTGAGTTCTAGGATTGCCTGGTCTACATACTGAGTTCCAGAACAGCCAGGGTTGTGTAGGGAGACCCTGGCTCGAAACAAATACCAAACAAAAAACTGTCTTAATGCAGCCTACGCAGGAGGGCACAGATTTGCTGTGTAGTTGATGTTGGGTCAAGCTTTTAGAATCTTTATTCTGCTTAGATCAGTTGTGGAAACCCTGTTGTGAATTTTTCAATTGAGTTATTGTATTCCCCATCTCCATAGGTGACTGTCTGTCTGTCTCTCTATGTTATACTTCATTGTTTTTGTAGAGTTGATTACTGTAGCTTTTTGGCAGTGCATTGAACTTCATTAAAAAATTATCTTGGATTGTTGGCCAGATAATACATCGAACTCTATTTCTTGAGGTTATTTCAGCTTAATGTCGTGTCTTAAGATTTATTTTCTCCCTTTGAACCTCCCATTCTTCAGAAGAATTTTCCCATTTTGTGAATTGCGTAAAGAAGCCTCCTCTTTGATCATTCTAGGCTTGTTTTGTACAGGAAAGATTTGCACCATATACTCTGCCCAAAGGTTGTTAAGTCTTTTACTGGGATGTGTTGTGGCCCCTTTGTGCAATTTCCCGACCAAAAAGCATCGCCTGTTTCAGGACTTTGTTCTCTTTCTCCCTCTTGTGTCTGTCTGTGGTACTGCATGTTCTCTGTTGCAATGGGCTGTTGAACAGTCCCTTTGCAACAGTGCTTCGAGACACCCGAAGTATCCGGGTTTTGTCAGTGCCAAGTTAGGTGAGGCCCAAACTTGCACAGTCCATCATAAAGTCAAAGTGTTAGGTGCATGTCCCACCCTTTCCTGACCCCCTCAGTTGTGCCTACTGAGGGGAAAGAGCTCTTTGGTTGTTAGAAAACAAATCTTTTTTTTTGTTTTGCAGTGTAGCTATTCTTGAACTTTAGCTCGCCTGCAGTGCTTGTTTTTGTAATGGGCATTTGGAGCCCTCTCAAAGGATTTTCTGGGTTATGCCCTGTTAAATCGGTGGCTGCCTGGGAGCAGAGCATGGGCTGCTCAGTCTCCTCCATGTTACTTCACTTTGACTTTCACTCATTGGGTAAAGGATGCTTTTTGAAACAGTTTGTATTTTTCTCAGTGCAGACAAAAGAAAAACACTTTTTCTATTTTTTTGTCTTACCATGTATTTCTTTCAAGAATTAAATACTCATAGTGCCAGTACTGGAAGGAAAGAGGTGGAGTTTCAAAAGTTATAAAGAGCCCTCTATTCTGTCAGGAAAAGTGAGGAGCACGTCAGTGGTTGAGAGCTTTGAACTTTAAGATTCAGTTAGCTCTCATTAATAGAACACAGCTCAATATTATTTTGTCTGTAAACTGAGGTTAATCAAAATCTTAGGACGTGGGGCTGGTGAAGATAGCTCATAAAATAACACCAAGGCAGGCAGCCGGAGTTCAGTCCCCAGAAGGAAAGATGTTTGATGGTATGTGTGCGCAAGTGCATTTGTGTATACAGACACACACATACAGTAAAGAAAGCCTACGAAAATCCTAGAATATGTAATCTAAGCCTGTGTTGGATGTAGTTTTATGTAATGTTGCTAACAGTGTACTTACTTTAAACTTATCTCTAATTATACTATATAAGCTTTTAGAAAACACAATTTGAAATTTGTAGTGTATATATTTAAGTTGAAAATATTACATATATTTAATTGGCTTGCTTACAGTTCAGAGGTTCAGTCCATCATGACAGAGTACATGAGGGCATGCAGGCAGGCATGGTGCATGGTTCTACATCTTATAGCCAACATGAAGTTGACTATATTATGTATTCGTTGTGTGTTGTACTGGATTATGTAAGGACATTTCTCATGAGTGCACAATGTGCTTTGAACATCTTTTCTTGTATACCTCCAGGCTGAAAATGTTGTTAGGTGAAAATATGTTGTTAGTAAGTGGTGTAAATGATCTCTAAGAATGTAATTACTCCCTCCATCCAAAATTTATAGATTGCTTTTAGGCAAAACTTGCGTAGGTGAGAGATCAGTGGATTTAAGTTATAAGAAAGTGTCTACATTAAAAAAAAGAAAAACAAACAACAGCAACAGAACCCCAAATAAACCCTAAGTATGAGGTGTAAAGCAATAAGTTACTTAAAGTCCACAAGGTGGGGGCTAGGAAGATGGCTTAATCAGTAAGTTGCCATGGTTGACCTGATTTTGGATCCTTAGCACCCATGTCATAAAGCTGGGTCTACATGTCTGTAATGCCTGTGTTGGGCAGACAGAGACAAAAGGACATCTAGGGTTTGCTGATCAGCTAGTTAAGCCAAATTGGTGAGCTTCAGGATCAGCGAGAGACCTTGTCTCATAAAACAGGATGAAGAGCAATTGAGGAAGACACTCAACATTGACCTCTGGCATCTCTATGGTTATATATACACCTCTGCACACACAACACTCACGCAAATCTACAGTGTCTAGTGGCATAAATATTTTAAATAAAATAGAAGACTTTGTGTGTGTATGTGAATTGTCTTGGAGAAATTAGATAGCACTTTGCATTTGAATATATAGTAGAAACGTCAATCAGTTTATGTGAATTGATGCAGCTTTAGGTCACAGTTTAATAAATCAAAATTGGACATGCCTGTTAACACTAGATTTGTAAGCATTAAATACATATTTTAATTTTAGGATGTAATACAAATGCTGTATCTAGCTAATATTAAGATATTTACTCAAATCCCTTGTTAAATTTTTCTCCTTTAGGTTGGCTGGAGTACTGCTCGTGATTATTACACATTTCTGTGGTCTCCTATGCCTGAGCATTATGTGGAAGGATCAACTGTCAATTGTGTACTTGCATTTCAAGGTAAGAGCTCAAAACTGAAGGACTTGATCAAGCTAGCTGCCTGTATTGTTGTTATTTGTTTCAGGCATGTCTAAATGAGTGTCTTTGTTGAGTGAAAATCAGGTGAATGTAAATACTAAATGTAGGGCACACACTGTTTTCATAGCTACTCAGAATGCTTTTCTTTTTTAAATGAAGCAAACTTGGAATTTCTTAAGAAATGGTTTTGATGTATGTCTTAGCTAGGATTACCATTGCTGTGAAGAGAGCATGACCACAGCAACTCTTAAAAAGAAAACATGTAATGTGGTGGCTTGCTTATAGTTCAGAGATTCAGTCCATCATGACAGAGTACATGAGGGCTTGCAGGCGGGCATGGTGCATGGTTCTACATCTTATAGCCAACATGAAGTTGACTGAAGTATTGCACTGAAGTAACCCTTGAGAAAAAAAAAAGATCTCAGTGCCCACCCCCACAATGACATACTTCCTCCAACAAGACCACACCTCTGTTGGGGCCATTTTCTTTCAGACCACCACAATACAGCACAATTTATATGTAAGTATTAAGAGGGGGAGGGAGACAAGTAAGAAGACAGAAGTATATATTCTCACACAAAAGCTGAGGATTGGTTGCATATCTAGGGAACAGTATCAACCAAGGATGAAGTTCAAGTTGCCCTAATACTCATTCATTTTACTTTTAAAAGACTCTCGTTTATTCCAGCTTTTGATTTGTCACTTGTATTTGTGAGGAACATAAAGCTAGCGTGCCCTTCTTTTAGGGCTGTTGTCTTCTTTCTGGCTCCTTTGGGATTAGTAGTTCTTAGGAATGTGTATCTGTGGCTTTAACAAGTCCACTATTGTGTTTATTAGCAGTAGCTTAGAAGAAAAGAAATATGACTTTATTTATGCACTGAGAAACAGTTCCGGAGAGATTTTCATCGTGGGTCCTTAGACCAAAGTTTATCTTCTCAGTGAGAATAAAAGTGTGGGTTTTTTGGTTGTTGTTTGTTTTTTGGTTTTTCAAGCTTTGGAGCCTATCCTGGAACTAGCTCTTGTAGGCCAGGCTGGCCTCGAACTCACAGAGATCGCCTGCCTCTGCCTACCGAGTGCTGGGATTAAAGACATGTGCCGCCACCCCCTGAAGAGTAAAAGGTTTTATTGTGCTATGGTTGCGCTCTAGACGGACTATAGATAATGAACATGTACTGTGTGTCTCAAAAGATAGGATAAAAGGACACTTATCTGTCTTTTCTATTACTGTATTGTGAGCAAGGCAGCTTATACAAGAGCTTACAGTTAGAGAGAGAGAGAGAGAGAGAGAGAGCGTGAGCGAGCGAGCACCCATGATTGTCATGTGTATAGAATGGTAGCAGGCAGGGCACTGCAACAGTTGCTGAGAGCTGAGACAACACAAGGCAGAAAGAGCTAACTGGGAATGGTGGGACCTTTGAAACTTTAAAGCATGCCCGCAGTGACACACACCTCTTCCAATACAGTCACATCTCCTAATGCCAAATGGTTCTATCAGTTGAAGACCAAACATGCAGATACATGAGCGTACGGGGGCCATATTCAGATTACCAGAGTCACACATATACATGTGTGTGTGTGTATATATATATATATATATATATATACACACACACACATGTATATACACATATGCAGAGAGGGAGAAAGAGAATAGGAATGAATATGAGTGTTGGGTTTTTTGCTGTAGCCAAGGGTAGCCATGGACTTGTGATCCTCCTCCTCAGCCTCCTGAGTGCTGCTGGGGTTTATAGGCATGTAACACCATGCTTGGCTAAGCTGGAACTCAGTTAAAAAAAATGTATGACATGGGCCTGTAATACTAGAACTTCACAGTTTAGTCTGAAGTGGATACAGAAGTCAGAAACTTGAGACCTGTGTCTAAAATATAAGGTGGAAGAAGAGAACCAACTCAAAACACACATACACAGGCATTTCTTTTCTTTTCTTTTCTTTTTTCTTTTTTTTTTTTTTGGCCCACACAGTATAACATTTGTACTATTAATAAAGACAAGACTTGGGTTCTCAACTGTTATTTAGGGGCTGGGAGTATAGCCTAATGGTGATGTGCTTAGCATGCACAAGACCCTGAGTTCAGTGCTCCACTCTTGCCATCAACCAGAAACATGTTTATGTCTCTACTTAATCTTTTAATATATAGACTTTTAAAAATATTCTATGTAACAATTCAATTTCTGAAATCCTGTCATCTATTTTATGTATATGAGCACTCTGTCTTTATGCACACCTTCGTGCACACTAGAAGAGGAAATATAATCCCATTATAGATGATTGTGAGCCTCCATGTGGCTTCTGGGAATTGAACTGAGGACCTCTGGAAGAGCAGTCAAGTCCTCTTAACCGCTGAGCCATCTCTCCAGGCCCTACATATGGACTTTTTTAGATGATTAAATTTAAATATATGCTAGAGCTCTTTTTGTCACATTTCATTTTTTTTCTTAAAAGATGTGAATTTATTTCTGTTCAATCTGTCATCCTCACCCCACCCCCGCCAAACAGGGTTTCTCTGTGTAGACCTGGGTGCCTTAGAACTCAACTCTGTACACCAGGCTGACCTCAAACTCAGAGCTACACCTGCCTGGTGTGTACTACCACTGACTGACCCTCTGTCTTTATTGTGAATGTTTTTCTTTTAAGAATTACTTAACTGAATTTGTTCTAGTGGCTAATACATTTATTAGTGACTTAGCAAATATACCAAACACATCCAGTTTATTTTTCTTTACCTGAAGATATTTTCCTGGATGCCAAGCACAGGAACAGTAAAGAAGTTTTACAAATTCAGTAGTGTTTTTAGTTTGAGTTTTATGTGTATTTTACTGAATACTAATGTCACATTACAGATTGACTAATTTTTTTTTACTTGGTTGTGCTTTATTTTCTAGCAAATAGTCTTAAATTGTAGCACTGAATACATTTATTTGAAATACTTTTAAAGAAGATTATTTTAGGGTTTTTTTAAGGTTTTATACAAGAATATCGTCTATATTGTAGGGTTGTTTTTCTTTTAAACTTTTTTGTTAAAAAAATCATTTACTGTGTCTATGTGTGTCTGTCTGTTAAAAACATGCAGCAGTCAGAAAACAACTTAGAGGAATTGATTCACTCCTAATATATGGATGGGCATTGGGATTGAACTCAGGTTGCCAGGTTTGGTTGTCAGGCTTGGTGAATAGTGCCTTTATTAACTAAGCCATGATTTTGGCCCTTTATTTTTGTTTTAATATTTTAAATTTATTTAAAATAAATAAATAATTTAAATATTTAAAATAAATTAAATAATTTATTATTTAAATTAAATTTAAATAATATTTTAATATTTTATTTTTATTTTTGTTTTGTTTTAATTTGTGTTAAATTTGTTGATTTAATTTTCTGTGTATAGATGTCTTGCGTGCATATAGGTCTATGTGTCCATGTGGGTGAGTGGTATCCAGAGACCAGAAGAAGATATTGAATCTCATGTAACTGAGTTAGAGATGACTGTGAGCCACCATGTGGGGGCTGGGAATTGAGCCCGTGTTCTCTGTAAGAGCAGCAAGTGATTTTAGCCAGTTGCTGAGTTGCCATACTTTTAATTAAAGCACACATTTTGCTTAGGTATTAGCAGTGTTTCCATTGATGCTCTCTTCCTGTTGTTAGCACCAACCCTAATCCCATATTGCATATATCTGTCAAATCTTAATCTCCTTGGTGTCTTGTCATCTTTGAGGATTACCCTTGAGCGTGTCTCATGTGGGATTAATTTGCTGTTTTTCTCACGGTAATACCAAGATTACACATTATGAGGGGAGAGTGTCATAGTCACTGCATTGTGTCTGAGAGTGCTTATACATCTATTGCTGCTGGTGTTTATCAGGTCATTGATGCTGTCTGGACTCTGCTACCTTAAAGTTTGTAGTTTTCTCTTTGTAATGAAACAATGTTATAGAGTGAGCTACTTTAAAACTATGAAAATATCTTGTTTCTCTTTATGTTTCGGCCACAAATTTCAGTATCCTTCAGTACATTTTTTTTTATAAGAGTTATTGTGTTTACTGAGAAGTGCACACAGTTTGTACCTTAGTTGAAATTATGTTAGACTTATCCTTTTCTGTGAACTCGTTTTTTTCCTAAGAAATAGAGCCTGATACTAATTTTAAATATTGTGCACTTTAAAGTAGTAAAGTAGTTGTTGAAATTGCTCTGGTGTTGGCCCTTAGAGCCTCAGGTTGGGTGCCATTTTTTTTTTCTGCTATGCCCTTTTATCCTTTCATATCTTTTCAAATTTATTTTTGAGGGTCAGTAAGATGATAAGCAGGTAAAGAAGTCTAATGGCTAAGTTTGCTTCCTGGGGCTCACATGGTAGGAAAGAAGGGACTCCTGAAAGTTGTCCTCTGACCACAACATGCTCTTCAAACAAATATATAAATGCAATTCAATTTTTTTTTCTTCCTTGAGATTGGGTTTTTCAATAGCTTTGGGAACCTGTCTTGTAACTAGCTCTTGAAGAACAGACTGGCATCGAACTCACAGAGATTCGCCTGCCTCTGCCTCCTGAGTGCTGGAATTAAAGGCTTGTGTCACCACCACCTGGCTAATTCAAATGTATTTTAAGGCCTAATTTTGTTCACTAAGTACCACAAAAAATTTTCTGGTTTGTCTTGTATTCTGTCTGTCTGTTTCTAAGGAGAAAAACCACCTATTTTTTTAAAGGGTTAAAATTAAAATTAAGTAAGTATAATAATAATGTATTTAAAAATTTTAGGACATAAGTTAGTAGGTATAGATTTTAGATTTTGGGGTAGTTTCTGTGAATATACTCGTCTTTGTGTCTTCCTTTTTATCAGTCACTGAGTCTAGGATTCATTCATCCATGTCTACTATATTCACTTAAATATGCGTCTGCTCCTCAGTGTGTACATTTGTCATCAGTGTTTTGAAGATCTATGATATAAAGCGTGTACAAAACTGGGTGTAGTGGCACGAGGAAGTATTTTCCAGCTATATGGGAAGCAATGCAGAAGGATTATAAGTTTGAAGCCATGTCTTTACATCTTTTTTTTTTTTTCAAGGATTTAGGATGTAACTCAATGGTAAAGCACTTGCTTAGCTTGAGTGAGGCCCACGTTCAATCTCTAATGCCCCCTAGCCTCCCTACTCCCAAAGGTGTGTACTTTGTGAATAGTAATGTAGAGTATAGAATTGAAGGTTTCTTTAGGTAAAAAGAAATTTTGTGTGATATTTAAAGAGGTGAACATTAATTTTGAATTAGGACATTTCAGCAAAATTTAAAAGGGAGGGTACAGATTGAAAAAGAAGAAACTAAGTATTAAACATGGTATTTTTCGTATAGTAATGCTATAAACACATCTGTAGAGTTTAAAGAACTTAGATGGCTTCATGCATATCCTAAATAGAGCTCTGAAGTTGCAAATCATACTTTTCTTGTGCTGCACTAATGAATTTTGTCATTTCTTTTGCATTTACACAGTTCATATATATAGCACATTCCTATATTATATTTAGGATATATAATATCCTAGTTAATATTTCTTTTTTTACAGCAATGAATGTCAAATTGAAGGGAACATTTCTTAAATCGTGTATTCCTGAGTCTCATTCCCTATCCTTAGATTTTTATTGGGTCTTCCTTTCTCTATCCAGCCTCTTTATCATTTTGAAATACAGACTTGACTCCTTTGAGTTGATTTTGCCATAATTAGAATATGGGAGAATGGCTGGAGAGATGGCTCAGTGGTTAAGAACACTTACTGCTCTTGCAGAGGACCCAGGTTTAGCCTATAGTTCCCATATGGTGACTCACAACCATCTGTGTAACTCCAGTGCTTGTGGATCTGATGACACCTGACATCTGCAGGTACAACCAATGCAGGTGGTATACAGACATACACCCAGACAAAACACCCATGCACATCAATAAAAAATGAATAAAAAGTAGATAAAGGGGGAATGGGTATATATGCTTATATATAAGAGATAAAACTTTGGAATATGTTTGAGAAGAAAGAATGTAGCTCAGACATTTGTGACTATGACTCATTTTAAATATGTTCATTATAATAGAATGAGATGAAAGTATCGTTAGTAAGTAAACATTTTATAATAGTAAGTTTAATAATTTTTGTTACCCACCTCTTAGGATATTACCTTCCAAATGATGATGGAGAATTTTATCAGTTCTGTTACGTCACTCATAAGGGTGAAATTCGTGGAGCAAGTACTCCTTTCCAGTTTCGAGCTGCTTCTCCAGTTGAAGAGCTGCTCACTATGGAAGATGAAGGAAATTCTGATATGTTGGTGGTGACCACAAAAGCTGGCCTTCTTGAGGTGAGCACCTGCAGTGAGGTGTAGAGCTCGCCTTGACTGGCATTGTGAGACTTTTCAAGTTACTCCAATAGAGGCTACTAGAAACAGATGTTTTAAAACTAAAATTATAAGTACATACATGTATAGAGGCCTGAAGTCATTGTTGACTCTTCCTCAGTCTCTCTCAAGCTTAACTGTTTGAGATAGGGGTTCCCATTGAACTTGGAGTTTGCCAACTGGGCTAGACTAGTTGGCGGGCTAGTCTTTTGGTCAGATTCTTTTTTGTGGTTCTGTTGGGGTAGACATTGTCAGATGAGTAACCAGAAGGTTTAGGGCGTGAAGGTACCCTGTGATAGTAGCTAGTACAGCCTTGGAGAGCTCTTAGACCAGGTCTCTTCATCCTGTTCCCTCGCCCTGGACTTTCTTCAGGTGTCCTTAATCTGTTTGATTGCCGAATTCTTCAGATTTAGGGATGAACTGCTGGGAGAGTGCAGTGAAGCAGTACATCCTACTATAACTCACATTTTGAAACAATGCTGTTTCACTGGTTTAATGATGCCATACAGTTTAGTTTTTAGTAATTACTAAGTGAGAACAAAATCTTATTTTAAGATCACATTTTCTACTTTGTATCTGAAAGCTAGACTGCTGCTTAAAATAATGTGATTAATTGTACTTAGTCCCTTTATTATGAAGATAGCATTTTAGATTGGTTCACTATATTTCTTGTCAATTACATCTGCCTTTTATGTATTGCTGGTGATTGGTTTTTCTTTATAGACAGATGAATCTTTAAAAACAGTTACCATATGCTTTTGATTTTTCCTTGTTTACATTTAAGAACTGAGACTAGAAAAGGAAAGTCAAGAGGTTACTGTCACACACTGTCTTCCGTTGTCAGACTTTCCCAAGACAGTCCATCCAGGGGTTAGGAGGAGCCAGTGGTCTTTCACTGTGAATTCTTCCATCTCTCTCCTTCCTTGTCCTAGAAATTCCTCTCTTATCTAAACAAATGCAGCTTTTATAGGGTGCCGGAGACATTTTGTAGTGACCACTGCCTCTGATCAGGTTTTTAGCCCGGTATTTGAACACTAGTCAGGATACTGACATAAACCCTGCTCTGGGAGTGCAGTTAGCATTAATACGTGGGCTTTGAGTACTTGTCAGACCACCCTTCTCTGAAGCCCTGCATGTGATGGGCATTTTGCTGCCCATGTCTCTGGAGAGTTTTCTTTAATTGGGACACAGCCCAGGTTTCTTGCACTTTTTCTTTGTTCCACAAAGGCTGTGCTGTCTCTTGGGAAATGTTTCTGAGATAAAAACGGTTTTGTTTCTGACAAATCCCTTTAGGATTCTACATTAATTGGTATCTTTAATGATTTTTTGAACACTGTAAATTAAAAGTGATTAATGAGAAATAATCTTAGAACTTGTGAACCTGGATTGAATAATAGGCCAAAAAAAAAAAAAAGATTTTAGGGCTCATAAGGGCTGTTGGACCAAAGGATATCTTTTGGGTGATAAAATTACTGTAATTTTCTTAGCTCCGATCACAGGAGTAGTTGGGAAGGAGGCTGCACTTATTAGAGGTGCTTGCTCTGAGGTACTTATGGGTGGAGTGGCTAGAATTTTGTTTGGGACAGCTTAGCAAAATAAAACAAAATTACATAAACTAATGAATATAATACAAGCCAGATATGGTGGCACATTACAGTATCTCTGTATTCCAGCATTTGGGAAGCAAAAGGAGGGGATAGATTTAGGCCAGCCTGTTTTATTAACCTCTCTCAAAAGAATGAAATGAGAAACATGGTAGCAGAGTGATGATTAGTGAACGGAATATATGTGTTCTTAAAAAGATTTCAAAGTAGAAATTTGGGAGCAGAAAATAGATGTATATATTGTTGTTGTTTTTTTCCCCATTTAAGTACTAACTGTACTCGACCCTGCTTAGTTTCTGAGATCAGAAGCGATCTGGAACATAGACAATGTATGTACTTAAACCAAAAAAGAAAAAAAAAAAGCTGTTAGGGATTAAATCCAGGACCTTGATACATTTTAGGCAATTTGTGGCACTCATATCTCCAGACCTAGATTTAGAATAAATAATTTTAGTTAAATTTATATTCTTTAAATTTTTCCTACTAAGCTTTCATAAATCCTTCATGAAATGTTAAAAATTAATCACTGAAAAAGTTTGATCTGATAACTTTTCTATTGTACTAGGTGAAGATGATCATAAATAAAATTTCCAATCTGCTAGAAAGTTTTGAATGAATTTAATGCCAAATTAATAATGGTATTAACCCTTAGGATTTATGTACTTGCTTGGTCTTAATTTTCCACTGACTTATTGGATATCATATATTACAGTTAATTTTCAATAGGTATAAAATTTGAGTGACTAAATAAACTTTTGCCTTTTTGTTCTTTGAAAATTTCATATATTGCCATAAGAAACAGCTGGAGTTGGTATAGTAGTCTTAGTCTTTAAATTTGCATTTTTACCTTAAGCAGTTGTGGAGTGGGGGCTGTCTCTGCAATACCAGGGTCGGCAGAGTAACGATCCACATGAGACAAAAAGTGAAATGCACTTCACTGTGACTCAGTAACCTGTGTTAGTTCAAAATTCTAGACTAGTCTGACATTAGGCAGTTTACTTTAGGCATATTTAAGTATAGCACCATTTTGGAAAAAACGTTTGCTGGTGACAATTGTCTCAATCCCATATGCACAATAAAACTTAAAATGTGACTACATTGAAACTTTTTTGCAAAGTACATGTGACCTCTTCCATAAAGATGGGTTCTGTAGATTAAGGGCCTGGGGGGGCAGTATATAGTGTGGTCTCATATAGATAGCTCTAGAGGTGACCAGGCTATAAATAAAGTACATGTGACATATCCTAAGTATGGATTGTATTGACTGCGAAGCAAGTTTAAAGATAAAAAGGTCTAGGGAGGAAGAGTCTGGGGAAAACACCATAGTTTGGGAGATTGAAGTGTGACCTGGCTGTGCAGGATAGCACGAGTCAACAGGCTGTTAACTACATCTACTCCCAGCCTTCTGTCTGGAAAGCGGGTGTGCATCTCTTTGTTAAAGAGACAACTCTGCATGTTAACATTCCTAGTTTCCCTAGTGTTTACCTGTGAGCACAAGGATTTTGTGTCGTCTACACAGTTGGCTATATATTTGTATATGTGTAACTCCCACATGTAAAGTTTTCTACCAGAGCATAGCAGACTGAATGATACACAGTAGGTAGAATGCGAACATTGGTTAGTTCACTTTTTAAAGGTAGGAAACTAAAATTGTAATATTTTATGATGAAAACTAATTTATTTGAGTTTTTTTTAAACCAGCTGAAAATTGAGAAGACCATGAAAGAAAAAGAAGAATTGGTAAAGTTGATCGCTGTTCTTGAAAAAGAAACAGCACAGCTTCGAGAGCAAGTTGGAAGAATGGAGAGAGAGCTGAGCCATGAGAAAGGGCGATGTGAACAGCTGCAGGCTGAGCAGAAGGTTTGTTACACCATTCCAAAAGGGAAGCAGTTGGGGCGACCGAAGATCAGATCTTGAAGAAAGTCGCTGTGTGTATGGGTGTTTTGTCTGCATGTATGTCGCTGTACACCGTGTGCATGCCTGGGGCCTTTGGAGGTTGGAATTGAGGGTTCCGTCCTCTGGGGCTAGGAATAGATGAGTCTTCTGCAAGAGCAGCAAGTGCTCTGATGGGTTTTATTGTTTTTTTACTCAGTGACCCAGTCCTCGAACTCTTGAACATCATCTCTGCCTTCCCAGTGCTAAGATTACAGGCATGAACAACCACATCAGACTTCTTACAACTATTTCTCAGTATTTTACATCTAATTCTATATTCGCTAGATTTGAGAAGGGGTGTGGGGTGTGAAAAACTCATATAGGAATAATGAACACTAAATTAATGGAAGGTAGAATGAAAAAGTTAAAATTACTCTCCAAAAACCATAATTTAACTAGGAGTGGTGGCACACACATGTGATCTCAGCACTTAGTCAGGAAGACTGAGTTCAAGACCAGGTTCACAACAGCATAAGCCACACAGTCAGAGCCTTAACTCCTAACACCCAAAACAGCACAAACAAGGCAGAACACAGTAACCTGAGTAAAGTTCCTACTGTGAGAAAGGCTGTAAATTATCCTCCATACAAAACAAAACACCCTACCTAGTTAAAATGGACATTCTTATTTCTTGAACAAAGAAAAATGACTATGTAAAAAACTGGGGTTGAGTTTGAAACTGAAAACTAAGGAAAGAGATGTAGCTACGTGGTCATTGGTTATGTAATAACTCTCACAAAATAACTTTTAGTTGTAGAAAAAAACTCCTAAAGATTATGATTATATGCATCACCATCTCAGTGTTGTACCCAGTTGGCTAGCCTCATGCCTATGAACAGGATTGAAACTTTTCTCAATTGTGAGTTTCTTTTATTGGACTTCTGGCCAACAAGGCTTAGTAATTACTAATTTGGTCATTAGTTGGTGATTCTTATTCCCTTTCCACCCTCCTTCTTTTCCTCTTCCATCTGTTTCTTTGAGACAGGGTCTCTTACATAAATCAGACTGGTCTTAGGCTTGCTTATCTTACTTCAGCCTTCTGAGTGTTGCCATTATAGCTATGTGCTGTCATGCACAGCTTTCGGAAAATGAAAATACTTTGACTTACCGGTTTTTCTGGTGTATATTTTTTTATAGCAGCACCTTTGTATACTTTGTTACACTTGACTCAAAATTTTATCAGTTATCTAGTAGTGAAACTTGGAGGGCATACTTAATTGCCATAATTCCTGTGATGAAGATGTTTTAAGTTTTAAAGAATCTGTTTAAAGTAGAAGGTTCTATTTTCATCTTTTATGTATGTTGTAACAGCTTTGAATATTTTAGTCTTTTTGAATGAATCATACCTCAGGGAACATGAGGAGCAGTAGTTTAGCTATATAGGCGTGTGTTGTGGCGCTAGAATGGGTGTTCAGCTTGATAGTGTCATATGAGACCTGAATTGTCACTGACTTAATAAGAATGAGGTGTCAAACACAAAAGGAAATAATTAAAATTTTTAAATACAATTTTTGTTGCCTGCCCTCTGGTGGAGAAGCAAGTGACATCAAAAGAGAGTTCATGTAAAACAGGGATGGAAAATACATGTTAATAATTGATATACTAGTAGGTCAGGCTGGACATAGTGGCGCACACCTATGATCTCAGCACATGGGAAGACAAAGTAGGAATATCAGAAATTCAAGGTCAGCTTCAGCTACATGATATTATGTAAGAACAACAACAAAAAAACCCACAAAAACTTGGGAGCTGGAGAAATGGCTTAGTGGTTAAATGAATTTGTTCTTCAATCAAGAAGATCAGGGTTTAGATTCCAGAACCCGCATAACATGCTGAGCATCACTGTAAAAGCCCTTACCCCAGTTTCAAGCTGGGCAGAGAAAGGAGGACCACTGGTACTTTCTGACTTCCAGCCTGGTCAAGAAAACTCCTTGGGCTCAAGGGAGAGACTGTGGGGAGTAATAGGAGAAGACTTGGTGCCCTTTTCTGGCCTTTTGTAAGCATGGGCTTGCACATCTTCCACACACATGTGTGCATAGTTTCAATCACAAAAATGCAAAACAAAAAATAAAAACGATGAGTGTATGTATGAAAGTTTAACTGTTAGAATTTTGGGCTTATTTTACAGTCTTGGATTATACAATTTGAAAGAATAAATGTGGGTTGAAATTGTATTAATTCAAAGCCAAATGTAATGGTACATGCCTGTGGTCTCAACACCCAAGAGATAGAATGAAACCCTTTTCACAAACTTATTTATTTGAGACAAGCTCTCTCTATCTCCATAGTTCTGGCTACCTTGGAACTCTCTTTGTAGACCAGGATGGTCTTGAACTCACAGAGGTCTGCCTCCCGAGTGGTGGAATTAAAGACATGCACCACCACACTGGGTTTCTTTTTTTAATGGAGAGATTTCTGAAGTATACACAATTTTGTTTACTGAAAGATACGTTATTGTTGTTTCTAAGGACTTTCTTGAAGTATCACAAAGTTTGAGAATGGAAAATGAAGAGTTGATGAAGAGATACAGTGATGTTACATCTAAAGCTCAACAACTTGAAGAAGATATTGTGTCAGTGACTCATAAGGCAGTTGAAAAAGAAACTGAACTAGACAGGTATGTCTGGTGCTTTAAAGAAATGACTTCAATGCTTAACAAAGTTCTTTATGATTTATATATGTGTGTTTATTTTTTCATAACATAGTTTGAAAGATAAACTCAGGAAGCTACAGCATGAAAGAGAACAACTTGAATGTCAGCTGAAGACAGAAAAGGATGAGAAGGAGCTTTATAAGGTAATAGGTCTGTTCCTTTCTTACGCGCAGTGGGCTTTTTGGGTTGAGAATTTGAGAGCAGTGCAGCTGAGCTCCTGGTCACTTGTATCTTTACAGTCAGGAGAATGATGGACTGTAGTCAGCTAAAGACTTGCATGGGACCTTGGGGAATATACATTCATGGTTGATCATGCTTTTATAGGGAGGTCCTCATGGCTTTTGTAAGGAGACCCTTCAGCTGTCTCTAGACGGCCTCTTGCGTGTCTTATAGTCATGGCAGTTGATTTCAGGGTGAGTAGTCCAAGATGGAAGGAACCAAGGAAATCACAACTGGAATGCATATTGTCCCTAAAAGCTAGTATTTAGAAGATTTGCTGGTGCTTTAGGTATGTAGTAGGTACTGGATAATTAAAGAAGTTTAATGGTAACAGGATAGTTGTTTATTAGAATTTATAATAGTTTTTACCTTTTAAGAATATATATTTCTTCAGAGATGATCATATTTTTAAAAAACTTACATTTGTTTAATGTGTGTGTATGTGTGGGTACGATATACAATTGTGAGTATATGTGTGTGGGCATGCAGAAGCCACGGTGTGTGTGAATGTCAGAGGACTTGTTCTTTCCTGCCGTATGGGGTCTGAGGATTGAGCACAACTGTCAGGCTTGGCCACAAGTGCCTGATCTTCTCTGCCAGTCCCCTGATCGTATTTCAGAGTAGCTTTTGAAAAAACTGTCAGATTATAATTTTCCCACTGCTTGTGAGTCTTACTTTTTGAAAATTTTCAGTCTTTTTAAAGCAATCTTGAAATAAGGACTAAATTAGCTTAACTGTGGGTGAAAATTGAGACTAATTTTCTTATCTGAGAAATATTTCCTCTAGAAAGTTCTAAATAAATGACTGGAATATTGCTGAGTAAGGCATTTACACTTAAGTTTGAGAACCTGAGTTCCGATCCCAAGAGTCCATATAAAACTGAACACAATGGTAGGTATCTAAGTGTTTTTATTGCTGAGAAGAGACACCATGACCACGACAACTTTTATAAAGGAAAACATGTATAGTTCATCATGGTGGGGCATGACTACGTGCAGGCAGACATGGTGCTGGAGAGGTCTCTGCTACATGTTGATGTGCAGGCAACAGGTAGTAGACTGTTTCACTGGGTGTGGCTTGAGCATATATAAGTCCTCAAAGCCTGCCTCCACAGTGACATACTTCCTCCAACAAGACCACATGTATTCCAACAAAGCCACAACTCTTAATGGTGCTGTGCCCTTTGGGGACAATTTTCTTTCAGATCACCACAGCATGTGTTTGTAATCCTAGCTTACTGTAGCGAGGTGAAAGGTGGAGATAAGTGAGTGAATTCCTGGAAGCCTGTGGGCCAGCTAGCTTGAATGTATTCAGTTGTGGACAAGAGACCCTATCCAGAGAAGGTGGAAGACAAGGACCAACATCTGAAGATGTCCTCTGACCTTCATGTGGGCACCATAGCATGTGTGTTCTGTGACACCTGCACACTCACAAGAATAAACATACCAAGATTTTTAAAAGTTTGAGATAAACATCCTAAGTTATCAACCTCAAGTCACTTTTATGAGCTGACAGTTAATGAGCATTAGGTAGTGTTTTAGAAGTGATGCTGCAAAGGTTTGGGCTGTTGACAGAGATATATTTCCTCCCTAGGAACAGAAATTAGTCCTTTGGCTTTCTGTAGCTATGAAGAGTGAAGTACAAAAAGCAATTTATTTTTCTCTAGCACATAAAAAATGTATGTATGTGCATACTTGATGTGAATACATGATGTGTGTGGGGATGGGAGATATGTCACTTGCACATTAGAGAACAACTTTAGTCTCAAGGAAAATAGATAACATAGTACTTCTTGTAAGGAAAAAGTGGAATTGGACTGGAGATGGCCCATTGTTCAAGAGCTGGTTTACTGAGGACTAGAGTGTGGTTCCTAACACTCAAATCAAATGGCTTTCTCATATAACTCTGATTGCTCTGGCCTTTGTGAGCACCTAACATTTGCTTGTACATATCTACAGACTTACATATATGCACATTATTTAAAAAAAGATACATCTTTTTTAAGTATAATTGTTTAGATGTTTTGAATGTTTAGTTTTCAGAACTTTTCGTAGTCTAATTTCTAAATATGTCTACAGCGTGGTATTTCTTCCTTCCCAAAACAGCCAAACAATTATATTTTAAAATAGAAAATAAATGATTGAACTGATGATAAAGTCTTTAGAGATCATGTAATATAGTTAGACATTAGATTGTCTGTCTATAGCCATGGGAAACAGAAACTTTTCAAAAGCTATATTCTGCCACTATATGCCTGGGTAGCCATTTTGCAGAACTTGGGTCTCCTGAAACCTACTTCCTCCTTTGGCATTTTTGGATGAGAAATAATGGTATTTTAAACTTTGACTAACTTGAATTATGCTAGCAAGAATATTCTTGATGATTCAAACACTGTTATCACAGGTACATTTGAAGAATACAGAAATAGAAAATACCAAGCTTATGTCAGAAGTACAGACTTTAAAGAATTTAGATGGAAACAAAGAAAGCATGATTGCTCAGTTCAAAGAAGAGATTGACAAATTGCAGTTGTGCTTGTTTGAAAAGGAAAATTTGTACAAGGCTCTCCTGCTTACAGCCTCAAATAAAGTAAGTACTTTAGAAAAATGGTGAAGATTGTGAAACTTATCTTTAGTATCATTGTTTTTACTCATGTTTTATGTTTTCCTCAGATTTTTTTTATTTTAAAAATCCTCCTTCCTTTTAAATTATGATTTATTTTATTTTTTTCTTATGTGTCTGTGTGTCAAGCATGTGGTCACCTATGGAGGTCAGAAGAGGCAGTTGAATCCCCTGGAGCTGGAGTTACTTAACCCTGGAGCCATTTCTAGTTCCTCAACCATCACTTTTGAAAAAGTTTAAGACCACAACAGCTGAACACCTCCTGCCCCCGGCTCCTAAGAATTGGGATTATAGGCACCCACTAACTACCTGGGCTCTTGCTTTATGTAGCATGCTGTACAGAGCTTGTCCTCCTCTTTCTTTTCCAGTAGCTACTGTATTGCATGAATACAGTCATCTTACTGTAGTGCTTAGCTTTTATGGATTAATATTAGGTTGTCTTGGCATTTTGATATGAATTATACTGGAGACATAGTTAATGCAGCTCTGAAAATGTTAGAAGTCTATGACATTTACAATTCCTGATTGAGTCTACAGTTGCTCTTTTAATCTAAACAATTGCAAGTGCAAATGTGAAAAGTATATTTGATTAGATTTGATTTAATAAGATGCTAAAATATCTTTAAGTATCTTTTTTTGCATTTAAGCAAGACAAGTGAAATACATAATTTTTAAATGCTGAAGGAAATGATTACTAATTGCTAAAATGTTTTAGGAGATTGTAATGTCTGAATTTATGGTTCTAAAAGGATTTAAATAGTGATGAGTATACAAATTAAAAGTTAGCATCCTTTCTTTGCTGTATGAATGTAGGATTTTAGTTTACACACACATTTAAATTCAAATGAGAATGTATGAACGTGGAATGTGTCTGTGTACAGTTTCCCAGAGCTTTTTTTTATTTTTCTTTTGAGACAGGTTCTCATTCTATAACCCTAGCTGTTTGGGAACTCAATATGTAGGTCAGACTGGCCTCAAATTCATGCGATTGGCCTGTTTCTGCCTTCTGCGTGCTTGAATTAAAGATTCTTGGCCCCATACTTAGCCTAAACTTGTTTTTATTTATTTGTTTTTGAGTTATAAATATAAGATGCTACTATGGATATCCTTGTGGAGCCTTTTGATTCATCATTATAGCTGCACAGTATTGTTTTCAGAATCTGTGCAGTCAGTTCTTCTGTAGTTTACTGTCTTTAGCTTTCTGAGCATACTGCAATCAGTATTCTTACATAGCTGAAGTGAGACTAGGCACATGGTTAAGTCTAGAATATATTCCTTCAAATTAAGTTGATGGACTAACAGACATTTAACTTTTAATAGTTATTTTCAAATTGCCTTTTCAAAAGATACTATATTAGACTGAGCAGTGGTGGTGCACGCCTTTAATCCCAACACTTGGGAGGCAGAGGCAGGTGGATCTCTGTGAATTTGGGGCCATCCTGGTCTACAAAAGCTAGTTCTGGGACAGCCAGGGCTGTTACACAGAGAAACCCTGTCTTGTGAGAAATCTTAAAACCTATGTCATGAGTGGAAAAGCATTATTTCATTTAAAATTCTGGAACTGTTGAAATCTTTTAAATTTTTTAAATTTTAATTTAATTCAGGAAGATCCAGTACTTTTAAAGGAGAAACTTCGGAAAGCAGAGGATCAACTTCAGGCAACACGGCAAGAAGCTGTCTTCCTGGCTACAGAGCTCAGCGATGCTGTGAAAGTGAGAGATAGAACAATGGCAGATTTGCACACTGCGCGCGTGGAGAACGAGAGAGTGAAGAAGCAGCTCGCAGAACTTCAGTTAAATGCTGCGAAGAAAGACCAGGTAAAACAAGTTCATTTGGTCTCTTGATCCCCAATACACTTAAAAGCTCCATAGAGGAGAGGAAACTGCTCAAACAAGTTAGGTCAGAAAGACTAATGGCGTTTTTGTTTTGTTTTGTTTTTTGTTTTTTTGAGATAAGGCGTCTTTTTGTTTTCCTGGTAATCCTGGAACTCTGTAGACCAGGCTGTCCTTGAACTCAGAGATCTGCCCACTTCTAACTTCCAGGTGCTGGGATTAAAGATAGTGCTTCCACAGCCTGGTCAGAAAGACTAATTCCTATTTATTCTGTTAAATCATTGTAATTTCTTGGGTTAGAAAGAAAACTATAAGTATAATTTTTTAGATTGATTCTTTGTGAATTTCATATCATGCACCCAAATCCCCTTCTCCCTACCCTCATCTGCCCTCTGCCCTTGCAACCTCCCCCTCCATAAGAAAAAAAACCTGAAAAATTAAAAGAGGAAAAAAATCTCAATGAGGAAACTGCAGTGTGTCACAGTTTGTCACCCAGTCTACCCTTTTGCCCAAACAGCTTTACTTGAAAATGTTCATTACAGTGACTCATTGTTCCGGTTTAAGGCCTTTGGCTTCTGCTACACTATCAATATTAGAGCCACGCCAGGACTCCTCCAAGATAGCTTCTTGTTACCCTGTGCCGTGGAGATCCTGTAGCTTTGGTTCTGCAGGGCTGGCGCCTTCATGTGCTTCAGCAGTTCTTAGATGGAGTAGATGTTGGGGAGGGCCCAACATCAAAGCCCTAGATCTGGGCCTGGGTGGTAGCTGAATTGGCCAGTCTGCCCGCTCTCCTATACCCCTGCATCCAGGGCCAGCTTTCCTGCTTACACACCTTCAAGGCCAGCTCTCCTGTGCTGCCTGCCCAGGCGAGATTCAGGGGCCACTCTCCTGAGTGCTACAGCTGGTCAGGGACAGGGCCAGCTCACCTGTACCTGTGTCATCAAGGCCAGCCCTAGTGAAACATAAGTCTTAATGTCAGTAAAAGCTTCTCTGTTACATGTTTTTAATGTTAGATGGAGAGTGCTTTGTGTGGAATTTGTTTACCAGCTACATAAAATGGCAATATGGTTATTTTAAGGAATTATATATGTAACTCCTCAGAAAGTGGATGATTTTTTTCCTCAGCTTCTAAGTAAATCTTAGACTTAGAATATAAAGCCCAAACCCCAAAACAAATATAAATTTAAAGCCAAGAAAAAATCATGGAAATGAAGTTAGGATTTATTATTATATTATGAAGTATCAGAATTTTTTTTCCTTAGTTGAAATTTTTTCTCTTCTCTTCTCTTCTCTTCTCTTCTCTTCTCTTCTCTTCTCTTCTCTTCTCTTCTCTTCTCTTCTCTTCTCTTCTCTTCTCTTCTCTTCTCCTCTCCTCTCCTCTCCCCTCCCCTCCCCTCCCCTCCCCTCCCTCCCTCCCCCCTCGTCTCTAAGGAAAAGACTGATACACTGGAACATGAACTGAGGAGAGAAGTTGAAGATCTGAAACTCCGGCTGCAGATGGCTGCAGATCATTACAAAGAAAAGTTTAAGGAATGCCAGAGGCTCCAAAAACAAATAAACAAACTTTCAGACCAGTCAGTAAGTTTTCCTTGAATTCCTGTGAAGTGAAGTTTTCCTTTGCCAGCCTTTTGTTTGCAAATAAAATATAGAATCTAAATATTAACCTTTTGAATATAAATTACGACCTAATTTTTTCCTGAGCACATACTGTATCTTCTGTGTTTATTTTTGTAGGTGTAAATGTGTGTTGGGAGTGGTATATGAAGGTCAGAAGACAACTTGAAGGAGTTGATTATCTCTTCTACCTTCTGGGTCTCAGGGATAGGGGATGGAATGCAGGATGTTGTCAAGTTTAATGGAAGTGCTTTTACACATTGAGCTATCCTGCTGGCCTGAGCTCATCACTTCTGATTTCAGGTGTAATACTGTAATGGCAATCCTCTTTTCTGTTTGAACCTGCGATCTGTATTTATTGAGCGCCAATAAAGGAAGCTGGGTCAGCAGCAAGAGCAGATAGGAGCAAGTGTGCTCGTCTTTCTGCCATTGCTCTCCTAAGCTCATAGTGAGCACCTCTGTCAGTTAAATTCATTATTTAGTGTTAGATGGCACTTGTGGGCTGTTCTCACTGCTCTCTCAGCTGTCTTTCCCATCCCGCTTGTACCACTGTAGGAAGAGGTCAAATGTGTTAGCTTATTCTGTATTTCATGTAGTAGTAGGTAGGTATATTCATAATAAAGCAAAGACATTTCATTTGGATGGGTTTATATATTAAAGCCCTAAATAGTGCTGAAATATAAGACTTATTGCATGAGGGAATCTTGGAAGTGAAATGTAAAGAAAACATTGATTACTGTGTACAGACCGCTGTGTGTTAGTATTACTATTTTAGGTTCTCAGGAATAAATAGGAGCAACCTAAATAATATTTTAGGTTCTATAGGAATAATAGGAGCAAGGATGCACGTGCAGTGGTAAAGTAGGAAGCATTTTGTGAAGGAACATTGTGATTTACAGAGATTTTTAAGTAGGTGTATTCATTTTATTTTACCTACATGTATGTATATGTACTATATGTGTGTTTTTGGTGCTTGTGGAAGTCAGAAGAGGGCATTGTATCCCCTAGAATTGGAATTACAGGTGACTGCAAACCACCATGTGTGTGATAATAATCAAACATAGGTCCTCTGCAAGAGCCACACATGCTCTTAACTGTGGAGCCGGCTCTCCAGGTCCACTGAGTACATTTTGATCTATGAGATGGTGAGATTTCTATCAATGATGCGTTTTGGTGATTTCACAGGAAAGAAGCAGTTAGTTTTCTTTTACACCATTTTCATCAGTTAGGAAAATGTAGCTTTATTCCTTTTAGACTTTCATAGTGAGTAGTTCTGTGAACTTTTTTTGATTATTTGCGTAATTAGTAAAGGAAATCAATATGACTCATCGGTGACTTTTTTCAGTAATTGATGTTAACATTTTGGATAGGCCAGTACTAACAGTGTCTACACAAAGAGAATTGGGACTCAGCAGAGAGTGAATGATGCTTCGGTAACCACGGACCTGGCCGCTTCTGCTTCTGCCAACGATGTCAAGCCAGCAGTGTCTTCTGCAGGTAAAATCTGCTTCTGTATAGAGTCACCCTCCTTGAAAACTGTGTATCCTGATTTGATACTGTCTGCTTCCATGTATGAGAATTTCAGGCTGCTTCCATAAATTGGAATTCTCTTGTGAGAGAGAATTGAGTGAGGCAAAGGGTAAATGAGGATTTTAAAGTGAGGTAAAGTTACCTATGTGCTTACCGTGCAGGTTGTGAGTGTAAACTAGTACTTACCTTCAGTACATGAGAAACGGACTTGGCACTGGGGACTGGAGTGATGGCTCAGATGTTAAGAGCAGCTTTGATTCCGCCCTTCCAGAGGACCCAGGTTTGATTCCCAGCACCCACGTGGCATTTCACAACTGCCTGTAGCTCCAGTTCCGGGAGATCCAAAGCCCTCCCACTGACATTGAAACAGACAAAACTCCAATGCACATAAAATAAATAATAAATGAATGAATTGTAAAAAATTGAGTTGGTGCTAGAAGTACTAATTTGAAACATAGGGAACAGTGACATGGAAGAATTCCTTCCATTTAGTTATGTAATAAATACGGACCAAGAAGGTTCTTAGAGCACAGTGACAAAGGACAAATGTGGGAAAAGTGATGGCGTTGAAAAGCCAGGATTTTGCAGCACAGTAACATTCAACCTGGAGGCTTATCTTGCACTTTGAGTAGCTATTTTACCTTAATGATTTTATAACATTAAAACAAATGATAATTCTGCAAGGGAAAACTACCCCATCCTTCTAAACCCCTTCTCTTCCCTCCTGCTCTGGATCACCAGGGTACATCTTTCTTTAGTGGATGTTAATATTGGTGGGCTAACTGTTTATTAGTTTGTTTAAAACATTCAGGTATACTAAATGAGTAATGTAATTTGAATTAACTCTACAGATTTTCATTTATACTTCTTGTCCTTTTATGCTTATTTACAGTAAGGAAAATAAGTACCAGCAAAGTATATTTCTGTTTTTATTGTATGGTGTAATTGATGGTTTAGTTTTATAAAATAAATTTTCTTAGACTACTAAATATTTTAAAACAACCTTATAGGACAGTATGCACCATTTTATTTATTTGTCCTCTCTTAAGTTGAGTATTCCTTCTTGGAAATACAGGGAAAGGAAAGGCTTTTAGGTCTCAGGTTTTTCCACAAATTGGAATGTTTGGGTAAACAGTTCATGATTCCCAATCTGAAACACCTCATATCTGAAGCTCTTGTAGTGTCAGATGTGTTCAGAGAGCTTCAGAGTTTGGAACATTTGTTTCATTTTTTTAGTGGAACTTGAATTTCAGATTTTAGGATAATAATATTCAACCTGTAGTACCTACTGTGATATTGAATCCTGATTTCATAATGACTTAGTGGAGGGAAACAGAGCTGAGAGCTGAAAGAATAAACTCTCAGGAGCATGACTTTCTGGCTGCCTGCCCAGTTATCTAAGAACAGCAGTTCTTTGACTACTTGGAAAATTGTAGCAGGCTTTTGGCTTTTTGTTTCGTTTGCTTTTTGATTTCTTATTTATTGAATGTGAATTTTGTTTTGGTCAAAACTGACATTTAAAAATTCTCACATAGAGGTCAGGTGTGGTGGTACATTCCTGTAATCCCAATACCCAAGAAGTAGGGAGAGTAGCTGTGAATTGAAGGCTATCCTGGGCTATATAGGAACACTGCCTTAAAAACAAAGCAAAGTAAGACACACACATGTCCACAAATGCAGTGGGGGAGAGAACAACAAACATCTCACAATTTGTTGGGTTTTTTTGGGGGGGGGCGCACTTTACTAAAATGCTAAACAAATACTCTATCACTGCACTTTACTAAAATGCTAAACAAATACTCTATCACTGCGCTGGATCCGCAAACCACCCTTTTCTTTCTTAAAATTTATTTGAGATAGGATCTTACCAAGTTGCCCAGGCTGGCCCTTGAGCCCTGTGTATTCCCTTCTGCTTTGGATGCTCACTGTCTTAGTCTTCTGAGTAGTGGGATTGTAGCTCAGTGTACTCCCAGTTCTGGCAATATTCCACAATACACTTATTCAGGTTTTTCTACAGGAAGATAAAATAAAGGAAAAAAAATAATTGCTTTAGTCTTTTGAGGCAGCGCCTCTCACTTTGTAGCCCTGGATGGCTTGGATTTGGAGGTATAGACCAGGCTGGTCTCGGACAGAGCACATAATGTTTTTACTATTTTAATGTGTATTGATGTTTTGCCTGTATGTATGCATGTGCATCACATCCATGTGTAGTACCTATGGAGGCTGGAAGAGAATATCAGATCCCTTGGGACTAGAATAACAGACAGCTGTGAGCTGCCATGTGAGTGCTGGCAATTGAACCCAGGTCCTTCGGTAGGGCAGTTACTGCTCTTAACATTTCCAGAAAATGTTACCTTAAATATACTTAAATATTTTCATAATACTGTATAAATATTCTGCTTTTGTTGCAACAGAGACAGATTTTGACATGTTAACAAAGGATCATGTCTGTGAAATGACCAAAGAAATTGCTGAGAAAACAGAAAAGTATAATAAATGTAAACAACTCTTGCAGGTAAGTTAGCTCCTTTCTCAGTGGGAGATTTATCAGATAGTAACTGCTTTGCCTTAGTTATTTTTATTGATGTTTGGAGGGTTTCTTTTCCCATTTTCTATATTGATACTGCATTTGGGATGATGGAAGGGGTGTTTGTATACCTTTACATGCAGGTCTTTTTGTAAAATCTTTTATCATAAGCCAGTATTTTCCATACCATGATAAAATGTCCTTGTTTCAATATAAGTAATTGATAATTAGAATTTTTTTCCTCTGTATTAGAATGATATATGGAAAGCATTTGAACTAGGGAAGAAATTCTTTTTAAAAATGAAATTCTATTTAAAAATGTATTAGTAACAGAAAATTGTATTACATTTATGTGCTTATGTGTTCACTCATGCCCTCACCAGTGTGGGTGCATGTGGAGGCCACAGATTATTTTCGTGATGTCTTCCTCAGTTGCTTCCTCACAGTACTTTTTCAGACAGGGTCTGTCATGAACCTCGAGCCCACAGTTTGGGCGGGACATGCTGCTGTGGCCCGTGAGTCGGTAGGATCTGAACTCAGATCCTCAGTGCCTGTGCAGCAAGTACTTGACCGTCCTGCTGTCCCCCAAACCTCTATCTTTTACTGCGTATCTAGCAACCGTATTTTCAGAGTGAAGGATGCGAATGTTAAGCAAATAAGTTGTTCTCCTGTCTTAGTCGGGGCTTCTATCGCTGTGAAGAGACACCATGACTGCGGCAACTCTTCTAAAGGAAAACATTTCATTGCGGTGGCTCACTTGCAGTTCAGAGGTTCAGTCCATTATCATCATGGAGGGATATCCCTATGTGCAGGCAGACATGGTGCTGGAGAGTTTTACATTTTACAGGCAACAGGAAATGGACTGAGACACTGGGGTGGTATCCTGAGCATAGCTAACCCCAAAGCACTCCTTCATAGTGACACATTTCCTCTAACAAGGTCATACCCACTCCCAGAGAGACACATCCCCACTCTCTATGAGCTTATGGGGGCCAGTTGCATTCTAACTATAACTAAATTAAATAAAACCCAACTTCTTTGTTATAATATACATTCCAGCAACATTCTTGAGTTGAATTTAATTATTTTAAGCACCATTGTTCAGATTCTTTCAATTTCATTACTTTTTACTGGCGAAAGTTATTTTGCATTCTTTAAAGTATAAGGTAAAAATGCTTCTCATGTATATCTAGTTTTGAATAGAGGGCAAAATAATTTTGTATTCGTATATGTGGTTTTTAAAGTTTTGTGTGTTTTTTGCATAAGGGAAAGGAAGGTAACATTTTTAGAACAACAATGAAATTTGTAAATCTGCTCAGTGTTACTGTAATAACTTAAGATATTTTGTTACTTGTTTAGTGGTAATGTTTAGTGTTTTAATCAAGTCTTAAACTGAACTTTCTGAGGTCTTTCTATAGAAGATATGAAGATGGTACTGATGTTCTAGTGTGATGCAGTGCATTTTTGCTGGGATGTATAACAGAGATTGGATTTTGTTTAATTTTTATTTGTTTTCATGTATATAGGTATTTTTGCCTATATCTGTGTAGGCACTGCATGTGATAGATGTCACCTCATGAGGGGTCCTGGTAACTGTCTTTTAGTGCTTATTGTTTTCAGAGCTGGCAACAATGCATGCATTGCTTCCCCTATGTCGTCAGCGCTCCTCGAGTGGGTCTGCCCAGATGGACTGTTCCTTTGACAAACCTACAAGATGCTCATACAAGATGCAGCTGTTCTTACAGCCATTCAAGGACATTAAGATTCGCTCCAAAATACTGTTGACGTGAATGCATCTATAGGCTCATCCTTTTTATGTTTTTCCCCCTCTGGATACTAATGGTTTTTATATTTTTCTGGAAGTAGTAGAGTCAATTTCTCAGCATGCCATAACTGCTTCTTTTTTCATCTTAGAATGTTTTAACCTAGCTTTGTGAAAAAGATGAAATAGCAGTTTCCTCTTTCATTGTTCCTACCTGGTACTGCTGCTCTAGGACTACAGATGGAGCTGCTGACACGAGCTGGCCAAAACTAAGGGGCTTGGGTTTTGAGGCAACTGGATGTTCAGTTCGTCTTCTCTAGCATGTGCATCTCTTGCCTGATTGGATAGGCCAGTGTTCTGAGAAGAATGGAGGGTGGCTGAGTGAGTGAGTGTGGCCTTGGAAGCAGTCTGGAAAGTGGGGGGAATATGGTGATAATTGGGGGGGGATTTTTTGATTGTTAAAGGTACTCTGAACATTTTTTTTTTGTCTTTTGTGGTCAGAGGGATTAGATATTTTCGCTCAGATGCCTTGATGCAGAATAGGGTATTTATAAGAAATAATAAATGTTTTCTTTAGTATTGTTGTATCGCTTTACACAGTCAAGCTAATAATTGTAATGAGAATATTGTAGTGTAAGTTGCATTTCCATAATGACTTAAAGTTTAGATTTCTTAATTTTGTGTGTGTGTATAATGTGTGTATGTGAGTACATTTTGTCCATGTACCTGGACCTGTGCATGCTGGTACACATGCACATTTGAGTGTCTGTCTGTGGAGACTGCAGTTCAGTGTGGAATAATTGCTTTACACCTTGTTTTTGGAAATGGTTTTCTCCCTGAGCTTCGAGATTCCTAGTCAGCTAGATGATCAACGAGCTCTGGGGATTTGCCTGCCCTTGTGCATCTCAGCTTTAGCATTGCACATGCATGTTGCCACACTTGGCTTTTACATGGGTGCTGATGATCCGAATTCAGGCTCTCCTACTTTATTTAGCAGGCACTGTGCCTGCTGAGCCATCTCTTCAGCCTTCAGTTACCTTTTTGTTAAGTGTTGGCATTTTTTTTTTTTTGCGCCATGGTATTATTGTTCATCTTGCTATGTAATTTTTTTCTAGAGGAGTGGAAATCAGATTTTGCCAAATTGTGTGGTTATTTACAGACAAAGCACATAACTAAGCAGGTATAGCTTTATTGTATACATGTGGTGGGTGATTTTGGTCAGTTGACTCAAAGAATTCACCCTTCAGACTATAGTAGAAACAAGATTACAAATCTCTTTATTATGCTCCCGAAGCCATGGGCATGGCAGTGTCGGGTGCAGTATGCTGTTAAATTTTTGTTTCCTTAATGATGTTTTTAGAAAATCAAATTTTAATTTTGATAGAGTATCAATTTCTTTTACATTTTTGTATTTTAAAAAATGTTCTGCAAAGTGTTAAATATATTTCTTTGCGCTGTGTCCAGGAGTTACTTGTTTTGTTTTGCTGTGCGTAGAGATCAAACCCAGGGCCTCACAATGCTTCAACCAGTGATCTGCCAGTGGGCTGCTCTCCTGGTCCACCTAGAATTCTGTAGTCAACTTTTACATTTAGGTTTGTAGAACATTTAGATTTGTCTTTGTCTATGCTCTGAAGTATGGAATGGAAAGAAGTGGAGTTTAGAAAGTTGATCCTTTTTCCATTGATTACTCAAAATATTTTTGAGCTTTACCTCAAAAGAACAAATACTTAAATGAAATTGGCCTTTTTACTTTTTGGTTACTTATTTGTAACCTCTTCCTTGTGGTGTTTTGTGTGTGTGTGTGGGGGGGGTGTTTTCAAGACAGGGTTTCTCTGTAGCTTTGGAGCCTGTCCTGGTTCTAGCTCTCGTAGACCAAACTGGCCTGGCCTCAACTCAGAGAGATCCGCCTGCCTCTGCCTCCTGAGTACTGGGAGCGCCTGACTTTTATTTTTGTGTGTGTGTTTTTAAGAAAAAGGAGCTGTCATAAAAGCTAAACCATAAAATGAGTTAGATTCCCTCCTTTTGCAAAAGTAATACATACTTACTATGAAATGTTATAGTCTTAAAAATGTAAAGAATAGAGGTGATTAAAAAGTGCATCCATGGCCAGGAAGTGGTGGTGCACACCTTTAACCCCAGCACTCAGAAGGCAGAGGTAGGTGGATTTCTGAGTTCGAGGTCATCCAGGTCTACAAATCGAGTTCCAGGCTGTTTCACAGAGAAACCTTGTCTCAAAAAAACCAAAAAATTAAAAATAGGCACATTCATGATCTTGATCCAAAGTACAAGAACTATGCATATTTTGGATTGTCTTTTTCTGTACAACATATTAACTGTTGAAAACAAATTATAAACAAAATGAGATTGTATTATCTTTTGCAGCGTGCTCTTAATATGACACTTCATGGTCTACCGATCCACTTATCTCACTCTTAAGGAGATATGTGCTATTCCATTGTGTAGCTATAAGATGATTTATTCATTCTTGTCTTGGTAAACATTTTGGTTTTATACAGTAATCATCACACATATCTATTTGTATAGATACCTGCTCTATGGAGATGTGAAGTTTTTAGTAATTATGCTAATTTTATTTAGGAGGAGAAAACCAAATGCAATAAATATGCTGATGAACTTGCAAAAATGGAACTGAAGTGGAAAGAACAAGTAAAAATTGCTGAAAATGTAAAACTTGAACTAGCTGAAGTAGAGGACAATTACAAAGTAAGTTTCACAGACTTGATGTATTGTGTTTAGTGAACATGATCCTGTTGAAAATGTGTTACCTATAAAATACCAGCTGAGTACATTTTCAATATAGATAAACTAGGTAGTATTCTATAAATATGCTGTGTATTTAGTTACATACAGTTTTATTCACCTGAGAAAATAGGCTCCTACATGCATTGGTTATTATGGCTTAGTTCTTTGGATTCAGGTGGATTTTAAAATTTATCTGTTTGAAAAGTTTTTTTTAGTACACACTCATTATATATAATAGTAGGTTTCAGTGTATTTTCATGCATCTATATAATGTATTTTTATAATACTACCCCATGAAAAAAATATTCCCCAACACACACTATAGCTTCCCACTGATACCCTGTCCAAATAGTTTCCTTCTTTCATGCCCTGTCCTGTGTCTGTCTACCACCACCTTCCCCAGCCCCTGTGGATTTCATTAGCGTTGCTTTGCGGAGCATGGGGAAGAGGTTATTTACAGGGGCATGGGAAACTCAGCAGTGACTGTTCACTAAGAAAATGTCTCTCTACTCCAGCAGCCGTCAACTACCAATTAGTCCTCAGAAAATGTGAGGCCGTTATTAGATACGTCCTCCGTGCTGGAATGTCGATGGCCAGTCTTGTGCAGGTTCTAGGCAGGTAATCCCATTTGCTGAGAATTGAAGGGTACAAAGGCCATGCCACACGCAGAAGACAGCATTCCACAGCACTCTACCCTCTCGTCTCTTAGATTCTCTTTCTCCTGGAGTGTTCCCTGAGCCTCAGGTGAGGTGACAAAGATCTTCATTTGGGGCTAAGCATTCTATAGTCTTTAATGTCAGCACTTTGACCAGTTCTATAACCGCCCATTGCAGAGAGAAACTTCTCTGCCCAAAGCTGACTGTGGACTAATGTGGGTGTGTACATAATAGTTAGAAGGCAGCTTGATAGACGTACGAGCATCATGGCCATTTAGCAGTAGAACAGCAGAAGTCCTGTGTTCTCCCTAGCTATGGGCTTTTCACTAGATGTACACTACTAGATATGTGTTCCTTCCAATGGGAGTCCGTGCGCGTGCGCACACACACATACACACAGGCTGTTGCATTGGTGGGCATGTTTTGCTTGGCACACTGGTAGTATAGCACATAGGGCCCATAGCTTAGTGAGACTTGATGACAGTTCTTTCCCAGGAGCCTGCATAGCAAGCATCCTCTGTATGTTAGTATGAAATCTAGCCAACATGAAGGAAGTTCACAGCTCAGTTCCAGCTTGGTTTCTCAAGACCTGTAACCAAAGTATGTGATGTCTTAAGCAGTAGGTCTAACCTTCCAGTTCTAGTACATAGCTGACAGCAGTGGCAAAAGCTTTTTTTTTTTTTTTTTTTTTAACTGCCAGGAACATACGGGGAGGTAGCCCACTCAAAAAAAAAAAATCTTTAAAAGCTATCATTTCATTTTCTTATTATTGTAAATGTATGTGCTAAAGTATTTTGAAATTTTTTTAATCCTAAATTTTTTTAGTGTAATGATCTGTCTTTTCAATAAATTGCTAGCTTTAAAATTTCTCATACAGATTACTGTGATCTTAAATAAAATACTGTGAGATAAATGGTGTAATATTAATTAAGGAAGCTTATTTTTGCCAGTGTAATATTCGGTAACAATTCAAACAATAAATGATATCTGTAAAAACGTTAGAAAAAAATGGGCAGGCTACTGGACTGGTAAGTCAAAAGGATTATCCTTTTAAGGAATAAAATGTATGTGATAGATTTTGAGATATCTATATGAGCCAGGCAGTGGTGGCACACGCCTTACTCCTAGCAGTCATGGACACAGAGGCAGGTGAATCTCTGAATTCTAGGCCAGCTTGGTTTATAGAGTTTCAGGACAGCCAGGGAAACAGAAACCCTGTCTTGACATCATCAATAACAACAACAACAACAACAACAAAAGACATCTATATGTAATTTACTTATTTTTGTGATTGAACACTGGAAAGTTCTGAGTAATTTAACTTTAGCTAATTATTTTGTTGCGCAAACACGTGCTTCGGGGGTCCAGCTACTAGGGGAGAATTGTATCTATAATGGAATAGATTAGACTTGAGTAATATCTTCAAAAGTTCTAGAAGGCCTAAAATAGAATTTGGGTCCTACATGATGTTGAGAATTTTCTGGGAGGAAAGGAACTAAGTGTCCTTTTTAAAGTAATTTGGAAGCGCTAGAGAGGCTACATAGGGAGTAAGGAGTTAAAACTGAGGTCGTAAGCACAAGTATTCTTAGAGTAGTTGATGAAGTCCATTTCCTTTGGACACCTTATTTGTTTCTATTCATGTGTATGGGTATTTTGCTTTCATGTGTAACTAACTGTACATTCCTTGTGTTCCTGGTGCCTGTGGCAGCCAGAATTGTATATGAGATTTCCTGAAACTGGAGTTGTAAACAGTTATGTGGGTGCTGGGATTTGAACTCTGGAGAGCAATCAGAGCTCTTAATCTGAGCCATTTCTCCCCCCCTTGAATCTCCCTCTTTGATCTGCTCCTATAGACTAGGAACATGAACCTGTGAATCTGAACAGATTGAGCTGAAGTACATTTTTAGGAAGAAATACTGAAGAATAGATGGGTTTGTTATTGTTACTGTTGTTGGCTATTTTGTTTGAGATGTGGTCTAGGTCTCTCTGTGTAACCCTAGCTGGCATGGAACTGTCTCTGTAGATCATGTTGATCTCAGACTCACAGAGATCTGCGTCCCAAACTCTGGGATTAAAGGTGTATGTTACCACATCCAGCAATGAATAGTTTTGTTTATACCCATTAATGCTGTTGGTCTTGGGTAGTTGTTGAATTAACACGGATTGAAAATGCTGGAGAGTGGAGAAAGGAAATGGTTGTAGCTTGTTAGGCTTCAGTCACACTGTTGGTTCTGATGGTGTCTGTTACTAATGTAAGAAAATAGGTGTGGGACATTTTGCCTTTACAATACAGGAAAGACAGCCATGAAAACATGTTTTGCCATTACTGAAAATGACGAATTTCCTTGGCCTTGGTAGCACATATCTGTAATCTTAACACTTGGAAGTTTGAGTTGAGAGATTATAGGCCATTCAGGTCCAGCTTGAACTGAACCTGGAGTTCCTGGCCAGCTTGAGGTACATGGTGAGACCCTGACTCAGAGTAACAACTGACAGAGTTAGAACTTGGGAATGAGAATGATACATGAATTGATATTTCTGGCTTCTTATGGAAAGAAGATGAACAAAAAAACCAAAGAAGAATGGTTATAGAATGTCTTTATTTGTAATTGGGAAGGAAAAGTAGACACTGAAGAATAGGCATTAAGGCGTTAGGCTGGGTGTGGTGTTGCACTCCTGTAGTCCCAGCTAGATGGGAGGATCGCTTGAGTCCAGGAGTGCGGGGCTGAGGTGCACTATGCCCATTGGGTGTCGGCATCAGTATGGTGACCTCCTGCAGAGGACCACCAGGTTACCTAAGGAGGATTGAACTGGCCCAGGTTGGAACGGGAACAGGTCAAAGCTCTGTGCTGATGAGTGATAGGATTGCACCTGTTAATAGCCACTGCACTCCATCCTGGGCAGCAGCGAGGCCCCATCTCTTACCCAAAAAAAAAAAAAAAAAAAAAAAAGAACAGGCATTTGGATAAAAAATATTGATACAATTTTTCATAAGCCAAAGAGTAATTTTCAAGATAAGGAAAACTGCCTCCAAGGTACAAGGAATATTTTGGAAGGTAGGATGGAAAGAACTTAAAAGCTAGAGGAGTGAGGTGTAATTCTCTCCTCAGAATATCACCTCGCTGTTGCGCTCTTAATCCCACAGCAGTTGAGATTGCTGGCGCAAGACCTGCACAGTATTGGCCCTGTCATTGCCCTGTCATGGGAGGAAAAGGGCCAAGGGCCTGGAGGCAGATAATGGTAGCTAGGAGGGAGGGGCTCATAAGGCCTCTGCCCCTCACTGAACATCCAATGGTTGCTGGGAGGGGTAGAGATAATTTATTCAGTGGTATAGCCACTAGTAAGGAACCCATAATCCCCCACCTAGGATCCTGTAAGCAACCCTAGTGAAACTGATTGGGTCACCAGTAACTCCATGAAAGGGGAAGGGTGAAGTGGGAAGAGAAAGGGGATTATGTGAGTAGGAGGTAATAAGAGAAGAGAATAAGAGGTGAATAAGATTAAAAAATATGCTATATATGTATGATGCCATAGTGAAACTTAGCATAATCCGTGTGTTTACAAATTTTAAAGGAGAAACTAGGCGAGACATGAGAATAAAGAGTGTGAGACTAACCCAGGACAAAACTAAGTTCTGGGCCAGCCTGGTTACATACTCCACAAATAGAAAAAAGAAAGAAAAGAAGCAAGGAAATTGGTCAATAATGGCAACTAATACAAAGATTGAGAACGGAGGAAAATAACTGAACTTGGTGATAGAAGTTAATTTGGTAGTACTAAGTGAGTCTCATGCATAAGGAGAAAGATAATAAAAATATTAACGATAATTTTTTTTATTCAGCTACAATTGGCAGAGAAAGACAAAGAAATAAGTGGTCTGGCTTCACATTTGGAAAATCTCTCGAGGGAGAAGGTATTAAGTAATACACTTTAATAAATGTGGACATCCTGTCACCGTTCTTTACTTTCTTTCGTTTGTCTTCCATGCCTTCAGCTGTCAGCTCTCTGGTAATGAACAGTAATTCATGTACCAGTCTCATTTCCAAGTTCCACATCCACCAGTTGTTAAGAAATATGTCAAGTATTGAAAATGACTAATTTAGTCTTCATCACCTACTTTGCATTTAACAATATGCTAAGTTTACAGTATTTAAATTTAGGTAAGAAGTGAATTTTTAATTTTTGTGTTCAGACTTAGGTATTTTCTTGTGAAGAAGTGAACTTGTTAATGGGAAACAATACTGTTTCTTGCCATTGATTAAACTCAGCCAGTGATTCTCAACCTTTCTAACGCTGCAACCTTTGAATACACTTTTTAAATTTTTGAAAACTTGTGTCTTCTGTGTTAGTATGATGCTTTCCGGTGTGTACAAAGTTTGTCTACTGAGTCAGGTGGGAGTTTTGGTGGTGGTGTAAAATGTGCAGCATTTGGAAGATCCACTCAAGGAGTCTCGCTGTGTTTATGTATATATTTGTGATTTGACAGTAGTTTGCTCATCCCACTAGCACCCTGCAGTCAGTTGTGATGCTCCTCCTGTGGGGTAGCACTGCCATCTACAGGCTGGGCCTCAGCTGCATAAGCGTGCTTCCACTTCACATGCCAGCCACAGTGAAGCACCTAGGAGGCTTTCCATATCTTACAGCTGACACCCCCTTGAAAATGTTTTTTCTAGAGGACTCTCAGAATTCAAAAAACCAGTAACTTCACAATATTTTACCATGAAGAATATACTTTATGATAGGTGAAAGAGATGCATATGTAGAGTAAGGGTTAATGTTTCTTTTGGGTATATTTTCCTTCTAGAATGTTGATATATTCATCAACCAGGAAGTTCTCCCAGCCTCCTTGTTTTATTATTTTTATTTTTTTTCTGGAGTTTCTTGATGTAGTTGTGTTTGATTAAATCATTTGTGACCAATGATTTACCTCATTCTACAACTACCCTCTTTACCGAGGAAATGACCAGAGAATGTGGGGTGAAAGAGCCCTTTAAACTGCCCAAGAGCTTACATAAACCTTTGTTACCATAAACTTAGGTAGGTTCCAAAGTCACCACTGAGGAAATTGAAAGGATTTTGGGAGTTCTGTGTCACCATCAGATATGTCTTCCTAGCTGACAGTCATCAGCGCGAACTCCTTTTAGCCAGCAGATTATACCAGCACGTTGTAATTTGTCGTCCTTTTTCCTTTTGTTTCTTTGAGACAAGATCCCACTATGTAGTCCTAGCTGGCTTGGAATTCGCAGATCCACCTGCCTCTGCTTCCTGAGTGCAGGGATTAAAGGTGTGAGCCACCACACCTGACTTTTTGTTGTTCAGATTTATTTTTATTTATGTTACGTGTGTAAGTGTGTGCTGCCTATATGTGTGTGCCCCCTGAAGCCAGAAGAAGGTGTTGGATCTCCTGAAACTGAAATTACAGGAGGTTGTAAGCTGCCCTGTGTGGATGTGTGGTTTCCTAAGGTCTAAAGTACAGAAGGAAGTACAGGGGAGGAATACTGCTCTTCCATCTGTACTGCATTCCTCTTCACACCCTGACCTAATTATACTGTGCGCCCCCCCCCCTCAGGTTTTGTTAGGTGAGACTGTACCTTTGGTACTTCTGGACCAGAGTAACCCTGAGAACTGCCCATTCACTTAGGCTTCACTTACATTTATTGGTTTCTCTCTTGTGTTAGGGCCTTTGTTAATTTTTTTTTGTCAAAGAATATCCTTACTTATTATTTATTCTATTTTGTTGAGAAAAATGTAGGTTTTATACTTAGGCAGGAATAGAGATACTAAAGTATGATTGCACTAGTTTGGCATGGGTAATTAATTAAACCTTATGGCCAGTCTCACTCTTTCGGTCTGACTACAGTCTTTGATCTTACATTCTCAGCCAGACTTGTTCATGTGTGGTCTAGACTTCCTATTACTTACCTCTAAATGTCTAAGTCTTTCTGCCATTCATAGGCTTTCTGAGACAGGCTCTTGTCATGTGTCACTGGCTGGCCCAGTATTCCTGATAGAGCCCAGGGTAGCCTTGAACTAAGGGCAGCTCTCTTGGGTCAGCCTCCTTGGTTCTGTTTTTACCACTTTTGGTGTTTTTACAGGGACTTCTTTTGGCCTGCCAATTCAGTTAGGTACTCACACTAACCTTACTCATGGGACATGTACTTTTGTCTCATGATACTTTCCACAATTTTTAGTTATGCAGATATACTTGTATATATTTTATGCTTTATTAGGTTTCTGTCCTTTCCACTTAACTGAAGACCCATGAAGAGTGCAGAGTGTCTCTGTCTCAGTCAGTTGTATGTGTAGTCCCCATTACAGTACCTAGCATTTGAAGTCAAATATTTTTTGTTGAATAAATAAACTAATGGAACAAACTTAATTTATGGATAGCATTTGCTTATAAAAATATTTGATGAAAGAAATATACTGAGATCAGCAGTTTTATTGGCAGTTTTAAAAAATGTCAGCCTTATCAGGAATGTTGTGTTGGATACGTGCTGTCTGCTTTGGTTTTTTACTATTATTTTAAAATGTTTAAGTTACTCTTAGTCTCCTGTAGATTGTCATAGTTTATATCACTTTAAATGAAGTATTTGCACTGTGATTTCAAACAGCTTGTTAACAATTAGTGTCTGTTCCAGAAAAGTATTTCTGAGAACTCTAAAAGCTGCTTAAGCATCTGAAGATTAGTGTTAGGTTCTCATTGTTTATCACTGCGCCCTTGTCTACACACTTGTCTAGAAGGAAGCAAGTGCTCAGTAAGCATTAGTTGAGTTGATAATGCTGACCCTACAGTTTTTAAAGATTTATTTTTATTTTTTGTGTTTATGAGTGTTTGCCTGTGTGCTTATGTTAACCCCTAAGCCCCCCCTCATTGGTCTTTTGAGGGGGAGGGCGTAAGAAGGAAACACAGCATAAGCCAGGGGAAGATGGAATGAAGGCAGTCTGGGAGGAAGAGCAGACCAGAAGGTGTCCATTCTCCTGGAACTGGAGTCACAGGTGCCTGCTAGCCTCTGTGTGAGTGCTGGGAACTGAACAGGGGTCCTTGGCAAGAGCAACAAGTATTGCTCTGAAGCCATCTCTTCAGCCCCTCCTCCTCATCGAGACCCAGCTGGCTTTGAACTCACTATAGTCCAGGTTGTCCTCAAACTCTGGTGAGCTTCCCATCTTAGCCTCCTGACAACTTTGTTTATTTTATTTTATGTGTATAGATGTTTTACCTTCGTGTATGTTTGTGCCATCATGTGTGCACCTGGTTCCTAGAGGCCAGAAGACGGTGTCAGATTTTTAGACAGTTATGGCTGCCATGTGCTAGGAATTGAACCCCAGTCCCCTGGAAGAGCAGCCAGTGGTGCTCTTTACTGCTGATGCCTCTCTCCAGCCACAACTCTATTTTTTTAAATTTATTTTACATACTTTCAGTTTCCCCTCCCTTCTCTCCTCCTTTTTTACCCCCCCAACCTCTGATTTACACCCTACCTCTAATCCCCTCCTCCATTCAGAAGGGGTAAGGCCTTCGATGTGAGTCAGCAAAGCTCTTCCCCGTACACACAAGGCTGAATAAGGCATTGCATCACAGGGGATAGGTTCCAAAGAGCCAGCTCATGCGTCGGGGACAGGTCCTGGTCCTCTGCTAGAGGCCATACAAAAGACCAAGCTACAAAACTCACTCAGATGCAGAGGGCCTAGGTTGGTCCCATGCCAACTTCCTAGCAGTTGGTCCAGGGTCCAGAGTCTGTCAGCTCCCACAAACTCAGGTCAGCTGTCTCTGTGGGTTTCCTCATCATGATCTTGAAAACTCTCTTATTTAAAGAAATAATTAGTAGTTTTACCAGGACTCACGTTCAGATTACCTGTATGATTTTGTAGATTGGTGAGTGCTGCATTACACTGTTAACCGTTTTGAGCCACTAGAGTGAAATTAGTGGATTCCTAAGAAATTAAACCTTCACAGCATTTCTCTTTGTTTTTTTGGGGGGGAGGGCGCATCTTGAGATGGTATCTACATGTGTAGGCCATGCTGGCCTCCAGTGTCCATCCTCTACCTCCCAGTTACTAGGACTATACCTTATATAAACATTTAAATGTTAAAGTCTCATGTTTATCTGTAGAAGAAAATGGTGGCTTAAGAGGAGACGTGACTTGACAGAGTCATACGAATGTTTCAGACCTGAAATCTCTAGGTGGTTTAGGGGTGTCCCTCCACTTTCCTCCCTCTCCCTTTTCTTTTTTCTTCCTCCTTTCATAGAGTTTTTTGGATGGTTCTGGAGAATCAAACCTAGAGCCTTGGGCAGGCTTGACAAGTGTTCTACCATTAAGCTGTGTCTTCAACTTTGATATTTCGACAGATTTTCATTATAACCCGGGGTGCCTTGAATTCACTTTGTATCTCAGGCTATCCTCAATTTTGGGATCCTCTGCCATCCAAATGCTGGGGTGTTGTTTTTAAATATTGGCAGTTTAAGACACTTAAACTTCCATTTTATAATCATTTTGTCAATTTATGTAGAAGCCTATTGGGATTGTTAATTAGGATTTCATTGTCTCTGTAGTAAGAGAGAAGCTATCAGTGTGAAAATGATTTCTGTATGCATACTTGGTGTACTTATCTCCACTTGGACTGTCTGTAATCAGTCATATTCTTAATGAGTACAGCTTTTGCTAACATACTTCCTATGCATTTTCTCATTGATTTCATTCTAGATAGAATCAAACTTTTCATCTTTGTTTCTTATATATAAGAATCACATAATTGATGTATATGTCAGCTTTGTATCGTGTAACCTGCTTAAATTCACTCATTCTTCTAGCTTCTCTGCTGTAGGTTCTTTCTACGTGTTCAGTTCTGTCATCTGAATACAGACAGACAGGTTTATTTCCTGTCTAGTCTCTGCCTTAATCTTGTCTTAGTCACTAGTTATGTTGAAGAGAATTAGAGAGAACTGCAGAGTCCTTTGTTTCATCTACAGTAGAATCATTGATTTTTATCTTATATTTTTATAGGTTTCTATAAGAATATTTTCAAGTTAAATTATTTTTATTCTATCTTGCTGGATTTTTTAAAAAACACTGAACAAATTTCGAATTTTCTACATAGTACTGAAATATTATTTTTTAAAAGATAATGTTATTCTTTTTAAATTTTTTTAAAGACTATAACTTTTGTGGTTAAACTCTAGGTTTTTTTTTAAATACTGGATTTGATTTGCTAATTAGGATTTTGCACCAGTGTTTATAAAGGCTGTGGTCTGTAGTTTTTTGTGATATTCTTGCATGTGTGCACATACGCACACAAATGTCTATCCAGGTACAAATACATGTGCATGTGGAGGCTCAAGGTAGATACCAGAAATCCTGAATGGCTCCAGAATACATATGGCTAGCTTCCCTAGCTAACTGCCTTTCCTCTAGGAATCCCCCACCTCTCACAGCTGGTCCTTGTGCCTGATCCACCTGACTGTGGTTCTGTGGCCCTGAACTCCAACCCTCGTGGTTGCTGACAGACACTTAAACTTCCGAGCTGTCTCCCTAGTGCCTTGCTCGATTGAACGCTAGTCTAGTATTGTTGGGAAATGTTTCTTCCTTTATATTTAAAAAAAAACAAAACTATACAAGATTAACGTGTATGTGTATTTTTGTTTGGAGACAGTCAATATAGCCCAGGCTAGCCTTCAACTTACTGTGTAGCTTAAGATCACCTTGAACTCTTGATCCTCGGTCTTCACCTCCTCAGCAGCAGGATAGTTGTAAGCTGGCATGTCTGTCACTAGTTTCACATTTTAAAATACATTTTAAATGTTTGATAGTTTTTTTTAGTAAAGGGGCTGACTTTTTTATACTAAAATGTTGTTGATAGGTAAGTAGTAAGAGGTTCATAGTTTCCCCTAAGTTAGTTGAATAACAAGTACTTTTGGACATACATTGGGCTTTGTCCTGAAATCTGATTTTGTTGAATGTAAGAAGAGCATTTAAGAGGTATGTGCAGCCTCCCCACAAGTGCACCTAGAACGTACTAGGGAGATGCCAGTGCTGTATTTGGGCTGATTGTTCAATGCTGCCTTCATAGAATATTTTGCTGCTTTGTTTATTCATCTTTGTTTTGTTAATTTTAGGAACTTAAAAGAAGTTTAGAAGATCAAAAAGGAAGAAAAGTGGAAGATCAGAGTTCCCAACAGGCCTCGAGATGTCTCAACACATGCTCTGAGCAAAATGGGCTTCTTCCTACACTGCCAAATGCACAGCCAGTTCTGCAGTATGGCAACCCTTACACGGCACAGGAAACGCGAGGTTATTCAAGTATTTGTTTGCTTGGGATTAGCTGGCTTAAAGAGTTTTGGAATTAGAGAGCTGATGGGTATACTGCTCCTGACATCATCTACAAGTGACGTGTCATGAATGAGCAGTCCTGATTGCTTATCATAGGCCCAGTTTTTAGACTTCTGGGTTAGAAATAAAAGAGACCTAAGGGTCTTGCTCTGTAGCCCAGGCTGGTATGTGCTTCTGTGCCCAAGTGGCTTCAGCAGCTGCTCCTCTTCTGTAGTGCTGAGAATCCCAGGCCTTCTTGCTCCAGGAAAACGTGTTGTCCCTGAGTGACACCCTGAGTTCCTGCTTGCTTTTCTAATCACTGTGTCTACATACAGAGGAGCTAATTTCAAGAAATGGTTTCATCCGATTTTTTTTACCCTAAATGTTCGTTCCATAATTCTTATTACAGATGGAGCAGATGGTGCTTTTTATCCAGAAGAAATCCAAAGGCCACCAGTGCGAGTCGTATCTTGGGAAGACAATGTTGTCTGTAGCCAGCCTGCTCGAAACCTTAGCCGGCCGGATGGTTTAGAAGACCCCGAGGATAGCAGAGTAAATTGAGTTTTCATTGTTTGAGCCTGCTTGCTCTCGTGCTTCTAAGCCTTAGGTGGAGTGTTAAGGGTGTGTGTGGAAAGACTAGGAATTTTCCTTTTCATGTGATTGCCGGCTTGGTTTTTTGGTTCTCTTTCTTCCTCCCTTCCTCCCTCCCTCCCTCCCTCCCTCCCTCCCTCCCTCCCTCCCTCCCTCCCTCCCTCCCTCCCTCTCTCTCTCTCTCTCTTTCTTTCTTTCTATAATCTGCATTTGAAAACCCAATTAGTGTGTGTGTATTTTCAGATTTAACACTTTATTCTAAAGTTCAGAGGTTGATTAGAATGTCAATTATCAGTTTAATCCTAATTATTACTTCCTAAGTAACTTTCTACAAATCTTTTGTTTGTGGCTCTGCCGGCCTAGAAGAAACAAAGTGTTAAGATGTAAAGATGATATGCAAAACGTAGTACTGCATTTTAGTTTAATATTTATAGCCTGTAAATTTTAAGGTAAATTTTAATATCTTTATCATATAGTTCATATAATAGCTTTCTTTTTGTTTTTTGTTTTGTTTTGTTTGAAACATTCGCTTCTTAAACATCCTTAATATTTTTGTGGCATTTCTTATTCTGACAGCAATGAAAAAATGATGATAATTAAATTAGATTATATGGTATAATCACTTTTTATTTTTTATTTTATTTATTTATTTTTTGGAGACAGGGTCTCTTTACATAGTCCTGGCTGTTATGGAACTCACAATGTAGACCAGGCTGGACTCCAACTCACAGAAATTCTCCTGCCTCTTCCCAATTTTGGGACTAAAGGTATGTGACACCATGCCTGGCTAAAAGATTGTTTTTTTTTTCTTTCCTTTCCTTTCCTTTTTTTTTTTTTTTTTTTTTTTGAGGTAGTTTTTCTCTGTGTAACAACATTGGCTTGTTTTGGAACTCGATTTGCATACCAGACTGGCCTTGAACTCACGGAGAGACCCACCTGCTTCTGCATCTGAGTGCTGGGATTAGAAGCATGCACCACCACGCCTGGCTAAAAGATGATTTTTAAGGTTTTTTTTTTTTTCATCATTTAGTGAATAGATTCCTTAGAGCAGCCCTTTTGGGGGGTAGGGGTGGGACTCCTTTATTTCATAGCAGCTCTTTCCTGGGCACTAAGATAAATTTCAAGGAAATGGTTTTATCGTGCTCTTTGCAAGTACAGTGGTATCATGACCTGTTTCTCATTTAATATAGTTTGCTGCATTTAATTGCTATTAACCTTTGCAGAAACTGATCAGTGTTCAGACAGGCATGATTTTAGACCTAATGTTCAAGACTCATAATGGAGAAAAATGTATTTCTCTCTCCTGCCTTTTGGCCTCCTGTGTCTATTACTGGGAATAATTAGGAAAACTGTCAGAACTTGTGTAGCCTATTTAAGGTCTTGAGTATCATCATACTGCTTTTTTACAACTTTACCTTACATTTTGCATATTTAATCTGATCATTCTTGGCACAGATGTTACATGTGACAAGTCTTTCTCTTTCATAATCATTGGTTTTGGTTTAATTAGCAGAATGTTCGTTCTGGTCTGTGTGCTTTGCCCTCTTGCAAACTTGTGAGAAGCAGTGTTAGCATCTTGGGCTTATGTGCCGAGAGCCTTAGATCTGGTAATGACATAGAAGGTTCTTACTATGTGTACCTGGAGTATTTGTGTTTTGTAAACAGAAGATTTTATGTATTAGAAGGGATGTTTTATATACATCTAAAATTTCTAAAATTCTTGTCATTTTAACACCAAAACCACTTAGAAATGAGGGATTTTATTATGCAAAATTTGTAAAATATGTAAGAATATGGAAAGCGATTTTTCTGTAGGAGTGGTTAATATAGTCAACAGTGCCCCAGTGGATACCTTGGAGTCAGCGTATCTTCTGCCTCACCAGCTGCTCCTTCCTCTCTTGTACTGGAAACTGCTGGCTTTCAGAACCATGTTTAAGACTCATTGCAGCAGTCGTAGTGACATTGGTGGTGGCACTGAGTGTTCCTCTAGCTGTTGCCTGCGGAACCTGTGTGTGTGATACTCGTGTTTTCACGGCAGCTCTGAGAGTGTTGTCAGTCGTGCAAGCAGCTGAGCTAGCTACCCATAGTTGTAATTCACACCACCGGGAAAGTGGAAGTAGGGCAGGAGCCTATACAGGTCACTGTGAAAGCTCTGGCTACACCAGAGGCTCTGTATGTCTCAGGTCGTAGCACCCTGAACACTTTCCTCTATAACATTTCCTAGGCCAAAGGACATACCTAGTGAGTATTTATGTCCTAATATATCTAGTAGCCATTCATCATAGTATATCTTAGTTAAAATGTTCTGTTTATTTTCAAACATCTTAGTTACCTACAGGATATGTGACTGTTGACCAAAGCATAGCTTCTTGAGCTTTGGGATCACATCAAACAAGCTGATTTCCCACCTCATATTTGCTTTTACAGAGCACTTGATTTATGTCACAGCAATGTCAGAGACTCGGCTTCTAAAGCTAGAGTGTGGGTGCTGGAGAGATGGCTCACAGGTTAAGAGCACCGGCTGCTCTTCCAGAGGTCCTGAGTTTAATTCCCAGCACCCATATGGTGGCTCACAACCATCTGTAGTGAAATGGGATACCGTCTTCTGGTGTGCAGGTATACATGCAGAGACAGCACTAGCATACATAAAATAAATCTTTAAAAATGAAATAGCTAGGGTGTGTGGAAAGGAATGTTGACACTATCCAGACTTAAAACCGAGCAGCACATTGATTGCTACTTCACATGTTTCTGGCAAATACAGGGTATTTCTGCATAATTTGATACTTCTTCAATATTAAATCCCATGGAATCTACGAATTTCTATGTTACCCTTGTGCTGGTGGAGGCCGTTTGTTCGTTCCCAGCCGCTCAGATCTGAAATAATCACACAGAAACTATATTATTCACAATACTGTTTGGCCAATAGCTTAAGTGTATTTCTAGCTAGGTCTTACATCTTAAGTTAATCCATTTCTATTATTTTATATTTTACCACAAGGCTTGTGGTTTTACCGGTAAGGTTCCAGGGTATCTGTCTCCTTTGGCAGCTACATGGCATCTCTCTGACTCTGCCTACTCTCTCCTCTATCTGCTTGGAATTCCCATCTTGCCCTATTCTGCCCTGCAATAGGCCCAAAGTAGCTTCTTTATTAACCAGTGGTATTGACAGCATTACAGAGAGGAATCCCACATCACCCTTGGCACCTGTATAAACAGTTTTTGGAACCATGATCTACTTTGTGTGGTCTTTGCTACTCAATAAATGTGGCTCGTACATATACGCAGTAGTACCTCTTTCAGGACTGCGTACATATACGCAGTAGTACCTCTTTCAGGACTGCGGAAAGTGGAGATTTCCTGCCTTCAGGGAGCCTGAGAGTCAGGTGATGTCTAGTCCATTGAGTTTCAGGTGCAGTGATCCAAAGTTCTAATCCTGCTGTTCAAGACTAGATATTTCCCTTTCTTGACATACATTTACTTCCCACTTCCATGCTTTTTTTTTGCTTTCTTCATTCTTACTTCTATTAATAAAGTTGTTTTATTGCAGTTTTCCATATGAGTCCTTTATAATGACTGACCCTCTCTGCTTGAAGAAAGTTTTTGTTGCTAAACATTTTTCTGTCACAGTTTTAGTTAGCATTTATGTTAGAAGTATAGTTCTTAAAGAGTCTTGTGTCTCCAGAATTACTGAAAATCACAACTTGAGAGAATCAGGGCTGCTCCCCATTTGACACAGTGCATTGCTTGAGGCTTCTCTTTAAATTGGTCATCACAATAAAAGTCTTTGTTCTAGTGTGTTTACAAAAGTGATATTCAGTGGCATTCAATTCATTTTTACTAAGTAGCCAGAAAGGTACAATGGTAGGTTCCTTTCTGGATTTTCATTCTCTTGATTAGGCAGAGATAAACTTCCTTCAGTTTTCTTTTTCACTTTACACACACACACACACACTGCTGTATAAATTTGGGTTACCTTAGAATAGTAGTACTGAGTAATAGCTTTATTGAAATGTCATTTACATCTTCTACAGTTTGCCGCATAAAGTATGTAGCTTTGGTTCTCAGCGGTCAGAGTTGTGCAGGCATCACAAAGTCAATTTGCAAACACTTTTTGCCACTACAAAAGAAAGAAATCCTTATGTCTTTTACCTGTCAACTATTTCCTTACCCCAGGAATCCCTTTATTTGCTTGCTTGTAAACTTTCTAGTCTAGACATTCAGGTATAAAAATAGAGCCATATCATATTTGGTCTTTTGAATTACCCAGCATGTTTTTAAAGTCATCCCTGTTTTAGCATGCATTATGCTTAGCAAGGAAAGTGTGCTTCCTTATTCTATTGCTGAATGTCATTTCACCGTCTGAATATTTTATATACTTATTTTAGATTTATTTTTATTTTCTGTATAGGAGTGCTTGCCTGCATGTATGTCTGTGTCCCACACATGTGCCTGCTGCCAGCAGGGGCCAGAATTGGGCATTGGATCCCCCAGCAACTGGAGTTGCAGGCAGTTGGGAGCCACTATGGGTGCTGGGAACTGAACTCAGGTCTTATGCAAAAGCAGCAAGGGTTCTTCTGCATTGTTTACTGTTCTGTTGCTGTGAAGACATGCTGTGAGCAATGCAGTTTATAAATGAATGCATTTAATTGGGAGCTTGCTAATAGTTTCCGTGGGTGAGTTGAGTCCCTACCATCATGGCAAGAGGCATGGACTAGATTAGTAGCTGAGAGCTTACATGTTGAGACAGAAAGACAAAGAAACAAGGCAGAAGGAGCCTTAAAGTCCGTCCCCAGTGACACACCTCCTAATCTCCAAAACCATTTACACAGCTGCCACCAAGCACAAGATACCAGCCAGGTGAGACCATTCTCATTCAGAACCCCACACCATCCTAACAGCTCCGGGATTCTTTTAAAACAAATGGTTCTCAGTCTTCTTCAGTTTCTAATATAACTTGACTCAAGTTTATTATTTTAGAAATTAATATAAAATGGCATCTCATTCTTCTATGTTAAAAACCTGTGTTATGGGGCTGAAGAGCTGGCACAGAGGTTAAGAGCACTGACTGCACCTCCAGAGGTCCTGAGTTCAATTCCCAACAACCACATGGTGGCTCACAACCACCTGTAATGAGATCTGGTGCTCTCTTCCGGCCTGCAGGCATAAATAAATCTTAAAATAAAAAAGCCACGTGACAAATGCTGAAATACATTGAAAATTTGAGTTCTATTGTGCTTTTAATCCTCCACTCCAGTTCTATTAAGTGTCTGCCTTAATAACTTTACTTCCCAATCCACTCTGCCATTTTCATTGACGTGGACTTGAGAATGAAATAGGATAGAGTACATTGTTGTTTGTTTGAAGACCTTGTCTGCTTCCTCACCATATTTTTAGTTCTTTTTAAAGAGACAACATTTAAAACTATTTTCTCTTACATTTCAATTTATTAGGAAGAAAGTATTGAAAAGCAACACTGAATATTTTATATACTAAGAATTAAATATTTTGCAGAAGCCATTCTCGATGTTTTGGTGGTGTGTGCCTATAATCTCAGCACTCAGGGGCAGGAATGGGAGGATTGCTGCAAGTTCAAGGCCAGTCCCTCCTTCCAGCCCTAAATGTCCTGTCTTAAAGCAAAACCAAAGGGCCATTCTCTTGTTGCTTTTCATGTCAGTCTACCTCATGTCTGTCATAAAAACATAATGAAAAGGAACAGCCCATTTTCTGAATTCATATCTTTTACATGAAAGACAGATGTATAAACAACTTTTTTTTTTTTTAACACTGGAATTTAGGGTCCTCCTCTGGGAAGCACACTCTTTAGAAGGCTCCAGTATGTGAACTGCTCATTCAGGAAGTGGTCTTAGAATAACTTCATTATGGTAGTACACATATCCTCAAGATCTGAATTTGCATGTTAATGAGTCATTATAGGAGTTGGTTGCTTTGAAGACTTTGCAAACTTAGTGGCTCAAGCTATCACCTAGGTGATATCAAATAGGTGATTCCTTATTTATAAGAAATTGCTGTTTTCATTATAATATCCAGAGTTCAATATTTCTTCATTACTTGAGACAGAGGCTCATTTTGTAGCCTTGATTGGTGGGGAATTCACTGTGTAGACCAGGCTAACCTCAACTCCTAGAGCTCTACCTGCCTCTGCCTCCTGAGGGCTGGAATTAAAGTTGTGCGCCACCACGTCTGACCTCCCCTGGTACTTTTGAAACCATCTTGGTATGCAAGTCTTGTCTGTCTCAAGCTGATCCTCCTTCCTCAGCTTCCCATGTTCTAGACTGACAGGCACGTGCTGTCGTGCCCAGCCTTAGAATTCTGCCTTTAAAACACAATAATATGATTGTTGCCAGTTTATTTATTGCTTAGAGAGTAGAAACTGCTTTTCCTTTTTTCCCTCCTAGTGTTTACCAAGCAAGCAGTGAACGTGTTAATGGATTGAGTGTGGCATGTCATTCAGCCTGCAGCATACCATTGACTGATTCATGAGCGGTTGTTTAAAGTGAGGGAGTGAAGTTAATTAATGAGTTTTCTGGTCTGTTACGGTGTTGGCCCCTGAAAAGTTGTATTGTAATTTTAAATATATGTAAAATAAGTATGTGTAAAAGTTTAAGTAATAAGAGCTAAAAGTTTAGTTGGGTAATTTAAGTGTCGTTATGAGCTCACTTGGTTTAAAGAATTTATATTTGGTTTCACTTTTCTCAAAAAGTTGCCCTGCTTTGTTTTGTGCCAGGAGGATGAGAACATGCCTGTTCCTCCTGATCCAGCCAGTCAGCATTTACGTGGTCATGGAGCAGGCTTTTGCTTTGATTCCAGGCAAGTGTTTTCCTTTGCAAAATTACATAGAATTATGTAAAAGAAGTGATTCTAAAAAAAAAAAAATAGTTTCTGGAAACTTGTTAAAAATACAGTGCTCAGAGTGCAGCATACAGAGAACTGGTAAAATAGCAGCTGTGTGTCATCCTTTGACAAGCCAGTGGCATAGAAGCTTGGAAATAGACACTTTTAAATTGTGTTCGTCGGGTCTGTGTGTGGGTTTGCTCACTTGTGTTCAGAGGCCAGAAAAGGGTGTCCAGTTCCCCGGAGCTGGAGTCCAGGCAGTTGTGAACCGTGCAGAGAGGGTGCTGATCTCTGTTCCTGCAAGAGCAGCACACGTTCTTACTCAAGCTCCTGGTGGGAAATTAGGAGTTGCATTTATCCTTAGAGTTAAAAAATAAAAACAAGGAGGAATACTAGGTCAGATTTTAATTTAAACAGTTTGTAAGTTTAAAGTAGTCTACCCCAGTGGACAGAGTGGATTGGATTAACTGGCTGGTTGTGATGGGCTTTGATCGAATTCACTCAGAAGTGCCAGACAATTTACAACAGGACAATTGTTCTTAGATGAAATCTTTGACCTAGGGAGACGTTTTAGTACATCCAGATCTCTGCCAGGCCTACCGAGGATCATCTAAACTAGCAGAATCCAACCAGTTTCTTAGCAGGTAAGATAGCTGAGATCAGAAAACAGATTAGTTACATGAACTCCACCGTAAGTAGAATATTGGCACAGCAGGAAGAACTTGTTGAGTCCTTCACCACCATCCTGTGTGCGATTAAACCCATTGCCACCGTAGTGCCAGTGGGGGAAGGGATACATAAATGTTGCACAGAGCTGCTCGCCAGTTATGACTCCCTTGTGATCCACCGGTAGTCAGCCTCAATAGCTGCAGAACTGAAGCATATTGGAAAGAGAATGGGCAAAGGCTCTAGATAACCTATGCACCAAAAACTGGGTCCTGTGTCCCTCTTGTGGTTCAAGAGACAAATAATCTTTTGAAAGAAGCTTGCCACCTTAATGTGGAAACTTTGTCCAAGCCCTGCATAATTGCCCAAGGATTTGCACAACTCCTGTATGATCGCCTTTCCATCAATTGGCCCAAATAAGTGCAAAGATTGCTAAGCATTACAATGGAATTGATGTATGCAATGCCAAGTTTCAAGCCGCTAGCTTAGCAGAAGGTGATTCAGCCCAACATGCTTTGTTAGGACTGACTCACTAGGTCCCCTGTCTCGCAGAAGCTTTCTCTTCAGAGGTTAAAATTAAGAGTCAAGCTGAGATTCCTCATTGGTATCAGAAGAGCATTAGAGTGATCCCGCCTAATCCTCAGCTTGAATATGGCTGGGTGTATGTTTATGTTTTACCCACTGGACAAAAGTTAAGACTTAAATTTAATGATGACTCAATTTTAGAGTTAGGCAGTAGTGAATAGTATGTGGTAATCCAGTTATTAATACAGGATTATTTGATGAGATTGTCCTATTTATAGCCCCCAACCAATTGTGCAGCTTGAGTAATAATATTTTAGCAAGGACTTTTTTTCCAATAAGAAAAAAAAAACAATTAAACAACAACCAAAAAAAAAAAAAGCCTAAATTAAAACACTTTATTTAAAAAGTGAGAATGAGAAAGCTTCACAGTAGACTGCATCTCACATAGTGTCTGACTTCGGTAGGTTTGGGACTGTCAGTCAATTGTAAGACCAGATTTAGTGGTGGCTTTGTAAAAAGACAGATGCTGTACACAGGACCAGGAATCTAGAAGCTGACAAAGTTGAACTAAACTGGTAAAGACTTTGAGGATAAGTTGTTTGGTCCGGCTGTCAGCTAGCTAAAGTGCTTGTTGTATACTGAGATTGTTGTTACAACTAGAAAATACCTAATTCTTTCTTTTTCTTCTTTCTTTAAAAGCTTTGATGTCCACAAGAAGTGTCCCCTCTGTGAGCTAATGTTCCCTCCCAACTATGATCAGAGCAAATTTGAAGAGCACGTTGAAAGTCACTGGAAGGTGTGCCCGATGTGCAGCGAGCAGTTCCCTCCCGACTATGACCAGCAGGGGTTTGAAAGGCATGTTCAGACCCACTTTGATCAGAATGTTCTAAACTTTGACTAGCTTTCATTGTGAGTTAGTACAATTTAGCAATTAAAACAAAACAACTCAGCTAGAGACTAAGGAGACGCCGAGGTGTCGCTCTCATGCTCCTCTCCACTTTCTGATTGAGAACTACTTTTGAGTGCGGTGTTGCTAGGGCCAGGGTACAGCTTTGACTACAGTAAATACAGTTTTAATCTCTGTTAATCTTGTCTGCTTTAAGAAAGTTCTTAGGTGTTTCAATTTGTCCTCCAGTTAGAAAAAGTATATGAAGAAGGACACAGGAGTTATTTTCATGTCACTGAACTGAAAACATATGTGTGATAGTTGCAGATTATTTAGCACAATCAGAAGATATACAAGTTTCTGTTCACATTGGTGATTGAGCATGACTACTATAATGTAATAAAAAGCATCGATCATAACAGTTCTGTGAAATAATTCTTTGAATATAGAAAACTCATAATTTAGTCAATAAATCTTTCTTAGATATGGAGCTGCATGTAGAATGAGATCACAGACGTGAGATACTCTTTTTTAATATGAAAAACACTGGCTCTAGGAATTAATATAGGCATATTTTGCTAATTTTATGGTAATAAATAAATTTTAAAAATTAAAATGTAATATGTATGGTTATTTTTAAACTGTTGAATTGTGTTTATCACTAGTGAGAGAATGACTAAGGTAAGCACACAGCAGCCGTTGTCATTAGGTGACCCTGTCAGGAGAGTGTGGCATAGAACGACATCCTGTGGATCAGTGTCTTTCTCACATTTTTCTAATGAGAACACAAATTGGAAATCACATTCCTTAGTAAGTGATTAAATTTGCAGCCCCAGCCTAACGAATGTGTGTCTTAGTTGCAGTTCTGCAGTATGGTGTCCGTTAACATTAAAGAAGACATACTTTGGAGGGCTGTCATACCATTGACACATTTGCTTAGGTTTTCACTAACCTGATGCCTTGGAGTTTTTGGCTGGGGCCTTAACTTTTGAACTATACTCCTTTCTCTTTTATGATGGGAATGTTAATAAAGTACTTTTCATTTGCTGCTTTAGTAGTTGCCAGAATATTGAGACTGTTAAGAGCAAACCGGGTTTTTAAGATGCTAATATTCAGAGTTGGTAGTCTTCTGGACTGCTGTGTGTGAACTCTGTTATATGCCATGTTGCTGGTATTTGTAGTAGCAGAATTTGTATATTTGAGTCATTTGAAAAGGTGTGTGTATATATATATATATATGTTTTAAAATACTTTTATTTTTTTTACATTTATTTTATTTGAAAAGCTATTTGAATCTGGGGAAAACCAGTATGTAGTAGTATTCAGATGCCAGGTGTTGGGCAGTCCTGGGAGACAGTAACAGCAGTGCCTTCTCCTGGCTTCCTGGGAAGCTTTATATAGAAAATACTTGGGCAGAATATGCTTAGCAAGGGGTTATGGGGATGGCTTCCGTACTGAAGTGCTTGCTGGGCTGAGTTCTGGTCCCCAGCACTCCGTGAAAAACCAGACGTGTGCTTGTAAACCCTCTGCTAGGGAAGCAGTAACTAGAGGTCCTTGGGGCTTGCTGCTCAGCCAGTCTAGACAAGTCTTTGAGCTTCAGGTTCAGTGAGAGACCGTGTCTCAAGGTGGAGAAGTGAGTGAGGAATGACGCATGGTGACTTCTGGCCTCCACGTGCCCACACGCTGGGGGTTTCTCTTGCCGTTAGTATGGCCCATGCTGACCGGACAGTAGTCTGAATAGTAAAGTACCATCCAGGAAAGAGTTTTAGCTCCAAGCTTATGATAAATTATCATTTATAGAAAAGTAAGCAAAACATAAGGGACAAAAATCTTTACATATCATCTAGATTTTGCAAAATAATTAGGAGCCTAAGAGAACAGGCACTGGACAGATGTTTTAATTCCCACAGGAAACTTGATTCAGGTTCTCACAGTGGAGCTAATTAAAATAAGGAGCCGTGTTTACTTTGGGTCAGAGGCAGTTTATTTTAAATGTGATTTCATGTACATTTATTAAGCAGCTTTTCTTGACAGAAATTTTGAGTAAATCGCCTTCAGCTCTAATACTTATGTTTCTTTCAGACTTAATGTGCTCTGTCCCCAACAAAACATATGAAAATATAATTTAAAGCACAGTTTTCACAGACACGGTACAATACATTCACTATACACGGTGTAACAAAATACCCCATCCTTACCTGCTGAGTAATACTGTCACAATGAAGAAGTAGAAACGGTTTGGTTTATCACTGAAAGAGATTTAACATGCACAACGACTGTTTTTATGACTGTGTGGCTGCTGAACTACTGATCCAGCCTGCAGTTTCTCACACTAGAAAGAGCAAAGCTAACTAATAATTGCTGGCCTAAAACTTTTTGGTCAACTGTTGTAGGTAGGTATGGAGCGAGCAGGGCCTTCTGCACCAGCTAGTTGACTCTCAGTCTGGATCACCCTTTAACGGCCTGTGGGCTAACACTATAATCAGGACCAAGACCACTTTTCAGAGCTGAGGACGTTTTTGGTGGGCAACATCTTTCTTTATAAATACTTGGAAATCACTCCCCATGAGGGATTTACCATTTGGGAATGCAGCTTACCCATCTAACAGAATTGTCATTTCACAGTGTGGAAAACTGAGCAAGGAACCACTACTTTCTAACTGTGTAAGACTTCATCAGATGGGAAAAGTTCTTTTAGAGGGGATCTGAGTTTATTTTTCACCAGTTTGTCCTGTGTAGTCCTGTGTCAAAGCAACTTTTATTGCGTACTAGGCAATCGGTAAACTCTTGTGTTTAAAGAATAGCACTTGGGATAAAAGAACACTCAACACATGATGGTACTGTCGGTGAGAGAAACTCGAGGAATGGTCCAGATCGGTCACTCTTAGCGGGCTGTACAGTCACTCTCCGTTGACCACCTGCTGCAAGAAGCACTTAATTGTCAGTAAGGCTTATTTTCATATTCTGGCAAAATGTTTTCTAAAGCTAAACAGACATTTCTAATGAAAATGCAGACATCTACAATGTGGTGGGAAAGTGCCTTTAAAAGAAGTCAAAACTGAGCACGAAAAGGGCACCGGGGTCTTAGGACGCGATGTTCCTCTTTCAGACATGTTTCCGTTTTATTTCAGATTGCGCCCCACAGATCTCTTAGGGCAATAGTTGCAAGAATTGGCAACATATAAACATAAAATTGTTGGCAATAGAGAACTACAAAGTGCTTGAGAACCTCATCCGTTGATGAAGCTGTAACTGAGTTTCACACACACACAATTTGCACTTAAGTTTTCAAAGTGTTTCTTAACAGATTTCAGGGGAAAGTATTCTAGACCCTGGTATCTTGGTCCATAGTAACATTAGTATAAATCAGTCTCTTGCACCCAGCAGGCACTCACTGAGTGTGCTATTATTAGTGAGTGAACTGAGGCTTGCACAAAGATGCCGTGTGGAACACTGAAGTGATTGGTAAGTTCAAGGGCAAGAGTTTTAGCTTCTTCAAGGGCAAGATGATAATTAAACAAAACAAAACAAAGCACACCTTTTATGCATGTTATTTAAATATGAAAATATTTTTAGCATATTATGTTAAACATTCTTATTTATATTTCCATTACCTAAAGTCTTTCTACTCACAAATACTAACTCCATTATGTAAGGCATGGTAACCAGTTTGATAATGAAGGTATTATTTTGGTTTTATGTGAGTTGATGTGTTGAAAAGCTTCAATCACATTACAATCTTGAAAAGCATCTCAGTGCCAGCCCCTCCACTCCCAGTTAACATCACTGCAGTGTGATTGCACACTATGCAACATGCCCTTAATTTCGTTTTGGGGAAAATGTGCTGAAGAACCTAGAGCTTTCTCGTTTAGCACCTTATATCGAAGTAATGGAAATGGGTGTGATGATTACATGTGCAAATGTACAAAATCATCAACTCTACAAAGAGACATCATTCCAAAATTACAGAAAAGTTTAAAGCATGCATTTAATTATTTCTCATTAGAGGGTTGCTGAGTGCGTCCCCTGAAAAAGGTGGCTGTTTTCAAAATCAGCGACTGCTGGTGAGGGTTTCTTGGCACAGTTCTGACCAGCACGTCACTGCTGCATCTTCCTGATCATCTCCGCCGACACCGGGGGGTGGAAGTTGATTGTGTGGTGTCGCAGGCCCTGAGCGGTCTTGTAACTCTTCCCACACCGACATTTGAATGGTTTGCGGACGCGGATCTGCGTTCGGTGGCCATTCTTAGCGTGGTACTTTATGCCGTTCACATTCTGTGAAGAAGACAAAAGTTCCCAATGAAGAGTCACACTTGTAGAACCTTGGCATGGACCAGACCCCAGTAGAGTAGCTACTGGGTGGCATCTCTGGAGAGGGTGGCCTTCTTGTGTGTGTTAGGCCTGGGTTGTATACACTAGTTGTGTGAGGAAATGGTGCGGTTTCCTCTGGTTTCTCAAGGCCTCGCTTGTCAGGTACTAAAGTTTGCTACTTGGAAGAGAGTTAATTGGAAATCCTATGAATGTTTCAGAATGACCAATGGAATCCCTTCCTAAAGAACACAACAAAAAACAGGCTAGGGCAGATCAGATGTAAGATGTGTAAGTTTTTTATTTGGGAACTTAATGTTTATGGTCAGACAGCTGTGGTAAGTTCCCTGCCACATCTTACCAGGAATGTAACAAGAGTTAGCCCTGCTTCAGCACTGCTGTGAGTCCCTGGGTACTACCTTTAAATTTTAGATTATTTATATATAAAGTTAGTCCCATGACTGACAAAAATATTGTATGGATTTTTTAGCAACAGATGATAAGAATCCAGATATTCAGATTAGCAGAATGTTTCAGAAGCCACATGAGGCTGCTTACAGCTGCCCAAGACTCCCATTCCCTAGAGTCACATACCCTTTTTCGGCCCCAGCAGAAGGGCCACTAAACATTTCATGTCTTTTCTATGGGCCGTGATGGAAGATGGGTGTCTTAGGGTTACTAATGTGTGACGAAACACCATGATTGAAAGCAGCTTGGGGGAGGAAAGGGTTTATTCACTCTTAGTTCTGTTTAACAGTTCATCATCAAAAGCAGTGAGAGCAGGAACTTGGAGGCAGGAGCTGATGCAGAGCCCATGAAAGCTTGCTACTTACTGGCTTGTTCAGCCTGTTTTTTTTACAGAACCCAGGACTACCAGCCCTGGAATGGTCTCACAATGGGCTGGGCCTTCCGCTGGGCCCTCCCCCATTGTCTCTAAGAAATCGCCCTACATGCTGACCCACAGCTACATCTGGAGGCGTTTTTTCAATTGAGGCTTCCTCCTTTCAGATGACTGTCGCCTGGGTCAAGTTGAGCTAAACTAGTCAGCACAGTGAGTTAAACACACAAGATTCCCTGTGCCCACTACCCTTGTTAAGGTAGAAGAAGCAAAAGACAGAGTAACTGCAGCCACATTGTGGCTTAGGTAACTCCATCTGGGCTTGGGTTTTTATACCTAGTTAGGCCAGGGAAGATTTGAAGAAAGACATATAAAGCTTGCCCCATGAACCCAAACATGGTTCACCAGGGGTGGGACATGAATCCAGCAGGCTTTGCGGCCTACACATTTGGGAGCTGCTTGAAGATGCTGGCTCGCACCCCAGCTGCTGTGAACACCCAGGGGCCAGTGGGAAAGCCTCACACAGTTAGTGTGTGTGCATGTGTGCCTGTGGGGATACAGAGGCCAGGTCTAGGACCGCTCTGCATTACGATTCTCTGCCTTGCTTCCTTAAAGTCTCAGCCTGGAGCTAGGATGGCAGCTGGCAACCCTCAGCGATTTTCCTGTCTGCTTTTTCCTGGCTGTGCCGTGTGATGGGTGCTAGGATCCAAACACAAACACAGGCCTCACCCACTAAGCCATCGCCTCTAGCCCTGATTCTGTTTTGTTTTTGTGTTGTTATATTTTTATTGTACGTGTTCGTTTATGCCACACGGAGTCCCAGGTACTTGTGAGCCTGGTGTGGGCCCCAGGAACCTCAGGTCTTCAAGAAAAGCAGGAAGTACTCTTAGTTGCTGTGTGGTCTCCAGCCCCAGCTCCAGGTTCTTGGAAAGATTTCCTTCACCTAGTCATTCATGTGTAAGCAATATGACAAGGCGAGAAGAATTGCTACCAGTCACTCAAATTTCTGATGCCATTTTGTCCTTGGAAATACTGGCAAGATACTCAGATCCTCTGGACTCTCAACAGAGATGAGGGGGCTAAATTCCAAAAGGGCTAGAAAGTTCATACATAGCAATTTCTAAAAGTTAACATTGGATGCTTGATGCTGCTGGATGAACAAGTTGCACATTAGGTGAGGAAGTAACACATGGAGAAGGACCTGCCTTCAGGAACTGGAAGGGAGTCAGGTTTGACAGGTGTCTGGTCCGCGTTTCCTTAGGTACCGCTCAGTTCAAACAGCCGGCTGACGGCTTTGACACTTCTTCCTACTGCGAAGGGCTGAGGCTCCTAATAGTCTCGACCCTGGGCTAGCTAGGAAGGCAGACAATACAGGGGCCTAGGAAAGGGCTTAGGTTCGGGGGGAATTTGGATTCTACCATTGAGATCTACAGTCCTTATCAGACAAGGTTGGTCAGTACAAAAAATTACAGGCTTTTCCAAAACATCTAGTCTATAGGAGGCCTGAGGCAGATGCTGAACTGGGTCTTCTGTCCTAGATCTTTGTTGTCAGGACTTCAGCCCCAGTGTATCCAGTATGTGAGATATCGGATAGGAAAACAGGTTCAGTTCCTTGAGTTCCTTCGTGCTCTATGTAGAGGAAGTGGTGAGGTTTCTTGGGGAGTGGGGGGGGAAGCGAGAACAGCTGAGGAGAGTGGGGCTGAAGGGAAACCATCTGGAGCAGCGGTGGGGATTCTCCACAGCCCTGCGGCAGCACAGAAGAGCGCAGCGTCTGTCTCCACACACAGCTAGTCAGGCAAAAGCACGCCACTCCCGCGGTTCACGTGCTCAGCGCATATGCCCATATGTGAAAGGTACCAAGGGACGATGTGGCACAGGGGCCCTGCTATCAAACAAGCTGCCTCTTCATAGCCAGTATTATCTTACGAGATCCCTTCCTTGTGGAGACTAGAATTCTGTGGGCAGAATTTCATTCTTTCCTCTACTGTTAGAAGTTTAATATTTCCTAAATTAGTACCTACATTTTAAGAGATGTTAGGAAAGATTTCTTGTGGAGCTGTGGGTGGAACCCTGGGCCACTGCACATATTAGGCAAGAGTTACACCACCGAGTCATAGTGTCAATCTAGGAGACATTTCTAAAGGGAAAATCAGGAACTTAACGGAGCACAGTGAAGGCTCAGCCTGTTACTGCCGAGCTCCTGTCACATCTGGATCCAGAGGGGACTGGATCCATTTGAGCCCCCTTGTGGGGAACACCCCAAGCCCCACAACAGACTCATTGGTTACACTGGTCTGTCTGCTGCATTCTCAGGTCAGGGACACTATGGAGAAACTTGCTCTGTTTCACTTTTCTTAAGTCTCCGAACATTTAACCCTCACGCACGGAGTGTGCACTCATCAAAGGGGAAACACAGAGCACTTGGACTTGCTCTTACGCTTTCTCCAAGGGTGAGGTTGGGGTGCGGTAGGGTATGGGACTCTGCTCTTTGACTCCAAAGCAGAAGAGTGGAAGCTGCAGAGTGGGTGAGGGGTCAGGATTCTTGGTGGGAAGCACTGAGGGATTTGGAAACAAAAAAACAAACCATGCTACCATGACATGCCAAGGTATCAGAGGTGCCGAGAGCCATGTGCCCCTCTTCTCTGGGTGTTAGCTTTACTTAGCTCTGAGGTTATTTACCACATCTGAGGGCTGTAATAGTAGTTGACACATTCAGGGCACTGAGTGAAGTGGGAGGCCAATCTAGAGTGGGCACTGGGAACCTGAGATAGGAAAGCATGGGATCCCAGAAAATTCCACAGAGCCTGTCTCTGCCAAGACTGCGGGGGCTGAAAGCTTTCTGCTCCCCCTCTGCATCCTGCTTTCTCTTGGGGAACCAGGTCAACTGCTCAAGTCAGTGAGACACTTGGCGGCCAAGCCGACCACTGAAGTCAGTGAGACATTTAGTGCCCTGGGGATGGTAGCAGAGAATCTGTAGGCAATACTTTATTGTCATTTGTTCCCTGAGTACTGCTCATGTGTGGCCTTTGCCTTCTCTCTAAAGATTATTGTTCATTGTTGGAAGATGACAAGCTGAGACGCGAAGCCATCTCTGAAAACTGCTGTAGATGTCTTCCTTGTTGGAGTTTCTCTTGGTGACCACCAGCTCCCAAATAATAACAGGGAAATTTACTATTATGAAAGCTGGATTATGAAAGCTTGGCCTTAGCTTAGGCTTTTCCCAACTAGCTCTTATAATTTAAATTAACCTTTGTTAATCTATGTTTTGCCACACGGCTTTTTACCTCTCCTCTGAACTAGGTGTCTGACTTCTTCAGTGCCTCACTGGCATTTCTTGCAAGCCTAGATTCTTCCTGAGTTTCTGTCTCTGCTGGAAGTCCCGCCCCTTCTTTCCTACCTAGCTATTGGCCATTCAGCTCTTTATTAAACCAATCATGGTGACACATTCACAGAAAAAGAAGGAGAAGGAGGAGGGAGGAGGAGGAGGGAGGGGGCTTGGGTGTTTGTTAATGAAGGCCATCTGGACCAACAGTGCTCAGAGAAGGTGAGTGAGTGGCCACTTGCCTTTGTGATGCCCTCCTGGTTCCTGCTCCAATAGCAGAGGTTAAACTACTGAGAATGAATTGTTCTGTTGAGTTCAGGTATTTAAGGGGCGGTATGAGAAGAGCTCATGCTGCCAGTTTTCAAGCCTTTAGAAACAGTGTGTGCAGGCGGGTAAGTTAGTGTGCTGGCTGTCGAGTCTACCAGGCATGCTTGGGAGTGTTCCGTTTCTGCCACAGCTGAACGTTAAAGAGCTGCTAACACCTGTGGGAACTTCCTGCAGCTCTTTTGCCTTGTTGATTTCTTTACTGTTTTGTCCCTAGTTTTCTCGGTAGAAAAGTTAGTGCCACCAGCTACCCAAGTCACCTAGTGTTAGGACTGTTAGGGACCCAGCAGGTGGACAGGGCAGAAGCTGAAGGGAGGGGAAAATCAAAGCATTTTCTTCCCTGATCTTTTATGGGGAGGGGGAGGGGAGCCAGAACTGCCCAGCTGGAAGGCAAACACCCTGCCCTGTTTTCCAGAAGGCCCTGTAAACCTGCTAGGCTTTTACAGCCCGGGCCACCTGGAAATCTGTCCACTGACAGAAGGGTTTGGCAAATAAGTAGGCTGCCCAGTCCATGCCCTGTTGCCATGGTGCTGGAAGGAGAGTAGCTCCTCCTGCATGCTAAGCCCCAATCTCTACTGCGCACACTCCAGCTTCTGCATTGGACTTTCAGACAGGCTCTTAATAAGAGGATCGAAACCAGAGGCCTCCTACACAAGATCTCTTTGACTTTAATCTCCCACACAAGTCAAAGAAGGAGAGAGCCCTGCCAATCATCCAGAATGGCAGCCAATGTTCAGCAGAGGGCACTGGGCACATCAGAGATGGTGTCTGTGCCTGGCCCACAGGCAGACTCTCTAGAACTGTGAAGGGGCAGCTGGCCCACACATGATCCCCTGCCAGGCACTTACACCAAGTGAAGAGGTCTTTCCTTTACCTTGTAGCGCTTTTTACATCCGGGAACTGGGCAGGCAAAAGGCTTTTCTTCCCCTCCGTTCATGCACATGGAGCTGAGGATTGCTTCCGAGCTGATGGCACTCTCTGTGGTCCAGGACTCATCGCTGTCTGACTCCTCGTAGTCTACCTCCTCCTCGTCATACTCGCTGCCTGTGGAGCAGAAGAAACATGCGAAGGCCATCAGAAGTTGTCTCCTCCCCACAATCTGCCTCAACTGCAGGACAGGAGGACCAGTGTAGCTGGATTTTTCTTTGGGCCGTCAGCTCACAAATAACCACATGGAGACGTATTACTAGTTATGAAAGCTCAGCCTTAGCTTAGGCTTGTTCCTAACTAGTTCTTATAACTTAACCCACATCATTTAATCCATGTTCTGCTGTGTGGATTGTTATCTCTTCCTCCCATCCCGCGTCCTATCACGCATCTTGCTGGCAACTCCGCCTTTCTTCTTCCCAGAGTTCTCTCTCTGCCCAGAAGTCCTGCCTATACTTCCTGCCTAGCTATTGGCCATTCAGCTTTTTATTACACTGATTTGAACACACCGCATATTCCATACTTGTGTTAATACAGATATGTATGTTACCTTTAAAAGTTTATGTGTTTTCAGAACAAAAAGACCAGACACCAATGAAGACAAGTAGCCTAGGTGATCCAACCTCTCACAATGCCTCTGTTATTGTTTCCTCAAAATTCTGCATCCAGAACAACTTCAAAGCTGCTAGCTGAGATGGTTCAGCCTCACAGACTACTCCAGCCAAGACTTCAGATAAGCCCTACACTTTCCCTTCAATATAGAGACTAAACAAAAAGGAATGCAGCTAGCTCTCCTAGGACTTGACCATTATCTCAATTTTCTCATGGTCCCCTAAAGATGCTGTTGCCCCCAAACAACAGGAAGAAATCTAGAGAACATGAATTCCACATTCCCAAGAGGTGGGGTGGGTGGTTTTTGGTCATTCTGTGGGTTATAGATGTTTGTTATGTTTGTGGGGGGGTTAGATGCAAGTTGTTACTGGACAGGGTCAGAAAAAAACCTAAACAAAGGAGTTGGGCTCAAGGACCTCTTTCTGAAAAGAAAAGAGGGTATATAGAAATGATAGGATAAAAGGGTAGATTATTGAAACTACTTTTAAACTAAAAAGGCAACTAATAGTCTTAAATATTTTATATTAGTATGATTTTTATATATTGGTATAAATTTAAGATTATTTTTATTTACTGTATATATCTTTCTACTCTTGTTTAAGGTACTATACTTAATGCAGCTCATTTAACAATGTAATGTATCGGCAAATCAATCCCACACCAGTTATGTTTTAAGGGGTTATTTATTTTGGGGGGTAAAACTTACATACACCATAAACCATCAGGAAGGGAGCCTAGTCGCTGGAGCAGGAGCCAGGAGCAGGAGCCGGGAGCAGGAGCCGGGACCAAGTGCCGGAACCAAGAGGGCCTTATCCGGGATCTGTGGCTCTTTTTAAAAGGGAAATATACCACGCCCCATTGGGCTGATATTTCAGCGGCTATTGGCTGACAGAGCGGAAGGCGCTCCCTGCTGCACTGTGGGCTCGTGCTTCAGCGACTATTGGTTGAGGCAGCGGAAGTTACTCCCACAACAGTAATGTAAATTTCTAATTCTTGAAAGTTATTATTACAAACTATTTAGGATAATTAAGAAATACAGGTTAAAGTGGGCGATGATGGCACATGCCTTTAATCCCAGCACTCCAGAGGCAGAGAAAGGCTGATCACTGTGAGTGTGAGGTCAACCTGGTCTACAGAGCGAGTTCCAAGACAAGCTTCAAAGCTACAGAGAAATCCTGCCTTGAAAAACCATACATACATACATATAGGCTAGTAGTTAGTCATCTAACAATCAAATTTGTGGCCATGTTAGGTATGTTTTTGAAGTCACTTCAAACACTTCAGAGATTTACAGAATATGGCATTTAAAGTGTTTTAATAATATAAGGCTTTTCATGACAGTGAGACATGGCTACTAGCATCACCAATCTACTTCTAAAAAAGACGATGGGCGTCTAAGAGTGGCTGCCCTTGCCTCAACTGCTGACAGTATGCTGTCCAAGTTGGACAAGCAGGACACAAAAAAACGTGACTGCCAAACTTTGCCAAGACAAGGTTGGACAGTCCTTTAAAAATTCCTGCTCTACAGAAAAGTCTGTCAGATATTCTAGGCCTATAGACTGAACATGGATGCCCCAGTGTTGCAGAGGAAACTTTGGTGACTGTCCAAGCAACCAGATATCTCTGTCATTTCTATAGTTTTGGTAGTTATTTGCATTGTACTTCCTGTTTACTCAGGTAATATTTTATCCTTCTTGGGTCTCTGATGGGGGTTGAAGAATAAATAATTATAGTTTTACAGTTTACTTATTTACCAAATTCATGAAAGAAACTCATAAAAGAGGTATAAAGTGTAAAATGTATAAGGTTGAGAGACATAAATGATTAAATTGTTTAAGAAAATGTTTCAAGGTCTAAAATATTTTGAGTTGGTAATACAAGTTAGGATAGAAAGTGAATTAGGTACAAAACTGTGGACTCAACAAGACAGGATAATTGAGCATTTTTTCTGAATTTGTAAATGCAAATAGACTGGACATTGTGAATGTAATTCTTACTTGATAATTGTTTTAACTGTATATAGTCTTACTGTGTTAGAGTTAAAACCTCCCCTTTTATTTAGACAGAAGTGGAGAAATGTTGTGGGATATTTTCATTGCACTCTGATACTCTAGAGACTGCCAATAAAGTTTACCTTGATATTGGCAGAGCTAGCTACTAGCTGACTAAAATTAGCCATGGGGGTTTTAGAGGACCCAACACATATAGAGAGACACAGGAAATAGTAGAAAGGAGTATAGAAAGTTCCTCAGCCCTTTTAGATTGAGGAAGGAGACACTGGTCACTTCACAGGTCCAGGCACAAATAGTCAACAATGACAAACCCTTCTCAATACACATACACACCAGATCCTGACATGCTGATGGGTAGAACTCCATCCCTTGGTTTTCTGCTTTCCTAGTCTAGAAAATATGAACAGCTCTGGGAGGGAACTGAGCTTCATGCATTTTAGGGATCTGCCCTTAAGAGGGAATACATGTATAGAGGCTGTCATGGAACTGAGGGGTGGCTGCTTTAAGCCAGAGAGCAAGGAGGGCAAAAATGCAAAGAACTCCAAGGTGCAGGTCTGGTTTCTGGTAGAGAACACATTCCTTTCCCACCTATCTCGCCTGCCTTCTGAATACACGTTTCCCAGCAGACCTGACTTGTTGAATTGCCACTCAGAATGAAGATGGATCCTTTTATATTCCTAAAGATGAAAGGGACCTTGCCTGGAACTGAATGGGCTTTTCTGGCTTCAGGACAGCCGGGGCGGAGAGTGGCCCAGTCTACCCTTTTTAATGAGAGGCCCAAAGCCACTTATTTTTCACTTCTGCACAATACAACCCTGAAGGACATAATTCTACAGATCATAAACAGTGTAAAATAATATGTTGACAAGTCCTAATGCATTTACAAGCCCCGTGGAATAAATAGGAATTATAGCACAACATTAATAAGAATTATATAGTAGCAATTACAGTTGTGAAATTCATCCCCCAGGTGTGAGGCTAAATTGCACCAGGGGCTTGCCTGGGAGCTTCATAGGCTCACTCTGCAACATCAATTATTTCAACACCAAATATTGGCACTTTTATTGGGTTTCATTTTAATAGGCATTAATAAGACTGTTTGAAGAGCAGCTGAGCCAGCAGCAAAGCACACCATCATCTGAGGCTGAGAGTTGGAAGGGTCCGGGAAGGAGGGGACTTCTCATTTATCGAGTGCCTACTATGTTCCCAGTGAGCTCCATGCTTTATCTCAGGCGATCCTGTAGTACCTCGGTGGGGAGGAAGCTGAGCCCTGTGGAGTTCCGACGAGTCTGTGTCTCTATAGCTATGAAGGGCGCCACAGTCCCTTAGCTGCTTCCTAAAGCCTACAGCTCCCCAGCTCCCTTCAGTCCATCTTAACTCCCTCCACGTTTGCTGACTCTTCACCGCTTACTCAGGGAGAATACGGTCTTTCTCTTTGGGTGTCTGCTAGCAGCTCTGGTAGAGAGTATGCGGTGGTAGAGGATAAGGTCCAGAGGAAATACTTTTTACTAGAACAAGGCTTGGGAATTAAAAGTGGGTTTTAGTTAGTCCTGCCATACTTGATTATAACACCTACCTACCAGCACCTAAAAGGAAGGAGCAATCTTGGAAATGCTCGCCCCAGACAACTGGGGTATTGCTTGGCCACTTTCCCAGTCTGTCCTGAGCAAATCTCTAAGGTTATTCTAAGTAGGGCGTTGCATAAGACATTTTACTCTGAAACAAAGGCCACATGCTGGTGTCCTTTAAACTGCTGGTCAGAAAGCTGTAAATGTGATGTGGAAAGGCAGGACTTCAGAAAGTAAAAAATGACTAATCTGCCCATCTAATTGGGCTAATTTGTTCACCTGAACACCAAGAAGCACTCAGCATTTACAACTTGGAGGAGGAGGTGGGGAAGCCCCTTAATGAAGCCCAGTAGAAGATAAAACTTTCAAACTAAACTGGATCAAAAGGGACCGGACCTTGAGAGGGGCGGGACGAGAGGTGCTGGAAACCACATGGGCCACGGACAGAGCAGACAGGCAGGGCTGTCATGACGTAGGGTACTTCCCAGTCAAAGGCAGAGTGACGAACTAAGCAGCCCCGCAGGCCTGGACTGGGCAGACGGATGTATAACCTGGGCCACTGCTGCCCCACAGCACCCTAAGGGGACAGCACGACACTCATATCTCCTTGTCTGAGACAAGACGGTGATGTATGAGACGGACCTGTTTGTATTCTGTTAGCTCCTAGACTCAACAGTCGTCAGAGTGATGAACACGGCCTCCCATCATCGTCTACCACATAAACAAATGAAGGGCAGGAGGCAGCCCACAGGAAGCCAGGCCTCGTCAGCCTTGGCTCAGCAGTGCCAGGGGACAGTGTTTCCATCTCCTATCTCTAGTGAAGCTCGGGTCCAGGCTGTGCCCCTGACAAGCCATGTGAGCCCAGGCAAGCGACACTTGTTTGAGCTTTAGCATCTTAGACAAGGATTCAGCAGTGTGACCATGATGGCCATTAATGCTTCCACAAGAAACATAATTTAACCTGCTATGTTGCACAGAAAATAAAGCAGCTCTGATCTACTTGGGTTGAATTTTCCACCCTTATATCCCCCAGTTTCACAATCCACACCACAGGGGCCCAGGGCAGGCAGGGCAGGAGTTGGGAGCAAGAGAATGAGGGCTTCTGGGTCTTGGTTGCTCATGCAGCATTTCCAGTTAGGGAGATAGGAGAGCCAGTAGAGAGGGCGCTGGGCTAGCACAGTCATATTTCACAGGACAGCCCAGAAACTCCCACAGGCTGTCAACAAAGGTTTTCTAAGAAATGGGTTTTGTGAATCCCATGAAAAATGTCAAGGTGGTCCCCCATGCCCACACACCTGCTCACAGCCGCCATCCGGGCAGACCATGTCACTGTGTACAAGCCCAGCTGTTCTCATGTGCCAGCGAGGGCCATTTCTAATCTTGTCCTTTCTCCTCCACGCTCTGCCCTTGCTTCCCTTTGCAGAACCCTTTATCACTATAGAAGCCCCAGTCATCCTCTGTAGTTCTAAACATCATAGTGACATCTGGACAAAAATAAGCCAGCCTTTCCAGAAACCGTGTGCCACGGTTTTACAATGCAGACCATGAATATTCACGCAGCAGTGGTTACCGCAGTATCAGCAAATTCAGACCCTGCTGGGTGTCAGGTTCCAGCAAACATATCAGCAGGACACCCCTCTGCCCACCATGGGTCTGCCACTAATTAGTTCATCAGCAACAACCCACTTCATTGTAGGTGAAACAACAGTCCACTCCAGCCAGGATGGATGACGAGGAACACCAGTGGCTCCTCTGGGACCATGCGCTGCTCCTGGAAAATGTCACCTCCTTGTTCCCAGGTTCAGCTCATTATGGGATGTCACTACCCCTCCCTAGCAACCATCCTGTCTTGACCCCTCTTAGAGCTCAGATAACAGGTTTTTGTGGAGATGTCTGGCTTGTCATGTGCTGAGATCTGAAGAGTTACAGGCAGTTGTGACTTTCTAGTGTGGGTGCTAGGAACAGAACTCAGGTCCTCTGCAAGGGCAGTATGTATCCTTAACCAGGGAACCATCCCTGTAGCCCCAACCTCGACTCCTGACCCCCATACAGTCTTTACAAAAACCACAAAAACAAAAACAAAAAACTTCACTTGCCGACTTCCTATAACAGAAACACCCAACACCTTATTTCACATCACTGTATTAGATCTTTAATATGCAAAGGGCTGTTTTTTTAATTTTTTTTTTGCTTTTTGTTATTTGTTTGAGATAAGATATTGCTAGGTAATACAGGCCGGTTTTGAACTTGGGACCCTCCTGCCTTCATTTCCTGGGTGCTGATAGTATAGGCTTGTACTACCACACTCAGGCAAGGTCTGTTTTTGTGTTTGCTCATTTGGTTAAAGATTTATTTTTATTTTTAATTATGTGTGTGAGTGTGTCTGTACGTGGATGCAAGCCCATGAGTGTGACGGTTCCTGTTGTGTGTTCTCCGACATGAATCTGGGTCCTCTGCAAGGACAGGATGGACTCATCCGTACGACTGAGCCATCTTTCCAGCCCCAGGCGTTTTGTTCTGTGACAGAGCCTCACTATGTGGCCCTGGCTGGCTGGAGCTCATTACGTAGAGCAGACTGGGTTTGAAAGTGACTCTCAGAGCTGGGGTCACAGGTACACACTACCACACTCAGCAAAAACTATCTAAAAAGAATAAGAAAATTTAAGCACTATTTGCACTTGCTTATATTAATTGCTAAATGTTTCTGCCTGTAAATCTACTTAACAAATATTTCTAACTATTCAAAGAGTATCAAATAACAGCCAAAATGTAAGTTCTAAAATAAAATATTCATGTTTAAGAGCTGATGGCAGTCAAATTCTACACATTTCAACAAATTATATCCACCTTCCTGTTTTAGTAGTTTTAAGCTTCAAAGTATTTTAAAAGAACTGGAGAGCTGGCTCAATGGTTAGGAGCACTGGTTGCTCTTGCTGAGAACCAAAGTTCAATTCCCAGCACCCGCATGGCAAATTCCAGGGGTTCTGGTGCCCCCTTCCGGCCTCTGCAAACACTGCATCCAAGAGGTGCAAGGACAAACATGCAGGCAAAACACCTCTACATGCAAAATAAAAATTTAGAAAATAACCATTTATTTAAAAACAATAAATAAAATGTTTTTAAACAGGCAAATCAAACGAATGATCACAATGCCTATAAAACCTCCATGTAACAAGCCAGTTTCCAAAATCTTGACTTGTATTTCATCATTTCTATGCCTAGCTGTGGCCACCCCTGGATGGATGGACCTGTGAGATCCAAGGGAAGGGAGCCTGGTGGTGGTGACTCCTGAACTCTTCCTGGTACAGGACCTTGACGGGGAAGGATGCTGAGTTTCAGGGCTAGTCTGAGACTGCAAATAAATCAATTCAAAAGAAGCTGTGTAAAATGACTTTAGAGGTGGAGGGAGGCAGGTGGGGGTGGGGAAGAGCAAAGAGGGTACTGATCTTGGGCCAGCAGAACACGGAGGCTCAACTGGTCAGGGCAGCTGGAAAACAATGACTCTAAAGGAAACTGACTGACTCCCTGGTTTGAGCCCTTGAAAGCATGCCTATCAAGGTCTGCTTACTTCATAAACAATAATTTTTATTTATTTATTTTTGAGACAGGTTCTTACTATGTAGCTAAGCTTTGCCTTGAACATGTGATCCTCCTGCCTCAGCCTCCTGAGTGATGAGATCACAGGTGTGTACAACCATATCTGGTTAGATTCTCTTCATATTATTTCAAACAGGCTCACAGAAGCAGAGTGACTTACGCAGGTCACAAGGCTCCTCTGTGGCAGAGCACCTGTCTATGTCTGACTCCTGGGCCCGTGTGCCAAACCACTATCCCACACCGCTTCCCAGAATTCAGTGCAAACTCTCCAGCAGAGCTGGAAATTCATCACCAGCACCCACCCACATCCCTCTCTGGGCTTTGTTCTCCATAATCCACTTCTCCGAGCATGCTCACTCTCGTTCTAACCCTGACCCAACTATTCCCTTCCAGGCCAGACTATGGTGGCTTCTGTCCTGGGGTTTGGCTTCACCCACACCTGGACATCTCTTTGTGTCCCCCAAGTGTGCCTGTGTGTGTATGTGGAGGTTGAGCGTGTCCCTCTATTGCTGTCCACCGTATTCTTTCTTTCAAGTCGGGGTTTCTCACTGAACCCAAAACATGCTGCTTTGGCCAGGCTGACCGGCCATTGTGCTACCAGGATCTACCCACCTCTGTTCCCGGTGCGGAGGTTACAGGCATGGACAGCCATACTCATCTTTGTACGTGAGGGCTGGGGACCCAAACTCTAGTCCACATGCTTGAAGAACACACGCTCTTCTTACTGGTCCGTCTTTCCCAGACTCTATTCTCCTCTCTCTCTCTCTCTCTCTCTCATATCCATCCATCCATCCATCCATCCATCCATCCATCCATCCATCTATCTATCTATCTATCTATCTATCTATCATCATGTCTTTGTTGTTTGCAGCATTGGGCATGAGCCTACAGCCATGTACGTGTCAGGCAAGTGCTCTCTCTGAGCTGCTCTCCTACCTTTTGCTTCAGAGTTTGTGTCTTATTGCTTCAGTGTGTGTAAAGGTAGGTGTGTTCATGCCTCAGCACGTGTACTACGGCACATATGTGGAGGTCCATTTGCTCTTTTCACCTTATTGAGACACTCTCTTTCTCGCCTTTGCTGCTGTACCCCGTGTGAGCTTCTAGGTGGCTCTCTTGTCTCTGTCTCCGACCGCCGCAGGAGTGCTGGAGTAATCTGTGTACCAGCACACTCAGATCTGTGCTTCTGTGGGCTCCGGGCCCGGACCTGAGTTGCCAGGCTGGTACAGCCAGCACTTTCACTTGCTAAGTCATCTCATTGGCCCAGCCCTCATTTTAATTTTTTAAATCTCCAGTTTTTTCCCCCTCTGAGGGCTTAATTCTAAAATTGTCTATGGAGAGGTTCATTTCCATTCCTGCATATTTTAATTTCTTTGAACTCTGCCAGTGGTTTGAATGAGAACGGCTCATGCGTTTGAAGGCTTACGCACCAGACCAGTTACTGGAAGTGTCTGGGGAGGACTCCGAGTTGTGGCCTTATTGGAGCAGATGTGGCCTTGCTGAAGTAGGGTGACCTTGTTGGAGGTGGTATGTCACTGGGAGTCAGCCGGCTTTGATGTTTCCAAAGCCCACATCAAGTCCACTCTCTCTGCCTGCTGTCTGCAGATCGGGATGTAAAACTCTCAGCTGTTGCTCCGGTGCTGTACCTATTTGCTTCCCACCATGACGGACTAACTCTCCAAAACTCTAAGGAATCTCCATTAAATGAGTTGCCTTGGTCACAGTAACAAGACAGAATAACAACAGTAACAAGACAGAAGTTGCACCAGAGACTGAGGTAAGGCTATGACAGGCCTGACCTGATGTTCACTGGAGAAATAGGGAAGGCTGAGAAACTCTAGACTAAAACAGTTGTTACAGTTGAAGTGGGGCCTAATGGACTGCCCTAGTGGGAGCATGGAAGCCAGCAGGGCTGGGAGCAATGTGGACTATGGTGGCCTGGCTTAAGAGGTTCTGTAGGGAATGTTGGAAACATTCTTGTGCTACTTAGGCAACGAATGTGGCTTGCTTTTGCTTGTCCTAAAAATTTGCCTGAGACTAAATTGAAGAGTTTCAGGTTAATGGTGTTGGCAGAGGTTTCAAGGCAGCCTAGTGTTGACTTTGTCATGTGGCTATTAGTGGTCACGTTTATGCAGATCTACAATGAAAAGGAGCAAGTGGGGCAAAGAGAAATTTAAGATGTTCAGTTCGAGGAGAAAAAGAGTATAAGAAAATGTAATGCTGGAGCCAAGTCCTGTCTGCAAAAAGATAAAATATTTAAAGAAGGCCTGATTCAAAATGGAATAAAGTGAATGTTGACTTTAGGGTAAGACCCCACCCAGCTAAGCTTTCAACTTTTGAAAAATAATTAAAGGGAAGTTTAAGCAGCAAAGGAAGCCATCAACAGCAGAAAGTTTATGTAAATGTAATTCATGGAGGAGGCTGGGTTCCAGCCCAACACGCAGAAGAACTTGTCAGCTTCAGCTATGTGGTTCTGGATTTAGAGTCAAGAAGAATACAGGACTGTATAATCTTCCTTTATGGTTAAGGAAGTCACTGAGACCAGGGGTGTGGCAGGGAGTCCTTGCATGGAGGCCTGGAAAGGTCATTCATGAAGCTGTGAAATGAAGCTTGGTTTGCACTGGAGACCCTAAAATGCTGCAGACTCCAGAGTCATAGGACATCTGCCAGGGAAAGCTGCAGACTGGGTGCAGAACCAGCTCAACAGAGAGGTGTGCAGCACTCGGAATGGAAAAGCCATTGTCCTGTGCTACAAGAAATAAAGATGCAGGACTTGGTTTGCTCTCTTGGTTTTTAGTTTTGCTTTGGTCTAGTATTTTCTCACTATGGCCCATTTCTTCCCTTTGGGAATGGTAATATATATTTTGTGCCATTGCATGTTGGCAGTATATGATCTGCTTTTTGATTTTGGTTTTATGGGGGAAGGAGTTACAGTTAGGAGATTGCCTTAAGTCTCAGAAGAGACTTTGGACTTTTAGACAGTCTTGAGGATCATGGTGTCTCTTTATAGCGACAGAACAGTAACCAAGATAAACTCCTTTGGGGAGCTGGTAGCTGATACTGTTGTACTGGGACTCCTCCCTGTGTGTCTGTTCGTACACTAGGGCAAAGTATTAGTGCCGATGCCCACGGTGCCTGTCCTGACCCCAGGTGGCACCTGTCAGACTCTTTTCTTGGATCTGCTTATCCCAGTGACACAAGGTCACCTGCCAGCACTACTACTGAGTGAGAAACTGAACTTGTGACACTTGGGATGGCTCTTCACTTAGCATCTACATCCTGAGAACCACACCGAGACCCTGGGCCCTGGCTGGTGCCTGGGGCTCAGCACCCCAAGAACTCCCCTCCTCTATCTGTTAAGGGCTGTGAGAAGCTACTGCTTGTCATTGCAGAGTCACTTTTACTTAGACACCTTCATTCAGAGGTGTCAGCTGCTCTCATTTCTTTTGGCAAACATCTGAGAGTTTTGCCCTGCACACCCTGCCCATTTGCAGCCACACACATGCCAATGGTTTTGCTGTATTCATAACGTTGTGTGGCTGTCATCACAGTCACTGTATTCATAGCACTGTGTGGCTGTCATTACGGTCAGTGCTAGAAATCCATATCTCTAAGATACCGCATAAATAACCTCACGTAGTTCCAGCTCTTGAGCTTTCGGGATCACTGGGGTGAATCAGTTGATTTTAGAGTTCAGCTGCCCCCTTCTACTCCCAGCCTCAGTTCTGGCTCATCCCAGCCCATGCAGAAGGCTCCCATCACTTCAGGAGCACATGTGTGTGCAAAGTGCTGTGTGTAGTGGAAGCTCCTTGGAGGCCCTGGGATTACCTCTCCAACTACCTTGGGTCACTTCTGCTTCAATATGGGGGACCAAGATCTAGGTAGGTGCCAGGAATGTCTCTGGGGTGGAGTATCTCTGGCTGAGCACTCAAGTTAGTCAATGCTTTGTTATTCTAAGGCTTCTCCTCTATTCTATGTATGTCTGCTTGTCTATCTAGTCATTTTACCTAACTGGAGCCTCTGGGCTGACACTTACCATGTGTCTGTGAAATGCCAACTTGGCCTGTCATGGGCTTTTAAAACCTGAGGGGTCCCCACGGACCTCTGTCCCCATGGGCTCCTATCGCCTCTCATGGGTGGCTGCTCACCTGACTTTCTGCTCATTTCAGCTCAGAACCATCTCTGCCATGAAGCCCGCTCTGATTGCCTGCACAAGGAGCCACTGCCCTGCAGGTACAACCTCTGTCCCCAGTGTCCCCTTAGAGAGTAACTTCATCTTTATATCCACTATAATAACAATAACTACTTGGCTGAATTCTTAGGGTGTTCAGAAGGGCTTGCACACAGTAGGCAGCAATAGGTGTGGTGTACAAATAAACGAGAAGCGGGGGTACTGGGCAAAAGTCAGACCTTTGGACACCGGGCAATGGCTTTAAAATACGTAATGCTATCCCGTGGGGGGAGAGTAACACAAGTCCAAGGCCCAAGTGAGGAAGGCCCAGGGAAGACATACTGGCATCTGAGTCACAGGTTCTGAGTGGCAGTTGGGACAGAGAGGTTCAGTTCCCTGACACATTCTGTGGTGCCAGTTTTGGCAAAGGAAACAAAATCATGAATTCATAAGATGGCTGGGCAGTAGCTCTTCCTACAAGTCATGCGAGTCTCTCCACAGCTGCCTGGTCGTGCGGGGAGCACAATGGCACCTGGGATGTTGTCTTAAGGGCCAAGGCTGCTGGAAGGATCTAGAAACTTCATCTTCATCCTCCACAGCAGAGTGGGAAGGATGGCTGTTACCAAAGTCCAGGGCCCCAGGCTTAATAGGAGGTCAAGATCAAGGTCATTCATCTCCACACCTGAGAATGAGAAACTGACTCAGAAGCAGTCTCACAATGCATCAGGAAGGTAATCAGTGGACAAGGGCTATGTGCTCAGAAAAATATGAAAAACAACAAAATGCCTAAGCAGGCCTCTGCACTTTCCTCACCTAGGACTCAAACTGGTTGGGGTGGCAAGCTTTATTTATTAAAATACAATTGAAATGCCCCATATTTCCCCTTTTTGTCTAAAATAAAAAAGAAGGCTATAACTAAGAAAACTATATACAATAAGTACAGCGACTATATATAATATATACAGGCAATTAATACGTCAACAATGTCTAGTCCATTTGCATTGGACAAATTCAGAGAAAATACTCCATATCTATACTATCTTGATGAGTCCAATGTCGTACACCTAATTTACTTTCTATCATAACTTGATTTCTACATCTGGTAAACTATAACTATCTTATCTTCAACTCCCTCAGATACCCAAGAAGAAAATAATATTAACTAAGTAAGCAGGAAGTGCAAGCAAGCGACTTCCAAAAAAATGCGTGTAATGACAGAAACAGCTGGCTTTCTGGACAGTCCCCAAAAGTTTCTCTACAACACTGGGGCGTCCAACTTTGGATGAATAGGCCTAGCATATCCAAAAGACTTTTCTGTGAAGCAGGATATTTTGTGCCCTGCTTGTTTAATTAGGACAGCATACTGCCAGCAGCTGAGGCAGGGGAGTTTTCTTAGCCAGCGGCTACTTTAGCCACAGAGAAAGTAAACCCCTGTGCGGTTTCTTCAGCGCTCATCATCTCATCATCTTCTCTAAGGCAGACTGGGGCTGCCAGGAGGCCTGCGTGTGGCTTCTGTCCCCAGTAGGAGTTCCCCTCCCGCAGAGTCCAGCCCAGTTTCTCCCGGTGTAGTACATGCGGTCATTTCTGAGTTCTCCATCCTGAGTCAGGAGAAAGGAAATACAAGAAAATACTGTCTCCTTTATCCCTCCCACGTGTGATATCCTGTCCCGTGTCTAAAAATTCCATATCGTTTTAAGAAAACCTGGGTTATAAGAAATTACATCACCTTGCCTATCTATGACTAGCCCATCAGAGACCCCACTAATTCACTGTGTGGCATGTCATTGTGACTCTTCTCCTTGGTTTTCCAGCTGCTGCTAAAGACATAGGAAAGTTGTTTGAAGGTTCCTGAGTCATGACCCACTCAAGCAATATTAAGTAACAGGTTGTGGCTCAGAAATCAATTTAAAAGGGCATGACTTGGAAGGACAAATATATTTATTCAGGAACTTGCTACAGGCTATGTGACTGTGTGTCTTAATACAGAATATAGTTTCTTACATGAACATTCAAAACCTTGAAATCATTTTTGACCATCAGCACCACAGTTCATAGAACTTCTTTCTTAAATATTCGGAGAATATCACCAGACACTTGTTATGAATTTAAGGCTAGCAAAGAAAGGAAAGGCACTTTTAGGTGACCAGGACACCGGAGGGATCATAGCCAGCATGCTAGGAAAGTAAGATCCTGCCAATACGACTCTCCAGTTTTAGGAAGGAGGAGACTGGAGCCTCACATATGACAATCGCCGTTAGGACCCTGGCCCTTCACACTCCTCACTAGGCTCTCAGGTGTCTTTGTTTGCCTTTGGCTCAGTCTGGTTTTGTTTTCTCTAGGCACGAGAACAAAATGGCCACACAACCAGGCATGGTGGCATAGGCCTATAACCCCAGCTACTCTGAGACTGAGACAGGGAGATCAGAGGTTCAAGGCCTGCCTGGGCAACTTAGTGAGACCATGTCTTAAAGACAAAAGCAAGAGCTGGAAAGACGATTCAGCAGTTCGGAGCATTTACTGCTCTTTCAAGGACCTGAATTCAATTCCCAGAATCCACGACGGGTGGCTCACAACTGCCTGTAACTCCAGCTGCAGGGATATATGATGCCTCTGGTGTCTGTGGACGTATGCACTCATGAGCACGTACCCTGCCCCAACCAACATACAATTAAAAACAAAGTAAATCTTTAAAAATAAACCAAAAGTGAGAGGAGGTCTGGTGTGTGGCTTAGCAGTAAAGAATGCCTCCTAGCATGCAGAAGGTCCTAAGTTTAAGCCCCAGTACTAAAACTAGAGGAAGACTCCTCAGGGGACCAGGAATCTTTGTTCTGTCCCCAGGTTGTTGTGCTGTATGGGTTCTTTGACATAGTTTCCAGTCTGACAGCCTAAAAGCAAGGGCTGACCTGCTAGGTCATGTCTTGAAGAGTAAGCTGCCTCCTGGGGGCAGTACTTTGGGTTAGACCCAGGGAAACATAAGTGCATGGTACAGCAAAGGAGCTGGGGACTTTACTTGAAGGAGGGTATGGGTAAACACAGATGTACCAGCAGACTCCTCCATCACCCTCCTATGCTTATAATCAAGTTCTGGTGTGTGTGTGTGTGTGTGTGTGTGTGTGTGTGTACATGCCAGTGTGTGTGCAGTGTATATGATAACTTCTGGAAGGACCACTCTCTTTCCTTCCTCTCATTCTTTGTCTGAGCTGGTCTTCAGCTCATTCTTGGGGGCAGAAGAAAATCCATGCAGAGCCTGGAGTACTGAAGGATGATGTGCCAAGATGTAGTCCATGTAGGTATTTGGTAATAATACTTAGGCAAGTAGACACTAGAGTTTTATATGATAGAACAAGGAACCACGGTAATATTAAGGACTGAAGTGTGTCAGAGTATGCACAAGGGGGTGAGAGTACATGCATGCACACACACACACACACACAGGCACATGGACACACCACCCACATATACACAGGCACACGTGTGCACACACAGGCATGCAGATACACACACACACACACACACACACATCTTTCCATGAAACCAGGTGAACACTACTGCAAAAATCAAAGCAAACAACCAGAGCTGGGAGCAGGGGGCAGGGCCTCAAGAGCAGCCCTCTGTGAAGATCTGGGCTTTCTTACAATCCCTGGTTGCTGCAGCCTCACCGCCCCACCTCTTTACACCTCCCTTTCCTCACCGGACACTGGAGATAACACCGGAGCTGAACTAATGGGCTGCTGGGAAGACTGGATGATGTAGTGTACATAAGTGTTCAGTCCATTTCTGCCACACAGTTATATATTATACCAGTGCTGGGTAGGGTTACTGTTTCCATTAATATTTTAAAATTACTGGGCTTGAAATAACTAATGAGCCACAAAGCCAAAGAAGAAATGCTCTTGTTAAGAGGCTGGGATGTGGCTTAGTGGTAAAGTATTTCCCTAATATGAATGACCATATAGTACCACAGATCGTGTGTGTGTGTGTGTGTGTGTGTGTATGTATTCATGCACATGTGTGTATGTGTCAGGAGGAACAAATTTGGTTAGAGTTATCTGCCAAAAAAAATAGAGATGCCTAAGATATGGTTTATTTTCTAATAGATGCTAATTTAGAAAGCTTTTGAAAAATATAATGTTGATTTAGAATTCTGTTGAATTATATTAACTATATTAAAAACATATAATTATAGATCTATTAAATTCAGGGTTATATTTTCAGTAATTCACTCATATTGTTGGAGACCTGGGAACAAACACCTCATCTCTCTGATGAGGAGTGTGTCTGTGAGCAGTCACATCTTCACTATCACACCATGAAACATGCGAGGGCAGAGGTGGGCCAGAGTGAAGGAGAGGGCTTACATTTGTTTTTAAAGGCATGATCTCCTGTAGCCCAGGCTAGCCTTGAACTCGGGAGCTTCCTGCCTCCACCTCCCAAGTACTGGGACCACAGGCCTGGGCTGCCACACCCAGCCTGAGGGCTCACTGAATGACCGCAGGTCTGGGCACAAAGCAAGCTTACACTGTTGGAACTGCATCCTTTCTCGGCAGCACTAAACCTCTGACCAAAGCTTCGGACAGGGCCAGTGCTGCCATGTCTAATTATGTGTGTGGGTACACCTCCAAGAAGTCATCTAGAGAAAGTTCACAAGGAGGTGTGGGAAGGGAGGTGACAGTGAGAAAGTATTGCAGGGACCAGGAGGAGAAATAATTGGAAACTGTCAGCAAGCAAGCCCAGTTGCCACTGCAAAGGGGTAATTGTCTCTCTGCAGACAGAGCCCATGCTTGAAAATGTGCCCCAACAGAAAAGAAGTTGCTTCCCTAGGGAAGAACGTGAGAGTCACCGAGAGTTCACGGCCATCTCAGAGCGCTCCCATAAAAGCTGAGTTTCACACTTTGTCCCCTGTGGAAACTGCAGCCCGTGCTGCATGAAAAATGAGTTTTATGAGAGTACTTCTGATGTTTAAGGAGCCTGTTTGGCTTCCTAACAGCACCAGTGATGCTGTTTTATTCACTGTGTGTACCAGGCAGGCGTCCTGTGTGTCATCAGCCAGGCTGCATGTCAGTCAAATGTCATGAGGATGTCAAACTGGGAAACAGTGACTGGGAGAAGCTGGAAGGGCAAGAGTTTCCCATTCAAGAGACTGCTGAAAGCATGCTCTAAAAGCAAGTGCAATTCGCAAGAGGCGAGATGTCAATATGGCCTTCCCCACGCTCGCTCCTTATTTGATGTGGCGTGGGGGACAGGTTTAGAAGGCTGGGGTCTCAGGAAGAGTCCCCAGTGACTCTGAGGATGCTTTCATTTGTGCTTCTGTTTCCTTAGCAAGATCTCACATGGTCATGAGATGACACGTGGGGCCTAACCCCAGGCTTCTAAGGCTGGCTTCATTAAGAGTCAACTTCATGGCCTTGGACAGCTCACTACTATTCTTCCTACCTTCTCCTCTTGCTGTCGACCCCACACCCAAAGATCCGAGGAGCGACTGAGTGCTCAGATCTTGCTGCTCACAGCGTTTTCACTGCAAAGACCCACATGTTTTCTCAAACTAAGTCAAGTAGACTGGATGCTGCTCTTTAGCTTTTTCAAGATCTAGGGTCATCAAGTGCCCCTGCTGGGTGGCACAGATGACCAGCTCTGCTGCTCAAGGTCACAGACAAGGCTGGAACCTGGGTTACCAGGCAAGGCTGCAGCTCTGTTGGAGAGTCCCTGCCTCGCCGGGGGCTCAATCCTTCTGTCCCACCCTCCTTTCTCCAGGGTCTTGATTGTGTCTGCCCAAGCTGGAGCTTGTACTATTCTTGCTACCTGATGCCACCTCCAGACTCATTCCTAGTGTGGCCATGCTGGTCAAACCCTTGTAGAAAGGCTTACTCCAGCATAGTCAACTGGCTCTGTCATCTCCCATGGTTCAAACCGCCATGGGATGGATGTGTTCTACAGCCAGGGTGAGGTATGGGCTGCTTCTCAGAAGACGGCATTTCTTCACACCAGGGCCTAACTGATTTCACAGTGACTCAAGAGATGCTGTGACAGCTGACACACAAGTATCACCTTTGATGCAAGATGGCCTGTGAGTCCAAGCAGGGCTCTTTAACCTAGACCACCAACAAGAAAACTGTCTGTGGCTCTCAGGGACCTGGTGACACTTCCAACCCCCCAGCCATAACCCTGGGAAAAGGGAACACGCAGACAGTGCTAGCTGGCTGTGGTGACAGCAGAGTCAGTGTGTGGCAGGGGGCAGTACAGACCTGGGTGGGCCGTCACATGTCAACAGCACACCCGGCTTGGGAACAGGGCAGCTGGGCACTTTTCTCCCTTCTGCCCTCACCTCTTCCTTTCAGGGTCTTGTGGATACAAAGCTGGACAGCAATTTCTGCATTCTTAGGCCACAGCTTCCCAGTTTGTCACAGGTCAGCTCGGCAGAGGATGCCACATCCGTGCCACATGAAGATAAGCCCTGGGTTTCCCAGACTCTGCCCAGTCTAAGAGTTTATTATTAGACTGCTCGGGAAGGCAGTAAACAGGAACTGCTGGGACCTGATAAACTACACCTATCAGTCCCCAAGCAAGTAACAGTAAAAATAAGGGAAGCCCCATCAACCATGCAAAGGCTTCCGTGGAAATGGGATGAATGACATATTTACGGGAAGAATGCAAGTCCCCAGTGCTCAAATCCCGTCCTGCTCCAAGGGCCTGCAGCTAGTTTGCATGGGAGTTGTTTTACACAAACGGAGGACAGGCCAGAGTCTTCTGTGACCTGGGACAGCTGGTCCCACTGGCACCAAATCAGAGGTGGAAACATGGCAGCTGAGTCTTGCTTCCTCTCCTTGTTTACAGGACAGATAACAGCTTGACCCATGCTTCTCTGGGGGCCACTTCCCTGAGTGGCAATCCCACGGAAGACCTGAGGACAGTTTTTGCCTTTTTCTGGGAATCGCACAGGGGAGGGCAGGCCAGGAAAATACCCACCCACCATTATCACCCTGGAATAGGAAGAGGCCTTTGCATGGGAACCCCACAAATAGAAATCCAGCAATAAAGGCAGTGTCTCAATGCCCTGCCTTTCGTCCCTCCTGGAGTTGGAAGTGCACTTCTATCAAGAGTAACCTTCCCCGCAAATTTGGTTTGAATTTCATGCTTCACTTTTATGCGCCCCGCTCCAGCACTACCTCCCTAACCACATTCAAAACCCTTTGATGCAGCTCTCTCTAGGGTTTTGAAGGTGATGTCTTCCCAGTTCATCTCCACTCCTGCGGCCCAAGCCCTGAGTATCTCGCCAGTCTCCTCTGCTCAATATGGCTTCTTTCGTGAATGTCTTTTAGATCAGTTTTAAGTTCTAAGAGGCCCGGGCTCTGTTTTCTGTTTTTCTACCTCTAATTCTAATCCTTCCACCAGTATGGCTCTTCCTGAGGTAGGGGAGTAGAGTTAGGAACACCCATGCCTCATCCTATGCCAGCACCATTAGGTCACTGAAATAAAATTTCAAGGGTAGAGGCCCTCAGGACCTACACCAACCTTCTTTCCTACAGGGGACAAGACAAGACCTGCTGAAGTGACCTGTCCTTGGCAATCACCCCATGGGGATTCACAGCAAAGTTGCCAACACCCCTCCAATGTCCTGCCATCGCTTTCTGTATCACACAAATGGAAAGCTAGCATCCACAAGTGAGGTGACACACTTTTACCACGCTTCCCTTCCTCTAGGATTTTGTCTACCCAGACAACCACCCATTCAATTTCCTGAATCTGAGCTTTAGCTAGTGAGCGATTCCTTTCAAAATCTGCAGCACAGCTCACAGCGTTTCCACAGCAGCTAGGGCTGCGCTCACATAGCCCCAGATGAGCCTTGCAGATAAAGATGCTCCTGATTCCATGCAGAACAGGAGGGCGACACATCCCCTCAGAACATGTATTCTTCACCTGAAAGTGGGGAGGCTCAGTCCTTTTGGATCGCATGGAAATCAAAAGGCAAAAGCGAACAGTGCCAAGTGCTCACTCCACCACGCAGTCAACACTGCTCCATCCTCCCCTGCTCACTGGTCCATGGCCAGTGCCAAGCACAAATGATCCGTATAGTCAAAAGAGTCCAGACACACCTAGATCATCCTTGGGGAGGCAGAGGCATCCCATTTAATAGATGGTCATATTGTAGCCCTCAGCTCTAGTCTAGTTCCTTCCTTTGTTTTTGTCTTGCTCCATAAGGAGAATGTTCCATTTGTCTCAAGGTGAACCAATAACCCCTTGTGAGTCCCTTCGGTTGTAATTTAGACAGATTTTTCCAAGGGGCAACCTGTGTGCCAGAGATTGCAGAGAAGCATTTTCCAACATGTCAGAGAGGGTCAGTGAGCATCTCCTCAGGAAGTCTTGATGGGGACTCAGCTGGCATAGGCCAAGTGACTCTTGCGTCATTCTGCACATGGTCATCTCAGCCACCTCATGGGTGCCCTTGTCAGTTTCAACATCTGGGAGAAGTGTTTTCTGTGATTACTTTTTTTTTTTTTCGAGACAGGTTTATCTGTAGATTTGGACCCTGTCCTGGAACTAGCTCTTGCAGACCAGGCTGGCCTCGAACCCACAGAGATCCGTCTGCCTCTGCCTCTGCCTCCCGAGTGCTGGAATTAAAGGCATGCGCCACCACTGCCTGGCTCTGTGATTACATTTTTATAAAAATGACAGTTTAGAAAGCTAAACCCTATACGTAAATTATATCACGGCCCCAATATTTTGAGGGTGGATTCTAGACTTAGAAGCATGTAATTGGGGTGGATAACATTTCTTCTGCCTTAGCAGACTGACTGCATTTACCTCTCTGTGGTATGCCTGTCTCATCTGCCTGTACATCTGTCCTTCACTTATCTTTTGCTTCTGCTCCGTGCAAATGGTCTCACTAAATACATGGAGAAAGTGTGTCTGGGGTGTGAGGCAGGCAACTACAACCACACTGCCCACCTTGCTATTGAGACTTTCCAGCCACAGTGCATCCAGGCCCACAGCCTCTGGAAGCCCATCCCTACATTAGCTCTTCCCCTAAAATCCTGTTCTCCACAGAAAAAGGTCTTTTAATGAACAGTCATCTGTTCCACACAACACAGGAAAAACATGATAAACCAAGTCCACAGCCTCGGCCATAAACATACTCTTACACACGATGTCTACAACTCTGCACATACAGAGAGTAGGCCATTAAGACCTCGCACAACAACACCAACGCACGCTGGGTTTCCTGCCATTACACCACAATGTTTTATGGTGCAATTTTATTTATAACTGGAAAAGGTAAATAAGTAAATATATAAAATGGTGAACAGACCCCTCCCTGCCAAAGGCTTTCTCTGCAAATTAACTTTGTGGTCATAAAACTCATGCCAGCTGGACCCTCTCCCTGCGCTCTGTGGCACGGGCAGCCAGGGCAGGTAGACGGTCGTGCAGAAACAAAGTAGGGCATTTTCCACCATCAGCCAGGCATGTTAATTGAACTTTGGCAAATGTTTAAAGATTTCTCTCTCCATGTTTGAGAAGGAATTAAAAACAGTTGAGCTGGGGAAAATGAACATCTGTTACTGACTTACACTCCCAACCACAATGAAAAACATTCATAATTAAAGCGACTTTGCTTCCCTGCTAGTTAGATCAGCAATCTTAGGTTAAAAATATAAATGCAGAGGCTCCTTATTGTCTTTGGGCCTTCTTATAGCCGCTTGTAAAAAAGGTAGTTTATACTGAGCTCGTTTGTTTCCACTGGAATAACAATATCAGGAAGCAGACCTGCGTAAAAAGATAGGGATGACAAGAGCGAGGCACCTACGCAGCTGAGCCCCTTTTTATGGAGCTATGGAACGGTAGTCAAGAAGGGCTTTATATTTGGGAGTTAAATACGCTTTACAGCTCTGTAAAAAACCAGAGCCATTTTGGGCCAAACATAAACATTCCAATGTCTACAAGGTTTACTTATATGGAGGACTGGGCTCCTTTCTCCCTGGGAGGATTTGTGTGTTCGGCATAGCAACACTGAAAATCCTTCCATATCAGGTCACTTCCCTTCCAACACCAGGAACTTCATCAAGAAAGTCAAATCCGGTTCCTGCAGTTTGGGGGTGGGGTGGGGTTGGGAGTGGGGTGTCTTCACCCTCAAGCTGATAAACAAAGCCCTAGGCACATCATCCTCAGACCAGTCCTCCTTCTTACTGTAATATACCATTTCCTGGTGCAGGCCACAGGCAGCATACCATTCTTTGATTGAATTTCTTCTCTTATTTAAAGTGGAGTGTCCTCTCCCCACCAACTCTATTGAACAGAACTTGCTTAGCCTGGTAAGGTTTTATATCTCTGTGTATGCTTGGTAAGTCCAACCATGAATCCACCGCTGTGCACGACATCACTCGTACTTGGAATGAAGCTGGCACTATGGGTCTGGGTTTCCTGATGTCAAAGCCACACGTCTACCCTACCTTTCTGTTTCCTAGCTTTCATTCTTATACCTCATCCTCCATGCTCCTTTCCTCCAACCAAAGAACTCATTCCTGAGGAAACTGATGTTTCATTCTGCCCTGTGGAACACCTAAATCCTAGCCTACTTCTCTGAAGCCACACTCCCTTCTGGTGAAGGGCAGCCATTTTCTTTGGGCCATCTCTGCACTGTCATTCTTAAATAGGCATTAGACCTGGCTGCTTGCTTTGAGCTTCCAGAAAGTTGGTTTAACATTTTTTTTTAAACTTGTTTGGTAAGCAGGTGCTCTGATAAAATTGCTGTAAGATGTCAGACCAGTCCATTCCCTCCCACCAATACACTGTTAACATGGAATTCGGCCAAATGTTTGCCAGGCCTGGGTTCCAAGTGGAACAACTATTTTAATTAGCCTTTCTTCTTGGTCAGGCCCACACGAAATTTACCTGTCAGTCATTAACTTCAGTTTGGGAAAAGAATTCATAATAGGGAGCAAATGAACTGTTCATTTTGGGTTCAGCACAGGGCTCTGGTGCTGGAGGCCTGGGTCTACCGACCCAGAGGCCAGGGCAGTCATGAATAGGCTGCGAGTTCTGGCCAGCTCTGGCCCAGTTCCCACACCACAGAATCCACTGGGGTGAAGAAGCCAAGCCTTAGATGCTCCCTAGGGAGAGCTGGGCAGAGGACAGCATAGCTCTTACCCCCCTTAGCAGAGCACAGGGCTTCCGCTGAGGTTTTGGAACACAAATCTGCCTGGTTTTCTTTCAAAGTGGTTGGTGTTGGCTCAGCACACCTCTCCCGCCCTCACCACCCCCACAGGAACAAAACCCAAAGTGCTGAGGGAGCTGTGATGTTTTTCCTGGCCTCGACACGAGTGGGAAGTGCTATAAATCTCTCCAGAATGCCCAGGCCCCTGGGACTTCCAGAACCAATCCCCCGATTTATGAGGACTGGATCATTCAGACAGATGTCCGAGCCTTGGGGCTTTATGAAAACCATTAATTTATGGTAACGCTCCTGTCACTCAGGAAAGCACTCTTTCAAGGTTCTCCACTTGTGAGGACATTCCTGCTGTCTAGAGAAAAACATCAAAGCAGCATGGCCAGTGCTGGCCCAGTCAGCGACCACATTCACTTTATTTTCAACTTGTTACCTGAGGGCTTGATAAGGGGCCTGGGCGTGGCACGGCATTAACTGCACCTGGTCGGAAATAATGCTCAGTAAAGCTCGGGTCATCCATACTGGCCTCGGAAACCTGGAATCGAGCAGTGACTGGCCAGTACCATCCAGCAGCGCTGACTCTAGGCTGCCAGCCCTGGGACACCAGGCACTCACTCACATCCTCTATACCTGACTGTGACTCATTAGGTCTGGGGGGTCAACAGAGCCATATCTGTCACACGCTCACAGGTCCCTGGGAAGTTTGGGAATAATGAAACCATCATATCCCATTCCAAGTCTGCAGCTTACAACCATGTTTTAACAGTAGAACTCTTCAGTCTGACAGCCTGTTCTTTTCAGTCTCAGGGAGCGGCCCAGTTATCTACTCAGCTACTCCAGCCGGAGTCGGGGGTCTCCCTTCTCGAGTCTCACCAGCTCCTGCGGGCTCTACCTCCATGTTGTCTGTGTCCACCTTGCTTCCCACCCTAGTGGCACGGCTCCTGGATCTCACTGCTGTTGTCTCCCGTCTGGACCATGGCAATAGTCCCCTTAGGCATTCCCATTACTGCTCTCATAACATTTCATTCATAGTCATGAGACTTTTAAAAAATCCATTTTGTTTATTATTACTGTGAATGTGATGTGTGTAGAAGTCAGAGACAACCTTTGAGGGCCAGAGTTCTCGCTTTCCACTGTGGGATCCTGGGACTGAACCCAGGTCTGCAGGGGCAGGCTTGCACACAAGAGCTGTGACCTGTGGTGCCGTCTCCCAGGTGTCAGAAGCATGTCTGAAGAATGAAAAGTAAATCAAGACATTTCTCCAGAGGGGCTGGAGAGATGGCGCCACAGTTTTTTTTTTTTTTTTAAGAAAAAAAAAATATGTCCTATTCTTGTCACCCGGGTGTTTGCATCCACCTGCACATCTGAATCAGGCAGCCTCATGAACCTTTCTTCTCCTCCATGATCTTTTCGGTTTTCCTTCAAAGAGTCTTCCCCGTGATCCAGCCTGGCCCTGAATTCTTGATCCTGATGCTATTATTATAGGCATACACCATTACTTCTGGCTCAAGATATGCTCGTTTTTTGAGCATAGTTTGGTGACTGCATCTTCCTAAGTCTGCTGCAGCTCCCCATCTCAGCTCTGAGCTAGGGGTCTCTTCTGTGTACACACAGTTGCTCTCTCCCAGGGAAGTCGTGATTCCCTCTCTTCCACATGCTTCCAGGCTGCTTGGTTTATGTCTTTTACCTCTTCTGTACATACGTCACAGCAAGCATTCAACTGTCCATTTAGTGTGTTAATAAAAACACTTCTGTTAGTTTTACCTAGAAAATTAGTAACTGCCCAAGATGAACTGAGTGTCCTGGGAGGCCACTCAAAAGAATCACATTCCTTGTTCTGGGGAGAGGCCCTTATCAGTTCTGCAAGGTGGTGGTTGGGGGAGGTACCCAAGACCACATTTTGGAACAAGGCAGACAAGGTTAAGATCAGTCACTAAAATACACTGCTGGTGTGGGGCAGGTTTCCTGGCATCTCTCACCTTATAAACAAAATGGGCACAGCATGCTCAGCACAGTGCCGGTGCATTCAGAGAGCTCTGCATGGGAGCAACCTCAGTTGGCCTCCTCCTCCCGTGGGCCGGCTCTCTAACACTCTTGCCACGATAGCTAGAAGGCTAGAGGGCCTGGCCGAGCCCACTGCTGCAGCTTCTCGTCAGTGATACACAGCTTCTGGTGTTCTCCCCTGCTTCAACCATCTTGGTTTGTAACATCACCTCTGAGGGTTAACTATTTACAAGATAGTGCCCCACTCTCAGGAGAGCCCGGACCAGGGCCTCAAGGATCACACTCTCTTTCTGTGCTGAGTCTGATAACACACCCTGTCACCTTCCAGACCCATCCATGCGATGTTCCCATCATTACCACTGTCAGGACTTCTCTGAATACATACAGTGGGGAGCAGATTTAATCAGAAGTCTGAATATTTGTGCTGTTGACTTTGACTCTGTAGTCAGGCTGGCTCTGATGGCAGTCTTCCAGCCTTAGCTTCTGAATTCCTAAATCTCTCTAGATAAATTTTGCCATCTTGGTATCTTGAAATGCCAAGAGGTAAGCTTCCTTTATCCCAATAACTAGTAATTAGCTTTGGCACGCACAGTGTCAAATTTAAGGACGCAGAGAGGCCATTTAGATTTAAGCAGAGCAGAAGTTCTGAGTGATATGCCAGTCCTTGGATGCTGAGGTCCAGGAGGAATTTCCAGGGCTCTTGGGAGAGAGGCCTGTATTCTGGGTCTTCCACAATGTGCCTCTATTCTCCGAGTCTGCAGAACGAGGGGCAGTGGCTTCTGTTGCTGCTTTGTCACTTGGAAATCCCAGCTAGTGATGACTTTATTGGTTTGCATGGTCTAGACAAGAGGGTTACTCTTTGGTGAAATGGTTCCCTGGGGAGGTGTCTGTGAAAATTCCCATCCAGCTAATTACCACGCAGAAGAGGCTGGCTGCGACCAGAGGCCAGAGGGCGCTAGACTTAAGCAAAGGCTGGGGTCGGTCTCAGAGCTGCCTTGCCTGGCTTTATCGCCCACTGTAATTTCTACCTTGTCAAAACAAGAGCAGGAAAGGAGAAGAGAGAAATCTCACTGCAGGGGAGAGGGGGGCAGAGGCAGAGGGGTGCTTACCCTCTGCCTGCCAGGGCCTGTCTGAGCGACAGGTGGCTGTCAGCCACTTCTCAGCTGCCTCGCCACAGGAAGCCTGGCAGCTTCTGATCTGTAGAAGTGTATAGAAAGCAAAGCTCCATTCTGTCTTGGCTACTAGGGAAAATGCTCCTCAGTGCCACCAAGGACCTGGAGTAGAGTGGCCTGCAACTATTTTCACCTTAGGTTTTTTTTTTTACAAAATTTTTCTGTGTAACAGCCCTGGCTGTCATGAACACCCTTTGTAGATCAGGCTGGCCTTGAACTCCCAAGTGCTGGGATTAAAGGCAGATGCCACCCACTGCTGGCTTTCACTTCAACTCTTACAGGTCAGGAAAGAGGGAGGAAGCTACATGAGAGAAAACACCTATCTGGAAAGCCCTGGATCCTGGCCAACTGACAGCTGGCCACGGTGACAGGAAGGTGAGGACCAGATTGGAGATCACCTCCCTCATAAATCCTGGATACCCGTCTTATGCCATGGTGGCCTCTACCACCAATAGCCTGCCACTGTTCCTATGTGGTCTCACAGAGACAGCATCCTCCCGCGCTGGGACCCTCTTTGTTGCCCAGAGCAGTGCAGTGTGGACTGGGTCTCCCCACCTGCACTGCATGTCCTTACGACGGTCCTGTATACTAAGGGCCCACTTTCTGCCTGTAGTGAAGCACTCCAGTGAAGATGGGGACTCTACCAAAAAAGACACTCAGAAGAGCAAAATAAAACTTCCTTCCTCTCTGGCAGGTGAGCTCAAAGGAAGTACTCCTTCTGGGATGGTGAATCCAGGGGGTGGGTGGGGTGTCCTGGAACCTGACGCCCAGAGGGCAGCCTATAATCCGATGGGTCTCATCATGCTATCACCACGAAAACACACAGTAGTTTGTAGTGACTAAGGAATAAATGCTGGGGACATGTTTGTTAGGAATTTTCCTAAAGCGAGCTCTCTGACGACACAAAAATCCCAATCAAGCCAAATCACAACAAGCCAAATTAAAAATATCCAGGTTTAACGGGATTATTGGGAGAGTGCTCAAGATTTTGGTGGGCTGTCCTGACCCTCCTCCAGGAAGGGGGTCAAGCTTGGTGGGCACAGGGATGGGGCCTCCAGAGATGGAGGGGGGACTTACAATGGTTACTGACCACATGCCCTGGACTTGACACTGGGGACACTTGTCTACAGGGGAGAGCCTGCCTATATCACTCACTGAATTTCAATTATTTTTTTGAATTTCAATTTTAAAAAATGATTTGTTCTACTTTTTTTTTTTTTTTACAAATTTTATGTGTATTGGTGTTTTGCTTGCATGGATGCCTATGTGAGTATATTGAATCCTCTGGAGTTACAGACAGTTGTGAGTTGTCATGCGGGGGTTGGGAATTGAACCTGGGTCCTCTGGAAGAGCAACTAGTGCTCTTAATCTCTGAACTGTATCTCCAGCACAAATTTTCAAATTTTTTGATCTACTGAAAAACTATTTCTATTATGATTCAAAAAACACCACAGTCTCTCCCCCAGTTCCTCAAGCCAGTGTGTATTCTTATGAAGTGTGATGTTCTCTGTGTTCTGTTCTTTAATTTCTCTATTTTAAAATGCTGGCCACAATTTATGGTTAGTTTCTCATTGGCGGACTCACCAGTGAGATGTGTCTTCAGTCTGAAACAGCCGTTGAACCGAGTCTACACAGGCTTCTGCTGTTAAAAGCCTACATGTGTGGCTAACCTGAGGCTCATGACATGCCAGTGGAGGAGAGGATCCTGATGCGTGTGCGCTGTTGCTGATGGAGATGCAGCCACGTCAAGGACCCCGGAGCCTTAGGCTTGGAGGGATGGCAAAGTCTTCCTTGGGGACTGAATGCAAGTGTGCAGAAAAAGTCCACCATTGCTTTCTCCCCGGGGACGTTTACAGCCTGAAGATTGCCCCCCTACAAGACTGTCCTACCGAGATTAGTGACACCAACTTCCTTATTCAGTTTTGTTCTATAAACCTCATCTTGTTCAGCTGTGTGCAACAACTTGACCACTCTGTTCAACTCCATATAATAAACAGCCCTGGACTGAGGCTTCTCCACCCAAGAGACAGATCACCTGATCCCAGTTTTCATGTCTCTGTGTATTTGTCTTTTCTTCATTCTTTTTTAATGTTTGTTTATTTATTTATTTCTTTATTATGAATACAATATTCTGTCTGCGTGAATGCCTGCAGGCCAGAAGAGGGCACCAGATCTCATTACAGATGGTTGTGAGCCACAATGTGGTAGCTGGGAATTGAACTCAGGACCTTTGGAAGAGTAGGCAATGCTCTTAACTGCTGAGCCATCTCTCCGGCCCTCTTTTCTTCATTCTTTCACCACCCCAGCGGCATCACCCTTTGCTCGTTCATAGAGAGGGGTCAGGGGCAGCGATGTACCCACAAGTGCAGAGGCATCAAGGAGTGACAGCTTACATCATAACGCCACTATAGTGCCTGCCACCCTCTCACCACTGCCTTTGCAGTAAGATGGACTCCCTGTCCCTTCTAGACAGTGAGAGCTAAGATGATTTGTGAGCGTCCACTTTGAATAACTAATTTGTATATGTGCTTTCATATGTGTGCATACATGCATGTGTGTGCTTGTAAAAGCTACGTTGGGTTTCTTCCTCTATCACAGTCTCCCTTACTTTTTGAGACACAATTACTCACTAAATCTGGTATTTACCTACTCAGCAAGACTAGCCAGTGAGCCCCAGGGCTCCTCCTGTCTCTGCCTCCCCAGTGCTAGGATAACAGGCCCACACCACTTTAGTAGGCTTTTTATGTGGACACTCAGGGTTGAACTCAACTTCTCATTCCTACACAGTAAGCATGTTATTGACTGAGCTATCTTTCTAGCCCCTTCTTAAAACCCACTTTTAAAATCAGTTCCCTATTCTGACATTCTGAAGATATTACACATTGAATGTGAAAGAAGACCAAAGAGGCTGTCAGCATGTCACGGCAATATTGCCACTTGGTTACTGAACAAACTGAGGCCATTCCGAGTTCCGGACAGGAAAGCGCTCAAGATCTCCTGAAGCCTGCAGGTTTCCTATGCACAAAGGGTGCTAAAGAAGACAAGTGCTTTGCTTTGGAACCACAATAGTCTCACCTTGACCCTGACACATGTAGGCAGAGACAGAGGCAAGTGGATCTTGGGAGAACCTGATTTTCTGTCTCACCATTTTTCCCATCTTCCCAGACACCCTTCTCTTTCTGGGAATCTCATTGGCCCATGCTCTCTGTAGTGAGGCATCTCACCAATACCAAGGACACATGCTATGGCCCCGGGATGGGGCCCAACTGGCCCACATGAATTAAACCTGACTTCATACTTATTTCTAAAGTGGATGGGTCAGCTGAACACTAATTGTCACCTGCTGTAGTATGCTATCAGCATATTTTACTATTTTCATTTTTTTTTCCTAAACAGGGTCTCATTATGTAGTTCAGGCTGTTCTGGATCTCACTGTGTAGACCAGGCCAGTCTCAAACAGGATCTGCCTACATCTCATCCTGAGTGGGCCAATATGCCTGGTTATCATACTTATTATTATTTATATTATTATTTATTACTCTTATTATTGTGTGTGTCTGAGAGAGAGAGACAGAGAGAGAGAGAGAGAGAGAGAGAGAGAGAGAGAGAGAGAGAGAGAGAGAGGTGGAAGAGTCATGCTTGTGGGCCATATGTGGAGGCCAGAGAATAACTTTGTGAAGTTGTTTCTCTCCTTCAACCTTTACAGGGGCTCTGGGGACTGAATTCAGGTTTCTGGGCTTGCGTGGAAAGTGTCTGTCTGATAAACCATCTCCCGGTCTGTTCTCAGACTTATAAACACTAAGTTCCAATCGTTTGTTCTCACTTTGGGTCATGGAGCACCAAGCGGTAAGTGCAGCAAACAGGGAGAGTAGAATTTAATGTGGGGAATCTGCTTGGTATCACTCTCTGCAAATGAGAACTGATCCATGGCAGATACTAACTGGGCACACGGGGACACTATGGTTTGTGAGATTAACCATTGAAGGACACTTTCCAGATAAGAACTGGATGTCACTCAGAAGGAGACACAAGTTGCCACCTTCTAGAGGACAAAGAGGAAAACATTCTGGTGCCAAGCCTCTCATCTTTATCAAATGCTCTAGCATATAATAGAAAACACAGCTGTGGTGGTTTGAATAAGAATGTCCCCATTGGCTCGTATATTTGAATGCTTAGTTATCATGGCATGGCACTATGTGAGAAGGATTAGGAGGTGTGGTCTTGTTTGAGTAGGTGTGGCCTTGTTGGAGAAAGAATGAGGTTTCAAAAGCCTAAGCCAGGCCCAATCTCTTTCTCTCTCTGCTAGTGCATCAAGATGTAGCTCTCAGCCACTGCCCCAGCGCCATGCCTGCATGCCCCCATGCTCCCTGCTGTGATAACAGACTAAGCCTCTGAAACCATAATTAAATGCTTTTTTTAAAATAAGAGTTGTGTTGGTTATGGTGTCTCTTCACAGGATGAGAACAGTCCAGGAGGTGGGGAGATGCTAATTGTAAGAAGTATAGTACCAGGAAGACAGAGCTATTTTCAAGTTATACACACAGTATATGGCTTATTGCCCAGCCTGCTCTCCTTGCTTGATGGGACTCAATGTCAAGGTACCCTGCCACAGCTCAGCTTCCCTCACGGCAAAGATAGCTCTCAGAGCTTGCAAACCTCCTCCCACTTTTTTTGGATAACGTCAACAAACAAACCTTTGCTGAAATGTAAAATAAGAAGGAAATTTTTTTTCCCCAAGAAAATTTTAGGAACCAGGGCTCTGTGACTTGAAGGCCTCCTTCAACACTGGTGGGGACTGATTTCAGGACACCTCCCTCTCCAGAATACCAAAGCTACAGGTATGAATGAAATGGTGTTATATTTGTGTATAACCTATACACATTATGCTGTATGTTTTAAATAATTTCTAGATCACTCCTAATACCCAGCTGAATGTAAATGCTGTAAGATGGTTGTATGCATTGCTTATGGAATATTGACAAAACAATCAATCATTAGGGGTTGGGGATGTAGCTCAGTGGTAAAGTGCTTGCCTAGCATGCTCAGGACCCTGGATTCAATTTCTAGTGCTATAAAATAAAAAAAAAATACGTCTAGATTTTGTGGCTTACCCCTTTAATCCCAGCATTGAGGCTAACATGAGTCACACAGTGGGACCCTATCTCAAAAACAAACCAGTGAGCAAATAAATGAGTAAAAGTCTGTGCATGTTTAGTATGGATACACTTTTTCCTCTCGGAATTTTCAATCTGGGTTGGTTTATCTCATGGACACAGAACACAGGATACAGATATGGAGAGATGACTATACACTTGTTAAATACAGTCATAGTTGTACATTTGCTGTTTACTTACCAAGGACCATGCATTAGTCAACAAATGTATATTCTTGCTTATATACTGCATATTTCTCATACAGTTAGTCCAGAAATGGTATCATTTAAAAGTTAGTCATTTTTAAGCCTGGCGGTGGTGGCACATGCCTTTAATCCTAGCACCTGGGAGGCAGAGGCAGGAAGATTTCTGTGAGTTTGAGACCAGTCTGGTCTATAAGAGCTAGTTTCAGGACAGGCTCCAAAGCTACAGAGAAACTCTGTCTCAAAAAAAAAAAAAAAAGTTAGTCATTTTTTTTCATGGTCATTTAGACAAAGCATCAATCTACAGGATGGGTAAAGATTTTTTTTTTTTTAACGATTATACATCTGGGGGCTGGTGAGATGGCTCAGAGGTTAGGAGCATTGCCTGCTCTTCTAAAGGTCCTGAGTTCAATTCCCAGCAACTACATGGTGGCTCACAACCATCTGTAATAGGGTCTGGTGCCCTCTTCTGGCCTGCAGGCATACACACAGACAGAATATTGCATACACAATAAATAAATAAAAAAAGAACAGTTAAAAAAAACAATTATACATCTGATAGAAAGCCAATATCCAAAATATATAAAGAACTAAAAAAGAAAAAACCTAGATATCAAGGAAGCAAACCAATTAAAAATAGGGTACAGATTAAACAGAATTCTCAAAAGAGTAAACTCAAATGGCTGAGAAACACTTAAATGATCAACATCATCAGGGAAATGAAATCAAAGTACTTTGAAATTCCATCTTATATCTGTCAGAATGGCTAAGATCAATAACCCAAGTGACAGCTCATGTTAGTGAGGATGTGGAGTAAGGGGAACATTCATGAATAAACAGAACCATCATCCCTACATTCTAGCATCTTTCGCATGGGAAGGTACTTTGTTGACCACCTAAAGAGAAATGCAAGAACCAACTCAGCCACAGACCCTTTGATCTACACTAGTGTGCTGTCTGCAAGATATGCTAGGGCAATGGAGGCACAAAGCTTGTGGGAGTAGCCAACCAATATCTAATTTGGCTTAAGGCCCACTCCTTAAGATAGAATCCATACCTGATACCGCTTGGGTGACCAATAATCAGAGACAAGAGAGCCTAGAGTAAAGTCAAATACTACTGTTCTAAAAACAAAAATAAAACCAAACAAAAACCAACAAAATATAGGCACAAAATGACTCCTAATGACATCCTGGAATACACATAGATCAGTGCCTCTTTCAGGCATTATCAGAGAAACTTCCTCCTGTAGCACATGGGAACAAATGTAAGACCCACAGCCAGACAGTGTGCAGAGAGTCAGAGACCTTGGAACACTCAGTCCTAAAATCTTTTTCTTCAGGGCTCAAGAAACCCTTCGGAAGAGGAGGCAGAAAGAGTGTTAAGTGCCAGGGGATGGAGCACACCAAGAAAACAAGGCCTCTAGAACCAACATAATCAAAGCTTCTATGAACTCACAGAGATGGAAACAGCATGCACAGGACCTGCACGGGTCTGTACCAGGTTCTCTGCATACAGATTATATTATGGCTTCCAGTTTAGTGTTTTCATGGGACTCCTGAAGTGTGCACATGAGTGGGTCTCTGATTCTTGTGTCTTCTCTTGGGCTCATCTCCTTCAGTTGGTTTGTTTTCTCCAGTGTGTTAGTTTCTGTTTTACCTTATTATTTTTATTTTATTAGATTACACTTTATTTTATTATTATCCCTTAGAATTCCATTTGTGTTCTACTGAGAGACAGAAGGGGAATGGCTCCCGATGGGAGGGGAGGTGCAGGGGAGCTGGGAGAGCAGAGAACGGGGACTGTAGTCAGGATATAATATAGGAGGGAAAAATCCATTTTCAATAAAAGGGGAAGAAAATCCAGTCAATTTTTCTATTTGTACTTGCTTCATATTTCTATTTTTATGATTTTCATTTTGAAAAGGGCTTGTGCAACTTCCAGAGAAGACCATCTCTGCGTAGTGAAGTACCTACAGATGGTAAGAGATGCCACCAGCTTCCAAGGACCAACTTCTAAGGCAAGCTCATCTCACAACAGACCTACGGCATCTTAACCTGAGCTTCTGCACATTAACTACTGTCATAACTTTTTAGAAGAGAGAAAATATTTTTCTTTCCCATGTAACATAGTACATTTGAAATTATATATACAGTTTTTCTACAAACCAGGTGGCTTTCATTTAACCCTTTCAGGCTGTTTCCTTTTCAGGGTTGCAAAATGCTGTTCACAGTTTTTCAGTGTTTGGCTAAAACTAATGTCACCGAGGTAGACTGTGGGGAGATTTCCAGCAAGACAAGGGTCAAGTTTCATGGATTATTAGTGACTTCTTAGGGCTGGGATGCCTGTTCAGGAAGTGGGATCACGATCGTGTCCTAAAATGTCATCCTGAACTCCTGCTTGGTCTTAGTCCTATAATTGCTAGTGCATGGTGACCGGCCCAGAAATCCTGGCTGGCTCTATCCAGGGAAGAGAGAGACCCAGCAGTGTGCCAGCCAGAGCGGCTCAATGATCCTGTTCAGCTGTTTTCAAGTTAAACATCTTGATGACAGTCCTTCCTTCCTTTCTTCCTCCCTCCCTCCCTCCCTCCCTCCCTCCCTCCCTCCCTCCCTCCCTCCCTCCCTCCCTCCCTCCCTCCCTCCCTCCCTTCCTTTTTGCCTACTCCTCTATGCGGATCTACGGATCTACAGCTGACAGTGGAGCTGACTGACAGTCTACGGAACTACGTGTGGTGCCCGCGCTGGGGATCGAACTCGGGTCCTCGGGCGGAGCGGTCGGGCACTCTGCCCCCTGAGCCATCTCTCTCCGGCCCCTTTCTTCCTTTCTTTCTCTTTCTTTCCTTCCTTCCTTCCTCCCTCCCTCCCTCCCTCCCTCTATTCCTTCCTCCCTCTGTCCCTCCCTCTCTCCCTTCTTTCTTTCCTCCTCCCTCCTCTTCCTCCTTCTTCTTTTTCTTCTCCCTCCTCCTTCGTTGTTATGTGATCCCCTGCCTTAGCCTCCTGACTGTCCAGAGCCACCAGAGCTCTGCTGAAATCTTAACTATGCAGCTTATCTTAGAGTGTGGACTGCTTTGTGGGAAGCATCTTCTTCACTATCTGCCAGGAGGCAAATCTGCTTTTTCTTCAAAAATCTGGGAAATGTTGAAATATGTATGTAACATGAAGGGCTGGCTTGTTGGGGTATCTGTCCCACCCGGCACCCCACAACCGGCAATTCCCAAAGAAAATCACACACAAGACTCCATAAGATTATAAACGGATTGGCCCTTGGCTCTGGCTACTTATTAGCTCTTATAACATATATTACCCCATTATCCTTATCTACATTAGGCATATGGCTTGGTACCTTTTTCAGCTGTCAGCTTACATGTTGCCTCTTTGGTGGTCTGGGCAGCAATGGCAGAGGGAGCTTCCTGCTTCCCAGAATATTCCTGTTCTCATCGCCCCGTCTCTACTTCCTGTCTGGTTGGCCCACCTATACTTCCTGCCTGGCCAATCGACGTTTTATTAAAATACATGATTGACAGAATACAGATAATTCTCCTGCAACATATGTATCTATGTTAAAGCTATATAAACCCCACCCAAGTGAAGCTGCAAGGCACTGCCATCGTGGGTGGACTGTAGCAGAGAATGACTCGCTAGTTTATTCAAAGTTATTCAGTTTTCTGGGTGAGCTGTCCTAGAGCCCCGGGCCATTCAGAGTGTGCCTGCCTGTCTGCCTTCCTTCTCTCTTTATTTCTTTTGAAATAATACTTGGTAACTGAGGTCCTAAGACCGAAGCCACGGTGATCACGGCATTGGTATATGTTGAGTTCATACAGCCACTTTCAAGAAGTCTCAGTCTTTTGTGGTTGACTTTCTGTGCCTCTTCATAGCAAACTGAGCCAGAACTTGCTCACCAGAGCATGGACTATACCTTTGATCTGATATATCCCCATGGATGGACAGAAATCAATGCCAACACTCATTTTTTCCTTGGAGGGACAGTGTAGGTTTGTTTGCAAGGTGCTAAGACTGCACAGCCCGAAACCATTCTAGCCCTGGCATCTGACAGAGTTCAGCAACCAAGCTTCCCCTTCCTGGCAATTACTACTTCCTTTTTAGTGCACTTCCAAGAAGTGCGAGCCAAGTTCCGGGCAGGAGCAGGGAGGCTCTGTACCCTGTTGTCTTTTTAGCAACAGCAAATTAGCTAAGTCAAAGCTCCCCTCTTCTTTTGCAGATCCTCTTTAATGCTGTGCAGCTGGGTGTGCCTGGGGAGCATTTTATTGTTAAAACTAGAGCCACATGGAAAAGACGTTAAAATGAGTTTGTTGCTGCGGTATCCACAAAGATGAAAGGGTTTCTCTGATTTTAGAAAGTGGTGGGGGGTGGTGAGGAAAAGGGTTCTTCAGAGACCTACCCATTTGGCAGGTCTGCAAATCCATAAGGGTGGAATATGCATCACCTCCACACTAGAAGTGTGCTGAGCATTGAGTCAGCATCTCTCCTCCCATTTCCAAAAGTATCCACACCATTTCATGGCTTATGCTGTGGGTTACCCTGAGCCCATAGTGAGTGCATGTGGATGGCTGCTGGCTTATATGCGCTCTGGACCTTGCTTTGCAAAGGTCGAATTCTCTTTGGATGAAAGGGTGTGGGCTGCAGAGTCTCTTGTGGGAGTTGTAAAGCAGACTTATCTTGTCATCAGTCTGGCCTTTCTGGGATTTGGCCTCTGTTGGGACAAATAAAAATCAACCAGGATTGAGGGTAAAAGCCTATTCCCAGCACAGGTGACATATGACTCTAAGGCAGTCAGGATTTTCCAGTGGGAATTCCAACCAGTGGGCAGATTGTTTTCTACTGTGCTTGATTAAACAACAATAGTTAATAGCAGAGATAAAATTTAGGTTTATAACTAAATGCAAGTTTAAGTTTATAACTTAACTGTATGTGAACATTGCATGAATATTAATAAACACTGAAAAGTGGTGTTAACATGGTAGGTCTTGAAACATCACTACAGGCTAAGTTATGGACACTTTCCATTATTATGAGATCAGCCCGCAGAGCCACCATTCCAGGGGTCAGGGTCACTCTGAGGATTCTCTGGACATGACCTGAAATAGGTAGCTTTACTTTTCTTCCTTGTACATTTTTCATTTATGACAAAGTATTTTTCATGTCATGGGACAATATTTTAGATACTGGAAGACCTAGGTGGTTCAACACTTTCCAAATGCTCACAGATTTTCAGCTGTCTGTAAGGCAGGTTTGTGGCTAGCTCTTATCTTTCCCATTCCCTCCCCTTCCTCCCCTTGTCGCTCACTTGAGATTGCTTTCTTTGTTCATGCTACTGCTTCAGTATTGCTCCTAAGTTAGGAAAATTAAGGACAATACATTCTGCTTACCGTCCATCAATGGGGAGGAAATGCCAGGGAGTTTGGCATTCTAATTGCTGCTTATATGGACTTCCTTTGTTCCTAAGTGGATTGTTTGTAGCAGAGGAAATGCTCTTCCAGCTTCAAGGAGCTTAGGAAGTGGAGGAACATTTATGTGCGGTGAGATGCATAGCTCTTAACTGTGTAATCTGGTGACCCCGGCAATGGCATACATTTCTGTAATCAACAGCTTGGGCATGAAATACATTCAACACCACAGAAGGCTCTTGTCTGTGGTCCCACCCTGGCTGAACTACTCTGATTTCTACTGGTGCAGATGGGTGTGACAACTTTCCCTCCGTTCAGCGTGCTTCTGAAACTCCAGCCTGTCTCTGTAAGGCAGTATGTCACTGTCTGTCTACAGCATGACTCACTTGCCCGTTTTGCCAAGGATGAGTCTTTCAGGACTATTAAGAGGAAAGGCACTCTGTACATCCTAGTACCTGGCTTTTGTGGACATGTGTTTTCATCCCGTTGGGATAAGCACCTAGAGAGGAACTGCCAGGCCAATAGCATTGCTTTGTATTCCTAAAAACAAAACTAACTTTGCTAGCCATGCCTGCTTCGGTTGAGACGGACAACAGAATCTGTGCTCTCTTCCCTTGGAACAGCTTTGAGGACATTCTCAGCTCTTTCCAGCCAGGAGGTGGGACCTTTCAGAGATGTTGTTGTCAAAGTCCTATGGTCCTGTATACTGTGATGTCCTTTACATGGCATTATGACCTTAGTATAAATTTTACCAATGAGGGAGTCAGTGCTATCCTGTCCTAATGGGAAACTGAAATGTAAAAGCAACCCCAGGGTGCGCAAGGAAAGGCTTTCTACTTCCTGACTGTACGGTACAGGAGCCTTTGTGGGCATCACATCCAAGAGAGAGCACAAGACTCCAGAATGCATGTATCTTAGTGAAAGAGCCATGCCGGCTTTCTTGGTGCGCTGAATCTCCAGGTAAGGGGATCACTACTACTTTTCCTAAAACAACAAAAGAGGACCGAGATGTCTGTAAATCAGTCAAACCTTTGTTCTACCTTCCTGGGTATGGAAAGGCCATCTTAAGTACTCTTGTAATCACGTCAGCATCATCCACTTCTAAAATGGAGTTGTCTTTTTATTGCAAGTTGTAAGAATTCTTTCTCTGGTAGGCTTATATTTTCTCTTCTTCTGTTTTCTTTTGTTTTCTAGATCTTACAATATTATACTTTAAGCGTTTTTAAGGGCTTGGGAGTTGGCTTCAGCCATTAAAGGCATTTACTGCTCTTGCAGAGAACCTAGGTTCAATTCCCAGCAACATCAGTTGTTTATAATGTCAATCCCAGAGGATCCAATCTCCTCTTCTGACTTCTGAAAGCATGTATAGGTGCACAGACATGCATGTAAGCAAAACACCCATACAGATAACACAACAAACTAACTAAAGATTAAAGTGTTTTGAAGAAGTTGCTCGGCTTGGTGGAGCATACCTTTAATCTCAGCAGGAGGCAGAGGTAGTGGATCTCTGAGTTCAAGGTCAGCCTGATCTACAGAGTTCCAGGACAGCCAGAGCTACACAGAGAAACCCTGTCTTAAAAAAATAAAAAAGTGACGTCCAAACTGTTTTCTTTGGTCTTACAGGCTCTTTAGATGTAGCCCTGCATCCATTCTGACAAGAAAAGTGGAGGCCTGTCTTGCCCTAGACTGTGCCACGCCAGAGCAGGCCATTAGCAGACCCCACCTGTACTGTACACTCCTGGGACCAGCTCTCTCTGAGGTTAACACGGATGAAAAATAAACACACACAAGCAGTCTTGGCCAGCGCACATGAAATACTGTCAGTTTTTTCAGTTAAGGGAAAAAAATGTCTTCTTTGTGTTGAAAATGTACATAGCTACTTCAAGAAGCTCAAACCAGCCTGAGCATATAGCATAGCAGCCACGCTGGCCTCTAGCAGTCAGTGGTCCCTGAACACAGGCTTAGTTACCAGTGAAGGGGTCTAAGGGTACAGTGGGTCCTGCCTAAGCTAAAGGCCTTCCAGGACAGATGGTGGTGTGGCTCAGGGATACTCCAGCAATCAATCGCTCCCTGTTTTCATTGCATGGACAGAGCCTCACAGTGAAGCACGCATTGCTGCCAGTGCATGAAGAGAAAACGGGTCTGGAAAAGCTTAAGGCCATGAACCTCCTCCCAGACTCCTCTGAAAAGAAAGGCTCTCACTTCTTTACCTCTAACATCCAGAAAACTCGAGATTTCTTTCTCTTCTAAATAAGATTTATTTCTTATATAAAATAGTTTTTAACATGTAAAAACTTAATTTAGAACCATGTAAACAAACTTCTTGCAGGCAGTTTGCTAGTATCTAAGAGACTATTTGACAAGTCAATTCCAGGAATTTATCTCAAAATATGATTTGTAGATACTATTAAATATTTTTCAAGCCTGATATGTCTGTCTACAAAGCAAGGTCTCGAGGGAAGCAGAAGACTCTCCAAATATCTGTGTTTGCACCTGCTAATCCTATTTGTTTTGGCTCTATGCAAAATTTAGAATAATCGGTGTTAACTGTACTTTGTTCATGATTATGATCTCAGCTCCAACCCTCAGGCATCACCGTCCCAATGCTTCTGTAGTGATGTCACAGGCCATAAGCAACACCCCTCAAGCATTGGTTTCTCCCTAGAGAAAACATAGACAAGTCCATGGAGCACATACTAAGCACTTGGCAAAGACAGGTGTCCCAGGCCAGTGGGTCTGTAATCCTCTCTCTGACTAAACCCTGAGGCCCCTTCTGATGGATGGCAGTTTAGAATCTTCAGTCCCTTCCTAATACTGTGGTAGGATCTAGGATCCTTCAAACATTGATTCATTTTATTACTGTAAAAAATTCCTTATGGGGGGCTGGAGAGATGGCTCAGAGGTTAAGAGCATTGCCTGCTCTTCCAAAGGTCCTGAGTTCAATTCCCAGCAACCACATGGTGGCTCACAACCATCTGTAATGAGGTCTGGTGCCCTCTTCTGGCCTGCAGGCATACATGCAGAAAGAATATTGTATACATAATAAATAAATAAATATTAAAAAAATTCCTTATGAAGAAATTGAGTTTTCCCCTTTTTTAAAATTATTTTTATTGAGCTATATATATCTTTTTCAGCTCTCCTCCCTTCCTCTCTCCTCCCCTCTACCCTCACCCATGATTCCCATGCTCCGAATTACTCAGGAGATCTTGACTTTTTCTACTTCTCATGTAGATTAGATCCATGTATGTCTCTCTTAGGGTCTTCTTTGTTAGCTAGGTTCTCTGGGATTGTGATTTGTAGGTTGGTTTTCATTGCTTTATGTCCAAAAGCCTTTGTGAATGAGTACATATTATATTTGTCGTTCTGGGTCTGAGTTACCTCACTCAATATGTTGGAAAACTCTAGATTTATGTACCACCTTTTGTCAACATATCCAAGGCTGTTACTGGTTCCCTAAGCTGAGATTCCACAAAGATCTGGGGCTCTGAAGTCCCCACATTACTTTCTGTTCAATGCCATCTTACCTGATTTCCTCTGTGTTTAGCCTGACAGAAACAGCACTGGCATGACCTATGTGTCACCCCCATCCTGTCTTGCCAGTCAGTGGTGCTGCCCAGCTCTCCTGTGCACACACATTGTAGCCACTGTTCTCCAATGTCTGTTTAACTGGCTTCTACTGAGGGATGCACATTTTAACACACAGGGGTATGTCCTATGCTCTCTGAATGTCCTATGCTCTCCGAATGACCAATACTCAGTACACTACCTTATAACACGACTGATAATAAATACATCCTATGAAAGATCCCAGTGCTGTGTGAAATGGGCTACCCTGCTTGGGAAACACCCAATTCGAGCAAGTTATTCAAGCCTCTTTAAGGTGGTTAATAATGTTGTGTCTCATCAACTGTTAACTAAAAACAAATTACACAGTGACCGAGAATGTTGTACTAAACACATAAATGTACTGTTACCATTACAGATCACCTGCATTTGACTGTTTCTTTCCAGTTAAGAACAGCATTGTTTGGGAAAACTTCTTGTAAGTGGGACCTAGAAGTAGTTATATAAAATAGAGTAAACTCTATATCTTTGTCTTCTTTGCTCTTCTAAGCACTTTGAGAAGAAGAGGTTAAAAGCAGTCATAAGGCTGGGGGTGTAGCTCAGCAGCAGGATACATGCCTAGCCTGCTTGAGGCCCTAGGTGTTATCCCCAGCACAGGGATGCAGAAGAGAGCAAAACTCACGATTCTCAGGCAACAGAGGTTCTACTAGTCTATCGTACACTGGAGAGGAAGACAGGACACAGCAGAATGTGAACAAACAGGCAGACAGAACTGAGGTCAGGAAAAGGTCTCTAGTGGTCCCAAACACAGAAAGGGGGACAGAGGCAGAGTCTCCTCTTCCGGCTCCATGGTAGTGCTTTTAAGACTAATCAAGTCCAGCTTCTCCACAGGAAGATTTTAGGGGAGGTCTCTCAAGCTCCAGACAGCCCCTCCCCTTCCGCCTCTTTTTTATTGATTGACTGATTTTTATTTCATGTGCACTGGGGTTTTGCCTGCCTGTATGTGTGTGTGAGGGTGTTGGATCCCCTGGAAGTTGAGTTACAGACAACTGTGAGCTGCCACGTGGGTGCTGGGAATCGAACACGGGACCTCTGCCAGTGCTCTTAACAGCTGAGCCACACCTCCAGCCCCAGACAGTCCACTCTTCAAGACAGGGCTGTTAGCCCAAACCAGAGCCTCATATGTTTGCAATAGACAGCAATCTTCTGTTGGGCGACCGACATCTGCGCTCCTGCTCCACACGTGCTTACACAGAGGGTAAGCGTCTTCCCTGTAGTCCCTGTACTTCTATGACCTACAACACTGCTGTGAGCTGCAGCCCTGTGCTCCTCTGGTCACTCTTTATGAATTGTGACTACTGTATACTTCAGGTCTCTTCATAGACAGTCACAGCTAGGATGCCAGGAACTAAGAATAGATCAGAGAACTCAGACTCTGAAAGGACATGATGATGAGGTAGCTACATAGTAGCTGTTCATGAACATAAACAGTACTGCACTGGCCAGGGGGAGAGGCGCCACTTTCACCAGTGATTTGTTTGTAACTATGACTATGTAAGCGCCAGTTCTCTGCACTCAGCTCACCCTTAGACAAAGCCTTAAATTAAACTGATGATGTCTTCAGCTATGACAAGCTGTGTGAGCAGCCAGCGAGGTAGAAGAGGAGTTGCCGTGGTAAGGGTGAGCTGCCATCCCAGTGCCTTTACATGCCTTGTGTAAAGTCTGGCAGAATCAAGTTAAATTTCTGTGTTGGCTGGATAGCTAGCTGGATGGCTGGATTATTGTGTGGCTGTGTGGCTGCATGGCTGCATGGCTGCGTGGCTGTGTGGCTGCGTGGCTGTGTGGCTGCGTGGCTGTGTGGCTGCGTGGCTGAAGGTCTAACAAGAATTTTTAAGCACCTGGGCACAGGGATGCACATCTGTGATCTACGCATTTGGGAGGTTGAGGCAAAGAGGATCAGGAGTTTAAGGTCAGTATAAATTCACATAGTGAATTGAGTATGGCTTTGGCTACGTAAGAGTTGTCTAAATAACCCCTTACAACTTCCTAAAGACAACACACAGCAATTGTGTAATCGGAGGCAAGACAATCTCTTTTAACAAGGTCAACGAAAGATAATGTAAGAATAGTTACACAGAACAGCTTCGTCTTTCATTGCTTTTTAACTCCACGGCTGTGAGACCTCTGCAGTATAAAGGTAAAACAGACAGAAAACCCAGTCTACTTTGAACACAGCTGTCGCTAATTTAATGCATCTGAGACTGCTGAGCCTTTTCCTTGTGTCATCCTGGCAAGGCTTCCCATGATTGACAACAGTGCCCTACATTTAAATGCCATTTCACAGGTCTTCCAGAACTTTCTGCATGGAGGTTCTTATGCCTTTCTCAGAGTGCTATACACTTTCAAAACAGGGAGTTTCAATTTGCACATACTCATACGTCAATCAAGAGAAAGCAAAAGTTGGCCAATGGCTGTTGAGATGGTTCAGCAGCACTGGCTGTATAACTTTATGACCCAAGTTCAGTTCCTGGGACTCAAAGAGTAGGAGACAACTGATTTCTGAAAGTCTACACACACACACACACACACACACACACACACACACACAAATGTAACTTAAAGAAGTTGGCCAATGCCTTCAGCAGGTCCATACACAATAAGTTCAAATGAAGAACTTCCAGACTCCTGAACACCAATAATCACAGGAAGAATATCCCAGGAACAAGTTGGGTATGATAGCATACACATATAATCTCAGTATTTTAGAGGTGAAGGCAGGAGGATCATGAGTTCAAGGCTAGCTTTGGCTATATAGCAAGTTGAGTTTAGTCTAGGCTACAAAAAGTCCTGACTCAAAATGACCACAACAACATTTTAAAGATGTCCATATAATACTGGTTCCTATGGAGTGAGCATAACAGAAAGACCCATTCTCTGCAAAGGCAGACACGAATGGGAATGTGTGAAGTGACACAAAAGTGCCTTCACCTGCATGTGGGTAGCAATGCTGTCCCTGTGGGCCTAACGTTTTAGAACAGAGCACAGAATCACACAGAAAGAATACAGTCAATGATGAGTAAACATGAATGTGAGCTGTCTTCCCTGAGAAATTATTCTGATACTGCCACTTCTAAAGGGCAGGGATGGGAATTATTCTGACACTTTGATCTCAGAGAACTGAATTGTGACCCTCTTGATATTTCCCTATCTCTATGATTTCACTTTGGGCCTGTGGGTCAAGTCCTGTATAGCGGAAGTGTTCGTTCTTGATGAGACATGCCATGTCTGCCTGTTCATGTGGTGGCAGATTGTCCAGGAGACTGCAAAGCAAACGTCAATGTCCAAACCACCTAAAAACATTTGGAGAAGGCAGCTCCAGGCTGTTCAGAGGGCACAGCTTAAAAATACTTATGAATGAAATGCTCTACAAGGTGGCCACTACTTCCAACCCAGGAATAGGCCTTGAGTATGGATGCGGGAAGGGTGGATTTAGGAGGCAGCACTGTGGGCTGTTATTTATAACCTGGCAATGAAAGCGGCTAGAAACACACGAGCCAGGCAGAAAGGCTCATCTCCCTAACTGCAGGTAACACAACACTCAGAACAGTGAGAACACCCCAGCTGGATCTGTGCAGGCCAGGGGGTTAAGGAACCATTTATGCTGATTTTTGATGTTTATGTGGAATGTTCTTCAAGCAGCAAATAACTTAACGGTGATCCTGACAGACTGAAAATGATACATCTTTCCCAGGGCATAAATTAATTCTTTTGGTGGGAAATTGCTAAAACGGACAGGGTGTTATAAAACTTTCTTTATGACTGCAGGAAAAGAAATGATTCCATTTCTTCCACACATTCTTACATGAAAAATAATAAACTCTCACTTCAAACTGTCCTGCTATTCATGGGGCTCAAGGTGCCTGTTACTAATTGGGGCAGTCCTGTTTATCTGGTGTGGGCCATGAGTCAGTCTGCATTACCTCAAGTATAAAACACATTCTGCTGGAGACTGTTTGCCCCCACAATTCATATTCCATATGAATAAATACTGTAGAGAACCACAGGGAAGAGGATCCAGCACTTGCAGATTTACATGGTAAACACTAAGCAAAGATTCTGGAAGCCAGTGTTCACAAAATAGAGTATAGGAGAATCCTGAGGTCACACTCCCTAGGACCTGAATCTTCCCAACAATGCTGGGAGACTAAGTCTTTAACACTCAGCAAGCTAGAGCACTTTGGGACTTGCTTAAGGTAATAACATTTCTGAAGAAAGAACTCAGAGGAAATTCAGGCCCCTTGCTTACTGTACCTTTTGTATATCCAAAGTGCTTAATTCTGGATAAACTAAGGATATCCATCCATTATGAGATCAAAGTGGCCATTAAGACTGGGAACTCTCCAGGATCTTTCTTTGGAGTATAATCATGAATATTATGCCTCACACTAAGGACTTTCCTTTAACTTTGTTGAACCAAACATTTTCCCAGACACTGGAGGACCCTTTTACCCCCTCCCCCAATATTTTGTGAATTAATTCATTAACTAATTAATTAATGTGTGAAGTGCATTTTGAGGAGTACAACTCTGACTACCTCCCTTGATAGGAGACAGAGAAAGGGGGATGTGGGACCTACACATCTCAGTCAAGGAGGTGATGCTGAAGAGATGCTGCTGCCATCCCAAATGGCTTATCTTTTCTCTGAGAACTGACCAGAATCTCTAACAAGAGCCATGTGTCCTAGGCTCTGCCACTGCCTCAGCTTCCTCCTCAGTCTGGCAGTGTGGCCTGCTGTGGGACACGCAGGCTCACCCACATGCTGCTGTGGTGCAGTGGGGCACACTTCCGTCCCTCTTTCCCAGGAACACTCCTTCCTCCCCATGATGCCTTACTGACTCCACTGCCTGTTCACAAGCCTCTTCTTCCAGGGCCAGCTGGCTCTGGAGGTGCTCATGCCGCTGAGTTCTAGATGACACGATTTCAGACAACCACACTGTACTTACTCATGGTCTTCTTAGATCAGTGGCAGTCCATATTCCTACAATGGGAGAGGAGACGATCTGCCCCTGCTTCTCAGCACGTGATCACCTCAGGGACTGGAGTGCCCTCTGGGATGCTCTTAGTGAGCTTAGAAGGATGGTCTGGGGAACAAATGATCTTGGAAAAGATGCACTAGGAAACTCAACTGTCAGGGACCCAAGTTCCCCATCCTACAGTCTGCTTTATGCAGTGATTGAGATATGTTTAGCTTCAGCTTTGATCCCATTTCACTGTTTAATCATCACCACACTTGGGAAGATGCCAACAGTTTCTACCAGGTGTAAGACCGAGGCAGGGCCTGCTCACTTCCATAGCTCAGTGTCTGACATGAAGAAGACAAATGTTTTTGTTCCTTATTATGAAAAATAAGGAAAAAAATATTATGTCAAGAATAAGCAAAAACAAGGAGATAGGCATAAGGAATGTCCCAGTGCCCCTCTGTGTACGGGTGAACTGGCATGGTGCCTTACCCTTGTCAAGTCAGGAAACTGAGCAGATGAAACACGACTGCTAGCTCGCACACAATGGTAAGGTCTTACAGCCTATAAAGCCGCCACCATAGACAGCACACACTCCGTCACTGCTTAAAGTTAACGAGCAGATGAATGGACAGTGCAAGGATCAGAGTCGCGGAACCGAGTCCCCAGCTGGGGACTTACCTGTTGGAGTGCTGCTGCGGAATGAAGAGGAGGGAGTGATGGGCGGGGTCACAGGGGGCGTAAGGCTTCCGCTGCTATGGCGTGGTGGAGTGGACACATTTCCTCGAGACACGGAACTGGACAGGGTCAGTGAAAGCTTCGGCTGAATCTTCTTCTTCAGGGACTCCTGCTCTCGGCGTGCAGCATCTGTCATGAATCTGAAACGACAGTTGCAGGTGAGCAGCCAAGGCCTTAGAAGTGACAGTGGAGTTTGACAGATGCTCTGCCCTGGGGAGGAAACTTGGTAGCAGGTTGGCTCCCTTTGAAGTCTCATGAAAACTCGCCATTTCCTAGGCAATGAAGCACCTTTCTAGTTTGTTGCTTTTCAGTTTCCTCCAAATTAGGCCCATATTTCTGCCAGGGAACCTTGATACAGATCTGCACTCAACTCAAGGTCTTCCCTTTAAAGAGCTTTTCTCTTGGGAGGGTCTCACACCCCCTCCCCGGAAGAAGCCCACTCATTCATAAGTGCCTGGCCATTCCTGAGTTGGGAGCTTCTGTCCTATGGCATTAGTGCTTAAACCACTGACTGATGCTTAACACTCATGGTCTCATCTCTATCTGCTCCCACGAAACATTCGTTTCTCTAGGTTTCCATATTGTTATTTGGAGTTGAAATGCTTCTGGCTTCTTGGGGTCTGAACACACTGCCAAGCTCTGCTAGGTCCTCAGCTGCAGGACGGGTGTGCTCAACAGCTCAAACAGAGTCGAGGGGTGCAGGGGTGGGATAAAGAGGAAGGTCACCCCATCCTGCCCATGGGCCTGCCTAAGTTCTGTGATTTTTTTTTTACTCAGGAAGGAGGCCTTATGCCCTGCTCGCCTCATCTGGACAATTGCAGGTATTCTCCCAATGTCTACTCTCTTATTCCTGTATAATCTAATGTTTCCTAAGTCTATGTAACATGAGCTGACAGACAGTTTGGAAATGTTAGCCTTTACCTACAGACCAAATACTTTCTGTATTAGTGACAGGTAGACTGTCAGCTGCATTTCTGGACACTGTCATGATGAGCACAGTGGCTAGAGAATATGAAAGCACTCAGGTAATAACAGACACTTGTGTCTGCCTGGGCTGTAAGGTGGAATGCTGCTGTGCCTCCCAAGTTCTCCCCATCAGTTGCAGTCTGACCAGCTCAATACAACTCGTTGTAGACTAACAGTAGGGTACTTCGTCATGGCATCTCACCAAATCCACTTCACATTCTGCTTACAAAATTCCTGAGTGTTTTTCTTCTCCTGGCTAGAAAATTTTGGAAGTTAACAGATGGCTCTTAGAGTCAATTAAACACCAAACAAAACAATAGTAATACTGTCTCAGTGTCTTTAAATTCCTACTTTTATATTTGGAACAAAGATGGCTCATTCCTCATCACACATGGTGGTACACACCTTTAATCTCAGTACTCTGGAGGCAGAGGCAGGTGGATCTCTGTGAGTGTAAGACCTGCCTGGTCCACAAAGTGAGTTCCAGGACAGCCAGGGCTGTTACACAGAGAAATCTGTTTTCAATAAACCAAAAGAGATGGCCTGCTCTTTAAATGATTCCTGCAACAAGATCCAGATATACAAAACAGCTTTTCTATGTTGAGCTGTAGAGGAGTAGGTTTGAGCTATAAGATGGTGGTGATTCACGACAGGGATTGAGCAAGGAACCTCAGTGCAATGAGGACTGTTTGCACCCAGGAGCCCAAACCAGTTTACTCTATGGGGAAAATTTGGTTTCTCAGCTCTTCAACTGCTTTCTTCCCCTCTTCCAAACCTCTACTCAAAATGTAGAAGCTCAGAAGAAAAAAAGGCAATGAGCTGTGGCTTCCTTTTATTATTTCAAGTAGAACCACTAATTGGCACTGCTAAGTATCTCAAAACAGGGCGTTCTGTGTGCCAGGGAGTGGGCAAAACCACAATCTAACCATATGGCTTCTTCCAGGAAGACCAATTGTCCTCAGCGGTGGGGAATTCACATAGTAAGATAAACACAAGTATTTCATGGGGCAGAAAAAAGTGTCCAGCTTGCGCTTTAGTTAAGAGTGTGGTATGTGGAGTCAGAAGCGCCAGGGTTAAACTCTGCTGGGCTACTTTGTGACTTGGGGCAAAGTGACAAATCTCCCAAACCTTAGCCTTGGTCTCTGTAGGATGAGAATACAGGTTGATAGCTCTTAGCTGATGAGACTGAGACCAGAAGATTTAAAGATTTTTGAAATTTAAAATATTTGAATAATTATCAGTTGAACATTTCCAATAGAGAAGTCTGATGTTTAGAGCATTTAAAGTTAGGGATGTGCAGCCTGTAATAACAGCAGGCAAAGTCACACATCTTTTATAGATCATTGTTTAACTGGCAACCAGCCAAGCTGACATGCCAACACTCTTAAGAGATAGCTATGAGCCTTGTCCTAAATCACCATCTGTCTGTACTCACAGGAGGTCTGGGGTTCATGGGGCTTTGTAACCAGACATCCTTGTGAGACAGGGCCTCCAGCGGCAGTCACCCATCGGTGCTATCTAACTGGATCACAGCCACTGCAGAGGTCTTGGTGAAGACTTGACTGTGGCAACCTGCCTGTCATATTGCAAGGGACTCAAAAGTAAAAACTGTTATTCTACAAAGTACCACAATGTGGTGTGTCTCAGTACTTGGTCAGCCTTACTCAATGACAAATTCTTTGAGTTGGTTCTAAAAGGACCTGGGTAAGCAGAAATCCCACCCACGGAGCGATGGGAGTGGGCCTGGAGAGTGCATATCGTGTCAGATAGAAACTGGCCAAAATACATCAGAGTCTCTTCGATTAAAGTGTATCAATACCTCACAAATAAAAATAGAAGAAAATGGCATCAAAGTCACGCTTACATGCTTACTTTATATTTTTGGTTGTGAGCCTAGCCTTTAACAGCTAAGCCATTTCTCCAGTCTAATCACACCTACTTTAAAAAAATAAATACCCCTTTAGCTTAGGTATAAAGTAACTGTAACTGCAGCCATAGTTTCTTCTTTCCCACCAGAGTCACACCCATGTGGTTTACTTGGGGTACAGAGGACAATTTATCTTTGACTTGCTTTTTCTAAGTACTTTCTATGTGAGAACAAGGCACTCATACAAAGCATTAAACAAGAAACATGCTCACCAAGAATCACACCGACCCTCCTCCCCTTAGTCTTCCCCAGCCATAGATCATGGCAAACTTGACACGCAAAATACACAGCTGCATAATATACTTCCATTAACACACACACACACACACACACACACACACGGAATGCCACACCAGTGCGAGTTCTGGTTAAAATGACTGCTTCCCAAGCACAGTAGGCCTAGGCCTTCATCCTTCTTGTCAGTATTGACTTACGTTACTTGTCTTTGGGGAAAGGGTTGACACAGAGTCTTGTTATAAAGCTTGGGCTGGCCTTGAACTGACAATCCTCCTTTGTTGGTCTCCTAAGTCTTTCTCTGTAGGAAGACGTGAGATTTACTCAACTCTAAAGCTTTAAGTCAGGTTCCCTCAATATGCTTGTTAGTCAAGAGGTGACATGTTCCCAAAAACGAGGAACCACTGGGGATGTCAGTTAGGAGACAAGGTGAAGAAGAAGGGTGGTTTCAGGCAAGAAGAGAAGGCTCAATGTCTCAGCTATAACCAGGAGGGCAGCTCCAAGCCAGCCACATGCCCTTTCCACTACATGGCTGGAAACACTCCCATTCTGTAGCTGAGAGAAGCTGAGGACGCCAACGTCCTGTGGTCTGGGGAGCCTTCTCTGGGAAGTTGACACTATCAGGGGCTCTGAGTAATCACAGGAGACAGGAGGAATTCAGAACGAGAAGAAACCTTAGTTAAGTCAGATCCCCAGTGCAATACACTCACTTCGCAGTTACTAATGAGTGAGATGCCTGCTCAAGGCCACCAGGACTGGTGAGTGGCTGAGCTGGCCTGAGTAGGGGAGTGGTGTGAAAGCTGGACAAGTCCTGAGACTGAATCGGTAGCTTCCACGGAGACCTGCTGGCTTGTGTGTTAAAGATGAGTTGCCAAATTCTCAAGGGTTTTGGTCTGGGGATGCACAAGGAGACTCCCCTGGAGCCTGCAGGTGTAAGTGGGTGGTACCCGGGTAGGAGGGGAGTCCTTGAAGTCTCAGTCAACTGCTGCAGTGGCGGTTTGCCCTGGAGACTCTGCTCTTCTGCCCTCAGTGAGTATATTCTGGACGGCTCCTGTGTCTTCCCAGCCTGCTGAGACAGGCTACTGGAGTCGGATAACACTGGCTTGTAAGGGCAAGCCATTTAATTTCAGGGACTTTATAAACGGGATGTTAAACATAACTATTACTAAATATTAAATTATGCAAAGTTATTATTAAAAACAATGTATTAAAAACAAAGGTTCACTGATTCTTAATTATCCTACTGCATTTTACTCTGACCTAGGACCTCAAGGTTACTTATATTAATGCTGGGTCTATTCGGGGAAAAGATGCTACAGTCTCTCTGCGCTGTAGCACCCCAGTGGTAGCTGGGAACTGCACAGTGGGCATATTAACACCACAGAAATGGGCAAACGCTACCACTCAGGACTTGTTCCTCTTCAAGAATTAGCTACTAAATATTGGTCAATAAACACTGTAGTCTTATTTTTAATATGGAAAAAAAGCATGTGAATCAGGCTCCTTGTCCACTCACTTAAGGAAGTAGTCAGGGAAGGAATGAGGGGAGGCAAGAAAGGCTTCCTTTTCTTTGTAACATTATTAAAAGGAATACATCTCAATGCATTTTCTAGGAATTTTGTAATATTTTAAAATGATTTTGAAATTCTGGGATACAGAGTAAATGAGTTTATTTGCCAAGTTTAATGAATAATAAAATTATGATCCATGTGCCCAACATTACCAAACGCTTTGAAGTTTCTTTTATAACTTGTTTTTCCAAGAGACTTATTACCCAGATTCAAACACAGCTGATCTTTTCAGGGTTTTCTTTCTAATGTATATATTGCACATAGAGAAACTGAGTGTGCTTTAAAGAAAAAGTAGTCACTGGAGACTTCATTCACTGTTGACTAACAGCCTGGAAGTCTGCGGTCAGCAGAGCAATGTTTTGATTTTGAAACTGAAGCTGCTATAAGATTAATTTTAATTTTCCTACAAATCAGAAAAGGCTAAGTGACCATAATTTAACACAGCCATTTGTAGTAATATTTGTTATTGTGAGGGGAAGTACATATTTCTTAAGTAAATTTTCAAGACTCCATTATAAACTCTTTAAGTCTGTAGACCACAGCGCTCCCTCAGGCTGGCAGGTTAGGCATGAACTGTGAGTGGCAGCTGCCGCTCCAGGGAGACCAGTCGCAAGCACAAACTCGGGAACTTTATAGCACTTTCTGAGACCTGGGCAGACACTCCACAGCCAACTCACTCGCCGGCCAGAACACTTCAGGGGTGAGGAGGCCGCCACCTAGCTTTCTGTGACACTGGAGGTCCCGAAATGGAAATGGCCACGGGAAACTTTAGTGTTCCTTGGAAACATCTGGAAAGAACTGGGTTTATGGGATTGTGGGGGAAGTCTGAGCAGCGCACTGTCAGGAGGCTGCCCGGGTGCAGTCCCAGCATCCCTCGGGCCTGGTCCTCCTGCCGGTCACACAGAGGACTGTGGCTGGGTGCTGCAGCCTGTCGTTATGAACCCCTCAGCCTGGCTCAGGAGCATCAGCACGTTCAGCATGCTCACATTCTCCACACCCCAGTTGTCTCCAATCTATGATCTTCTGACATGTATGTGTGTGTGTGTATGTATGTATGTATGTATGTATCCCAGACTGTTACACCTATCTATAACATAACCCGTTTCTGGAACTGCCAAAGCTCTGAAAACTAGACATTTAAAAACAAAGCACTGAAGATAAACCTTGACTGCTGCCCAAAAGTCACTTGCCTGCTTCATTCTGAGGGTGGAAGGGTTCACCAGCTTCACTGTGTAAACAGTGACTTTGTTGGACTGCAAACACTGCCCCCAATCTTGCCAGGAGTGCCATATAATATAGGAATATGGTATTTGCACCATAATACCTTCATGAAATCTGGAAAATTGTGAGTTATGAAACTTAACCCAGAGTCATAAGTGTTTTGTTAGATTTATTCATTTTCTTTTATGCATGTTTTGCCTGCATGTATGTATAAGTACCGTCTGACATGCATGCTTGGTGCTCTTAGAGGCCAGAAGGCTGCATTGGTTCCTCCGGGTAGTTATAGATAGTCATGAACCACTATGTGGGTGGGTGCGGGGAATCAAATGAGGGCTCACTGCAAGGGCAACAACTGCTCTAATCTCTGAGCCATCCCTCCAGCCCTGGAAGACACATTCTTATGTAAATATTAGGAACAGAATTGAAAGAACACTCTTTACAACATATAAGATACCTGATTTTCCGTTTGTTAGTTCATTTAACAAATATGCTGGTGAGCACTTACATTCGTTCTTTCTTTCCCCTTTCTTTCTGATACAATTTCAACTGTGCAGCGCAGGCTGCCCTTAAACTTTCAATTCTCTGGCCTCAGCCTCCACCATGCTCGGCTTACACTGATGTTTTTATGCCAACAGACTATGGCCTGGGGTTTGAGTATATTATTGTGGCAGGCAGAGGGTAGACTTTGGAAGTAGACTGACTGTGTTCAATTCTCTGATCTAGGCTGTCGAGCTGTGTGACCCCTAATAATCTATTTAACCCCTTTGTGGAGGCCTCAGTTTTCCCGTCTGTAAATGCTGACAGTAATGGGCCAACTCAGTAGTGGTATGAGGAGTGAATGAGTCAGTACACACAAATCCCTTGCGGCAGCACCTGATACTTGGTGCTTGACAGTAATGTGAACACCACCAGAACTAGACCTCCAAGCTCACAAGTCTTTTATCACTGCAATCCCCACCAGCTACAAGGCCACTTGTGAGCTGAGATAGCAAGTATCATGCCCGGTTTTGTTGACTCTGTAAGTGGTCTTCACAGGCAGCTCTGGGAAGGCAGCAACAGTGGCTGAAAGGCAAAAAGCCCAGTCCTACTGTTAGAAACCATGCACTGGGATCTCTGTGAATACACCATCCTCTTGAGTTCTCTGCCTTGGCTCTGGAGCAGAACCAAACAGTTGGAGGTACCCTTCCAGTAGGGGGGAACATGGGAGATGCTCCCTGCAGTGAGCAGATAGAAATGAGGCTCCAGGTTATAAGCCACCATCGTCACTGAGGAGGTTCACAGAGGCACTCAAGGCTCCAAGCCCTCAGAAAGTATCAGGCTACTATGCTTCCCTTGAAGCTGTAAGCTTTGCTCTGCCTTTTTAGTGGCCCTGTAGACCCCGCCACAAGGAACAAATCTGTGGGTGCCTCTGAGAAGAGAGAGCTTCCGACATGCTGTGCTGCCCTAAGTAACTCATTCCTGAGCGGTAAGACTTCCGGCATGCCAAGGATGCCACAGAGCCAGTGAGTCAGCAGAGCCACTCTGTGTACCCAAGACTCTAGGAAACCAGGTCGGGATAGCAGGTGTATTTCAGCATGTGACCAAGTGTGGTCTGTGTGCCAGAGATCTAGTTCTTCACGGAATGATGGCTTTCAATTCGCATCTGCTGGTAAAACCAGGAGTGAGTCTTCTGATTTTAGCAGTCACTTGGTTAACGCAACTGGTCAATGAAATGAGACTTGAGCTCAGCCATCGTGACTGCAGTTTGTCATAGCTCCTTCGTGAACAGAATGGTCTTTTCTTGTGACCTGGGAACTTAGGAAGTTATTTCAACAGGAGGGGCTAAAGGATGAAAAGAGAAGATGGGGGAAAAAAGGCCTTTCTCTTTCTTTTAGCTTTGTTTCTATCTGTGTGGGACTGAGAAACAAAGCCCCAGCTTCTCACATTTCATGTGTCCTCTCACCACTGAGCTAGCTCTCCAACTTCTGAAATGATCTCAGCTGGGTACATGGCCAGGGATCAGGGTCATCCTTCATCCTCTGTCTCCTGTGCGGCTTGCTCACCCTTCTCCCGGTCCCTGGGAGAAGCTGCTGGCTCTGGCTATGCTTGGGTTTGTCATCTTTCCTTTTGGCCAGCACATAACAATCAATACCACTCAAATGTAAGCACACACTTTGCTCAGTCACCCTTAAAGCTGAAAGCTTTTAAAGATTATTTTGTATTTGTTAACTATGGTGGGTAGGTGGTGTGCACATGTGAGTTCAGGTACATGCCAGAGCATCCTAGAGCTGCCCAGTGTAGGTGCTGGGAGTTGAATATAGTTCTTTTGCAACAGTGTACATATGCTTAACTGCTCATCCATCCCTCCGTGCTAAAACTGCATTTTCAATAATGATAGAAAACTAAGTTGGATATTTTTAGTAAGATGGGTATTTATACTACTTTGTATCTACAAAATACATATCAATAATGTTACAAATTATATATTACAATGTATATATGATAAAATTATTGAATAATGATCAACAGAAAATTTAAATTATACCCTTTTTAGGTCAGAAAACTTAAGTATGCTGGGCGGTGGTATCGCATGCCTTTAATCCCAGCACTCAGGAGGCAGAGGCAGGCGGATCTCTGCGAGTTCGAGGCCAGCCTGGTCTACAAGAGCTAGTTCCAGGATAGGCACCAAAGCTACAGAGAAACCCTGTCTCAAAAAAAAAAAAAAGAAAAAGAAAAGAAAAGAAAACTAAGTACATTTTCCTATGTTCTGTTGTTATAATTCTGTCTGAATAAAGAAGAGCAAGAAGGAACTGCCGCCCAGAAAACACAGCCTGTGTACACGCTCTAGACAGCACCACCCGGAGACCAGAGGCTGTTCTGTAGATAACACCCAGGATTTTCTCCTCTCTCACTGTCTCTCCTTTCCTCCCTCCCTGCCTCCCCTTTTCCTACTTTTTAAAAAAGCAGTATCTCACCCTAAATTTAATCACTTAAATGAAATCCATGTACTAAATCTAGACAGCAGTAACCACAAACAGGACCCCTTCCCTGCAACACCACTTTTCTGTATTTTCCGAACAAATGCTGGCTGTTTTCTTCAGCACTGTGGAGTATACGGCCAGCTTCATCATAAAGTACTGGCTCCCTTGCGGTACAGCAACCACCCTCAGAAGTCACAGGTCAACATAAATTATCAGGAAAGTAATTACTTTTTATTTACTTTAGCCACAACTAAATTAAAATATGATCTTTTTCATTGTTGATGCTAAGAATAAAAGAGTTCTAAGGGTTGCAGCACAGCCCTGGGCTTGGAAGGCAGACCTTCCTTTGCAAACTGCCTGCCCCCAACCCCAGCTTCCTCTGAACTGGGAGCAACGGTAGCTGCTCCTTACACATGGGTTTCATTGTTAATTTGGCATTCATGCAAAAACCAATGGACACAAAGAACCTGCTGTTTATGAGATTTTGCGTATGAACTACCAATGACTTCTGAGTTTCCCGTTTCTCCTCTGACAGCAAACTAAACTGGCTAACACAGCTAATGAGATGTAGTATAATTCTCCTCATAAACTGGAAGAAGTTTATTTATTTACACAAAGAGGGTGTCTTTGTGTAGCCCTGGCTGCCCTGGAACTGCAGACCTCAAGTTTACAGAGATCCGCCTGCCTCTGCCTCCCAAGTGCTGGGATTAAAGGTGTGTGCCACTACTGCCTAGTTGGAAGAAGTTTAAAAATGGGAGAAAAGAAATTGAATCTAGGATTTCCTGGAGTTTTGTTTACAGTCTATATGTGGTATACATGCAACACTGCCTGCTGGCTGAAAAACACAATCTGGAGGCATATTCCTAATTTAATTTGGTTGGTTTTCTGAGCTTTGAAAAATTGACTCTTTCTGTCTTGGGTCCCTTATTACAAACCAGACACGATCCCAAGATCTCATAGAAGCTGCTGTTCAGACCTTAGGAGGTGAACACTTGAGAAGACTTGGCCTGCTTAGGAGTACCCATCAGAGGCATCTCTTGGGCATGGCATTTCGATGAATGCTGGTTCTCCCTGACCTTCACCCTGGGATTCTGAGAAACTATTTGTAAGAGGCACAGCCATCTGGTTGGGCAATTTCTAAGAAAGTCACTTGCCGGGGTTGCTACCTAGTCCAGAGAAAAGCTGAGGTACGGAGCTAAATTTTCAACGAGAAGACTCCATTTCCACACACAAATGCTCACACTGTGTGAACTTGGACTTAGATGGATGCTTTTTTTTCTCAGTTACCAGCCTCCAAGGTGGGTGCTCAGTGGCATCTCAGAGGTTGGTGAAATGCCATGTGAAGAAGGGAGGGGACGAACAAATGAGATGGTGGAGGACCTTCCATAGCAGGCTGTCAGTGTATTTTGTATACAGTATGATGGCTCAGTGCCAGTCACCGTGAGCTCTGCTCAAGCAGTGTGGCTAAGTTCACAGCATCCTTGTCTGTGCTGTTTTCTTTTACCAACTGCAAATTCCCACAGTCTTCCACCTAGGTAGCCACCAGTGCCAATGGAGATGCCACACAGCTGAAAAGGGGTGACTCCTACCCACTGGCAGTTCTACTGAGTCTCAGCCTAGGCATAATTGAACAGGCAATTACTTTACCTAGGACTAAAGACGGCAGACTCAATGCCTGAGAGAAAGAACTGGATACGCCCCAAACCAGAGCTGCCCCAAAGGCAAGCAAGAACACAACACAGACAGCATCACTCATGAACGTATTATGGAAACAGGAACTGAGGGTCTGATTACAACAATGACATGGTCGCAAGGAAATGGATTAAGACCAGTAACCACCAAGATGGAGACCAATCCGCCACGATTCCCCTTGAGTCTCAACATACTTCACTGAAAATCGCTATCACAGTCAGACCTCTGCTAGAGGGAGCTGTGTCTAGGTATAGCTAGAGCTGTGTGTAAAATGTAATATGCACACTGAAAGTTTCCTCTTTCCCAGATGTAGTATGAATACCCCACCCTTCCCAGAAATAAACATGAATAGTCAAGCCCTTTCTGCTCATGGCGGCTCTGGCTGTGGAGCTGCCCACTTCTCTTCCCAAACTAACTTTCATCTCTCCTTCACTGCAGAACCAGTCACGATTTGCACTGAACACTGGTTCTGAACCTGGGGGTTATGGCCCCTTTGGGGGGGTCAAACAACTCTTTCACAGGGGTCACATATCCTGCATATCAGACATTTGTGCAATGACTCATAGTAAAATTACAGTTATGAAGTAGCAATGAAAATAATGTTATAGTTGGGGTCACCACAACATGAGGAGCTGTATTAAAGGGTCACAGCATTAGGAAGGTTGAGAACCACTGCTTTAACAGGAAAGGGAGGACAAACCCAGTCTCTGACATCATATGGGCAGCTACTCAATGGAATTTATTTTTGTGGCTATGTGTTGACCTATGTAGTTACAGTCAATGAATTGTTTAGAAACAATGTGACATTAACAGCATGTTTTGTTCTTAAAATCTTATTTATGTGTTCATGTGTGCGTGTGTGTGAGCATATGTTGTATGTGTGCATGTCCACAGGGTCAGAAGTGGGCCCTTTGGAGGAGCTAGAGTTACAGGAAGTTGTGAGTCACTAGATGTGGGTGCTAGGAACTGAACTCAGGTTGTCTGGAAGGAGAGCAAGCTCTCTTAACCTCTGAATCATCTATCCAGCTGTAACAGGATGCTTTCTTAAATGGATGAATCCACTTAGACAGTGAAACTATTTGGGGGGCAAAGTAGACTCCACACATGGGCTGTCCCTTAATATACAGAATGCATGTGAGCATCTGAGACTTACAGATCTCAGTTTCACAGGCCTCAGGGGCTTATATTTTTCCAAGGGATTTTCCCCTTTTTATTGCAAGAGTTCAGTTTAATTGCTCTAAAGAGTATTAACTCATATTCATGGGAGGCCATTGTTTTGGACTGAGCTCCTACATGAGGCTTCAGAAGACCAGACCAAGCCAGAGAGCAGTCACTCCTGCTAGGTGACACTAATCCAGCTGACCCTTGAACAGCAGTTTTCCATGAAATAGGCAGCTTACTAACCAGGCAAAAGAGAGGGCTTGAGACGGCGTTCCTTGAACCTTAGGATGAGAAGTCCCCTCTGCTTAACCCTGCAAGGGAAATAATTTGAGTCAATCTGCTTTTATGTCCCCTTTGCCCTTTGTAGCCCTTTTCTACCCACAGAGACAACCTCCTCAACACCAGAACAAGTTGTTTTCTGCAGAATGGGTTGCTGTGTCACCCCAGAATTACTAATAAAAGCCAGTTCAGTCTTTCAAGTTCCTATAAGTATGCTCTTCGCCTTTGGTGTTCTGTTTTCCAGGAGGCTGGACTCTCAGGAATGATGAGGTTCAGTCACTCAGGGAAGCACACATGTGAATAATCTTCATTTTTTTTTAAAAAAAAGAAATGTGACTGTTCCTCCCATCTCTTCCTCTTCCTGATGAGGACTTTGTGGGCGGAGAAATCCTTGACAAGCTAAACCACACGTATGTGCTGGGTGCGGAGAGGACAAGGCGGCTGACAACAGTAACGGAGCATTTTGTAGATAAGTTTTGAGAATGCACAAACCCTACGGCGATGGCTGCACACCAGACATCTGCCTTCTTTTTCACTGACTTTCTTCCTTTCTTGATTGTGATTATCGATCATTTGCATATTTTTTATCTTGTGTTCACAAAGTGCTTTAAAAATACATGGGGTATAAAAATACTCTACTAATGAAAAGACGGGAAAGGGATCGAGGGAGGAGAAGATTTCAGTGCAGCCTCTAAAATTGAGTAGGATGTTGGGTAGCATAACTACAGGGATGCTCAGTGCTAAAACCAAAACTGCATGGCTTACTAAGTGTGAGCACTGCTGGGTGTCTACATCACTGGGTTCTGCTGGAGGCTCATTCATCTGGATGGTCCAGGAATGAAGGCTCTGCTGCAGTGCAGATGGGAGGCTGCTCGGCCTTGCATGGTGGGACTTTCGCTGTTCTTTAAGCTGAGGAACAAAAGGAATGTCCCAAAGCCACTATTTAGTTATCCTTTGAAATGAGTTTGCATTTCACAAGCTCCCGTAGCCACCTTAACCCCATAGGCTTCACCCCATACACAGGCTCTATAAATAAGAGAATTTATAGGTTATTTGGAAGCAAAAGAACAGGAAAGAACAGGGTGTTTAAACTTTAAAAAATGTCACTGTATTCAACTGTTAATGAAGTGTGTGGAGGCCAACAGCCTTCATTTGCATGCGCAAGGCACTCACTGATCCACACCATCAGCTGCTCCCCCAAAAGCGTGGGCCCCACAATACTATTCATCCCGCTGGTTTATTTAGCAAACCCTTTCTTCACAGCATCCACAGGCCTCCATTGCAGGCCAACCTGATTAGCCCAGACTCCTAATTAGTGTTAATTAAAGGTTTAATGGATTGCAGCCAGAATTTAAAAGCATGCCACCACCTTTAAAGGCCCACTTTGGCGCAGGAATGAGCCAGGCCCAGACTTCCTATGGGGCGACTCAAGCTCGTGGATACTTTGGCACACAACACACAGGCCATGTCTGGTGACCTGCAGCCTCTCTGTCACATTTTCACAAGGAAACCAAGCTGCTTGCTCCAATCTCTGAATGTCTACTGAAGCCATGGACATTTTGAGGGGAGGACATCTTTCCATACTTCCCAAACGGCGAGACTCAGAGGCATTTCCCCACTCCTGTTATGGCCTGGGAAACAAGACAAAATACTCTAAAATAATTCCAAGGAACCCAGTACATTTTTTTTAGGCCCCAAAGGCACTCTCATATTGTTCCTGCTGCAGAGAATAGCTCAGAACATTCCTAATAAGTAAACATATAACTCAGCAGTCTAAATCTACACTTTTCTTACGTACTCCTTATCACGTGTGAGCTGACTCATTCTTAAAATAGCCAGACTGAGTCATGAATATTCATAATGCAGAAGGAAGAAGAGAAGATTTGGGCTTTAACATCAACACATGAATGCCCAAGGAGTTTCTGAAGTTGCAGGAAGTTGTGAACCACCCAACATGGGTTCTGGGAACTGAACTTGGATCTTGTGCATAAGTGGCAAGTGTGCTTAACCATTGAGTCTTCTTTCCAGTCCCAGATCTGGGATTTTAAAGGGTCGATTTAGTGCATACTATGCAAGGTGCGCCCCCCCCACCCCAACTCTGAGACAGAATGATCTCAATCTCATCATCTTTATGTTGTGCTGAGGTTACAAGAATATGTCACCACGCCTAGTTTATGCAGTGCTGGGATCAAACCCACAGCTTTGTGCATGCTTGGTAAACCCTCTGCCGTCAACCAGTGTAGCTTTCCACAACCACATGTGGCAGCTGGGCCTGCGGGAAAGAGTACAGAAAGGGGAGCTTCTCCCATCACAGCAAGCTCCGTCCACTGTGCTGTTTTGGCTGCTAAGAATTGTGTTTGGAAGTGCTGAGACTTAAGTGGTGCTGAGACTCCAGGGTGTGAACAAACAGGTCCACACCGGAGAAGGGAACTGAAGGGCAAGCATGAAAAGGTGGGGTGACAGCTGAGGACAAGTTCGGGGGACACCCATATTTCTTCAGAGGAATGAGAGTCCTCCAAATTATTCCAGAGAGAAATAGTTCTTACACTTTCTTTAAAAAGGTTTAACACCTTATTTTTGTATTTTTATGATTATTTGGGGGCACAATTATATTCAATATAAAAAATTATTTTTCCCGTGTGTGTTGTTTGTGTGTGTCTGGTGCAAGGATAATTGCATGTCTGCGTCTGTCTGTGCTCCTATGGAGGCCAGAGAGATGCCAGGTGTTTTCTCTCCATGGCTCTCTGCCTTACTGCCTTTGGCCTGGGCTTTAACTAGACCAGAAGCCTGCCTTTGCAACCTGGTTTGCTGGCAGAGTACCCCTGGCTCTGCCTTCCCTTCAGTGTTGGAGTCACTGGGATGTTCAGTCACACTCAGTTTGTTACATGGGCGCTGGGATTCTAACTCAGGTCCTCTTGCTTTCAGAGTGCTCTTCCCCACAAAGCCAAGATGCCTCTTGAAATGAAAAGCACATTTATTTGTTTATCTAGGATTTTCCACAAAGATGTGTTTTTCTTCATGGCCGAGATGACGGCACTTTCTGTAATCTTCATCATTTGGGGGGCTGATGTAAGAACTTATGAGCTCAAGGCCAGCGTGGGATACAGGGATCCTGACTCAAAACTCCAAGACCAGCAAACAAGAACAAGCAAAAGCAAGGCACAGCAGGCATGTCTTCCAGCCTGGGTGAAGTACAGGGGTACAGAAAAATGTCAGGAAGAAGTAGCCGAAATTTAATTTCAAACTGCCCATAAACTATGTGAAAAACAAGAACTCTGAGGCTGAGGAGAAGGCTCAGTGGGTAAAATACTTGCTGTGTAAACACTAAGGGCGTGGATTCAGCTCTGCAGTATCCATGGAAAAGCTGGGTATGGTGCTATTTGGTAGGGGGAAGACGGATGGTTACCCCAGCCTAGTGGAAAGGCCACCCCGAGGTTCAGTGAGAGACCTTGTCTCCAGATTAATGTTAAAAGAGAGAGGAAGACGCTTGACACCGACCTCTGGCCTCCATGTGTGCAAGGGAGTGTGCTCACAGGTACACATGCATACACACACACACACACACACACACACACACACACACTCGGAAATCTAACACAGGTCCCTCGTGCTAGGATCAGGAACAGAAATGTAGTCAGACTTTCACTCACCTCCCACCAGCCAGGCAATTCTACAGGAACTTATCTGACCCTGGATTGCTTACCCGCAGGAAACAGGAGACACGTAATCTGCTTATCATCCTTATCAAAGTGAAAAAAAATTCTGTACATGCCTTTGACCTTAATCTTGTAAAACTTGAAACCAAACTCTTGTTCACCCTTGGAGATCACGGGAAAAACCCTAGGCCAGCTTCCTGGGTCCTCTGTACTCTGGATGAAGGAGCCTCAGAGTCCCCCATTTCGAAAGGAAACTCCCCCCCACCTGCCAATGGCTGTAGGTGAGGCAGGGAGCACTTGAGGTGTGTTGTTTATTTTAAAGACAGAACGGATGTACTCAACACTGTCTGGCACATAGTTTCTTATAAAGCATGTTGCTTGGTTGTTTATTAAAATTTTCCCTATTCTTGAGAATTTCATACATGTATATAACGAAACATGAGACCCACCCTGCTTCCTCCAGCCCCTTCTATGTCCCCGACAGCAAGTTCTCCTCCGGGTGCTGCTGCTGCACAGTGCACGGGTCTGAGGCCGTCTGCTGGAGCGTGGGAAACCTACTAGTGGGGACAGCCTGAAAGAATGATCCTCCCTCCCCCTGCAGCTATCACTGCCAACAGCTCCACTCTACAGAGTGGGTGGGGCTTAGAGAAGATTTCCTCCATCTGTGCCAAAATGGAGCATTTTCTTTACAGGGAATTGTTCATTTTAACTTTCAATGCGATACGCTCTAGAATCACCTGGAAGAAAGTCTCAACAAGAGACTGTCTAGGTTAAGTTGGTTTTGTAAGCATGCTTGTGTGTGTGTGTGGGGGGGGAATTGTCTAAATTGTGTTAACTGAGGTGGGGAGATCCACCCTCTGGAGGTGGCACTATCCCTTGGGCAGGGATTCTGAAATGTGTAAGAGAATGGAGCCACCGAGCTGAGCACAGTGTTCACTCATCCTCTGTCTCTGCCCTTCACTGCAGCCATGACCAGCTGCTCGGGTTCCTGCAGACAGAGGAGCCTGGAACTGTGAGGTAAGACAGAGGCTTCTCCTCTAAGTTGCTTTCTTGGGTATTTTATCACAGCAAGAAGAACTGAAACCAGGTCAGGGGTGGTGACAGAGGAGCCAGCAAGACGCTGAGATCAAGGGAGGTTAAACAAGCAAACAAACTTGAAAAGCCACTGTAATTTCCAAGTTTGGTGGCTATCCATACCTCCTGCAGCCCTAAGGACACAGTGCAAGATTTAGCAGAGGAATTCATGCTTCTTCATGGAAAGCTGGAATTAGTCAGACAAAATGCCAGGGTTGCTTATTCAAACTGGGAAAGCCACAGAGGGAGCAGTGCAGCCACCATTGCCCCATCTTAGCCTGTGCCACGTTCCCTCCTAATCAGTGCTGCTGAATTACACAGCGGTCCTGGCCTCGTTTGTGAGATCACCCAGACTTTCTCCAATGGGCAGCACTCCCTGGCAGACCATGGGGATTTTGTGAGGAGACAATGTATCTCCGAGGATGCTGGGGGCCACTTAGCCGGTATTCACAAACAGGAACCCCAGTTTCTCTGAAGGAGTTAATTCACGGGCTGAGGTTGTGGGAGGCGGCTTCCTCATCAGGTGTAATGGAATCGGGGGTTGGGGGAATTCATTACAGAACAGCTTACACAATTTTGTTTTTAATTTTTAAAAAACTTTTCTAACCACACAATTCATTAAAAAAAGGAAAAAACTCTATGATACCAGAGAAGGCCTTGTTTTTTTGGATGAATAGGCCAGTGAGGTCTTTCCTAAGGCCTGGCTTATCTTTGCTCTGAATGAGAAGAGCCCACATGTGAAGGCACCCAGATGTACAGCAGTTAGTTGCCTTCTGCATTAGGATTCCCTTGCTCTTCATCAGAGCGCAGCTCAACCCCTCACCTCCTGCCTGATTCCAGTCTTCAGAAGGAGATGCTCAGTCCACTGCCGGAACCTTCCAGACTCCTTCTTACCCTTAAATTCAAGCACATACATACTATTTCATTTCTGAACTGAGACCCTCCGCTCTGACTGAAGGATACTGACTCTCGCTCCTTCTCAGGGAGGTGGCAGCGAGGGGAACACGCAGACAAGAGAAACCTGCATCCACCCAGCCCTATTGTGTCTGTGTCAGCCCTTCTCAGCTTTGGTTTTAGCTGTGACGTGGGAGAAGGGTTGCCCATTCTTCATTTCCATTAGTTCTGAAAGAACAGGAAGTTACAGGACTCACAGAGGGCTTGCTGCCATGGCCTTAGGGAGGTGGGGGAGAGCCAAGGGGGACTTTGCTCCATGTCCTGCTGGCAGCCTGGCATGGGAGCCTAAAGAAGGCACAAAAGGTCCTGGAGGCTTGAAACACAGGATGATGGTTGGAGCAGGGGACACACTAAGTCCCAAATGCTGTGAACTATGTTTGCCCGTTACTCCCAAGTAGCCCTCAGGCCATTTATAAAACTGGAAAAATCCTGCTCTCCAATCCAGGAGGATGTCCATGGCTAGCATTGAACTGTCATTCTTTCTTGTCTCCCACTTCTTAAAAAGGACAGAAGAGAATTAACTTCCACCATACACAGGGTTCCTTCCTGCTGTACCCATTTCTTCACTCTTGGACCTAGCTCAGGCCCACTTGTCCACAGACCAGTGGTTTTCAACCTGTGGGTTACAACCCTTTTGGGTCAAATGACCCTTTCACAGAGGTCACCTAAGCCCATGGGAAAACACAGATATTAACATTATAATTTATAACAGTAGCAAAAGTGTAGTTGTGAAGTAACAAAGAAAATAATTTTATGGTTGGGGGCATCACAACACGAAGAACTGTATTAAGGGTCACAGCATTAGGAAGATTGAGTCCGCTGCTCTAGACTAAGGGCCCTGAAGACACACATAGAACTCCTCTATCCTAGGGAAGGCCCTGACTGGCATGCTAATAGGATCACTTGTTTTGTCCTGTTTCATAACCAGAGCACCGTAACTGGAGCAAGCATAGCAGTAGCCCGAGTAATCTGGAAGATGGCAACCGCTAGCCATTTCAGCTACAAACCATGGCCAGGAGTTTACTGTGAGGCTAACTCCTTCACGTAGGCCCTATTAAAAAATAATTGCCATCTACCAGACTCCCTTCTTTTTTATTAAACTGTCATTAATTACGGGTAACAACAACTTTCATTTGGATTTTATGGAGTAATTATGAAATAAACATGGAGAACATCAAGCTTCCTGTCTCACTGAAAGCAGGGAATCTCCATAATGCTCCATCCATGAGGTGGCCACGGTAAGCTGCCCATTCCATTTACTGCAATATTTCCAACTCTCAGATGCATTTTCCTTGGTTAACAAGTGTCTTCTTCCAGCTGAGCTTGGCCTGACCTGGTTCCGCTCGCGGCTAACAACAGATCTTCTGAGGGTTGTTACATCATTCACTGGGGTTGCTGCGTAATTTGACCATGACTACGTCTTGAAGTTTTCATACTCCAGGTATATGACAATATATTATTGTAGAGTAATTAAAAATAGAGTGGGTTTTACTGTTCTGATTAGAGCAGGTTTATTGTCCAGATAAAGTGAAGTGCAAAGTTTTATATTTGAAACAAGCCATTAATTTAATAACGTGTTCATCCACAACAAATCATAACTCATTTCTTTTTACTGCAGAAGTAATTGAGTAATGAATAATGAAAATCATCCTACTGAAAAAGGGCAGTAAATATGTTGACTTTATTATTAATACTCAATTTTGGTTAATAAGGCAGCTATTAAATTTGAGACAGGATGGATCTAATTTATTGACTATTCAAGATAACAGTGAAATATTACCTAGTGAATACCTGGGTTCTTATGAGAGATGATTTGATTCTAAGCCAAAGACTAGAATCCATCTGAGAAGCCAGTTCTCATTGAGAACTCTATGACCTTAACCTGCTTCTCCCTGCACCTTAGATAATTTAAGTCCATGCCTGGGCACACTTGTGGGGACACTGGAGAGAGCCACACAGCTCCTGTGTTTTGTAGTGAGCTGGAATTCTCCAGGGAACGAGTTCATAAAATAGAACCTCAGAAGGACACTCTGTCTAAAGGAAGGCTTGCTGTTGACATCTCAGAGGCAACATTTAGTGACGCTTTGGAGAAAGGAAAAAGCCAATTCTCATTAAGGGCAAAGGGGTGAGAGCAAGGTGTTTCCCACTCTAGCCCTGTAAACAGGGTTACAGTTGATTCTCGTGATTCAAGACAGGATGGTGCTGAGTTCAAGAAGCTGAACCACTACTTCACTACTCAGGGAAGCAAGGGCTGTGCTTCCCATGAGTGCACTCCAATACTTGGTTTTTTGTTTTGTTTTGTTTTTGAAGACAGGGTTTCTCTGTGTAGCCCTGGCTGTCTTAGAACTAGAACTAGCTCTGAAGACCAGGCTGGCCTTGAGCTCACAGAGATCTGCCTACCTGAGTGCTAGGATTAAAGGTGTGTGCCACCACTGCCTGCCTCCACTGCTTGTGTGTGTGTTTCTGTTTACAGACACACTGTGGCTTCTCTGAAGCTGCAGCCAGCCGCAGAGTGACGCTTGCCTAGAGAGAGCTGACCTAATGCTTGGATTTTCTCTAGAAGGCATATCACCACCCTCTTGTGCTTTCAGATACAAGACAAAATTTGGGACTTGTTTATGAAAAGTCAACAAAAAGCATGAAACTTTAAAGAAAAAAAAGGCCCCAAATGGACCCCTGGGGAGGACGCTTGTTGCTGGCAGTTGAAACAAGAGGGCAGAGCCCCACCCTCTCTGAGCTCAAGCTGTGGGCCTGCACGTTGACAGTGACAACAAAATGCTTCAAGTAACAGCTCTGGGTTACATGTAGGTTTTTAGTGAGAAGGCAAATTTGTAAAAGCCCGATCTACAAATAACGTGGAGTGCCTAGGCTTTACACTGCCTGCTTTGCCAGTCACTTGCCTATGAGCTACTCTTGCTTTTCTCTGCAGTCTTCCTCACTTAAGGACCATCTCAGCCTACATACAGCCTTTATACAGCAGGGAGGGCTAGAACATACACGATGATTCAATTTGCCAATAAATTAATTTCTAGAAATCACCAATTTATGCCGGGAAGCGGTGGTGCACATCTTTAGACCCAGCACTCAGGCAGAAACAGAGGTAGGCAGACATCTGTAAGTTCAAGGCCAGCCTGGTCTTCAAGTTAGTTCCAGGACAGTCAGGGATGTTATGCAGAGTCTCTGTCTTGGAGAACCAAATTTTTTTTAAAAAAAAAAAAGGAGAAGAAGAAGAAGAGGAGGAGGAAGAAGAAGAAGAAGAAAAGAAATCACTAAACTGTACTAGATGTCAAGGCTTCCAATAAAATATATGTTTGGCCAGTCAATTGGTAATTTTTTAGGTGGGATAAGTTTGTCTCATATTTATATGTGTTTGGGTGTGAATGTGTGCATGCATATGTGCATGTGTATATATTCATCAACATGCCTGAGGCGTGGGACAGAATATCAATATACCCCATCTAGGACCTATACCTTGTGAATGCCAGAGATGGTTCGGTGTTCCTCCCTGTTTGAGCAGAGGCATCAAATATTTACTTTAGAACCAATTCCGCCTATAGAAGAAATAAAAATAACTGGAAGCAGGCCAAAAACAAATGTGTTTGGGAACATTTCAAGAAAGGGCCCAACATTTTCTTATTTGGCTGCTTTAGAGAAGGGCTCCGTCTCTAAAGCTAACACTGTATAACACTCTCAGTTTGCTAATGGCTCCAAAGTGACAGCGTCATTTCTGACATGAAGGTTTCCTGCTTGACCTTTATAGAAAGAGTATTCGTAGCCTAATATGAGTGACGTGTGACATTTCTACAGAAGAAAATTGCAATTCAACAAAAAGTTTTTAATGGCTACACTCAGGCCAAAGGTCACCAACACGTAGCCCACAGAGTGCCGGATCCAAGAATGGGCTATGACAAGTCACACAACAATCCAGACTCTGGGTTATCTTAAGGAGCATTAGTTCTTCTGTTCGTGGGAACAAACTCCTACACAGAGACAACAAGGAGCTTAAGAGAAACATCCGCCCATGTCTCATAGAAGCGTTATGGGCTCTTAAACTCATTCTCTATTATTCTAGAACATAGTCAGGTTTGCTGATTCATGTTACTTGCTTGATACTTCTAAACATTCGAACATTCTTCTCTTGATATAGACACAACATTTTAACAATGCGTCGTTGACAAATAGTTAGGTATCTACTAGGTACAAGGCAGTTTGGCCCTGTGAGAACAGTACAAGAGGCCCTGGACCCCTGACAGAAAACAAATAAAACAACAAAAACAAAGCCAACCAGCTGAGCAGAAATTACCAAAAAGGCAAGGGTGGGGTTTTAAAGTATACCAAGGGGATTTAGGGTGGCAAAAGGAGATAAAGTCAGACTCACCCACAGGAACGACACTGTGAAGGAGACACTGGGGCCAATGCAATCTTAGGAAGTAGTTAGAACCTTCACTTTAATGACTAGGATGGAAGGAGTAATTCACCCCGAGAAAGGCTTTTAGGGGTATTACAATTTTTACGGCAGGCACAGGGGGCCCTTATGTTTTATATACCTTCTTTTAAAATATATGTAGGCTTTCTGTACATTTTGAATGGTTTCAACTAGCTCTTGAGACTCATCTGCTCCTCCAAACACATACACAGGTACCAGCAAAATGGCTCACTTATATTGTCTGTGTCACTGTTCTGATGGCCAGCATTTACTCACATCCTACAGGCATACCTGGAGACACAGGGCAGGGAGGAGGGATTTACATATTAGTAAAGAAGCTTTCTTCAAGCCATCTACTCCTCTGCTGGGAGCTACAGACCCCTGGCCCCTTGACTTACTTTCCTGCTTGCAGCTGCTCTGAGCATGAGACCTTGATGGCCGGCCGGCCTGCAGCTGAAAGATCCCGAGAGCTGGGCATGCCTAAGGATCCCTATATAAGATGCCCCTGAGCACAATGAAGTTTGGCATCTGGCATTCTTGTATCAAGAGTGACCCATGTCTGCGTCTCTGTCTCTCTGTCTGTGTGTGCGTGTGATTTTAAGTCTCTAGGCCAGTTCCCGCCTCACACAACCGGTCCTGTAGTGACATGGAGCTACAGGACTGGTTTGGGTTTTTAAACTCCTTAAGGGAGTAAAGAATCTCTGGACTTCATATTTTGGGGCCTGGACAAGAAACCGAGTCTTCTCAATGTTGTTATCTGGATCTGGGACACTTTGGCATAGGTGCTTTGACGACGAACTGCACAGAGATGGAAAAGCAGTCAACAGCCAAGAGGGGCCTCGGGTAGAGCAGGCTAGCACCAATTTGAGTCTCTGTCCTCACAGGACAACATCCTTTGCGTCTTGTGGAAAAGCAAGAAGAGGGAAATTTGTTCCACAACTAGGGTACATTTTGCTGCAAATAACTTCATTAACACAGGATTTATCACCTCCAGATGTTAGATAAAGGGTGATGTGGATATTGCTGGCATGAGGACCAATGAACTTAGATTATCCAAGATTTGTGGCCTGAACACATAACCTTCCGAGAATTCAAAGGACAGAAGAGTTTGGGACAGAAACTAGTGACACAGTTAATGACCTGCTCTTTGCTCACATTTCAGCGAGACACTGAGGCACCCACAGATGGGAAGGCCAAAGGTGTTTCCTAGTAGAATCCAGATCTGAGAAGACTATTTTAGGGTCCCCACACAGTGGGACCGTTAGGTCATGCTTGCTAGTGTAAACGCTGCGTTCACTCACTGGGTCTACCAAGCATTTCATCCTCCCTGAAGAGGCCATGGGGTGGTGCCGGGCATTGAGGCTACCTCCCAAGGATTTCTGGTTCTCCACTTTCCTGCCACATGATAGGTCAGCACGTCTTCATTCCCCTTGGGATGAGGTACAGCATGTGGCTTGATTATGGTCAGTGACATGCACATGCTAACAACGCTTCTTCCTGACACAGGTTCCAGAAAATGGGTTTAGCAGGCAGAGTTCTTGTGTGGCTGAAAGGGCTGGAACATCTTCAAGTGAGCTCTGGGACTCACGAAGGGAGCAAACTCTCATCACTGAGAGCTAGAGATTATTTGTTGCTGTAGTACTGGCAAGCGCACCTGAACTAACATCAAGGCTGTAAAAATTTAGTTTGTTTTTTCACTTTTAGTTCAATTAAAAAAAAACCCCAGTGATCCTTCACCCTCTGGCTCAAGCAATACTTCTCCCGCCGCTCCAGCCAGCATTTCCCTCTGCGTGTGAGCACCACTTCCCACCGTGAGAAGGTCACAGAATCCAGCACTTGCTCATTTCTATTTTCCTACGCACGTTAAAAGTATTTCCCCAAGGGACAAAAGACTTGTAAGGGCAGAGGTCATGTGGTCGGCATCTCTGCGACATTAGCACAAAGGAGGATGACGCTGGCTGAGGACTGGAGCAGCCCATACTCTCTAGTGACCCAGCCAGGCAGTCCTGAGCCTGCACTGCTCTTCAGGGCGTGTGGAGCCGACAGCACACTTGCTGGCAGCCACGTGACTGCTCCATTAAGTGGAGCTGTGGCAATATTTGCCAACTATGAAAATTTCCATGTTTTTCTGTATAAATCGACTACAGGTAACCCGTTAGCTGTAGCTTTCAAACCTAACTAAGGAGTAGAACCCAACAGCAGAACAGTGATAACTTAAAGGTTGAGAAAGCAGCCAGTGGGATTTAAAGTGAGATTTGGTGGCTTTATGCTGAAGTGCTGTGAAATGTGAGAGACGGCAGAGATTGCTGAGAAGGAATGCTTAAGCCTGGTTCAAGTTTCATTAGCGCAAATAGTCTAAACACGGTCCCGTAAAGTCATCTTCTTTCTCAGGCAGCAGAGCTGGGAAGGCAGTTCAGCTGACTACAGGACAGCTGTTTAGTAAGGAAGGAGGCAGTGCTGAGACACAGACAAGCGCTTTTTAAAACACCAATGAAGGTGGAGGAGTGTCTCATTGGTGTAGGTTTTTAAATTATAATTTTTGAGCATATGGAAGGAATGTATTTTGGGTCTCGAAGTTATGAATAGGAGCTGAAATTGATTATTTTGAGGAACTAACCTCAGTAAGGGATAAAGACTGTAAGTTTGCTCATTCTTCAATTGGTGACGAGTTAAACAGCTAACCATCTGTTTAATTGTTCCAAAAGTAAATGAAAAATGTCAGCTTGCCAATCATGCCACCAGCACTTGAGCGGCACATTCTGTCGTCGTTAAACAACCAGCAGAGCGAGGCGGCCACACTGATGACGAGGGAGCACATGGAGTAACAGCTTTATAGAAGTTAAAGTGACGCCCAGAGTTCTGCAAGGCAAGCTCAGGCACAGCATGATGAGGTCCCACTTTTCCTGCGCCTGGAGGCGTGGACCACTGAGGAAGATGCAGGGTGAGCAGCTGTCCAGTGTTATCTGTGCTGCTTGGTAGTAATCCCTGGTCGACTGTTCCAAGCAGAACCAACTGGAAATAGACTCAACCGTTATGATGCTATTAAAGACGAGGCCCAGAAAGGAGAATTCACTCCTTGTTCCCGGTAGGTGCCTGACTGGGAATCCTCAGCTGCTGCTCACACAGTCCAAGCAATGGGGCACACACAGATGTGGACGCCTTAGAGGTTCTCTCGTGCTGGAGAAGTGGCAAACGCCCCTGGCTTCGACCTGGGACTCACCAACCCCATACTGCACATTACACTTGAGATGTTTTCTATGCTGAGACCGCAGCTTGATTTTGAGGTTTCAGTCTCATTTGGTAACCCATACCTCTCGGGGCACAAAATTACGTACGTCGTTAAAACTTCATCAAGTAATAATTTATGATGTCATCATAAATAACGGCAGTAAACAAGGACAGAGTGACAGATCTGGTTTGTTCTCTCCAGAGAACCACAGTTTAGCTTTGATCTATGAAGTCAGGACACTATTCCCATTGCTAACCGCCACTCCACCTCACTTGGCAGGCTCTCCTTTGCTTTAGAACTAGCATATTCCCAGATGAACAATAGAAACAGGCCTGCTTCAAACATAAGGTCTCACACAGGAGTGAGGTCTCAATGGCCAGGCAGGTGTGTTTCTGCCTTCTGCTGTTTTTCTTCCTGACAATGGAAGAAAAACTGTTCTTGTGAAAAATAATTGTTCTGATAGAGAAAAGAGGTGCTTATGAACAGATGCAAGACCCTCTCTTCCCTCTAGGAGGAAGTTCTTCAGCAAGCCACTCCAGTTCCATCGGTCTCAGTAGTACAGGATAACTCTTTCGTTTGAAAAATGACCCACCCCCAGCAACAACAAAGGTATCGCCTGCTAAGATATACTGCCATAATATGATTGCAGGGAAAATAAATGGTGTAATACAGAACAGTCTAAATACCTGTAAGTGGAAAAAGACATAAACGACCATTTTAATTACTTTCCTCATGTAAAACGCAGCTGTAGTAATGTTGGCAGGTCTCACCTGCCCTGTTTTAAATCTGTGACATGAAATCATGCCACTTAATTAAGTCTTAATGCATAAAAATATTTTTATTTACTTTTTATGGAATATCAGCATTTAAAGCTTTCTATTTATATGTGTAAGTGCTTTATAAATTACTTGAAATACTGAAGGGGAAAAAATTTGACTACTACTAATCAGGTGTTATAAGGACCAGTTTCAATTTCATTAATTAAATGCCTTCTTGGTGGACTCCTGCTGCTGTGTGAACTAGCTCTAGGCTAAGAAAGTAATGAGTCCGGACAGAGACATCTGATCTCACACTCCGTGCAAAACTCGGGAGAAGGCCTTGCCCACAATTCCTAGTCTGTTTACCAGACTGCAAGCAGACTGGCTGCTGAAAGCATTAAGAAGCCTCTGGGTTTCCCCCTTCCCCCTTCAGCAGGTTCTCAGTTTCTGCTTTTTATAAGGATTGGCTCAGAAAACATGGTATTCTAGCGCCCTCTGCAGGCCATATGCTTGGCAGTTACATCCCAGAGCGGCTTTTCATTGAGCAGCAGTGGCTATCAAAATCCAGAGTCAGACCTCACTGGAAGGACATTTCCTAAGGGCAGACTGACACTGGTTGTCTCAGAAGGCCTTAGAAAAGAACTCCTTCGCTAACTTGTTCAGGCTGTAAACTTCCGTCTTCAAATCTTATGTTGTTTCCATTGTCACCACTCTGAAAATTGTTAAGGTTTGGAAGAATCCAGAGCTCCGAGTGGCTCTCAGAAGATGTCACTCGTGCCGTGACTGGGCTAGGGACCTAGAAATCAGCTGTGTGGATATAACTGCGATATCCTCAACCAAGCTTTCATCTTAAGCAAGTTGACAATTTAGGAAATGCAGGGATTTTCTCAAGCGTTTTAGGGAACTTAGTGTGAACGTTTACAGGGCATTTTATATTGGTTTAAATGTTTGAGATGAGATATATATAAAACACTGCTGAAAGAAAGCTACTTAGGAAGATAAAAACAAGGGGGTGGGGCTGCACAGATGTCTCCAGGTTGAGAGCATTCACTGTTCTTGCAGAGCACCTGATTTCAACAACTGCCCGTAACTCTAGCTCCAGGGGAGGGGAAACCCACACTTGGTGTAACACCCAGATACATATACATAATCAAAAATATATTTTTTGCTTCTTTTTAAAAATATTTATTTATTTATTTATTTATTTATTTATTTATTTATTTATTAGGTATACAATATTCTGTCTGTGTGTATCCCCAAAGGACAGAAGAGGGCACCAGACCTCATTACAGATGGTTGTGAGCCACCATGTGGTTGCCGGGAATTGAACTCAGGACCTTTGGAAGAGCAGGCAATGCTCTTAACCATTGAGCCATCTCTCCAGTCCTCAAAAAAATATTTTTAAGAAGTTTTTTTAAAGATAAAAATGAGGAAGTATCTGGAAGACAAACAAGAAAACGGAAGAAGGCGGGGCCTCTTCCAGACTACAATGTCAAAACAAACAACAATTTATTTTTATAGGTCTTGCTATTGCTACAGTCTAGGTAGCCTTGAACTTTACATAGTCTGGCCTCAGCTTTCAAACTGTTGGAATGACAGGTGTGTGCCACCACAGCTGGTTTGACAACTTCTCAAAGGAAATGTTTTTCAAGACATTTTCAAGACAGCCAGCACAAATACTAAAAGATACTGAGTTTTTTTTTTTTCTTAACAGTTAGGAGCATTGTTTTTTTCCCATGAAGTTATGGGGACTGAACTCTGGGTCTCATGCTGAGTAAACACTGTCCGTAAGCTGAAATCATTCACTGGAGAGGAGCAGTCAGCCCAGATAGCTTCCTTTAGTGAGGTTATCGAGTCTCGGGTAACTTACGAACCTCTTGAATGCGCAGAGACCACGGTTTGCCAGCAAAGGCGAGCAGACTTCTCATCAGCGCCTCGTCCTGGCCGTCCACACTGAGCCTGGAGGACTGCCTGCTGCACCATCCTGTCACAGGCTCTGTAGGGGACCAGGGGGGCGGGGGCTGAGGGCAGCACTGAGGTCGCACTTGTTGGCAGTCATCTCCAGGTACATCCTCACCCAGAGGACACTCAGTGCTACAGACAAGACCAGTATGTCCTCAGGGCAATGGACCAGAGATTTTGGTTCTTAAAACCACACTCTCAAATGAAAACCCCAAATTAAAATGTCGGGCTTCCAGGTTTAAGTTCCGAAACAAGGGCTTTCTGCAGGACCTGTCAACAGCTCCAGTTGGAAGAGGGCAGCTGCTGGCTGCAATGTAGCCCAGCATAGCACATCCCAAACATCCCAATCCAGTCACACACCATCCGTCCTGGCTCGAATCTGGCTGCCAGACGAGGCCCCTGCTCAGCTTATCTCCCACTGGGAGGCTGAGGCTGCCTGGAAGGAATGGCGGCTTCCCAGCAGATGTGGGCTGCTGAGGGATGGCGGTGCAACCCAGGCCTGGCGCCGCCACATTTATGGTCATTCCTTTGCTTTTGCCTCCTGCCTGCTGTCCCCTCATTGCCTGCTGGCAGTCCTGGCTAGAGGACAGGTGATGGGGATTAAGCCTAGCATATTTGCATATCCTCAGCACAGGGGAGGAAATTAACACTGCAGTGACATGGTTTAGGGGCTAAGTTTATACGGGAAATCCCTGCATCAATTTCAGGCAGGGAGATCAAGAAAAGTATGAAATGCAACGGATCAGGCAGATGCGCAACTCACCGGTTAATGGAAGAAGCAGAGAGAGAATGGATCAGGTTGGTAAGAAGTACTGTCTAAAACTCACTAAAAGTCACAAATGGACCCAGGAAACTATTTTTGCCTCATTCTTATTGGGTAGGGTGTCGGGGTCCGGTGCTAGCTAGCCCAGACCATAAATTATTTCTCTTGACCAGACCCCAACATAAACTCTCTTTGGACTGGCGTGGAGGCGCGGGGAAAAAAAGACAACTCACATGGCTTTATCGGGAGGGAGATTATCAGTGGTCCCTCATGAAGTCCTGAGTTCACATCCTGAAGAATTTTCTCCATTTTATTTTCCAAACAGCCTTTATACCAAAACATAAACTGAGTGGGAAATGCACCAGTATTCTGTCTCCTAGGTAACCAGGTGAATGGAGTTTTGTCACGTCCGCATCTACCTGTCTGCTCTGTAAGCTAGCGCAGGCTTGAATCAGCATCTCTATCAGGCATCCTCCAAATTACAAAGAAAGGAGGAACAACATCCTAACCTCTTGTTAGGGCAGTGATAGCCTGTCTGCAGGGCTACGTGACTACCTCAGGTGGGGCCTATGGCTTCAGAGCCTGGCTGCAACACCATACAGAAATATGGGCCTGCAGTGGGGGAACAGTGGAGGGACTTACTGCCTTCTCTCCTCTGCAGGAGTCTGACTCTGTGGTGGAGGGATAGACCTTGGGCCATACTCTGCCAATTCCAGAGCCGGTCTGGCCTGACGGGCAGGTATTTCAGAAATGCCTCAGATTTTATAACCAGAGCATAAAGACACTCTCAGCCTCACAGAAGTTTAGGAGAAAAGAATTTGCTCCATGCACACACATTCATTCACCCAGAGTCCCTTCCTTCAGGAGGGCAGGAAAGGGGACACTTTTAAGTGAATATTTAGACAACCATTTCATGCTGTAATTGAAGCAGGCGAGAAGGCAGTTAGTGTTATTTCAATTTGCTGCCATCCAAAGGTACCTAAAAAATGGATACCATTAAACGCTTCTCATTTTCATGAATTTAACAATCTAGTGGGTACATTTCTGGGCAAATCTATATAAACTAAATATATCTATATAAACTGCCCATCTCCAACAACAATGATGACTTTCCCTATAAGCATAACCCCAGAATGGCCAGGGACAGAAACAGCATCATCCCTCAGGATGATGGCTAACTATAAAGCAAGCAAGCTACTTAATGACAAATGCCAGAACACACAATGAAACAGGGATATCTTCTTTAATGCTGCCATCTGAGAGGGCTGCATGCACTTACTCTAGCATGCTCCTTTTTTTGTGTGTGTGTGTGTGGGGGCGTTCAAGACAGAGTTTCTCTGTAGCTTTGAAGCCTGTCCTGGAACTTGCCTTGTAGACCAGGCTGGCCTCAAACTCACAGAGATCCGCCTGCCTCTGCCTCCTGAGTGCTGGGAGGAAAGGCGCCACCACTGCCTGGCACATGCTGCCAATTTATTCTCCCAAAACATTTTGGACATTTTCTTGAGAACAGCTTAGGCAAATGACTGAGCATTTCTTTCATTCAATTTGGAGAGTGGGGTCTGCAATTCAGCCCCAGAACCCCTTGGACCAGAAACCACAGGGCTAAAGATATTCAAACCAAGTAAGTTTAAGCTAAATATGGACTTCACATCCATGTAGAATAGGAACTCTCACTGGAGGCCATTTCAAATATACAGCTGAAAATATTTAAAAATCTTAATATATGTGAGCAATGTGCTTGCTGACATCAAAGGGGGCCATCAGGTATCCTGTTCTACCACTGTCCACCTTATTCCCTTGAGGCAGTCTCTTACTGAACCTGGGGATGGGCTGGTAATCAGCCTGATGCTCCTCCATGCCTCTTTCTCCCCTCTCCCCCACCAGCGCTGAGAGCCCCATTTTGGAATGTTTATAATGCTGCAAGAGGCACAATACATGTGGCCACACTCAGCCTCTCATGAGTCTGAGCGCAGACACTTACGCTCCTGCAGCAAAAGCTCTCACACAATGCACCACCTCCTCTGTCTGTTTTAGACAATGAGAGAGTTACTGATATATACCTGGAGACATCTCACACTTTTACAGGTCGACCTGTATTAGCTGGAGATAGGTGTTTTGACATATGTGCCTACTATGCCCTTGTGGACAGTAAGCTAAACTCCCACCAGCGGAGACTCTAACGACCTCAGCCACTTCTGCATCCAGGATCCACTGGAGGCACAGCATCTGTCCTCTGGACAGACACGTGAGTGGCAGCTCTCTGGGCTGAGGAAGAGTTTTCTACAATACTCGGAAGCTAGCTGTGTCCAGCCTGGACGACCTACCATGGTATGTGTCACTGTTGTCAGGGTCACCATCGCTGTGAGGAAACACCATAACCAAAAGCAAGTAGGAGAGGAAAGGGTTTATTTGGTTTACACTTCCACATCACTGTTCATCACTGAAGGAAGTCAGGACAGAAACTCAAACAGGGCAGGAACCTGGAGGCAGGAGCTGATGGAGGGGTGCTGCTCATTGGCTCACTCACCATGGCTTGTTCAGCCTGCTTTTTTATAGAACCTAGGACCATCAGCCTATGTTGGCCCCATCTACAACGGGCTCCCCCATCCATCACTAATTAAGAAAATGCCGTACAGGTTTGCATACAACTCCACCTTTTGGAGGCATTTTCTTAATTGAGGTTGCCTCCTCTCAGTTAACTTTAACTTGCGTCAAGTTGACAAAACTATCCAGTACACATTGAATGCTGGAAATTGAGTGAACACACTGCATGCATGATGATGAGTCTCAAAAAGGGACTGGCGTCACCACTTGAACAAGGCTGGGTTGGCAACAGTATGGCATGTATTAGAGGCTCCTTCGTGCCAGCGTACACGGTAGCTGTGTTCTAGAGGATGGCAGCTGACAACATGATCACAAAAGAGGCTGGGACCAGAGCCTCATGTGAGCTCCATCACAGTGTAGCCCGTGAGCAGATCTGCAAGCTCAACCTCATGGCTGCTAATCCTTGGGCATACCTTTACCTGGACACTCTAACAAAGATGGTGAATGGGAGCCACTCAGGACCTGGTCTGCTCTTCCCCTTTGGCCTAGTAAGAGACAAATTTCTGGTGGAGCATGTTGAGAAGTTAGATGACTTTCTGCTAACGCTGTATGGGGCCGACTAGTCAGAAAACCTAAGGCACTTCACCAGATCAACACCATGAGCTCAGTACTCGGTCATCTCAGTCATTACCTTGCACACACCACACATTCCACAAGGAATTTGTCAGTGCAGATGAAGACCTCAAGATGCACACAATTTGCTCAGTAACATTTAGACAGGAAAAGCGTTGGGAGGCCCATTTTACAGACAAGCAGGCTGAGGGTTAGGGTATGCATATGACTAAGAGAATGCTCTTGGGACAAGTTGTCCAAGCATCTTTTTTTAAAAAATATTTTTTATGGTTTATTTAATGTACATTGGTGTGAAGGTGTCAGATCCCCTGCAACTGGATCTTCAGACAGTTGTGAGCTGCCATGTGGGTGCTGGGAATTGAACCCAGATCCTTCAGAAGAGCAGTCAGTGCTCTTAACCACTGAGCCATCTCTCCAGCCCTTGTCCAAGCATCTTTACATTCTTCCTAGTGTCATTATAGGACCGGACCCTAGGGATTTGAGAGTCAGGCTTAGTGGTAGGAGGCAGCAGAGTAGGGTTTTGAGACAGGAGACTGCATCCATCCACTTCTACAGGAACACTGACTTGCAGTCCGTGCTACTGTGGGTTCTCAGAGGGAGAGGGAAGCTCCCCAGGGAGACTCCTTTTGGAATGTTCTTGTTGCTGCAAAAAGCAAAACCGGACAGTTTCTGTCCAACTGATTCAGATAATGTCTTTTAGAAGACAGGGAGATAGAAACAAGGGAACAACTTCAGGTGAGCACACAGGATGATCCATGGCCCTCTCCAGCTTCCCACAATCCTTAGGGGCAGAGGCTGCAGAGCTCTATTGAACTTAGGAAAATCTGTGGAGTTCTCTGTGACTCCACTGAAGTTCTTTCTATGTTTACTACCTACAGGAATAAAGAACCGCTCACCACTGGGAAGGTCCTTTAGCAACACATTTAAGGGGATCTACCTGGAACCATCTTGTTGTGTTCTGAAGACCAACTTGGCCATTTGTCTACTCTGTGTGACCATGGACAAGCTGAACATCCCTATGCCTTAGTATTCTACATCTGTAGAATTAAAGTGCTCGCTTCCTTCTGGGATCGCCCCAAATGCTGCTCAATGTCCTGGGAGAAGGTCACATACAATTTTGGAAGCTAAATTTTTTTTTTCAAATAATTTTTCAAGGAATCCCACAACAAAAACCTCTCCTGTGATACATTCTTCCCAAAATAAAGTAATAAATAATAGAATCTGCAAGGGCTGCATGCAGCCCGAGGTCACACATTACTGTACATCAACATTCTGGTGTATTATTTGAAAAGCTTCTTTCTTTAGTTATGTATTTACCTAAAAGTGACACGGACTCACACTGGACTGCGCTAAGTGGCACGTGACTGCTGTGCTGAGAACGTTTGGATTGTCTTGAATGAATGGGATTTCCTTCCCCCTCGTAGTGTTGGGAAATCTGGCCTGTCTGGTTTCAGGTAGGCAACAGTCTGTGGCCAGCATTTTCTGGTACATTTGAAACTGTTGAACAATGAGAGGTAAAAACTTTCCATTGGCAGCATGGCTTATACCTAATGTAGATACAAACACATTTATGGCACCTTATTTAGGCACAGCATTATTATTCTTAACTTTCTAAAAATTATTATTCTTAACTTTTAGCAATTTTGAATCACATTGCATTAACAAATTTTTATTAGGTTTCCCCATGGAAAGCCAGTGGCAGGCAAGGCCCTTAATGACTCTCCCTCCAGAACGCTACAGTCATAGATTTCCTCCCTCACTCCAAAGAGCACAGAGTTGTGAAAAGCTTGCTTTTGTCATTTTCTAATGCAGCAGGCTCTGAAGGACATGGGTCCTGCCCTATGCTTCTGTTAGGTCCCTGTTAACATTTGAGCCAGCTCCCTACTTGAAGGCCTTGAAGCACATGGCAGTTGGTGACAGGGAAAAGCAACCAATCCCTTTGGATGACTCTTCCCAACTTGCAAGAGTAACTCCTTCAGCTGCTGGGCTTATGAATTATTTAATGATGATTTTTGAGTAAATGACTCTAGTAGGCAGCCAGACCTGACCAAGACCTACAGAATGCCAGCACAGTGTGTGTAGTGGGTAGCAGAGGTAGGGAGCCGAGAAGATAGTCACGCTGGGGCCCAACAGGCCAACCCATGTGTCCTGTAGCTCTGTGGAGGAGGTCTAGAGCCCCAGCGGGAAGGGGGGTCATTTTGGAATCTTCAAGAAAGCATGTACTCAGCTGCACTGCCATGTCACACACGAACCACAAAACTCCCAGGCCACTGTCTTCAACACTTTAGCTTATTCTGGAAGGAAAAATGTTGTAGGGGGAGAGAGGCTACCTCACAGGAACTTATGTGTGAGCTGTCAGTGGGCAGGTGACTTTTCCTGTGTATCTCTGTTTTTCACAAGCATATTGTATTTCTGAGGCATATTACATCTGTATAGAATATGGTAAGTAAGTAAAAAGCTGTAGCAAAGTGTGGAGTCGAACCAAACAAATGGCAACATTATTCTTCCTAAGAAAATGTTGCAGGATCTTTGAAATGTATACACTCTATACATGGCATGGGGCTAGAAGTACACACCTAAATACCAACCATGGTTTGTCTTGGTGGTTGATTAAAGATCTATTTATTTCTCTGCTATTCTCTGTTCTTTTCCATTTTTTATTTTATAATGCCATATTAATTTTTTATCAGAATAAAATAATTTAACTATATATTTTGTATGAAAATAGTTATTGCGGTGGTTTGAATGAGAATGGCCACAATAAGCTCCTATGCTTGGATGCTTAGTCCCCAGTTAGTGTTTGGAAGGGATTAGGAAGTATGGCCTTATTGGAGGAGGTGTGTCACTGGGGCAGGCTTCACGGTTTCCAAAGACCCATGCCCTTCCCAGTGCCACACTTTCTAAACGTAAGCTCTTAGCTACTGCTGTAGAGCCTGCCTGCCTGCCGCCGTCCTCCACACGACGATGGCCAAGGACCGCCCTCTGAAACTCTAAGCACCAGTAAACTCTTCTATAAGTGTCCTAGATCATGGTGTCTTATCACAGTAACTATGGTAGTTACAGAGAATAAGATGAGAAAATGCATTGCAAGTCTGACCATCCTTCCCCCGAGCAGCATCTCTGGAATATTCTAACATTATCTCCCTTTTCTACCAAAGAGAACATCTCATGAGTAGTCACAGTGTATGTAACTGTGAGTAGTTACAGTTAATGTAAGAGGCACACTGATAACAACACCAATGTGGTTCTATAACATGTTTGCTCACTAGCTGATACTTCTGCGAGCTTTTAGATATATTAAAAAAAAAGGGAATATCAAAATTTTTATAGGAGGAGAAATGGCTCAGATGATTTAAAAATAAATTATAGACGTTTGCTTTGCCACCAAGAAAGTGTTCATACAATCTACTTCTGTGTTTATGTCTTTAAAACACGGTATTTGTGCTGTATCATCAGACCACAAACATTTCAACAAAATTTCTCCTATAACTGCAGTAGATTTTTAAAAAAGAAAAGTTAAGTGCTGAATAAAGTATACTAAATATATCACAGTAATAACCAGGGCAGCACAGCACTTCAGAGCCCCATATGCTGCAAGAACCCTGACTGGAGGCTTCTCAGAGGAAGGTGTCAATTCTCACTCTACAGACAAGAGACTAGCCCTAAGAGACTGAATGCCTTGTCTAAGTCCCTCTGTTAGCTGCTGGCAAAGGAGAATTTCTTAGTGTGTTACCTGCACTGCAAGACTATCTGCAGTGAGATCAGATGTCAAAATTAGACTTGGCAATGCTTCCTGCAATGGGTCAGAAAGTAGGTATTTTAGGCTCTGTGGGCCAGAGTCTCTCCTGGAAGGACTCTGCTGAGATAGTATGAATGTAGCCAGGGACAATTAGTAAGTAATCCAGTGTGGCTTTTGCCAATGAAATTCTTTCCCAAGTCTCAGTGTGCCAGTCCTTGAGAACAAACTGCCAAATTATTAAACCATTTTTTAATATTTGTATTGCAAAAAAGAGCAAAAGGTGGTATTCATGAAAAGACTAAGCTGTGTGTGGAGCCTGGGGGTCCTGTCGTGCAGCATAAGGGTGTCTGCACATGGCAGTTCCACAGTGGGTGGCTTCCAGGAAGTGCTCAGAATCCCGTGACCTATCACAGCTGAGCAGAGGAGCAGACTCTCCTCTCATACACCCACAGCACAGATTTCTTATTTGTCCTTAAAAAGATTATTTATTTTTATGTGCATTGGTGTTTTATACATGTGTATGTACGTCTGTGTGAGCATGTCAGATCCTCTCCAACTGGAGTTACAGACAGTTGTGAGCTGCCTTGTGGGTGCTGGGAATTGAACTGGGTCTTCTGGAACAGCAGGCAGTGCTCTTAGCCTCTAGGCCATTTTTCCAGCCCCACAGGCGTCTTATATATTTAAAAGCTTTTAGATTTATTTATTTTACATGTATGAGTGTTTTGCCTACATGTATGCATCTGCCCCACATGGGTACTTAGTACCTATGGAGGTCAAAAGAAGGTATCAGAATCCCTGGAAATAGAGTCACAGATGGTTGCGAGTTATCATGTGGGTCCCAGGAACCGAACCCAAGTTCTCTGAAAGAGCAAAAAGTGCTCTTAAGGCTGAGCTATGTTTCCAACTCCAATATGTATTATTATTATTATTATTATTATTATTATTATTATTATACAGATCATGGGGAGGTGAAGGACAGGGAACAGGAGCAAGAAGAAAGGTTTTGCTTTTTAGTTTTTTAGTGTGTGGACAGTGAGAAAGGACAAAGAGACTCGAGGGTCACGAGCGTTGCCTGCAGTTGGGGTAGTGAAGGCAGTTCGTTGCCTAAGGGGCCTTCTCCAGTTCTTCCTGCACAGTTGTAAGTAGACAGTGCATGGGTCCATCAGGCCATATAACTGAACAGTGCTCCAAGTAGCACAATCTTAGCTCTACGGCCAAGGGAGCTGAGCAGAGTATGATTAGATAGGTGTCCCCACACCACATCACACCACACCACACCACACCGTCTTCGAAAGACCAGCAAGGGGCAGTCACAGATGCCTATCAGCCACAGTCCAGGTGCAGGCAGGGGAACACATCTTACATTCTCAATCAACTGGAAAGGAGATGAAACCAGAGTCTCAACACAAAGCAGGGACTAAAAAATGACTTAGAAGGAAGGTTTTAGTTACACATGCTGATTCAAAACCATTTTAATATGTATCCATTTATTGCAAATTCACCCTTAAACAACTACAGCTAGAACTAACTCCAGAGCAAAGACAAAAATGAAGTCTTTCAAGATGTGAAAATAAGCTTGGGGATGCTGTGTTCAAAGAGGCCTCCAGGACCTTGCTGCAGATCCGAGCTGGATTTGGAGCGGCTTCACTGTGGTGAGCCTGTGAAAATGCGTCTTCCAGCTTTGAAGTTTACGCACTCACACACATTAAAGGTTTTTATGCTTCTTTATGCTGATGGTGTTTTCGCTATTCCGTACAAACATGAAAGGGCGCGTGTGACTCTAATCCACAGGGAAGACCTGCTGAGGAACATTGTCGTTCTCGGCAGGCAGCCGGGGCATATTACACATGCTTCTAGGGGAGGTGCTACCATGGACTTTGTGCTTCTATTTTCTAGTTAAGGAAGGGAGGCTCACAAAATGCCAGCCTGGCTCCTCAAAGGATGTGGGATTCAGACCTGGGTCAGTTTAATTTCCAAAGGCACTGGGCCAGAGCTCCTCCTCCTGTGACTATGGGCCATCCTAGTGGGAATGAGCACCAGCTTAACAGATGTACAGAACTTCCAATCTGTGGGTGCAATATATTTCTAAGTTCAAAATACTATATCTTTTACACTTCTTTGAAACTTTCATACCCATTCTGGTACCAAACTCCATTGGAATGAAAATAAAAAGGGCACCGTGAGGATCTCTGAACTCCTACTAAAGATGTTATGGTTGTTACTGAGGCCATTGGTGCTTCAGAAGCCTGTCTTGACCTGTTCCTTGCTTACCAACATGATGTTCTTCTTGCTTCCTCTCTGGGCAACTCAGAACCTTCCATTCCTTCCTTTTTTAATGTCCCTTTTATAAATTTAATTTACATTTATTTATTTTGTGCACATGAGGAAGTCAGAGGACAACTTTGCAAGAATCTGGCCCCTATTTCTCCTAAGTGGTTTCTGGAGATCAAACTCAGCTCCCAAGGTGTAGTGGAAAGTACCACTAACTACTGAGAAATATCACCAGCTTTCCCCCTTCCTTAATATTTTTAGCGTTTAATCTTTAAAACTTCCATAAACATGTCAATGTATTTTCCTTCCTTCTTTCCACTGTTAAGGGTTGAACAGGGCTTTAGACACGCTACTTTACATCTGAACTACATCCTTGCCACACCCCATCTCCCTACTCTCTCTAATCAAACCCTCACACATAGACAACATACCACTTGTGTCCAGGTTCCTATCACTCATTCATGTGACTTTACTCTTCTGAGTGTCTAATTGCACACAGACAGCTTTCTACTACACGGCAGAGAGTGGACTTCTGGGGATGAGCTATGAGGTATACCACTGTATCTATGGAAAATGTACTGTTTCCAACCCACAGTTTACATGGTTTCCAGCCCACGATGACTTTGGAACTCAGCCCATCTTGAGTTGGTCGGAAGTGCAGAAAAAGTAGAAATAGCCATTTTATTGGTGTAGCATTCTGTGGTTATGCCATTCAAAGACTGCACAAGGCCACTTGTGAGTTAGCAGTGCACTCTGGGTATTGTTCCCACTGGCTAATGAACAGTTCTTCCCAGTGCTGTGGGCATTGAGCCAGTAAGTGGATTCCCAGGCAGAAAAACTCCAAGGCATGGTGAATGAGGCAAGAGAAAGCCACCCTTTCATTTTAAGTTGGTGGAAAGGAAGACTGAAGCAGAAGAGAAACCTACCAGCCACCTTCACAGCAACACGGCCTCCACCTGCCGTCCCCGTCTTTCTTTCACATCACACCTGAGTTTGGCGCACAGGGGCAGCTGCCTTAAGGCTACACTGATACACTGAAGAAACTCAGCGAGAAAGCTGTCAGCTCAGCTCCGCATCAAACGAAGCGTCCTCTGCTCTTTTTCTGTCTGTTCCTAGCTATGGCTTCTGCCCCAAGAGCTGTGAAAACAATTTGATCCCACCACATGGCTGAACACCTACTCAGGGCTGGCACTGGGCCATCTCAAGCGAGCGACACACTAAGTTTGAATCTCTTGTCTACTAGCATTTGTGTGGAGGTGGGAGAAATACAGAACTGAATTAAATTCAAAGTGGACATCTGTACAGCAAAAACTATTAAATGTTCTCTTCAAACACTCCATTTTTAAAATTTTAATTTTGTTTGCAGTACACATATACAAATTCTCATGCTATGATCTGCCTTTTTATGTGTTCAAGAAGGTTCTGGGTAAAATTAAGCTAAGGACGATTCAATACTTTTTCTTTCTTGTTTTTTTTTCTTTCTCTTAAGTAATTCTCTAAAATTTGTGGCTGGGGACTGAAGGATAGTATTTAATCTATACTCTAAACATATAAGGTGATTTTTTTTTTCTTCCTGCACTAGGGACTGAACTCAGGCCCTTGTTCATTCTGAGCAAACACAGTCACTGAGCCACATCTTTGCCCCTAGCATAATTATGAATGCAAACACAGGCTGGAAAGCAGGAGCAGTAACTAGCTGGCAGAGAGCTAATGCACACACAGAAACAGACATCACCAAAGTAATACTTCAGGCAGAGAAAGTGAGAACTGGCTGAAAAGTCAATTCCACAGAGCAACAGGCTGCTGCTCCATATAGCACTAAATACTTTTTGGAACATCCTTGGGATTCTTCAGTTTACACACACACACACACACACACACTCCACATGCATACACATATGATGTTCTGTTTTTAGGAAAGAGCACAAATAAAATCAAGTAGTGTGACCATTTTCATTTACAATAGCAGATCCAGCAGGCTCTATCTGTTAGATGCTCCTTTCCTGTGCCCTCGGTGCTGTGGATGTACTGTGTTCCTGTGCCCTCGGTGCCGTGGATGTACTGTGTTCCTGTGTCCTCGGTGCCGTGGATGTACTGTGTTCCTGTGTCCTCGGTGCTGTGGATGTACTGTGTTCCTGCACACTTGTGGACAAGATGTTGGCTTCACATTACAACCGACATCTTGTCCACATCAGGGGAGCTTTCTCACAAAGACACACATACCATGTGGACTACCTGCTGAGTCTGGCAAGCTTGGCAGACTGCAGAACATAATGGGAAGGCAGTTGGAGTGGAAAAAAACCTTCCTGGGAATTTTTTTAAGTGGCTAAAAAGGAGCAGGGGCACACCACTTCCTAATGTCCCACACTGTGAGCTGGCATCGAGGAGACAATGCAGGAAATGTGATGTAAAAATCATACAGGTTCCCTCTGAGAAGAAGCATTTTGCAAATAGTTAACATAAAGAATGCATTTCTCTTTAGAAAGTCAACCACTTGAAAGTTTTACTTTTTAATTAGCCTCAAACAAGTTGAAAGAGCTGAGCTGGAGACCATCATTAACCCCATGTGGGTTCTTGCCAATGCAGCAGACTGTTCTGAGAAACTGGTTGGTCCATGGTAGTGAGGCACACATTCCAATCACCCAGCGGCAGGAGGGTATGTGCTCACTGCCTCACCAGGGAAGAGTGTTGGGTGGGTTAGGTTTCCTGGCTAAGTGTTACCTTACCTAAATGATGAGCTATTTGGATCTTCCATTTGCTGTAATGATTCCTTTTAGTCAATTACGTTGACTTACCAAAAATAGAATGTAAATCTTTTAACTTGAGGCAAAAACAGAAAGGAAGAAAGAAAGGAAGAAAGAAAGAAAGAAGAAAAGAAAGAGTAAACGCTATCGTGTCACCAAGAGGGGCATTTCAACAGTATTAGAAACAACATTGGGGGAGACGATAGTAAGGAATCTCCATTGTCCACACACACACACCATATACACATAAGCTCTAAATACAGTGCAGCTGGACTGCTAAGATAAAGCAGTTTGTCAGATGAAACACTCTGATGGGGAGTCGGGAGCCATTGTATTCTGGTCACACGTTCCATTTGAAAAAAAAAAAGTCTATTCTATAGAAAAGATCATTTTGTGGAGTTCAAAATTCATCTGAATAAGTCAAATATATAGGCTGTCAGTCTGAAATCTAAGAGCTGAGGTATGAAACCACAGAAGAGATAAGGACTGTGGGTCAGGCAAAAGCAGAAGTGATGAAGAAGAAGAGGAGGAGGAGGAGGTGGTGGTGGTGGTGGTGGCAGCAGAGCTAAAAAACTAAAGAGTCCAGTACAAGCGACATCAGTGCAGCAGACCACAGGAAGGCAAGGGACATGTGCAGGTCATGTACCTGGTAAGGACTGTGTACAAGGCATCTAAAAAATTTCCACAACTCAACTGTAAAAGGATAGATAACCGAACTAAAGGGTAGGAAATGGTATTTGGACAGAGATTTCTTCAAAGACCATATATGAATGGCCAGTAAGCATCTGGTAGATGTTTAGCATCATTGGTCATTAGGGAAATGCAAGTTTAAGTCAGGATATTCTTCTCTGGACCCATGAGAATGGCTATGACCAGCCAGACAATAATAAATGTTGGCAAGGATATAGGGAGAAACAAATTGTTCTTTGGAATGTAAGATTGTGCAGCTCTTTTGGAAAACAGTGGGCAGATACTTAAAATGGAACTGTACTTCAAATGATGAGCAGATAAACAAAATACAGAATATCCATACACTGAAGCATTATCTGGCAGTAAAAATGCTGACTTGTGTTATAATGTGGATGAACCTTGAAAATACCATGCTAAGTGAGAATGGTCACACATAAGGAATTTCTGTTGCTCTATTTTTGCATGTAGTCAAATCTATACAGACAGAAATGGATTAGTGGTTGCCAGGAGTTGGAAAAGTTGGAAAATGACTGGGTACAACTAATGCTGAGAAACAATGACAGAAAAATTTTAGGCTGTGGTGATGACCACGTATCTGTGAAGACGGTAAAACAAACTGCATTTTTGGAAGGAGAAATGGATGTCCTATGAATTGCAGCTCAAGAAAGCTGTTAAAAATTAAACTGGGGGGCTGGCAAGATGGTTAGCAGGTAAAGAAGCTTGCCTCCAACCATCTGCAACTCCAGTTCCAGAGGACTTGAGGGCCTCTTTGTGCCTCTGTGAGTACCAGGCATGCACGAGGTGTAGATACAGACGTTCAGGCAAAGCACTCATACCCATATAGTAGTAAATCTTTAAAAAGAGCATGCTGGCTGACTGCCCCTCAACAGTCTTGTAGTTTTTGCTCATGGACTCCAGCTCTGGATCTAAGGGATGCTGAGCACACTCTGCACACATTGTGAATGACTATGGACACGTCCAGCTGTCCTGGAGCCATCTGCTAATTAGTGCTGCTTACTGACAGCCGATGATGGAGGCTCAGGACTGGGTTACTTTTCTCTCTGGGCCCCTGATACTGCCTGTTTGTGGGTGGCATAAAATCCCCGAAGACCAGACTTTCTATTTACATGTTCTGATTTAGTTGCTGTTATTAAAATCCCTTGAAGAATGAGTTTCACATATCTTCATTCCATTTCTTGCTTTAATCATAGCCAAAAATCTGAAATCACAGGTATGCTTTCTAACCGCAAGTCCAAGCATCCTCTTACCAGGCAGGTTAGACAGGTGTCTGCGTTTTCCAGCTCTGACATCCATTTTTCTCTATCTCTTCCCCAGTTTACCTCTGCCTAAATCTTCACGGGATACTTTGCCTGACTTCAGGTTTACCTCTCAGAGACCAGAGAGGCTGGTGCACAGGGAAAGGGGCTCTTCTATGCAGGCCACTCTCTTCTAGGGAAGAACTAAGTTTGGTGGTAGATAAGGCGCTCCACCAGTACTAACTCAGACACAGGCTGAAACCTACTGTGCAACTCACTAGCTTTGTGAATGCTCTTTACCCCAGATTTGGTCTGTTTTAACTAAAAACCCCAGCACCAATACCCATCTTACCCACCAGGCTACCAACACTACTAAAAGAAGTGCAACACAGTCGCAGTTATAACTACCATAGTTACTATTGTTGAATTTTTGCTCTAGGCTGTACCCATGACATCCTTGTATTCTAGTTTTCCACCCAAAATATGATCCTTTTTCAAGAGAATATAAACTAATCTGGGAAAAAATTGACTTGAAAATACACATAACTCTGCAAAAGACATTTATTGCTTATAAACAAGGGGATGAATTAAGCAATCAGTGTTCTCTCTTGTTTTAACAAGAAAATCAATATGCTATGAAAAAGCTTTATATCTCATTAGGAACTCTCAGACATTGGCTAGATAGGACCATACATTAAAACATTTCTCTTTATTTCTTTGAAATTTAAAAGAATAGATCTTGCCATGAAAATAGAAACACTGTAGGCTTATTTATAACCTAGAGGAAGCTGGCAGCCAGGGAGATTGCTGAGCAGCAACGGGAGCCTGCTCAGGCATACACTGGGCCTGGACCTGAGATGCAGTACCACAAAGTGAAAAAGTAAAAAAAAAGAAGGAAGGGAGGAAAGGAAGAAGGGAGGAAAGGAAGAAGGAAGGGAAAAAGGAAGGAGAAGAGAATCTTACATATAATCTCATTCTAATCACTGTCAGTTACGGAGAAACTTGTGGAATGTAAATTTTTTAATATTTCTTTATTAACTTAAAAACCAATTTTATCTTCTTTTTAAGCATAGCAGCAACAAATTATGGAAACCCTTTCAGGTCAGTTGAGAGTAATTCACCCCAGCTTACACTCAGTGCACAGCATCAACCTTAGACTGAACATCTGGCTACTTCCAGGTTTCCCCTCTACGGCAAGTATTACAGACCCGGTTCCTAAGGCCCCACCTGCCCCTGTCTCTGGATGTCCAAGTGCTGTCTTCCACGTTTCCACGTCTCTCACAGGAAGGAGTGGTGTCTGAACTCTGCTGAATGCTGCTGCTGGTCTGTGTTCCTTCTCGTTGGGATCTTTACAGGGCACACAATTGCAGGGCTTGCTTTGGACTTTAGGTTTCCAACACCCAACTTCTCCTTAAAAGATCCCAAACCAAAAATCAGCAAGACATTTGGGTTTGTGGTAAATTTTTTTGGGAAAAGGCCTTGGCCCCCTTTCTCTGGCCCCCTGAGATATTTCAAGTAGGTCCAGAACACATTAATCTCAGCTTCCCGTCTCACTGGTGCTACAGCTGGGGGCAAGTGACTCTCCATCTCTGTGCCTCAGTTACCTACCTGGAAAGTGGGCTTAAGAAAACTGTGAGAATTAAGTGAATTACATACACACACACATACACACACACATACACACACACACACATACACACACACACACATACACACACACATACACACACACACATACACACACACACATACACACACACACACATACACACACACATACACACACACACACACACACACACACACACACACACACACACACACAATGCCAAGTGCTTCTAAACTGTGCCCAGGAACAGCCAAGTATTCAACAAACTGTAGTTAAAGTTATGTGGTTGCCTTTATTAAGTTTTTAACGTACTCAAAATACCAATCTCTACCTTTTCCCATAGAGTGGTTCTTACTCTTGCTCCCTACCTCTCAATTAGAAAGCAAAAGCTGAAGCCACAACCCAGGTTCCCCGATGCTACAGGGGCGGGGGGTGGGATAGCAGGCCAGGCTGATACTCCAAAGCACACTAAGAAGAGCTCTGATTAGCCTGGGGTCCAGGCCTGGGGAGCTGGCTGGCTAACTGAACTCACTGCGAGGTCCCTGGAAGAACCCTCCAGTCTACCTGGCTAAGCCAAGGTGGGGAAACAAAGCCTGTGAGGAAGAGGACTGAGGACCAGTGTGAGAAACAGCACTGGGGACTAAGGAAGCCGAGATGCTCCCATGCTTTTCAGGGGGACCACAGTCCTAGTCCAGCCTTCAGGACTGACTCCAAGAGCACCAAGCCAAGTGAGACACCTGTGGGCCTAGAGATGCCCGGCCTGCCAGCCAGCTAGCCACAACCTCAGCTCCTTTGCTTCCCCACATCCATTTCCATGCAATTGTAGCACTAGGCAGTTTAGACAAGGGGTGACCTGGGCCTCTTAGAGGTGGGGCAGCCCAAAGTCCCAGGGCAAATGCCACCTTTCCACCAGGACTAGTTGTTCTGACACTAGCCACTGGAAGACTGGCTTCCAGGATACCCACTCACTGGCAGGCTCCTGCCTTTCTGAGGATTCAGACAGGCTTTGCTCCCGTCCCAGGTCTGCACACTCTCAGGGAAGGTGTCAACACTGCCAGCTCTTTCCCTCCTTGAGTGGAACACTGCTACTTCCTGGCTGCAGTTCAAAGTGGCCCAGTGCTGTGTCCAGTAGAGAGAGTCTGAGGATCAAGGTCTCATACAGAATGGTGCCCTGTCTCTGGGTTCCTGGGAAGAACCTGGTTCCTGCCATCTGCCATCTAATTCCTATGGATGCTGCACCAGTTAGACCAAGCCATTCAAAACAAGCCCCAACACAGAAGCCTCTTCTTGTTCATATCTGGGCCCCAGAAAAAGGGCTGATAAGAAAGGCCACAGCCTTTGCCCCTGGCTACGCAAGGCTGTAAAGGCCCTCACAGGCCTCATAGGAATTCTGGGGTGGGGGAGAGTGCTGTCATTGCCTTCCTGTCAGACTCTGGCTTGCTGGCCCTGGCCTCTCATCACTGAATACTCAGCCTGTACACTGGCTCAGCGACTCAGACCTACCTCCTTGCTTCAATGTAACCCATTTCCTCACTTCAGCTGCGCACACACACACACACGCACACATGCACACATGCATGCTGTCTTAGGAGAAGCCTGAGTGGCCACAGTACAATTAGGCTTTACCAAAAGCTCTCTGAGGAGGATGGCAAGCTGCTTGAAATTCTTCCAGGCAAAAGCAGTGTGAAACCAAAAGCTTCCCGGAGAGCCACTGTCTACTGGAGGGTACTCAGGTGCCTGGGCAGACGCAAACTAGGTCTTGGGTTTTACACCAGCGCAGCAGCCCTTGAAGCTAATTTCCTATTCAAACCCAAGCCTCTCAGCCTGATAAACAAACTGCACATTTACTGTGGATTCTGTCTCTGACCTTTTACACTGGTTTTGTCAACAAAATTTACTGTATTCATAAATACTAATGTTCTCATTTGGTTCCCAATCTTCAGTATACTGTAAATTATAAGCAAGTACATAAATGTCTTGCCTGGAAATATAGTGGCCTGAAATGACTTCCTTTTTGCTTTAAGGATGGTGCATGTTTTAATGGTAGGTGTTTTTAATTAACTTGAAGTGCCATAAACTGCCCATGTATGAACCAAAGACAAGCGAGTTGCATTAAATTAAAAGTGCAGTATCTAACTAATGTTAACAAATTAGGCATGCCTTCAAGATGCATGCTTTTTCTGCTTGGGGTTTCTATCTTATTAACGCAGAGACACTACAGTCCCCAGAACTGCAGCACCAAATGAGCCTTTCAGAATGAATATTTTTGGCCATCAGCTGGGAGTATGATCGTAAGCGTTAGAGACCTCCAGCCCAGGCTTCAGCAGCAACCCTCTCATTTCGTTCACAAATGAGCTCCATTTGAGAATCTGATCTTTTTGCCAATATCAGTCTAAATTAGCACTGTAAATATTGAAATCAAATGTTACTACTTGGCCTAATTTTCTTTCAGCCCGCAGTTAATCTTTATTCAGCCTTAATGAGTATTTATTGTGTGACCCTGACAGCTTGCTACTGCTGTGATAAATTATCTGACTCAAGTCCGATTAAAAATGCAACCCCGCGTGCTAATTATCTCAACAGACCTGCTTAATAATAGTATTTCTTGTCAATTATGGAATCCCAGCATGTGTGTCAATAGCAACAAATGCCCAGGTCTACCTTAGACGCTGACTTCCCATAATGCTCCTTTGCTTGCCATATGTAAATCAGAGTGCTCTGTACCTGTGGTGACCTTTTATTAGCAAACTGTCAAAATGATAAAACTCGCCACAGTGAAACCCCCACTACCATACAATTAGGGGCTACAGCTCAGGACAACAGGAGGGCAATCAGACACAGCTAATTATGATGTATCTTACTTATGGCCTGTCCAGCAGGAAGAATTAGCTGCGCCTGAAATTTATGCTAGCTTAAGCATGGCCCACAGGAGGGAGGCTACTGCAGTGGGGGCTGGAGGGAGAGGCAAGGAGCTGAACATAACGCAGTGTTTCAGGAAGTCTGGACTCAGATCTGAGTTCAAATTTCAGCTTGATTAGCTACTTGCTGTCTGACTTGGGACTGAATCATTTCATATGAAAAATGGAGCCAACACCATCTACTTCCTAGGCTACAGGAGGAACATCTGCCACAGTGCTGCCCTAGGGAGGTGCTGAGAGTCTGTCCGCTGGCCCCTTTCTTTAATAACAGACAGCAGGTGACAACAGTGCACACATTCTGTTCGCGAAGCTCTCCTTGGACCCAGCACAGTGTAATACAGGGATCCTGGCACTCTAATCTGTTCCCTTTACCTGCACAGAACTGAGGAGAGCTAAGGGAAGAGCCTCTCCACACAGACTGCCCAGGGCTACCCATCCATAGGTGCAAATGTCCAAAGCGATGGGGCTCCCTGCTCTAAGGGATGCCTGAGTGGGACGTCTAAGGACCAAGCTCTGTGACAGCAAGAGCAGCACTGCCTTCAGCTGAGCACTGACCAGGGTAGTCATCTTGCCTGGGGCTTTACTGTATTGCATCCTCACAAGTCCCTGTGACACGGCTCCACCGATCATCTTCCCACAAAGACGAGGAAACAGAGAGGTTAAGCAACTCGCCCAATATCCACAGCTGGTAAGTTCAGGCCTCAGTTGAAGGCCAGAGTCAAAGAACTGACTTCCTAAAACAGGAGGAATATCTAGGTAATGCATTTACCTCCACAAGGGATGGCAAGAGTGGTCAGGATGAAACACTACACTGCTATGGAGCATACTAATGATCAGGAACAAGACATAGTCCATGCTTTTTTGGCTCTCTGCTCTGACAAACTATAAAGTAGCAGGATCAGAAGCAAGTCTGAAATGTGAGCTTAAGAAAACGCCTTACTGTGTAGCCCAGGCTGGCCTAGAACTCAGGATTCTCTTGCTTCTGCTTGAGTATTGGGATTGTAGGTATGAGCCAGTCCAGCCCTAGCCCCCATATTCTTTCAAGGGTATGGTGGTCCTCAGGAGTAGAGGGAGAGAGGAGAAGTACTTTTAGATTCAGTGTTTCCACTGGGTAGCCCATCTAAGGAAGCTGCTACTTCCAGCTGAAACGGTACGCCTGACAGTACTGCCACCTTTCTGCCTCACTCCTGCTCTTCCCGGGCCAACGGAACCATGTCCACAGAAGAGCAGGACTCTCGGCACACTTGCAGGAAATCTCCTCAGATACATGTTGCATGCCCCTCTATTAGAAGGACGTGGTCTCAAGTGAGCCCTACTGGAATACACCCACATCTGGACTGCCTGGCCTATTCAGAGGTTAGAGCATCATTCTATTTTGAGATGGTCCAAATGGCGTTTCCTGGGTGGTCACACCCCAGGTGACTGGCAGAAAGGAAAGCAAAACCTCCTGGATGCCTTGGCCATAGCTGGAGGCTACACACTGATGGCTAATGATGCCCAGATGTGCATCTTGCTGACAGATCATGGAGATATAAGAAAGGAATGCAACCGTTTCCGCTGAAATAAGGCACTCCCTCTTCCCTGACACCTCGCCCACTTCATGACTTTCTCCACAAATGATCTCAAATATGAAGCCATTCTCTTTCCTCGATAGGACACCAAGTTAGTGCCAAGGGTGTAAACCCTAAGTGTGGTGTGAGCTCACTTCTTCTCAGTGATTCTCCTGTCAGTCAGTCTGTCATGAATGTTCACTGTTTCCCCAGAAATGAAATGTGTCCGAAGCTCCAATAAGTGCTGCTGATTGTCTTTTGGGGTATGCTACAAAGTTTTTTTCTCCATACAGACCTCAGGAGCCTGCTCTGCAGCAGTCTGAACCAACTCACCCCTTGTTCTGTCAAGGTGAGCCCAGACTTTAGCTGGGAATAAACTTGCATACTGACATGTGTCTTCTGATTTTCCCACTTCCTTCAGTTCCTGTGACATAATGCAATGTGGATGTGGGAATTAGTATGTACCTTATGCCCCTTGGCGCATCCTTAAACACCCACTCAAATTCCACACACAGTTTTTCAGGGACTATGGAAACACATCCTGTACAGACAAATTCAGCAAGAAACTTACTGCCCCACTGGGCAGAGCGCAATGGCCTGACACTGCTTAACTCCATCTGAATGCTACAAAGGGGACTGAATGTTTCCAAACACTTTAGCAGTAAGGAATGCAATCCGTGTGCCTAGTGTGCTGTTGACTTCACACTTGTCTTCCCTGTGTTGCAAACTGTTCGGAATCTCATTCCCGTTCAGCAAAAACGGGTGCCTCTAAGTCTGTGCCTCCAGCGAGTGCATGAGGTTTTAACTGCTGCTTGCTCCCCTGCAGATCAAGTCCTTCATTTTCTGGTTAGCCAGCATGTGCCTGGCTGCCTGGTGACACTTTTCTGTTGAGAACAATCAAGCAGTCTGGAGCACAAGCCATGGCTTATGCAGTGGACTATGGTTTGTTCTGTGCATGGCTGCCAGGTCTGAGTAACTATTATCTACTTTTTTATCCCCACTTCATAATGTTGACCACATCTTAAAAATTAATTATGCCTGCTATTTATTTCACAGTTCTGGTCTCAGGCCAGCAAAATAATTCCTTGAACTTGACCGAAACATATGGATGACTTTTGGTAAAGTCACGTTCTCCCAGAACTCCTGCAAGGGTCACATGAGAACCCTGGGCGTTGCCACTTGCCTGAAGCTGTTTCCATTAGCAACGATTTTCCTAAAAACACATGTCAGCAGTTAATGCTCCAGCAGTGTGAGTAAAGCCAGCCCCAGGGAGCTTTGTTTCTATTTTGGGGCCTCATTGGCCTTCCAAGGGGTGGAAAAAGAATTCGGATCATTTGGCCGTGCAGGAAATCCCTTGCCTAATTTCCACTTCGCTAAACCCCGCCCTCGTCGCAAGCCTACCATCAGCTGCAATATGACCTTCAATACAGTTTGGATTATGAACAGTAATCTTTGTCATCTCTTCACCATGCATTAGCGTCTTAAAATGATCATAAACCTAAAGAGGAAAAGCAGCCTGCAATCGAGGACTTTTGTTAGAGCAAGAACTCAGTTGGAATTTTTGGGGTACTACATTAGAGGGGTCTTAAAAATTTTGTTTCAGGGCCAGAGCTTAACCCCACAACTGCTGGGTGACAATGCTAGAAATCCAAGGAAAAGCAGATGATGTGAGAGCGCTAGTGTAGGAAATGCTTGCGGGGACGAGGCCTGGCCACCATAGCCTTTTGGGCACTGTGAGCAGAGCGGTCCTGCTTGTCTCCTCAAGAGTTCCCCCGAGCTGGAAGCATTGCTTTCCAGGCAGACCAGCACCTTTTTTAAAAAAAATTTATTTATTTATTATGTATACAGTGCTCTCCCTGCATGCCTGCTTGCACGACAGAAGAGGGCACCAGATCTCATTATAGATGGTTGTGAAGCCATGTGGTTGCTGGGAATTGAATTTAGGATTTCTGAAGAGCAGCCAGTGCTCTTAACCTTTGAGCCATCTCTCCAGCCTGGTCATGTTAGTTTTTAAGGTTATTTAATTCCCTACAGTTCAGTAACTAATACCCACCAGGGCTCTAGTTAGCTGCATCTGTCATTCTAAGCTCTCAGCCTCAGCAATGCCCAGCCCTCAACAGAAAATGCAGACTCCTCCTGACTCCACTCTTGAACCATGGAATGTGTGTACACTTGTATTTTGGTTAACAGTTTATACTGATAGGAAAAAAAAATTTAAGCAGTTTCTGAGAGTGCATGAGTAATTCAGGAATTGTGGACAGTCCTCAAAACACCAACAACCATTCTAAAATCTCACAGGTGGAATGTGAAGTCTACGTGGATATTCGAGAGAGTTGTCTGCAATTTCAGTAAACTACTTTATTCTGGAAAGGAAAATAACTATTCATGTGTACTTCTTAGGGGCAGGCATTTTTAAAGAGGGGTCCTAAAGTGGTTCTGCCTACCAAGCCATTCTAGTTTTGAGAGACATATAGTTAGTACCATCACATTGGGTAGGGCTTACATGAGAGGGATCCAACAGTTTCCATGATTTCTCCAGCATGACGTGTCCTTGAAGTTGTGGAACATTCAATATCCAGAGGGCTGTGAGAGACTCCAGAAGCTACCATGGAAACTCGGAAGGGCACCCCCCTGGGGTGTGTCGTCCTTCACAGGCCAGAACCTTTAGACACCTTAAGAGACAAGGATTTGTGGTCTTCTTTCGGAGCACACTAGGAGACTTTGTGGAAGTGTCGTAAATGAAATGAAAACCACTATTCAAGACCACTGAGCGTTTCCAAAGGTGCATGGGCCATTTCTTTGTTCCTGCATTTCATGCACTGAGGATCAGATGCAGGGTTTTGCAGCCCTGAGCTACAGCACCAGCTCCTAGTGGCTTGAGTATTGTGTCTGCCATTTAACCTCAACTGCAAACGCAGATTTACAGAGTTAGATGAAGATGGGTTGTGACCCAAAGGTCTTTGCATTTGTGTCAATCCTTGAGATCGTATCTAGATGCTTACTAAATCCCACTGTTACATCCATTAACTAAATACACTGAAGGTAGATTATCACCATAACAAATTCCATTGTCCTAAGGAGGAAAAGTAATGTAATTCAAAATATTTTGGGTAGCTATGCTATATACATTGAATTAAGCTAAAAGTAGTTCTATGTTCTTTGCGCTGTTTTGTTTAAAGTCTTAGATCGTGTTTTTGGTGGAACTGATGAGCAATATATTTTCTTTCACCACAATGAAAGTAAAAAACCCACCTGCTTGTTAGGTATGACCATTCCTGAACCAGACACAGCAGGCGATGTGCATTTTGAATATCTTCAGGACATCTATGTGTTTGCTGCTTTCTAGTACGATTAGACTATTTAATTACTCTTCTCAGAGACGCTCACACTGTCACATGTTTGCAAAACAGTTTTAAATGCTTTCAGATGCTTCCAAGATTAAAATAACCGCTTTGAGTTATTTTTCTCTGTGCTGACAGTTCAATTTCACTTCATCTCTGGGTGTACTTTGTCTTCCATGGAGTTATAACCACTGCATATTAGTAGCCATTCATAAAGAACAGCATAATAAGAACAATTTGTTTGCTAAGAATCCACCCCTCCCAGTCATTCTGTTTTGGGCCATTGTGGCTCCTACGGGCTTTTGATATTCCTTTAAAATAAATATGCTTTTGTATAGCATGTATTTCTTGACATTTTGCATAATTTACTTAATACTCCTTAATTTTTCTCTTATTCATGATGATCTGTAAACCAACCAGATCAAAAAAACCAAACGAAAAACAAAACCAAACAAAAAAACCCCATGAACTTCCAAATGTAACAAATCTACCCTCCCCCTTCGCTTGGTTATTTACATTGCTAGTGACATATGGTAATAAATTGTCATCACCATCCATCCACTCCTCACTGTAGATCAAAGCCTTGGGTACTTGATGAAATTTTATTGGGCTCTGCCCACTGACTCCCACCTGGCTGCTCAGTTCCCTGGGTGTGGAGATGGACACTCTGATTACTAACAGCTGGATGGCTCCACCAGCCAGTTCTGCCTGCAGCCTCCAGGGCCGGCCCACTTAGTTGTCTGCTTTCACTGTACCCTCTTTGTTAGGGACCTGGAGAGGATGCTAGGAGAGAAGCAGGTGCATGTAGGGGCTGACAGCATGTGGGGTTCACCAAGCAGACAGGCTGTGCCGCTTGCCTAGAGGTCCTTGTGTCACGTACAGGGCTGGCTGGCCACTGAGGAGACCTGGAGGCTGAAAGTCAGCAGCTAGGCAAAGAGAAACTCTCTGAAGGGCTTTGCTCTGGGAGATTTATAGGACCTGAGGGCGTTTACATCTGTGCTGAGTTCTGAGCTTTCCGTGACTGCTTCATGCTATGGCCCCCTGGCTTCTGCCACAAAGATGGTCAAATAAAAGCTACACGATGGTATTAGTAAAATTTATACAGGGCAGCTGCTTCACTCCTCCCTCCTGAGTCTCATCTGATCCAATGATTCTAGCAATAAATATTATCGACCTTAGGGTTTTCTAAGCAAAGCATTATTCTCTCCTCCCACGTCTACCTTCCTCACTGCATCACAATGCTTATGGAAAGAGAAAACTAATCAAGCTGGGTATGGGCACAAGCCTCTAAGCCCAACATTCAGCAAGGAGGGTCACAAGTTCAAGGCCTGCCTTACCTCAAACAATTCAATCCAAGCCTTAGTAATGGTCTCTAAATATGGTGACAGTGGTGACTGACACATCTGTCCGATGTGTTCCAGAACTGTGACAACGTCTGCAGTACACTCACCAAGGATGGTGATACGTAGGAACATTTACATTAAAAAATCTGGAGCAGGATCACAGTGGCAATCAGAACCGATAATCCTCAAGGGCTTTCAAAGAGATTTCCATTTCACCTTTCTGGTGATTTAAAAGACAGGGAACACCTGAGTTTAAAATATCACTCGAGAACTGGCTGAGTTCTAGAGAATTCTCACCCAGACCCACAGCACAGCTGTATGTGAGTTTCACCCAAGGGCGACAGTTAGAAAAGAGAAGTTCACTACCTAGACTGTCCCGTCTTTAGAAACAGATGTCCCACAAGGCTGCACGAGAGACTGAGTTAAAGCCCCGCTACCAGCCACATACACACCCTGCAAGAACTGCTCCCTCACCCTTCATGACATTTGCAACTATCTAGACTTGGTTTTCTGGAGTTCCCCAGCCCAGTAGGCATTCAGACAAAATCTGCAGAGCAATGCCACTCTATGCTAAGGCCGGGGATTTGGGGAGAGGAAAAGGGTAGAGTAGGGGCAGACTGGTAACACAAGGCAGTTCCAGGCAGAATTCACTGTGCCCTGGGCTCATCTCCTTGCAGACGTGCCCAGAGTCATGCCTACCTGTCTACCCATGCTTTCTCGGGCTCCACACTGCTGGCTTTAACATGTCTGCCTAAGGACAGCATGCCAAATGCCATGTGTCGTGTGATACCTCCACATGCTTTCCAGCCTGTAAAATGTGCTCTTGTGCACATATAGAAGTCTACCTCATGGTTAATGGCAACCTTTAAAAGTCACCCCTCAGATCTCTACCAGTCTCACAGATTTCTGTCAGTTCACCCCCAGACTCAGGTCAAAATTCTCTCCTTGTTTCTTGCCCTCCATACTGTGGCATTTCCTGTGATGTCTCAACTGCTGAACCCTTTCCTCTGCACTCAACTTTCTGCCACAGTCCTAGCAGAAAGAATTTTCCTTGTTTTTCACCATGCTTCAGTACAGACTTGCCCCTCTCTGTTAAGATGGGGGTGGTGGGCATTAAAGTCACCCCATTACTGTTTCGCAAGTTTAGACTTCCGTTGTGCCATGGTGAGTTTAGCAAGTGAATCAGGTATGCCAAAACATTTTGTAATCTGTAGCACACCACGAAGTGGGGGCTTGGTCAGACACTTCTTTCAAAAGGCAGAGAGCCACTGTGGCTGTGGTGACCAGTAGTCCTAGTGTGAAAGTCTGAGGCAGGAAAATTATTGAGAGTCTGAGGCCTGCCTGCTTACAGTGTCCCCAAAACACCAAAACCAAAGTCAAACCTAAACACACAAATACTAAAAATGATAAGTAAATAATCGAATAGTAACTCCATATTATAGGAGGAAGAAAAAGGCACTGCTACGTACTTCCCAATTTCAGAATCAACACATGGAGAAAGGAGACTTTCAACACATAGGGGGTGGGGGCAGGTAGCTGTGATAGACAGCGCTACCAGACTGCTCCCCGAGAGCCTTGAGGTCCTTCTCAAGCGAAACTACTGAGCAGAAACATGGTTCTTCCACACATACCCCTTTCTTTCTCAGGACAGACCACAGAATCCTGCTCTTTGGGGAAATGATTCAACTATTTAAAGAGATGCTCAATAAATACTTGAGGATAAACAACTGATAGCCAGTCAGGTAGGACCCGAGTGCAAAGAGCAGAGTCGCCTGCCCCTCACCGTGAGTGTGTCCTATTCCCCCTCAGAGAGAAGACAGTTCAGACTGTGAGGAAGCTGCACAGGTGGGGTGGTCCCTGCCACAGAAGGTCTAATGAGCTCTGAGGGTTGGAGGAGGTTGGGGAAGTCCTTTTGTCAAAGGTAGGGCTTGAGGGGTCAACTTAGGTTTGTCGATGAGGGGATTAATTCCACATTAAGTAAAATGTTTTCTGCTCTTCGCCTGTGATGTCATTCCAAGACATGCTCCCTCTCGCTTCCAGTGAGAGAGGGACAGTGCAGAAATAGCCCATAAGCACACAATCACATTCTAACCCATCTATTCTCGTTTGCATTCTTTCATGGGGCCCTCAAGCAAACCAACAGCTGAAACACAGATCGGCTGAAAGAAAGCAAATCCCTTCAGGCCTTCTCCGAGTTGCTGGGCTTTAGCAGGAGAGGAGCTGTCTCTCTCAGGTCGTGAATCACTGGGGAAAAGGGACAGGGCAAAGCGTAGCAAACTACAGGGCTGGGGCTAAACGGCAAGCATGTTCCTTTTCTATTAAAATCAGATGTTATCAACTGCAGTCTGTTTTCATCTCTTTATAAGCACAGGCACAGAAATGCATTTAAAACATGTTTGAACCATGCTCAGGAAAAAACACATTAAGATACTTTTATTCTTATGAGAGTACAAACATGATGGGGATTTGAAGGCACCTGCTATCAATATTCAATATGAAAAGTCTTACCTATTTGATCCCTTAAATGTTACCAAATGGAACGACATCCTGATCAACAAAGAGCTTCATAATATTAAACATGATCATCTTTGGGCAGGGAGAGAAGCGCAGTTTCCTCTGGTTCTAGGAAAGCAGCAGTAGTGTAGGGTATTTAGTTGTACCATGAGCAGAACCTGGCTCACTCTATTTTAAAAGCACGGACCAAATATTGAATAGCAAACTCACACTTTCCAGGCTACTAAATCACAGAAAGAAGAGGTGAGGCATTTAAGGTGAACTAGTCTCATGACTGAAAATATGCCCAGGCATCAGATAAATGCTCAGGCTACATTCATCTTATCTCTAGGTGAGTAAGTTTTAAGCCTGGATATGCTAAGATGTAGTAGGCTTTCTATTAGTGACAGCCAAAGGACATAAAGTGTCCAAACCAAATTCTGGCATTCATTTAGAAGATGACACTGGAGATTTAAATTTATCTGTATGGAAAAGATCTATACACTGAACATGGAATCCAAACTGTGCTGTGTACGCTAACATGACACACTTAGCTGGCGAGGTTGTTGACTACAAATTCAGTCATGAGCGGGGGAGATAAGATGAGGTTTCCAAGGGTCTTGCAATTTCTATGGGGTCCCTGCTCTCAGAAAGCTTGGATATCAGGACTGTCTTATTAAATATGGCTCCAAGTAGGGGGAGGTACACCTGCATTCTTTGTGGGATGTGGTGGGAGAGTTACAGAGGGTAAGAAAAGAAATTCAGCTAAACAGCTATCAAATAAATAGACTGGAGTTAATGTTTTAAAGTTCTTGACAGGTCAGGGCCAAAAAGTACAAACCACACATTGGCTAAGTCCCCAGAAATGCTAGAACGAGGTTCTCATGAGGCAGGCTAACGGCAGGGGGTAAAAGTCACCGGACATCTACTTCAACCATGCACATTTAACCCCTCTGTTGCTTTCCCAGTAGTCTGCTGAGGAAGGCTTCATGTGGCATACTGCAGACGGCTAGGGACATCAGTACAGCTATGAGCCCAGGAAAACTTGCCGGGCATTCGCTCCAGCCTAGCTCTCGAGGGGGATATCTGAAGCTCCAGGGACCACGGTACCTCTTGGGACGGAAGTTCAATTCCAACCACCCTGCCCAGTCTGAATGGCCCAGCAAGGTCCTCCTGGGTGTACCATGGAGACAAAGAAGACCTTAGGAAATGTGTTGGCTTGCTGGTCAAACCATAGCGGGGCAGTGACTGTGCAAGAAAGTATTGCAGACAGTGGGTGACCACTGAACTGGGAGCAGTAATTCAAGATGGTGGTCTTGGTGGGGCCTCCTTGACCCCCTGTATGTAGCATCAGCTTTGTGTCCCAACTTCTAAACAGTGCATCTGTCCTCAGCCCATCCACGGGGTCAAGCTCAGCAGCTCAGAGTGAGGTGGTGGCTCAGCATAGACACTGTTAATGTGGCCAGCAGAGGTGTCTGCTTTGTGATAACCAAATGCATGGCAGTGATGTCCATGTTGGGAGGTGGGGGGCAGCTTGCCCCAGGGTGTGAGCAGACCAACCATTGTACTTGGTTTTCTGTTAGTGTCCTAGTGGACTTTAACTAATGACAGTCCAAAGAGCCTGGGCAGTGAGTTCGCGTGGTCTGGTCTACATACACACAATACATATTACATGTCTTTTTATTCAACATTAGCAGAAGAAAGTAGCTGTGAGTGAGACACATCCTTTGTAACTCACATGAAAATGAGGCCTAGACTTTTCCAGAATTCATTCGGTGTTTTTAGAAAGCGAAGAGTAATTTATAGTATTTCATTTCCAACTGTGCTGAGTTAACTCTCTTGGCTGCTTTTGACAAAGGCCTTCCGATCTGGCTGCAATGACTTGTTCCATGGCACACTTTCTGTACTCAATTAATTAGCTTTCTCGTGAGTGTTTTCCTGATGGACATTGCCTCCCTAAAGCCTTGAACATTTCCTGGCTTCCAAGAAAAGAAATGACTAGTTCTTTTTTCTTCGTGCTAGGCTTTCTGGGGTCAAGATTAAATCTGGGTTTCACGACACAGATGCCATTGCTTCTTAGAGCCTCTAGGAGCCAGCACAGACCAGAACCTGAGGAGCAATGTGGCTACATTTTGACTTTATAATTGATTGTAAGGAGGTCGTTGAAGGATATGTTTATGTTAGCCTGGGGTGCTAAGAGCAAACAGGGCCACAGTAAGGCACGGACTTGACTTCATTCAGGCTGCTGTGGCTGAAGCAATGGGAGAGACCCAGGCCCAGCAGGGTTAAGCGATTATTTGGAGTGAACAAAGGGCTCCAGGAGGTAAATTTGCATTTTGAACTTTTTACATTTGCTTCTTGAACACTGCCTTTTAGTTATGTCATTTCCCAGACTTACGTAAAAAAAGAATCCCTCTGCTGGGGAGCAATTTGCTTTGGTTCTCAGGCGGACAACCTCATTCACAATAACTCAGCTCTGGGAAAGGAGCACAGAACTTGGTGCTCTGATGATGGGGTGAAGTCCTGGCGTGAAATGACAGTGGCCTGGGGTCAAGGGAGCCCTGGGTAAGGTGCCATGGGTCTTCAAGGCATGTCTCAAGGGTCAGAGTTTTATTCTGCCCTGAGAGTTGCCACAGTGAAGAATGTATACTAAGAACACCAAGAGCTACAGATCCACACTTTAACCCTCTATGCTTCCATGGAAACAAGTGGCCATATAAAACAGGAAAGGACCCCTCTACCACATGATTTCTGAGTCTGCCATGTGGCCAAAGAGTCTCACTGATGACAGATTATTAAGGGTTGTGACTCAGACATTCAAAAAAGGTGTGTGTGTGTGTGTGTGTGTGTGTGTGTGTGTGTGTGTGTGTGTGTTAGGGATGCAATGTAGGACCTCTGTGTCTGAGACAGACTTCACCTGGCTCTTAAAGAATGAGATTTGAACATGTTTTAATGCATCTGATTTTCCAGAATAGGTGATTCAGGCTCAGGGAAATCTTATAAGGAGCAATACACCTTGAGATGTTCTTCTTACTGGGACTGGATGCTTCTGCATGTTTTTGTTATTGTTATTTGTTTGGTTTTGCTTTGAGATACTAAGGATAGAACCCATGGTCTCAGACTTGGCAGAGAGATGCCCTGCCACAAAGCCACACCTCCAACCCTATCTGCAGGAGGATTTCAACAAATGCAGCAGCTGACTGAACTATTGCAATGTCCAGGACAGCAGAAACAGATGCATTAAAAACAATGGAATAAAATGGATTTGGGCTCTCAAGATGGCTCTCAATATGAAAAGGCACTAACTGCCAAGACTGATAATCTTAAAGAACTGATTTCTACAAGTTGTTTTCTGATTTACACACACACACACACACACACACACACACACACACACAATGGCACACTGTGAATGCACGTATATGTGCGTGTGCGCACACACACAATAAAAAACGGACTCAAACTCCATCTAAAAGGGTGCTCTGGGTGACCTACAGTGCTGTGCCCTTGGCCTGGCCCCACTGTTTGAAATTCTGTTATCTAAGAGCCTCATGCTTTAAGCCACTACCTCACAAATGCCTCTGCTCTGTACACCACTGCAATTACACAGAGATTAATGATGCATAGGCATTTGCTAAGGATTTAATGGCTTCTTAAGAGAATGGGGTGCACATACAGCTAAAACACTGTGACAAATCATAAAAGCTTCTTAATAAGAAGTCTCAATTAGTTAATTAAAATTTGCTAATTGAAAACTCTAAGAATAGCATGTAAAATATTCCAGACCTCTAGACACAGCAATAAAACACACATTGAATATGCCCACCAGGCAATCTCTCCATATCTGAGCAAGGAGAGACCTTTGTAAGTGAAATAAGAAGTGAGGGAATAGGTCATCTCAGGGAAACCTTGAGCAGAGTCTCATATATCAGATGTGAGAATGGGAAGTTATTCGTCATCACACGGAGAGCAGGTGCAAGGATGGGGCACCATTACTGACTTCCTAGTGCCTTTATTACTTCTGCCTCTTGTATGGGTACGCCTCTCTGCAGTAGCATAAAGGTATATTTAAGACATTTTCTGCAAGTTTTAAAATTTTGAATATTTTAGTATCTTTTCCTCATCTTAAAAGATGCCCTTGTTCAGGGTGGCTCAATAAGAGAATGTTCAAAATACACATCAAACACCTATGAATTTCTGCAGAAGAGCAGGTTAGATGCTTTAAGGCAGGAATGCCCTTCAAAACAATAGAAAAAACTGTCAGTCCTGGGTTAAGGAGAAACAAGGGAAAACTATCAGATTTGGGCACAATCCAGTGTGTGCTTGGAAGGGCGCCAGGTGCTTTTGCACCAGAGCCACCGAGCTGGTGGGATGGCACCGCTCAGCTGAGGTGACTCTGGAGCCACATGCATAGTGGCTCTGCAGACTCCAAACGCCAGGCTAGGCTCCCTGATTTGCTCTTGGAATGAACTCAATATCCAGTTTCATGTGATACCTGGCACTCAGGAGGGTAAGGCTCAGCACTTACTTTTGAATTGAACCTTTAAATCTGGTCATGCAGCCCAGCCTGCACCAGTTTCATCCTGTCATGTCCAAGCCAGGTTGTCTTACGAAGCATTTTGGAAGACAAAAAGGAGAGCTGAGCAGGTGGGAAGGACCAAGCCAGGTTGTCTTATGAAGCATTTTGGAAGACAAAAAGGAGAGCTGAGCAGGTGAGAAGGGACAAGCTGGGAAGGAGCTGAGATGTGACCTACAGTAGAGATTACAGCAGCAGCAGTGGTTGAGACACATGGCAGTGAAGTGCAATGCGACTGTGGCTACCTCAGCATGCAATGCCACACGTCCCATCCAGAAACAAGTCCTGTGGGCTCTGCAGTCATTCGTCACCATCTTGACTTTACCGGGAAGAAACTGTGACTCTGTGATTAGGGGACCAGCCCAGGGTCCAGGTCAGGTGACAGCCCCAAGGCCCAGAGAGCAAATAGCTGTTCTTCTTACATGAAGTGCCATTCCTCTTCTGCTGTAGCTAGCCAACTCCTATTCATACTAAAGAGCTCAAACCTCTCCTTCCTCTACGATGCTTCCTTGACTACTACAGTTCATAGAAGTCTTAGTGTTGACCACTGGAGACATGAAGTCATTGCAGGACATTCTCTGGAGCTGCAACACTTTGCACCACCCTATGCTTCTGCAAGCGCCATCTTGTGTTAGTGTATAGACTCCTTCCATGTTTGCCTGTTCCAAACCATGTGGCACCCGTGTCCACTGCAGCCATTCTCTAAACGGTGCAGTGTCTGTGCAGAAGGCATTCTCCAAGTGCTCAGTTAGTGACCACTTATGACACGGTCCAGGAGCAGCATGAGGAAGGTCCAAAGGGAGGTCAGGAAATTTTGTAACTTCACCTCAACAGAAGAAAGTGTTGGCTTGTTGCCCCCAACATGTACATGGCCTGGGTTCAACCCCAGCCCTGTGGGAAAGGAGCCAAGAAACAAAGAAATTGCAGATGATCACAGACAGTGTGAGGAACACTTAGGGGTATGGGGACCACCGTGAAAAAAGCCAATGGGACAGCCAGCTGTGTCAACTAAATCCCTTCATCAGGACAGAGATGACATTTGAGGGTCTACTGTCTGTACTTTCCTCTGTGAGACCATTGCAGGAGAACAGTAACTACTGATTAAGGACTTCTTAACTGCAGTCCAAGCACTTTGCTGAGGGCCGTTGGAAAGAGTATCTTATTCGGTACTTACAGCGCTCTAGGGAATAACTATTTCTACCCCCTCCTTTGACAGGCTCAAATCTGAAAGAACCAAAAGGTCAAGACCCTGCTATGTAGTGTGATAATAATCAATAAAAATGTGTGTGTGTGTATATATATATATATATATATATATATATATATATATATATATATACACATATACGTATATATGCAATTGTTTAAGGCCAAGAATCTCTATTTAGATCACTGCCTAAGAATAATCTGTGTGGGTGAACAGGATGCATAACCCCTCCTCCTCGTCGATCACCCCAGGCAGCAGAATAACCAGGAGAAGTCAGTTTCTATTTACAATCATCCACATATGTCTGGTGAAGACATTAAAGAATTATTTCAGAAATATTCTCCCCAAATAAAGCTGACCAAGAGCACCAGCGATGGCAAGAAAGGAAGGGAAAAGTGAAATTTTGCCAGAATAGGAAGATTCCAGTTTGGGGCACACTGAAGAATGGAATGTTGACTTTGGTGCTGGTGGAGCCTGTCCTCTGGAAATTCTATACTAAACATGGAAAGGGCCTTATTAAAAACAGTTTCCGTAGCTCCTGGTCAACGAAGCACTGCCTATCTGGGTGTGCCACTGTACACTCGGCTGTGGCCACTGAGAGTCTTCGGAAAGCACACGATATCCTTTTGCCATGGACCTCCAAGGCTTGATGCATCCCCTGTCAGTGGAAGGCTGTTCTGGTCCACGCTAACAGAGTCCACAGTCTGCAAGTGCCATCCATGTATCACAATAAAATTTTAAGGAAGCTGAAGAGTGTTGATTTGGGGATCTGTTTCCACTTGCTAAGGTCTTCTCCCCAAAAGACAAATCTAAAACAAACCCCATGAAAACATAAGAACCCTCTTGTTCATTTCCTTGCAAATTCTATTTGCCAGATTCCTGTGGTTAGTTAGAGCAAGATAAAGGAGCACAGACAGCTGTCAGTCCTAGGGGTTCCTGTACTATTTTGAAGATTTCAGATGACAGAAAACCAAAGTCTGTACACTGATGCTATTGGAAAATTAATGATCCCTGAGAAGCACTTTGTTATTTTAACATAATTCCTTATGGGGGGGTGATGCCAACATCAGAAGGGCTACCGAGGCACCTGTCACAGGTGGTCACTGAGAACTTCTCTGGTGCTTCACCACTTCTATCCCAAGTTTGGCCACCTATACAATCTAAATTTTTCCTGAAGAATGTGTAATAAACATTATCATTTAAAATGTTCATCACTGCACAAAAAGTTGAAGACAGTCTATAAATATCATGAAAACATCTAACCTCTCTTTCTAGAAAGCATTTCTTTTTTTTAGTTGTAAAGATCTTTTTAAAAAATTGTTTTTATTGAGCTATATATTTTTCTCTGCTCCCCTGCCTGCCTCTCCCTTCCCCATCAATCCTCTCCACATGGAACCCATGCTCCCAATTTACTCAGGAGATCTTGTCTTTTTCTACTTCCCATGTAGATTAGATCTATGTAAGTCTCAGGATCTTCATTTTTGTCTAGGTTCTCTGGGATTGTGATTTGTACGCTGATTTTCTTTGCTTTATGTCTGAAAACCACTTATGAGTGAATACATATGATATTTGTCTTTCTGGGTCTGGGTTACCTCACTCAATATGATGTCTTCTAGATCCATCCATGCATACAAATTTCAAGATGCTATTATTTTTTTCTGCTCTGTAGCACTCCATTGTGTAAATGTACCACATTTTCTTTATTCAGTCTTTGGTTGAGGGGCATTTAGGTTGTTTCTAGGTTCTGGCTATGACAAACAATGCTGCTATGAACATAGCTGAACATATGTCCTTGTGGTATGATTGAGCATCCTTTGGGTATATACCTAAAAGTGGTATTGCTGGGTCTTGAGGAAGGTTGTTTCCTCATTTTCTGAGAAATCACCACACGGATATCCAAAGGGGTTGAACCAGCTTGCATTCCCACCAGCAATGCAGAAGTGTTCCCTTTACCCCACATCCTCTCCAGCATAAGTTGTCATCAGTGTTTTTGATCTTAGCCATTCTTAACAGGTGTAAGATGGAATCTCAGAGTTGTTTTGATTTGCATTTCTCTGATGACTAAGGATGTTGAACATTTCCCTAAGTGTCTTTCAGCCATTTTAGATTCCTCTGTTGAGAGTTCTCTGTTTAGGTCTGTACTCATATTTTTTTTGTTGGATTATGTGATCTTTTGGTGTCCAATTTCTTAAGTTTTTTGTATATTTTGGAGATCAGTCCTCTGTCTGATGTAGGGTTAGTGAAGATCTTTTTCCATTCTGTAGGCTGTCGTTTTGTCTTGTTGACTGTGTCCTTTGTTTTACAGAAGCTTTTCAGTTTTAGCAGGTCCCATTTATTGTTTCTCTCAGTGTCTGTGCTGCTGGGGTTATATTTAGGAAGCTATAGGGCTTCCCTCACACTCCCACACTCTCTCTGAGTACTGCTCAGACACAAAGGTTAAAATCTATAAGTACACTGTTCTGCCCCATGAAATCTAAGCAAAGATCTAATTCCCAAAGTCACCAAAATGTTGGTTTTCTCTTTTTATACTCAACATAACTTTCTTTCTTGGTACTTTATTCTAACACAGATATGCAAAAAAAAATTCAAGTGCCTAATAAAAATGCATCCATTCTACATGCAAAGCCAAATCAAGTTGGAACCATGGAACCAGTGACAAGTACCCTAAGAAAGAGTCAAACATGTTTATTCTAGATTCACACTGTTGTATGAAGTACAGGTAGATTATCTACAAGAAGATAATCAAGCACATAGAAGTCCCAACGCTCATGTCTGCTAGCATTTCCGAACTGCCCCGTGAGAAGAGTGACTTGTGGACACCAACCTTCCCCAAACATCACTACATGAAGAAAGCCGGCAAGCCATCTCTCGGTTTTAAGAGGTTGTATTTTTATGGTACATACCTTTGGGAATATAACTGAATATATCAATAAAAGGTTGATTAAACCTTCTTGGCATTTGCTTCTGACAAAAAAATAAAAGATCCTTATATTTGATAAATCTCAAGTGCTTTAAATTTGAGACAGTCTAAGGGCTAATGAAAAATGAAAGGAAAAAAAAAAGCAGCCAAGAAACAATAAATTGTTCCTAACAGGAGGCATTCCTCCCTTATCCTAAACGAGACTCACTCCCGAACAGCTTGTTTGAATTTACCTTCTGAAGCTTGTCTTCTTCCATCCCTAGGACAAGGCAGTCAGTAAGGTCTAGAGATATGATGAATATGAATGAAAACACATGAGCAACGCAGCCACTGCACAGCCAAAGACAAGAGGGGACAAAAAATATTAACTGTCAAGTGACATGCCATTCGGATACACGTTTCTGGTTCTTGTCATAGATGTTCAATCTGACAGCTTCTGGGAATATCTGATTCTGAAAAACATTGTCATGTTACCAGCAAAAGCAAATGCTTCATAAGCAGCAAGCTGGCTTCACTTTCTAGTCCTAGATGATTGGCTAAAAAGGAAAGTACTCAGCACCATGAGTTCTACAATTCATTCTCCAGTTCCAGCACGAGGGCAAGACTCTCTCAATTACACAATGCCAGGTTCTTGGAGCAGCAACTTGCATAGATATTGTGCTTGACCCTGGTTTAGAAACAGTGCTTTTTTTTTTAAATCTTTACCCACTCCTTCTGACACCAGCCTTATGTATTTATAGTCATTTTGTTACAAATAAATAATGAAACTACTCTTCGCGCAGAGAGAGCAGGGTAGTTGGACAACAGAAGGAGGAGGGGAGGGATGTGCGAGTGAGGAAAGAGGAAACAGGAGCCCAGGGTTGGGAGAGGCAGTAGGAATATCTGTGGCCATGCCTGAAACGAGGCCAAGTAGGTGAGTGAAAAGCAGAGAATCAGCCTCCAGTGATCCTAACTGGTGGCTCAACTTCTCCAGTGAGAAAGGAACGTTTATTTTCTGCTTTCACATTAATTGAATTCTTTGAATAAACTCTAAATCTTAGGAATATCTCAAGAGATGATCCTGACTGTCTGACCTGGGAAGTGCTCAATTCTTTCTTAAGCAATTTGGGGTTCTGATCGGTGACCTGCAAAGAAGCAGTATAGGATATCAGGATGTGGTAGTGGTGTTCAAGTTCAGACAGGGAAAGAAAACCAAGGAAGCTGTGGTGGTTTGAATAAGAATGATCCCCACAGGCTCATATATTTGAATGCTTAGTCACCGGAGAGGAGTAATATTCTAAAGGATTAGAAAGTCTAGGAGGTATGGCCTTGTTGGAGGAATTGGATCACTGGGGTGGGCTTTGAGGTTTCAAAAGCCCATTCAGGCCCAGTCTCTCTCTCTCTCTCTTCTTTCTCTCACCTCTCTCCTCTCTCTGCCTACTGATAAGGATATAGCTCTGAGCTACTACTTCAGTGGCTGCCTCCATTCTGCCATGCTCCCCGCCATGATGACAATGAACTAAACCTCTGACACTGTAAGCAAGCTCCCTATTAAATACTTTCTTTCTTAGAGTTACCTTGGTCATGGTGTCTCTTCCTAGCAATAGAACAGTCACTAGGACAGAAAGAAGTACTGGGGTATTGCTGTGGCAGGCCTGACAATGCTGTTTGTTGGAGGAAATGTGAACTTTGGACTAGGAAAGCAGTTAGACACTTTAAGCTGGGCTTAGTGGGCCCATCCTAGTAGGAGCTTGAAAGACAGTGGTGTTGAGGGTGATTTGTGGGGTCCTGGTTCAAAAGAATTCAGGGGGGAAGAATATTAGTAAGTGACCTAGAGACTATTGTAATATTTTATCAAAGAATGTGGCTGCTTTCTACCCTAGTCCTAAAAATATGCCTGAGGCTAAATTGAAGAGTTTTTGGATTAATGGCTTGGCAGAGAAGATTTCCAGACAGCTTAGTGTCTGCTGTGTCCCATCTTTATTAGTGCTTACTTTTATGCAGATCTATAATGAAAAGGAGCAGGGTGACCATGGGAAAGTACAAAAAGGTGACTGAAGGGCAAACCAGGGAGTGTAATAGAGTTAAGTCCAGAGCTCAAGGAGATAAAAAAATTTAAGAAAATGCCTGCTGCTAAATGGAATAAAGAGGCAGGCTCAGAGCAAGACCCCACCAACTTAAGCTTCCTAGTTAGTAAGGGAAACTACAAACAACAGAGAGTTGATACAAATGTATTTGAATGAGGGGCCAAGTTCAAGCTCCATGAAGCAGCAGAATTTGGCAGCTTCTGCTTTAGAGTCAAGGATACAAGAAAGGGGTTATGGAGTCTTTTTATGCAACTAAGGAAAGCTGCTGAGGTTGGGCATGTGGCAGGGATGTCATTGCAGAGGCCCAGAGAGGTCATCACACAAAGTTGCGAAGATGAAACTTGGATTTCACTGGAGACCCCAAGATATTGGAGAAGCCAGAATCATGCAACACCTGCCAAGGAGAGATGCAGACAGGGTATGGAACCAGCCCAAGAGACAAAGAAGCATGCTGCAGTCAACAAAGCAGAAAGGAGTTGGAGATCTAAAGAGCACTTTGACATCAGACATGGAGGTGCAGAATTTGGAGTTTGCCCTGCTGTGTTTTGTCCAGTATTTCTTCAAATCCTCTTTCCTTTTGGAATGGTAATATATATTCTGTGCTACTATATGTTGGAAGTATGTGATATGCTTTTTAAATTTGATTTTACAGGTTACAGTTAAGAGATTGCCATGAGTTTCAGAAGAGACTTTGAACTTTTAACTTTTAAAGGTTTCTGAGACTCTGATAGGCTAATGGGAACTTTTGAAGTTGGATTGAATGCATATTTGTATTATGATATGGCTCAAGCCTATAGGAGCCTGAGAACAGAAAGTGGTGATATGAATAAGAATGGCTCTCATAGGCTCGTATATCTGAAGTATATTTGAATGCATAGTCACCAGATAGTGGCTCTATTTGAAAGGATTAGAAGAATTAGGAAGTGTGGCCTTTAAGGTTTCAAAAGTTCACTTTAGGCTTAGGCACGCGCGCTCACGCACGCACGCACACACATTCTCTCTCTCTCTCTCTCTCTCTCTCTCTCTCTCTCTCTTTCTCTCTCTCTCTCAGCCTAGGGATCAGGACATAGCTCTGAGCTACTGCTCCAGGGGCTGCATACATGCTGCCATGCTGATAATGAACTAAACCTCTGAAACCGTATGCTTTCTTTCATAAGAGTTGCCTTGGCCATGGTGTCTCGCCACAGTAATAGCACAGTGACTAAGACAGGAGGCATCCGGTACACTGGACAGATAGCTGGGATCTGAGAACTGTGCTGGTTGGGATCAACATCAAATTTAAACCAAGAGATCTGAAAAGGTCCAACTATGTTTGTTATTATAACCTTTCACCTTAGACTTTCCATTGTTGTGGAGAATGGGAGGGATGGAGGGTGCTGGAGTGAGGGCTAATCAGAAGATAGGAGAGGAGAGTCAGCAGACAGGCCTTTCTCTCCACCCAGCCCCCTTGGGTCTTTGTGTCTCAACAGACAGATTACAAATGATAACACAAAGGGAGAAAAACTGAACATGATATTTTCATTAATCATGAACCACATACACACCCTACCTGAACAGTCAGTTTCAGACAGATTTGGTAATTGTACATTTACCAGATTTGTCAGTTAGTCTAAGAGTATCACGACTATTATAGCCTTGGCTTCAATCTGCATCTCAACTCCAGAAGATAGCTTAGAAACTACATCTTCTTCATGTGTTAAATGGTCTAGTGCTTTGCATTCAGTGTCAGTGAGGAAATAGTGAGACACTGTCTTATTTACCACTGGCAAGAAAACAGGAGCATTTTCTTTACGGAACTAATTTAATAATCTATCAGTGTTGTAGTGTTCAGAGCCTTGAATTCCAGTTCTAGAAACACTTATAAAAGTGTAAAATGGAAAACAATACAATGAAATAATAGGGTATGGTTAAATATGTGCTAGTGACCAATGCTGCCAAATGGCTGTTTATAAAATATTTAGAAAGCAAAAATGACCACAGTTTGGAAAAGCAGACAGCAAAGTTTTGTGTTGGGCATGATCGCAATTCTGTAAAAAACTATCACAAGGAAAAGGAAAACACCGTAGGAGGAAATACCCTGGGTGGAAAGGTTTACATATTTCCATTATCTTCTTTGTTTTACCAAATATCTGTATCTATTAGTTATGACTTGAATAAAGAGAGAACTTATTTTAATAAGATATTGACTCAAACAATTAAGCATTACAATAATGGAATAGATGTATACTCAGGAAAATTATAATATATAGCTAGCTACATTTAGTAACATGCAAATGTCCTCACAGTGAAATTTCATATCAAAAGGTGGAGGGTACTAGGTGCTGTGGCTCATGCTTATAATTCCAGTGCTTAACAGGCTACATCATGAAGATTCCTGCTAATTTGTGGTCAGCCTGGGCTACATCATAACTTCCAGGATAGTCTGACCACAAAGTGAGAACCTATTTCAAAAAAAGAGGGAGAGGGAGAATTATAAATAATGTAGTATAGAATGTGGTTTATTTATACAAATGAATTAAAAGCTTGTATGTATGTGCAAAGTCCTGGAAGGTCAAAGTGCAGTTTCCTGTGAATTTTGTTGGAAATTGTGGTGGTTTGGATTACTATGGTCTCCATGGACTCATATGTTTGAAGATTTGGTCCCCAGATGGTGGAAATGTTTGGGGAAGGATTAGGAGGTATGTCCTCTTAATTGGAGGTGTATCACTAGGGGTGGGTTTTGAGATTTCAAATACCAACACCAGGCCCAATCTCTCTTTCTCTCTCCCCTCTCTCTTCCTTTCTGTATCCTCCCCCGATGTAAAATTTCCCTCTGTATGCTTGGAATATGTTTTATTACCATTGGTTAATAAAGGAGCTGTTTTGGGCCTATAGTAGTACAGAATAGAGCAAGGTGGGAATTCCAAGAAAAGATAGAGGAGAAAAGAAGGCAGAGTCAGGAAGATGCCATGTAGTTGCTGAAGGAGACAGATGCTGGAACCTTACTGGTAAACCATGAGCCTTGTGGTAATACACAGACTAATAGAAATGGGTTAATCTTAAGATGTAAGAGTTAGTTAATAAGAAGCCTAAGCTAATAGAGCAAGCAGTGTTGCAATTAATATAGTTTCTGTGTGATTATTTCGGGTCTGGGCAATTAGGAAACAAACAAGTGGCCTCCACCTACAAAACGGCACCCAACACAGGGAAACTACATCCACATAAAACCTGAGAGAGCTTAAAAAGAAATTCTAGACACAAAAGAACAGAATTTAGCACAGCTTCTTGGTAGCCACATTTTTTTCCCAGGTGGGCTCTGTTTGCTAGCAGTGAGTAGGGGCGCCACAGCTTCTTAAGAGAGGTCTTCCTGACTCAGCATGGGCAGCGAAGGCTGCATGGCTTCTTTAGGGGAGGGCTTCCTGGTTCGTGCTAGTTGCATGAACAGCTCTGGCTCTTTCAGGAGGCTGAGCACTTAAATGGGGTCTGTGAGCAGCGTATTACAAACTGCTAACAGTGACACAGACCCGCTGTGACCCTGGAGCTGGGGCAGTATGCATAGTTCTCAAAGGCAGTGAACATGCCTCCACCACGTTGGACTGGGCGGAGCCAACAGGCAGGGTCATGGATCATGGTGTTGGATAAATGTACATAGGCTTGGGAGAGAAATAGTTACAAATAGTTAAATATATAAAAAATAGTTATAAGAAACGTAAATGTTTTTTTTAAAGTAAAGTCTTTAAAAAGACAGAGTACAAACAGTCATAGATTAAAGGAGTAAAAATATAATAAGACATTTAAAGATGAAATATACACAGAGAGTCTGGATTATGTATATTATTGTGTTTTCTTTGAATTTTTTGACTCTGAATGAGCTAAGAACAGAGATATATTTCATTGTACAGGCTGCTAAGCTAAACCAACACACACACACACACACACACACACACGTATCTCACATACATACACACACACATATACATATTAAAGGTATCTTGACTTCAAAATTTGAGCTAAGGATATGTTACTTTGGAAAAGAGGTTCTGCTTTTGTTTCCACAGAGGATGAGAAGCTGTGGATTCATTCTCCCCGCCTCTTTCTTGTGGATTAGATGTGGGCTCTTAGCTACTGCTCCAGCACCAAGCCTACCTGATGCCATTGCTCCTTGTCATGATGGTCATGGGAACATCATCTGAAACTAAGCAAGCCCCAATTAAGTGTTTTCTTTCATACATTGTCTTGGTCATAGTGTTGCCTCATAGCAACAGGACAGTACTAAGTACTAAGGCAGAAACTAGAGTACTTATCATTTTTCTTTTATGGATTTCAGGGATATGTGACCTGCTAAGCAGAACATACCTTCACAGCACTCAGGATTTTCAAAATATTTAAGGAATACTCCAACAGAAATGTGTATACACAGAACCAACTTAGGAAGCAGACCTGAGACCTGTGAGACTTCCACCTGCAGGATAACTATAATTCTGGATTTGACAGTTTCTATTCCAGGCAGCTTTTGTTTTTATTACATCTGTGTGTATTCCTCGGTACATCATAAAAATATAAACCTGTTCTTATTCTGGGAAGAAGGCATAACATAGCTGTTGGACTCATGAACACACAGCAGCTATGGAAGATCAGGCCCTTTCAACATCTTGTCATGCATGGGAAAGGAGCTACTGGTATGATTTTTAGGGACAGGGAAACATTTTATTCATTAGTGTAGCCATGAATAACTTTCTCATGCTCCAGTAAATAACTCCATATTCATGCTCATGCAGGCAGCCATAACTAATGTTTGTGGGTCACACTCATAGACACATACTGGAATATAGAGGGACTAGTTGGGAAGGCTATCAGTGGAAGGAGACAAGAAGGTGAGTGGCTGTGTACAAAATTCATTATGTGTATTTATGAAATTGTCAAAAAGAAAGAAAGAGGAATGGTTGGATAGATAGATAGATAGATAGATAGATAGATAGATAGATAGATAGATAGATAGATAGATAGATGATGATAGACAGAGATGTGTAGGTAGATCTGGATAGTTGGCCTCAGGAGAATTTTGAAAAATGGGTTAAAGCTACCAGAATCTAAGATGCACGAGAGGAACTGTGACAGCCACAGTACTGCTCATACTCTGTTCTGACAAGGGCAGAACCAGGTGAAGAGCATCTGTGGGTCCTAAGTACAACAGGAGAAGGCTGGCGTTCTCCATCTTTCTGATTATCTATTCCCCACAGCAGAGAAAGAGAAAGAATTCATAGACTCACACGTACATTTATAAAATATTTAAAAAACAGTGTCATATTGCTAGCCACTTATGAATTCAAATTGGTCACATTTTTGTCTTAGTTACTATGATTAAAGATAATGACCAAAGAAACTTATATAAGGAAGCATTTAACTAGGGACTTACTTATACTTTTAAAGGGTTAGTACATAATCAAGCATGGCAGGTAAGCATGGAGCTGGAGCAGTTAACTGAGAGCTAACATCTGATCCACAAGTTGCGGGCAGAGATCAGGTGAGACTGTGCCTGGTTGAAACCTCAAAGCCTACTCCTAGTGACATACCTCCTCCAACAAGGCCATGCCTCCTAACCCTTCCCAAATAGTTCTCTATCAATTAGGGATCAAACATTCAAATCTATGAGCCTATGAGAGCAATTCTCATTCAAACCACGACAGTTGTTAAAACCATATACTATAGGTGATTTAAATTGTGTCAGTTGATAATTAAAACTAATCGTGCCAGGCATGTGTGATACATGCTTTTGATTCCAGAGGCAGAGGCAGAGTTAGGGCAGAGTTTGTAGCTGGCCTGGTGTACACAGCCAGTTTCAAGTCAGCCTATCTCAAACAAAGAAACAAGCACACACAAAACTAACCCTCACAGTAAGAAATGGCAAGACAGCTCAGTGGGCAAAGGTACTTGCTGTCAGCCTGACAACCAGGGTTCAGTTCCCAGACCCACAAATTACCAGATTAGAATCTCAGAATTCCAAACCTTGTCCTGTAGCTTTCATGTGTCCCTTCCTCAATGAATACATGAAATGTAAAAAAAAGGATATTGAAATGTATACAGCATTTAAGTAAAAGAATAATGTGGATGTTTCACTAAAATATATTGCCAAGTATATATTATTCAGCCATAAAAAGAAGGATTTTTAAAAGAGCATGGACGAAACTAGAGACTATCATGTTAAGTGAAATACAGTGGACATAGGCAGACTAATATTGTTTTCTTTAATGTAAAAAACTACTAAGAAAGATCTTAAAGTAGAAGACAGCTTAGTAGAGATTCAGAAGGGTGCTGGTGGAGGGGAGGAAGGAAGAAGGATGGATAGACATGACAGACATATGTACATGTGGAAACATTACAGTGAATCCCATTCAGCTACATAACTAATATATGTTAAAATAGGTGTGAAATTAAAAATACAGCTTTTAATATGTTGATGGAGGATATGAGGCCTATATGGGACTCAGATGACACAGTCCTGATAGTCTAGGTTAGATCTGTTGGCATCATTATACACATCGAACTGTTCCCAAAATTCAGTTTACACAGCAGAACTTACTAGTAAATGTGAGAGGAGGTAGCAGTGACCATGAGACAGAACCAGAGCTGGAACCAGGCAGGTCCCTAAGACAGAATGTGACCTGTCTACATTCACTGTCTTGGAGTGACTACAGTGGACTTGTGTCCAGAGAGTCTGAGCTTGTAGGACTTAGAATAATTTTTCACATTTAATTAGGGTTTGACTTTGACTTAGTCAATCCGTGGCTGGAGAGTTGACAGACCCCAGAGGAGAGCCTACTACTGCCATTCACCTGAATCATTATAGCTTCTTCCGAACTGCTCTCGAAATTCCAGTCCTTATATCCATCTGTAAGTGTGGCTCTGACTTTTCACCAAGGCAGCTTCCTTTTGTAGCAGATGGAGCCTACTTCAGAGAACCAAACCCGGTTAAAACGAGCAAGTGACCATGGGTGCGTGCACAGCACAAAGTCTACCCTTGAGACTCAGCGAACACTGTGGAAAGTGGGTTCTCCTGGGTGGAGAACCCGAGGACAGTGAGGTAAGATAGGTCTTCCTAAAGTCCTGAATAATGACCATATCAGTTGTCATGCCAAAGGGGATATGGGAACTTCACAAGGCCCCACCCTTATGTGAAGAACTACAGGCAGTCAGTGACTGCTGAGGGACAGAGGGACTAGTTTTTTCCAGGGATGATTAACTTTATATGCTATCGAGTCCCAAGAGGTCAGCCCTAAACACACATACAATATGAGTAAAACTAAATGAACTCAGTAAGTTATCTATTTGGATGTGAATGACTACATGCATATGTATACATGTGTGTATGTGTACACACACACACACACACACTACACAATACAAATACAGTTAGAAGAAGAGGTAAGGAAATGAATCCCAAATGGAGCTGTGGGGGAGGTGAGTTGGAGAGGAGAAAATAATACAAGTACTCATGTACTTGTGTATGAAATTCTCAAAAAATTAAAGACTTGACTTTGATATTATATAAAATTAGATATTATGTATTTCCCTCAAAACTCCAGGAAACACTGATACTTTTGCCTTTAAGAAAGATTATGCTAAAGATCAGAAAGTTCTTTTTTTTTTAAGGTAAATGATCTAAGTGCATAATATACCTCAATTATTAAAAACTTTCTAGCTTTGAGACTTCAAAACATTTTCTGCTGCTTAACAAAGATTAATGCAACCCAGAAACTGGCCTTTAATCATACTTACTTGGCCCAGGAGAACTGAACATCACTAAATCTAGTTGGTGCCAAACCCTGTGATAAAGTGGGCCCTAAGAAAGCACTGCTGTTTGTCTGGGTACGGAGAAGAAACACAAATGACTTTCGAACCAATCTGTTCCACGTGAATGCATCTCAATAAGGAAGACAGAGAGCACAATGGGTCCACTTTATACCAGCAGGGCGTCAACTCTTCCTTGTAGCGTAGGCCATGGAGGTGTCTGGGCATGGCCCACACATTCCACATCACTCTTTCTCCACAACAGTGGAGGTCAACACTGCTTAGTCTGGGTGAAAGGCAAACCTGGACATCCTCTGATACAAAGAGGAGAAACCTAAGGTGTGTCCAGCTGATACTATAATTCTGAAGAAGACCCGCCACTGACCATTGTGGAACCCTGCTAACCTAAAGACTTATTCTTTGTGGCACAACTAAGAAAATACATACACGGATACTTCCAAGGAGAGCCAGACAGCCCCAAGAACCAGATTCAGCTTCTGGGCTTTGCATTCTGAGTAGATCCCACTCAAGAAAAAGCTGACAAGGACAGATGATATGCTGGGCCACCATGTAGAGATTACCCTTGCTCATGTTGTCACCTGACTCTACAGGGGGAGTTCGATGACTTGCAAAGGTGGGAGCTGAGAACTGCCTCTGTCAATACTCCCCCCCCCACAACATCACACAGCCCTAGCAGACAGTGCAGAGTGAGCTCAAAGCTGTGGGAACTGCACGAACTGGAGTCAGGCAGGGGAAAGCCACCCCTGCCCCTGATCTCACAAGGACAGTGGCCATGAGTGCAATGATCAGTGACCGAATTGCTACCTGCTTAGATTGGAATGAAAAATCCTCACTCGTTTAGTTTTATCAGCAGCTAGAGACAGTGATATAAAATACAACTTTATACTTAAGTTATTTAACTCTGGTAATTCCTCATGGTCAGCATGTCTGATTAAGTAGTTAGGCATACATAAATGCCAAGCTATAGGTTTTCAGAAGTTTTGTGTCAGGAGAGACAGGAGACCTGAATCTCAGCCTCATCTACACCCACAGAGAACTGAGAGCCATCCCCAGCATCTCTGACAGTCCAGACAATGCTAGGACAGGGACACACAAAGACCTGGGGGTTCACGGCCTTGTCTGCTAGCTGTGTGAGCCTGGGAAAGCCAATGAATTCCTCTGAGCCTTGTTTAAAAAAAAAGAAAAAAAGAAAGAGAGAGAGAAAGAGACAGAGGGAGGGAAGAAGGGAGGAAGGGAGGAAGGAGTGAAAAAAAAGAAAGAGGGGCTGGAGAAATGGCTCAGCGGTTAAGAGCACTGACTGCTCTTCCAGAGGACCCAGGTTCAATTCCCAGCATCTACGTGGCAGCTCACAACTGTCTATAACTTCAGGATCCAACACAGGCAAGAAAAACACTAATGTGTACAAGATAAAAATAAATTATTAAAAAAAGAAAGAATGGATGAAAGAAAGAAAAAAGAAAGAAAGAAAAGGTGCGTGTGTGTGTGTGTGTGTGAGAGAGAGAGAGAGAGAGAGAGATGTTCAGAGCGATCTTTTAAAGTAGATTTGTGACTCATCTAAGAAAAAGTATGATTTCACAAGAAACCAGATCTTTGTAAGTCATCTATGGACTTCTTGTAATACAGAAAGGGTTATGCATGTTTTAACATGGAGGGAGATACATAAAATACATGAAATATCTTATGAAAATAGGTGTAGTATGAGGAGGATTGTGACTCAAGAACACGAAGACCTTGAACTTGCACCCTTTGCAATGAGTGCTGCAGAGAAAGCTCTGGAAGAGTGCTCACCGTGCGCAAAGAGACGAGAGTTCAAGTTCCAGCACCCACACAAAGAGCCAGATGTGTTGGCATGGTAGACTCACTCCAGCCCTGGGAAGGTAGAGGCAGTTCACTGTCCAAGCCAGCCTAGCACAATCTATGAGCCACAGGTCCCAAGGAGATGGCCTGTCTCAACAAATAAGATGGACGGCTTCTTTGGAATAGCACCTAAGTTTGACCTCTGGCCTCTATATGCACCCACTCCCCTACATTCAAACGTGTGCCAGCCCTGAAGACCTGATCACTTGAAAACGATGACACCTCCAGGACTCAGGAGTTTGAACATCTAATTGGGATGTAGCATCCAGTGCCTGTCAATCATGAATTTATGAAGCTAATCACTGCATTTAAAAACTATTGACACTAGTCAAACATTATATAGTTTTAGATGCCATATATATTATTTCCATCATGGTATAAAATGTAGCCAAAGTTTCAAAATATTTCTGTCACATTCACGTGAAATTCTGGAAGCTATTAACTCAGTGCCTAAGCTTTCTCATTTGAGACTTGGCTAAGAAACATATGTGTCATTATATCACAAATCTGTCATTTTTACTATTGTGACAACTGTATTTTATGAATTGGTTTTCTTTGTAATCCTATATATTTTAGTTCATGAATTTAAAAACATTATTTTGGGAAGCAGTCCAAGCATATATTTTTTTTAACAGCTTGCTAAAGGGGTCCAAGGCACAGAGACGGCTAACAGGTCTTACTTCCTCAGATGGAGGTAAAAGCTGTGACATACTGCAAGGACTGATGATACAGCCATGTGCACTGAGTGCCACATGCTCATGGTAGTCAGCGACCAGCCACTGCTGAGAGCACTGGGACAGGGACATAGTCTTCTGTATAATGCACCTCATTCCTTAAACACCACCATTTCAATACAACTCCCAAGGAGTTGAGGTTAGTGTTGCTTCATGGCTCACTGTTCTCTTCTGCTGGCTGTTCTCTTCTGCCTTGGGTGGTGTTTGGGGTGACATGTGTATGTGGAGATCATTTCTTTCTTGGCCCAGACTTCTATAGCTGGAAGCCACCTCCGTTGAGGCCAATGGTGAGTAATTCCAGGGAAGCCTGCTCTGTGGCTGAGGTCAGGAAGGACTCACAGGGACAGAAACTGACTTAGCTCTTCTGCTTGAGTCAATGACCAAGTTCTTGGCTGTGGTGGAGGAAATGAGAGCAAGTTTTTTAGAAGCGGAGACATGGAACTGATCTGAAGCTTGCCTGTGAAAGAGTCTTCAAAGGCAGGGCCAGGCTTTAGGATCAGCATAATGAACCTCAATGTGAGAAAATTAAGTAATGTTTCAAATTGAGTCCCAAATCAACAGTCTCAGCAATATGAGTGCAGTCTGCAAACGGGAATGCACTAGACCTACAGAGGGAAGATTCACGGCTTTCTTAATTAACTCCAAGGTGCTGCACATAAGGGGAAAACGATAAATCAAGTAGATTACTGCCAGCAATCTGAATTTTCAAGTGAAATAAGAGAGGTATAGCACCTTGAGTCATTTTGTAAATGTGTATGGTGGGGGTGGGGGATCGCCAAGGTCATCTCTTATGCTGTAATTTGCCACTCGGTGATTTAGTTTTATACCACATGCCAACTATTTGCCATACACTCCGGTGTGAAACAGTAGGAAACAAAAATGAACAAAACACAAGATAGGAGGGAAACAGAATTCACACACACACACACACACACACACACACACACACACACTGCTATTTCTGCATTTATCTAAAACACATTGCATACCCACTGTGCAATGGCATTCTAAGAACTGAAGATGCAGCTGTCTAAGGGGGAATACAGAAAGCCTCTGACCCTGTGAGGCTCACAAGTTAGAAGGTGAAGCAGGGACTCAACACACCATCACATAAGCCAAGGGGTTTCAGGCAGCAAGAAGTACTATGAAAAATGACCGGGAAAAATGAGGGCTCAGAGCTAGTGGAGAGGAAAACTGGGGATGGCCTGCAGTGTAGGGGATAGCCAACCCAATGCAGAAAGGAAGGAAATACCCAACAATCGACAGTAGAAAGGCAGACTAGACACTGCATACTCACGTCTTAGAATTCAACTTAGGATGCACTAGATATATGTGTACTGGGAGGTTGTTAAAGAACAAAGGGAGGTGTACACATGTGTGCTCTGTGTATGCATCTTCCTTTTCTTGGCCACACCTCAGGCTCCTCCCCAGGGCATCTTGCCTGCAGACATGTCTGCACACAGGGAGAATATTGATAAACCTGAATCACCCCGTGGATTGACATTTACTTACCTTGTGTGGCAAGTTTGGTAGGAGACTGGAAGAAAAGCTATTGTTCTCAAATATATTGTAAACAATTTACACTTTTGTAATATTTAGTGGTCATAGTGAATGATATCAATGCTATGATGCTGGAAAAGAAACTTGATCAAGGGCTTAAGTAATTTCTGGAGGTTGGGGACTCTTCATAAAATAGGTTGCAATGTATCTAGAGGAACAGGATTGTCTAGGTCAGAGCAAAGCAGAAAGGGACCCAAGCAAAAGGCAAAACACCACAGCTTCCATACATGGGGCTAAAAGATGGACCCTTTGATAGCTCTTCTGATGGTAATTACAGATGGTAGAGAGAATGGCAGAAGGGAGGGAGCTTAGGGAATTCTTGGTCAATCCAAAACAGCAGGTTATAAGCAGGGAAGAGTGACAGACAAAGCAGATACAAAATGTTGAAAAATGGGTTGAGGGAAACAAGTAGAAGATGTCTTTCTGTAGTCTAGAAAAACTTGGTGTTTCCTAGACTAATAGGCAGGCAGATACAACTGAACAATAACATCAAGAGGCCATTTTAGAAGGGAAGTGACGTAAAGGGATGGCACTGGGTCAGTGCAGCTGGACAGATGTTTCTGTGGTCACAGAGTGAGGCAGCCAGGAATGAGAACTTGAAAACTGGGACAGAGGGTCAGGGAATCTCTCCGAGTGACAGCTAACTTCATGGGATGCAATTAATACATTTAGGGAAGGAAAATATAGGAGACTAACACAGAGAAAGCCAGAATTCTGGGAACAGAGCTTAGGGGAAAGTCACTTTGTGCCAAAGAGGTAGAAGCAACCAGTCAGAACCAGTTAATGGCCGAAGAAAGAAAAAGAATTTATTATTCATGTCAGGGTTTCAATGTAGCCAGGCTGGCAACAAACTCACTATAGTCAAGGGAAAAAGAAGGGTTTCAAAACCAAAGTAGCCTTATCAGTGTAATCAGGGTAAGGCCTTAAGAAAGATGCCAAGGTACAAATCATAAAAAGACAGAAGTAGGGGAGGAATTCTTAGGATAGAGACTTTACAATAGATGTGACATGATTAACTAAAAGCAGCCAAGGAGAAGGGGTCCGAAGCTTCAGAGAGATGGATGTGGTGTGCTGGCCATGGTGACAGCTTTGAAGAAAACAAGAGGATCAAAGTGCATGGGTGAAAGGTCCAAGTCAATTTAGAGACGAAAGGGGCCCCCGACCAAACACTGGTGAGCTGTGGTCCTATGCTGGTGAGAGGATGGGGAAGTTGTCTGGAGAGTCCCAGCATACTGGGAAATGTTAGGAGCTGAGCTGTGCTCAACTGAGTAAATTTCTGCAGAAAGGAAAAGAATATGGGACAACGTGGAAGGCACAGCTGAGGTTGGACAGCCTGTGCTTACCATGGGGTGAGGCATGATGCCATGTGCTCCTCTGGAGAGAGGTCCATGTGCTGCAGGACAGAGAGATGCAGGTACGTTTTATCTGAGGCTAAGGATTGAAGACACTGAGGGGCAAGTTCATGGGGACAAGGGAATGCATCTAAATAATAAACTCAGAGCTGCTACCCAACAGCCATCCTGACTATGGAGGCACATAGAGGCAGGAAGGGCTGAGATACTAGAATTCTGAGACCAATGTAGCACCAAGTAGGCCACATGAAGGCACAGCATGGAAGAACATCAACAGGGAAAATAGTTTAGGACAGAGTCCTGGGACTGGCAAGGAAAGCAAGAGAAAATCCAGGATTGTTTCTAGATTTATTTTAGCATCAGTGAATTGTTTTGAAAAATAATCCTATCTCAAAAAACTATTAAAAATAATTTTAAAAAGCCACATAGCTTAGAACTGGACTCAAAGATGTGAAGATTAGTGAGAAATACTGAGGAGTAAACACAAGAGAGACTAAAATAAAGTAGCCTGAAGCAAGGTAAATGTGGGAGCAACCTGCTGAGAGCACAGACTGCCCGGAGCTGTCAGCTCTGGGGTCTAGAGGGCCAGGCCTGCCATGTCTATTACCTGCAAAGCTCTGCTGCCTCACCTTTCCCACAGTGTGTTTTCTGCCAGCAACACAACCAAATTTTGTTGGAACAAGCCAGAACACCAGAGGGGGCTCTCTTTTCAGCTTTCCAGGACCCCACAAGAATATATATATATATTCTTCTTGCATAGCACAGTGCACAGGCTGGGTTGGGAAAGAGACATTACAGGGAAAATTTGGCAAGCAGCCATCTCAGCTTTATTTCAGTGGGTGTCCATAAAACACGGGCTAAGAAAATGGTAGCTCAGTGTCTGGCATTTGAGACCTAACAGCATGTAACATGTTTATGGCATGCATTAGGCCACAAACTTCAGTCTGGGGCTGGGGCACACAGCGGAGACTTCGGATCTGTGGAAAGAGGAGGGAGCTAGGAAGGCATGGCTTGTACTGCAGTAAACATGACTGCTCTTAGAAGACCATAAACTGGGGGTTTATGAAGAAAAAAACCTGTGCTCTTAGATTTAAAAATCAAATGCTTCAGTCTTGTTTGTATAAATAAGAGAAGGCTAGTGCAAGCTTTGCTAATTACAGAGTGTTCAACAAGTCTATAACTGATTATAACTTGGCAAAAATTAGTTCAACTGAAAAAGCAAGAGCAAGAGGTGGGAGGGTTAGGTGAGGTTTTGGAGTGAGAAGGGGCAAAAAAAGAGAAAGCTTTCATTAAGCAACTTACATTCTAGTAGAAGGAGAAATCAAAACAAAGAATCCAGACTCATTTTATTTTTATTCAAAAACAAGGTCTTATTCAGTGTGTTTTTATTCTGAATCCTTGAGCACACGGTCATGTTGCTTTCAAGTCCTTTTGTTCAAGCACCATTTAGTCCCCCAGATAGTGCACTACTGAGGTCTGTACCCTTATCTCAGGGAAAACTGCTCATCTAGTGGTTTCTCAGTTGCACACCAGATGCTGTGGCACTGAGCATCACCATGAAGACTGCTGGGTTTTCCTTTAGTAGCTAGTTCAATCTAGGCTGATCAATCTGAACTGACCAAATCAATATTTGATTAGATCAAATTTGTAGAACCCCAACTATATCTGAGAATCATCTAGCTCAGTCTGTCTCCTCTGAGGGTCTTATGGGATCTTGACTTCAAGCACTATTGCTCCTAGAACAAAGTATTTGTTTCTCATTTGAGACCCTTCTGATATTGGTAATATGATTATAGAGTACCAGCATGTTTCCATGCTGATCAGGGTGGGATATGACAAAGTCTTTCTTCCATTCCCCCTCCATAGGGCCTGCTCGCCCTGACCACGTGCAGTGTATTTCCAGCCTGGTGTCATGGAGGACCCTGAGGTGGTTTAAGTGAGAATATCCTGCATAGGTTCAGATGTTTGAATACTTGGTCCCTTGCTGGTGATGCTTTTTGGGTAGGCTTAGAAAGGCTGGCCTTGCTGGAGGAGGTGCGTCACTGGAGGCAGGTTACGAGTTTTCAAAGCCATCCGCCATTTCCACTTCTCTCCTGTCTCTCTCTCCTCTGCCTCTGTCTCTCTCCACTTTGTGTTTTCAGTGAAGAGATGAGCCCTCAACGTCTTGTCCCAACTGCCATTGCTGCCGCCTTTTGCCTCTGCTCTATCCTCTGGAACTCTAAGTCCAAACGAACTCTCTCTTCTGTAAGTTGCCCTGGTCATGGCGGTGGTACTATGGCAACAGTTGGAAAGTAACTAATACATACCCTCATGCGGGTCACTAGAACGCCTGTAGCAGCCCCCTTTCCAGCCATGTTCTCCCCAGCCATACACAAATGCACACACATACAAACGTGCCCACCCAGGAACCACAGCAGTCACAGCAGCCACGGCTCTGTTCTGCTCCGCTCGGGCCTCACCTTCCTAAGTGTCAGGTGGTGGTGATGACCCCTAGAGCTGCCCGTCTTTCAGGGATCAGCTTTGAACTACCTATGGTCTAGAGCCTGAAAACCATTATGTCATATAATTTCTCTAGCTACGTAAGGTGGGACACTCAGTGATAGCCACTGCTTAGTACATTTTTATGTTGTAATTTGGAAGAATACTGAGTTGAAGTTTCCCTCAAAGATTCTTCTATGTACACGGGGAGTTTTTACAGAAGAATTCTTACATTTTTCAGAATTGTTTAATCACTTACTTATTACTCAAGAAAATGTATATATTCTTTCAGTAAAAATCACTGAGGGTCACCAACGGGCCCAGCATTGTCCTGGAGGGTGGGGAATGAAAATGCTCTGGGATTCATGGTGCTTATTTCATGGAGTAAATTACTCTGGCCTCCTCCAAAGCCATACTCTCTCTGCTACCATCTCTTTCATTACTGCCTTGAACAGAGAAAGGACAAAGTCTTTGTTCACACAGCATCACTATGTCATGGGTGCTGACATTTGTTTTATGTGGATCAATCATCTCAGTACAGCAATGAAGGAATTGCTTGGGATGAGGGAAACAGGCAGGGGTGAGCCATCTGCCACATGGCTCATGAACAGCAAACAGAACTCCAAGATAGGCAGCCTGACTCTGCATCATGTCTAGTTGAGAGAAAGGAAAAAACACTTCATGAGGAAAACACGGGTTATTCTCAAGCACAAAAATTAGAAGGCAACTGAGGGAGCATGTTTGGGCATAATTTTGTCTTCCTTTTCTTAATCTGATCATGAGGGGAAAAGGCAGTTCTGCATTTTGAATTACAAAAAAGAACAGAAGCTATTCTGTATAAACCCTTGTTCCTTGGGGAAGTCGAGGAGGGAGGTGGGAGTGATAAACAGTTTAGCCTCTCAAACGATGTTTTCAGAACACGAGTCCCATTAGGCGCCTCAGGCAAAAAGTACCCAAGAACCAAGAATGACAGCATTCCGTTTAGAGCTTGAAAATGGATATCAAGCACAGAGGAAGAGAAAATAATGCACCCTGCTATGCAGAAAACTTCTATCTGAGAAAGGGAATGATTTGCAGTCACCTGGCCTTGAACTTGTGATCCTCCTGCCTCAGCTTCCCAATTGCTGGGGTCACAGGTGTGCAACATCATATCCAGCTCAGAAATCTATTTCCCTTAACCCAAGCACCCCAACATTGAAGCCCAGAGCGTCCTCCTGTGAGTAAACGGCCATGTGGGAGGGCTCTTGAAGCACTCCTGAAATTAATGTCCTAGGAAAAACTGTGATTCAACCTTCAGAGTGAACATTAAAGCAAATTAAAATCATTCTAGAGGTCAAATTGACAGCTCACTGCAGCAAGCAGTGCAGGGAAGTCTTACCAAGAGAACCGGAGCTGTAATACAGACAGATGTTAGACTTTCATTCAGCAGAAAATGATGGGAATGGAGCACATAGCACTAATTCTCAGTCCGGCATGATGAGCCTTTGCATCTTATACCAAATGTTGAATGTATTTGAAAATTAAATGGATTTGAAAATTTCAATTTATATTATCTTGATAAGATATTATTAAGATTTGGAGAGAACACAGAATAATTATCAGCCTTGGCCTTGTACGCTATTATATCTTTAATGCTATCTCCAACACCTATCTCTGGAGAGTCACAAGCGATTACCTTGTAGCCAGGAGTGGTGATGCACACCTTTAATCCCAGCACTTCAGAGGTAGAGGCAGGCAGATTTCTGTGAGTTCAAGGCCAGGCTGGTCTACACAGTAAGTTCCAACAGCCAAAGCTACATAGTGAGGCCCTGTCTCAAAAAAGCCCAAAAGTTACCTTGTCTCCTTAAGGTAGCTACCTGAACTGCTCAGACAATAACCTGAAGAAACATCCAAGAGCAGCACAAGCTTTTCAGCAAGCGTTTGGTCGTTCCTCTGTTTTCCTTAGCAGTTCATCCATCCCAACCTCTTGGGTGAATAATGGTGGAAGATGGTTGCCCGTAGTCTCTCTGTCTGCCCCTTTCCTATTGGCTACAGAGCCAAGGTGTTCATCCCCACTGTAGCTGACAGCTGCTATGCTGGGGTTCACACCTTACACGCCCAGCTCTGACTGTGATGCGGCAGCACCTTGCTGCCTCACTTAGAGGTTTTAGTTTCTACCAGCTCCACCGTTCTCTCTGAGCAAGGTGCTGACATGTGCTTAGACTGGATGTAGTGACTGTTCTATGTTATTTATGTCTTTGACCTCTCTAATTAGGTGTCCTATTGTGTTTGCAACATTATTCTTCAATATTTTCCTCTTTTCTTCCTTTTTTGTCTCTGATATCCCAATAAATCTGACTGTACAATGGTTTGATTCTGGAACCCACTACTCAGGTTTGGATACAAATCCCCCAATGGTACTATCATCTGACTTTAAAAAATTACATTTATGTACTTTCTTAATCATTCATTCCTCTGTGTGTGTGTGTGTGTGTGTGTGTGTGTGTGTGTGTGTGTGTGCCATGTTGCATGTGTGGAGATCAGAGGACAGCCTGGAGAGTCAGTTCTCTTCCTCTACTCTCTGGGTTCTGGGGATTGAATTCACGTCACCAGGCTTAGTAGCGACTTTTACCTGCTTGCTTGTTGATATTCCTAGCTCTTATTTATATTTTTCTTTCTCATTTTCCCATGTGTGCACAGAAAGGTTTTCCAAGGCCTATGTGACATATAGTGTTGTAGTAGGTTAAAGCCAAAATCCCAAAGCTAGGTAGTTCCTATGAAGCAGTTCCTTAGCTAGACTCACTTTCAAGGTAAATACGGACTTTCCCTTCTACCTTTAAAGGTCTATTGTGCTTACCGTATTATGTTAAATGGGTAGAACAATTTAAAATAGGTTAAACGAAGAATAGGTTTTTATATAATTGCTTCTTCTCTGTAAAACAGTACGGAAGGGAAGCTCCATGCTAAGAATCCTAACTCTCTGCTGAGTGACTGGTCAGTGTTATTATTGCAAAAGAAAGTTCCATCTTCAAATCTGAGAAGGTCAAATGTCAGGGTTGAGCCAACTAATATCTGAAAGGAGAAATGCTATTCTCTGTCTCTCTACCAAATGGGGAAACACTATCTTCTGTCTCTCCACCTTCACTAGAACCAGTATTCATTTTCCTTTGAGATCTAAGAAAAAAGGAGCTTCTTATTTGATCAGCATTAATTAGTAACTAATTAACTTATCTGTATGTGTGTTCTTGTTGGTGTGTGTGTGTGTGTGTGTGTGTGTGTGTGTGTGTGTGTGTGTGTCTGTAGTTCAGAGTTCAGCTTTAGGTGTTATTTTCCAGGAGCATTCACCTTGTCTGCAGAGACAGGCTCCCGCTGGTCTGGAACTCACCAATGAGGGCTGGACATTCTCCTTGTTCCACTGGGATACATGGTGCTGGGACTGTGAGTGTGAACTAGCGAGCCTGTTTCCACTGGGACCTAAGTGCTGGGACTGTGAGTGTGAACTAGCGAGCCTGTTTCCACTGGGACCTAAGGCTGGACTGTAAGTCTTCCTGATCATGCTCGCTTCTTTAAAGGAGTTCTAGGGATTGATCAAGTCCTTGTGTTTGCAAGGCATGCATTTATTGATTGGGCCATCTCCGTAACCTTCACCTTTATAATTTATAAAAGATGAAGAATAGTTCTCTCTTGGGTCAGGCATGGTAATACACGTGTGCAATTTCAGCTCCCAATGACAGGGACAGAAAGCCTGCTTTGAGTTCAAGGCCAGTTTGGCTTGGATTTCCAGTTCTAGGGGAAGCATAACAAGATCCTACTTCAAAAACGAAACAAAGCCAAACAAGCAAGCAAACAAAATAAAACCGAGAAACAAAACAACAAAAACAAAGAAAGAAATAAAGAAGTGTGCTTTTCTGTCACAGTCAGGATCCTGCTGCTGAGCCGGCATTTCTCCAACCTTAGAGCTCTCTTTCTCCATCAGCAGCGGCTCTGTGTAACTTCGGCACTATGCTTCTCTTTTCTCCTTAAGGGCCCAAGACTTAAGTTGCTCTTCTTTGCATTATGGCCAGCTTTACAGCTCTCAACTGTTTGGGCCTTCTTTTTGTTCCTCCAGTAGGTTTTTATTCACTCCCAACAAACGAATGTTCAGAGTGTCTACCACTTGAGGAGTACTAAGTCCCCAACACAACACGTCCTCCACAAAAGAGTCTTTTGTTTGGCATTGATAACCAGGCAAGCTTATGGGTATTTTCTTCATAGAAAGGTCACCAGTAAGCTTGCTAGCCTACTAGAAATGTCTGTTCCTTTAGACTAGATCTGTCACCATCTGTACAGTTCCATGAATCTAATCTAGTACAGTTCTATGAATATAACTAAAGATTTTCAGCTCTTTTGCTAAGTACTGGAAATAGCACAGGATCTGTGAAAAACTCAGATATCTTTATTTAATCTGATGCAATTATTAAAGTATTCTAACAACATATTTCAAAAATACTAGAGATATCTTATGCTTCTCCTTGGAAAGCCCGACGAGCAGGAGATCCGAATTTAGAGGCTGTCACTAATAAACTCCTTTGGAAACACGCCTCTTCATAAGTACCTGAAGCTGAGCAGAGGTGACTAACTCACAGCTCTGGCTGGGCAGGAATTAACTGCCTTTCCTAAAATGACACCAACATGAAGAGTGCAGATAATTCACTGGCAGATTTCCTCTCCAGACCATGGTCCACGCTCTGGCACCAAGAGAATGAAAAAGATCTTTGCCTTATGGGAAAGGGACAGCCAGTAGAAACACATCCCTGAATTATGGGCAGAGAGTTCTCATTCTCATTAAAAACTAATTTCGCTCTTACTCTCTCCACTTTGCTTTGAGAGTGTGTATTTTCTTAACCCAAAGGTGACTCTGAGTTCTTGCCCTCAAATTACTGTCTCCTTAATTATTTGAGTTGGCCAAAACACTAAGTCTTCTTTTAGGTTTGATATTTAAGCACAAAACAGTTCTCTAAGGTTAGGCTCTGCATCAATTTAAGTGAAAACTCATGTTGCTCTATACATACGGGGCAGCTGCTGACAGTGTTTCTACTAAAAAGATGAGCTGCTACAAAACGACTTTCTGAAATTAAGTGATTTCAGTTTGTTAGAGTCCAATATAGTCTGATATTCCAACTATGTTTTGAATTCATAAAAAAGGTACCTTTTTACCCCAAGATTTAAAAGGTTCACTCAAACGTAAATCCACTAATCTCTCACACTGCCCCATGAAGTCAAAAGAGCATGTTCTAACCCTGCATACAAAATACTTCCAAAATGAGCTTGTAAATCAGACATATGCACAGTGGGCTACACTCTATATCCCTCAACAGAGAAACAAGAAATCTCCAAGTAGAGGTTTAAAATGATGTAATCTGCACATTTTTAAACTGCAAGCATTTACTGGTGAAAAGATATATCTAATGAGCAACAAAGCAATGCACAGCAGCTGTCCTCTGGAATGGCTTACCTATTAATGTAACTGAGGGCAACATAGGTCGGCTGTTGCAGTTCTTGCTTCTCTAAAACACGTGGATCTGTATCTGCAATAAAACACAATTACTATTTTTTAGGATTTTTTTTTTACATCAGAATATATGAGGCTCCCTAACATAAAGTAACAGAGGTTAAAGAGAGAAAAAGATTAATTTAGAATAGGAAAACTCAGTCCACAAAGCATAATGATTTGTTCATTCATTCATAAAAACAAGATATTGCATTGCTTTTCAAGAAATTCCAAACATCAACAGTGGTAAAACGCCCATCTGTCACACAAGCTCTTGCACAACCCCCTCATAAATACTGGTTTTCACTGCATCCAGTTACAATGCTGGCATGGTTTCCGTGGTTAATCGGCCTAAGAAAGCAAGCCTCTGTTAATTATGCTCACTTCAATACTGGAACAAATTAGTTTACATTGAAAAGCTCCATCAATTTGAAAATCTATGGAGTATTGTTCTTGCTCACTGAACACTTCTGAGTCCAGATTCATATTCTGGAGAGCTCTTCTCCTTTGTGAGTGTATAATAAATTGACTATAGCTTTTCTAGACTTAATCAGAAATTCTTTTAGTGTTTCAGAGTTGACAAACAACACATTCACCGGGGTTCTCCCCTCAAAGAGGCAGAATGTCACACCACAGCAGCACCTCACAATGCTGCATCTCCAGTACAGGCCAGAAATGAGTGCAGTCCTCACACCAGAAGCATAGTCTCAGATTTCACATGTGGAGAAATCATTTCTTAAATATATGCAAAAGAAATGATCACATAACAATATATAGGGCAGGGGAGTCACTGTATATTACTTTCATGAAGAAAGGTTAAAGCATTTCACACTAATTTCTTTTCATTAAAACCTCGTCCACACCATCCCATGATCAGAAGACTCAGCTGCAGGTAGCAGTAACTTCTCTGATGTCACGACAGACATTGTTTCAAGTACCTTTGCAACAAAGTGTTTACTGCATATGGAGGCCCGAGGTACACGACTCCAATGTGCCCTAACAGGTGATGGCAGAGGGAGATCAGGGGTGGCAAAATAATCAGATTAACACTGCTTTTGACTCTCAGACTATACACCTGGGCAGCAGAGCCAGCAGCCTCATTCATTACGTCCAAGTTAAGAATCCCACGTTCACTCTCTCATTTTTCCTGTGCCAAGAATTCCAGGGAACTAACTCTATTCAGAAATCTTCCTTCCTTGGGTCTCTGCCACTGTAAACCCTTGAAAGCTGAATTAGGAACAAGAGACAAAGAGTCTCTGAAAGGCTCCATCAAGCCCAGTCTCAGGGTTTTGGCAGAGCAGATGAGAACAGATCAGTAATTCACATTTCCTCCCCTTCTTAGCCCCAGTTACTTTAACCGCAGCTGAGGCTGTGGTCTGATTGCTGGTTTAGGGATAAACTCAGTGGCTGTCAAGGTACAAGGAAGGCATTCTCAAGGGACATGATTTTCTTTTTTCCTTTTAAATTTTCTCCTCCTCTTTCTTCCCCTCCTGTTTTGTTTTGTTTTGTTTTGTTTTTTTTTTGGACAGGGTTTCTATGTGTAACCCTGGCCATCCTGGAACTACTCTGTAGATCAGGCTGGACTTGAACTCAGAGATCCACCTGCCTCTGCCTCCCAAGTACTGGGATTAAAAGCATGAGGGGGAAATAGTTTTCAAACACAACCCTTAACACTTATCCAAATTTGCTGTAATCTCAGCACATCTTTGCTTTTCTGTGCAGAATGTGCTTCTTGGAGGGGAGTCTCCAGAATCATATTTGAGAGGGGAAAATGTCTTGTCTACATAAACAGCACTGGCATGCTAGACAGGCCGTGGGTGCAGATGGTGACTGATGTGCTAAAGTAGAAGATGAGGTTGGAGACAGAAATTGTGAAAGTAAGAAAGGAAGTTAGAAAAACAAGCAAAAGCAAAAACCCAGTGGATGGTTTCTCAAGTCCCCACCAAGCAATTTGAACTTGGTCCTAGGGATGGAAGGGGGAGCTGCTCTTTTGCGATATATGGTCACACAGAGTTATTTTGAAGTAAATGAGCACTATCAGGAGCTTACAATTTGTGGATCAGTGGGTAAAGAGCCATCTTTCATCTTCTCTTTGCTCTTGTACCTGGCTTCCAATCAAACAGTCTCTCTACACACATCTATCAGCCCTGTTACTACACTGCTATTACTCTCTAAAATTATTCTAAATGTTGCTTTCCCGTTATCCTGATTTTAACTTTTTCTCTTTTATTAGTGTGTGTCTGTGTGTGTGTGCACATGCAGACACACACACATGCATGTGCAGGTATATACATTTATATTATACTTTTATACTTCAAGCTTGAAGGAACTTGGATCTTGAGGTTTCCCTAAAGGCCTGTGTGTTGAAGGTGTGGTCCTTAGTCTGTAGTACAGCTAGAAGGTGGTGAAATCTTTTGGAGGTGGGGTCTAGTGGAAGGAAGTCAGGTCACTGGGGATGATGAGAACCTGTCCTCCTTCCCTAGCTTCCTGGCTGGACGAGGGCAGCACATCCCAATCAGCCACTTGTTCTCAGTATGAGGTTCTGCTGTAGTGGGCCTAAAAGCATGTGACCTGTGAACCACAGGCTGAAGTTCTAGAACTGCGAGTCACAACAAAACTCTTTTCCCAATAAGTTGAGCCTCTCTACTGTTTTGCCATAGCAACACATGAAGGGTCTGCTATCACTCTGAAGAAGGGGTCAAGTATCTTCTACAGCATGCTACAGCTCTCTGATGCTTATCTGAAATGTTGCTATGGACACAGAAACTGCATGGCAATCTTGTCTGACAGAGCATGTTCAACACTGTTTGCAAGGCAAGATTCTGAAATTCTATATTATTTAGCTTCAACATATTCTATAACCTATGTTTGACTTAAGCTTGCATTGCCTTAAGTTATAAGTTGGAAGCAGACTTCTGGAAACTTCCAAATGTCACCTTCTCTGAAACAAAACAACCACTGGAAGCTCCTTAGTGATAAAGCACCCCTGCCCCTTTCTCTAGAATGCATATTCTGGACAAATACCCCCAGGCATCAACCTTCTTTTTAGATTAAATGATTCTTCAAGACAACCTTAATTAGAACAAATATCCACCAAAGTTTTGTGAATGAAGCGATGTACTTGGTGCAAGTCAGGAGATACTAAAACAAGGCTCCTGGAGAGACCACGTCAACGGCTGGTCCCAAATAAGCGACGGTCCTGTCGCTTGCTTGCTGGCTGCTCTGTGGTGATCATGACTTGGTATTTTATGGATTTTAATTATGCTGGTGAGCACTTCACATTCAGTAAATGTATAATAGGCTGCTTTCATTATTTCTCTCTGATAGCAACATACCTTTGCGATGCTACAAGGAAAAGACTCCAGAGGCAGACTGGCTCTGACATGAAGGATGCCTCCCTCGCTCTGCCAGGATGCCAGCGTCTCCTCCACGGGTGATGGAGGCAAAGGAACACCATAACCTAGTACCACTAGTTAGTGCTGAGTACAAATAAAAAGAAACACTTCCTTATCCTATGTGCTGTGCCATGCAGAGATGGTTTTGCACATAGTAAGCCGCCACAATAAGTAATCTAAGAAGAGGCGAAATGGCCGTATTACAGCATCTCCGAGGCACTTCTCTGGCTGATTTGTTCATAGTGCCAATAAAATGAGGATGGGAAATGCTGCTGCAGCTTCTCAGAGATACATTTCACTTTAAAGGGGTCTGTAGATAACACATGTGAATTTTCTAATCCACATGATGCTCCTCAAGCAGGTGATTCGGCAATTTGTACCATGTGGTCACTGTAAAATGATACACAGCTGCACTCCTACTTCTATATGACTGACAAGTGACAGGAAGAGAAACTTACACTTTCTAGTGGGGCAGGGCAGTACCAAACAGAAAAAGACACAGATTACCCTCTCTTCCCTGGAACAGTCCCGCTAAGTCTCTAAAGCAGCAGCCTGTACACAGCTGGCAGCAGGTGTGTGTGGCACCATCTCAGGAGGTACTTACCCTATGGTGAGGACCGGGTACAAAGTGGGAGCTTCTCCTGGTTGTGATCATTAAGGCCATGGACCGAACTGAATCGCTCAGTCCTCATTGTCACAACACTAGCTCCAACTGTTCCTCAACCAATAGGAGCCAATAAAATAAGATCAAATAAAAACGTAAATAAATACTAAAATTAAAACAATATGAGGCTGGGAAGGAACACTTCAACTCCTGTTAATAAGAATAAGAAATGTGATGTGTATGACAGAATATTCAAGGCCACCTTGCTCTGGCCCTGAAGCCCCTGTTCATCTGTTATAGTGACAACCAATGCCTGAGACTTCTAACTTTTTCTAACTTTTCTCATTCTCTTCTTTCCTTTTTTCTTTTTCTTTTTTTTTTTCTTTTGAGGGAAGTCTCACGTGGTCCAGGCTGGAGTCCACTTGCTACGTGGCAGTGGCTGACCTTGGACTCCTGCTTCCACTTTCAGAGTTGAGTGCTGAGATTACAGGTGTGTACTTGCACACTGCCTTTCTGTTTGTTTGCTTTTGTTGTTTGGTATTTTTAATAAATAATCATTCCTAGTGCCATCCCCAAGCCCACAAAGAACACAACAAGACAAAAACTCCACTGGTATTATTTGGTGGGTCAACCAGCACTCAGTAATTACCTCATGGCTTTGGCTATGACATTAGTTACTGTGCCTTGCAGGGATTTTGTACCTAGAATTACTTATAATTTAATAAAGTCAGAAACCAGCTCTGCTGCCTCTCAAGCAAAACTAAGCAAACCTCCCTGGCGAGGTGCTTCTGGTCTGGAGGGAGATCGTCTTCATGTTCTACAGTTTCCAAACACCACTTCCTGCATAAGTGCATCACAACTATGTGTGGGGGAAGGGCGGCAGGCAGGGGCTAAAAGGATGGAGGTGGGAGGGCTGCGGGCTGCAACAGTAGGGGACTCCAGAGAGCCCAGTGCCCACCCAGACGGATAAGTGATTTTGAAGAGTAGGCCCAGAACCCTCACTGTTTTTTTGTAATCTTTTGATGATTCTGATACTAATTAATGGATGTAGCCAGCTTCCATCCTTCCCCTCAGCTGTTAACCTTGCAAAGACAGACATCAGTGTGTTCAGCACACTCTCCCCCAGCATTCTGGGTAGGACCTGTCAATACCCCTCTTCTCCTGCTGGCACCACAGCGAACCCTTTGCTTACCTCAACTCTTCCCATCGGCAGCACTTTGCTCTCCAGTGCCCAACAAATATATGTAGGGGCAGGCAGCTGATTAATTCCGTAATGGGAATATTGAAGAACTTGGGTTAAACAAGCACAGTTGTTTCCTTTACCACTCAGGGCCCCAAGAAAATGTGGTGGTGGGTAGGGGAAAACCACCAAGGGGAGTAAACAGGAGACAGAGGCAGGAGACACGTTATTTCAAACAGTGTCTGGGGACATAACAAAAGAATATGAGAACATAAAGAGACCTGGATAAAGTTACAATCTCCAGAGCCTATAGTGGGGACACAAGAGCCAGGAGCTGAACCTTGCTGAAACCCTGCACTCAAAGATGCCAGCTATAGCATGGAGAAACCTCAGAGCTTAAAACGGAGAACTCTTTAAGTGGTTATGAAGACAAACTAAGCAAGTCATCAAGTGCCTATGGATGGAGGGACAGAGAAGGGGAGACAGCAAGACTAGAAACAGTATCAGAACACTGGCAGCTAGTCAGGACTCTTTTTCTGATTCCATTAAGCAGATGTAGAGAAAAGAGAGCCCATATGTTGACATCTGCTGATTCCCTAATTAAATAATCAGCCTACAGTTACATCCCTAGCCAACAAGTTCCACCTGTGCCTCCACCCACAGGCTTCTGCCAGCACTTCACCACTGAGGTGCCAAGGCCAAGCCAGGGACACTCAGGGAATGATGACTAAGCACTGCAGACTGAGTCTAGACCAAGTGAAAGCCACCAACACAAACACAAAAGGGTGGGAGGGGGAGAGAGGGCCAGGAAAGAAGAAAGGGGTAGGTAGGTATGTGGGAAACCACAAGTCATGGAAGCATGCAGGTCTCTTGGACAAGCTTCCTTAAATGAAGCTGGGACCATCAGGGCTAGAAGAAGAGGCCCCATGTTCTGAGGTTACTGCGCCAGTGTTCGGATCACCAGCAGGTGAAGTCAGTTCACTGCTTGCACCCAGCTGTAACACTGGACTCCACAAAGACTTTATAGCTGTCTTATAAGCCCGGTACATTTTTTGTTGCAACTTGTACTCTATTTTTAAAGACTAAATTTGTTGAACCAACAATTTACCAAGACTGACTTTTAAAATTCATTGCTGGTTTACTTCAGATGCTGAAATAAATATTTCTTGTTGGCACTGAACTTTAAAAAACCATATGAGTGTATGTAACCAGCCTTTGAATGGATCAACTTTTCCTTAGTTTATGGACATGCCATTTGAAACTTTTCCCAGGCCATAATTTCCATTACAGGAAAGTTAGTGCAAATTATACTTGAGACTTTTGCCTTCCCCAATTCACTGGGAAATCCAGATGCAGCTAAGTGTTGCTGTAAACTTTATGAGCTTAATATCTAAAAGTCAGGGACTCTGTTCAACACAAAACCAGCTTCTAGTAAAAAGCATTCATGTTCACATGTGGAGCCTGAGTTTTCTTGCCACCAGTCAATGACTAAACATGACTGAACCAGGAACTCTCTAGAAAATGCTCAGGAAGCTGAGCACAAACACTGCAGCTGCAGCACAGCCTGTGACCAGCATGGCCAAAGGGCTGAGGTTCTGCTGTTCCGCTTCCTAATTCTTCATTCATCCTTCAGAGTCCTATGGTCACCCACTAAGATAGTAACTAGCTAGGAAACTTGGTCTTAGAAGTAAATCTAAGCCAAAGGCTTAGATCGTTAGTGTCCACCATGATGGAGGCTCAATAACTGAATGAGCAACCAGGGTGAGAAGGAAATTTCTTGGGATTCAGAGATAAGCATCAGCCCAGGGAGCTCTAGGCCATATGGGTCAGCACAGACCTAGTGTCAGCTTCTGTGTTCCTGCACAGAGCACATGTTCAAAAGGAGATAAAACACGAGAGGGAGCTGATGGAGCTCACGGTGAGTCATTCACAGGTGAGGGTGGAAAGCTAGTGTGGCTCTAAGTTCAAGGCAGCATGCACTGGGGGAAATCTGTGGGCACTATAAAAGGGCAGTAGGGTTGACCAGACAATACTCATTATTTATAGATTTTTAAACTAGAGATACTTGAGGGGGCGGTTCTGAACTGTGGGCAATCCTCTGTGACAGCAATATCCAGAGATACTGAATGGTGTGTACTAGTGGGTCCCACTGATATCCTACAGTGCACACAATCGGATAACCTCACAACAACAAAACCCACCTGACCTCAAATGTCAGTGCTAGGCCAAGAAATCTTGCCAGAAACCCATGTGATGGCTATGGGTTTTCCGACGGTCTAACTTGAGAGGCTAGAAGGCTGGGCAGCAGGCAGCAGGGCAGTGACACAAAAGTGGTTGGGACCTGGATTTTAGGAGCCCTGGCTTTCTTTGTGGAATCAAAGAAATTGAATTCATTTCCTGAAAGACATCCTGAATACTTGTCATGTGCTCCTTGCTTAGAGGAAATTCTAAGTCAGTAGTTCACAACTGAGCCAGAAAGATGATTGCAACAGCCAATTAACAATAATCCAAGGGCTAGGAAGACAGCTTGGTTGTTAAAGTGCTTGCCCTGCAAGTTTGAGACTTGAGTTAAATACCCAGCACCCACATAAAAATCCTAGGGGTAGCGGATATAGGAAGAATCTGGGGGCTCACTGGTCAACCAGTCTAACTGGTGAGTTCCAGGACAATGACAGGCTTGTCTCAAAGGAGGTGGCTGATGTCCAAGGCTGACCACTGGTCTCCACAGGCTTGTGCACATTACCTACTTATATGTAAAGTTGGTGTACACACACACACACACAAACACACACTACAAAAAAGCCCCCAATACTTCTATATAAACCAGCAAGTATACTAACTGCTTCAGAAATGGGCCATGATTTTTTGCGAGGTTCAGGGCAAGCTTTTGAAATAAAGTTTCTAAGAGTCTGACTAGAAATGGCTTGAGCAGGTGAGCAGAAGGAAGGATAAGGAGAAAGTAACTGGAGTGGCCTGTGGAAAAGGGGCACGGCATGCAGCAGAGCTAGCTTCCTCATGGAAGGGCTGAAAAGCTCTCCGAGAGTCAGCCTTAATTTCACACAGGAAGCTGAGCCACTGGGGGGAAAAGCTAAGATGATTCATGTGGTAGAAAACAGTGAACTGTGGTAGGGAAGGGGTGGGGGGGAATTGATACAAAAGACAAGATTTGGTGAAATACAAGATTTTTCTTATGTGGAGTGAGAGTCTTATTATCAACAATAAAGAACCCCAAACTGGGAAAAACATTTGATATTCCAAGTGAGGTCTGCTTCTCATGTGTGAAAGATGTTGTGCAGAGTCAAAAAGTTGGAGCTTCAGAGAAGGGGGAGGGGATAAAGGGCTCCTGATACAGATAGGAACAGGGCGTGTAAGACTCTCATCATACCACCACACATTCCACAAGGCAGCAGAGCCACCACCGCCTGCGGCACATAGTAACAAGCACTGATTGAAGATGTTGTTAGGAAACCCAGCCAGCGTCAGCTCAGCAGGGATAAGGAAAGGCCTGGGGCACACTGCATTTGAACTCAAGTGACTGGTACATTTCACAACTGAGCATAAAAGGCTGGGGTGGGGTGGGGCGAGTCAAACTGGGGTCCCTAATTCAGTAGTTAGTATACCTCGTATATGAGTCTCCAAGGCTTACTAAGGGAATTGCATTCTTCTTTCAATCTTAGTTCTTACTTAATTATATTTCTGATCGTGAGCCTAGCCCTCAACAGCTGAGCCATCTCTCCAGCCCTTTCTTACTTCTTGGTGGTAAGACAATGTGCCGCTCTTCACAACCAGCTGCCTGTTCTCAGTGTTAGCTGTGTACGTCTTCGGGGTCTTTCTTTTTAATCTCTAAAATATTGCTAAGAACAGTACTTTCATCCTAGAGTGGAAATGAGGAGTAAATTTCTAGAGTGAGATGGAGTCATGCTCATTTTGAAATTAAGACTTGCACAATTGTGAATTGTCTCTCTTTGACACTCAGCAGCATAATGATGCACAGAGAAATTTAAAAGTTATCATGCAAATCATGGGCTGCAAGATGTTGTTCAACAGGCATTTCACTCATTTCTACATCATGATGCTCTGGAACATGGTTGCTTGGTATAAGGACTACATTTCCCTGCATTCCTTGAAACATCGAGTCTGCATTCTGGTTAGTAAGATAAAGCACTTTAAGGAAGTCTCCTGAAAGGTATGTACCTTTCTTTGCATCAGTTTTCCTCTAGGGTGACTGGACGAATGATTGCCACTCCTGAATCAATTTAACATGAGATAATCTCATAAATGAAAGTCATCCTAGGCAGAGCAAGGCTGGAGTGTGTGTGGCTGAGCAAGTGGAGTCCCATCTTTCTGCTAAACTGACCACCTCCAGTCCTTCTGAAACCGGAAGAAATTCTCTTCTATTCAGATATTGCTACTCAATGGCAGTAAAAAAAGCCACACCAAATTTTCAAGCAAACAAACAACAAAACCAATACTCTAAACAACCAGAAATGCTAACTCAAAGTTCTACTGAGAAACATGAAATCTTTTGTGTCTTTGTTTTCCTGGATTAAAAAAAAATTACATTTGATTTTATTATATTAAACTTACAGAACAACAACAAAGCCACAGTAAAGTAACACCCACACTGCCACATCGGATGTGGCTAACGCTACAGTGGGATGGTTAAGGAATGGGAGAAAGAAGAGAGAACCATTATGTCAAATTATGGCTGCTTTGGTTGCTCAAGCCTTTTCCAGTACTGGTTATTAGTGGGCAATAATGAAGCAAATTGCACACGCACATTGCTCCTGAGTTATCAACAATGCGATGAGCAGCAACCTTTGCAGCTGTCAGGATCTTTTCAGGCAGGCAATTAAAGTGAAAAGAGAGAGGGTGCACAATCCCGTCACCCAACACCGTGTGTACCAACACCGCCTACGAACACTGACAAGGAGCGGGCGCGATCTGAATATTTATTAATGCAGATCTGTTCCCATTTGTTCTTCTTCTTTCCTTGTAACCCAAGCTACCCTCACCTGCCAAAAAAGGATTTTTTTTTTCCTCTAAAGGTCAATTCTGACACTGCGAATCACATTTACCTGAAACTTACATACACTGTGACATCTTTCCTAGTTGCATTAAAATAAATTTTCTTTCCCTTTCCCCTTCAGGAAATATAAGTTTAGGACAAGCTTGGATTCCAAAGGAGAAAGAAGTTGAGAATGAAGTAATCCTAACTAGAAAAGCACTGAATGAATAACCAAGTTGAAAGTAACCAAGATTAACCGATGTTTATGGGAAGTCGGATATATATATATATGTCAAGTACTGTGTGCAGGCATTGAAGAACTAACTTTAGCCAAAACAGAAAATAGGTCCTGGCTCTCCAGCAGGCCAGACTCCTTGCAACAGATGTTGTCATCTATAAAACACATACCAGAGAACCCTGTAATCAAGTGATAAAATTGAAAAGCAGAAACAAAAACACACGTAAGTCTTATGTTTTAAGTCAGTTTACAATTTTGTGTTGTGTGCATCCATGGTTATGCAAAGTACACGTGATCCATGGCCACAGGTTGTCCACACTTACTAGGGAAAGGGCCTCAAATTGACTTTAGGAAGATCACAACACTCTATTATAGACTCACTTGCTTTCCTGCTAACAGGAAGGAACTGTTTACTGTTTGGATGACCCCTGGTTAAAACACTGTGAGAACTGCAGTGATGTGTGAGGCAGTCACAGAGGGAGCTGCTCAGCAGAAAACTCCCAGGCAAAGAGCGAGCCTAGGAGCACCCTATGTCGTCAAGCTTGTGGCTGTAGTTATTGCTGTTTCACCACGAGCCTAGAGACCAGTGGTCCTCAACTAGAACTGCACACTAGCATCTCCTGGGTAGCGCCAATGACTCGGAGGGCCTAACCCCACTCCAAACATTCTAGTGTGAAACAAGAAGAGACAGTTACCACTAAAGTCTGTGGAACCCCCCAAAAGGTGAAAGGTTGTCTTTTGATTTCCATATGTATGCTTTCCCTCCACACACTTCACACAGACACACACATACATCACACAGACACAAATACACATCACACATCTCTCTCTCTCTCTCTCTCTCTCACACACACACATACACACACACACACACACACACACACACACACACACAAACACAGACATGCAATATACACTTTAAAAAGGAAAACAAAAAACAAAACAAATAACGCCCCCCCCCCAAAGGACTGCTTGGAAAGTTATCAAATAATAGAAATTGAGTTTTTTTCCCGAACTTAAAAAGCAATTGTGAAACTAGAAACAAATAATTGAGTATGTCGCAAAAGTTTTACAGATAATTCCAGTGCCATGAAATCTTTTGCTTATGTGTGTTTGTGTGCTTGCACATGCGTGTGATTGCATGTAGAGGTCAGAAGTTGATGTAAATGAAGAGATCCTTGCTCTCTCTCCACCTTATTGTAAATATTATTTTGAGATGGCATCTCTCACTGAACCTGGAGCTCCCCAGTACAGCCAGACTGGCTGGCTAGCAAGCCCCAGTGATCCTCTCAAGGAAGCCACAGAATTGTAACTAAACAAAACCAACCAACCAACCAAACAACCAACCAACCAAACAAACAAACAAAGAAAAAACAGCCACAGGCGAAAGAGCTGAACATTTGGATTCAGGATTACACAATGACTACCTCAAAGTCATTAGCTAGATTTACAAGTATGTATTGGTTACAGCTTGATCTGAATAGCTCTGGTTGGCCTCTTATTTGATCACACACATGCTGTCTGTGCCCAGACTGGGGCCGGGAACACAATGCTTAGGCTCACGGGCCTCAGATATGACACAGAGTTTGAGATGCATGGCTCTGGATTCTAAACAGGTTGCATCTATTCTACTTGCTAATGAGTATGGACACATGCTGAGTAAACTCGCTGATGGTATGAATTGGGGCATTGGGGAATCCCTGGTCCTCTCACTTATTTGGAACTTGGCAGACGGCCCCTGACTATCTTGGCTTCTGTAGAAGGACTACACAATTCTAGCCTTTCTGATTCTTTAAAAAATTTTTTTTTTTAAATAGCTTTTCCCTTGGATAGACAACATATTATGGAAGTGACTGGCTTGTTCTGATGCGTGCTAACTTCATGACTAGAGATAGTTTCTGAGGCTGAGCTTTGATCTTCTGACACGGAAGTCAGTGACTCACAGCTTATGAAGTTGTTATGAGGTTATTAAAGGAATTTAAGAGAGATGAGCTATATATTGCACAGAGCACAGGGCTGGTACATGGTAAATACCTAATAAATCTTAACTATTACTATTATTTCAGGCTCTTGGTGCTCGCACTGTGGGATTACAGTTGTGAACAAGCAGTCACTCCTAAGTGGCAGTAACAGTCACTTGGATGCTCTTATCTTCTTCACTGGGTCCTATCTTGTTTGGGTGAAGACAGATCAGCTGCTTTCCATACACAGCCCTCACAGCAGAAATATTCCTTGGAAGAGCAGAGGAGATGGGCAGATGCTGAGCTGTTTGCTGCCCTTTCCCAAAGGGAACACAGTGATCAGAAAACGCCCTATCTTAGGTCTCAAGTGTATTCATCTGGCTTCCAAGAGGAAGCCAGACACAGAGTAAGCAAGATGTGACTGCCTCATTGAAAAAGGTACCAAGTCATGTGGCTAACACAGACAAGAATTATGGGTTAATATAAGTTATAAGAGTTAATAAGAAGCCTGAGCTAATGGGCCAATCAGTTTATAATTAATGTAGACCTCTGTATGTTTATTTGGGACTAAATGGCTTTGGGACCTGGTGGGACAGAAACCTCAGTCAACACCCTCAAGTAGAAATAACTTGAGTCATGGCACTAAACCCTTTTCTGACTGTTTTTGTTTGCTTGTAACAGGCTTTCATATAGCTCTGGCTGACCTTGAACTTGCTATGCAGTCAAGGATGACATTAAACTTTGGATCCTCCTGCTTCTACCTCCCAAACTCTGGGAGACCAAAGCAGGAATAAGAATAATACACTTTGCAAGTTAATGGGAGACCAAGACAGGAACAATAGACTTTGCAAGTTGAGGTCTCTTTGCAATTAGGACAGTTAAGAATAAGTTCTTTGGGGTCACACTGAAGTTAGCTGTCACATCTCCTTAGTCTCCTCCAATAGAGTCCTACTCCACAGTCCTTCATATTTCATGGTTCAGAAGTTTTTGAAGAAAGTGTATGAATGAACTATTTGGTTTCTCTTATATTTTCCCAGGGTTAGACAGTTGTGAATTTTTAAAAAGCCTCTCCCAGGTGTGAATTCTTCTCATTTTCTTCACATGAGGGTATCAACGGTATCAACACATGTTACTACTGGGTGCATCAACCTAGAACACTGCGAAGTGGGGTCGCTTGTGCTTCTTTTTAATAATTACTAAGAAAACCATTCAATTTTAATTTATGTTTGCCTGTTTTCCTGCATGTCTGTCTGTACTACATGAATACAGTACCTACAAAGATCACAGGAGGGCGTCAGATACCCCAGAATTGGAGTCACAGGTGGTTGTGATCTGCCATGTAAGTGCTGGGACTCAAACCAGGTCCTCCGGAAAACCTAAGTCATCTCAGAGACCACTTCCTAAATCTAACCCCTGTAGCACAAACACTGAGAGAAACAATTCATAAATGGAATCTCCAAAACTGAAAAGTTTCTGTAAAGCAAAGGACACGGTCAACAAGACAAAACAGCAGCCTACAGAATGGGAAAAGATCTTCACCAACTCCACATCGGACAGAGGACTGATCTCCAAAATATACAAAGAACTCAAGAAATTGGTCACCAAAAGAACAAATAATCCAATAAAAAAAATGGGGTACAGACCTAAACAGAGAACTCTCAACAAAGGAATCTAAAATGGCTGAAAGACACTTAGGGAAATGTTCAACATCCTTAGCCATCAGAGAAATGCAAATCAAAACAACTCTGAGATTCCATCTTATACCTGTTAAGAATGGCCAAGATCAAAAACACTGATGACAACTTATGCTGGAGAGGATGTGGGGTAAAGGTAACACTTCTGCATTGCTGGTGGGAATGCAAGCTGGTTCAACCCCTTTGGAAGTCAGTGTGGCGATTTCTCAGAAAATGAGGAAACAACCTTCCTCAAGACCCAACAATACCACTTTTGGGTATATACTGAAAGAATGCTCAATCATACCACAAGGACATGTGCTCAGATATGTTCATAGCAGCATTGTTTGTCATAGCCAGAACCTGGAAACAATCTAAATGCCCCTCGACCAAAGAATGGATGAAGAAAATGTGGTACATTTACACAATGGAGTACTACACAGCAGAGAAAAAAATGATGACATCTTGAAATTTGCAAGCAAATGGATGGATCTAGAAGACATATTGAGTGAGGTAACCCAGACCCAGAAAGGCAAATATCATAAGTGGTTTTTAGACATAAAGCAAAGAAAACCAGCGTACAAATCACAATTCCAGAGAACCTAGGCAATAATGAGGACCCTAAGAGAGACTTACATGATATAATCTACATGGGAAGTAGAAAAAGACAAGATCACTTGAGTAAATTGGGAACATAGGTATCATGGGAAAGGATTGAAGGCGAGGGGAGAGGAAGGGAGAGGAGCAGAAAAAAATATATAACTCAATAAAATCAATAAAAAAATTAATAAATTCTCGTTTGTCCTGTTTATTTGCCCAATCTGAACCAGATGTGATTGATCACATGTGGGCAGGAGGTACGCAGGCAGGAAGTATGTCAGTATATATACTTGCTCCTGACTGGATCTGATGGGAGATACCATGGCTATGTGGTTTTGCCTTTTTAAGCCCCTGCAGAACTTGACTCCTGGCTATGTCCTGGGGACCCAGGTGGACCGTACCAGAGTCCATCATTCTGACCAGTATTTAAGTAAGACTTGCTTCAAATTTGGCTCAAAACTGTGGAACTGGTTTTCCTCTTGAGAATCTCAGGATTAACAACAACAGGCTTGTGCTAGCAGGCTCAGCAGAGCCCGGAGTCCTGCGCTACCACTCAGCGTTATTACTCTAAACTGTCAAGTGGTCTTTCCTTTCCTGCTTGAAAAGGTGATTTTATCTCTTGCACAAAAGAAAATGAATTCTTACAGTCAAATTAAAATAAACAGCAGATAACCATTAGTATGTAAAGGTTGTTTTTCTTCCTGTCTGCTCTATATCACTTCACACATTTCAGAGCACCGCGAGCATTCCCTAGGCATTCTTCCGCCTTGTGTATCAGTCCATTAAACATTACCTAACCATGGGGACTAGAACCAGAGGACTGGTGGCTTCACAAAAGGCACAAAAGGCCCCATCTTTCTAAGAACATGTTATGTTGCTGACTGTCAATGTCTGTGTAGGAAGGTGAATTGTTCTTGGGGCTGGCTGGCTTTGATTTTTATCACCACAGTGTCAGGAATGAGCAGAAGTATATAAGATGACCAAAAGAATGAAATATATAAATTGTGGTAAATCATTTCTTTCCTTAGCAGTTTTGGGCTCCTAGCAAAACAGAGAGAAAAGAACAGAGACCTATCATACCCTACTCCCTCTCCCCGACAAGGAGAGCCATCATTAATATTTTCCCACTAGGTTGGTTTTTCCACAACAAGGTGCTTCATGGAATTCTTTGGAAGACATAAAACATGAGACATAAAAGGATCCATGACAGGGGTTTAAAGATCCTGAGCATCCATGTCTCTTACAAATCTCTTCTGCCAGTGAAGGGGGGGGGGGGTGTGCTAGTTCTGGCTCTACCTATATTTCATTGGTTAGCAAGTTAACGGCATTACCTGTAAAAGGGAGAGGTGACAAATGCCATCCCTTCTCACAACCCAGAGGCCAGAATCTCACATAAACAGCACTCCACCTCTTGCTGCCCAGATAAGGTGGTCTCCCAGTTTTTATCCTCCAACAGGAGTCATCCATACTGCCATGAGGTCACCAGTAAGACTTTCTGGCAAGTCACCTGCACGAAGACAAAGCTTACCCTATATACAAGTACGGAGACCAGAATTAACCACCTGAAGGTCTTCGATTTCATTTCCCTTCGCATTTGAGGAGTTTATGTAGAGCATGCGCATACACCTGGGTCAAGATCTCCCCTCTGGAAGTGCTGACCTTCCTCTCTGTGACTTCAGCCAAGGTTACTGTTCTCACTCACAAGGAACGCTGCCATCAACTAACATGCTTTCTACATAGAAGGAAAGCCATTCAATTTATAAACCAAGGCACATTTAAATGATTTTTATCACACATTTAAACACGATGTGAAGGTTCTGTGTCATGTCTGAGTAAAATTGACATTATCAAAGTGATCACAAGACCTCGGTTCCTCAGGGGGGCTCACAGGACTTTGGGGATTTGTTAACTTCACTATCAGTAGAGTTCAGAAAATGGAAGCCAGAGATGCTAACAGATTTTCTAGGCGTTCTTAAGATGAGATTTAATAGTCTAGATATGGCCCCAGTGTCATAAGATATTGAATCATCCTGTGTGTGTGGGGGGGGCGCAGCTGGCTTTAAAAAAAGGCAGAGATAGGATATCTAGATAGGGATAGACTACAATGTTTAAAAACATTAGCTGCAGAATGTCTGTAAACTCTCTGCCAGCACTGACTCCTCCCTCAGCTCACCTTCCTTTCATCCAATGGGCTAAATCTATTTCTCAACATTGCACCGCAAACTACGAGATACACATTTTAGATTATAACTAGTGCACTAATCTCCCACACACAAATATAAGTTTTAGAAAACATTGTTTAATTTACTAACATGTAATGTACCTTGATTAATAAATTTCATTTCTTAAAATATTAGGACAGTAGATAAAATTGATCTCACGACATACTAATAAGTCTTAACTGGATGTTTACGAATACAAATCTTGCTAAATTACCAATCAATAATGTCAATCATTAAGCCCTCCTTTATTATTTACATGATAACATAATCTTAGGTAGAATACAAAATACTCACAATTTGGCTGCACAATCAAGTCCTCCAAGTATGTTTCTCAGTTGTTTTCCCTCAGTGCCTCGGTCCCAGCGGCTCTTACTATCCCTGTCTTCTGTACACCTCTTGCTTGCTCACTATACTTCCTGTTCACACTAGCCTGCTTGTTCTTCTCTGCCTTGTTCTGAACCCCATGCTCTGTCCTGGGGGGGTTTCCATTAGAGGCACCAGCATGGAATATCAGTGTGAAAGGAGTGGGCAGGTGGGTTTCTGTTCTATCCTTCCCCATCAGGTGTGGTCTGGGGTAGTGGCTGTGACTGTCTATCTGTAGGCACAGTTATGGCAGTGACCCCTTCTCTGAGCTGCCATTCTCTCCAGGCACTGGTCACAGTCTCACTTGTTTCTTCAGCATCTTGTTCTTGCTCCGTTCTGGTACTTCAGGCTCCTTTCGCCTCCCATGTACCCATCCTTAAGTCTCTTCTGCTGCTGGATGACACACGTTTGTGATACACACTGCTTCACTATCTGAAAGCCCTCACCCACTTCTCTAAGCCCATCCCTAGATTCATCCTCTAAGGTCCCCTGCAGTGCACTTTGGAACCTGTCTTAGTGCACCCATTAAGCAAAGAGACGAATTACATTGTAGTGTTACTGTTCACAACAGACTCAACCTCTCCAAAAAAACAGCTCCCGACTTCCCTCTTGTCCCTAGCACTTAGCACAGAGATGTCAAGTAATTATGATTACAGAACAAGCCAAGGAATGAATGGTAACAGGACTTAATTACTGAGTGCAACACAGTTATATTAAGTATTTCCTGACAAGACTGTTCACAGAGCTACTGTGCCCCCATTCTGGGATGATTTAGTGTCAATGCAGCTGCTGGGATCCAGCTGGAGACAAATGCTGATTACGGCAGTGAACCAGCTAGGTAGGTCTTCCCTAACTAGTTCCCCACAAGCCCACATCACCTGGCAGGGTGTTTTCTGCTTATTATGCTAATTAGATTTTACTTGAAAGATGTAATTATTGCTGCAACCCAAGGAAATAATTAATGGCCAACTTTAGTGGGCAAAATATTCATTAATCAAGTCAATAGACAAGAGACCTACAGAGTTTAGGGGGAAAACGTCCTTAGAGAGGAGAAAAAAAAAAGATAATCACCTAGAGTGTTCTCCCTTCCATAAATGTGGGTTAAATCTATTCAATTATAGGATCTTGAAAGTTGACATTTCAGATTTAGTCCTATGCATCCTAAAGAAGTCTAGGTTTAAACATGTGGGCTTCAAGTTACATTGTACAGCAGGATTACTAATTTTAAATCTCTGTATGTAAAAATGAACATGGTTGGATGTGTGTGGAGGCCAAATGTCAACCTAGAGTATTATTCTTCAACTACCAAGATTTGTTGTTTGTTTGTTTGTTTGTTTTTTTCAAGGGATTGTCTCTTGCTGGCCCAGACCTCATCACTTAGCTAGCCTGGGGTGATTGGCCTGCAAGCCCTTGGGATCTGTGGGTCTCTATTGTCCCAGCACCCACCCTCATGCCTAGATTTTTTTTATGTGGGTTGTGGGTATCAAACTTAGGTTCTCCTGATTGCAAGGCAAACACTTTACTGATTAAACTGTTTCCCTAGTCCTATGTAACAATATTAAACAAAGTTATGTAGTGATCACAAAGAGATAACACTGGTCTCATAATCGGTCTCTTTGAAAATGCTTAATCACTCAAGGACTTCTGACCATCACAGACATCAGCTGCTGCTCTTACATTAAAGGACGGGAGAAGAAAGCAGTCGTAAGATCAACTCAGGTTGGTCACTGTGCTTTATAAAGACCCAGCTTTTCAAATCCAAGGGAAGATGCTCTCTAGCACCTTGGTAGAGAGCTTTTGGAACATGAAAAACAAAGACGCTCCAGAGATAAGATTAAACCTACACACTTACTAATAAAAGGTATATTAATCCTAAAGAGCACTGCATCTCAAATAAACAAAAACCATAAACCAAGGCAACTCTGACCTGTCCCTCCACAGCCCTTTAATAATATTCATGCCCTCGGATTTACAGTACTGTACATTAGCTTGTATGCCTCTTTGCTACATTATAGGGATTTAGAGACAGGAGATGGGCCACAGTAGGCAGCATATAATAACTGACAGTCAACTTAAGACCCCAAAAAATTCTATTTTAAAATTTTCTTTTAATTTTAAACGCTAACAACCATATTCTAGCTTCTACTTGCCCATAAAGCTGTTTCACATTCCAGAAAAAAATGTTTTAAATATTGTTTAGCATCCAGATCTTAATGGTCTAGATGTTGAAATACTTTTCACTCAGAGTAATGATCTCCAGGAGTAAAAATAATATAATTATAACAGAATGACTTGGTCAGCTAAATCACAACCAGAAATGCATGGGTATGTATTTCATTCATGTGCCAAGAAAATCTTCATTCTGGACCATCAGCATAGCACTAAATTTTGATCAGTCGTTGAAAACAGTCCTTTCTATTTCTGGCATATGCCATGACAACAGGGCATAGCAATTGGCAAAGACAGCTAATATTTCACATTAAACCTCCACACCTGACCTTAAGAGTCCAAGATAGAGAGACTCACGAATAAGGAATTGTTTGTTACATAAACAGTTCTTTTCTTAGAAAAACAACACATGCACACACACACACGAACACACACACACACGAACACACACACACACAAACACACACACACACGAACACATACACACACGAACATACACACACACACACACACACACACACACACACACACACACAAAACCACCAGGAAAATCCCTCTCAGTCAAAGCATGGAAGGAAGGTCTTACTTTCTTGTGGTGGAAATGTATTATTGGTAATACATTTGCAAGGTGTGGGCAGCACAGACCTAAAAGAGGGAAGTGGGTTCTCCAGGTGGCTCTGGTCTGAAAGATCAAGCAAGCCACCATGAGTACTTTCAGTGGAGAACTCTGGGGTTCAAAGGCATTGTGGGGTACTTGGCTGTGCCTTTGAAAGGTCAGCCCAGGGAGAGAGGCTGAATAGTGCATGTGGAAGCAAGCACATCTCCTCGTGTTCTCTACACCACTTGTTTTGAAACTATACATGAATCCACATTTAGATCATGTTTTATCTTCCTGTTAGTCTTTCCTTAAATGACACTTGGAGAGAAGTTTTGCAAGCACTTCCTTTATGTTAACCCAAATTTCCATAGAGTGACTATCCTTCTGCTCCCCAGTGTGCCCCGTCTTGGTGCTGTCCACATCGCCTGAAAACGCTAGAGTCTACCGTGGCTCCCATGCTACCAGTGAGTCCCGGCTCCAGAATCTGGTAACATTCTTGCACTTCAACAGGACCCTAGCTACTGTAACTGAGCACGGATGAAAGCACTGTCAAGAGAAGCACTTTCGAGGAGTTCACCCCAGGTGATTTTAGCATGGGGCGAGGTCTGAGAGCCACTGTGTGTCGCTGGTCAGGAGAAGCCTCATGGCTGCTCTCTTCTGAAACCAGCACAAGCCTGCTACACAAACAGAAGGTCATTCAGGAAGGGTCATGTACTAGAATATTAAAGAGCATCTCAAGCCCTGCCTGCAGGAGCTGGTTCAGCTGCAGGGGAGAGGGGTAGCCCAGGGTTTCTGATGTGCCCTTCTGGGTACAGCAGGCATCTATAGTTCAAACAAGATTGCAGCGACTCTGATCCTGCTGATCTTAGGAGCATCTTCCAGAATCACTGCACTTAATGACCAAAGCAGCCCGATAATCTTGGATTAGGTACACAGTATCACGGGGTAACCTCGGATTAGGTACACAGTATCATGGGGTAACCTCGGATTAGGTACACAGTATCATGGGGTAACCTCGGATTAGGTACACAGTATCATGGGGTAACCTCGGATTAGGTACACAGTATCATGGGGTAACCTCGGATTAGGTACACAGTATCACGGGGTAACCTTGGATTAGGTACACAGTATCATGGGGTAACCTCGGATTAGGTACACAGTATCATGGGGTGACCTCGGATTAGGTACACAGTATCATGGGGTAACCTCGGATTAGGTACACAGTATCACGGGGTAACCTTGGATTAGGTACACAGTATCATGAGGTAACCTCGGATTAGGTACACAGTATCATGGGGTGACTGGTAGCTACAGGCTTCTCTGCTGCAGGGGCCAAGGACAGATATACTATCAGGAGCATTAAGAACGGACTGATGGCCCTGGTCTTTAATCCTATCTGAGTGTGGGTCACAGTGAGATAAGGAACCTTCTCCCACGGGACTCCACGTCAGTCAGCAATCCTTAATTTTTATTGCATTCATATCTGAATCACCAATTGGGTATTCTTTATTTTAGAGACTCAAGGTGTGGCTAGCAAGAACAACAAACTACCATTACTATTTTTAATAAAAATCACAGCAAATTTTCCTAGCAATGGGCCCAAGATCAATTTTTCTAAAGGCAACTAGTGGCAGACCCGGGCTGGAAACCAACCCATGGCTGCTTGTTAAATTAACTCAAGCAGGGGATCCTACAGCTGTAAAAACAGTGGTTTAAACTCCACGCTGCTAACAGCCACCCAGATAGATGCTATGCTTAAGTTCTAAATGCACACATTCTTCAACTACTGTCAGCTAAGAGACATAGAAAGGAATAAAGAAAAGGCCAAGGGCATCAGCTTTTCTCAGGAGGCTACTGGCTTCTGGTTCCCAGTAACCTCCAAGTGTATAAACCACTGACCAGGGACTCACAGGGAGTCACGACCTGGGCAGTGCCGCTTGCTCCACTGCTGGAGATCTGTCCCATGAACGCCAGCCAGCAGTGACAAATTAAGGTGTCAGAAAACTTAGTACTTCTGGGTTGCCTGATGGTTAATCTTTGAGGAGTTTCTGGAGTAGAAGTAAACAGGAAATTGTGGCCTCTGAAAAGGTTCTCTGTTCTAGGAAGGCAGCAGCATGAAGGTGGTGAGGTCGTTCACGGGACAGTCACACACCTAACCTCTATACACAGAGCGACACACATGCTCGCTGGGGCGGCAGCCACTCCTAGTCCCTCACAAGCAGGAAGGTGTCTGTGTCAGGGTGGGAGCATTGCAACCTACAGCTTTCTAAGGCCCACATTTAGAGTCCCAAGAGTTACTGACAGTCTCTCTCAGAGTCCATAGAGCACTTTGGCATAGATTTTTCTGGGGGATTCCAAGAACCATGTGGGAAAGAGAGTAAGTTTTTGTTTTTGTTTTTTTAATCTTGAAAATTAAGGAACTGAATTTACACAGCCAAGAAGCCATTGGGAAAACTGGCTAAATGTAACAGGTCATCAAAAAAGGGACATCAGGTCAAAACTGTGGCAACCAAATAAAGCATGAAGTCTGGTTAAGAATACATCAATATGCTAATATAATCAAGATGTTAGTAATACGAAAAAACTGGGACTGGGAATACTAAATAGTTCTGTATTTTTCTCTGCAAACTTAAAACTAAAAAAAAGTTGTTTAAAATATTAGAGAACAGATGATGCTCAGAGCCAATAAAAGAGGGAAGTCATAGATGCATTGTTTTCGGTATGTGTAAGATATTTTTAGAAGTGTTTGTAATTGAACTATTTTAGGCTTTGAAGCTATAAAAATACTCTACACACACACATACACTTAAATCCTTTTTCTAAGAGAAGAGGAGGGTTTGTGTGGAGAAAAATGCTATGTTCATAAAAATGGGCCTGAACTATACTTCAGCAACCTTTGCTATGGTAGGAGCCACTGTGCTCCTGACCGATGAGCCCTGAAGAGGATGGCCTTGGTCCATTCACCTCCACGAACCCAGGTCCTGCCTCTCCTTGACATGCACTGATGTCTCCATATTCTCCTGTGAGGACATTTGTTCCTATGAGGCCTGCATCCCAACAAGGTCTCTTCCAATGGTGGGTGGCAGAACCCTTCATACACCAATGGCATCTGAACAAGGGTCATAGAGTCTTTGCGCTCCACACCCATGAACTGCAAGGTGAAAAACTACTCCAACCTTAAAGCCAAGCCGTTTAGCCATTGACCTATGTCGGTCCTTTGCTGAAGTCTAGATGGTCTTAAATCAGTGAGAAATCTCCCAACTTTTCATTTAGCAGCAGGGACTCACAGTTGTAATTCCAGCCTTTGGGAGGTGGAGGCAGGAGAATCACGATTTCAAGACCATACTGTGGGCCCATATTTCTTATTGGTGTAGCAGCCAGGCTCTGAAGCCATTGGGCTCATTCGAAGTGATCACTTAGCCCTGCAGACAGGATGTCTCTCTCTGCCTGACAAAGGTCAGGATGTCGGCTGCTCCCTTTCTTTGTAATTTAGAGGATACCTTATAGAGATGTTAATTCAAGCCTAGTGACAGCAAGCATACTCAGCAGACAGGTAGATGCGGAAGTGACAAAAGGCCATTCACCTGGTTGCCTAGGTGACAGAATGATGATGTGTTTTCCCGCCCAGTTTATGTATTGGTATAAAAGATGTTTGGAGAATAAACGGGAGATCTTGAGAAGAGATCTTCAGGTGAGATCTTCAGGAGGAAGAAGCCTGAGATGCCCCTTTCTGTAATAATGGTGTAAGTTGTGTCTGGTTATTCCTTGCACCTCCATACCAATCCAGTTAGGGAAAATAAATATCTGTGTTGGAGCCACATGGATTCCAACACCATACCCAGCTACAGGAGACCCTGTTGCCAGTCAGCCAGCCACCCTACCTTTCACCTTCCTGAGCAGCTCTGAGGCTAGCAGGAGCTCACATCTAGTCATTCGCACGCTGCTTTCTTAATTTTCCATCATCCCCAGGAGTTAAAAATATGTAGGAGCCTGGAGATTCTGGGGGAAGGAGGGCTCAGAGGCCAGGACAATCCATGAACTGAATTCAGATCCCTGGAATAGTGGGGCATTCATTGCTGCCCACAAGGTTGGCTCCTGAGGTTGGCTGCTTTTGCTCTGCTGTTTTTATGCCAATACTAAGAAATGTGTATGGAGGGCAGTCTTCTCTCAACACCTTCACCCTGGCACTCACTCAGACCAAAGGGAAGAGGACTGCAGAGAGGAGCCAATGGACAGCACTTTGAAGTTCAAGACACAAACTCTAAAGGTTACTGATTTGCTTTCTGCACCAAACATACCCACCTCACATGTCTGGTGGTTGCTCTTGCACACTGATACCTCATTTTCTACTGCTCTCCTTTCGCCTTCAAAGGACTCAAACTTACCCCTTCCCTGACAAGCCCATCAAGGTGCCAAATGAAGCCCCAAGGGAGCTCTGTTTTCTTCTGTATTGTTCATCGTCTCATTCAAACACGATTTATGGAGCATTCACTATGTGCCACATAGTCTTCCAAGCACTAGAAACACAATAGTGAACTAAAAGGAGAAAATCTCTTCTGTTGGAGGCGTGCATTCCAGTAGGGATAACTCCATGGGCACAAATGTAAGTATCTCCTACTGAACATAGTATGTCAGGTGGTGTCTTCTAGGAAGAAAATAGAACACAAGAAGGGGACACAGAGACAGATGGCAGCTGGCATCATGCACTACTTCAGCTAATGCCTCCATGCTGCCTCTTTAGCTGGATACTTTATTGTTTCTTGAAGGACACGGGTACTTTAGAATTCTTCTAGTGCAGACTTCTGAACACAGTAGGTGACCTACCAGTTCCGTTGTATGAAAGAACTTATGTAATTATTACAGCTGATTCACATTTTAGGACCCTGGACCTCTGGAGGACAAGAGAGATGGATCAGTCTACATTGGTGAGCTGTTTCTGTTCCATCCCATATCACTTTACCAGAGAGCTGTGTCCTGAGCACAGCTGGTGTTACCAGAGCACTGGGTGTAACACCAACCAAATGCAGGAAAGGAGTCAGTGCTGAGGCTTGGATATTGCCTGAGTATGTCTCTAAGGAATGCGTGGTCCTTGGGATGGGACCATTGGGCAGTGTTGTATGCTTGTAAGAGGTAGAGTCCAGTGGAAGTCATTTGGTCATTGCGGTATTATCCACCTGGGGATGAAGATTGTTCTTTTAGAAGCTCAAGTCATTCTTCAGAGAGCTGACTCCAAACGTTCTCTGGGTTTGTGTCTTGAGAGTCAGTCTCCCACTCCCCCAGACACATACCATCCACCTTCACTGTTCCACTCGAGCCCCGCTAGTGCTGTCTGGACATCCAGAGCTATGCACTCAAGAAACATTTTTCTTCGTAAAGTTTTAGTTAGCTTTGAGTGATTAGGGACAGAAAGGCAGTTAACCCAAGAAGAAGCCAGCTGGGTAGAGAGCAAGACAAAGGCCTCAGGGTGAAAATGTGCTGAGTGCACAAAAGAACTACGCCCTCTAAGGCTGGGAGAAGCTTGAGCTGGTTCTCAGGGCTGTGACCAGGGAGTTTTACTCTAAGGCAATGGGAAACCATGGTTGCTACTAAGCAGGAGAGAATGAGATTGACATTTCAAGATCACTCTAACAACAAGGCAGCTCCAGAGTCACTGATCACATGCTGCAGTTAAATCGTCTGTCCTAGAACAGGATTAAAAACTGTAGTCACCCTACATGTAGCCCGTTATAATTACTGGGATTCAGGTTCTAGTATCATTGATAGTCCCAGAGCCAGTCAGTCTCTAAACCACATACAGCAAAAGCTGGATTCAGTATATCATATAGGATAAAACTAAGGTTTCCCTGCATCTTAATTATGACAAAGTTCTAGTAAGGGAGAAGAGAAAGTGCAATAAACTTCTCTCCGAGATGTCTCCTCCATTTCACAGGTGCTGTGAAGGCAATTCCACCACGGTCCTGTTAGAATCTGTCGTCTCTTGAAAGGGATAAAAAGGGTTAGTTACGGCTGGTGGTACTGAGATACTGAGAGTCTTATTCTCAAAGAAGCTTGCCAGAGTTCCCTTGGCAGGGCTCCAGGTTACATAACCCTGTTTCCCTAACCTCTCCTCCCGTCTTGTTTTTCAAATGTGCAGTCATCCTTGTGGCTCCTCGGCAGATGTCCGCCAAGTTCCTCACACAGACACAGTACTTCTAAAGTCATATTCCAGAAGCCTCTGCTATGTACCCTCCCAAATCTTTCCGTAAGCCTCAATCCACTCTCTGCCTCTATGCCAGGCACTGGACAACCGCAGAGGATCAGAGGAATCTGGGTAGCCTGTCCCCTTGGCCAAGCCATTTAAGATAGGATTAGCATAATCTTACCATCGCTGTGCTTCCCAGGCAAAAGGGAGGCAAGGTTTGTGGGCTTGGATTGTATCATCTCCTCACATCTCATGCAGAACCATGGGAAGGCAGGGAGAAGTGTGCTTAGCAACAGATATTCAGTAGCTGTACAGAAGGCTGATCTAACCAAGAGCTCCTACGGAGCCTTCTGTCTACCTACAGTCTCTCCACCCATGTCTCCCACCACCCTACATCTACCTGGATGTGAATGCCCTGACATCCCTATCCCCCACCCCTGCACCAAGGACTTCATTTAGTCTCTTGTAGGAAGAGAATAAACAGGTCAATGTGTTATTTATAACATGGTATCTCCACTAAAACCAGAACTGTCATTCAACAAATGTGTTGAACAAATGCCTGATTGGATTTTGTTTTATTGTTGTCTGTTAGTTTGCGGTACATTCTTACTCTGTAGTAAAGGCTGACCTAGAACTTATAAGTAGACTCGGCTGGCTCTGAACTTGCAGCAATCTGACTGACTGAGTGCTGGAACAACTGGCATGAACCCAGCTCTGGGGTGGATTCTTAAGACTCCCTGTGGTTTGTTTTATAATATGGATATTGAACAACAGTAATATGGCCAGGCTTTGGTAGATACCATCAGCTTTTTGAAAAGAGACAAGTTCAAATCCAGGCTCTGGCACTGCTTTATTAGTTAACTGTGAGAAGATGGTTCATCCCTCTACAGAGGAAAAGTAGTTCCAACTGAGCTACATCTCTCAGAGTAAAAGGACTTTGTGGCTACCGCCCACGAAGCCTCTGCGAGTACACACTCTTTTCCTGAAGTACCATGCCCCTTGGCTTGGCTGGTGTGAGTTTCAGGTTTCTATGTCTGCGGGTTAAACTAAGGAGAAGAGGGAGGGAAGAGAAGAGGACGAGAGCCTACTGGGGGTGGGGCAAGGTTAGTCACAGCAGATATCATTTTCCCCATTCTATCAATACCTTCCTTGGATAAGAGATTAAACTATGCTATAATTCATATCACTTTGTGAAAATATCTATATTGATATAGCACCAACACGGGTGGGGGGACCGGAAGTTATTTGTGTTGTGAGCATCTGGGGAACAATCTGTAGAGAAGCTTTGTGAAGAGCTGTGAGACAAGGGAATGTGCAGGCCGAAGTGGTCTGCAGCCGACGCTGTAGTAGGAGGAAACAGGCTCCAGTAACCTGCTTCTCAGGATTAGAAACAGGGAGGCACAGTTTTAATTCTCACACCAGGCCTGGTGCCATAGTGACATCTTGTGGCCACAGGCTTCATGACACGTGGGCAGCCCCGAGGCAGACATGTCCATATGACTATTAACTTCATGGCACAGAAATGCCAACGTTTCTTTAACCACGAGTTCACTGATCCCCACTGGGAAATCGGAAGCGGGAGAGGCTGGCCCCAGCTTGCTGGTGACACTGCCCCAGCCGCCTCGCAGGGCCTCTAGGGGACAGTCCTCCATCAATCGCAGCTGTCAGCACAGCGCTCACCTGAGCCCTAGAGCAGCGGCTTGTTCTGAAAGTGAAATGAAAATGGCATTTGGGGCTGCCAAGCACCAACCAGCGCTACCCCCTCAGGAATTCTAAGAGCAGTAAGGAGGAAAAAACCTAACTTGCTTCTTTGGAATTTCAAAATTAAATTTTTTGTACAACCATACCCTAGGACCATGTGGTGATGGAGGCCGGCCAGCAACCATCGATCCTGCAACATATGGTGTTGAGTGCCGACTGCCCTCAGAGCACTGGTGGGATCCTGCTCTACCCTGGAGGGCTCAGGACAAAGGACTGAACAGGGCCCCATCACCATAAAGCAAAGAAGTGGACAGGGGCTGACTTGAGTAGGGACCCAGAAAAGGCTCCAATGGAGTAGGTAGTACCATACTTTGAGGCTTGTGAAGGGAAAACTATCCACCTTTGGAATCAGGCAAAACAGGACTTAGTTTCTAGGACCATAACCTCCTGACTGTCCATCTGAGAGGATCCCCTGAATCTTCAAACCCTTCTTCATCTGAGAGCAGTGCTGATAGCTAGCTTCTGTTGTGGTTATAAGGAATGGATGAAGTTGTTGAAGAGTCAGCACACATTAGAGACACATAGATGGCAGTGACAGCAGCTATTAGTTAGAGAGTGGGGGCAATGCCACAGCAGATAGGGAAGGCCACTGCTTCTGATGCCAGTAGGAGTGTGTGTGTAGTGGACTTAGCATCAAAGACACGGGAATGCCTAAAAAGCACATGAAGCACCAGGGATCCAGCACTCTCTTTTGACTTCATGGGTACTCTCACATTTGTGCATACACACACACACACACACGCACACACACACACACACACACACACACACACACACACACACACGTACATTTGAAAGGGGTGATGGCTAGAGAGATGGCTCAGTGGTAAGAGCAGTGACTGCTATTCCAGAGGATCCAGGTTCAGGTCTCAGGACCCACATGGTGGTTGATAATGATAACTCCAGTTCCAGTGAATCTAACATCTTCTGGGCACTAGGTACACATGTGGTGTGCAGACAGACATGCAGCAAAACACCCATACACAAAATATAAAAAATAAATAGAACAGAACAATCAGAGGTTTAAAATTATGCAAATGGTCTCCAATTTACAGTGGTTTAACTTTCAGATGGTGTGAAAGCAATAGACATTCAGTAGAAACCCAATGATGAGGTTTGACTGTGACCCTAAGTGACATACGACAAAATCCTGTGATGAACCAGAGTTCCTAGTTGGGCCACATTATCACAAAAGGTTAATCACTCTACATCACTAGTCAAGAACATTCGGACTCCAAAACTATACCCCTAACCCCAACCGCATTTCTGGCATGGTGATGTGTTTGGTCTTGTCAATATGGTCTTTGTGGCTCAGATATCAGACTAATTTAAAATAGATGCCCAGGTTTCAGAAGCCCCAAGTTCTAGAACAACTTCTGTGCTGGCCTCTGGTATAGAAGAGATATGTAGGTACATTATTCAAATGCACACTGTTATTCTGAGACTGGACATCAAACTCCATCAAGAGCTGAGTGAGTGTGGGGTTATGTGTCGGTGAGACCTGAGTAGATTAGCCATGTACTTCACCATCCAAACTCTTAGAGTACCTCTAAGGCTGGAAAGGGGTGCTCATAAGAATTACATTAAGACAAATATACAGCCCTGACAGGGATGGGATCAATCAACTCATGGTCAGCACAGTTGTGAAGCTTGCATACTCTCCTGTTTGGGGCACAGACTGCAGCATTCTTCTAGAGGCCTTGCTGGCTCTGTCGCAGGCTTATAACCTTGTCTTGGTACCAACAGCAAAGAGTATTTTCTCAAGATGAATTTACGGAAAAGTGACACAAAGTTAGAAAAACTGTGAAGAGTTCTCTCTAAAGTGCAGAACTAGCTTGTTAGCCCTGCTCTAACTCTGGAGTGAGCAAGCTAGAACAGACAGTCCAGTTTCCACACCACTTCTAGGCCTAGGGCCCAGGGAACAGTCTCCAAACAGAGGAACACAGAGTAAGAGACAGAAACCAATGCAGCTGCTAGAGTGTTTAGAAAACTGTTTGGGTTTCAAATGGACAGGCCCTAGTTCTGGAAGCCTGATAGCACCCTGCTGTGTGACCCTCTATTGGGTCCATTTTACCAAAACCCCAGGCCCCACTTAGGGACTGAAGCACTTCACAGATGCACTTGAACTGTCTGTGAAAGCCTCAGAGAAAGGAGCCTAGCACTAGGCCAATGATGATGTCCCTAGTGTGACTATTTGAAATACTTTGCAAAGGCTGCTTTTGTTCTTTCCGAGTTTGCAAATACAAAGCTGTACTTTATCCTAGCAGTCAAGAAGCATTTGTACTCTACCTTCTGGGGATTTGTAAAAAGAGTATTTCTCATGGAGACTGGCCAGAGTTTAAAGACAATATCGGCCCCTCACCCAGAACCCCAGACCCAGCTGTCCCTTACTAAAGGCTTTTAACTGAATAGAACCCAATCTAAACGTTCCTGGAGCCACCAGGGCTGGAGATGGAAGCAAGTCACTCCTTGGACTGGCTAACAGCGAGGTGAGGTTAGCGGGAGACCTGCTTAAGTCATATCATTCACCCCGCTCCTTACCTCGGGTTTCCACTGCGTCAGGGCATAAGGGGCTTGATTTGCTGCATGGAGTGGCCTTCACACCTTCCCTCCTGTTCTCCAGTGTGTCTTTTTCCATTACCCATGTTTATAACAGACTCTCTAATTTATGGGCATTTAGGACTCCATGCTCTGGGCTCACTACAGACTAGGCCCCTAAATGGTAACAGCGGAGCTAGCTTGTTAGGAGTGCTGAGGCCCCTTCCCTGTCCTTGAAGAAGATGCATGCTTTGCCTCAGCTTGTGCCTGCCTTGGGGGCTGCCCTAAGAGAAAGGGCTCCCTTGAGAATAGGATTGTGTTGCTCCTCTCACAAAGGAGGGAACTATATTTCTTCATTAGGGAATAATATCTCCTCAGTACCAACTCAGCCTTCTTCTGACACTCAACAGGAGACCAGACACTGAGCTAGGATGTTGTTCTTATACAGCCCTATTCTCCTCCAGTTCTTAAAATAGCCTTCCTTTTGTGAACAGGACGCTTGACAGATTTTTTTTAAAGTTTTCCATTAACAAAAATAAAGACAGTAATGAGTTGATACAATACGCTAATGTTATAAAAAAAAATCCTGCTTCTGAAAATGACAAAGTCTGGGCAATGGGCAATGGGTCACTAAATTCCTGGTTTGGGCCTTTGAAGAGCAGAGAAAGGGGGAAGCGCTTGGAGCATGACAGAGCATGCTCATTTGAGAAGTCAGTCTGCTGAAACACCAGACATCAAGTAAATAAAAGAGAAAGGGAAGATGTCTTCAGGAATTGCTCTTCATTAGGCTTTGGGCTTACCTAAGCTCAGCCTTGTGACTGCCCTCCAGGGAGAACTAAGAAAACCTGAGTGCATGGATGCAAATCTCATCCAGGGAAAGATCTTGGTGGGAGCCTCAGCATCAGGCCTGGGTAGTGGCAAGGGGGAGGCAGGGCTTCTGCCTTTCATTGAACAAGTACGGCACAGCTTCAAATGAATTAGCTGGGAACCTACTCCTAAGTCCAGGTTGTCACAGAGACATCACAGTAGAATTTTATCTAGTCTCTGCATTTCCAATTATCTTATTTGAAAATGTGTTTTTCAGAACTGCAGAGTTTCTGACATGCCTACCAGAAGGGGGCCATTTTCAATATGACGTAAAAATCTATACTCTTCAAAACAGTACTATTCAGGAGAATCAAAAGTATCCAAGTAGTCAGGACACCCTTTTACTCCAAAAAACTCTGGCTATTCTGTTGCCTGTAACCACTGTCAAAGAAGCAAGTATTCATTAAAACTGTCAAAGGGCCTGTCACACCGTTCTGTTGCTGTGAGAAGACACCATGAGCAAGGCAACATAAAATAAAGCATTTAGCTGAGTATAGTGATATTTTATTTACATTTTAATAAATATAGCTTGCCTGAAGATCAAAGGGTAAAACTAAGCCTCTAGAGGCCAGACAGTGGTGTCACATACCTTTAATCCCAGGATTTGGGAGACAGAGGCAGATGGATCTCTGTGAATTCAAGGCCACCCTGGGCTACACAAGGTCAATGCAGAAACAGATCCAGGTGGTGGTGGCTCACACCTTTAATCCCAGTACTAGGGAGTCACACGCCTTTAATTCCAGCACTAAAGCACTAAAGATGAATATAAGATGGGAGGAGACAGAGGCTCGGGGCTCAGTCTGCAGTGGCCCAGCCTTGGTAAAGGTAAGACTTCTCTAGTGGCTTGGCTGTTTTGCTTTTCTGATCTTCAGCTTGAGCCTCAATATCTGTCTCTGGGCTTTTATTATTCGTGCTACAACTGGGGGCTTGCTTATAGTTTCAGATGGCTAGTCCACAGGCATTGTGTCAGGAAGAATGGTGGCAGGCGGGCAGGCATGGCTGGAGCATAAGATGGAGGCAGGAAGAGTGGGACCGAGACTGTACTGGGCTTCTTAAACATCAAAGCTTACCCCAGTGAGACACCTCCTCCAACAAGGCCACACCTCCTAATCCTTCTCAAACAATTCCACTAATAGAGACCAAACCTTCAAATATATGCACCTATGGAAGCCGGTCTCATTCTCATTAAGTGGGAGGATCATGAAAAATATCAAGATGGAGGAATTTGAGAGACTTCTGTGTGTAGATTTAGTTTAATCACAAGTTATTACTTTTCAAAAAGGTCCAAACCAAAGTACGACTGTATATATGTATGTACGTACATACATATGTATGTATGCTGCATGTATTTATTTTGAGGCAGGTTCTCAGGGTTTCTGGTTAGCTTGGAACTTGCTGTGTAGATCAGGGTAGCATCAAATTAGTAAAGATATATGTACCTCTGCCTCCAGAGTGCTAGAATTAAGGGTATATGCTTATCCTTGTAATCCCTGTAGCTGTATTCTTGAAAGCATACAACATCCAGTAGTAAATCTGGCCTTTTGTATTCATTTAATTGATTAAATACAATGCTGTGAAATTCTTCTTTACCACTTTCCCATTCTGCTCTTTTCAACTTCTAGATACACAGCAAGTACTCTGTCTGAGGCATCTATCAACAAGCATCCACTCATTAGCACATGCAAATAAGGTTTGAAAACAAATATTAGTGACTTAACTGTAATAATAGTTGGATCTGGCATCTTCAAACTATCATCATTGCCTTAGCAACACTATTAGCACTGGTAAATAATATCAACATTCATTCATTCATTCATTTATTCTTCACTCAACAAATAGGTGTCAGTCATTGCCCTCAGGTGATGGGCTCACAGAAGTGAATTTAAAATACAAATTTTCACACTGTGAACTTTTTACTCTGTTTGGGAATAGACTGATAAACAACAAAATCTTAAGTTACTTAAATTAACATGTAAAATTTAAGTTAAAAAGAATAATTTCCCACTTAGCAACAGAAACTCCTGAGTTTCTTAAACATATTTCTTCCTACTAGAAGAAAACTTACTTTGTAAAAGATTTAACACAATTAATATGCCTTAACTTTTTGCTATTACTCAAGTTCCAGACATAGCTTCTTTGCATTTTTTCCAAGGGCTACAGTAATTCAAAGGATCATGCCAAGTTCATTTTAGAAGATGTCTCCAGGGGGAAAAATAGTTCCCAGCTTGGATGCTCTGCCAAGTCAGTTACTGACTAAAACCCTGAGGACTCATGAAGTAACACGGCGGTGCAGTGTTTCACTCTGCAAGCTCCAGGGGCCTTCGACTACCTAAGATGAGACGGGGGTCAAGTAGCTGACACATCACACTTTGTTTGTTTGTTTGTTTTTTAAGATTTATTTACTTATTATGTATACAACATTCCTTCCATGTATGCTTGCATGCCAGAAGAGGGCACCAGATCTCATTATAGATGGCCGTGAGTCACCATGTGGTTGCTGGAAATTGAACTCAGGACCTCTGGAAGAGCAGTCAGTGCTCTTAACCTCTGAGCCATCTCTCCAGCCCCTCACACTTTGTTCTTGAAAGGAACTGCCAACAGGTGAAAGCAAGTCCTAAAAAAAAGCCCACTTGAGTAATCAGCTATCAAATACACACTTGCAGAACATAGTGGAATCACATGGGGAGTTTCTATGAAGCAATCATAGCATTTATTGTCCTAAGCAGATGTATGGGGAATAAAAATGACTGCAGAAGCCAGAGAGACCCAGGTAGAGAAAGACGGATGACAGTGGGGAAAGCTATCGAACTCCCAGGAAATCATGTACTACATAAAACGAAGACTGTTTTAAATATTTTAGACAAACAAAATATATAAAAAATTTCAACTCATGTTTAGATCTCTTCTCATACTTTATAAGATAATCATTTTTAGTAATTTTTTTAAAAAGAAATCATTGTTACTTTGGTTATTTTCAGTTGAGCAAGGTTTTTACATTTTTTAAAATTTTTATTCATTTCTTTCTTTTTAAGAAAGGGTTTTACCATGTATCCCAGGTTGTAAGTTCTAAGAGCTGGGATTACACACATGAACCACCACATTCAGTTTGCTACATTTATTTGAAATAACCAGAACCAAATTTGTTAGAAAGGTGAAGACTATTAGTACCAGATTCATTTCTAGGAGGAAGCAAAGGACAGGAATAAGGCCAAAGGGTCAGACCACGCAGTGTTAAGTCTGTGGGTGTGCTGAACCGAGTGCTTAATGCAGTACTTAATACTCACGAGCATTCATTTAAAGCATTTTATTTTCAAAATCCAGAAAGTGGTGAGTTAACATTGCATCCTGTTTATTCTATAAACACAAAAGCATGTGAGCAACGACCCCACAGGTCGTACCCCTCTGATTGTAGCTGAGCCAGTCAGAAGGCAAAAGAGTCTCGGAGGGGCTGTGCTGGGTGACCATGTTTGTAAAGAATGAAGGAGTATCTAGTAAACATATAGAAGGTGGCCTCGGCTCTGACTGTGTTGTCAGCCGAGTTTTATAGGCGTTTGGAAGGCAGGCATGGAATACAAACAAATCAATGTGGACAGGAGTAAAGGATAAACAGCTTTAAATGTCCTTCACAAAAACTGTTTCTGGAGCCAGGTTCAAAACGGAAAGCCTGGAAACTTTTGGACTGGCCATTGCAATTACTGAACTTTCTCAAGCTGTGTATGATACAGCAGTGCATTCCCCAGAGAAGCATCAAGAGCTGTGCAGGTAAGCTCTGAGGGAGGTTGCTGGTTGGCTGCGGAAGGCTCTGCAGGAGTTGGCTGCTGGCCCTTGTAAGCACTGGCTGCATTCCCTTGGAGGGCAGATCTTGTAAACCTCACTTTATCTATTTGTCAGACCGAGACTTGCACCACTAAAAAAGTGTGTGAGTTACTATGACTGTCTACTGTTTATAATGTCATGTCCAGGTTGTCAATTACCACCTTACTTTAAAATAGTTTTTATTTATCTTTGTGTTGGTTTAGCACTTTAACTTTAAATAATGTTTGTCTTTTGGTTTGGGGGGAAGATAATAAAAGTTTTGATTTCTATTTTGGTCTCCACCAAAAGTAGTTCATAAACATTTACTAAGAAGATTGTTAAGCATGACCTAACTGCCCTTCAGACAGAGAAGATGCAAACTTCTTATGATCTTTTCAGATGAATATATCCATCATTTTCATTCTTGTGTTATGATTAATACCAACAAAGGCACAGTTGTCATGAAAAGTAACCAGAGTCCACAGCACCTCATCAATAACCCAAACTACCTGTTCTTGGCAAAGCTTGGTTACTACGCATGAAACATGTTCATATCAACTTCATGTAAACATCTCCTAAAACTCCTGCAGTGGGTTAATGTTGAGCGCTCCAGAGATCTTAGGATGCCCACATAGGCCTGCCTCCCTCTCCTTCCAACCTCCTCTGTTGAGGTCACTTGAATTTGTTAGAGTATGGAAGAGAAATCACCTGAGGAGTCTCGTGAAGTGTCTAGGGAAAGGAGAGGAGAGGCAGGGTCTTCTTGTGGTCATCTCTGCCTGAGAGGTCACACAGTGGCATACGGGGGCACCTGGATGCTGAAGGAAAGCAGATGCTGTGACTAAGAGCAGTGGTCTCTGGGGAGATACCCACCCAGCCCCTTGCCCTCTGCCCTGACTGCTTCTAAGGATGGGAAGCAGAGGCCAGGAGAAGTAACATGGTGAAAACCTTTCTCCAGGTACTCAAATTTTCCCGCAGAGACCAAATGTTTTGAATATTTAGACATGTTCATACTGTGTAATTTTTCCACTTAAAATAGAGGCATCTATACTTTGATATAGACCATGGAGTAAGGCAGGTGCCTAAGCTTTGTCACATGGAATTTACATGGGATAGAATGAAGATGATACATTAAGCATGTCTATTTAGTAAGAGACAGAAAAACAGACAGAAGCTGACTTGCTATGTAGCCTTGGCTACCTTGGAATTCACTACAAGGACCAAGTTGGCTTTGAACTCATTATCATCCTGCCTCCACATTTCCAGTGATAGTAATGCAGCCATTCTCCAAGTCTGAGCTAGACCCCATTCCTTCTGCATGTAGGAAGCTCTGCTTTTCTGAGAATATGCTGAAAGGCCTCACGTCATGCAGTCAGAAAAGACAAGGGGCGTCTTCTCTTTCTAATCTGCATGACAAATCTACAGAAAGTTCTAAAGGCGGCGTAGCCTGTGTAAAAGCTTTTCCTGGGTTTGCAAAAACAGTATGCGCAGAGCAAAGCAGCTACACTCAATTTCCCCTCTGCTTTCATGTTTGCCTTCTCCCTTCCTTCTCTGTAATGTACAAAAGGGCACTGCGAATTCTCTGTAAGAATAGAGACAGACTGGCTGGGGCGATGGAACAGTGGGTAAAGGATCTGAGTTCACATTTCTAGCACCCACATAAGTGCCATGTTACATGTTGTCAAGCCCAGTGCTGGGCTGTGGAGAGAGGTGGATCCAAGGGGCTTGCTGACCAGTCAGTTTAGCCAAAATTTCCAGTTCCAGGTCCAGTCAAAGACCCTGCCTCAAGAAAACAGGGTTGAGAAATAGAGGAGGAAACTGTATGCTGCTCTGGCTTCCACATGCAAACCTGTACACACACACACACACACACACACACACACACACACACACATACACACACATGAATAAATACAGATTATCCACCTTTATACATAAATGGAAGAAAGTATCATCTGAAAGGACCACACTAAGGACTTAGTAAATAGGCCTACAGTTTGGAAATGTTTTTAAAACTTCTGGGCACGCTTTTTAAGACTCACAGACAGTATGTCTGATAGTTTGAGAGACCAAGAACCAGAGACGCTTGGCTATGCCTGTCTAGAGACCTTCCCTGCTTTGGCATGCGGGTAAACAACATATTTCACCCCGCTAGTGGGAGTGACAGTTTAAGAGAGTCAGGCTGTCACCTCCTCGCTAGATCAAATTGCCTTCGTGTTTGTGATAGGTGAAACCGTATCTTCACTTTAATGACAATTTGTCCCATATGTTCAGAATCTGGGTAGGGCCATTTCTGAAGCAGCTGAGCTGCCTCTGCGATTCCTGCCTTTCAAGCTAGGCCTGTGAATCACATAAGGTGGCTGGAGGCTCTGCATGATGGAGCTGAGGTCAGGCTGCCTGGGAAAAGGACAGGCAGGGTCAGGAAGGGTCTGATGCAACATTATCACAAAAGGTCTATTTTTTGACCCAACCCTTCAACCTGAAAGCATATCCCACTGTCTTCCATCATATGTCTCTCTCCTCTGCCCCAGGCCCAGTCCTTCCTGCTGCAGCTTGTCTGAGACAAAGATGTTTGTTTATCATTTCTTTTTGGCCACTGACTGCTTCTCCTTCACTTCCCAAACCCACCTTAATAAGGTGTGGACTGTCTGATGAGAGTCTCCATAGAGCCTCTTTCTTCATCTTTCCCACAAAAATAGAGCAAAGTGCCTGGTACTCAGCAAAAGAAATGCCGATCCATAGAAACAGGAGACTGTGTGGTCACTGACTGTCGGTTATGGCATCACAAGTTCAAAAGGAAGACTTGATGTGGAATGTGGTGTGTGGGACCAGCAGAGTGGCAGAGGACAGTGGCAGCAGACCTGACGGAGCCACAGTGGGTGACATTCCAGGCCCTGAACTGTCAGGTCTAGAGGATGCTGGAGGCAGAAAGAGTCTGTGACCCAAGCCATAAAGGAGGTGGAGCCAAGGGAACGGAGGGCTCAGGACTTGCATTTTGAGGAGGTACTGCCAAATGGTCATATGGCATCCCAGCTAGTGAAGCCCCAGTAGATCAGCTCCACATGTCAATACCGTCCTGAGGGCTTGGCAGAAACTCTTCCCAAAGAAGTCATATTGCAAAATTCCCCCGGCCTCCACTCCTGATTTTGAAACAGCCCTGATTTCTAAACTAAAAACTATGACATTCGGTGGGACCTTTTAATTCTTTCTCAAATCAACTGGCACATAATCAGGATATTTGTTTACACTATGTGAAGATGTGTCATTGTGATTGGTTTAGTGAAAAGTTGAATAGCCAGGAGCTAGGCTAAGAGAGGATCGGTGGGACTTCTGCGAAGGGAGAGGAACTCTGGAAAGAAGAGAGGTGGGGAGATGTCAGCAAGATGTAGAGCAAGCCAGACGTACAGAATGGGAGAGGGGTAAAAGCCATGTGGCAGAATGTAGATGAATAAAAACAGGTTAATTTAAGTTATAAGAGCTAGTTGAAAGCAAGTCTAAGCTAAAGGCCAAGCTTTTATAATTAATAGTAGGTCTCAGTGTCCTTATTGGAGAGCTTGTGGTCCTCCAAAACAGAGTTTGACAAGAAAGCTTGCTACACACTAATATCAGCCTTGCCTTCTGCTGCAATGAACTTCAGGCAGAGTATGATCAATTTAGCAAGAAGATACTAATACAGGGACAAGCTACAGCCCGCCTGACTGCTGCAGTGAAGTTTTCAGAGGTTCTGTGTCACCATGGGACATTCACAGTAGCCATGCCAGCAGCATGAAGTTCTGTGAAGTGTCACAAACTCTATTCACTTTGAGAAACTGCCAGGATTCAAGGACCATGCTGGGTGATTTCTGATAAATAAAGCTTGCCTGAAGGTCAGAGAGTAAAACAGTCACACTAATCAGCCTTACAGACCAGGCAGTGGTGACACACACCTTTAATCCCAGTAGCCACACTAGTTTGCCATAAAAACCAGGCGGTAGTGGCATATGCCTTTAATCCTAGTCCTAGAGAGGATTATAAAATGGGAGAAGACAGCTTTCACACAGTCTCATTCTGAGATGCCTGGAGGTAGGATTGCCATTTCGAACTAAGGTAGAGGTAAGAGCCAGTGGCTGGCTGCTTTGCTTTGCTGACCTTCAGTTTGAACCCCAATTTCTGTCTCTGTTTCTTTTTCTCCCGAGATAGGGTTTCTCTTTGTATCTCTGGTTGTCCTGGAACTCGCTTTGTAGACCAGGCTAGCCTTGAACTCACAGAGATCCACCTGCCTCTGCCTCCCTGAGCGCTGGGATTAAAGGTATGAGCCTCTACTGCCTGGCTTCTATGTTTTTATTATTTGTGCTATAACCAGTAACTTCCAACCCCATTTGATGCCCTGTTACTCTGGGGTGAGGCGGGGTTCCAGGAGGAGAGAACTATGTGGTGATGAAGAGGAGCATCTGGGGAGAATACACATATCTGGACAGCAGACACCAAACAGCAGGTATGCCAGCAACACTCAACACAGCATCGACAGCTTCAGGACAAACTCCCTTTCCACATGGCTGATGACAACACACATTCAATATCTATGATCAAAATCTCCAGTGGGCATAGGTCACTGGCCCGGGGTACATTTGGAAGATGCTGAGAATGGAGCCTAAACAGACGGCTGAGAAAGCCTTCCCTTCTAGTGAGAGCCAGCCATTTGAATATTTTTGGGGTTCATGTAGAGCCTGCTTAGACTATCCACAGACTCCAAATCTCCAGATACTTTAATGCTGAGTCTTCCTGCACATGTCTAGCAATGAGGAATAGAGCAGGTGAACTGGAAGATCACATCCCAGAGATGCAGTCACAAAGTGGTTACTTTTTGAGTTTTCAGTTTTCTGGGATGTACAAATAATACCTATTTTAGTATAACTCTCAGATACCCTGTAGTGGTTGTTCTGGATGTAGTCTTGGTCCAGTTTCATCCTTCATAAGAAATATTTGAGGGTCTAGAGAGATAGCCCAGTGGTTAAGAGTATTTGCTGCTCTTACAGAACATCCAGGTTTAATTCCTAGCCCTCCCATGGTGGCTCACACCCAGCTGTAACTCCAGTTCTAAGGGATCTGACGCCCTCTTATGGCCTCCTTGGGCACCAGGCACCCATTCACTTAAAATAAAAATGGCAAAAAACAAATTTAAAAAGAAACGTAAAACATAGCTCAGGGAAGGAAAGAACCAGAGGGGTGACCAAGAGGTCAGAGATCATATTCCTGGCTAGTGGTTCTGGAAGCGGCACTTAACTTTCTCAGGCTTCAGTTTCCTCTCATGAAAGAAGGGGAAGCATCTTCCAAACACAGCTCTGTATCTATTCCTTTTATCTCAACCCACCACAAATACAACATAAGTCAAAACCAACTCTTTAAATCCCATCCACAGGATTCCATTTTCCTGAATTGGTGGGCTGGCGAGTTTGTCTAACTTGAACTTTAGCAACGAACTCTAGACTGTCTGAGCCCCTGAGGCTATGAGACCCTGGTGCTACAGCAGGTTCCCCTTTCTTGTTTGCACACACAGTGATGGTGTCTTCTGACAGTGGGCTCCTCAGAGCTTCTGCAGAGTTCACGCGTCTCCCTCTAGCCTTAAACTTCCCTGCTAACAGCTCATTTAAATCGAGAAACAAGAAGCTTTACTCTTCTAATAGAAAAGCATGACAAGCAGCAGAATTTTTTACAAAGGGTACAAGCAGAGTAGTTAAAAATGCAAATATGCCGCTATAATACCATACAGCCAGGCCTAGTGGCAGAGGCCTGCAATTCCGAGAACTGCAGCAGCTGAGGCAGAAGGATCACAAATGCAAAGCCTCCCTGGGCTACTCAGTGAGTTCAAAGACAGCCTGGTAACTTAGTGGGAGCCTGCCTCACTAAGAACTTAGGCTCAGGTTTCTGTTTCTAGCTACCATAAACAAACAAGCAAACACCCCAACAACCAACAGTAAACACCGCAAAAGCAGGAGAGACTGGGAATTTTCCTTTTTGTCTGTGCATAGCTCAAGGCATCTTTGAATTAAGGACTAATATTGTTTGTGTCCGTGTTTCATTTACTTAGCCAAAGCAGGCTCACAAAGAATTCTGCAGCTGTCCTCCGAGGATCAGATCAGCATGCCTAGCAGGTCAGAAGCCCAGTTCCGCAAAGCAAACAGCTCTTTACTGCACTAGTATTCCTGTATCCAGTAGATACAGAAGCTCATTTTTCAGAGTTGCATGGTTCAGACATTATAAATCTAATGTAGAAGTGAACTTGTCAAGCAAATGATTCATGTAATTTTGTTTACATAGTTGGCCTACATAAAAGAAAGGAGAGAAGATTAAATACTGCTATTGAGTTTGTTTTCATCTGTGTATTCATAAATAATGGAGAAAATATTTCCTTTAAATAAATAAAAACTGTTTAAAATATTTTTTTAAAAAATAATATTGCTACTTCTTAAGAACATTCAGTGTTTAAAACTCATGTTCCTGAGAACGGCTTGCTCATTACATGACCCAAATTCCCAAAGCAGCAGCCCAAACCCCACAGCTCCAGCAAATGCATGGCTAACCAAAAACCAGAACTCAGCCAGGGTTCCAGAGTGCCTGCAGCCAGCCCTCCATGCAACTTTTAAAAGACTACAAGAAGCTACAAACATGATTCTTTTTTCTGCAGGGTAATATCCATTCAGCCTGACTGTCCACATGCAGCACACATGAAATAGTACACACAAAACAAGTGCCTTTCATCTCTTCTAACTATTCAGCTTAGTGGACTGATTAGATATCCACAATGAAATATTATTACAAATTAATAATTAATATTGAGAAAACAAATGGTGCTAAGATGTAAGAAAACACACCAAAATTTTATTATTGCTCAGTATGTATGATATCCAATTATCGAAATGCTTTTTTTAGTATGTTGTGCTGGATATTGAACATGGGACCCCATAAAAGCTAGGCAAGTAACCTACACTAAGCTCATTCCAAGTCCCAGGTTTCCCACCCCCTCCAACGCCCCCCAACCAAGATCTTACTATGTAGCTCTCACTGTCCTGGAACTTCCTCTGTAGACCAGGCTGGCTTCAAACTCACTGAAATCCTCCTGCCTCTTCCTCCTTAGTGCTGGGATTAAAGGCGTGTGCCACTACTGCCCAGCTCAAGAGCACAGAATCTTTAGGTTTAAGTGGACTTAAGGCACTTATCTAGTTCTTCTTAGAAGAAGAATCCTCCATGAACATAGGTATTTTTAACATGCTTTAGTATCAGGTGCTTGACTGGGAACATACACACATCTCATTATCTTGCAATACTTCTTCACAATGGACATTATAACCTCTCAGCTCAGTAACTGGAGTTAAGAAAGTCATAGAAGAGAGATAAGAAGACAAAATAAGAAAGAATGTTGCAGTTTTTACAAATTCTTTTCTAGGGTTGAGTATCTAAAATAAAGATATTATGCAGATAGAATGCAAGTGTGCCTTTGCTCCCCTACCACAGGGATTCCAAGACAAAGATGTCAACAGTAGGTCAGGATTCAGAGAGAAGAGCTAGCTTCTGAGCCTTCCTGCATCTTGAGAACAAAGAGTATTAGGGTTGTTTTTCACTTATGAAAAAATATGGATTATTATGTAATTGAAATGATTGCTAAAAATCTACTTCTCTAAAAAATAATCACTGCAACTGTGCTTTTTATTTTAACATTCATTATGTATATGTCCCTCTCCTCCACTCAGGAGATAAAAAAGAATGACTTGAATATAGCACAAAATACAGACAAGAAAAGGTGGCACTTTTAACTTTGAAATTCACTATTCTTGTCAGTTAGTCAGGCCTAAAACATTAATTTATTCTGAAAAACTAATTAACTGGAGTTTTTTTGCATTTAATTTTCTCTGGCATTTTGGAATCTATTCCAGGCCCTATGGAAATGGCAGGTCTTATGTTATTAAAGTTAGCCTTTCAGAAAGTCCTCCAACTGAAGACTCCAATACATTAAAAAAATGCTGAGAGTCCAGATAATGCAAATCAAAAGTATTATTAAAGGGTATCCTTTACACATTAAAGAAAACTTTTAATTTCATTATAAACAAACCCTACTTTTGCAAAGGCTTCAGTCTTACGGAATACTGGTATTTTTCAAACTCCACTTTAAGTACACGAGCTGGAGCTGGCTGCATTTATTTAATCCATTTAGTCACTAGTTCCAGAATCTACTGAGTGTCAACTGTTTGCCAGGGAATGCTCTATCCTTGTGAAGAGATCAGTCTAGAAGGTAGAATGAGTTATATGTAATCACAGAATGTGTGTGTGTGTGTGTGTGTGTGTGTGTGTGTGTGAGAGAGAGAGAGAGAGAGAGAGAGAGAGAGAGAGAGAGAGAGAGAGATGGGGGCGGATGGAAGAGCTCCATGGGAAAGAAGAGTTTGGCCATAGGAAGGATTTGAGTAGATGTCTGGCAAACCATGCTGAGGCAAGCAGAAGCCGGCTGGGCAAGCTCAAGTAGGAAGAAGCCAGAGTCTGGACTGAGTGATGGACAGCTGGTGGTGTCACTGCCATTGCTCCAGAAGGCAGCAGGCACGGTGTGCCTTTGCGGGATCAGAGTTGAGTTGTGGACATATGCAGTTGGTTTGATAAAGTAGTGAATGACAGCAATACAGGAGCTTCTGGAGTCAAGGGAGGAGTTCAGGATATTCTACACCTTTGTGACCTCAGGGTCCAGCCAAGAGCCTGGCATACCTTAGAGAAAGAACTGTGAGCGACCTAGAGCCTTAGACATACTATGTTGCTGATTTCTGCTTTGTGGGACGGGACAGCACCATCTGTGAGCCTAGTACTTGGGATGAAGAGGAAAGGATAATGAATCTGAGGCTAGCCTGATCTCAAAAAAAAAAATGTACAAACATCATGGGAAACAGTCTAGCAGATTCTCAAAGACTGAAGCAGAAAATTATGGCGTGCCTGGCGATTCTAGTTCTAGTCCCTTACCCAAGTGAATTCAAAACAGTCGTAAAAGCTTTGCACACAAAATTTCAGAGCAGTACTCTCTAGAGTAGATGAAAAATGAAAAGAACCAAGACAACCCAAGGCTGCTGGATACACAAAACATTCACACAATGGAATGGCACCTAACCCCACAGACAGGTGAAGAACTGATGGGGCTACAGCCCAGGCAGACCTATAAAACACGCTAAGTGAAAGACACAAGATGGAGTAGATAGCGGATTCTACTGACAGTGCCCGGCAGGAGCCGAGGAAGACGGTGACTGCTTTATGGTTGCTGCCGAGTACTGAGAGTAACCGGGAGCAGCTGCATTCACTCTGCACAGTGATCATATGGTGAAATTCATTCGCAATCTGAAACTGCAAAATTCACCTCAGTTAAAAAAATGCATTTTTAAAGCCCAATCTTACTGAAAATAGAAATGAGTAAATCCGGCCAATCTGGGAGTGCAGACTTCTGCCTTCCTTTTTCTCTATCAACTTCCCTCCTCCTCTTCCTCTTCATGGATGAGAAACCTCAGGGCAATCAGGCAAAACCTCAGTCCCGCCCTTTAATCTACAAGTAAGGGTTGCACAAGGATGCCACCTTAACTACTGCTGTTCTGAGGTGTGACACATAGGTCCTGGGGACAGGACGCCCCACTGCAGGGAGCAGGAGGGCGGACAGAGATGAGAGTCCCCTCCAGCTTCTGCACTACCCTTGCTGCTGTGGAGGAAGGGAAGCACTAAAGGATTCTGCCTGTCCTGTTCTCCCAGGGTTCAGCAAGACACCAGGAGTTACAAAGAAAGCAATATGCTATTCTTCTGAGGGGAGAGCCCACAAAATTTATTTTATTTTTTTTTTTAGTTTTTAATTAAGACTGTCCTTTTTGAATCTATGTCTGGAGGCAGCAAATGAAAAACGATCTCATTGACGGCGACAGTGACGTGTGACAGGACAAGGGAAAAGGCAAGCACCACCTCAGAATTCCAAGGTCTCAGTGTATCACTTAACTGCTGGGGAGGGGGGTGGAGGGGGTGCATATATTAACAGACATTATAATCACTCTAGTGCAAGGGTTGGCCTCCCTTCTTGAACCCATTTGAGGTAGGGTACCAGAACCGAGCAATTTAATCTCAGTTTTTCCTTTAATGCTCTCAGTAACCGGAAAAGCAAGTAAGAATGAGTTCAACCCCAAAGAAACGAAACTCTGACACAGGGGTCACCACCCTGAATGAGGTGAGACCGGTCCCTGGCCTGAGGGGCAGGAAGGAAAAGGAAGGCTTGGAGGAGGCTGAAAATTAGGCAGCATAAATGAAGCTCATTTGTTTTGCCTCTTCAAAAGAGGCAAGGGGGATGCAGCAGGTGTGTGGATAAATGTCTCCAGCCCCCAAATCAACTCCCCAGGCAGTCGGGTTGTTCCTGTCTTCCTCCCACGTCAGCCTGTGCTGACCATGGAGTCGGGGAGGGAGGGGGATGCTGCAGGCAGGAAAATGCTCTAAGGGAGGGCGAGGGTTTTTCCTGGATTCTGGATCATTCTGATTATTCTCTGCATGATCAGAAACAATGCCAAACTGAGTGCCTTCCACAGAGCGGTAACTGCTAAAGGCAGAACGAGAGCGTGAACAGTGCGGGTCCTGCCCTCAGAGCCACTTCACGGGGGGCTTTTAGTCGCTTTTTAAAAGAAAGAATCTTGTTAACTTTAAAACCACAAAGCACATTTTTTGTTTTTGTTTGTTTGTTTTAAGTGGAGATTCTGAAAAAAAGCTCTCAGTTCTTCCCTTAGGTGAACTGCTGTAAGCACTGGGATAGGCATTCTTCTAGAAACTTCCCAAGCCACAAGCAAACCCAGAGCTAGTGGCACTGGCTTTTGCTTCTGCTTCTTGTAATTGGCTCCATACTGTGCCCCGTGTGATGCTGGAATTATCTCACTAGTTTCCAAACTCCTCAGGAGGAGGAGTTCATGGCCACCATTACAACACAAGGCATTATAACACTTAAGCTTCTAGACTAACATAAAGGGCTGGTCTGTGACAAATCATGAAAACGATTTCTTCCCATGAATGTGACATTACATTCAACATACACTCCAAATTTCATCTAAACCCTTTCCTTTCTGAAGGATATACGACCCACTTGCTTATCATCGGTATAAATGTTGCTGTAACAAATGTCCACAGGACAGCAGTAAAACTGTTAGGGCAAGCGCGGTATGCTGTGGTCTGAAAGAGATGCCCCCTTCTCAGCAGCTTCTGCATCTACCTTCCAGTCAGAGCACCGAGAAGACCTGAACTCTACACCATACCCTCCAAATAACAGGCATCATCAAGCACTTTGATACTGACAAGCTAATACATAAAATTTGCCTGGACGCTTGTTTCCCTGATGGAAAGGGAAGGCATCTTGATATCCACAGCAGCCGCTTGCGTTTCTTTGGTTTTCCACTGCAGAGCCCTTCCCTGCGGGTTTGAGGGAACACTCTATGCAGTTTGGATATTAACCCTTTACCAGTTACATGTGCTTCACATATTCTCTCCAGTTGGCTGTCCATACTTTAATTTTGTTTATAGTTTCTTCCAGCATGAGTTCATGAAACTGAATTTGTTAAACATTTTAAGACTTCAGGGCTCCTTGTCATGTTTTTAAAGGCCTTCTCCAGGACTATAAAAATATATTACTCTATTTTCTTTTATCATTTTAAAGATTCGAAATGTGGTGTGTGGTATGAGTTAGGGATCTAAATATATAATTTTTCCCAAGGAGATTGCCAGTTGACTGTAGCTGACTCCATCCTGCACGGCCGTCCTCCCCACTGATCTGCACACTGCCTTTCTCACATGCTGACCCCTCCCATGTGTGGATCCACTTATGCGTTTCCCCTAACATGTTCACAGACCTGCCAAGGCAAACATTCTCTAACTATTTCTCTTCTTAAAAATATTTCTTTGCCACTCTGCTATTCACATTTCTGTGTGAGCTTCAGAAATAACCTTTCAAGTATTAAACAGCTCTCTTGAGATTTTATTGGGATTGCAGAGAAGTGTAACATTAATTTGAGGAGAAATTTTGTTATGATACCAAGTCCTTATTACTACTGTGTTTGTCAGGAAAGCTCCACCACTTGTCTCATGTATATTTTTGTTTATTTTTATCTTGTATTTTTATAGATTGTGATAGAATTGGTAAATGTTTTTTGCATATAATTATATATCTGAATAGAGCTATGATATGGGGGAAATATTCATTTTTATTGCTTTATATGATAATGACAGCTCAACTTTACTAAAGGTCTCTTATTGGATATGGCTTGAATGTGTTCTCCCAAGGTTCATGTGTGAGAAGCCTGGTTCTCAATGTTGTAATGTTGGGTGATAATTTTTTGATATTATTGGCATATATTAATTATGAAAAGCACTGAACACCACTGTGATATATTCATATACCCATATAAAGATAGATCATATCCCCCATTATCTATTCTTGCCCTCCCCTCAAGCTGTCTTTCCCCTACTTTCATGCCTTTTATTAAAAATCCAGGTTCTACACGTGAGAAAATGTGGTATTTTTCCTCTGAATCTGACTTCTTACATGTATCATGATGATCTCCAGTTCCATCTATTTCCCTGCAAATGACAACACTTCATCCTCTTTACGGTGTACTAACAGACCTAGATGGCACCTAGCTTTCTCTTGGTTTCTTGACATTTAAATTGCCAGTAACAAAATCTGCTCCTTAGGAGGGAGGTACTTTTCAAGTTGGTTGGTTCTGGGGTTACTTTCTAATCACATGATCCAGCTTGAGTCAATTTTGATAGCCTGTACTTGCTTAAAAAATTCACATTCATTACTAAGTAGGCAGAAAATTCACATTAACTTCTTGCTGCCTCTCCTTTCCCTGCAATGAAGCTTGAGGAGCTTCCTAGTGTGGAGCTATAGTCCCAAAGAAATGTTTTAATCTTTTGTTTATGTCAGTGTTGGATTTTGTCCTCACTCTTGTTTCAGAGTGTATCTGTTTCTTACGTCACCTGCCACTCTAGTTTATTTGTGGCTCTTTTCCTTAAACATTGGCCTGAGTGTCCAGAACTGCTGGGACCGGAGGATGAAGCTAGGCTGCACTGCACGCTCTGGGGCGCCTCTGGCTATACCCGCTGGTCTCTCAGTACTGTACTCTCACCTTCGTTCACTTCTCCGGAGTCTCTCAAATCACCTCCTCTTTAACTTGAGTTATAAAAATATGCTTACAGAAAGCCTATAAATGAGTGCTATTCACAGCAGACAAAAGGGAGAAGCAGTCACACGCCTACTAGTGGGTGAAGGCGTAAATAAAACGCATTTCACTGCACAGCGGGTCCTAGAGGAACTCTGCTCATGCATGCTGCAGTGGGCTGGATCCTGAAAACCCAACAAACAGAAGCTCCACCTAAAAGGTGACATATTGAGTAGTCCAGGCTACAGAAAAGCCTAGAGTCAGCACAAGGAGACCCTGTTCCTGTCTCAGTATTTCTCCACGTTTCACTTCTGACCCTAGACAAGTTCTCCCCGCACACTAAACAACTGTGCAGTTCTCAGCTGTGTGCTGCCGTTCAGCTCAGTTATAACTGTGGCCAGTCAGCCAGGCCCACAGGGTAGGGCTCTGACCCCAAAGTGTGCCCATTTCATACACCATAGAGTGGTGTATGACTGGTTGGCTCTAAACCAGAGGGTCTTATGACCCTTCTATGCGTTGAGTATTTGTTAGACTGATCCAGAAAAGTCTCTTAATTAACCTTGTTACTGCAAAGACTGTACCTTAGGGAAGGCTAAGGGAAGAGGCCTGTGGCAGGAGCAGGCTCCTGGGCCACCTGGTGCAGCTGTCACTGCAGCGCTAGTTCACCAAGCTCACACAGCTCACTCAGGGGGACTGTCACAGCGGTCTCGGCACACAGCTAACACTGGTCACCAACAGAGTCTCCAGGTTCTTTGGCAACAGACCTTGAGGATATACACCCCAAGTATCTAATCATGGCTTGGTCTCCCGGTGACACACTCTGTCTAGGAGGCAGAAAACAGGTTTAATAGTTGCCAGGCTTTGTGGGGGAAAGAAATGGGGGTGCCTGCAATGAATGTGACCTCGCCTTAGTGTTGGGTGACTGTATAACTCAATAAATACGCTGAAGCCACCAGACTGCACACTTCAGACAAGTGGATGCTGTTTTATCCGAACTGGATATCATGTAACCCTAGCAACAACAGTTATAAAGGGTATTCTAAATATCTCAAGTAATTAGACTTAGGAGGGCTGTCCACAACCATTATTACTGCTTCTTAAGTGAAATATGTGGACAGTTGCCTGGTGTGGTACTTTTGGAATGAACAGAAAATTTTAATGTTGGCTGGTCCATAACAAAGTTTTGTAAGTATCAAGTGGGTACTTCAAAAGGATATGTGTTGTTCAATTTTTGGGCAAAAAAGGAATTCCAAAAATACCCATTTATTTAGTTATGCTTGTTAGCTGAGGTATTGATTCTTTCTCTGCTGTTCGCTATTGATCCTTTTTGAGACATGAGAATGTCTGCCAGAATGTTTCTCTGTGATATGCTACCCTAATAAACAATACCTCTGACCCCCTGCAATGCCACCTTCTCCCCAGCACACTGGCTTTGGCAGCCTCTTTGCCAGCCTTTCTGAGAAGCTTCATCCCCCAAATGTACCAGAGTTCTCAGACAAACTTGCTGCCACAGTTGTCACCACCAGGGTGCTGTAAATGACACAGTTCATCAATATTTAAGGCCTGCAAATAAGAACAATTAAAATCAACTAGCAACTAAAAAATCACAAGGAAATAAATGACACCTAATGCTGATTTAGACCGGCCTTTGAAAGCCTGTCATGTGATTTACTGACAGAAGCTCAACACTCTAGAGGGGGCAGAGTAGAAAAGAAAAAAAAAAAAGAGTTTATTTTCCTGTTTAGAAGCAGATGTACCAAACCTGTAACAAATTAGAACTGCAGGGCTACTCTGGAGCAGGCCTCATATGATGTTCAAAGAGAAAAAAATTAACCTTGTGCACACTTCCTATACTCAAGATCATTAATGAAAAGCCAAAATGTCTAATTTGTTCTGATGTTTCTGCTTTCTGTCATTTTTGTATGGTTAACAGGATCATAATTTAAGTGAGTCACACGCTGTAAATAAACTGGATCTATTATTCTTTTCTCTGGTAATTGGACCACCTTTCTTCTTTGTTTCCCTTTTTTCTTTTCCAAAGACACCCATAAACCATGTAACCAAGAGTGGTAGTGAACTGCTTGTATTGAAAACTAGACGCTCTGACCCTGAACTGATGGGCACTTTATATGACTTGGTAACCGACAGCCACCACTTTATCCACAGAACCTCTCCCCAGCCTATAAAAAGCTCTGGAACCAACATTTATCGACTGTGTTTCTGCCCAGAGCAAAGGAGGTACGGGTGCCCCATAAGAGTCTGGTCTTCTCCGGCACCCAGCTCTCACCTGCAGGCAGGTTCTCAGCTCTCTACACAAAAGATGAAGGCACCAAGACTAGAAAGGGTAGGTGTGTTTCACAAATTAAACAACAACAACAACAACAACAGCAACAAAAAACCCCACAAAAAACTCCTTTCAGCCCCTGGTTTTCACCGGTAGTAGATCAAAGCACATTTAGCCAGGGAGCTAAATCAATGCTGCAAAAATCACACTGGATCAGGGTATGAGCTACAACAGTGAGGGTCATTTTAATGCAAAGAAACAGTGACAGGTGTGGTGACTGGCTTTTTCAAAAGTTGTCACAGCACTGACCTTGAGTCCTTAGCTATTCTGAGCATAGAGTCCAGCAGCGTCATGAATGCTCACTGTCCTAGTCTGTTGTCTGTTGCTATAATAAACACCATGACCAAGACCAACTTGGGGAAGAAATGGGTTATTCAATGTAGAGCCTAATCCATCATTATGGGAAGCCAGGGCAGGAATTCAAGGCTGGAGGCCAGAGGTAGAAGTAAAATAAAGACCACGGAGAAGGACTGCTTGCTCATCTACTTTGTACTATGCCCAGATCCACCTGCCTAGGAATGACGCCACCACAGTGGGCTGGGTCTTCCTACAGCAACTAGCAATTAAGAAAATGCCTCACACACATGGCCACAGGACAACTTGATGGAGGCAATTTTCAGCTGAGGTTCTCTTCTCCGATCACTCTAGGCTTGTGTCAAGGTGACAGCTGACTGTAACAGTCACATTGTGAGTAGTTCTGTTTTGAGTCTTGTGAAACCAGAACTCTGTATTATTAATTTGTAGCGATAATTCTCCCTCCTGCCTACCCTTGGTAACTGCTGTTCTAACTATGATTCCATGAGCATCACTGCTTCAGACACTGCACTGGAGCAGCATCATTCAGTGTGTGCTCCCATGACTGGCTTATTTCACTTAGCACAGTGCTGTGAGGTTTAACAGTGCTGTTCATAAAAGGGTTTTCTTCTTTTTAAAGGCTCTCTTCTATTCTGTCTATATACCATTTTCCTTATCTACTCATCTTGGATATATGTGCATTGCTTCCAGTTCTTAGCTATTGCACAAACTGCTGCAAGAAATATGGGTGCAGATGTTTCCCAAGCTGTTTCGAATCTTTTGGACATACACCCAGGCATGAGGCCAATCTAACAGACAACATTACAATTCTAATTTTGTTCTGTTGAAGAACCTGTTTCCCACAATGTTGTGTTTTTGTTTTTGAACAACTGTTTTTCAAAGTAGGTGAACCACTTTACATTCCTCCACTTGTGTGCAAGGGCTCCTGCTTCTTTGCCTTCCTGCCTGTGTTGGTCATCCTCAGGGGTGTGGAGTGATGATGGTTAAGGAATTTCAGTTGCGGTTTGTTATAGACAGTGCAGATGAATGTCCTTTATGTGCCTGCTAACATATATCCATCTCCCTTTGGAGAACTATCAAATTCTTTGGTCGGGTCTGGAGATGTCCCTCCATTCCACATGCTGCCTCGCCATTGTGTCTTTCCTTTGCTATGCATCAGTTTTAAAATTTTCTTTTGTTGACAGTGCATTTCCTATCTGCCATCTCCAAGAAGTCATTAAAATTCAATACTAAAGTTTTCCATATTCATGTCCTTATACATCTTAGGAATGTTCATCTTGAGTCTGTTTTGACTTTTTATTTATTTATTTACTTTGGTTTTTTATGAGACAAGGTTTCTCTGTAGCTTTGGTGCCTGTTCTGGAACTAGCTCTTGTAGACCATGCAGGCCTCGCACTCACAGAGGTCTGCCTGCTTCTGCCTCCTGAGTGTTGGGATTAAAGGCGTGTGCCACCACTGCCTGGCTTGACTTTTTATTTATTTATTTACTTACTGTTTTGCTGGGTATTAAACACAGGGCATCACACTTGCTGGGCAACAATCTACCACTGAACTGACACCCCAGCCCTTAAGTTGTTTTAAATATAGACAGAAAATTATGGAAAACTGGTACTCCAAAAACTGAAAGTGGCCTGCTCACTGTCTGCCAGAATACTTGCTGAGAGAAGCTATTTACCTCCTTTGACATTCACACTGTCAACCCTTGTTTTTAAACTTAGTGAACTGATTTGGGTAAGACTAAAATAATTACACAGGACAATACCATCTTTTAGGTGTGCATTCAGGAAATAATTGGTAATATAAGCAAAAGAAAATACGTAAAACAGTATTTTCATATTTCCTATTAGTGAGGAAAATACACCAAAGACCCCCAAAATACTGTAATCTCAAAGACAGTTTTCAATCGAGGACAGCCTAAAATGAAACAGTGTTCATACTGTCATACCACTAACCACTGGATTTTAAGCAAAAAGATGGAAAGGAGTGGGAAGAGAAGACATAGGCTGAGTCATTCATAGCAAGAAGACACGAGAGGACCACAGGCCTCTCTACCCCTCCCGCAGCTCGACGTTCATCTTTTTTAAAAAAATGTTGATAATCAAAAGTAAAAAGGAGAGCCAGCCTTTAATCCCATCTCTGAATTAAATTTTCTTCAAATAGTGTGAGAATCAATGTGATTCTGTCTTCTGTGTCTGATTTGCCCCCTCTTCATCACGTGTGTGTGTGTGTGTGTGTGTGTGTGTGTGTGTGTCTCATGCATGCACTGTCACTGAATTACACTCTCAGCTCTCTTTTTAAGACACAGGATGGCCCGGTACTCACGATCCTCCTGCCTCAGCTTCCTTACTATGCTCCTTACCCACTTTCTGCTTCCTTTCACTATGTCATTTGAGACTGACAGCTTTTCAGGGAGTGGCAGTGTGTGCTGCTGTCATAAGGGAATATGCATGTGTAGAGGTTTTGCTGAGTTTAACAGTGCACTGACACAAAGGACACGGGACATGCAACAGCCGCTTAAATAACTGACGTGACAACAATTGTACATGTTACCTAGCTGTTGCAGAGCTGGCTCCAATAAGCAGTAAGCAAGTTTTCCAGCTTTAATGCTCTGGCTTTCCTTACCTCCTCGTAATTGCAGCTTTGTGTACTGCTCTTATTTAACCGAACTTCTGTTGTATTGCTCTCTTCTGGATTTTTATTTGGATTTTGTAAGACAGCAGTTTAAGATCACAAGTTGGAAGACGAGTCACATAATTCAAACAGAGTAGATATGCCGCAAGATATGAATAACTGCTTGGACCTGACGGCCTTAAGCCTGCTGCTCCAGCTTTAACAAGAGCACCTTCCCTGGGCGATGTCTGCCATTCTGGAGTGACCAGTGAGACCCCAGCGCTCACCAGCTGTCACTGACACCAGTGCTCTGGGGCTGCAGTGTGTGTGTGCACTGACTGTGCACTCACTTTTGTGCCATTTTTGCACAACCTTTTATGAATGTATTAATTTCACTATATTAGAAAGTAGATAATGGCCGAGTATGGTGGCACAGGACTTTAATCCCAGCATTTGGGAGAAAGAGGCAGGTGGATCTCTGTGAATTTGAGGCCAACCTGATCTACAAAGTGAGTTCCAGGACAGCTAAGACTGTCACACAGAGAAAGCCTGTCTCAAAAAACAAAGTAGATAATGTGCCAAGCAAGAGCAGAGCACAAGTCTTTCAAGTCTTTCTTAGAAGATGTGCCTGCCATTATTGCTTTTGTATAAGAATTATTCACAATATGGAGCTTATTAGAACACCAAACTAAAGTCTCTACCCAGCCTGCTACAGAATTACACTTTTTGTTTGTTACTAATATTTGTGACTTTCAGTGGCCTTGTATAAATATGATATTTATAAATATGGTGCTTATGCATATTTTCTGTTCTAAGCAGAACATTTCAGTTTGAAATTGCAAGCCATATAATTTATATGAACTTCCTTAATGTAGAAACTTTTTACTTCCGCACCCAACTTGGGCACTATTAAAGCAAAGAAGGCTTGCACTCTCTGCCTTCTGTTTGCTCCTCAGGTCCATCTTCTCTCTACTTGTGTGGCTCTTGACTGGGCTGATCTATTTATATGAATTTGTAAATGTCTATCTTTACTCTTAAAACTTGACTAAATAAAAGGATTTTTATGGAAAAAAAGAAAAAGAAACATGTTATAATCCAATTAATCAGAGAAAACAAAAATTTGCTTCCCAGGGCTTCTATTTCAGCACATATTTAAGTGTGTAAAATGTTACTTTTATTGATGTCTTTCTCAATCAACACCATTTATCTGTAAAGTCTTTCCTACTGGCTCTGGCATAAAACTAAGCCCGGTGTAGTCACAGAGGCCATGCAGACACGGAGAAAGGAGGACCAGTCCCATGTCTTTTAGAACCATTTCCTGTATACTTAACTAGTTCCTGGCAGTGCAGTTACCTGCAGTTACCCTGCAGAGGAGAAGGCAAAGGCATTGCCAGTGGCTCTCTGCTGCAGGGTCTGTGCCACCCAGACCCAGAGAGCCTCTTGGACACGGGCTGCAGGACTGCTCCTTGTGGTTTGTGTGCGTATGCTCTGGCCACACTAAAGTCACTTGTAAATACTTCTACTGTTTCCTTTTAGGAAGCCCAGGCTTGAAATAAAATGTGGTTCTCTCATGCTTGAGGCCATTAGGGTAAATGCTGGTGTATCCCCACTTAAAGAGAAGGCAGGAAGACAGGCAGACTCTAGACACAGTCTGCCTCTCTTCCTGCCATCTGGTTAATGTAGTACTGGCTGCTGGGAGAGGGGGCAGGGTGAGGGCCCAGGAGCCAAGCTGGAAGGGAAAGTTGGCACTGTGGATTCACTCCAGGTACTGGGTGCATCCTTCCCTAGAGGGGCTGTGTGAGCTGCAGGTCACTGCATTTTCTGTTCCAGTCCCCAGTACCAGTGGTGACAGTATGTTACATGGTCTTTATCCAAAAGGAAAATGTGAAACAATTTTAAAAATTAGTTTAGTGCCTTTACAATTTGTGCATTTTATGTCAAGACCTGGGAAATTTATTTTAAAGTTCCCATGATAAATTTACTAAACAGAAGATGCCTTCAATTTATCCTCAGAGGCTTCTCCTCACTTCTCCTTGGCAGTGGCCTCCTCCAGCACTCAGCCCCGCTCTGCAGGACTCACTTCGCACTGCTGACACGCTAGCATCCCTCTAGCTGTCGCTCATCAGCTGGCTTCACTGCTTAAAAACTCTGATTGCTTTCCACGGTTGTCAATGTCTCTGACCTTCTCTATCGGACACTCAGGTCCCTTCAGGGCCAGCTATGCGCCTTGCTCCAATGCAGCTGCGGCAAACATTGCTAAGTCTCCCACTCAGCCTCTGTATCAGTGCCTCTCTACTCTTTCCACCAAGTCTTGAATTTTCACATCAGACCACTGAAACTTCTCCTCCTTTCCAGATTCCTCCAAATGGATTCATGCAGTGGCAGCAGTAGCAACAAATACTTGTTTGTTGCAAGTTAAATTGTGTTTGTACAAGTTAAATGTTATTTTATTATTTTTATTCTTGGGTGGGCTTTACTATACCCATAGGTACAAATGATTTTTATTCCAAAGACTGCTACTATAACTCATACAATGTAAGCCAAACATTGAAGACAGGAGAAGTACAGCTCAGAAGTACTAAGTGACTTGTGTAAGGACCCATAGCTCATGGTGCTCAGTTTGCTACTCTGCCTTTGGGTTTTCAGAGAATGTTCCATCACAACAGGCTATTTTCTGTTGGTGTAGGGAGCCTGTTGGTTTCAGTGGCTAGCTTAGACCTGAAATAATCACACAGAAACTATATTAATTAAATCACTGCTTGGCCTATTAGCTCTAGCTTCTTATTGGCTAACTCTTATATTAATTTAACCCATTTCTATTAATCTGTATATCACCAAGAAATCGTGGTCTACCAGCAAGGTTTCAGCACATCTATCTCTGGCGGCAGCGCCGTGATGTCTCCCTCTGACTCCGCCTTCCTTTCTCCCAGCATGCAGCCTAGCTTTCCCCGCCTGCCTAAGTTTTGCCTTGTTATGTGTCCAAAGCAGTTTCAAAGGAACCTGGATCATGCAATACACCAAAGCATGAATGGACAGAATTTAACATGAGGTTAATTAGTAAAAGGGAGTGGTTCATGTTACATATACATGGCAGGAGCAGGGAGCTGCCCTGCCAGTGGTACTCCTGAAAATGCAGGTCTTTAATATATTCTTGAACTATTCAGAAAAGAAAATGAATGCATTATCTGAACATGTGCAAGAAATTTCACAGAAGGCATTGTAAACATTTTGTGCCCAAGGAACACAAGTGCCAAAGCAGTGGGTTAAACTCTCAGTCCACACAGTTCCTTCAGTCTGGTAAGTTCTCCTGCATCTGCGTCAGTGAGTCTCAGGCCACTGCTTGGCCTACTCTCCCTGCTTTCACTATCAAATGACACGAACACACCCTTGTTTTCTGCCCACATTCCTTGTCCTAGGTCCCAAGTCTCAAGAGTCAGTCCTACGGTGACAATTTCAAATGCACCATCTCTAAGTTGAAAACTACCTCTACTACTTTTTGATTGTATTTTTGGTTATCATCCCAAGAAATGGGTTTTCTTGTGACATTTCCATACTTACATGTCATTATTCTTTGTTCATATTGAATGACCCACCTCAACAGCTCTTTACCAACAGGTGTATGCCAAAGCATCTGCCGTCCTGTCAGGGGATAAATTTTGAGCTCTCCTAGAGCATGTCAAAGTATAAATTCACTAAATTGTTTGGAACATGTGAAAAATGGCCCACAGCAGTTGTTGTTTTTTTCTCAATTTATCAACCACAGAAAAGTAGAAGTAAAGCAAATGCCTATGGAATCACCACGCCCCGAGAGCCCCTGGAGTAACCTGAGAAAGCAGCAGTGTTGCTCACAAATGACAGAGACAGGCCGAACTGCATGTGTGACCCAGGTCACGACCAACAGTTTGCTAAAGAAATGAACTGATTGCATAAAGAAGAACTCAGTGCGCTTATTGTATCAGTACACAAAATAAATGTTTTAATGACCCTAACATACTCACCTCTTTGACATTTTTGAGGTTTTTTTTACTTTAAATTCTTCTTTTAGAAACCAATATAGTCCAAGGCCTGATATCAGCAATTAAAATTTACTAAGCTCTCACACTCAAGCACAGCATAAATACTTTTCTACGCATTTCATTTAAGCATCGACCATTCTACGTCTTAAAAATGTAGGTCTAGATCTGAAGAGATGTCTCCTATGCAACGATAAGGAACTGAGTCCAGATACACAGCTGCATGTAAAAGCCATGCACACAGCTGCACACATCTGGAACCCGAGCACTGGGCAGGCATAGTCAGTCAGAGCTCTGGAGCTCACTGACTGGTCAGCCAAGACAAATGGGTGAGCACCAGGTTCAGTAAGAGATCCTGCCTCAAAAGATGAGGTGGATGGCTATTGAGGAAGGCACCTGACCTTGACTCCTGACCACCACACACACCTATTGATTCAGTGAGGGCCTCCCACTGAGTCAGCCACTGGAAGAAACAGCACTGGCTGTCCACTAAGGATGGGTGTTTAAAGTTCACAACACAGCTAATGCTGGTTTAGAGTTGCCTATTTACCCTTTGTTTCTTCCTGTGTTTAGCTGTAGTTTGTTTTTCTTTTCTGAGATCAATTCCCTTCCCAAAACATATATTTCAGAGTCTCCTCCCTGTTGTGGTCCTGGGGCTTTAGCTCAGGGAACCCCACATGACCTTCCTCCCCAGCTAGAATCCCCTCTGTGAGGACCTGCTGGTCCCTTTCCTCTGGTCTGACAATGGCCTTATCGACACCTTCACCTTTGGGAGAAGCAGTACACAGTGGCAGGCTGATTGTGACTCTCAGAATGCTACGGACATGGCTTCCTGGCTCTCTGCTTCTATAATCATGACTGTTAGCCAAGCTGTTCTCTTAACTGCCACCTGTCTCCGAGCACCCAAGTCTTCTTGTCCCCATGCTCTGTAGCTCTCCTGTGCACACAAGGTAGAGATGGATTCACATTCTTAACCTAGAGTCTAGGGAGACGGCTCAATGGGTAAGCTGAGTGCTGCTCAGGTATGAGGACCTATGCTGGGATCCACGGGACCCATGCACCAGTCTGAGGCAGCAGTTTTGAAGGGGGCATGCAGATTGAGGTGGATCCAGGGCCTCACTGGCTAGCCAGTCTAATGAGATGGTGAGCTCCAGCTTCAACGAAATATCTTGTCTCAAAAAATAAGGATGGCAGCAATAGGGAAGACACCTAAATTTGTCCTCCGGTCTCTACATTACACAGCACACACAAGTGGTACACAGAGGAAAACAGTCTGTGATTTGCTGTGTGTTCCCAATCTGACGACAGGATCTTTAGTAATTTCTGCAAATTTCACTCTTCCATGTCTGAGCTTTCACGTATTTCCCACACGTTTTTGTTCTGCAGCATTAAATTCTCAATAGTTCGTTTAATTTTACCTTCTAGCTCAGTTCTTTCTCTGGTTCTATGTAATGTACAATTAGCTACCTACAGGAGCTTTAATTTCTGTATTTTTATGCACATGTTCTATCGCCTTTTGCAAACGCTCACTGCTATTTTGGTAGTTTTTCTCCATCGGCACACATCTGGTCTCTTCCACATTCCCCAGTCAATGTCTTTGTGTCTGATGGCTCCATATCTGTGGCCTTAGGAGACTGTCTGCAGACTGCCTTTCACGGGGCTTGTTTTCCGAGGCTTTGAGAGTTTAACTGGAAACGAACTGAGAAATTCTCTGTGAGGGTTTTTAATGTTAGGATTAAGGGAGGGCCCTACACAAGGATCTGCCCTGCTTCTGCTGGATGCCCAGATTCTTGGCTGAACTGAGTGTTTTCCTGACCACTCAGCTTGGCTACTCCAAATTCCTGCTGTAAATCCATCAGCTGCTCCGAGCTTATACATTTTCTAAGGAGATTATTATTTTCTTCTCCTCCACACAGTTTTAGAAATTTCCCTTGGAGGAGCCTCAGTTACTCTGGACTCACTTGCCATTACCAAGAAAACGCAACTTGGAGGTACAATTCCCTGGCACGAGGTGTGTCTGCTGATTATACAGTCCATCTTGGGTGGGCCCGAGGCTGCCCCCTTCTGTGGCTCTGGAGGTTGTAAAGCCAAAGCAAGTTCAGGCTGAAAGACAGCCTCCTGCCCTCAGCTTACCTCTCGAGCATCTACCATGTCGCTCTGTCTTGTCAGTGGACAGTGGGTTGGAAGAGAAGCCTGGATCCACGGATCCTTACGGCAGAGCGATTTATTCAAGTGTCTACCCAGTCTTCAGAGACTTGGGAAACGAAACACTACTTCAATGTTTCTACTTGAAAAGTGGAAACAAGAAAGTCCTTGCAACATTGATGGGCAGTGTGTTGATACATAAAAGGCATGCCAGCACTTAGAAAGTGTCCGAGAGTAGCAGCAAGATGAGACCTTACAGTGCCGATTTCCTGTTCTACAGCATTGCTCTCATTTCGTTACCATGTTGTAAAATTTAGGTCTGCAAAATTTCACTTTACATTAACATTTCTGCTAATGCATTCATTTTATGAAGCGTCTATTCAAGAACACAAACACATAAATGCATGTATAATGACGAATGGCAGTACACCCTACCAAGCATTCCTACTTACTCTCCCGATTTAGGATGAAGAAGAGGGCAGTGAGAAGTCACAAATCAAACTAATCCAGTGTCTAGTGTCTAGCAGAGGGAGCCAGTTACCTTCAAGTGTGAAGGTGAGCAGCTATGTAGTGTGTGAAAGGGAAAAGGACTGAGGTCTCTGTTCCTTGCTGTATGAGATTGAGAAGGTCAAATAAGAGGCAAAGGAGTTTTCAGTCCCAGAGTGGCCTTTACAGAGAAGAGCCAATAACTACAGACAACGTAAAAAGCCATATATAGTCTACAAGTCTAGTGACAGAGAGTTGCCTTTAGTAAGGCAAGCTGAGTATTTCTTGATGTTAATAAGTGCACTTTTATAAAGTGCCAAAATCATTCTCTTTATCACAAACACGTTTAAAATTGAGTACTCAACTTAAATTGTCAGTGTGAACAGCCTACAAGAGAAAATGATACCCTGCTGATCTTCATGTAACAACATTTCACTGTTCTTTTTTCCTTTTTTAGTGTATTTTTTAATTAATTAATTTATTTATTAAAAATTTCCACCTCCTCCCCGCCTCCCTTTTCCCTCCTCCTCCTCACCTCCCCCTCCCTCTCTAGTCCTAAGAGCAGTCAGGGTTCCCTGCCCCGTGGGAAGTCCAATGTCCTCCCCCCTCCATCCAGGTCTGTAAAGGTGAGCATCCAAACAAACCAGGCTCCCACAAAGTCAGTCCATGCGGTAGAATCAAAACTCAGTGACTTTGTCCTTGGCTTCTCAGTCAGCCTCCATTGCCAGCCTCACTGTTCTTAACAACGAAAAAAGCACATTTGGCAAAATTAGGGCTTGGGGTCGTGTTAGTTATCAATTTCTAACTGTTCAACTCCAATATCACCCCTTAGTTGCTTTATAACAATGGTCTGGAGTCTACACCACTCTCTTCAGTGAGTGCCATGTTAGGCCTTGTCAGTAGAGGGCACTGCAGGAACATGGCTGTGGTTCCTTTGGCCTAGCACCAGTTTCACCTTCACTGCAGTGAAATGCCTGCTCTTGAGAACCTCTGGTGGTGCTCTACCCTAGCTGCATATCCACCGAGGATGGCAGGCTGTCACAAGGAGCCCAGGGATCACTTCTCCATGAGTCTTCAATGTAACACGGAATGTTTACAGGTTCTGTGCCCATGAGTGCATCCCGTGCGCCCCAGCCATAGCCTTCCTTATCTTTCAGAGTTGTTTTCGAGGAGTCAAGCAAATGTAGACCAGCTGGGACTCAGAAGTCCACACAATTTCCTGCTATCTCCAGTGAATTCCATCTGTACCCTCTCCAACGCAGCCTGAGCCCAGCCTTGGGAAAGGACACCATCTGTTCTGTCCTTCCTCTGACTCGGGGAGGGGGCCCCTTATCGGAAAAGTTCCTAAACATCTTAACTTTTTCAGTAGTAACATAACAAACTGAAAGTCCCACAGACAAGATAACTGAAAACACGGCACAGAATTTTCTTCAGCTTGTGTGTGTAAAGTGCATATGAACACAAATGAATCTTGTGTTTAGACTTGAGTCTCCAAAATATCTTATTTCAAAATGCCAGATTCCGAACATTTTGGATAAAGAAAAAAACAAACAAGTCTTCTTTGGTCCTGAGAACAGAACTCCTTGATGAAATTAACACCATCCTCACATGACTTGAGACAGGGAAAGATGCTGGAATGCATTACAAAGCTTATTTAATTCTCTTTTTTACTACATGAACAAATTCCAAGGTAGATACCTCCCCACTCAAAGGTTTAAGCTAATTTAGTTACTTAACCCTCTCCCACACCTTCCTGTTTCTTCCTATTATAAAGAGCTGATCTTTAGTCTGTAACTCCAAAATAACGAATAGAATATATTACCATTATCTTATTCTAAGTGATTTTATTTCATAAGAATTTGAGGATCTAATTAGTTCAAGAGCTATAACATACACATAAAAGTGCATTTAAAATACGGATTGCTTGCTCATTTATTCAGTGATACTGGAGGGTCCAACAGTAGATAGAAAATAAGAATAGGAATTGTGGCATAAAAACAAAAACAAAAGAGGCGCCCTCCTTTAGCTGCCTAGAATATTCCTCCTGAATGCAGGGGGAAAAGAGACAGAAAGGATTTGGTAGCAAAAGACAATAAAGATTTTACAAGGAGTCACCCTTGTGATCACTGGCCAGCACCATTAAGTAGCTTTGCAATATAGAGGCCCTATGCTTGGGGAAGACGCCAAGTATCTTCAATAATAAAAATAAAATACATTCATTTTGACTTGGGTTGAAGTTGAACTAAAACATAAAACCACCAACTGATGGCTACAATACAAAAATATAAGAATACATTCAATGTTCTCTCTCTGAAGTGTTTCCTCATACTCGCGGGTATGGGAAAAAAGCAAATATCTGGGCTTACATTTTTTTCCAGAAATCTGATTCACCACTATGCAAATAATCTGACATTTCAAAACTGTATTTTCAGTAACATTTGAGGTTCCCTAAGTAAACAGTTTCCAATTTATACGAGTCTGACATGCGGGAGCCTCCAGGGACGCGGTCTGAAGGTGGCACGGAGGGATCTGAAATGTAACGAGCTGCACATCGCGTGGAAGCGCAGCGCCTCTCTGGACTCCCAGAGTGCTCTGTTCTTTCTAAAGTTCTCCTAAAAGGTCAACCAGTCTATGATGATAAGTAACTGTCAAGAGTTAGAAAAATGAGGCACCTTGTAAATTATCATTCTTTAAAACTACAAATGACTGAGGTAGGCAAATTTACATGCATCACAAAAGGTATGGAACTAACACTACTTGATGGTCAGAAGACTCTGGCTACACATTTCCTTATTTCCACCTTTCAATTTTAAGTAAGCTCATTTTTCACACACACACACACACACACACACACACACACACACGAAAGAAACACACTTCAAAGCTCAGCGTTTCTGTTAACTGGCAAGCCGGAAACCAGCCAATTTAAAAGAAGAAAACTATGTAAGAATCTGTCACGTGCAAATGCTTTTACAATTCTTCTACTCTGCAAAAAGAAAGCAACATTTCTGGGAACTGGCTACGAGCTAGAAGCAAAGGAAAAAAGAAACAGTCCTAGCCATTGCCCATTCAGCAGAGAACTAGTTTTCAGAAAACTGTCCCAGGCAGAACAACTTTGATTGCGTGGCACATTACCTTTCATTAATTGAATTCTGGCCATTACAGAAACATATTTCATCAGAGAAATTTAAAGACTGGGTAGATGTGTCAAAAAGGAACACTGGCAGGGCCTCGGCATGGCAGGCCAAGGCTGGGAGAGAAAGCATCCACCACAAATGGTGGCCACCATCAAGCTGGACAGCAACAGTAAATTAAGTGGTGCCCAGTCTCTATTCGGAAAAGCTTGTTGCCAGATGGCAGGTATGGTCTACAGCCCAGCAGGACGGCTTCCTCTACAGCAGCTACCTGGCTGGCTTTGCTGTTCTTGTTGTTTTAAGATCCTAACTGGAAAAGTCAGTTTGTGATTTCATTTTATGACTTCAAAGAGACAAACAGCCTTAAAAAAAAAAAAAACAAAACTTCTAGAAAGCCCGATATAAGCAGTCAAAGTTGACCTTGGCTCAATCAGAGCCAAGGAGAATTAGCATTTGGAAAATCTAGGTGCACAGGGCCAGACTCTATTCAAAATGATGGATGTTCCTTCCAGGTGACCCCTTTGCGTAGCAGACTGGCAGGCTCTGCCACGCCACTGTCATCCTCAGCTATGCAGAGAAGAAAATGCCAGGTCTGTGTCCACTTGGCAAACCATGCAGGCTCTCATTTTCCAGACCACAGAAGACAGGCAGGGAACGCCGGATTTGAATAAAGTCCAGTTAGGACAAACAAACCCTCACTGAATTTGTTTTCCTGTCTCATCAGTACTGTCCGGGAGAAAGCTAAATACTCTCTTATCCTATTGATTATACCAAATATTTGACTAAAATCTGATTTATGCATAAGCTGTCCTCTGACCCTTGTCCCAATCCCAGTGCCCCATTGCTGAAGTTTAATTATAAAATCTAAATCTAGTAATAAAGCTTTACTAAGGCCACATGAAAAGTCTCATGAGTAGAGTAAGTACAGAAATATAGATTGAAATTTTAAATGCCTTTCCATATAGGTGACAGAGGAATTGCAGGCTTAGAGATTTTTGAAGGAGAAAACACAAGCTAGACTCTTATAACAACTGCTGGTATTTTCCTTGGAGATGCGGAAGTCTTGTTCTGCTGACTGAGACCACTGAGCCATCCTCGGGCACAGGCTTGACACAGGACTGGATATCATGGTCACTGTATACTGGCAAATGCCTCATATCGTGATTAAATCCTCTACCAGTAAATCCTGTTAATTCATGTATTCCTGAGAAAATCCCAGAGGGCTAGACATCAGGTACTCAATTCAAGATTCTCTAACAGACTGTAGTGTAGACACTGTGGTTCCATCAGCACCACAGAAGACCAACAATCCGATGGCCACTGTGGGGTCAAGGCAGAGTGTGGTGTGCATGGCTGCCTGTTAACTCAAGCCAGTCAGTCTGATTGAGAGGCACATGCTTTTCCAGTTGATTTCTAATTTAAATTAGAAATTGTTAAATGAGGGCACTTTTTCCAGGCACGTTTTCACATTTTGTGTATCTCCCTGACACCAACAGGGGAAAAGTGAACTTGTCTTCAACTCACCTGGCTTAGAAAGAAAACAGGTGGTTGATGGAGTTTTGGCCTGGGGTTTCCAGGGACACTTGGGGCTTACTTCATAGCATTTAAACCATGGAGTTAATTGCCCTTCCAAATTATAACACACACATTAGTCTTGGGAGAAACTGTCCCAATCAGTCTCTGAGCTCCACACCTCAGACCTAGTGCAGGCCTGGAGCCTGGAATAGGGCCAGAGGCCAGGCTCCTCCCCGCAGTCACCCTGGACTTCTCTGGCTGCCCTCTTCCTGCTGGCCGCAAAGTACACTTTGTAAAACTCTCCTTGGAAGGGGTGAGGTACCCTGGTTTTGGCCAGGAAAGGGGCTTTTCTGCTGCTCCGTCCTTGAAGGAGCCCCACTCACAAACAGCTGGGAGCCTTTTCTTTCGTTTAGTTTTAAGCAATTAAAACTACAGCTTGATCTCATTACTGTAATCTCTCCATGCTGTTTAGACTAACCTTTTCTTACTTAAGACTTCACCTCTCTGTGCCAAAGACAGGGGACCATCTAGAGGCACCACATACTTCATGAAAGTCACCTGGCTTTCATGCCTAAAAAAAAGCCACCTATTTTGGAAAGCGGATGAGAGCACACATGTGGCCATGTTTTTCTTGCCATTGCTTCCTTGCCTATACAGAAAAAAAGAAGAAAAGCTTCTAGATATTGGCAAAGATTTTATGAACTATAAGTTGCAGCTTAGCAAATGTTTTTGAAGATACTATGGACAAAGAGCAGATGTTTCTGAAAGCATTCCCATCAGCCAGACAAAGCAATCCCCAGTGTGACGCTGCCTAGTGTCTGCTCCTAGGCAGACTACTACTGAAGAAAGTTCCAAACTCGTCTAACTCTTGCTACACTTTGGTAGGCTATTTCTCCCTCCCTGATACCATGTTGCAATGGTGGAGGAAGAGGCCCTGGCATTCCAACAGCAGAGAGAGCCAGGGCAGAATGTGAAGGTTCAGGAACAGACCAAATTCTCAGCACACCACCTGGCCACAGAGCCTACAATCACAAGGATAAGGCTTTATTTCCTACTATGTCCTGAGGCACCATCGTCCCCCAGAGCCCATTAAAACACGAGCTCCTTGGGGGTGCAGGACATGTTCTTCTTTGTAGCCCAGCCCTAGTGTGCTACAGACACACTGGAAACTGACTGCAATGAAAGCTCTGAATACCTTCGTGGGAGCAGGGCCGTGACCAGCAGGCATCTTAACTGGAACTGGCTGCCAGATAACAGCAAGGTAAACATGCACGCCTGTATGGCCAGTGCAGCTGCCTCCCGGGGTGCAGATCTGGATCTCGTGAGCTATGCAATGCAGTGTGTTGAGCAGCAGTGTGCTGGGATATGAGACCCAGTGAGGAGCCCCTGAGAGAGTTCAGTGCATGGCAAAGGGGACACACCATCACACTGAAAAGAGATACACGTCACAGGGTAGGCCCCAAGCACAGAACGGTTTCAGTCACAACACTTTCACCTACCAGCACAAAGCAGACCTTGAGTGGATACCCACTTCATGGCTACATTCAAATTCTTCTAAAAACCTTGTCTTGACCACACCTCAAAAATCTCTAATCCTCCTCACAAACTTTTACAACTGAATTCTTGCTCTTTCTTACTGAACTATTGGAAAGGGCTTTAAAAAATAAAATAAATATATTAATATACAAAAGTTAATATTTTCCATAAAAGTATTTTTAGCCCAGTTCTCAATCTGCCAAGATGTCAGGGTGGGGTGGGGCTTTTGCTCACCATCTGCCACCCACACAGACCCGTGGGCAGATTTTCTAGTCGTGACAACACTTCCAGCTGAGTAAAGGACCAGGAGGTGATGACAAAAATACGCTAGGTTTACCAAGAAACAAGAGACCTGGCGTGGAAGGGCACATCTGTGCACAGCAAGCAGGCACACGTGCAGAGGGAAGCTGCTTTCCATGTGCTCTCTGCCTACTCCCAGCCCAGCGTCACTATGTACTTGGGCATGTAGTGCAAAAATATGGGCCAGAACTACTAACACTAAGTAGGAGCCAAATTCCTGACACTGTAACTTTACATTAATATTTTTCATGAAGTCTAACAGAATACAAAGCTCTTGAATTTAACATGACCTCTGCTCCAAATCCACCAAAGTGAAGAACTTCTGAGCAGATGAAGGAAATATGCATTGCTTGCACAATACTGGACACATTGCAAGGGTGAATGGCTTCACGTCCAGGCCTTGCTCCTCCCTAGTGTCTGCAGTGCTGTGCCCAGAACAGCTCAGCCCTTTCATTACAGTGTGAAAGTGTGATGGTGTTGTCAGCCCAGGGTGTAAAACTGACTTGAAACAACTGCAATAATCAGGCTCCCCCCAGACCCCTCAACTATGTGAAAGGGCAGATGTAACAAATAATTAACGCAATTCAAGAAGCGGCTGGAGCCCACCACAGCGCCGAATCTTGGCAAGCCAAAGGCTGAAGTTCACAGAAAATAATTGTTACCACATTTGCTGTGGATTATGACTATCTGAGAGACTACCTTAAACACATCAAACAGCCCAAAGTCAGACCTCAAATGCAAATTGTCTCTGCAACAAGGAGTTAGAAAATAGGTACACAAAAAAGAAAATATATATGCTCCTCAGAATTAAGCTCTTTATTACCACCCCAAAAGCTAACATTTTAGTAGTAAAAATATAAACACTTAATAGAAGCATCACAGCACTCGAATGAGTTAAGGGAACAAGGCAGGAGTCAAGTTACCTTTTTTTATATTCTTTTTTTTAAATTAAGTTAAATTATATACGTACACACTATCCAAATGTTATTCTTTGTACACATTTTAAAAAGTTGTTACATTGTATGGATGACATAAAACTACCCACATTTAGGGAAAACACAAAGCCTCTTGCCCAGTCCCCTTGCTCCCTGCTAGCTGCCTGCTTTGGTGTATAGACAAGGAGGCTAACAACTAGCAGAGAAGGTACGGCTGAAACCTTCTTGCTCACAAGTTACAGCACTACTGTCATGTAGATCTCATCATCAGAGGACCGTCCCTGACATAGGCATCACCATCTCACGAGGTCATACAGGGCCTAGGTCAGCAAACACGTCATATAAGCCTTGCCTGTGTAGGACCCTGTAGGACCCGCTGGCTATCTGTGGCTGGTCTGGCTCCATTCTTGCTGCATTTCCTTAAGAGACAGGCTCACTCCCTAACCTTACTTCAGCAGAGCACTGGCTTCCAGTTCTCCACCCTCCTGTCTTATGAAATGAACACCCACGGTTTACAAGCCAGTCAAGTCCACCCTTGACCAAGATGATTCTCCAGGACAGAAACTTCGCATTTCGCTCTATTTTCACTTTGTATCAAAGCAGTTAGTTAAACTAAGTCACCACTCTCCTCGCCACAGTCTTTACAAACCGCGCTCAGAAGCACCAATGCTTGCTTTCTTCAGATGAGAAGGCACCCCTTGAGCCTCACTGAGTGGCTTCAGCTTGCATTGTCCTCCCTGTCTGGGAACAGCTACTCTCTAGGGCTAATTTTAAAGAAATCTATCTTCTCTGCATAGAAGCCCCTGGATTTGTGAATTGTTCTTTATGGTAAAGGGGGGAAAATGTCTTTGAGAATCTTATGTTTACACAGAACAATGATAAAAAACATAAAAAACACAACTAGAAAGAAATGGTATAAAAAATGGGAGCACAGATGCCAAGCATACTCTATCTTTTGAACTAGTGTAGAGGCTCAGAAAGAAAATCCATTCTGAGTAGTTGACAGCAGCAGAGATGAGGCCTTCTCCTCGTGTTCTCCTGCTGTGGATTTATGTGAGCACACAACCAACCTGCTGTGTGGAAGTCGCCGCACATTACTTTAAAGTCCCTCATAGTTGTCCACATAGGGCTCTTTTTCCTGCCCAAGGACATTTAGACTTACTCACGTAAGCAGTGACAAATCAGTACCAGGATGTTGGTTCAGGTCATAGGAGGAGGCTCACTTGTAGCTAAATGAGGAACTGTTGCATTCATAGGAACAATTACAAACCTGAGTTGTGAAGAGAGCTCAAACCTGAAGCAGGACTTTAATATTGTGCATATTATCTTATAATGCTAATAGCAAAATAGCAGTCCATACCCAAAGGAATCCAAACTTGGCAAGATCCAGGTGAAGATAAAATAGAAATCTCTCTCTATGGTCATTTCAAGCTTGTGGATAAGCTTCTTGTTTTTATGGAACAAAACAAGTCTGTGACTTAATAAATAATAAACGCTAAACAAGCTATTTGAACAGGCTAGTGTGCAGCATTTGGGAGGTTTTAAAATAATAGTTTCATAAGTGTTTGGGATTTAACTGTTATATACCACTTCTCATTAATGAGGGCCATTCCTGACTGACCTGCTGTATAAAACTCTTTCTTTTTCAGTTGTACCTTAAATAAGACTGGACTGACATGGCTTATTTTTGGGACAACTCAATCACTGCAGAATTCACTGAGGATTTTTGCAGCCAAGTGTTTATTAAAATGTTTATAACAACAATAACAACGGTTGTTGAGTTATGCACTCATTTTCTGGAGAGAAAGAAAGGGTGTGGTACTGGAAAGAAAATGTGCCTTGAGACACTTTTCCCAGAATGCCACAGGAAGGGGGAGGGGTGAAGCGATGGTCTTCGGGCATCTCCAAACCTGTGTCCTCAGATGCAGGGATGACAACCCGGGAAGCACTGGAGGGCGCTTTCTAGAATGAAGCCTTCGAGTCCACCCCACTCGCTCTCCAGAGCAACAAGGCTCCTCTCTGCCTCCTCCTGGCTGCAAAAGCTCCATTATTTATTTACAACGAGTCATGTGTCTTATGGAGAGCCATCCCATCCCAAGAATACTAAAGTCATTGGTTAAATAAATGCTAGAAAATAATTTTTAAGACTTGCACAAAATAAACATAACCCTCCATTCTTACTTTTCTCTGTTTTACTCCTCACAACTTTTTCCTACAAATACGTATTTTTTAAATTAGTTTCTTCTCAAAATATAACAGACTACATAAAACTATCCTTTGACTTACTTAACAAATAAATTAGACAATATTATTCTCTTTAATAGCTGCACAATATTCCCTATAGTCAATAAATATACTCTTTTTGAGCACTCTCAAGTGTTAACGGATATTTAAGTGAATCTTAATTTCAACTCTTACAAATTGTTGCATTTTCAAAGGGTAGTATTATAGAAGTGAGGTTTCTGTGTCCTTAGTTGATTTGAAACTTAATTTGACACTGGTAATTTTGATCCCAGTGACATCCGTTCATAAATCATAAATAAGATCCTGATGACCTCAGAACAGGAGAGACGGTTGAGAACACTGTCCCCTTTAGAGCATTTTCTCCTCATGGACTTATCCTGGGTCTGTTGTTTCTCCCAGTCTCAGAGCAGGGAAGAAGCTGATATGCCTAAAGTACACGTTTCTTGCCTGGGTTTCAAGTCCAGTGGCCTTGACTGGATGGGGTCCCTCTGCAGCATTAACCTGCTCTAATTGCATTCTTCAAGCCAGCTGAAGGCTGACAGCTTCCGCTCCCGGCTCATTATCAGAGCACTTCAAGGGGCGCCATTATGAGTAGAGCACCTGGTCCAAATTTATTTCAACGGCCCAGAGAAAAATGGGAAGGTGCTTAATGTTCAACCACAATGGTGACATTTTTATGAGATATCCAGGGTTCAGAAACAAATAAATGAAAGGTTTGAAAGGAGCATGAACAGAAACCATGACAATAAAAATTCAACATTATTATATCAATTTAAAACATATACCACCCATATACTTGGGGCAAGGCCAGAGGTTCAGTGTAGGCTAGCCAGCAAGAAAAGGGAGGGAAAAAAAGTCAATAGCCTACCCCGTCCCCCACCCCATGACAGGCTTCCCAAGAAAGACAAATGGAATTCTAAGAACGCTGCAGACAATCAGGCGGAGATGTGCACTCTGAATCGTGGTTAAAATAACAACTTTCTTTCTCAATGCACCCACACGAGAATGAAAGAAAATTCAGTCAGAATTTGAGGCATCCAAAATGTATGATGCTCCTTCTTTTTCCCTAGTTTGCTACAAACTGCTATCTTTAAATTTTTCCCTATGGAAATATATTAGTAAATTTTTACACAAATTTTCCACAAGAAAGAACAGTGCATATTTGCACTGAGAGGTTTTTAATAGCAGGGCTATTTTCCCAGGTAGGTCTCAGCAGACCCAGGGTAAACACTGCACCCTGCGACACAAGTCCATATCTAGAGATGACGACACCTCGGGGCTGTGCTTTCTGCGGCTGAGCGCTTGCACACAGACGACACCCAGTTCAAAGGCCAGAGCCCAGCTGCAGTGCATTAGAGAGCTCTACCCTCCACTAAGAATTTGTTTAAAGAAACTTATAAAATAAATATTTGTGTTCTTTCCCTAAACACAACAATGGCACTTACACTGGAACCTAAGAAGATGATGACTGAGAACCCTGGCCCTGGCACTTTAGACTGGGAATGCTGGCTCAACGGGGACTTCACGGGCTCAGAGGAGTTAGTAAATGTTTAGTCTCTTAAGAGAAAACGAGGACAATTAATCACTACAAGGACCCCCCCCCCCCAGCTATTAGCTGTTTCGGGCTTTGGAATTTTATCTTTCTCAAGCATTTTCCTTATTAAACCAACCATGTAGATGTGCAATGCATGAAATAGGTCAAACTATAAAGGCTTTAATTATTTTGCTGATTTAAAAAAGCAACAAGACACCACCTATTTTTCATATATTGATTGTTCCTACTCTGGTCTCAGATTTAAAGTCATGAATCCTGGTAAGCCAACCTAATTAGAAAATGCTACTTGAATCCTTTTTCCTTTTTTTTTCCATCAACGAATAAATAAATACTCTTAAAATTAACTACCTAATAGAATCACCTAACTATAGGTGAAACCCCCCGCCCCGAGAATAACTATGGAATCGTCTAGTGAGTCATCACATGTGGCAGGCCATCCAGTGTCCTAAGTCACAGACCTGGAGAGCGTAGAGAACGTCAGCCGGGTGTTGAAGAGAGTGATTCCTGTCATTTTAACTCAGCATCATCTATACCTTTACTATTTTCTTCTATCACCTTTGAAATTACTTGAGGAGCTGGAGCCCAAGAGCCCACCTGAAGTTCCCAAGTTTACCATGGCCCTGCTTTCGCCTTCATCTGACACTCGCTGTCCTCTGTCTTAGCTTTTTAAGAAGCACCATGCAATCGAGTTCTGAACAACTGGGAGAGCAGTGGCCGCTGGGCACAATGGTTTGTACGAGGTCAGCAGCACCAGCCTTTTGTCTCTCTGGAACAGAACACGGTTTGTCTAATAAATAAATAAGTAATAAGCTGCTGGCACAGGACAAATGGTTTTCTACATTTGTACAGTTTGTTAAATGTGTCAGGAGGTCACTTGTTGGCAGGGTGGAATTCTAGAAAGAGACCTAGATTCAAGCATGGGATTTACTGGCTGTGCAACCACATGCAAGTCACCGTTAAGCCTTCAGTGTTAGTCTATACAAAGTGGCTATAGCCATGTCTGCTTTAACCCCCAGAGAGAGCCAGTGAGACCAATGCATATGCCTTGATGACAAGGCTTGCATGCTGCCAAGTGGTTATAAAGCCAGCATTGCAGGAGCCATCTGCTCTCTGCAATTGCCTGTGCTGCCCTCTCGTGGTAGGCAAGCTATAACGCTACTCAAAAGTCCAAACTTTCTGAAGGGCTCTCAGTTGTTGAATAAAATAGGCAGGGCCAGTTGACTCAAAGTGTATAATGTAAAAGGTATGCTAGGTCTTCCTTGATGGTATACCAGAGGCTACAATTTGGGAACAGAAGGAAGAATAAATTTAAGAGAGGAAAAATCCCAAGTTTTGAACAGTGACCAGATGCTATACCCCTGCAGGTGCCTTTCACTATGACAAAACATTTGAAAAGTGGAAATATCAAACCAAAGAAAAATATCTGTCACTGTTGCTAAGAATCCCTATCTAGGCCAAAAGAATTGCTCACAAACTGTAGAAGCCAACAGTCACTGACAAATTTGTTTGACATCTAGACTTAGAACAGCTAATTTTTAGAGCTGACAGGGACCCGAGACACTGTATTGTAGTGTCTCCTTAAGCATGGATTAGGTAGGAAAGTCAAGGAAATTCTGTAGGACTAGCGGGAGGGTGGGAAGGAGCAAGAGAAAATGGAGGTGAATCCAATCAAAGTGTGGAACAAGAACAAAAGAAAGAAAAGGGGAAGGAAGGAGAGGGAGGCAGAGGAAACACGGAAGAAATAGATAGCAGACGGAGGGGTTTTTGTATCCTTTGACTTCAGGGCAACAGGAAAAACAGCCGGCTGGGATATGCTCGAGTGGAGAAAAGGTTTGGGGACAGGTAGATGTGGCATGAACGCCCCTCATGTTGACTACACTCTGGAGGAGAACACCTGCCAGGGGAGCAGTTAGGAAGCCACCAGTGCGAGGGCTGAGCTCCAGCTCAGAGGAGGGAGGGAGGAGGAGAGACTACCTGGGGACCACAATCTTTTATCAAGGTTTGGTCATGCCTAGAGTCAGTGGTGCAAGCCACTGCCTCTAGGACCACAGGCAAAAATGACAGTTACGATTGGTAAGCTATAAAGACCAGAAAATTTGAAATTCAAATCTTTATATCTTCCAATCTTCCAAGATTAAAAAAACAAATAAAAAACCAAAAAGCCACAGACTGAAGTTTCTCCACCTCTATTACTTCAAATACGATGCTATTATCATAATATCAAAACCGCTCTTCCACTTTCTTAATAAAGCCAATAGAATAAAGGTCCTTGTAATGGACACACCTGGTGATAATAGAGTAGGTGGAATTTATTGAGTAAACCAATGGCTTAACTTACATTAAGGGTCTAGACAAGTTGACTTCAAAAGCTCTCCCAGACTAAAAATAGATTTTGAGATAGAAATAAGTTTATTACCCAAAAGCCCTCAGACTATATTAGAGTAAATTTTGTCTGATGATTATGAGAAAGTATATGGAGAATTAAAACTTTTAAAGACTGCTAAGGCATTCCTCAGGCAGGTACCTCCTGACAGAATGTAAGATTTGATAGACTGTTTCAAACAGACCTTCAAGGCAGCACATGTGTATGTGCATGAATATGTGCCTGCACATGGATGTATGACTACATGCATATATATGTGTCTGGATGTATTGCTGAGAAGTAGGACTTGGGGCCATTCAGCACTACACTGCTACAAATGACAGTGTTATTCACAGAACCCTTTCCCCTGGGCTTTCCAATCTTCTCCCACTTCCAACCACTCCCTCCTGTCCAGTCATGAAGGGTCTTAGTCTAGGACGTGTTCCTGGGTGTTTTGTGCTCTCCTCTTTCTGGGTTTAGAGATGGCTGCTCTCAGATCTCTTCTTCCAGCTCTGCTGAACTACAGACTAGTAGGACTGATCATGTCTGACTATTTCAAAGGACCCCTGTATCTGTCCCCTCCTCTGATCCTCTCCAGAATGAGAGGCACATATGGGCCCATCACCTATCTTTGCTCCTCCTGGAGACATTACCCTCAGCCAAATCCCCAAGGACTGTACATCCACCTGAGCACTAATGGAATCTACTTCTGACCGTGGCCTCAGCAACAGCATCAGGGCCTTTGCTTCCAGGATCATGGCTAAGCTACACTCCACAGGGCATCCATGATCAGCTCTACAGATACTGATTTGATGGCAGGTTCCAGCTCAACATTCTTCTGTCCCCCCAGTCCTAAGAAAACCAAGCTTCTCCACCCCTAATCATAAGGCCTGGACAGACTTGGTCCTGCTGAGTGCTCAGACCTACTCTCTCACTGTGCTTTGGTCAGGCTCACAGATTAAAACACTTCACTTGCCACTCCTCCTATCCCCTTCTGTCTGGGTCCATCTCTGGAAGAGATCAGACAGCCCTATCACAGGCTCGCCTTGGCTCTGCTCCTGTCTCAGCTTTGTCCTCACACCTAGACAAAAGTCTGACACTCTTCCCTACTCATAATCCTTTAAGATCATCTTAAACTTTCAAATCTGCACGAGGCCCACCAACTGATAGGTGAACAATAAACAGAGTGAATAATTATGACTATTTGACTAATGAATACCTGACTTTGAGATACCAATGCAAACTGGATTGATACACTGAGGATTTTAGAATAAGATAAACTTGGGCCCCCATGCCAGCTCCAGAGTGCTCTAGCTAGGAGATCCCCAAACAGATGGAAACTTCTTCAGGCTCTGCTTCCACACAGAACCACTTCACAGGTTTGCTGTGAGCACTAAATACATTTATTCGTGCCAGTGTTCTTGCTTATTTCTAGTTTTCAAAACGACAGTGCCATAAACTCTTACATCACTCAGTGACCTGCTGCACTAAGCCTACAGGTTGATCCGGTGCTGAAGTTCTTCAGTGAACAGCTTATTCAGTGACACAGTGGGTCCTGGACAGCTCTAAGGACCCTGCTGCTAAGAATTGTCAACCCAAGGATTATGGGTACTGCCCTCCATTTTGCATTGTCTGATTCCAAATCTAACAACATAAAGAAAACAGTTTGTTTCTTGAATGGAGAGAAAATAGTTAGGGGTGTAGTTTGATCACTATGCCCAGCACTATGAATAGTCTGAACGTATGCCAGTTATGAGCTGCCATATTGAAACACTGTCTGCTGCCGTAAGCAGATACTGGAAGCTCTCCTGGCATTATCTGGGGCTCTAAGAATGTTCTCCTTTCAGGAGTTTGTTACTTCTCATTAGAGTAATATACTTTCTAACAAATGAAAGGGGAAAGGTGGAAACTAGAGAGGAAAGGAACAAGAGAGGAAGAAAACTTGAAACTATCAGATCTGGGGTGGATTTAATGTAGTCTTGCTAAGCAGAGGGGCACATGTCAGGAGTCCTAGCAACCCAGGCTGAAGTGGGAAGAAGCAGAGTGTGAGACCAGCTGGGACCATCTCAAACACAAAATGAAACCAACCAGACAATGTCACACAACACAGTCTTGGTCACTGATTTTAGAGTGTGCCTCGTGTCTCCATTCCCTCTCCGACCAAAACAAACACACAAAACCAGCCTTCACTTCAGTCAACTGGTGGCTTTGGAATCCTTACAAAGTACAGGAAGAGAACCACCTTTAAAATTAAAACTCTTCATGTACCCAGTAAGTTCAGTAAACTGTGGCAGTTGGGCACCCACTTTAAAAGTCTCAGTTCTGACCACAGCTTCTCATCCATCTGCTTCAAATTCCAATAGCAATCCTGGCTTCTCTGGTCTCTGTGCTTATAAACTTGAAGATGTATTGCCTGTTAAAATCTGTAAGGCATTCCTCAGTCCTTTCATGAACTGGTTAGTAAGAAATGGAAGAAGTCCCAAGCTTCGGAGGGTGATGCTGGTGTGACAGACCATATCCCCCACAATTTCCATGCTCAGGAGGTGGATTAGAGATGGCCTTGGAGCAGGTCTTTGTCAACTTTATCACTTGAAAACAAGTGATGGAGCTGGGCATGGTGGCATTTGACTATAACCCCAGCACTCACAGGGAAGCAGAAGGACAGGAGGGGGCGGGGGCAAAGTTACCTTCGGTTTGGAAGGCATTTGTCACTGTACTCAAGGTGCCCGCTTTGTACTTTCCAAAGCTTGTTACACTATGCGTTGTCCTGGAATTCTTTTAAATTGTATAAAAAATGTTTTATTTTTAGTTTAAGAGGTAGTTGCCCAGGCTAGCTTTGAGTTCCTGTGCTCAAGTAACCATTTAGCCTCGGGTTCCAGAGTAGCTGGAACTGCAGGATGTGCCGTTGTGCCCTGCTTGTTTTAGAACTCCTGATTAGTACCTAAAACATGACTTTATGTGGTTACTTGTCACAAAAGCCCAAGGATTTGGATACGGAACCATTTATCACATGTCTCTTTACATGTGTGGCTGTGTTTAAAGACATCCCTTTCAGCCTCACATAGCCAATTAAAGGTCTATCTATGGACTATGTCCTTAGACAAACTAACAAAATGAGTAGTAGAAAACCCAATTATTTAAAATTTTTGTATTTAAAGAATATAAAACTTGAATTTTATATGCAGCTTAGAGCCTCATAAACCTAGACCAGGTAAATGATCACTTAAGTCTATTCCTTAAAACATCTTTGTTCCCCAGATTAAGGTTCATATTCAAAGTGTCATCCCAAGTGATTTTTTACGGCCAAGTTATAAACCCTCCCAAAAGAAGGTTTTTAATGGAAGTGTTGACATCACATTAACTATCGCTCTGCAGACTGGACCCACTAATCAAGCCCATTATATTTATGGGGCGGGTAAAAAAGTCTGTACCATTAATCACACAGCCACACTAACAGAGTCTGCATTTGAAATCCAATAAAACAAATGCATCCTCTTTTTCGAATCCTTGATACCGAGAAGAAACTCTGCAGGTATTTCTATACTTTTCAATTTTTATGTTTCTACAGAGGTTAGGAAGGTAGCTTTGCTGAAACAGTTTATTTGTTTGCACCTGCGGGGGCTACTTTTAGCATATCTGCAGACTACTGGAGAATTTTCTCTTCCATAGATAATTCCTGAAAATTACATGCACAAATATGGCATTTGATAGTGTCGTATTATAGTAATAAATTTTAAAAATCCATTCACCTAACTTGCACTTGGGCCATACCAAATTGTGATTAATTACCAAAAGAATATTCCAGTCCTAAATTATAATTTAGCATCCTATATAAAACCATCTAAAATGTCAGCACTCTGTCTTTATGACATCATGCCATCCCACTAATTCTGTTTTACAAGTAAATCCCTATTATACATTAATAAGGGCCGTTGGTGGCTAAACATCTTGCTTCCCCAGTAATGACTTGGTTGAAGGCAATTAGGGCAGCCAGGTGTGGTGGAGCTGGGCACTCATAAAAGTTTTTATATTTTACTATTTCCGTTTGATTTGGGGAGGTGTGTTCCAATCTACCCAAATTAAAGAGGAAGCTCTGCCCATGTTTTCAGCTGTTGTGTGTTTTGACTATAACTGATAAATCTATTTCATACTTCTTTGAAGATGATTTATTAGAGACAGTATTCAAGGTGCACCATACACCTCTCTCTTGTACACTTTGTTAGAATGGATCTCTCTCTCTCTCTTTCTCTCTCTCTCTCATACACACACACACACACACACACACACACACACACACTCACATACGCATACACATGAACACACACCTGGGGTCGGTCTGTCTGTCTGTCTGTCTGTCTGTCTCTCTCTCTCTCTCACACACACACACGCACACACACTTGGGGTCTCCCTCTCTCTCTCTCTCACACACACACACACACGCACACACACTTGGGGTCTCCCTCTCTCTCTCTCTCTCTCACACACACACACACACGCACACACACTTGGGTCTCTCTCTCTCTCTCTCTCTCTCACACACACACACACACACACGCATACCCACTTGCACTTTCACTAGGACTTTCCAGGCAGCCCCAGTAGTAAAACTACTGCGCGAGAGAAGGAACTTTACCCACTTTGTTAACATATTTTTGTTGTAATTAGTTAGGCCAATAGATGAGACTTACAAATTAAAGTTTTATCACAACAGGAGCGATGATTTTCTCATTACAAGAAACTCAGCGTCCTTCTACGAAGTACAAGCACCGCGTGAAGGACTTAGTAGGTGAAAAGACTTAGCACATCTGAAGCAAGAGGAAAGGTCAGCTCTGGTGATGACAAATATCCTGCAAACAGGCTTAGAGAGTGACCCGCTTCCCTGAGGCACAGTGAAGAGTATGTGCTTCTTTCTTGGATTATACTTCATACTGACCAGTTTGATTAATTCAGTCTTTAAAAAATCATTCAGCATTATAAAAAATTAGGCTTTGACACCAAATGTCAAATGTCAGATTTACTTCTGCTCATGTGTTGTCTTTTAATCTAGTCCCTAAACACACTAAAAGAGGCTGCTGCCAGTTCAGGCACCACTGCCCGCAGACACTGGCTACATCACAGCGACAGAAGGCAGGGGTGGAGGTGACCAGGGCAAACCTTCCTGCATTAGAAGTATAAAGTTGTATTCCATCTCCCTTCAAAAGCAAGATATACACAATTACATCTTAATAAAAACAGCCTCAACATGGTTTGTAATTCTCTTTCTCATATATTTGGATATTTCCATTTTGTTTGCTTTTAATTTTTGAGATAAATCTATACTTAACTTGGGTAGAATTTGTTTGCTTTTAATTTTTGAGATAAATCTATACTTAACTTGGGTAGAATTTAAAACCCACAGTAGCACAGTACAATATGTATTTAGAAATACATTTCATAACGAATCTCTCCATTGTTCTGAAGGAAACGGCCCAATAAATGAAGCCTGCACACACTCAACCATGTCTTGCTTTCAGATGAAGAGTGTGCTGTGGACGTGTTTATACCTGACGGTAGGGTTGTTGTACAGTCAGACAACCAACCTTCCTCCCCAGGAGCAAGCACGGAGGCAGCTGTTTGCTGGCATGAACTACGGAGCAGGGAGTTCATGCCTTCTCATCACGTGGTTTCCTTCCTTTGCCGTCCTTCATCAATGGCCAGTCTCCTGACTGAAAATGCCAGTTTTCAAGGAGAAAACACAAATGCTACCAGTGTTCTTTTGGGGGGGGGGTGGTGTGTTGGTGGGGAGTTAAAAAGAAAGGTTTGACAATGGGCCTGTATTTCTTTTAAGATATTCCTAGACAAGGTTCTGCCTCCAAAGGCTCTCCTAGCCAGCTTCTGAACTGCACCAGTGGCCCTGGGTACAGACTGAATGAACGCTCTTCACTGACAGTGTTCAGAAACTTGTTATGGTGGGCTGGTATGTCTGAGAATATGTCCTTTAAGTCTGCTTATGGACTGTCTCCTCACCTTACTTCTAGACCCAGCCCTACCATCCCCCGGGGAAAGGAGGCCCATGCTGGTTGTGAGATCTCATCTTCCCCCGTCCTCTTCACTTGCAGAGGCATCTATTTGTCACTGTTTGCCCTCTGTCATCTTGATTTCTATCTCTTTCTCTTGTTAATATGTAAGGGAAGGGGGTTGTTTATATGAGTTTGAACAGTCTCTCTCAGGATAAATTCATTCTCTCTCTTTTTCCAATGTATTCTATGTGCCTTTTACACATAGAATGTATAAAAATTTATTTTTTATTTGTTTATTTTTTAGACAGGGTTTCTCTGTGTAGCTTTGGAGCCTGTCCTGGAACTCACTCTTGTAGACCAGACAGGCCACAAACTCAGAGATCCGTCTGTCTCTGCCTCCTAAGTACTGGGATTAAAGGTGTGCATCACCATTGCCTGGCACATCATGTATCTTGATCCCATTCATTTCCCAGTCCCTTCGTAGCAACCCTCTACCCCTGCACACACACACACACACACACACACATACACACACACACACACACACACACACACACACAAATGGAAGGGGCACTGTGGCACAGTGAGTCGCTCCATGTACCCCTTTATCCATTTATCTTTACTTGCAAGTGTTCATTGCTAGAAGTCATTGCTATGTTTTGAAGCTTCTGGTTTAAGTACACTATCAATGCTGGGCCCTCACAAGACTCCTCCTTGACTCCTGCTGTTGCCCTGTGCTGTGGAGGTCCCTTCACGTGCTCCGGCAGATCATAGCTGGGGTGCATGATGGGATGGGCCAAGGCATATCATTGGGTCTGGGCCTGGGCAGCTGTAGGGCTGGTCTGCCAGATGTGAAATGGGGAAAGCTCTCTCATGCTTATAACTCTGGGGCTGATTCACCCATTCATGCACTAACAGGGCTGGTTCTATTGTGCTGTCTTGGTGAGGTGCAGGGCCTGCTCTCCTGAGTGTTGTAGCTAGTGGGGGTCATGGATAGTTTTCTCTCCCATTCTTATGACCCCAGGGCCATCTCTCCCACCTGCCTCAGGCACTGATGGGCAGGCAGGAGGGCATCATTCCCCTGCCCATGCCACCACAAAACAGGTGAGAGGTGGGGAGAGCTCTCCCACATCTGTGGCAGGTGGGAGAGCTGGCCCTGTGGTCCTCCTAAGAGCAGGGGAGCTATCCCTGACCCTCACCAGCTGCAACACCTGGAAAGCCGGCCTGTACCAGAGTCAACCTTGTTAATGGAGGAATAGATTCATTCTTAAACTAAAGGGGCTTGATTTCATGTCATTTTTTTTCTCTAAAATTTTATCATTTCTAAGCTAGGAAATTGGTCACACATACTAATAAATTTTCATCCACTGCCATTTTTCAGCAAGAACAAAATTACTGCCCATACCACAATCTCCCATGTGACTATTCTCTATTATTCCATTACACAGCAGTAAGCAAAGTGGGAAAATAATGCAAACTGGAGTAAAGCAATAATAGCATGAATATTTATGAGGACTTAAAAGAATCTAAGGAGTTTCTGCTTCTTCCTGACACACTGCCCAGTTTCTACAATCTTACATTAACAGGAAGGCCATATGGATGAGACACTTCCACCTCTTCAGAATGCAGATGGTATCCGAGACGATGCCCTGGGCAGAGGACCGGAGATTGAAGCTCACACTCTGAGGGAAATCCTAGTCTTACAAGAAGAGGCAAGAAAAACTCACTTCCTCTCTCTTTGCCCTCCCAGTAAGAGTAGCTTCTACTGCTACCTGAGAGCCAGGAAGAAGCCCATTGGAACCCCGGGAAGAAGCCCATCAGAACTTTGACCTCAGAGTTCCTGAGAATATACCCAGTGCCAGTCTTTGGCACTTGTCTGTGGCAGCCTTAGCCAGCTATGGTGGAGCTGGCTGGGAGCAGCAGGGTGGCTGTGCACTGTGTAATGGGCAGAGGTTCTAAGTGTGTGCTAGGAAAAGCTGGCAGTGCAGTGAGATGAGGCTGAAGAGACTCTGCAGAGGAAATGGAAGGGTTTTGAAGATCTCCATCTTCTTATACAATACATACACAATGCAGTTAGGATTGATGGCAGACTTGCTGACAAAAAGGCCATTCTGACAAGATCTCAGACAGAAGTGTGAAGAAGTGAGCCTTGTGAGAATAGCAAAACCTGACTAAACTGTGTTCTCACTCTTGTTACAACTGAAAACAATGACTGCTTAGCTGTTGGTTTTTTTTCGAGACAGGGTTTCTCTGTAGCTTTGGGGCCTGTCCTGGAACTAGCTCTTGTAGACCAGGCTGGCCTCGAACTCACAGAGATCTGCCTGCCTCTGCCTCCCGAGTGCTGGGATTAAAGGTGTGCGCCACCACCGCCTGGCAGCTGAGGAGATTTCTAGCTAAAGCCCTGAGTGCTATTCTTCCTAAAGCTTGTACTTAAATTTAAGAGAGGAACCAAATGAGACATGAAAGACACAAGAAACACACTGATGAGAATTATCCATCCAAACCTAAAGTCCACGCCACACTGGAGCACCAAAGAATCAGACCATGGGCTGGCTTCCTTACATCCTCCAGCATTCATGCCCACCAGAGTCAGTCTCAGGGGCAAAGCACCCAAAGCCTCAGGCCAGTTTCCACTAAGGACACAGGAACCCTTCTCAACCACAGCTCCCTCAACTTGGAAATCCATTTATGAAGCCTACCCCATTAAGTTGTAGATAAGATCAGATAAGACACATCTCTTCTGCACTTACAGCATCCAGCAAATCCTATAAATTCATTGACTGACCTGACAGTCAGCATCATCTTCATTGTATCTTACTTTCACTGCTTCTCTAAGTCTAGCTGGCTGGCGTCTGCCTGCCTTCTTGCTCTGGGAGCGTCCCTCATTCTCTCCTCCTTCTGTTGTTCTTCTCTTCTTTCTCTCTCCCATTTATTCTTTCTACCAGGCAGCCCCGCCTATCCCTCTTCTGTCTAGCTCTTGGCCATTCGGATCAATCAAGTGCCTTAGGCAGGCAAGGTGAAACAAATGTAACACATCTTTACAAAATTAAACAAATGCAGCATAAAGAAAAGTAACACTTTACTCAGTTAAAGTACTATCCTGAAGCATAAACAAATGCAACACACCTTTACATAGTTAAAATAATATTCATAACACAGAGAAATCTAAAGTTAAATTTAATATAAGTTCTTTGCTTTTTAGCTCTTCCTATGCTGTGCTGTGCAGGTGAGTCAGAGCTCACTCTAGGTGGAGCCATCTCTGAGCTTTACAACCTTCTCTGGAACAGGTGCTATGAGTCTATATCATCCCTGTCCCTACTTGTCTTTTCTAATTTTCTTCTATTCCACAGATGTTTTTAATTTAAAAATAAAAATTTATTTTACATTTTCAGTTTTTGTAACTATGTGTGTGTGTATGTGATAGAGACAGAGAGATCAGAGACAGACACAAGGAAATCTATTTAATTTAAAGTTGTAAATTATTTTCAAGTTTTAAAATTCAAATCCCCATCACAATAGTCACTGTGTATATGGTACATGGCACAATTGGAATAAATTATCTCTCTATTATAGTCTAATTCAAAATTATGAGCTTTCCTCTGGCCATGACATACATATACACTTATGCACAGTAAATAAATAAATGTAATAAACATTTTAAGTGGATTTTATGGAAGTAATACCTAAGTGAAAAATCTCAACTCTTTTAAGATGTTCATTATTAAGGCAGCATATAAGAAACAAGGGCAAACACTTCAGGAACACTTCAAAACTGTGACAAAAGCATCCGTAGCTTTTAACAGCTGGGAGAAATAATAGTTGTTAGAGGGAGACTGAGTAATCATGGAAATTACACTCCTTTTTGAGACATAATGGAAAATTGAAATTCAACATAACAAAGCACTTTTATAAAGCACAACTCTCAAAAGTTTATAAAATAATAATACAATTTTCCAATAGAACTAGAAAATAGTAATAACTGTCACTAACTTTTACAATGGGTTCTGTCCCACTGATGGAACTTAGAGGGTTACTAGGTCAACCACTTACAGAGTCAGTCTAGCAACAGCATTTATAAAATCTAAGTGTGTGGACATGTTTAGCTACAATAGCAAAGCCATGAGTACACAGCACCACTCGACTCTAGTCAGAGGCAAGGATTTAGGGTTTTTTTTTAAATTGAAGGCATGTCAGAACATAGTCCAAGAATGGAGTCCTGTGAGAATTCCAAGTGCCTGTGAGAAAACAAGACAAGAGTCTTGTGACCTCAGTTTCTTCAAAACACAGAACTGATTTTGGAATGTGTGTCCATGCTCCTCCCAGGATGCTAATCCCAGGATGCTCCTCCCAGGATGCTCCTCCCAGGATGCTCCTCCCAGGATGCTCCTCCCAGGATGTTCCTCCCAGGTGCAGCAGAGAGGAAAGCGTTCACCTCAGCTGCTGTTATTCAAATGTCTCTATGGAAAAAATGTTTTGCTTTGTTTTGTTTTTTTTTTTTTGCCATATGTGACTTGTCCTTGTGATTGAACACCTTACTCAGGTGACTTTTCTTAACCCTCAGAGTATAGATTGCCTGATGATTTAAATAAAGTTGGCTATTGCATGAGTCTTTAGTCTGCCTCATTTTAGGCCCCGCCCCCCTATGTTCACACTGCAGCTAGAGCAGTAAATGATATCACTGGGTGTCTGTGCAGCCTTGAGTATCTCAGGCTGTGTTGTACTGCTTATGAAGAGCACTGGATGGATATGAACTAATGCTTAAACTATCAGTTTTAATTAATTTCAGATTACTTTTCATTTTAAATTTATTTTCATGTGTATTGGTGTTTGGCTTGCATATATGCATATGATCATGTGTTTGCCTGATGTGCAAAGAGGCTGGAAGCCTGACAGATGCCATGGAACTGGAGCTACAGATGGTTGTGAGCTGCCACAGTGGTGCTGGGAATCGAATCCTGGTTCTCTGGAAGAGCTGCCAGTGCTCTTAACTATTGATCCATCTCTCTAGCCCTCTCAAATTACTTTTTAAAACCTGTCAACAAAGATCTAAGATTTAATGTCCCATTTTAGAGCTCTCTCTCCTCATTTCCAGAAGACAAATCCCTACTTCAGCTCTGATTTTGCTCAAGCACACAGCATCCTGAGCTCTACTGCGGTAGTCTGCTCAGAAGGAGGGAGGCTGCTCAAACTCCATAGCAACTTTCACTCCCAGCCAAAGATGACCCATCACTTGCATAACTTCATATGATGCTAACCTCATTAAATTGCGCCCCTTGAAGAATTTCTATTGCAGTCTGGTTCAAGCCACAGTGTCAGTGAAGAACATGAAAAGCATGTGGCTTCAAAGGCAGCATCAGCTGCTATTTCAAGACTCGGCTGTAACTCACTACTCCTAGGTCCCAGCATTAGTGGACTCTGGTATTCTAGACAAACAAAAATCACTGGGAGAATAACTTCAAATGTCCCCGTCTGACAGCCTGATTCTTGATCAGTCACAACCTCCGCATTTTCTTGTCAGTAGACTTGCAGTTCCTCTTGGTCCTGTGACTATCTCAGGATAGTTGCAAAAACTCAACAAAGTCTACCAATCAGAGTTCAGTGTGCTACTTTGCTGACATTAAATTGCCAGCCATTGCCCCTTGAGGGGAAATGGACCAAATATTATGGGCTCTCTAGTTTCTTTCCATGCAACAATCTACTTTTCAAATGCTGTAGTGCCTCCCTGTGGCAATGCCTGTACACAAGCCGACGATATGGCAGTCTTAGAATGAATCACTGAAAACAAGAAAAGGGGGTGGGTTACAGAAGACAGAGGGAGCAGAATGAATCCAGTGCTCAGTAAAACCCATCTTTCCCTTCCATCTTCTATTATTCACAATTCTTGGAAAATGCAACAAGCATATCATAAATGTCAACTACACAGTATGAGGAGGGGGAGTCCTGGCCCTAAGGAAACTTACATTCTGTATGGCAAGACACAGAAAACAACCATGAACACACACACATAAGATCACTGCCTGTGACAAATGTCTCCAGGTCTGAGAGCAGGAAGAAAGGCACTGAGTGGTCCAGATGTGGTAAAAACGGTATGTAAAGAAATCAGCTACACCATCCTTTGGAGTTCCATCTGCTTGCTCCATGACAACAGATGTTTCTTTCTTCTAATCAAGAAAAATAAGTCTAAAATCATACAGCTACTACCTGACCAATATCTATGTGTCCTCCTTTCAACCATTACAGATCCATAATGTTCCCCTAAAATGGAGGCCACACTTACCAGCTTCTGGGTGTCACTGCCTGCAAGGGCTGGACCAGAGCCAAGGAGCTGGCCTCGTTTAACCTCTACTACCTTCTCACAGGTTTCTTTTCCAGGGGTTCAGCATATGAACCAGGGGGAGGGGCGTAAACACTCCGAGCACAGCTCAGAGAGAATGAGATGTGAGACACCAGTGGCAGAGGCTACAAAGAGAGAGGGGAGAAGGGAGAATGCAAGGCCCATTTTGTTTCCGGAGTCACTATCAACAGTGAGTGGTCCACAGTGCTGGGCAAAGCACCAGAGGGCGGGAAGAAAGGCCCAGGAAAAAGGCCACACGTGGCGGACACAGAGCTGATCACAACAAGAACAGACCTTCGGTGCCAGCCCTACAGCTGCCTTGGACCACAACTCTCAGAAATGACCTTTCCTTTGCTCCTTTGTCAAAAAACAACAGAAATGAAAGCCTTGCTGTCCGGCGACCAAGTGAAATAGTGCATCTCATAAGTGCATGAATGAAATAACTTACACAGTCTATACTTTTCGTGTATAGTTATGGATGGAGAAATCAAGAATAAACAAATCAATAAAAACAAAACTACAGCTCGACTCTGTTCTGGACAATTTATTTTCTTGCTAAGTAGCCATTAAAGGAATTTTTTTTAGAAAATTTCATTTTCAATTAATTTTTCAAAAAGCAAATCTCAAATCATACCTAGACGAGAATTCTAGCTCCCTGTTCTAGCAACAGCATCAGGAAGCTGACTGAGAGTAAATGGCTAGCTTACACTGCCCTCTGCTGGTGCAAGAGGCACATTTCAAGTTCTTGGTTTTCTAAGTTGCCAAAAAAAGAACCCAGTATTCTGAAGCAGCAAATTCAAGACTAATTACTAAAAACAGGTTGTGGAAAATATTACCAAGCAGCTCCAGTGCCATCTGTACCACATCAGACACACGTCCCTAATGAAAAGGGCACATGTGTGGGAAGTAGCAATGCCAAATCACATCTGCTCGCCCAATACACAGGGTTTTGTTGTTGTTTTTTTTAAACTAACTCCTTAAAATATGCATTAAATTCACAATGACACTTTTAAATTGCCCTGCTTACTCATCCAACCCCTACCATGCCAACCACCTTTTCATAAAACAAACAAACGTGGCAGAAAATTCAGCCTTGACTTCTACCATTGCATTTTGGTCTCTGCCTAAATCAGCTCAGCAATAAATACTGCATGCTGCCACAGTTCACACAATTTAATTTCTAAGCAAAGACTCTTTTAATTTAGAAGCTGCTAATTTGCCAGAATGTTGCTGGAAAAGTTGCCATTTGTTTAAATACATACAACACCAGCCTCTATTAAAATGATTACAGCATCATTCAACAGTCGAAAGCATTTATTAGGTGTCTTTAATTCCACTGAGCATTTTACTAAGCCCTGTATAAATGAGTTACACCAAATCCCTGCCCGGAGCTTGTTCCTAAAATAGATGAAGTAGCATGCGCTGACACAACGGAACAGACAGCAGAGGTGTATTAACTTCATACACTCTGTCCTGAGGCCAAGTAAATGGCGGCATCCAAAACTGGATATTTAGGAAGGATGGAGGAAAGGAAACCAGGCTGTCTAACGCCTTCGGGAGGAGATGGGATCTGGGGAGCCCAATGGGGTGAGGACTTGGGAACTAGAAACCAGGTAGACAGCCATAGGGCTTGCTAGGGCCTGGAAGGCTGTGTGTACGTTGGAGTGGGACCATGCCCTATGGAGATTAGACCTGAGGACCCCTGAGTCCTACCTCCCACTCAGTAATGCTCTTTAACCAAGATCAGGACACGGGGCGTTTGCTCAGGCATGTTTGGCCTGGGTCCCAGGCTGTCGGGTTGAGATGTGGAAGTGTTTCAGATACAATGGGCAGCCACCCCTAGTCCCTAGCCATGCTGGAGGCTCACGATTCCCTGTCTGTTGATGCAGGCCTCCCATTCTCTCATCCTTTCGCAGCTTTGGTTCTTGACTCAGAGAACACTAAAAACCATTCTGCTATGTATGGACTTCCATTACCAAGTCACTAATTTTGTGTATGAGAGAAAGAATCGATCACTTTGCTGAAGAAGTCAGGAATCAAACACAGTCACTTAGTTTCCAAGCTTAAGATCTTAATCTCTGTACCACATCACATGACAAGTGCAAGCTGTGACCAAGCAGAGGACGGATGTGAGACTGAGGTAGGCTGAGTTCTAAGGATAAGTCCTCCGAGTCACCAACACTAGTTGGTCACACTGAGGGTTTTTGTTCACACTGCTTTTTGCTGGGGGTAGTGAAACTCAAGGGGGTTTTGTCCTCATTTAGAGAGGCAGACAGACAAATCATCCACTAGCATTGCCAACTACCACTCCAAAGAAACAGAGGGGGCACACGGTACTTCCTACTTGGAGTTCATGGGGCAGAACCAATTATATGAACCAAGCTTTCTTGACACAGTCAGCCACCGAACCAAGTATCAATCTTTCCATCTAGCTGAGAAGCCCACAAATACACAGGTGCACAGCAACTTTGCACCATGAACCCAGTCCAGTCAGAGCTGAAAGTGCACCTATGTTGTGTGTCCAGAGAGGGAAGAAATGGAAATAAGAAAACCAGCACAAAAAACATCCAGTAACACAACAATGTTGTATTTGCGGTATATACTGGCTGACTCCATACTGATCTGCTCTCCTTTTTGCAGTGATGGGCATACAGAGAGCCAGCCAATCAAACAGAACTACATTCTTAGCAGACTCCAGCGGCTACTCTGGCAGCTACCCCTGCCCATAGGAATCAAAACCATCTCTCACATGGCTTTACATAGGTCCCTGAGATGCTCCCATCCCTTCCCAGTCCTGCCCATGTCACTGTGCCCCTGTCTTCACATCCACTAAGCCTATGAAATGGCTCTGGCCACTACCAAATAAAGCGCCAGCCTGCCAGCCCTCCCTGGAACCCCACCACCCACTGGCTTCTGTGTGCACACTGGCCACGCAAACTTCCATCCACGTTGCCTCGGTTTCCTTTGGACTCTACTTACTGATTTTCAGGGCCCTCTTCTACCTTTGAGCAACTTCATCTGTGTTTAGCATTATTAGTTTTAATAAATAGATATTCACCAGAATTTATTCCTGCCCTGTGCTGGAATTGTCCTGATCTCCAGCCTTGCTCTAGCTTCCTCTCTAGGACCATAAGAACCACATTAACCAGGCATGGTGGGCATGTTTCTCTCAGCATCTCCAGCTCTAAGTTTGTTCCCTATTTTGGTCCAGGTGACTACTGTTCGCCTCATTGCCTGAATCAGATATAACCTTGATTCACTGTGATCAATAAGGCCTGTCCATTTTGCTCACAAATACATCTTAAATTGGATCAATTATGCAAGATGGTGCACAATTTACCTGGGCTCAGATCCTGGCCTTGTAATTTACAACTATCAGACTGAATACATTGTTCCTGCTCTTATCTGTCCAGGAGAAATAACAATGATATTCACCCTAAAGACAATTTTGAGAATTAAATGAGTCAATCTAGGCAAAGTCCTCAGGGAGGTGAGGCAGTAAACACAATGTGCATGTATGTGGCAGTCTTTGGTTTATATTCTCTAACGATGGCCCAGGCCTTCATCACCGCTCACCTGGACTTTTCAAAGCCCTTTTCAATTGGTCTCCCAGTGTCCAGTTTCCTTCCCTCTGATCAAATCACACAGTGTGCCAGGGTGATCTCTCTAAAATGTAAACCCCAACTCATTCTGACCCTTACCTTCTTGTAGCTGCTTCCTTCCTCTCTCCCCACTTCGCCTGAAGCTGCGAGAAAGGTTGTGATGGTCCCTGAAAGCTCTTAGCTCTTAGATCATCCCAGACATGTGCTGGAAGAGTTCTCTCTTCTACAGCCTCAATCTGGCTTTCTCTCTAGATTCCAAATTAAATGATTCCTTTCTCAGTGAGCTCCAGCTGACTATCCAGTCACACCAAAGCCAACCCTTTACAATATTTAGCATGAAAACCTCCTCTTAATTTGTCTCTAACCACAAGAAAACCAAAGCTTCCTGCCATGCACGGAATGCTTGTTCTTATCCATTATTCATGCTGGAGTTGCAATCCCCATGCGTAGGGAGATCTGGATAAGTCTTTAAGGGGTAGACTATGAAGACAGACATTTAGGAATGGGATTAATACTCCAGTGAGCATTTCAAGAGAAATTTGAGTCCCTCCCACCCTCTGTCCTGAACACAGGATGGATAGAAGACATTAGCCAACGAGTTAGTGGGCTTTCGCTGGAAACTGAATCTGCTGGCATCTAGGGCATCCATCTAGGGTATCCCTGTATTCAGATGGTGAGAGAGTTGGCTGCATAGGCCATCAGAGGGTAGGGTTTTATTGCACTGAGTGTTCTTGAGTAAAGGGATCAGCTCAGCTCTCCTCATCTCTGCATTTTCCGCACCCGGCAAAAGAGCTGGCAGGTGCATAGAACCCATTAGATGACATTCGCAAACATCCAGCCTTTCTTAGAGCACATCCATTCTGCTCGTCAGTGGAGCAGCATTTGTTCTTTCTTACAGAATACTTTTTACCAAAGCATACCTAGGTTCTAGCTCCTTCAAACTCAGGTATGGACTAGCAATGGGGCAACTTTGTGATGAAGCGTGTGACGGTGACAGATGACTGGCCATAACAATGGTAAGAGCCATTGCTAACTCCCTTACATACCAGTTTGCAAGACACGTGCTAAAGACAGAACTTCATCTAACCCTCAGAGGAGAGGGAAAAAAACCCAGAGAGCTACTAGTATCCTCTGTGCAACAGAGTCCTGCAGGAGATGTTCACTGGTGGTGCCTTCCTGATCTTCAGGAGTCAGTCACATAACCAGTGCTCCTGCTCCCCCTGGGGCCAGGCGGGCAGCCAGGAGCCACTCTACCTTTTCCGCATAAGGATTCTGTTACAGCTGACACACTGGCCAACAGGATGCTCTGGCAGTTATTTGCACTGTGGGATGGAAATCATCCTATTACTTTTTAAAGACTATAATACACTTAGTCCAACTATCTAATACCTTGTCTTATCCTAAAGTTGGTCAGCATTCCAAAGCAAATTTCAACACCAAAGGACTTGGAACCCCCTTTAAAAGAAGAACTTGTATTCAACTTGACCAAAAACAATCCTATGAAATTATCCTCATCTGTTTAAGACTCAGAGCAAGTCTAAAATGCACTGTTTATAGCTAGCGATTCCAGTTTAGAAAGGATAAAATCTAATCTTTGGAACTTCACCAGAGCAGGGAGAGGAAGTATACAAGATGAACAGTTTTTAAGCATATTTTTAAAAGCTACACAGCGACAACAATACAATTAATGAACAAGAAATGGGCCTTCACTCCTACAAAGTGATAGGATTTGTTTATTTGTTTGTTTTAGCTCACAGATGTACTTGCCCTTGATCTTGAAAAGCGAAGGGAGGCTTTGTGCTTGTTAAGAAAACATAAACTAAACGTCATGTTCTTTTTAATGACTCTGATGACATACATCCAAGTACTTAAAGTCGAGCCTTTTAAAGATACTTGTCTTAGTCTGTTAACTGGTCTGAAGCCCAGTGCTGGAAGAAGAGAAATGGACAGTATGTTCCACACTCCCAACGTATTAAAATGGGAAAAGAGGCAAGTTCTGAAGAGTGGATGAGTGGAGAAGCCCATTAGCCCTAGTAAACGAGAGGGACACTTCTGTTCAGAAGTCAAATTCAAAATAAACTTAAACCACAAAGTCTAAGCCATACACAAAAGTATTTTTATGAACTACAATCCTTACATGAACTCTGGGTTTTATGCTCTTCTTTCTCTTTGCAGTGATGGGGCTGGAATCCAGAGCTGTGTACATGGCAAGCAGGAACTCTCCCTCTCAGCTCTAGTCCAGCTCTGGACTGGTTTAGGTCAGCGTCTCTGGCTTTGCCTAAGATGCTGACAGAGTAAGCAAATGAAATAATGTGAGGCTATATTTCTGAAAGTTTTGATTGTTGAGAGAGCATGTATGTTCACCCCCAAAAGATATAATTCTTATCAAAGGGGAAGAGTTCCCTTATGGATAGGTGCAGGGACTTTAGATGCATGGAAGGCAAGTGTCAGTCAACAGCTAAATGACAACTGGCACCCTGTATGTTAAGCACTGTAAGCAGAGTTTCCCGGGAAAGGAGGCAGTCTAACTAGACTTACTCTAGAAGCACTTTCTGTCTGACCACATTAGACACAAACTTAAGAATGTACTATCAGAAGATAGAGGCTCACACTACCCTTGCTGCCATTTCTTAGCCTCTCCTGCCAACACCTGTGGAACAACAGGCTTCTCAAAGAAACACATTAGGACATCAGTTGGACAGAGTCCCTAGTGTGTGGTCAGAATCCACTGAGTGAAAACTAGATGACAGCTGGGCATGGTGGTGTACGCTTTAATTCCAGCACTCAGGAGGCAGAGACAGGATGATCTCTGAGTTTGAGGTCAGCCTGGACTACAGAGTGAGTTCCATGACAGCAAAGGCTACACAGAGACATCCTGCCTAAAATAAAACAAAACAAAATCCTAACAGCACAACCCACTTTTTGAAGATGGGCAGTTCTCTAGTCTAACAGCTAGTAGCAGTTCTATGCTGGTCACGCAGTCCATTTACCTGGAAATATAGCAATACCAAAGTGATTCACACAGAAGCCTGCACATCCAGTAGTGCACTGAGGCATGATGTACAGTGATGTGAACAGTTGGTTTCTTCAGCTCTACAGCCAACCACAGTGTGATGGGAACCCAGGAGCTCCCTAGAAGAGCTCATGGGACCATATGGCATCTGTATCACAAATGTGATTTCAAACACGATGAATCTGGTATTTCTGCACCCGCAGCCTTCTGAACTTTAGTGACTGCTCTGAGTGACATGTTAGGCACACTTCATTAGAGGCACATGCCATGCTATGTGCTAGAGCATATGTTATTTATTCACGTATCATAAGCTATATAGGATGGTTTACCCAACTGTAAGAATATCTAACACGGGTACAAGCTGGGGAGCTTTGGCATTTAATAGCTGCTAGGATAGGGAGAGCCAATTTTCTTTTATGATGTGACTCCAGGTAAACTGAGCACACACCAGGGCAGGCTCCACTCCAAGACCACACAAACACAGGACAACACAAACTGAGCTCAATGAGGAAAGCAAGCAAGCAAGGGAGGAAGGGAAGAATGGAGGGAGGGAAGAGAAAGTTGGGTGGGAAGGGATAAAGGGTGGAGAGGGTCATTATGGGAGTTTGAATGTATTACTTCATGTACATGGTAACTTCTGAGTGGTGTGAACATTATTAATGGATTTAACCTTTTCCCTTTTGCTCACCTTTTTGTATAATTTTATAAAATAAGCATTCTATATTTATATGGAAGATATAAAAAGGCAACACTGCCATATACACTATAAAGCAAAAGCATGGGCACAGCAGCTGAGATCTGGAACTGGAGCAAACATTCATAGCCCACAGTCTGCAAATAGCACAGGGCATGTATGATGGTCTAGGGAGGTCAGGCATCGCCAAAGGACTCTCGGAAGAAAGAAAGTGGACCTGACTTGGAGCCCTTAGTTAGCTACTTCCTAGCCATAGATTTAGTGAGGGGCCTGTCTTGAACCTCAATCTATGGCCAATTGCTTTCAACTGAGTGTGTGTGTGTGTGTGTGTGTGTGTGTGTGTGTGTGCGCGCGCGCGCGTGTGCGTATTTATGTACATGGGTGAACATACATATGCATGCACATGTGTATGAAAGCTAGAGATTTACAATGGATATCTTCTATGCTTGCCCCTTTATTTTTGAGACAGACTCTCATGCTAAACCTGAGCTTACCAGTCCAGCTAGACTGGCTAGCCAAAGAGTCATAGGATCTGCCTGTCTCTATATGACCCTAGAACAGTGGTAACAGATACATACTGCGGTACCCAGTCTTTACATGACTGCCAGGGATCTTAACTTAGTTCATCAAGCCTGAATAGCAAGCATTTTTTAAAACTAACTTAGCCATTTCCCTAGCTCTACTAAACCCTTCTGACCTATTGGCAGTGTCTGGTAGAGAAGATACCATCCTCTTCTCTAGAATATTCTGGCCTCCTCTTTTCTTCCACTGAATTCTGCAGTAGCACCTTCTCTCTTGCTTTTTTTTCTCTTAAATTTTATTTTATTTTATTTTGGGAGGAGCGGGTGCAAGGGCAGAAGGTAGATATGAAGGGAGGGGAAAATGAATGGGTTGGAAAATGTATGATGTGAAAGACACAAAGAAAAAGTAAAAAGAGAAAAAAAAGAATACCCAAACCACAAAAAGACTAACAAAGAAAGAGATTTATAGACCAACTTCCCTCCTGAATATAATAAAATATTTGCACACCTTAAAGGCTATTGGCTAAAGAAGTTCCCACAGCACACACTAAATCCAAGAGCATATCAAAAAGATCATTCACCATGATCAAGTAGGCTTCATCCCAGAGATACAGAGATGGTTCAACATTCCAAAATATATCCATGTTATCCACCATATAAGTAAACTTAAAGAAGAAAAACCACATGATCATTTCATTAGATGCAAAAAGGCCTTTCAAATTGTACTAGAGAGTTATAGAAGTAAAAACCATATGATATGATATGATATTGACATAAAAACACACATGTTGATCAATTGAATCAAATTGAAGACCTAGACATAAATCCACACATCTACCTATGGACACTTGGTTTTTAATGAAGAAGTCAGAAATGTCCACTGGAAAAAAGAAAGCATCTCCCACAAATGGTACTGGTCAAACGAGAAGTCTGCATGTAGAAAAACGCAAATAGACCCATATCTATTACCCTTCATAAAACTCAAGCCCAAGTGGATTAAGATGGCATCATAAAACCAGATACAGTGAACCTGATAGAAGAGAAAGCAGGGAAGAGTCTTGAATGCATTGGCACAGGAGACAACTTTCTGAACTGAACACCAATAGTGTAGGCAGTAAGAGCAACAATTAATAAGTGGGATCTCATTAAACCTAAAAGCTTCTGTAAGGCAAAGGACACTGTCAATAGGACAAAATGGCACCTTACAGAATGAGAAAAGATTTTTATCAACTGCACATCTGATAGAGAGCTAACACCCAAGATATATAAAGAACACAAGAAACTGGATAGCAAAAACCCAAATAATCCAATTAAAATATGGGATGCATATCTAAACAGAGAATTTTCAACAGAAGAATCTCAAATGGTTGAGAAACACTTAAAGAAATATTCAACATCTTTAGGCATCAGGAAAATGCAAATCAAAACTACTCTGAGATTCTATCTTACACCTGTCAAAACAGCTATGATCAATAACACAAGTGATAGCTTATGCTGGCAAGGATGAAGAGCAAGGGAAACACTCCTTCATTGCTGATGGAAGTGCAAACTTATACAGACACTTTAGAATTCAATATGGCAGTTTCTCAAAAAAAACTGGCAATGCAACTACTTCAAAACACAACTATACCACTCTTAGACATATACCCAAAGGACACTCCATCCTACCACAAGGATACATGCTCACCTATGTTCATTATGGCTTTATTTATAATATCCAGAAACTGGAAACAACCTTGCTATCTCTCAACAGAAGAATGGGCAAACAAAATGTGGTACACAATGGAGTATTAGTCAGTTGTAAAAAATGATATCATGAAATTTGCAGGTAAATGGATGGAACTAGAAAAAAAATTCATCCTTAGTAAGGTAACTCAGACCCAGAAAGACAAATATGTATTCACTTATTTGTGGATAGTACTAAATAATAACCAAGTTACAATCCATAGACCCAGAGAAGCTACAGAGCAAGAGTCTAGGGGAAGCATGGATCTCCCTAGAAAGGGAAAATAGAATAGATTTTACAGGCAAAGCAGGATGGGCGGGGACAGGAGCAGGAGCAGGAGGGATCAGGTGGTGGGGTGAAGGGGATGGGAGGGAAAGAGTGTGCAGAAAGAGATGGCTATAACTGGGGGGTTGGAGGAGACAAGGTGGAAACCTAGTGCAGTGGAAACTTTCTGGGTCTATGAAGTCGATCCTAATGAGGATTCCTAGTAATGGGGAATATGGAGTCTGAACTGGCCATCTCTTATAGCCAGGCAAATCTTCCCGGGGTGGGACTAGGTTGCACTCTTTTGCATTGCTGGCCAAGCAGGTCCCATGAAGATCCCCAAACAACCCAGGCTGATGCTAGGTCAAAGGGTTATTCTCCAAAACCTGACCATGGGGACCATTGCTGAGGTCATTTGCATGTGGAGAGGTCAAGATGGTGCCCACATAGAGCCTTCATCCCTATGTTCTAGCCTATTTAATATGGAAATACTCTTCAGGCTAGTGAAAGAGAAATGTAGATACCAACCTAGTCATAAAACCTTTGACCAACAATCTGTCCTGACTGCAAGATGTGCTGGAGCAATGGTAGAACAGAACTTGTGGGAATGGCCAACCAATACTATTGAGCACTAAATAGCAATTAGATGGGGGAATGTTATGCTGGGCTTTCAGAAAGCAGGGTAATTGCAGATAGCCATAACGCACTATTCTTTTCAAAAGCTAGCAATGTCTATGGTTTCACCACAAAGAAGTACTAGGTACTTAAAGAGATAGATATAGGCACCTCAATTTGAGCATTACCCAGCATTCTCTATCCGTCAAGACAGATAGATCCAAATCTATCAAAGCATCATGGAGGGCTTCATAAACATGTGTAATTTTAATGTTTTAGATATCAGGTTAAAAATAAATTTTATCTTTATTTATTTATTTATTTTTCCACTCAAAAATTTACACTTCCTCTCCTCCTCCCATTCCCCTCCCACTCCCCCACTCATCCTCCTCCCTCCCCCTCCCTCCTTAAGAGAGGGCAGGGAACCCTGCTCTGTGGAAGTCCAAGGCCCTCCCCACTACATACAGGCCTAGGAAGCTTTGCATCCAAATAGACTAGGGTTCCAAAAAAGCCAGTACATGCAGTAGAAACAAGTCCCAGTGCCTTTATCAATGGCTTCTCATTCAGCCCCCCTTGTCAGCCACATTCAGAGAGTCCGGTTTGATTGCATGCTCATTCAGTCATTCAGTCCCGGTTCAGCTGGATTTGGTGAGCTCCCATTAGAACAGGCACACTGTCTCAGTGGGTGGATTTTTTAAAGGAATAAAATCCCGTCATTTGCATAGCATGGATGAACCTGGAGGGTACCATGCAAAATAAAACAACTAGATGAGAACAAACACATACAGTTTCACACAGCATCTAAGAAGGAAGACTTATGAAACAAAGCGTGGGATCACAACAGGGGTCTCTAGGGCTGTGAACATGGGAGCAGAAGCTGCTGGCCAAAACGTCAGTCCTAAGATGAACACCTGTGGGGATCTGTGCACAACATGGAGACTGAAGGCAACAGCACTGTCCCACAGTGGGCTCTGGGTAAGGAGCTGACCTCAGATGTTCCCACCACAAAATCTAAAAATGTTAAAGTTGTGAGGTGCATAATATGTAGTTAGCCAGTGAGTCAAAACATCATGATGTATGTCACTATATGATCCATTTCAATAAAGCGAGGGCAAAATAAAGTGCAAGAAAAGTTAAACAGTGGCCCATCCTTTCCCTATTCTGTCAGCTCTGACTCCACAAATCTCAAATGGTGCACAACTACCATTCCCTGCGAAAATGCCTCTGTGGTAATGAATGGCGGCACCGGTCACTGCACAACACTCCAGTTAGATCACCTAACCGGTCCTCAACATCAGAAAGCAGCACCTTGTCACCATCTTGCATGGGAGGAAACCAAGACTTGTGTAAATGAAGTGACTTTTCTTAAATAATACAGCCGCAGAGCAGCTGAATGGTGGTGACTCACCACAGTCAACAGGTCAGGAAATTAGGATTCCACTCCCTATTCTGTCAAATGCTATTGAGAAATTAGTCACAAGAGAAAGGATGGATGGAGTACTCTCTTCTCCTCTCATCTGTGAATTGCCAAATGGGCCAAAAAAGCGAAGACAAAATCACCCCGCCCACAGACAGAGAGATGTGAGGCTGGGATCTTAAATGACCTGAGTGTATTCAGAAGTTAGTAGCTTTCTACAGTGGCTCATGTCGACAGTCTTGCAGTACGGAGCTCAAGGTAAGGACTGCCAGGAGTTAGTTTGAGGCTAGGTTAGGTCTATAACAAGTTCAAAGTAGCTCAGGCTGCTGCAAAATCTTCTCTCAGAAATCAAATGTATCTCACAAGAAGTTATCAGCAAAGACTCTAACAAAACTCTGAGGCTAAATAGCCTTCCTAGGTATTTCAATGAAATACATGCATAACAGACACACTGACTGCTGAGAAAGGAAAACCTCCACTTCTTGGCTTCCTAGTAGTTAGAATCGAAAAATAAACATGATCAAGAGGAAAAATTCAATTAAAAATATAGTTAGAAAACTTAAAACATAATAATAAAACAAAGACTTCAGAATTCTTAGACTAAACTGATAGATCTAGTACAGAGGAAGGAGGGAATGGCACTCTCTGCTTGATGCTGGGAAGACGGAGCTGTGGTCACAGACCCACAGTGGCCACAGTCCCATGCCACCCTAGCTTCTGAGATCATACTGTGAATGAACAGCAGCTACACCCAGAGTCTTCCAACTCCATCTGAAAGTTTTCTATCTTGTTCTTACTCTCCTAAAGAGAGCAGAGAAAACACAAAGGGTTTTAATTAAAAAGGAAAGGGCAGGTGAGGAATGTTTGAGATTCAGTCCACAACACGAACAAATACCTTGGTGTTGTCTAGTTTCCCAAGGGCTCTGTAAGAGTGGACAACTAGAGCAGGCCAAAGAGAACACAAATTGAACAGTCTTGGCCTTTCTCCTGTTGACTCAGTCTCCATCAGTTACCTCTACATAAGGGGATCACTTATTTTTCTGTTTAGCAAAGTAGCTAAACTGATGAAATTGAATAAACATGTTCTGTAAATGGTCTACACCCTCACCAGTCATAAAACAGACAGAAAGAATAAACAAAAGTCACAAAGTACCTACTTGCTATTGGCTTTCACATTTATAGGTGGTGTGTGCATATCAGAGATGGGACTCAGAAGTGCTGCAGGCTAGGGACATTCTGCCTTGAGCTATACTCTCAGCCCACAGCTCATACTTCTGACTGGGGACTTTTCTCTTGTTATTTACTTCTTTATTGCTGAAACTTTCCTTCATTTGTGAAGTTTCTACTGTTGTTCCTGGGGTAGAATGTGAAATTCAGGATTTCCCTTTCAGCTGATGATGAATTACACACCAGACCTCTAGAGAAGTTCACTCTTTCTACCAGACAGTCAAGTCTTTGGAGACAGGGCTTCTTCAAGGAGGTTCCTTACTAGTAAAATTAAGTTAAAAACCAAAAACTACCCTAAGTATATTTTTTAAGCAAAGAAGTTATTTTATTCATTTATTTACTTTTATCAGTTATTAAGGATATCACACAAAGTAATGTGTTTCATCATGGCATCTTCATACATACGTGTCCTTATACTTTGTTTTCACTCTTTCCCTTCTTTGATTATGCCCTACCCCTGCTTCTGACTTTAGCTTCTTCCTTTTCTTAGTTGATCTGCTTTCCTAATGCAAGTATTACACTGTCTCTGTAATTTTAAATCTAGGTCATATATATAAAAGAAAACATCTAGTATTCATTTTTCTGAGTCTTACCCCATTCATCTTTAAGTATTTTTTCTCTGAAAGGCAAATAAAGGATGATCTGAAATCACTCTGTAGGCATTAGAAGACATCACTGCCAGCATACATATCTATGGGTAAACAAACCTAGTAGTGATGATGATGATGATGATGATGATGATGATGATGATGATGATGATGACAACGTGTTTCCCTTGGAGAAACTTTCTAGTGTGTATGCACTCTACTGAGAAGTTCTCATAGGCATGCTATTGGCGAGATGGCTCGGGGCCATGGTGGGACTTATTTCTTTAAGCACCTGTGAGTCCTGATTAAATGCTACTCTGGCAGCTGCTTGCTTGATTCTGAGCTTCAAGCAATGTGGTGCTGTATGACAGCTCATGTCAGTTGCTCCTGTTCTGTAGCTCTTGTTTCAAGGGCTGTCTTGTAGAGGAAGGGCACTGGAGGTATCCCAAATTTGATTTTATGATCACAGGAACACTGCATCTGCACCCTGCTGGCAGCATAACTGGCTGCCTCGTATTTACTAGAAACAACTGTGACTGAAGAGAAATTGTGAAAGAAACCTTAGTGCATCAGACTCGGCAAGTGAAAGGGAGGACCAGCTAAGGAGGGGAAGTCGCTGACACAATGGAGGGCGGTTTTGTTAGCTTCGTTCACTGAATCGGACTTTGGACAAAATCACTCATTATTCAAACCAGATGTCAATTCTGAAACATGCACTTTCCTGATGAACTGTTCAAGTTTCTTTTCTTTTAAATATGTAATACTAGAAACCAGGCAAAGTGTCACTTAATGAAAGCGTATTTGAAGTTCACAAAGTTGTTCTGAGAGAAAACTGGATATAGGAAAGTTGTCTTCAAAAGTCTAGAGCTCGAAGCAATTCTCTGCCTTTTAAAATCATGTGACAAAAGAAGCAAGAAATGTCACAGTGAACTTAAGACAATATTAATTATATAGCAATGCCAGTGCTTTTAGGAACAATTAGTTCCAAACATGGATTGCTGCTAGTTTGAATGATCTGATGAGCAAACTCACAAAGTTACCCATCCACTTTAGGATGGTGAACAGATAACACCTGAGTAGGGGTGAGAAGGAGATAGAGTGACCGAAGAGCTGACCCATTGTGTTCATGCAAGTCTGTATCAAACATAAAACTCAACATCCTCCTTATGAGGAACAGAGCCTGCTTGGCCCTGAGCAGATGGAAGAGCACAGTGTTGAGAACTGAGCCCAGGAGACTCTTGACTTTGGCATCTGGATATACTCCAGAAGGGGGAAAGAGGTCTTCTCTCCCTGTGAGCTATTCAAGGTAGTGGCTTCTAAGTACTGGGAATCTACTCCAGTGAAATGCTTTCCTACAAACAATGACAGTTTGCTGCTGTATGGAAACAATACAGCCTTGCAGAGACGGAAAAGATGCATCTTCATTTTACAAAGAGGCAGAGGGAATCCCTATGGATTAATAGTTGAGCCACCTCTACATGTCTTGACTCCTCCCCCGCTCCCATGATGGGCATGAGTCTCTGAAGAACTATCACCAAAGGCCACTAGAGAGCAACCGTGACAGCCCAACAAACACATTCTTTTCTGGCATTAGGTGTGCTCTTATAATACTGCCATACAAGACCAATGCAAAACAAAATCTATATTCTTACAAATCATGTTCTCCAATTCACTGTGAACTAGGCAATGTGAACTAGGATCCTGCATCCATGCATCTATCTTGTAATACTTACTGGGCAGAGTGTGTTCACAAACCATTTTACTGAATCATGAGGCTTACAGAAGTAGGCAACTTGACTAAACTCTAGGCACTAGGTCATTGGCAGCCAGTTTCCCCCCCCCCCAACATTTTCCATACACTACTAGCACTCACAGGAACGCTAGGGAAAGTGTTACCAGCTGATAATATTTTTTCAGCCTAAGAGCTACACAAGCAGCTCCAACTGCTGAGAATAACCAGTGTCTTCTACCAGAAGTAACCCTGTCTCAACACAACAGCCCCGTAGGAACTTGAGTGAAAGACGAGCCTTTCCAGTCTGCACAGCTAGGTTGGAGATTCTTCCAAAATTTCATTTTTCTTTCTAAAAATCGTCACTCCATGGATCTTGGGTGTTCTGTTTCCTCCTCCTCTTTTCTCTTTTGAGCAAAACTTTAAAACCTCAGGAGCAGAGGAGAAGGCTGAGGAGAAGATTAGCATTAGGAGTAACTCCACAGAGAGGGTCACTGAAGTGAGAGCCAGTGGAGAGCCCACAGGGAACTTCATGACTCCAGTTTGTGGCCCTCCTAGATCTGGCTACCTTCCACCTCCTAGCCACCACCTGACACATTTACCTTCTGGAAGCATGGGCATCCTGCCAGCTTGAACAAATCTGCTGTCTGGATTGAACATAAATACCTCCCACTTATCCAATCTAAACCCGGCCTGGGAACCAGAGCCCCCACACCCTCCAGGCTCCTGCAGTTTCCACAGTGTGCCTGTCAATTTTTTTTTCATTGATGGGGAAGCTGCCTGTGTAAAGCCAGAAGCTTCTAAAAAATTTGTCCTTAACCAAGGAAGATCTATGAGTTCAAGCTTGCTTTTCTCAGTAAACAGACCACATAGAAGTAGCCCAGGCAAACAGAACAAAACATGACAAATTCCAATTTTCCCAATGATTTGAGATTCTGCTGGAAGTATCAGAATCTGGATGCATAGTGGACAGCACTTGTACTGGCTTTGAGGAACCCGGGTCTGCTATGGGACCTCAGAAGGTATCTACTATCAAATGGCTAAGTATAAACATGGACGGGGGCTATGGTGTAGCTCAGTGATGGAGTGCTTGCCGAGAATAACCAAGGCTCTAAATTCAATGCACAGTGCCACAGGGAAAAAGGAGGGGGAAGATGAGAAGAGGAAAGCAGAACGAGGAATGCTTCACCAGACCTGGGCTTGCAGGATAAGTGGGAGGCATTGGAGCCAAGGAGAAGAGACATTACAAACAGAAAGCACAAGGGGTTTTAAAAACCAGCCAACTCCTATTTATGAAGTTCAGGGAGTAAAGAGCAGAGCCCTTGTCAAGGGCAGGTGGGGATGGGAAAGGAAGATGTTGTGGACCGTTACAATGGTTGCCAAGAAAGAGGAGAGTCAAAGCACCACTTAAAACCAGGAATGACATGATTATGATTGGGTTGTACTTTTGTTTCTATAGTAATTCTGGAAGATACACTAAGAATGGGCAGGAGACTACATCAGCACTATGCAAACAAAATAAAGTGAAAGCCACAGAGTCAGGCCACACATGTAATTTTAAATGTTCTAGTAACCGCATGTAAAGTAGGGAAGAAGAAATTAAATTAATACAATAATATATTTTAAGTTCCTCAATTCAAATTATAATCATTTAACATGTGACTAATACCTTTAAAATTATGACTGAAGTAGTTTATGACCTCTGTTCGTACTAAGTTTTCTGAAACAGGCACCCTCACAGTACATCTCAGTTTAGACAAGCTGCATTTCACATATTCAGTTTCCCTTGTGCCTCGTGGTTACCATCCTCCACTGCACGGCTTGGGAAAGAACACACATCCCCCAGCAGGCAGCTGCAGTCCACGGCTCAAACAGATGAATTCTAGGGTAGTGTGCCACTGACATACAGTTTAAAAATATGTAACTTTATGTGACACGAATGTGTTGGGAGGGATTTGCCTGGTAATGAAAGGCTTACACGGAGATGGGGCGGGATATATGAGGGCGGGAAAGGTGTGGGGAGAGCATTAACTCAAGCTAAGAGTTGGGAGAAAGCCATGCCTTAATAACTAAAAATCAGAGCTGTGTGTGGGCGGGGGGGGGGAGTTTGAAAAGGGGTAGACTGCATAAGTGGGTAATGCAACCCAGAAAATATGGTATTTTGTTTTTAAGATTTATTTTACTGTTTAATTCTGTGTCTCTGTGTGGGTATGTGAACATGAGTGCAGGTGACTATGGGGACCAGAGGTGTCAGATACTTGTAGAGCTACTGGGAACCAAACTCTGGTCCTCTCTAAGTACAGTACATACCCTTAATGCTAAGCCCTCTCTGTAGCCCAAAGCTATAGGTTTTTAAACAACGTTCCAAAAGATCCAAGTGCCAAGTACAGATTACCTCCCTCTGAGCTAGTCCCAAAGGATACCAAATAATACAGGCTACTGGCACTGCTTCTGGTTGCCCACCAGAACTAGATGGTGGCTGAAGAACAAAGAGAAAGCAAGCTGGAACTGCCTTGGAGCTTCCTTCCCTACATTGGCCAATGTTCACAGTGCCTAAGTAGGCTGTAGAGAGAGAAAAGTCATCCATGGTTTTACTTAACTGTAGACCCTATGTACTACAATATCAGCCTGCAAGGCAAGATACAACTATGGTATAATAGCTGCATGACTGTTTGGGGTAGAACACTCTTCCATGGAGTATAATACCTGGTTCTGTGCAAAAGGCTGGGGCGGTCACAGGCCCTTGGTGGGTGAAGTCTACTAATTTTGTTTTGCCAAATGGATATATTCTAAATATCTATTTATACTTATAGATTAGTGTTGCTCTCGGTCTTGGTCAAAGAAGCTTCCTTTTACAATGAAAAGCAACAATTAATGAAGAGATTCATAACTGGTCATAATACTAAGAATAAGTGACTGTTCTGGGCTTAGCCCTAAGCAGAATATCTACACTGACCCTTAGGCCCACAGAGCAGTGTGGAAGTAGATGGGGAAGAATGTAAGAGGAGAACATGGAGACTACTATGAAACGCTGTCTTTTGGACGTGGCATGGCCACTGCACTCATGGCCCACAGCAGCTGTTGTTACCTGCTCAGATCTGTACAAGATTAGGCTATCAACATGAGTGGCAGAGGGGCTTGTGCTGCCCATCCCTTCCTGAGGAGCTATTGGCAGATGGTGACTGCTGGAGGAAAGGAGTAACTGTCTTCAGTGGTGTAGCCTCTGGTAAACTGGCCATGCTCTAGTAAACAACTCCATACCCGTGATTATACAAGCAGCTCTAATTGAACTCAGCGAGTCACAAACAAAAATGACATAAAAGTAGGAGAGATGGTTCAGAGGTTAAGAGAATTGGCTGCTCTTCCAGAGGTTCTGAGTTAAATTCCCAGTAACCACATGGTGGCTCACAATCATCTGGAATGATGATATCTGGTGACCTCTTTTGGGGTGTGCATAACAAATAAAGAAATTTTTAAAAAAAATGGAATTGGAAGGGTGACTAGTGGATGAATACCATCACAGTACATCTTAAACATGTATGAAATTAATTTTAAAAAGTATGACTTTAAAAACTTGTTTTGACCAGGAAACAATTTACACAGTTCAAAAATATAAAGATTATGCTAGAGCACAAGGCTCTCCTGGCTCCCCATTCAAGTGGTAACCTGCATGGACAACATCCTCCAGTGTTTCTCCATGCACACATAAGGAGAAATGAATAAGGTCAAACTTTGCCTCCTTTCTACATTAAAGGAAGCATCCTACATATTGTTCATACTTTGTTTTTTCATTGAATGAGCCTGTTTGGAGAGCTTCACGGATCAGTGCAGAAAGCATTTCCATGCTCTCTTTAAACTGTCACACCGTGTTCCACTGTATAGATGGATCATGGTTTATTTAAGTAGCTATCCACTAATGGATACTTGAATCTCTTCCAACATTTTCTAGTACAAACAATGGTCTAATGGAAAACCTTCTATGTGTATCATTTATAAGCATTTAGAAATATCAACAGGAAGAACTGCCAGAGCCAGACTGGGTCAAAGGTAACTGCATGTAATCCCAATAGGTACTGCCGACTGCCTTCGCCAGGGCTGTGCCATCCATGTTCCCATAAGAAGCACAGCGCAGATCTTCCTCACGGCAATGATATAGCTGTCATTCTTTACAATTTTTCAGATAGAACAAAAAGTGCTAGTCCTGCAAAGCTTCAATTCACATTTCTCTGGTTTTGTGGGAAGGTTACATGTCTTCTTAGATTTAGAAATGGCAGTGCAGTTCTTGTGTGAGCGATCTGCTCCCGCCACTGGCCTCTTTCCTACTGCCCTGAGAAGTATACTCAGGCTCAGCGGGAGGCATGCTTTCTATAGACAGATTTTCATATGTGTTTTGATTTTTTATTTTACTATATTTTTTAACCAAGTAAATTTTTTGAATTGAATCAAATTTATTCATTTATTTTATGGTTTTGAATTTTAAGTCACAGATAAGAATCTCTTAGAGTTCAGGACTCTAAGGACATTGCTTGTATTTTCACATAGTTCTTTTTCATTTTAAGCAGGTACAAATATACATTCATACGTGATTATCTTTGTGAAAAAGTACCACTGTTGGGACTGAAGGTATAATGTGTGAGGCTCCGAGTTTGATCCTAAACACCAATTCAGTCACACATAAAAAAGAAATCAATTTTTACTTTTTATAAGTGAGGTAGATTTGATATTTTTTAAATTCTCATTTTGGTTTCTCCTGTTTTTCTTTGTCAGAATTCTTTTGAATAGCCATTAATCATCATATTAAAGGAATTTATTAAGTTGGAGTTTATTTGAACAGTGTGAGAAATGAAATCAATCTCTGATATATCCAGAGAAATACTCACTAGGCCCAATACCATATATAAAATGTATTCCTACTATCTGGGGATAGTGACATCAGTTCCTACAACCAAAATTGAAAGTAGGATTTTATGACTGCTGTTGTGTTTGTGTAAACAGCACCTTGGATTTTTGTGACTGGGTGGAGCTAGTGCTGGAGTCCAGCCACGGCAGAGGTAGAGAGCTGGTCTCCTCCGCTAACTCTGGGGATGCCAGTGTGTAAAACTGCCCTCATCCTGCCTCCATCGCGTCACTGAATCCCCCCTCTTCTCCTGCCCTCCCATGTGATTGTCTGGGGTGGGAAAATGGCTGCCCACTCATGCCAGTCCTTATGCTGGTGACCCACGGACGGACCTCAAGGGCTGATCTTGGCCCCAAGCCCTGGCTGAGGAGGAAAGAGATCCCCACAGCCCAGTGGAACGAAGGTCCTTAGCATTAAGCTGTTCAAGAGGAAGCTTGACATGGAGAGTTTATAATTTTGAGAACACTATATTATTTTTCACAATTTGTTTAAAGCAGAAGAAATCCAACATACAACCTGATAAAACTCTTACCAATGGCAGAGTTCACTTTGCATTTCTGTGTGACAACTGGTGTGGTATTAGAATTCTGACAAAGGGAGGACAGAGAAAACAGGAAGCTCAACTGGAAAAAGGCTCATCTCAGCTGGAAGAGTATAAAATGATTTTCTTGAGATTTCAGATAAGTAAAATACAGAACACTATGAACACACACCGTCCTTGCCAATCTTTCCTGCAGAGTTCCAATTTTAGAATAGAAAGCACGCCGCACAACAAGCACACATGATGGTATTTTTAACAAGATTTTGACAGTCTCAATTATTTTCACTTCCTGCAGTTTCTTGAGAGCTCAACGATGCTAGCAAATTAAAGCCTAAGTCCACAAATTTCCAGATAACAGACTCCCTGTTCCTTTTACTTCCTGTCTATATGAAGGTTTCTCAAGGTTTCTCTTCGCAGCCTCTGGCCAGGGGGCCCCCTGAAGGAGGACAGCTGGTGCTTCCAGGTAGTGATAAAATAGAAATACAATTAACAATATCTACAGTACAAAACAGCAATTACTCAACTACAATTATAACTTGTAACTGACTGGTAGTGTCTGGAGGTATCACACAAACTCCACGTCTGTATCTGTGCTTCTTTCCTGTGATCTACATGCGAGGAGGAAAAGTGTCATCCAGCCCATCCCCTAACGAGGAACTGAAATGACAACTGATGCCCATTTGTTTCCTCAGTCTTCTGAATGTGAAAAGCCAGTTTATATTTTGTTTAAGCTGGAAAAAAAAAGTCAAATGTAACAGTGACTGAGTACACATGGCTAGTATCTAAGGTCTCATGTTTATACCTTTTTCTGTGGGATCCGGCAGAACACAGAGCAAAAAAAATTGCTTAACTTTGAGCAAAATATATAAACCCGCATGTCTCAGGTTAAACGTTCTGCAGGTGCTGTGTAGGCAGGAGTTGCATATGTCACAATTAAATGTGTACCTTCAACCTGTAATCTCCCTTCAGTGTTTTGGTCTTTTAGGATGCCTGAGTCCCACGACTGCAAAAGCTGTCAAAATTTGTCTCCAAGTTAGTGTGAGGCCTACAGGCTGGATTGGCGCCAATAGTCACAAGGAACAAAAAGGTTTCAAGACCAAAGAATATTCTTTGCATGCATGAAAACTTTGGAAATAAAAGACTTTTGACCTAGCAGCAGCTAGCAAATAGGGGTATTTATTTAGGCTTAATCAATGAATATTAAAATCTGAGGGAAATGAAACTAGTCTAAGCTCCAATTGTAAATCTGAAATCCGCACCTTCCTTTGTGAACGAAATGAAAGTATGTCTGAGTCATGTAAGCACCCTGCAGGCTCACGTCTCTCCTCCCTTTCTTCTAGGACAGGACATCTTCTCCCTAACCTGCCCACTCAGCCCACCACATCTGGAACATCCTCTGCAACAGCTCATGTGATTATCTGAGCCTAGTTACAGAACTCACCACAGTGACCTGGGTCAGTCTGACAGGAACTGCTGACCCAGATCTGGGTGCTTTCACGACTCTTCTGCAAATGGTTCCTGTAATCATGGTGTGGTTGAGCCAGAGTTGGGCTTAAGGGGCCTCCCAGATGTGCATGGAAGAACACATAGGCTGGAGAGGCTTGTCGTCCATTACTCCTCCATGTGTGACAGATGACACAATGTCCCAGTTCCTCACGGCAGGTTCATTCCAAGCATCAGCTCATGGTTCACTGGTTTATGCTCTACATTAGCCCCTACAGAGGTGTGTGAACAGGTACATCTCCATACGACCAATAAAGTAAGGTCAGGAAAAAGTGACTTCAGAAAATGTTTCAAAAGGACAAAATAACAAACAAAAATGGGGGAAGAGTAATAACACTGTTTATGGTCAGATCTGACCTAAACAGAGAAGTCAACCAAACTTCCTGCTGCCTTTCTGGCCACCTCTATTGTTTGATAACCTAAGTAACAACTGAGCAGAGTGAATGGGAGCTGGCAACATATAACATGCCTGCTATCGGTTGACTGTGTTTTCCTAAAATTGTTGAAAATCTAATTCCTGTGCCCAGAATGCAACCCTGACACTTAAGAGGTGATTACAATGAAGCCCTTAGGGTAAGCCCAAATTCAATCTGAATTTCAAGAGATTAAGACTCAGGGAGAGTCCTGGTCTGTGCATGCACAGAGACCAGACCATGTGAGGACACAGCAAGTTAGGAGACCTGCAAGTTAGAAGAGAGGCTTCACAAGAGAGCCTTGAACTTACCCTGCAGGAACAATGATTCTGATTTTTAAACCACATAGTCTGAGATTTTTATGCCAGGGAAGCCATAGCCCATTTAAGCACTGCCTGTGTGCTCTTGACAGAAAGGGATGGGCCCCCTGCCTCCTCAGTACTTCACAGTCCTCCCTGGTACACACTACAGAGCGGGCTAGGCTGAAATTTTACTTCACAGCTGCTTTTAAATTCTATGTTCTTTGCACTTTATCTTCAGAACCCAAACTTCAAAGACGTGAACCATGAAATACAAAAGCAGATTCTATTTTGCCTTCTGGAGCTTGGCTTTGTGTGATGACCATTAACTAAGCTGTAGAATCAGAGGGGTCTGTATGCAACATCTAAATCAAGTGTTTGAAATGCACCAAAACCCAAGTGAATAGCAACCAATTTTACCTCTTAATGAGCATTTTAACAGGTCAATACAACAAAACAGCAAACTGTGAAGTGCTGTTACTACTGAATGTAACTACCCAGTTGACTAAGCTCAGACAGGACAATAATAGCTAAAAGAACATTTATTCTTCAGAAGAATCAAGACTATCATGTAAAATAAAGTCATAAAAATCAAAATGTATTACACAAAAGACAGAACCTGGTGTAGTCTACAAACCATGGAAGAAAAGAACAAAATAAAATGCAGCTGAATGTGTCATCAGCTGTCTGTCACTTTCTGAACAGGGCCGAATATTCTAATCATTAGCCACTGTCCAGAGAAGGGGCAATTATGGAACAGGGAAGATTGCTTTTATTATTTTTTTTGTTATTCACAATTTGGAAGGCCTTCACAAAAATATAACTCAGTATCCATAAACTATAAAGGAAAAGACGATTAACAGTTAAAATTCAACTTTCCTCCTAAAGCATTAAAAACAGAGAAGCTCTGAAGCTGTACTGACGGATATGACTAACAACTGTGACCACAGGAATAAGTGCAGGAAAGCGATCATCTGTCTGTCACAGTCTACCAAGAGGGAAAAGTAAAGCACCAGCAGCTGAATTCTGAAGCCAAAAGAAAGCTGAGACAGAATCCAATTTTTAATGAAATGTGGAGCATTATTAATTGGTTTCCTAGCAACAGCCAGGCTAAAATTACTTAACATGTCTGCTCAATCAGATGCAAATTTGAGTGTTATCCTTTAAATGTTGATTATACTTGGTCTTTTCAGATGCAAATCCAACGTGTAAAGTAAAAATAAATGTTGACAATGCTGATATAAAAAGATCCCCTGATTAACACCATTCGACTGTAGCAGCAACAGTGGAGGAGCTTCCCTGGGAAGACCTCAGGCTGTCTGGCAGCCACCTTGTCTACTGTCATCCTTCACCTGTCCTCCCTGTCCTGCACCAGCCCCGCCCTCCAGGGCAAACATTCTGCACAACCAACTCAGTGACACTGCTGATGCTCATAGGGCTACATGAGAGATGGAGGATGCCATCAGTTTAGAATTCAACCCAGGGACTGAATTAGGGGATTGCACCTAAGCCCAGTGTTGATTGCATTATGGATTTTACGGCTGGAACAAGACTTTTGGTGATACAGTCACATTTCCTGGAGGCTCAGATAAGGCAGCCTTTTTCAGCTTTCTGCACTAAGTCAAGACTCTAGGATATCCTAACAAGAGTGGCATGTTCCAGTCAGAGGTGACAACAGGAAGGGACAAGAGTCACAGAGGAAGATGGGTGTGTAGGGTAAGCCTAAATACACATTCTAACCTCACTTGTCTTCTAGTAGACGTTTTAAAAATTCACTAAATTTAGCAAAGCATGATGGCTTTTATCTGATGTCTGAGGAGTCAGGAGGCTGAGACAGGAGGACTGCCATACTCTGAGGCCAGTCTAAGCTACATATTGAGTTCTAGACCAGCCTGGGCTACAAAATTTGTCTGAAGAAACCAAAAACCAAACTCCCAAGGGAAACAAGCACTACTGCTGGGAGGCCACGCAGCTGAGCTCTACATGGTCAGGCTCCTGCTAGCTTTGCTGGAGAAACACTGCTAAGTGTGGCCAGTGATGGCCTGGGGGACTCGAAGGCACTCTCACCAAAGCCCTGACTCTTGGATCTGCGGGTGTGCAGTGACTGCACCGGTGACAAACCTCGGTGTCGCCTCCTGTGCTACCTTAACCAATAAGGCAGATTCCTACTTATCGCTGCATGCTGACAAAAGCATCTAGAAGTGTTTTGACAGAGATATCCTAGGAGGTTCATTTGACCTAAATCTACTTAATCTTTGTCACTCTTTGTATGGTTAAAGATGTCAAGATAAGAGTAACTAAGACAATGTCCCATTTCAGGTCCTTTGTGTGGGGCCCAGAGGTCTCACCACGGGCTCCTCCTTCCTTCCCTTTAAGTCTTCTCTCATAGCACAGCTCCCAGGGATATTCTTTACTCCCATCTTCTTTGGTTTGCTGGTTTCCCAAATAAAACTTTTTACTGGCTACACAACAGGACCCTGGCTCACTGGATCCTTCTGAATGTCACACAGCCAGATCTGGATTTGCTTATAGATATCTCTCATTCACAGAACCACCGGTTGCCTCAGAACCTTTATAAATGGTGGTGTGTTTGCCTCACTTTCCCTCACTCATGCAACAAATGTTTGCTGCACAAATGTTTGCTATGTGCCAGGCAATGAGCTAGGTGCCAAACAGAGCAGTCAGAAAAGCCCCTATTGTTGCCCCTACTGCAAGCAAATGCACACATAAACACATAAGCAACAACATTTCAGGTAGTGATTAAAGGTAAGAAAAGAATGCAGCACAAGAAAGACATGCGTGGAGGTTGGACTCACAGAACACATTAATCGAAGGTACCTTTCACATAGACCTTAAACACAGAAAGCAAGGTAGGCATATGTGGAGAAAGCAAGTCTACATTCAAGATAAGAATGAGTCTAGAATAGCAGAGGCCAAAGGAGCTAAGTGTGAGGAACAGGAAGGTGATAATATAAGAAGAGAAACTGTGGACTGTGAGGTTAGTCCTTAAACTGCTCAAACAAGACCATCACTAAGCCCCTTCCTATGGACACCCTGCATGTTTGCAAGACAGAGCAAAAGTCTGCTAGTCAAGAGAGAGAAAGGTGGGGATCCTGATGGGGGTGAGTAGATAAAGCTAACCCCAAAGATCCTTTATTTTTAGGTCAAAGTTCAATACTCTTTAATCTGAAAATCTTTCTGACCAAATGGAATGCAGCCTTGAATTGATCTCTCCCAAAAAGAAGTGGACTGTGTTTTCCAGCCAAAGCTCCCTGCCTGTGAGCTTCTAAAGGTTGGGGATCAGTGAACAGATTAATTGTTCAAAGCACTAAATTAAGACTCTAGGATATCCTAAGCAGTGACCAGCAACTCAGGAGATATATTAGAGAAAGTTTCTGAAGCTTGCTTTTATGTAGTTAGCAGATTTGACAGCTACTTAGCAGATCAAAGATCTCACCTTTATATTGTTGTGAGTGCTGGGCTATGGGCAAATGGGCAGATCCTTCTCTGAGGCATGTCATTTGCCCTGTAAGTCAGGCCTATGTCCTTGAAGGCTTTAAGGACTTAATCACAAATTCCCATTAGCAAAACATGCAACCTTAGGTGTAGTCCATCTCAAGATGGGATAGCACTGATGAGTTGTTGGGGGCAAGGAACTTTTGGACCTAGTAGGAACAAGGTTGGGAATAATAATAATGATAGATTTGCAAGTGGAGTTTTGAGATTCTAATAGATGACACAAGTATCTTTCCAGGCTTACAGAGTGTTAGTTCTTACAGAGTGTTAATTCTTACAGAGAAACGCCCCTGACTCTTCACTTAGCTTAAGGGTTGAGCTCAGTGGTTCTCAACCTTCCTAATGCTGTGACCCTAATGTAATGTTCTGTCTCTTTAAGAGACAAGCCACTCTCACTCCCTTCCTGCTTGCAACCTCAGCCACTCTCTTCCTGTCCCTCTCTCAAAGAGGCAGCTTCTGACTCTCCTCACTTCTTCCCTTCTCCCCCCTTCTCTCTCCCCTCTTCTCCCCTTTTCCCTTCCCCTCCATAAACCACTAAATAAACGTCCAACTTTACTCTACATGGTGTGCCTGTCTTTTGACGGCCTGCCGCCCACATGGACCACTTAGAACATAAGATGTTGACTTGCTGACTTCTTGGGATCCCTGATTAGTCTAATGAGAGGTGAGAAGCAGCCATTCTTTGGAAACTCAGGTTGAGGCAGCCTTCTGAGAAAATCACTGAGTCCTCTGTTCTGATCCTAGGCTGTTTTCCACGAGTCTTTCCCAGGACTGCCATTTTCCACAGGCAGAGGGTGAACCACAGCAGGGCCTCTGCAAACAGGCCCAAGTGTTCGCTGAGTATGTGACTCCCTTACAGCGTGCATTTGCTAGAATCAGAGTCTCGCTTATCTTTCAGTGTTCCTAACAATAAAAGGAATGTTATGCAGATGTACAACTATTATAAACACTTAAAACAAACAAGAAACCTAGAAGATGCTTCAACCCTTATAAAGGATGAGAAATCTCAGATCAAAGGGTGACTCTCAAACTGAATTTCACAAGACAATCACTTGCAATGCCTAATAAAAATGCAGACTTTTAAAGTCTCAGTATAAAGCATTTTGATTGAGTTGGTGCAAGCTGGGGGGGAAGGGCAAGAATGTGCTTTTTCTCACTATGTTTAAGAGATTAAAAATTTGCATTTACCTACACCATCCCTTCTGCGTTTGTTAAGGAGCTTTGCTAGAGGATAATGAGAAGATTGTTTTGATTTTTAGAAAAATAAACAATACGGCATCTAAAAGAACAAGTTCCCTTTTCTCTAAATGGATGTTAAAGCGGTCTTCACTAAACTGACATTTAACTTTCTCTTATTATGAAAGTTAAGCATAATCACTGTAAAGATTAGAGAAGGAAAGGAAAGAGATTACTATAAAATACCTACCAATCAGTACATTGTATTTTCCAGAGAACACGGTGACCCTAAAACACACACACACACACACAGAACAGCATTTAGAATATAGGTAGTTATTATGTATTACACATTTTTGATAGCTAATATTTTCAACTACCACTCCTTAACTTTTTTAGACATAAAATGACAGAATAATAAAATTTTTTAAATCAAGGAATTAAAATTCAATTTATGTTACCATTATATAAGCACAAATATTTGTGCCATTTGTATGATTATGCTAAAAATCTGTTTTTAATAAAGCAATTTGGTGCTGATAAATTTTTAGTGACTTTTACTAGTTGAGTGAATGCCTGCACGTTACTAGAGCCCTTAGACGCATCAAGAATAAACTGATGCAAGCTTTGGAATTTGGAAAACTTACTAGACCAAGGTTTTCTCATTAAATCCAAAGAGAACAAAAGACCACTGGAATGAACTAGACTCACCCCAACCCCGTTTAACATGCCCGTAGAGTCTATAAATGAATTCTTTCAACCAGAAAGTAGTCAAAAACTAAGTGCATTTTACAGAACACACCACAACCTGAGAGCTAAATTCTTGATCATTTATAAAAGAGGCACAAAGTATGTGAGTTTAGTTTAGTACCCACCTACGTCCATATTCCCGAGCTGCATCTGAAAGCTTGTAATAGCTTTGACACTTAGCTGTTGCTTAGGGCCAAATGCAGGAGGACATGAAGTCCTATGTATTCTCTAAGCAGAACTCAAGTGTTATCAGAAGTCAGTCTTGAACTTCTGAAAATGGGGCTCACTCAGCTGTTCTGTCTTTTGTCTGGTATATTACCCCTGTGCTCATAAACACAAGAGATAACACAGAATACCAAATGGTGGGTGTTAGCCAAAGAACAGAGATAAACAACTGAGGTCAGAAAATTTGTCCTTTGAGAGGAATACGACATGGTCCCAAAGAGGGCTCAGTATGACCCTTACCTGGTGAGCCCTTTAGAAACAGGAACTCCAAGTCCCCAGTCAAACCACCGTTATACTTTTCATTTAAATCTATATAAAACTTACAGAGCCTATTATGGTAGTTTCTAGGTCCAGGCTATAAAAACTGCTCATCAATTTCAGTACGCCTGGGAACCTTCAGTATGGCATGACACTGCTGCATGTCAGCAATGTGCATACTACAAAGACAGAGGTTCTTTGGAAAGGTGAAAAGCTCACGGAACCATAGAAAGGCACTGGCCATTTTTACACATATGTTCCTACATGTGTGAGGTGGGAAGACAACACGCAGGACTCAGTTCTCTCCGTCACCTTGTAGGATCCAGGGATCAAACTCAGGTCACCGGGGTTGGCAGCCTTTACTCTTACTGCTCTTACTGGCTGTTTTAATTATTTCAAAATGTATAAAACAATCGCTTGCAATAAGTCCACAAAGTTGGGCAAATATCACTGCCATACATTTCCAGAACTTTCTCAGCATCCCAATCAGGACTCTGGACCCATCAAACGATGTCTCCCATTCCATTTCCTGAGTTCAGCATTCCACTTCCTGATTGTCTGAAGCTGCTGTTTCAAGTACCTCATCTCAGGGGACTGTCAAGGTCTGAATGTGGAATGTCCCCCAAAGGCTCACATGTTTGAACATGTCCCCAGCTTCTGGCTGTTCTTGGAGATTATGGCACCTTTGGAGAAGACAGCATAGCTGGTAACTGAGGGTTACTGTGGATAGGGATTTTGAGCATTGTATCCCAGCCCTGCTTCGCATCCAAGCTCCCAGAATTCTGTCTACCAAGGTATGAGGAGTTACAGTGATACTCTCTTGCTACTTTGGAGCATCTGCCAAGACTCATCACCATGATGAAGTAAACTGGAACCATGTGCCTAAATAAGTCCTTTTTTTTTTTTTTTGAAGAAGGCCTCTTGTTACCTCCCTGCCACTTAGCCCCAAAATAATCAAATAGATTATTATTTAGTGTATTATTTAAATACACTAAATAATATAAATATATTATTTATAATATAGTGTATTATTTAAATCACTGCTTGGCCCATTAACTCTAGATTCTTACTGCCTAACTCTTACATATTAATTTAACCCATTTCTATTAATCTGTGTATCGCCATGTGACTGTGGCTTACCAGCTAAAGTTCTGCCGTCTGTCTCTGGTGGGGCTACATGGTGTTTCCTAACTCCACCCTTCTTTCTCCGGGCATTCAGCTTTGTTTTCTCCACCTAGCTCTTTTCCCCTATAGCTCTGCTATAGGCCCAAAGCAGTTTCTTTATTCATTAACCAACAAAAGCAACACATAGACAGAAGGACCTCTGACACCACTTTTTCTTGGAAGTTGTGTCTGTCTTGTTATTTTGTCACAATAAAGAAAAACAATGAATACAGGGACCATACAGTATCTGTCCTTTCACACCTGGCATAAAGTTTTCAAGGTTCAAAAAAAAAAAAAACCCTTTTGAACCCGTTTCTCATCTACAAAGTTGGGTAATAGACACTACCTTACACGGTGTTGACACAATTCCAAAAGTGAATCTAATTCCCCTCTCTGAGAATGCATACATTTGCTTGCCCCTCTCTCTCTCTCTCTCTCTCTCTCTCTCTCTCTCTCTCTCTCTCTCTCTCTCTCTCTCGGCAGGATCTCACACAGCCCAAGCTGACTTCAAACTGGCTATGTAACTGAGGATCCCTTGAATTTTCAATGCTCCTGCTTCTACCTCCAGGTTACTAGGATTACAGGTTGCCCATTTTATGCTGTACTGGGGATGAAATCTTTTTCTAAATGTATTTTGTTTTGTGTGCATTGGTGTTTTGCCTGCATGTATGTCTGTGTGAGGCTGTGAGATCTCAGAGTTACAGACAGCTGTGAGCTGCCATGAGGGTGCTGGGATTTAAACCTGGGTTCTCTGGAAGAGCAGTCAGTGCTCTTAACTGCTGAGCCATCTCTCCCATCCTGACAGAGGCTCTCAAAATTTCACAAAATAAATACAATGAGCTGTCTCCATAGTACCCGAGATTAGAGAAATAAATGATTCCCAGTCTCTTCCCAAACACTTCACCACAACCTTCTGTCTGTATAAGTAAAGCCATAGCATACATTGTTAGAATCTTTAAGAAGATCCTGAAAAATTATACACATCATCATCTCTTTCTTTTTCCCTAGAGGCAACAAGCAAAATGACAGACATTTGGTCCCCAAACTATAGTCTTTGAACATATGTTAAAGTTCTGTATTTGATGTCCCAAGTGAAGCCATTCTCAACACAACCACAGATTTCCACAGCTTATTCCAGAGCACTGCCCTACAATTTTGGCAAGGTTCAGTTACTGCTTTCTTAGAGTTAACTATTGCCTTTTTTCTTCTTTGTGTGTTTTGTTTAAAACTTCTGGGTGGGAAAATTGGGTTGTCATATTAAAATAATTTTCTCAAAAGTTACTGATGTGTGAAAGTCAAAGCTACTAGGTGTGACTTTTGATGTGAAAAATGTCGATATACAGATCTTCCTATTTATAGTACTAACCTATCAAACAAGGGATATATGAGTCAAAGACTGACCACATAAAGTTTTGGTAAAAAAGCAAAACAAAACAAAATAAAAATAAAAATGCATTTTGATCATACTGTCTCTCTGTTCAGTAGCTTCTTGGCTGAAACATTTCTTCCTTGGGATCCCATGGAGAATATATATAATTTTCCTACTAGAGCTGATGAAATTGAATGTAGAAACAAGTAAGTCACTGGCCACCTGATTAGCATTAGAGAATACTAATTAGGATAAGCAGTATGTGGTGGTCTTGGCCGAAAAGACAACAATGGATTCATTAGGGAAAAGGAGGCATGACTCAGCTCATTTATATTGACCACAACATGAAATCAAGTTGTGTTCCAGAACCAGAACTCATTAAAAAAGTGCAGTGGGAGAAAAGTGAGCAGAGGTTGCTTTACTTAGCAGTTTAGAGGCTGTTCGAAACAAAGGACCAGGATACCCCCAGCTTAAGGGAACCAGGACTACCCATAAAGATTTCAAAGGACAGGGAAGGGTCCTTAGGGTGGTAAGGAGAGGATCAAGTGGAAGTTATAAAGTGAAATTAGTGCAAAGGCAGTTTAAGCTACACATAAGGAAGCAATTTCCAGCTCTAATTTTCATTAGGAGCACAGAATGATCTGTTCAGTGATGACCCTTCATCAGGACCATTATTTGAAATTACTGGCACTCACATGCATAAACAGTGGAAATTAAATAGACATGGAAAAGAGGGCACTGTGATCAATTCTTTTAAACCTTCCAACTGCAGATGACGTTTTCCAAAATAAAATACCCCAGTGAGAAAGCTTTCAATTTCTACTTTTCAGTTTACAATCAATACATCTGAGGACGCTCTACTGACCCCATACTCATCCCCACCCCCAGTGTCATCTCAGAGCCCTTCCTGCTTCCTCTTCTGTACTACAGAACTCTCTACTCTGCTGCACGCAGAACTTTCAGGAGAATCTGTGAGCAGAGGAAAGGAAGTGGCCTCTACTCCTACCACAAGAGCAGACTATACTCCTGAGCAGAGCAGTGGCTCTCCCTTTTCCCAAAGAGACCTCCCCCTAACCTTGCAAAGGCTTCGTTTCTATTTTGTCATCTTAGGGAAGAAGATTCATTTGTTCTATAAACAGCCTTCAGAGATGTAAATTCTTTTCTGTGTCAGCCAGATCCTATCAGTTATTTACACTACAAATCAGACTGACTTTCTAACTACCAACAATAATTGGCTGCCTTGAAGAAAGGGATATTTAGAATGTGTAAAGTGGGAAAAGGAATGGGGGAAGACCCAAAGGAGGAAGAAAGCCATCTGGCTCTAAGTCCATCTGGTGCCTAGATAAAGAGGAGTGAAGAGCTTTTTAAAATCTAGCAGGAAGGCTCCAAAGAAAACAAAGTTTCTTTACTCAGTAGCCACATGTTTCCAGGACCCAGAATTCAACCCAATATTAATACTATAGTTGAATTTACTGTTGACTTAGAGGAATGGGTAAGGCCAGGAACCCATGGTAATAACTCCCTATTGTGGCCCACTAAGATCATGCATGGTTCCCCCTCAGGTCTGACAGTATCCCATCCGTAGAGAGACCCATCTTCCTTAAGTCCTTGAGCAGGCCAACTTGTTCCTACCTCAGGCCTCTGCAAACTGGTTCTTCCTTTGCACAAGAACAGTCTTCTTCCAGAGATTTCTTCCTATCACACTGGTCTCAGAATAAATTTCACCTCTTCAGAGGGGCCTTCACTGAGCCAAATCAATGCTGCCCACCTGCCACTTGAAAAGCACACAACTTCTAGTGTCTACTGTCTGTTTTCTCTCCCTCAAAGCACTTAGAGGTCTATTGGGAATGCTATTTGTGATTCATCTGTCTTCCTTACTAATTTTGTAAGAACAGGGTACAGTTTTCTGGTGGTTGCTGTCTACCCATGTGTGAACTGTGCTTAGCTATACTGAGTTATCCATGTTCACTGGTTGTTCAAAACAGAACCTGAAATCCACAGTTTGTACCTCTGTTACTTCCTTTGATCTTGGAGATGACTCCAATATGAACAGCACAAAGGCACAGACAATAAAAATCTCCAACCTGATACCCATGGCTTTAATTTTCAGGTTGGGTCTCCTGCTATTCTTTTCTACTTACTAGTATTTCCACTCTCAAAGAACACCATGGAGAAGCCACTCTAAGAAATCTGTTTCTGCCCGAACGAGCTCGTTTTAGTTAGGTTGAAAATAGGGTCCTATAGTGACAATACAGACTGCACCTCTCAGGGCTCTGAAAAACAAGTCTGTGTGTGGAGGTTTGTGATTTCCACAGCACATTTTCCAACGCTTTTTATACCAATCTTGTCTATTTGTTTTGAGACAATGTATCTTGTCTCTATGCCTAGCCCTGGCTTTCCTGAAACTAGCTTTGAAGGTCAGGTTGGCCTTAAACTCAGAGATCCACCTGCCTCTGCCTCCTACATGCTGGGATTAAAGGCATGACACATCATGCATGGTAATATTTTATTTTTATTATACTTATATTTAAATTTTCTTTTTTGGTTTCCTGTGGGGTGAGTTTTAGGTCTATTCTTTCTACCCCCAGGATGTTTAGCACTGAGGTTTAAGTGAACACAGGGATACTAACTCCACTATGATCTGAAATGACTTTAAGCTAATGAGCTGTTTGGTATACAAGTAAGTGGCAGTTTTCTTCAGTAATAACCATGTATGGTGGTTAATTTTTACTGCTACTGCAAATGGACTGAAAAGTACTTAGGAGATGTTTAAGGCACATGGTTGTGTGTCTGCGAGGATTTCCAGAGACGACTGGGTCATGAGGGTTCTGGCATAATCAGTGGTTTAATCGACCAATGGATTAAAAATTTGGCAAGATTACTGGGGGGGAGTAGAACTGTGGAAGATGGGGCATAGCTGGACAAAATAAGGCACTGAGGATAAACCCTCGGGAGAATTTTTCCCTGCCCCTTCCTGCTGCTTTGCTTCCTGTCCTCTGTGAAGTGAACATCTTCTTCCCCAACATGTTTTCACAGCTATCATGATCTGCCTCTCCAGGAGTCCAGAATAATGGAGCCAAGGACTAGGGCTAAAATGAGTCAATAATAAAACATCTCTTTTCTTAGGCTGGTTTCTCTATCAAGTATATTGTGAAAGTGGTCAGAAAAGCAACTTACACACTAGGTTGATCAGAGGAGGTAGTATTGTCTTTATGTAGTAACATCCTAAATTACTAAAATTTCTTTTTATTTTATTACAGACTTGTAAACATAAACATGCATATGTTGCACTGCCTATACACAGTTCTGAATGAAAATCCAATATAGAAATTGGAATGTGGAAAGGTCTTAGTCCTAAAGCTTGTGTTATTTTAAGTATTTTATACTTTCTCCTCAACAGGCTAAAAAACTAAGAGAAGTGTGTTCTCCACTCCAAACATGTGCTAAGGAGCAGATGGTAAACACAGCACTTACTCTGAAGCACAAAGTCCACTGCTTAGCACTGCGGGGTTATTATATGTTATAATTTTATATGTTTTACAATCAATCCAGCACCAGCTAATTACTAATAAGAGCGAAGAGCTCTCTGCCACACACTCAGAACACATGTTCTTTGGCCGTTCCAATAAGAACTGGCCCAGGCTCATACCAAAATAACTTGACTCAGGACTTTCTGCCAAAAATTTTATGCTGTTAAGTGGCCCCCACCATGGACATCTTGGGGGGGTGCATTTTGAGATAATGGTTTTGCAAGAACAGGGAAGAGATGTTTTCAAGGGCAAAAGACATTTTCAAAGAAGCAATTACTTTTATGTCTGATCAATAGGGAAAAACAAGAACTATAAATGCCTTTTGAAAACTCATTTCAGAGAAAGAGTAAGTGACATTTACAGCCATATAATAACAAGCTGTGTTTTGGTTAAGTAGGTGGCACCAATACAGGAGGCTGCTCACAGCTATGCATGCCGGTAGAGGAGGTTATCAGCAGCCTTGTCCCCAGTCTTTGTCCTGTGTCACTGTACCCGCTCTTAAGGAACTCAGTGTGAAGTCCTGCAAGCTGCTGAGATTGGCAACCGTACAAATATTTTCTCAGTTCTCTGCTTCACCTTGGGAGGGATCGAGCTCATATTTCCAACATGCATGGACAACTTTGCAATCCAAAATGTTGTTTCGCAAATCAAAAATATAATACTGATCTCACTCACATAAGGTCCTAGCTCCTGAAGGCTCATGAAACATCAGGTGTTGTGCTGAGTGTTTTGTTTTTATAACCATATAAAACCTTATGACTTCATATAAAAGATATGGTTCCTATTGTACAGATAAAGGAATTGGAAAACAGAGCTTATGTTTTGTGTCTGGAGTGTTCAGAAATAAAGATAAGTAGTAGACACTGAAATTAAACATAATTTTCCTAATTCTGACTCCAAATCATCTACTTTATGGAGCTTTTCTCCTTCTCTTATGACCTCCGAATGGGAAGTTAACCTCCCTAGAGAAGGACAAGACAGAAACCCCCTGGATCTTACATGTACATGACCAAGTATGTGCCTTGACGTAGGGTATTTACAATCTCATGGGAATGATATCTCATTTGACATTAGGCTGGTCTGGACTGCCTACATGATTTTCAGTGCTGGGGATGGAACCCAGAGCCTTCTGCACACCAGGCAAGCACTCTAGCACTGAACCACATGTCCATCCCACCATGCATGAATTTCAGAGATTGATATAAAATCTTCATCTTCATACAGGTTGCATTATGGTTAGGGAGAGAGAGCAGTGGGGTAATAAATAAGTACTTTATATGGCAAGACCCAGTTCCCATCTAAGTACTGATTGTTGGGGCACAGTCACATGTCTGGACTCAGCCTAAGCTGAAGAGGACAAAGGGATTCCTTGAGAAGACATGAGAGGGCTGGCAGAGGGAAGGAGGCAGGTGAGCTATGGGCTGGATAAGCATTTACTCTGTGGTAGGTTCTGAATGAAAGCACTTATTAACCAGAAACCTCGAGTGGGCCATCCTGATTTTTTCTTACATGCAGTAGCTGTGCACGGGAAATGTAGTGATGTGTCCAAAGTTGCACAGCAGTTATGGTAGTGTGCCAGAGACACACATCTCACCCAAAGCTCTCAGGGAACCACTGCACCATGTAGGGTCATTAGATGCTGTAAGCTCCTGGAAGGAGGAAGAAAAAACCCAGGGCTGGGGCAACAGCTCAGTGACAAAGCACTTGTTATGCTAATGTGAGGACTGAAATTTGGATTCCCAGAACCCACATGAATGCTGCATGGCCTGCTTATAATTCAAATACAGAAGGCAGAGACAAGGGATCCCCAAAGCAAGCTGGTTAGCTACACTAGTCACATCAGCAAGCTCTGGATTCAACTGAGAGACCCTGCCTGAAAGAATAAGGTAGAGAGCAATTGAGGAAGATGTAAACCTCAGGCCTCCATTCAAACCCCCCAAACACACACAATGTGAACACACAGACACACAGGCATGTATATCATACAGCTATATGCCAAAAAAGAGAAGAGAAAGAAGGAAGGAAGGAGGGAGGGAAGAAGGAAAGCAAGGAAGCAAGCAAGTAAGATCTACAGCACAGGATGCAGGGACATGCTTCACTTTGTATTTCAGAATGCCGCACTTGTGAAAGCAAGACAAGGAGGGGTGAGGTGAATGTTCACACTTTCAGAGACCCCTCTCCCCAGCTTCTCATCACCCTCACAACCCAGGGCATCCCTAAACAACTAGGCTGGGGTCTTTCTGGAATCAGATATCTTCAGGGAGGCAGAGAGTATTTCCTACCACTCTGGACTCCTTACACTGGCCTCCCAAGCACTTCCTTGACCGTTTTTTTACCCCCATAAAGGGGAGCTCATGATAAAAAACACTCGCGGGCACACATGGCCACTCCTGGTGCTGATTCTCAGTAGTCAGCACATGAGTGGTGTGTGCTGCACATCTCAGAATGTGGGTGGCACTTAGGAGTGACTGTGTGACATGCAAATGAATATTGTGTCAATACCTCAGGAATGAAGTACTAAGAGCCCAAGCGGATAGGATCATTAGTGCTAATCAACATGTATTTGGTATTTAAATGTATTTTTCACTTTTCTAAGACCTTGCTTCACCACGTTAACTGACTGTTACAGCTGGATCTTGAATGATCTCCATGGGCTCATGTCTTAAAGGTTTGGTATCCAGTCCAAGGAATAATGGGAGAACTGGGACTTTCAGTAGGTAGGCCTAGTAGAAGGAAGTGAATTGAGGCATGCCTCCAAAGACAATGGTGGGAGCCAAGCTCCATTCTCTCTTGCTTCCACGCCATTAAGTGGACAGACATTCTCCATTATGCTTTCCCACCAAATGGGATTGCACATGGATCTAAAAGAACAGAGCTCGTCTTTGTTAGAGTTTCTATTGCTGTGAAGAGACACCATGACCACCACAACTCTTATAAAGAAAACATTAATATGAGGTAGCTTGTAGTTTCAGAGGTTTAGTCCATTATCATCATGGCAGGGACAAGGTGGCTCAGAGTATGGTGGCCTGCAGGAAGACATGATGCTGGAGAATGCTACATCTTGATCCAGTGGTAACAAGAAGTGAACTGAGACATTGGCTGTGGCTTGAGCATATATGAGACTCCCACCTCCATAGCGATACACTTCCTACAACAAGGTCATATCTTCTAATAGTGCCACTCCCTTTGGAGGTCATTTTCTTGTAAACTACCACATTCTACTCTCTGGCTCCCAAAGGCTTATAGCCATATCACAATGCAAAAATGCATTCAACACAACTTTCAAAGTTCCCAAGGTCTGTAACACAGTATCAAACTTATTTGAAAGTCTAAAGTTCAGAGTTTCTTCTGAGATTCATGCAATTTCTTAACTGTAATCCCCTATAAAAACAAAATCAAAAATCAGATCACATACTTCCAACATACAATGGCACAAGATATACACTACAATTTCAAAATATAGGGAAGGGAATGTAGTGACGGAATACTGGACCAAAGCAAGACAGAAAACTACCTGGGCAAACTCCAAACCACATTTCCATGTCTGATGTCAAAGCCCTCTTCAGATCTCCAACCCTGCTCAGCTTTGTTGACAGTAACCACTTCTTTCTCTTGAGCTGGTTCCACTCCCTGCTATCAGCTTTCCTCAGCAAGCAACCCATGACTCTGGCATCTCCAACATCTTCGGGTCTCCAAGGCAATCCAGGCTTCAACTTCACAGTCTAATGCCTCTCTAGGCCTCTATTCAGGGACACCCTGGCACTCATGCCTGACCTCAGCGGCTTTCTGTAGTCCCCTTTTTCTTTTCTTAACTCTAGAACCACGTGGCCAAAGCTGCTAAGTTCTACTAATTACCGGGGCTGGAACCCAGCCCTCTTGTTCAATCACATCTTTACCAGCTTTTCTATCCATTACTGTATAAACTTGGCTGTCCTTGAACTTGCTCTGTAGACCAGGCTGGCCTCAAACTCAGAGATCTACCAGTCTCTGCCTTCAGAGAGCTGGGATTAGAGGTGTGCACCACCACACCCTGCTCTAAGCAAAGCCCATCTATCATGGATGGAAACCCCTTAAACTGTGAGGCAGAATAAACCTTTTCTTCCATGTTTCCTCAGACATTTCTCATAGTAATGAGAAACAGAACCATTACAACAACTCTAGGGGTAGATAGAATCATTACCCATTTTTCCAACAACGAGATCAAGGCACAAGTAGGGTACACACTATACCCAAGGGTACATAACCAGCAGCCAGTAGAGGCAGGATTTGGTTCTATAGTCTTATCCATGGCCCAGTCTTAATTACTACCTTCTTCTGCTAACTAACTCGCAGGAGAAAAAGTGGGAGACCATATTCCAGAACCTTATCTACTAGCTGCTACACAGCAAGCAGGTGTAACATCTTTGTGAGCCTAAGTATTTATTAGAGTAAGGAAATACAATGTGATAAATGAGGTACATTTTCAAAACCTCAGTGCTCACAGACAGCACAGTGCTAACAGGAGCCTCATTTTCTAAGACTGAAATGAAATCCATCAGCCAACTAAGAAAGGTGCACAGAACAAGTTAATAATGGCCCAAATAAAGGCACCGTTTCAAATCTAACCTACTATTAATTAATTTATGTACTGTCACTGGGGAGGAGACAGTCAGTATTAAGTTAGATCAGATTGTGCAGAAGTGTCAGCATTGCTGTGACTGCTGGAACAGTAATTACTAAGTCGCGGTGCCTTCCTTCCTTCCTAAAAACCCTGTATTCTCATTCTCAGAATGCCTTGCTGTTCACCTGCCACAGTATCTTTTGACAGGCCTGACAAGCTTTTCAGAGACTAGGACACTTTCAAAGAGAACAAAGGAGATCCGATTTGTAAATTCCGGCAGACTTCTAAACCAAATTAGGTATCTTGCCTCACATCTCCTGCTAAGGGTCCGAGGTCCACGGCTATCCTACATGCACACTTGCAAGGACCACAGAAGGCTCTCTGGCCAGCAAGAGTGGGCTGACAACTGAAGAGCTGTAGGCCCCTGGGCTCAGGCTAACTTATACTGTGAGCTGTGTGGTTCTGTTCTGGGTATCAGAACTAGAGGAAAAGACACCTACAGTAACTCTCTCCAGAGTCAGGAGGAGATGCGTACTGAGCATGGAACAGCACATCAAAGTGTATGGATTTGTTGTCTAATTGGGTTAGGGTGGAACTGAAGTGAATGACCCTACTACTCCCCAAGCTCTGACCACCTCTCAGGGCTCTGGCCCTAATTTTCTTGCTTCCCATTGTCAGCAGCAATGCCTAATGCTCCTTCAGTTTGTCAAAGAACACTCATTTCCTATGCGCTTGTCGGCTTCTAGGGCTTGGTCCACAACATGGCTCTTGGCAAGGCCTGTACCTCTCCTTAAGAACCAAACAGAGACTGGGAATGAATCATGCCAGGACTAAAGAGCTTCTGACAAGATCTGGATATCTCAGAATGTATTTTACTTGACTAGCAGGCTACTAGGGACCAATAGTCCATCATGCCTGGTGTCCTTATGAAAAGGAGTTACCTGGAGATGACCATGGCTCTAGGAGAGCACCACGTGAGATTAGGTTATGCTAATGTGAGAGCCAAAGTTACATGTTAAGTTTTAATTACTATGCCTCTGATCTGCAAGCCCCTTGCCCAAAGACAGGTATTTCCTGAAAGGCTGGAGGCTATTGTTTATGGGAGATAACCAATCACGTGTTTTCACTCCCTAAACATGTTTGACCCATCTGCATCAGGTGTGCATGATCACATTTGAGGAGGAGGTTCACAGGCAGGAAATACATCATGTATGCTTGCCCCTGATTTGGATGTAGGCTGAGGTATATCAGGATGGATGCTTGCTCCTGATTGGACCTAATAGGAAATATTTAAGCCGTTGTAAACCTTGACTCGGAGCCAACTTCTGGAAACCTGGAGATGGACCTGGTCAGAGCCCATCTACCTGGCCAGTATTTAATTAAAAGCTTGGTACAAATTTGGCTCTAAATCGTTATAGTGGTCTTATTCTCGACCAGTGGGATTAGCATTGCCTAACATCAATAGCTTCCACAGCTGGGAGAAAACCTGCAATAATGTATCTTTGTAGCCCTTCAGGGCAGCATGGCCTCTCTGTTCCTTGTTGCCTCTATGTAAGTCTCTAAAACTGTCAGAAAATAGATGTCTGGCATTCAAGCCACTTCATTTATGGTACTTTGTAATGACAGTCCGAGGAACTGGACCTTATCATTTGCTTCCCAGTTGATCTTCACAGAATCAACTTCTTCATTTCACCCTGTTTATTGAGGAGCCACTAAGGGCCAAGCCAAGGACAGAAAAGTGACAATGATGACACTGCCCCCAACAAGTCTGGAGTCAAACAGGAGGCCAGTGCCCTATGCAGAAACAAGGAAAGGCGCTCTTGTGGTAAACAGTAGGGTGGAAGGGAGGGGGCTTGATTCTTTCCGGAAAGGCAAGGTAGGGAAGGGAGAGCAGGAAAGGCTGTAGAAATGACTGTCTATTTTCACAAGACAAGTCCTTAAGCAGCCCCAGCTTCTATGAAGGCTGAATGAAGTGCTTATGGCCCAGAACAACGGAGAGAGGAATGCTCACAGAGACAAATATCTTCAGAGTATCTTCACTGTAGGCCAGGAGACATGTTATCTACCCTTCACCCTCTCTCAGTGATTCTGAGACCTGATGGGGACAGAACATTCACACCCCTAAACATCTTAGAGGTATGTTAATATCTACTTCTCCCCACAGATTTTGTTTCAGCTTCCTAGTATTTCTCAATTATGCACATGCAGTAAATAACAGTGTGCAACACAATTAATTAAAGTAGCAGTTTGGCATTGTCTGTACGGGAACTGTCAAAGACATCCATTTCTGTTCTTTATATCACATTGTTATGTTATGGAAAGATACTATGGAGGGCACTGAGCAATGGGTGGCTACAGAGGAAGCATACGACTGATGCTCAAATATACTTTGAATTATTCAAAGCTCTTTGTGGTTTTCGGTTTTTTGTTTGTTTGTTTTTTAGACTGAGTTTCTCTGTAGTTTTGGAATCTGTTCTGGAACTAGTTCTGTAGACCAGGCTGACCTTGAACTCATAGAGATCCGCCTGCCACGGCCTTCCCAGTGCTGGGATTAAAGGTGTGTGCCACCACCACCCGGCTCGCTCTTAGTGGTTGTAAAGAAATGCTCACTATTTGAACACAGAGTGCACTGACCGCCATGACCGTCTAGCAGCACATGTGAAGCATGCATGACCCATTGTTAGGAAGCTCATGCTTATGCTGTGCTATGTCAGTTTTGCATTTGGGGTAGAAGAAAAATTCACAGACTTAAAAGATGTAACCACAAGCTGGAGCCTGTTACATTTAAGTACCAAACCAAATGTTAAATAGAAAGTTGATCCTGATATAACTCAGCCATGTGACTTTTAGAAAGTTTAAGTTAACAAACATAAACAGGCAGCCACTACATGGGAAGGCTGATAGCCAGAGGAGAAGGTTTACAGAAGGATTTTTCAGAAGCTCAGCTTTCTGAGCTATAGACTGGGACTCTCAGAACTTGCCCTAAGTTGTATAGGTACACAGAGATGGAGCCCTGGAAAATTCCTGTATGCTGTTGGTAAAAAGCCAGCAAGAATCAAACCAGGTTACTTTTCTCCAGCAAAAAAAGGCTGCATTTAGAGCAATGTCAAGTTATTTCCAGTAAAACTCAATTCAATTTTTATGCTATCATATTATCTATACTCTACGTTCAAACTAGGTTTTTTTTTTCCAATAAAGCATGCCTTAATAATGGAAACTTTCTGCCATTAACAGACTGAAACTAAGTAATAACAAAGAGAAAAATGAACAAAACCAGCTAACTTGGGCTTTGGTACTTGCTCTGGGTCACAAAAGCATGTTCTGCAGTCACCCTCAGACACCGTGAGCTTCTGACATTCGGTGCTTGACATTTACTTTATGCATTAGTATTAAGGTATGACTTTTTAAAATGACAACTTGTAGTATGACATACTTGAACTGGGGTTAGGGAGATGATGGCTCAGTGCTTAAGAGCATTGGCGGTTCAATTCCCAGCACTTACACACCACACAGCCATCTGTAACTGCAGTCCGAGGGGAACCGATGCCCTCTGCTGGCCTCCACAGACATCAGGCATGGATGCGGCACCCAGACATACATGCAGGCAAAATACTCACTCATATAAAATACAATTTAAAAATTTTTAAAAAGAAATACATTTAATTATTTACCCTCTCTGACTCTGTCTTTCACACTTGCTAAGGACTGAACTCAGGGCTTCCTGTATTCTATCACTGAGCTACACCCTAGCCCATACTTCATCGAAAAATATTAAAGATTAATAATGATCACAACTGATTTATAACCTATTACTGAATCTGCAGCTTGGGGAAAGATGACATGTCAGAAAAATACCAGCTAAATTATAAATATCTGTAAAGAGGAATGTGGATTTTTTTTCTACTGTAATGAAATACCTGAGAAACTAAAGGGCAGAAAAGCTTGTTTGGCTCGTGGTTTCAGTCTATGGGTCTGGCCCTGTTGCTTTGGGCTTTTAGTGACACAGAATATCACAGCAGAACACTAGGCCAGGGAAGCCTGTTCACTTCGGGGCAATAACAAGCAAAGAGACAAGATGAGATGGAGGTCCTAATATTCTCTCCAGTTGGTCTATGTCCTGGACTGATGTCCCACCATCCTCTAGTAGTGCCACAGCCTGGGGACCAGGCCTTAAAAGAATGAGTCTTTGGAAAGGCATACAAGGTCCAAACTATAACAAGAATGGGGAAGTTCTTCTACTGATATAAAAAGATTTTCAAGAAAGACTTAATTGGACTGCAGGGATGGCCCAGAGGTTCAAAGTGCACACTGGTCCTACAAAGAACCCAAGTTTAAATCCCAGAACCCATTTTGGGAGGCTCATAACTACCTATAATTCCAGCTCCAGGGGACAGCCACTCTCTTCAGGACTGCATGGGCACCAGTACTCATGGGCACATAGATCACACACACACACACACACACACACACACACACACACACACACACACACAAAGTCTTAAAATATAAACAAAATTTTATTTTGTGAAGAAATGTTTGAACAATTTCTTAAAATATTACTGATAGAAGCTTATTAAACTTCCTGGGCTTCACTCACCAAAGTTCTGATGTCATAGGCTAGTGATGTAGAGAAAGCACACTATTTTCCATATGTACCCTTCCTTACACTTGCATACACACATACATAACTCTAACACTTTGATATAAGATCACAACCATAGTCATCACAGTAGTCTTTCCAGGACCTAAAATTCACCATCTCAGAGCAGGCACTTACCCTGAGACTCACTGAGGAGCCTCCACTAAAGATCTACTCAGCACTAACCTCCTAAACTCGACCAGGAGACTCCACAAATATTCTCAAACACTCAAGGCCTTCCCGTGTGGGCACCTTTCCCTCTGTGTCTACACTTTCAGCTGCACAGAGGAAACCAAGTGAGAAGCCAAGCAAAGAAAAAGAAGGCCATAGCATTGAGCTGCAGTTGTCTACAGAGTCAGGGTCTGTCTCAGCAGGCACAGAGCCCTGCTATCCCATGTGGGGTTTTAGAAAAGGAGCCTCTGTCAGAGGGTACAGCCAGCAGAAAGCAGGGTGGATTTCTGCTAACTCCTTCACAGGCATTTTCACATGAAGAATGCCTTGTACAACCAAGCTAGCTGCAATTCCTCCTACTGATCAACCCTGGCCTAAGGCTTACTCTCTGCTCCAGGAATAAAAATTCCTGGAGCAGAAACAGTCATGAGAGCTTGTAATCCAAAGCCTACCTCCATCCAAACGCTGAACTAGCTTAGGGCTACTTGACTAGAGGCCTTCAGAGACAGAATAGTGTGTCTCACTCCTTGGGTCTAGCCTCATCTTTCACAAATCTACTTCTCCTTCCCCATACCCTAGACTTACTGAAACATTTCTTCTTGCAGAAAGCCCCAGACTCTCACCACCCTTCTCCCAGCCCTTGTCTGTCATGTAGTTCCCAGTTAGAAAGCCCTTCCTGACATCCTGTTGACTTGTATATTAATGTCAGATTTTGGTTCAAGGCTACCTGTTTTTGGATGAGCCTCTCCTGACTCTCAAAGACTACTTTAAAGTACCACACTTGAAAACACACATTGCTTTAGGGCAAAGAGCGTGCTGCCAGGCACTGCCAGGACCCACACTGTCTCCTGCATCTTTTGAAAAGTCCCGTTGATGGTACAGCATTGGTGGCTAAAGCTTAGCTCTGAGGAATTAGTAGGGGGAGGGCTCCTTAATACACTATCATACCACCTCAAGAAGAGGGACATCAGGAGTACAGACAGACTTTTTAAGTTTAAGCAGGGAAATGCTGCTATCTACAGTAAGGATTTAGGGCAAACAGGAATTTATGGCACATTCTCATCAACACAGCCAGACTGACCTTTAGCAACAGAAGGCAGGTTATTTATTTATTTATTTATTTACTTATTTAATCTGTCTCTCCTGCTAAAATGTAAGCTCCAGAAGCCAGAGCCAATCCCATATGCTGTGGAATACCTAGCAGTTGGTGTTAGGTGGACCCTGCAAAGTGCTCTGTGAAGTTACTGAATAAAGGAATAAATGAGCCATCAAGTTCATGGAGACTAAAGTTGCTGGATGTGGGGATTAAGAGAAGGGAAACAATTTAAAATAGGTTCTACAACAGTGAGAATATTTACAAACTGCTTTATAATCACCAATCATTTTTTTGAACCACATACCCTTTGGATGCAAGCAGTACTGTTCTTCAACTTTTAAGATCAGGAAATGCAAACTCAAGACTATCTAGTGAGACTAGCTGCAAATTCATTACTTAGCCCTCTTCTACTAGTGATAACAATGAGACTAGAGATACACTGACTTCCAAAGGCTGAAACATTTGGGGAAATAAGCCATACAGAAGCAAGGAACTGCAGGGTGGTGGTGGTTCACGCCTTTAATCCCAGCTTGAGGCAGAGGCCAGTCTGGTCTACAAGAGCTAGTTCTAGGACAGGTTCCAAAGCTACAGAGAATGCCTCTCGAAAAGCCAACAAAAAAAAAAAAAAAAAAAAAAAAAAAAGAAAGAAAGAAAAAAGAAAGGAAGAAAGAAAGAAAAATAAAAAAGAAAAGAAGGCAACCAAGAAAGCTTTGCACATATTCTCAGCATACTGCATCCAGAGGAAGCAAACACTTTGTCTGGACTGGCAAGTTCTCAGTGTGTTTGCCCCATAATCAGTTGTTAATTCTCAGACCAAGAAGCACCCGTTTTCAGAAAACAATGGGGGCTGCAATCTGACTCCAGAGAGCCAGACTCTGCCTGCCAATCAGCAGTGCCAGGACTCTGCCATCAGCCAGGTCACTCCATTCACGGTCAGAGTCCCTTCGAGCTCTTTACAAAGCAGTCGGAGGAGAAAGAAAAGAGACAAGGACCAACTTAATAAAAATTAAATCAAATAAGCAAGAAATAGCATAAAAACAAATATACATATAACCACAGTTTAATTACAGTATAATCATCTACAATAAATATGACCATTTGTATTATAAATCAGACTAATTCATTTAAAAGAGAACACATGGACAAATGAATAAAGATTTCTAATTTTTCTACTTCAGGCTTTTTAAATCAAAATTGAATTTGTTGGAAAATGGCAGTTGATTTCCCAGCACTGTTACTCATATTCCAAGAAGGGAGAGTAAGACATAAATGCTGGTGAAACTCGGGAATTAATTCTGGTTGGTTTTTTCAAATTTACATTTTACTTCATTTGGGAAATGAGATCACTCTCTGTCTTCTGTTTGGGAAATTATTTTCCACTTAAATGTAAAAACATGCTCAATGCTGTTAAAAGGACAGAGGTTGTGGCGAGACTGCTGTGTGACTACGTCCTGACCCCTCTAAGATGCTCTGTTTCCTGCAAGTAGACAGAGGAGGGCAAGTGGAAGGGCCCAGCTCGGAAGGTCCCTAAGTGCTATAGCCACGGCATTAGGAAGTCAAGCCTCTCACATAAAGATGGGAGCACACCTGAGCACACACCAAAAAGGAAGACAAAGAAAAATCTCAAACTGAGGAAAAATCATGCCCTTCCCAAACTCCCTAGCTTCATGATCAATTGTTTAATCTTAACCTCTATCTAACATTCCATGACTCCTTTTAAATATTTAGCACTGTGGTTATGCAGCAGACAAATAATAAGCAACAAATAATAAGACTGAACATTGTACGACAGCAATCATCTTTAAAGGAGCAAGAGAAACAGCTGAAAACTGTAAAATAAAATTATTCACTTTTAAATTTAGTTTGAAGAGTCTACCACACATGATCAGGTAACTGTTGCAAAAGAAGTAAAAATCAGAATCTTTGTACCATCTCTCAAAAGGCTCTTTGTGCTTCTGGTTGCCAAGTCCCCTCTCCTAGCCCACAAAGATAATCAACTAGCTCCCACCTCTTATTGTCTTGCCTTTTCTGGAATTTCATATCAAGGCCATCACACTGCTGGCAGCCTTAGTGTCTATTTTGCTCCAGATAACGGTTCTGAGATTCATGTGTGTTGTAATGCAGGTAGAATTTGTTCCTTTCCCTGCTCAGCTAATTTCCTTCTCCATACCAATTATACGTTCTTCTAGAAACGCTAACACAAACTCTATGCACATACCCTAAATACTATTTCTTGACTTTCCTTGATAATCCTCTGTGAAAACATCAACCATGGTTCTGGTAAGATACAAAGATAGCATCTTCTCGTACGACCAAGCCCGGCAAGCCAACAATTTAAACAATTAGGAATGCGTAGACAAGTGGGTGGCAGAGAACAGGAGAACTTCCTGAAACACTTTTTTGACCATAAGACTGGGTCAGCATAGAGTTCAAAAATGCCATCTCCCTACTGATCAGTAAGTGTGTCTGTTGTATGTCACACCTGCTGTGGTGGTTTGAATAGATATGGCTCTCATAGACTCATGAGTTTGAGTGCTTGACCCAGAGGGAGTAGCAGTATTAGGAAGTATGGCTGTGTTGGAGTAGGTGTGGATTTGTTGGAAGTGTGCCACCATGGAAGTGAGCTTTGAGGGTTCATACATGTTCAAGCCAGGCCCGATGTCACAGTTTACTTCCTGTTGCCTGTGGATCAAAATATAGAACTCTCAGCTACCTCTCCAGCACCAAGTCTGCCTGCACGCTTCCTTGTTTCCTGCCATGATGATAATGGACTGAACCTCTGAACTGTAAGCCAGCCCCAAATAAATGTTTTCCTTTATAAAATTTGCCATAGCCGTGGTGTCTCTTCACAGCAATAGAAACCCTAAGACACCTGCTCACTGTGAGGTGGAACATAAACTACCTGTGGCACCTGAAGATTTGAGAACTCCAGGTATTTTAAGTAACTGACTTCTAAAATAGCTTAAATTTACCTTATGAAGTGCCTGAAGTATTACTAAGTACTATAAGGTGCTAATTCTGTGTCTTGCTCAACGGAGTACTGAATATAACTTTTACTCGGTCTCTAACCATTGTCAGCATTCTGAACAACTACTATGCTCAGCTCTTACACAGATCCATCACAGGTTATCAGTCTGACAGTCTAGGGCTTGCTATTCTAAATGGCCCTAAACTACTGCCATTAGTTTTATTTTATGTGTATGGGTGTTTTGCCTACATGTATGTCTGTTTAGTGTATGTGTGTTATTCTGTCAGAGACCAAAAGAGGGCATTGGACTCTTCATGCTGTGGCTATGTTCTTGCCTCTAAGCTACAAGTGTTTCTCTTTTGGAAATGTTCTAGTTATAAAATATTTTACAGAAAAGACCAGAAAGGAAAAATCCAAGCGCTCACCATTCAGTTTCATTTTGTCAGTGTTCACATTTGACACACTTGGTTCACAGGATGAAAGTGACATAACCCTCTCCAAGGAAGCTGGGTAATAGGGGAATCACCCACAACTCACCAGAACCTCTGCTTATATTTTGGTGAATTTTCTTCTTTTCCTCTGTGAGAGGGATTCCCACAACTCTGTGAGCGTGCACATAACTTGGAATTGCTTTCACAGTAATGGTCTAGTCCACTGTTTCTTTTGGCGGCTACATAACTATTACCTTAAAGGCTTCACAGTGAAGTGAGTTACCTGACCAATCTCATTTTTTATTTAGGATATTTCTAATTCTTTGCTATTACACATCAACCTCAAAGTATCTTTACACATATTGGTTAACCTTTTTATTTTTATCCACTCAGAGTGCACACTTGAGTTTTATATGGCTTGTGTTATCTCCTTCCCAAGGAGAGTGACTTCTTGGCATCATCTGAATGAGATATAGGAAGAGGTTTCACTCACTCATTCATTCATTCATTAATCCATTCAAAACACATTTACCAAGTTCCCACTTAAGAGATTTTTTAAAAAAAAAATGTAAAACAAGTTAAACACACTGAGGCAAAGTCCATGTCCTGAAACTTTCCAGCTAGGTGGGGAGACAAGTCTACTACTCATGAAGCAAGCAGATAACAGCAAGGAACAGGCGTGCTGCCGTGATCATGGCTGATACTCACTGCCCTGAGAACAGCTGCAGTCCCATCCACAGAAGGAATCTACCCGTCTGGCCTCACACCATCTGCCTACTAAATTACATTGCTCTGACTTATATGAAGAGATGACACTCAAAGCGTTTTTTTTTTTTTTTAATCTAACGCTGTAAGGGAGACAAATGGTAACTTCTTTCCCAGCATCAAGTGTACGTGCTGTCATTTTGGGTGAAGAATTACAGGCATCAGGCACTCTTTCTTGGGAAACCAGGAAGCTATCATACATTAGTTGAGCTACATAGCTTATCACCAGCTTCGGAAATCTTACCAACTGAACAACTATGTCTTGTTCCTTACTCTGCTAAACATGCCTTTCATTTTTAGCTTACTTAAGGCCTAGCAGGCTAGAAAATGTGCCAAAGAAATATGACGCCAGTGTTAAGGGACATGCCTATAGAGCAAAGGGGCTCACAGCTCATCAATGTTTATTTTTCTTTTTCTGAAGATCAAAACATAAACACACAGGCAAAACCAAACAAGCAGAAAGATTTGGATCAAATACCCAGGTCCTTATCCGCTAATTGTCTCTTAGACATATGGGCCCATCTCTTTGCAGACTATGACAAATCCCCCTACATGTCCCTTAGTGTAAGAAACAGGGACAAGAGTCTAGTCAGTAATCCAAGGAGAAAGTACCAGCAGGAGGGCTCAGGTCATGAGTATCAATAAGCTCACATACAAGCTCACACACAAGCACACACTTTGTCCCCATGTGAAGCACGCATTGGGGCTGGGTCACTTCTCTTTAAACCTGAGGCCTAGCCGAAATGAATGGATCTGCTGCCACAGAGGATGCAGCGCTGTGCTAAATAACACGGGACAGCCCACTAGCTCTCAACAGGTCACTCGGGTTCTTTTCTTCATCCATTTTCTTATTCTGTCGTCTTTCCCACATTGATTGTAAACATGTTACATTTATTGACTGTAGAGTCCCCTTTGGGGATGACCAGTCAATGACCTAAAACAAAAAGAACATCACATGACCTGAAGGTAGAGACAGTCTGCTTTAGAAGGTTTTACCTTTTTCTCTCTCTCTCTCTTTTTAAAGATTTATTTATTTATTATGTATACAGTGTTTTGTTTGTATGCCTGCATGCCAGAAGAGGGCACCAGATCTCATTACAGATGGCTATGAGTCACCATGTGGTTGCTGGGAATTGAACTCAGGACCTCTGGAAGAGCAATCAGTGCTCTTAATCTCTGAGCCATCTCCCAGCCCCCAGGTTTTACCTTTCTGGGTAGTGTTGCCGGGAACACCTGTAAGGACTCTCTGGTTCCTCTGAAAAGAATTCCTTTTCTTAAGGGACCTTCTAGGTTGTTTTAGTGAGGCAGATAGAGAAAGCAGGAAGTGAAACAAGCCTCTCTAGAGAAATAAACAGCCTCCGGGCTAGTGAGATGGGATGGGGCTCAAGCCCTGACAGTGTCTTCCTGTCAGGGAGAGAGGCAGCAAGACTCTATAGAACCGGAGTGAACAGAGCAGTGCCACCCATGGGGAACTGCCAATAGTTTGACATGAACGGCCATTCAAAGGGTTCCTCCTAGATTTCACAAAACAAGACGTAAAGGACGGACAAAAGGAATGCTCTAAGGGGGAGTCCAGAAGCAAGAAGCCTGTTATCTTAATCTTTATAATCACTGTCATTAAAGAAACAGTGACTTAAAGCACACTCAGTCTCAGAACAGGGATGACACACCTAACATAGGGGGACTGTCACTAATCTTTATTTATTTATTTATTTTCTCATTTCTCTGCAGCCCAGGGAAATACTGTCAGAGCCTAGCTTCATGCTAGTTCCTCCAGGGCACAGGAGGGGCTCCTTCTCTTCCTCTGAAGATGCCAAGTGACTTACCCAACTTCACAGTGAGAGCAAACAGAAAGTGCTGGGCTCAGTCAAAGCCGGTTTGTGCGGTGGACGCCAGGTCCACAAGTCACCAGACACTTCATGATACCTTGACACTCAAAGCTCTTGATACCAGAAGTACTACCAGTCACATAGATGTCTTTGGGACGTGTGTGAAATACATGTAAATTAATTCAGAATAAAGTGTGTAAATCTGATATAAGGAAGCCACGGAATTCCATGTATAAAAATATACTAAAAGGAAACAGTTTGTATGAAAGAATCATAATAAAAAGGTAAGACATATATCACATAACAATCTTATAAACACTATAAAGACAAACTGAATGGAGGTGTGTCCACACAACAATACCTCTGGGGAAATGTGATTTAAGTTTGTGTGTCCTACAACTTATTTTCATGTTTCTCTGTATTTTATTCATTTTCTACATTTTCAAGACCAAAACATGAAACCTTTTTTGGTTTTCAAAGTTTGAGGGTAAAAACTAACATTGCTAAAAAACAAAACAAAACCCCTTCATTTTGAAATTCTGACAAATAGTCTCAATTCAATAAAAATGTGTGATAATATTCCTCACATTTAGAGACTGTGTACACACTGATGTATGCTTACTGGATACTGTCCTTTCTGCCTTGGCTTATCGTTTACATAATCATATTATTTCTAGATTATTCAAATCAAACCAACAGTTCCATGCCTCTCTGTGTTTGAATTCTAACATAATACGGTGGGAATTTCAATGAAATTTAATTAATTAATCACATAGAAGCAAACTTCGTTTAAATGTTCTAAAAAACAACAAAAATGTAGAGATGAATTTGAGAAGAGGTGAGCAGTCAGTTATCAGATGTGAAGGTTTTAAGGACTTCAAAACTGCCTGTGAGAATGGCTTCCTCTCCAGTCTCTCCCACAATTTCACAGAGGTTTATTCTGAATATCACAAAGTTCTTAAAGTTTGAATTAAAATAAATGACTTGATTCATCATTCAGAAAACTAACTCTAGTTTCTGGTATAAGTAAGCTGACCTCTGCTGCAGTGCTCCCAAACCTCACCACACCCTTACACTTAGGTTCCCCTCCACGGTAGCTTCTGTCTTTTCCTTTGCTCCAGTCTCTCACCTAGGAAGGGGAAATGAAAGATCACAAAACTAGTAAGTAAATCTTAACTCAATCCACATTTCCTTCCTTAAAAAGAAAGGTAAAAATGTAGAAAGACCTGCCTAGGAAATGTAACACTAACACAAGTGAATGTGGCTGGCGATGGAGTGACTGGTGGAGGGGTTAAAGGTACATGGAAACGAAGGCAGGAGGCTTGCAAGGGGAAGCTTCCCCTCAATTATGATAAAGAACAGAAAGAGAAGGGAAGGCGGGGGTAAGAGAATAGACTAGTGAGCTGTCAAAGAAGACGCCTGGCTGACACAGTCTCTGTTCCGACCCTATCTTGCCCTCAGTAGCCACACCAACCTAAAAGATCTACTCCCTCGTCCTTAGGATCTGTGTTTTCTCACCTAGCTAAGCTCTGCCACTTTTTTCTCTCCTCTGCTCTGAAACTTCCCAGGGCCTTAATTTCCCGTAGCCTTTGACAAAAATTTTCTCCCTATATGTAGCAGGTAGCATTCATGTGGTCACTCCTATTGCTAGAACACCATTCTTCTCGTAATTAGTAATCCTGGTTGTCAACTTGATATGCCTATTGAGAGAACTGCTATTAAGAAAAGTCCTTCCATCGGGTTGGCCTGCAGACATGACTGTGTGGCATTTTTTTGATTGCTAATTGACAGAGGAAGAACCAGCACTGTGGCAGGACTCTCCCTGGGCGGGGGAGCCTGGACTGTAGAAGAAACACAGCCGAGCAAGTCAGGGGAGGCAGCTGTATTGCTTCATGGTCTCTGTTTGAGTTTCTGCTGAAGGTTTCTTGGTTGTTGTTGTTTTGTTTTGTTTTTGCTTTTTTCAAGACAGGGTTTCTCCATAGTTTTGGAGCCTGTCCTGGAACTAGCTCTCGTAGACCAGGCTGACCTCGAACTCACAGAGATCCGCCTGCCTCTGCCTCCCAAGTGCTGGGATTAAAGGTATGTGTCATCACCGCCCGGCTTCTGTTGAAGGTTTCTAACTTGAGTTCCTACCTAGGTTTCCCTGGATTATAGACTGTAAGTAAAATAAACCCTTTCCTTCCCAGTTGGCTTGTGGAGAGTGTTTTTAATCTAATCAATATAGAAGCAAACTAAAATGCCTCTTACAGAGACTTTTGAAAGCCTAGAATAACATGAGACCAACACTCAGTCTGTGAAGAACCAACAGATATCATTTTCAAACTATATAATCCTTCCCTGCTCTCTACTGTGTCTTCACTGTGACCCCAGAGGAGTCACTATTAGAATCTAAAAAAGGTTGCCACTGAAACTTCACTATGAAAAAGTGAAGAACCCTAGAAAATGCTAAGAATTCTTAGTCCTGGGTCCTGCTACAATGGGGTAAAATTAGTATACCGGTGAAAGACCCTAAGGTAGGACTTCAGGGTTTTTAGGGCTGCCATTCATGCATTATGAAAATAACTGGCCATATAAGGAAGAACCCTCAAGTACAGATAAGTTTTGTTGCAGTCCCACAAACTGGCCCCACAACCAGAGCTCTTCAACAATAGCATGGGCCAGAACAGACTATAGTTTTCCTAAATCATTACAACATTCAAACATAGCAGAGGGCTATTTGTCAGGGTCCCTACAGAAGTGTCCAATACAAAGATGAGCACTATATAGCCCTTCAAGACCCTCTTGACAGACTTAGCTTCATTCCCAGTTCTAACAACCTAAAGTAAATTCAAGTTTCACTCACTCAACAGTCAGCCAATCCAAATTTTATTCTTGAATGTCTCTGAAAACTAAGTCCGTTTACATTTCTCACCCAAATGCCTCCTGAAAGAATCTGCTTGACACTCAGGAGGCGGAGGCAGGCAGATCTCTGTGAGTTTGAGGCCAACTTTGTCTACAAAGTGAGTTCCAGGACAGCCAGGATCGTTACACCGAGAAACCCTGTCTCAAAAAGAATCTTCTTGGATCTGATTAAACTTTCACTCAACAACTTTAGTTGCTTTTCCAATTATTAAGCCATTAATTATGATTCCCCATTTCAACCTATCATTTATGAAAGATGATAATTTCTCAGCTTCAAATTTTGTATGGTGTCATTAACTATAGATATATCCAATTTCTTAGTAAAAGCCTACATAATGAAAAAAGCGATTCCAACTGTAGCATATAATAATGATATTTTTTCCCCTCAAGCAATGACATTTAAAATATACTATAAAGAGGAAAATTATTTGCAAAAAGAAAGGCTTGCAAGTGACTATGGTATGTCTATATACTTTCTCTCTGGCCTTGCTTGCTACAACTAAAAATAAAATTAACTGTGGTTTACTAAATTTGGTTGCAACTGCTTTTCCCACCAAACCACTCTGTAATGTTATCAATCAATAATGTGATTGGGAGGGGGACCTAAATGAGGCTGGAGCAAGAGCATGCCTTATATTTTCTGGCATCTAGGGTAAAATAGGAGGTTTTACTTCTTGGCACAACTATTTTAGTGCCTTCTCATTTTACTCCATGTACTTGGGAAGAATACAAGGAGAACTCATTCTGAGAAAAGATTAAAACCTAACCCAATAATAAAATCCCCAGTTACTGGACACGCCAGTCAAACTGAGCAGTTCTCTTGGGGTGAAACTCGTTCTGCAGGCCTCTGAGGCATCCACAGCACTCTTCTGAAGGAGGTCCAAGTCCACTCATTTCTGACTCGTGCTGCCATAGGGCTGCAAGGTCCTCATTCTTTCCCCGAAAAGTGCATTTGTGTTTGAAGATGAGAGATTAGGAAGGAAAGAGATATGGCAGACAAATCCTTAATACTCAGGTCCAACAAAGTCACGCTTTCTTCTGCTTGCAGAGATCAGGAGAGGTGCTATGCACAGAGGTGCTATGTGCCTGGAAGCAGGTACAGACTCTATCTCAAATTCAAATTACCACACTATGAGATACCCATCAGAGGAAACACAGCAAAAGAGTGCCATTTAATCTGTAACAATCTGGTGTGTGTGTGTGTGTGTGTGTGTGTGTGTGTGTGTGTGCATGCACGTGACGTATGCTCACATGCACATGTGCAAATTCAAAAAATACAAAATGACAACCTGGGTTTAAATCTGAACACTGTCTCTCCCTGGGTAGAAGCCCTATACAAATCCACCTTATAAATGCCTGATTTCTGACTTGTAAACTGGCATTAAGGATACCAACCTCACATGGTAGCAGTAGCTGTGAGTCTTTGTAGGCAAATACATATAAAGTCATGCTCTTTATGGATAACATATTCATTCTACCTAAACTGTTGCTAACTGGTGTTTAATGCGTGCCAAGAGTCATGCAACTATATACTTAAACACTAACTTACCTAAGCATTTGGCTAAGCCATCAGTACTTAATCAACCGACTCATTTGTGAAAGCTTCTCCTTCTCTGTTTGTTTTGGATTAGCAGCAAGTGTCTGCTTTCCTCAGGAGCCTAAGTCACTGGGTCAAGGCTGCTGAGACCCTTTTTCACAAAGGATCAGTCAAGGACTGAGAAGGCTCTGTGTGGTGGTGGAGACTGCCTGGCCAATTTCATGGAGAGTCCCTTCATGACTCTGGCAGATTTTGGCCCTTTCTACTATAATAAATCTGAGGCCAAAATGTGGTTTGCCTATTTTGACTTGTGTACATTTTCTGAATACAAGAAACTATTGAGAGGGTTTGAAGTAAGTGGAGAAAATGTTTGTTGATTTCCCCGAAGAAAGCACAAGTTGTTTTTCAGTGACGGGAAGGCCCACTCACTCATCAGGGTTATAAATTAATGCTACATCTATAGCAGTGGTTCCCAAGTGTGGGCCAGAATTGTATGGGGCTTGTTAAGTCATCAGCTGCTGGGACTCAGCCTAACAGCTTCTCAGTTTGGAAAGCTGGGGCAAGAAGACATGGTGCTAAGTACCTGTTACTCAAATCCAGTTCCAGAAGCTGCTGGTGATGGTCAGGGGGTCACTATTCTGTTTGTGGGAGAACCGTACTGAGAATGCTAAATTCTGATAAGTACCTAGTATATCCAAGCAAAAAGGGAGGACATTCTCAATCAATATTTGTTAAATGAATGAATTAATGAATAAATGAGCAGATAAATAAGCCCCCTCCATCAATGCCACATACCCTATGTTTTTCATATCACACTTTATATCACATAGAAACCAAGATGGCTCCCAGTTTCCTTTAACCAATCACAAGAGACTATACTATGCACATTCACATATACACACACACACACTCCTTTGATGGACTGCTCTATGAACCTCAGTCATTAGCACTGCCTTCCCTTTATAAATGCTGAAGTTCGGGCTGGGTAAGTGGCTGCTCAGCTGAAGACTATATCTGCCCACCCCCTGCAGCTCTGTGTGCTCACTAACAAACACTCCTTTTCATAAGCTGAAGAGTAGACAGAGTGAGAACCATTCTCAGTGAACACCACAGGACGTCAGGATGGTACCCCACAGCAGAGGTGGGCAAACGTCTGCAAACATTGTTGACTTGGAAGGCCATACTGTCTTGACTATTTAAGTCTCCTGCTGCAATGCAAAAGCAACTACAGGCAATATGAAAACAAATGTGTGACCGTGCTGCAACTGGACTTTACTTATGGACATGAAATGGAAGTTGTAACTTTCACATGCTATTAGACTTTTTTTCAACTCTTCAAAAATACGATAACCATTCTTAGTATGCATATCATACTAAGACAGAAAACAGGTCAAATTTAGTCCATGGGTGATCCTCTGTACCTTTATTCTCGAGGATGATGAAGCAACAAAGAGAAATGGCCCTTAGAGCTGTGGAGTGGAGATCCCTGTCCCTAACACACACTTGCTTTTACTGGTAGTAGAGAGAAGCTCTTCTGTTCTACAAGGAACTATATTCTAGAGCCCATGTTTATGAAGCTTAGCATGTAATTACACCCATGTACCAAATACACCAAATTATATTTTAATATGAGATGATTTGAGCTTCTTTACTTCTTCTTGCCCTTGTTGTGAAGCCAGGGACTCAAGAATGCTAACTAGAGTGCCAGTAATTGTAAACCAAAGCCAGAGAATAGCTGAAATCTTGGTCTACACATATATCCTGTCCACCAGGAAAAAGCAGCAAGGTAGATCCGGAATCTTTATCTTAGCCACAAGAAGCCAGTACAATTCCAAGTCACCACAGGCGTCAAATTGCATCCAATGTGACACATGAGTATAGATCACACTCATATTCCAACAGAGAAAGAATATAACAACATAAGGAACAATTCACGGGATCATGATGATGGCCTTGTAGGTGTTCTGTGGGAGCCAATTTTATGCCCGAGGGTCTCCTTAGGCTAGATCTTCCTCTGTAGGTACAGTCTTCCACTGACTGCAGTTAAGTCTAATGCAGACACATACAGGGCTTGATGGCACTGCCTTCTAGAATGAGGACTGGAGAAGCTAGTACTTTCCTGTTTCAACGTACAGCTTTCAGTGCAGTCCCTACGTTGGAATGCCCCTATGTTCCATCCACAGTTTGCTTCCACCCACTGTCCCAGGTTCAGAGAAACGAATAGCAGTTCACATAGCTGAAAGACCAAATGTCAAGGAATTTACACTGTTTAAAGAAACAGATGTGAAAGGAGTAAGTAAATAAAAGCATAAACAAAAACAGGGTAGTAATCAGTAGAAACAATCTTACCAAGAGACATAAGCTGCCAGTGTGCTGCAGGTGTGTAGAAGGGTAGATCTCCCAATACAGCTGAGGTCAGGGGAGAAAGGCTTACTGCAGACCAGAGGGTGAAGGATGTGACATTCATGGGGAAATCCACAGGAACTATCAGGACAGGCAGGCAGGTTGCTGGGGAAACTCTGGGCTATATTCACAACTTTTCTAGAAATTTAAAACTGTTTGGACAATCATAAATTACTGTGAAAAATCCAGAGAAGAGAAATTCACACTGAAGGAGCAAGGACAAAGGCATGAACTTGGCTGGCAGTACATAGGATGGAGGCAAACGGGGCTGCACCTAGAGGATCAGTGAGGTGAGGTGCTGGTACACCCACTGTGGGAGGACAGCACCTGAATCAGCTTTGTAATGGGTACGATGCCAAGTAGAGTGCTGACATGACCAACACATTCCAGAAACTAACCCTGCCACTATGGAGGACAAGCTTGGGTGGTGAAGGACCTGAGAGGTAAGGAGACCAGGTACACAGTGCAGCATGTGATGACGGTGGCTTCAGAGTCCCAGTACCTTCATAAAGGGCGGCAAGAATGAGTAAAGGGCTGGAGAGATGACTCAGTAAATAAAATGCTTGTTGTACAAGGGAGAGGACCTCAGTTAGCAGCCCCAGAGGCAAAGGAAAAGCAAGGCATGGTAGTAGAAGGCTGGAATCTCAGCACTCCAATGCTGAAATGGGAGGCAAAACCAGAAACATCCCAGAATATCACGAACCAGTTAGTCTGGTACATGCAGCAGCAAACAAGAGAAAGGCAAGGACCAACACCTGAGGCTGTCCTCTGACCTATAGACATGCACCATGGTACAGACAGACATACAGACACACATACATGGGGAGGCAAAAGGGAGGGAAAGAGAGGGAGGGAGAGAACATTATATATACACATATATATGTATACACACACACATATATACATATATATTTAAATAATAAAGAATCAGATGAACCCAGTGGATTTCATTCTCTGAAGTTTCTATATAGTACAGCATGCTGTAATTAGAAAACTGTAATTCTATAGGCCCATGCACCTAAGACCTAAACAACTGTTAAAAACCAAAGCCTTGGCATCTTTTATAAATAAAATGAAAATAGAAAATAAAGTGCTTTGATTTTAAAGGTTGCTTTAAGTTAGATTTTGACACCCTAAAAACAAATGCTTTATGAGTTCAGTTTGCTCAAAATAGCAAAAAGCATAAGAGAATGATGGTTGATGGTTCCTCCCAGATAATGAAAACTTGGTTGCAAGGGTGTATGGGGGTAATAACATATACACTGTAGACAAATATATTGTACAGGGGCTGGAGAGATGGCTCAGCGGTTAAGAGCACTGCCTACTCTTCCAAAGGTCCTGAGTTCAATTCCCAGCAACCACATGGTGGCTCACAACCATTTGTAATGAGATCTGGTGCCCTCTTCTGGCCTACAGGCATACATGCAGACAAAATACTGAGAAAACTGTACACATAATAAATAAATCTTTAAAAAAAATATACTGTACATAATCAGAGCTATAGCACATGTGTGGTATAAAAACATCTTGGGGAAGAATAGAAATAGAAAAACTGTTTTTTAACATGTGGGGTATGACTAAAAATAAAACGGTTGAGAGATGATAACTTGCATAAATAGCCCTTATACAACCTAACACAAAGCCCCAGGTCCCTTTTCTATGCCCTCATCTTTCCTTTCGTATCACTGCTCAACATGTTGTGTTCCCTGGCTGGCAACTTCTGCTTTCTGCTCCTGTCAAACACATAGGCCACAGTCCCAGTCCTTACAGCAGGACCTGGCACTTAGTGGGTGAGACTGTGGGCACGGAAAGAGGCTGCTGGGTAGATGTTGTCAAAGGTTGTCAAGGTTCTAAGACTCCTATACAGCACCAGTTAGCCATAAAGCAGCACCGGGAAGCTACCACAGGAGGCCGTTCTTCACATACCAAGAGCATTTCATCAGGAGAGGTCCTGATTTCAGCTCCTAGCCCTGGCGGCAGCTGTGTTTCAGGAAGACATCTTTGTGCTTAGCAAAGCGGTGGTGCCCAAGCTTCACTGCATCAGGTGGAAAGGACAAGGCTGCAGGCTTCCTAAGCATCATCAGCAGACAGGAACCAATGCACACTCTACTTCCAATTGTCAAGAGGGAGGCTATGAGTTAGTCATTTGGGAGTCATTCAGTCAGGTTGGTGAAAAGCTCATGAACATCTGTATACAGCAACTGGAAGAGCACAGCACTCGGATCTGGAGAGGCAGAGCCATCTGTCCCTGCAGTGGGGAGCAGCTCTGAGTCTCAAAGTGCAGGTCTGAGCTCTTGTTGTCTTCTGCTGATTGAAAATGGGCAAGCTACTTAACCACACTGCTGTTCCAACTGCTTACACACCAAGGAGGAACAGTTCATGTACCTCATAGGTGAACTGACTTAGAGAACATGGAGCAAAGTTGCTACACCTACAGTAGGCATTTAACAAACATTACCATTATAATCAGCCATTTGTTTTTACACACAGTTTTGTACTTGAAAATCCTCTAAGAAAGATTTACCCCAAAGTTCCGTGAGGAATAAAAATAGCTGGAGCTCTATAGAGCCCTAAGAGGAAGTAATCTTTATGTCTGCTAAAGGGCTGCCCTGCTGCTACCAGAATGAGGAGTCATAAGTGACAGTGACATCCAGAAACTAGAGAAAGCAGAGCACCTAAAAGTCTCACAGTACAAAATCAGGAAGTCTTTGAGTGGCATGCCCTGATAAAGGGTTCCACAATTTCTCCCAGTCTTCTCAGAGAACTTGCCTGTCTCCCTGACAACTCGCTTCTGTTGCCAAACTTAGAAGCAATACATGATTTCACTGAATACATGATTTTACAGCTGAACAGAATCCCCCCGTGCGTGTATGTGTGTGTGCGCATGCAAGCGTGTGCATGTCTGCACATCTATTTTCACTATTCATTCATCAGTTGGAGAACACTTAAGAAGAAAAATGAAATTATGAAATTTGCAGGTAAATGGGTGGAACTACAGGATATTATACTGAGTAAGGTAATTAGAACAGAAAAACCAGAAAAACATGCACTGGATAATCTCTCCTGTTTGTGGATCCTAGCCACGAATCTTTAGATGTGTCTATCCTGGAGTAAACGCAGGGACTAGGACAGGGGGAAGCTGGAGGGGGGGAGTAAGATACAGGCACTATGAAGGGGAACATTGGAAAAACATGGGGCTTTATCTGGGAAAGGGAAAGATGGGGAAATACCAAAGATAGGGTAGGGAGAAAGAAGAATAAAGAACACTAAGAATAACCCCTAAAGTCATAGGGAAACACATATTATTTTTACTTAAAATAGACATATAATACATGTGTATTCATAAACTATATAAATAATTTAAATGAAATTGTGCCACTTGCAGTGATAATGCCCCCCATAAGAGCCATAAACTGTTTAAGAAAACCCCAGTGCCAGGCACGGGATGCCTCCCTTAGAGCCGTTGGTCAAAGAAATCCAAAACAGTATGTTCTATTGCCATTGTTCTTGGTTGTCTCCTGAGCTTGAAGGTAAAGCCTACTGCTGAAGACACATCACAGTTCAGACACAGAAATCAGAGTTATCAAGTTGGAACTGACCTGGACACCTCCTCCCTGAGGACTGGCCCTCAACGTATTGGAAGGTATTATGCAGTAGGTCAAGGGGAAGGGCAACTGTCAGTCCTACCCAGCTTTGCTGAGGGAAGATGTGATGTGCCCAAGCTAGCTGACGATAGAGGTAGAAACCAACTCCACGAGAGACTTTCTTATACATTGTGGGTCTAAAGAGGACTTGAGTTTAGCTGGGAGTCCCAAGAGATCCAACCTGCCCAGATAGATCATTACCAACATTGATGCTAACTCTGAGTATCAAGTGTCCATCAACTAGCGAGATATCTACAATAGTGTGATAGTGATACTTTTACAATCAATCATTGTCCAATTAGACATAATGCCCACTCAATAGAAGGTAATTCATGTCTGGAACTGAAAAGCTAACTAACTGCCCCTGACTGGAAAAGTCCACAGGACTGAGAAGAGAACCTACCATTGCCATTGTCCAAAAACCAAGATAATGTCTAACTACACTCTACATACTTATCCTTACATCCATAAGTAAATGTGGCCCCCACTTCTCATCAAAGAAATTTTTTTTAGCAATGGACAGAGATTATACAGAGGCCTAAAACTAGTCAAAATGCAGACAATAAGTAACTTTGAGGTAATCAACCCTAACTGCTACATCTAACAACCTAGTTGACACATTGTATGTAATACCTATACCTAGGACTCAGGGAAAATCTCTGAAAGTGGAAAGATTGTCAAGAGTTGGAGAGCCAGGCCTGCTGTGAGATAGTATCTTCTACATATGACAGAGAAACCGTATCCATGAACTCTCAACAATATGGTTGCCTGCAAGATCAGCACAATGACAACATCAGTTCACATGACATTTCGGGCAGGAGAAATTCCATGTTTCCCCTAAATAGCTACAGGAGGTCAATGCTTGCTGAGATATGGAGAATTCGTCTCCTCCAGGGACAAACTCCCATATAGGTTGTCCAATCTCAAGTGGTCAGTCCTGAATACATGTACATATGAGCAAAGCTCAGTAGGTTCATACACACACATATGTATGTGTATACTTATGTATATACAAAGAACAATAATTGAAGAAAAGATCATTAATTTGTAGAGACACGGGAGGAACTGAGGGTAGAGGGAGGTTCAAAGTAATGGAGATGCAGACTTCACATACGAAGTTCTCAAAAGAAATTATTAAATAAAAGTAAGAAAGAAGCAGTTTACAGTTACTGTTTCCTCCCTAGGCATCCCCTCTACCCTAAGGTAGCACAGTGGAGACTTTAGAGTCAAGCAGACCTGGGTCTTTAGCTTGAGGTGGATCTCTAAGATGCAAGTAATAACTGAATGTCTCATGAAGCCTTTTTGGGAGGATCAAGTAAGTTGATGTGCTGTGCTGTGCAGTGCTGTGTTTAACAGTCATCGGCACAAAGATGCAGTTCAATAAAGTATTCCTGATCTTAACTATTATTGGAACCACGCACCATTTCTTTAAACTACTAGACTATTGTTAGGTATTTAATAAATGCAAAGCTTTCTAAAACAAACTCATCTTTTAGTACAAAGCATGAACTTGTTAGCTGCTCACCAGAATGTGCACCTCCCTTTCCACAAGCAATAGAAGCAGGAGGCCCAGCTAGGGCCCTTCACACCTTATGGAGCCCTGTGGCTAAGCACCCACTAGTGGAAAAGTGTAGACCTGGGTCATATACATGTACCCGTCTACACCCTTGCTCCACCTGCAAGGTGAACACGAAGGTTCATGAAAAGACCACAGGAAATCTATTTTCTTCTCTTAGAGTGGAAAAGTCAGTCAGAGGAAGCAGAGCAAAGAATGGATAAAATCTGAAGGTCCGAAAGACTACAGAGAACCCAATGGCTTGCCCTAGACTCCTATAGAAAACAAAATTAAACTTCCTAAGTCTTTAATCCATATAGGGTTGGGCCTATTTGTTATAGTAGCTGAAAAGATAAACTTGGTATACCAAAATGATCACTTTCTGCAAACTATGACTTATCTGAAAATTTACAATGCCTTGAAACAAACTAAATGGTAAGATCATAGCCACAACCCAAGAAGTCAGTCAAACAATTGAACTTAAAAAAAAACCCTAAGGAAAATATTCTTTAAATATCCCTGTCTTACTGAAGAATCAGTCCTCACACTTCTTTTTTCCTTCTACTCTTTCCACTCTTCTCTTCCCTGCTCCTCTTCTTTCTCTTTTCCTTTCTCGACAGTATCATCTCTATCCCAAGCTGGTCTTGAGCTTGCTATGTACCCAAGGCTGGCCTTGACCTCCTGACTCTTCTGCCTCTACCTCCCAAGTTCTGAGTTGCAGGTGTGAGTCACAATGCTCAACATTTTTCTATGTGTCTTTCAATTCTTCCAAATGCAACAGAAGAGTCAGAGATGTATAAAGTGATATGATTAGAAGGTCAAGTTGGGGGAAGGACAGAGAGGGAGAACAAGGAAAGAGATATCTTGATGGGGGAGCCATTATGAGATTAGCAAGAAACCCAGAACTAGGGAAGTTCCCAGGAATGCACAAGGATGACTCCAGTTAAGACTCTAAGCAATAGTGGAGAGAATCCCTGAACTAGCCTTCCCCATAATCAGATTGGCGACTACTTAATTGTTACCATAGAACTTCCATCCAGTAACTGATGGAAATAGATGCAGAGATCCACAGCTAAACACTGGGCTGAGCTCCTGGAGTCCAGTCAAAGAGAGGGAGGAGCAATAACATGAGCAAGGGGGTTAAGTCCATGATGGGGAAACCTATATAAACAGTTGACCCAAGCTAGTGAAAGCTCACTGACTCAAGAATGACAGCTGAGGACCTGCACAGGACCAAACTAGTCACTCTGAATATGGGTGACAGTTGTGTGGCTTGGGCAGTTTGCTGGGCCACTGTCAGTGAGATCAGGATTTATCCTTAGTGCATGAACTGTCTTTTGGAGCCCATTCCCTATGGAGGGATACTTTGCTCAGCCTAGAAACAGGGAGGAGGGCCTTGGTCCTGCCTCAATGTGATATGACAGACTTTGTTGACTTCCCATGGGAGGCCTTACTCTCTCTGAGGAGTGGATGGGAGTGGGGGTTGGGGAAAAGGTGGAGGGAGCAGGAGGAGGGAGGGAGAGGGAATTAGGATTGGAATATAAAATAAAAAAAGATGGTTTTAAAAACATTTTAAAAAGAAGGAAAGCATAAAAATAACTCAGTCTTTAAATTTGTAGTTTCAAATGTCTTTATTTCAAGCAAAGTATGAAAATGAAAAAAGCATATCTCCTTGTTTTCGGACATCATCTAATCTGGTCCTTGGAGCTGAAGTCATCTTGGTAGTTGATGTGAAAATGAAGACAGTTCGATGGGTATCTGCTGAAATTCTTACATTATAAACTCAGTGGTCTGTAGAGTGGGGACACAATGGTGAGATGTAGAACCATGGCCATGTCTTCAGGAGGCTTAGCTTCTAGTCAGGAGAAACAAAAATTACTGGAATAACAAAAATTTGAATGGTACCTGTTATCTGCTCTAACTAATAACAATCAAGGCTTTACCAGCTAAAATTCATGAGTTTAGCGTAAGCTAGACACTTCCTGGCTTTGTTGAGAGAACACATGTGACCCTCACAACATCTCTAGTGGTAGTTATCATATTCCTCCTCTGTACACGTGAAAATGATAAATTAGCTTCTTGTCCAAGATCACATAACAGTCCAGACTCAGGGCACTTGACACCAATGACAATTCTTTCAACATATGAAGGTGCAGAATACAGAAAGAGGCTCCCAACTTGCTGGGCAACCTAATCCCCTGGTATTGGCGCAAACTGGTGAAAGCAAAGAAACAAAACATCCAGCCAAGCAATGCCTGATCTTCACTAAGTTCTCAGGGGTAGGTCTGGGTACCACAAGGAGTGTTCACATCTCCACCCAGCAAGTAGCTCAGGAATTAGGAATAAAACATAGAACCCAGGACAACCCTAGTGAAAACCTTTGGCTCCTCAAAGGGATGGAAAGGGGCTATCCCTAACAGAAAAGTAGGCTCCCTTCTTTTAGTATTTATTTATTTATTTATTTAGGTTTTTCAAGACAGGGCTTCTCTGTGTAGCCCTTGCTGTCCTAGAACTAGCTCTGTAAATGAGCCTGGCCTCGAACTCACAGAGATCTACCTGCCTCTGCCTCCCAAGTGCTGGGATTAAAGGCGTGAGCCACCACCACCTGGCTGCTCCCTTGTTTTAAAGACCAATTAAAAACCATGCACAAGTTTTCTCCTCCACAAGTTTCAACTCCCATTTCTGAAACATTCATCCATGTCTCCTGGGGATTGAGAGTATGATGCTGCAGGTCTGTGGGACACTGAAGGGGCAGCTACCTCCATTCTAAGAGAAAACTTGTTTCTGCACTAAGTGTGAACAAGGTTTTTGTGTCTTCTACTTCTGATAAAGAATATCAACAACAGAGCTGGTGATTACTCCCTCACATCTGCTCTTCCCCAGGCAGAAATATACTCCTTTACCTATCAATCTGGGATTGGTTATATGACTTGATTTGGTGAAAAGAATGTTCCAGGCATGACAAGAAGGAAGTTCTTAAACTTCCACAGTCTGTCCTGGCACTTGTGTTCTCACACCCACAATGAACGAAGTGAACCTTTAGGAGCAGCTGCCACTTTAACCAGGCCCCAGAATGCACACACCTGAGCAGATTTAAGACAGTCTATATACATCAGCGATTCTCAACCTGTGGGTTGTGGCCCCTTTGACAAGCCTCTATCTTCAAAAAAAAATTTACAGTATGATTCATATCAGTAGCAAAATTACAGTTATAAAGTAGCAATGAAAATAATTTTATGGTTGGGGGCATCACAACATGAGGAACTGTATTAAAGGTTCACAGCATTAGCAAGGTTGAGAACCACGGCTCTAGACAATAAGCCTAAAGTTGAGCATCCTCCTCAACCCTTGCAGACACACATCTGTGCTGAATATTGAATGCCACTGCCACCTTTGGGCATGGAATTTCCCCCAAAGGCCATGTATCAAGAATTGGTCTTTGTTGCCAATACTGTTCAGAGATAATGAAACCTTTGAGAAGAGAGGCCCAAGAGAAAGAAGTTGGGTCACTGGAGGCATGCCTCTGAAGGGGATCTTGGGACACTTGGCTCTCCTTTTTGTTACTTCTGGCTGCCATGAGGTAAAGCAGGTCCCCGCTACCCTATACTCCCATCATGAAGTACCATGCTTTCACAATCCCAGTGGAGTAAGATAAAGTCTCAGAAACTGTAAGTCAAAATAGAAACTTTTCCTCTTTTTAAGTTGATTTTTTTCCACAAATTTGTTACAAGGACAGGAGCAATTAACACAGCCATGAGCCTTGGGATAGTTTGTGACGTTACATTATTTCAATGGTAGCTAATGAATGTGTCACCAGGTATATTTTATTGACCGAAACACCAAATTACAGATACAAATGCAGGCCTCTACTGTTTTAATTTTTATTTTGAATTTCCTTATGTATGTGCACCATTTCCCCCAAACAGTTGCTTCTCAGTTACGTGAACAAAGACTCTGACAAATAGAACCAGAGTCATATGCTCTCGGTAAAGTGACACCCATCTTAGTAAAACATCTATGCCATATCTCCTCCGAAGATGGGCATTTGGAAAGAGAAACGGTAATCACTTTTTGTGACAGAGTTTCATTAAAACTGCCTTTCAGTTAGGAACAAGCCTAGCTCTGAGGAACAATATCTTCAGGCTTAGGGTCATCACAGACCTGTGGTAAGGAATCAGGTGTCAGTCAAACCCATTTTATTTTCTGTTTCCCACCCATCACATTTGCAATGAACCAGTAAAGTCTATGTGGGGTTTCACAAAACTGCTGAGGAAAAACGCTGAAGGACTCTACAGGTCCTTAGAGTTAGGAAGCAAGCATTATTTTAAATATGAGTATATATAATCTTGCTTTAAAATAAAATGCCAAATGTACTAGATCAGTCAAATGAATTAGTCAACATTTTTATTTACAAATTTTTTAAAAATAGATCTTTAAGAAAGGCAAAGCAAGCTACATTAAAAGAGAACTGGAGCAGCAATGGGATTTTTCTCAGATCCCTCTGTGGCTTTCAATGTGGTAACGGCCTTTGAGTCGTCTAGCGTTTGCGCAGATGTCCAGCAGAAACTAACCACTAACCGTAATGAAGCCACATCGTGTCCACATCCTCACCTGGGGCTGGACTTCTTTTCACTCCATGTGGTCACATGTCCTGACCGTCAGGTTCGCACGTGCAGGCCCAGACTACCCTCCTTCCTTTACATCCTCAGTTCTTCTGCCCAGGTCTGTCTGCCCCAACTTCCATAGTCAAATGGTTCCTACTCCACAGAGCCCCCCCCCCAACCCCTCACTTCAGATTGGCCTCTCAGCCTCTGTCTCCTCAGAGACTTTACTTTTCCTTCCTTCCCAACTGTTCAGATTAATTTACCAGCTTCTCCATTAGCCCAAGGACTTTGCTATATAATTACTACTCTATCCTCAGATCCTGGATTGTGCCTGAACAGCTGACACTCAGCAAATATTTACTAATAAAGAATTGGGAGTTTAGATAATGCAGCATGGAGAGTAGAAAAAGAAGCTATTTAATACTTATTAAATCAACATGTTTGTTACACAGAATCTTTCAAAATATAGATGTTACCAGTGAGGGAAAAGGGAAACCAGCAAAGAGGCTTGGGAATGGGGGGCGGGGAGAATTTAGAAATCATTTGCCTAGAAGAGCCCAGTACACTCTACAATGGAGAAAACTGCTAGCATGTATCTTACAGGACTGAGGATCATTTCAGTAGGAAATGATTGTCAAGTGCAGCATTTAGGTGGTCTCTATGAGTGAACTGCTCAGTTATTACAGAGTTCCTCAAATATGGCCTGTCCCAGGATTTCCTGAGCAGCTTCCAGCATCTGAGAATGTAACATTCCCAGGACTATTATTAAAGAGGTGCATAGCATTTAAAGGGGAGGAAATGGCATTTTGCTAACTTCAGAGTTTGTTCTTGGATTCTTCATGAGAGCCCTATAAATTCTTTCACAATAAACAATGCACAACTTGTGTCCTGTTTTTCCAGCACTTGGTGGTTGAAGGATGAGAAAAGCTATTTTCTGTTTATGTATAGTTTAATATAGCTCTCCAGACCCTTGAAATGTATGAGCTTCTGTCTAATCACATGACCTAATATCTCAAAAGCTTAAATCTACATAAACAATACTAAGTTAAGGTTGGTACACTTTGAAACCGCAACAGTTTATGTAGGGAATGTTTTACTATCCCATGGATTCCTAGAACCACTCAGTATAACTTGTACAAACATAACTCAGAACTTCCAGGGAAATCAAAGTCTACCAAAAGTAAAAATTCTTAACCCGAGACATAAGCACGTAAGGTTATTTTGGTAACGATTTGTTCCACTGTACTATAGAACCACGAAAAGGATTCAAGAGTCTGAGGACTTTGTAGTGCTGGGAGCATCAGTGTGGAGGAGGGATTGGAGATAGAACAACCGCAAGTATTAACACTTAGGGACTGTTTCTACTTGGCAGGCCCTTCACATACATACTTTTACCTAATTGTCACAGTCAGAAGTAGGCCCTATTTCCACCCTCATCAGACAGAGGTTGTGGTCTCATGGCCAACCCAGTTCCTGCAGAGGAAATGATAAACAAAACACTCACCTGTGAACACACCTAATCTATCCTGAGGTTCGCATAGACTCTCACCCCATTTTAGAGAAGCAGAAAAGGGGACACTGGGAGCTCCTATAACTTGATGAAAGAATAAAGACAAGGTTCCTAGGGAGGTAACCTGGCTGTGGAATCCTTCGGCCAGTTCAGTGTTCACAGCTGTCCTCTTCCCTCCTCATTCATCCTCACTTCCAGTCACTACACTGTTCCGTCCACAGGACCTGGATGTCAGTCTAGCTGGATCTAGTAGAGAAATCCAGCTTTTCCAAACAATAGACTGCTCAAAGTATCTGATAAAGGAGAGTACCCAGGACAGTGTCTGAGGAAAGAAATGCTGCCACCAATACAGATGTCCCTAAGCTGAGGGAAGTAACACCCAATAAAGCCACCACACCTGAAAAATACCATGAGGATGAAACTCAGTCCATCCTACCTGAGCAGCAGAGCACTTGCAGGGTGCATGCTTCCCCTGTGGCCATGCGGCTCAGAGAACCAGGCTCACCACTCTGCCTGGCACCACAGAAACCACAGGACTTGCTCATAGCCACATCTCTCAGAACCTAAGAGGTACAAACACATTCTGTGCAGATGTCCCTGCTCTTGCATTACGTCTCTGTCATTCTGGCACATGTGCAGGATGGGGGCTCAAAGAGTATTCAGGATGCATCTACTCAGTGAGCTATGAAGCAGTAGGGTGCTTTGGCCTTCTATCCAGATGTGCTCCTGTGCCAGCTGTCGACTGTCTAATGATAGAACGACAAGGCACAATGTGTGCTTTCTGTGGATAACAGCACAGCTGTCAAGCGGGGAGGGCTCAGCATAAGGCCAGCTAACCCAGGGTTTTCTCACCATATTTACATCTAGAAGCCATTATATACCATTGACCCAGATTTTTGAAATAAAGAGCACGAACATAATGGAATAGCTTCACCTTTGAAGACACAAATCAAAAGAGAACTGACATATGTTGATAGACAACACTGGGTATTTACCTAATCATATCCACACACACACAACTTCTCTTTAGATTTGAATCTTCAAAAGTAAGTATGTATCAATGAAGAAAACCCGTTAGCATCTTTCAACACACCACATAATTGTTAGCATTAGTCTCATTTCCAAATTGGTGGCATGCTTACATGTGGGTTCATAGGCCTCCTGAAGAACTTCTCTCAGAAGCCTGGAACACCCTGTCCACCACATACGACGTCAAACTATTTCCCTGGCTATGTTAGGCTTTCCCAGTGGAAATCCAGTCTTTGAGAAGGGCATCTAGGTATGGAAGAGCCTGCTATGAAAATGCAAACACCAAGAGGCCTGGTAAGGACAGTAGGTCCCATAAATGCAAACACAGTCAAGTGTTGCGGCATACACTTGTCCCAGCTTCTCGGGAGGCCGAGGCAGGAGGAACACTTGCATCATCTTAGGTAACATAAAATGATTCCGTGTTGGAAAAAGAGCATGGGTTTTACAAAATTTCATACTTCAAGATATAAAGAAGAAGTTGTAGATACACAGTGATACTGTCCCTTCCTTCCCCAAACACTTTACTGGCAGGTCCATGGGGGTAGTTACTTGGTCTGTGGCCTGGCTCCCTGTTTTGTAAATGGGAATATTACTGCACAGTGTATGCTGAAGGCTGCCATGAGGCACTTTATAAATAATAGTTACACAGCATGGCAGAGCTGCTCAAGCTTGAGATCTCAGAGATGATGCGATCAGGACTCAAAATCCAGTTTTCTACCTCAGTTTGTTTCTTCCACCTAGTCCCCAGCCTTCTTTATGCCAAAGAGCCTAGTAAGGGAAATGAGGGAGAAAAAAGACACACTTCTGCTTAGATTGTTTAGGCCTCAACATGTGCCGGAGTACCAAACAGGCAAGGCAAGAAGTAATTCAAGTAAACTCTGTACTATTCTAAACTTGGAAAAAGCATAAATTTTTATTCTAAAATGTAAAAATAAAATTAATTTCCCTTTTATTTTTTGCAAAGTTATTTTTCATATTCCATAAATATAAACTGCCCTATACCAACTTGGCGTTTGTGTATATGTGCCATAGGCATTCAAACCCATAACACATGCATACATCCAAGCCCACTTTTAAAGATGTTACCACAGTCCAAAGGCACTTTGCAAAGCATTCTTTCCATAGCACAGTGCTGCTGGGTTTTCTCATCCTGTTTCTGAAAATACTTCTGAAAGAAGAGAACAGGAAGATGACAAGCCTCTGTCCTCTAGGCGGGAGCTGAATTTTGGAGGGGAGAGAGTGTATGTAGGAAGGGACAACCCACGACAGACAGGAGCAGACACTACAAGATACAGGAAAGGACTGCTGTAACACTGATCTTCGCAAGATGAACCGGCTTTCTGTGCTGAAGGAAAGTATCTTTACTATACTCTCACCACGCACAAACATCTTATTTAACTACTATGGTAACATATTACGCTCCAGTTTGGAAGGCAGGACCTAGATGATGGGCAGAATGACGGCTTCATATGTGGCCTGGGAGGGTGAATAGCATGGTCTCCATAACGAGACGATGAGCCCCTAATTGAAAGTCTAGGGAACTAACTTTTTGTGCAGCCCTCCTTACTAGAAAAATATAATATTACATGTGCAAACCCCTTGTGAAATTGATTATTCAAGTTAAATGAGAAGAAAACAAAATTTTATAAACTGGTCATACCAAAACATTACAAAGTCAAAATCCCAAAAAAGAACATGTGTGTACATTAGCTGGACATATTGCTAATCTCTGCTTGGAGCTGGGCATGTTCATGAATTTTCATGACAATAATTTGCATTAAAATCACTTTCTATAGGTAGAAAAATAAACTAGCTCTCCCTCAAGCATAGGTGATCAAATTCAATTTGTAATTATTAATATTTCAAAAGAATTACTTTCAGCCTCATATATCTTTGTTGCTGATGTCATATCAAGTTGTGACTGTCAGATTTGCAAATGCCTCTCTTTCACATATGAGCCATAAAATCTTAGGATATTTCAGGCTTTTTTAACGCTGGAATAACTCCACAGAATCTTTTATTACTGATGTTTACAGTGAAAGTCACCACCTTTCACTGTGACGTGTATTCAAACCAAACAAACCAGGGGACTTAAACAGAGAATCTTTAAAAGTGCATTTGTAATTGCTTATTTATTTATTTACTACTGAGTATACCCCAAATAGGGAAGGACTGCTATCCTGACTGAACTAAGGTTAAGAATGAACCTTCCATTTGGAATTTTACACATCCACTGACCAACTTCTGGCTCATACTTCAAACCATTCCCCATGACAGACATCACAATTCCCATTTGTGCTCCAATACTACCTCTGATCTAAGCCTTTGTGAAAGGACCCCAGGTGACCTGGGCAATGGGCAGAATTCCTGGAAAGCAGTTCTCACCAGAGGATGGCCAGGGAGACAACTGGATCAGCATGAACTGCATCAACACATCCCCCCAAAGCCAAACTAAAGACCAGTCCACCTTTTCCTTAGCTGTCTCTCAAAATTTTCTCTCAACTCCAATGTCAGTGAACTTATGAAGAAATGAGACAAGTTGAGTGTAGAAAAATATTGAGAGTGCTGTCAAAATCTTTTTCAAACTGTACAAATTTCAACCCTGTGAGTGCATGGCTACACACATTGTTGGGATTCCCCAGAGCCTCAAGAAGTGCTGCACGGTCCCAAGAACATACTCAAAAATTGACAGACACAAAAACTGTATTGTTCAAAGGAGAGGCCTTGGGGTTGAGCATTAGTATCACAATACATCTGTTCCTGTGTCCCACAATTACCTTATCTGTCTATACCTGGCTTCTTCAATACCTTCATCCCACTAGAGATAAGAGGTACTGTTTTAATTTCTAGCATGTAAGAAGCACTAAAAATATGTGGGATAATTCTCATCATCATGGGTATCACCATTAATGTTATGGAAAGAAAAGGAAGGAGAAAGAGAATGATAACAAATATGTGTCTAAACACACATACAAATATATGCACATATAGACATATGGATTCACATACATACACACAGACACACGTGCATATACACACATACATTCCTTATATGTACTATATTCCAGAAGTAATAATCAGTCTTTGAAGATCTGGAGTTTAGCTTTCCATGCCTTCAGTTACCTTCATTCAACATCAGTTTAAACTGTCAAATAAAAAATTATATGTAAAAAACTATTCACAAATTTTAAATTGAATGATACTTTAAATAGTATGATGAAATCTTCTGCTGTCCTGCTCTGTCTGACCTGGAGCCTGAATCATCCTTTGTCCAGTATGCCCACCCAGTATGTACTACCCACCCACCCATCGGTCTTAGTAATTAGCTTAACTGTCCAAGTATCAGTTATTTTACCTACTATCAGCCCCAGAGTCAAAAACTAGAGAAGTTAGCAATTCAGATGTCTAAAAAAAGTGATATCTTTAAGTGAAAGGTCAGAGTTCTCAACTGAGCAAAAAAAAATACATAAACTCAGTTTACTAAGAAACTATGAAAGGACAAAGAAATGTACATAATAGTAAGTGCCTAATTAAGATGGAAAGATATTACATTAGGTAAGGTTGCTAGTAAGGCAGAAAACATGAACAGAGAGTATCTTCTGACCAATGGTGATACACAGAAAAATATTGCACATACATGTGTATATATACAAATATTACCCACATATATCCATGTATAGATAGGAGTATATAACTAGACACTATTTTTATGGATATATGAGTATATAACCTCTCTTTCTGTACATACACATTTGATATTATTCATGATTTCAGGCATCTATCAGGTCTTGGAATATATCTCACACAGACAGATAGACTACAATATATGTGCTATTTATACACATTGTACATACACTGGTTACAAACATTGCATATTGTGTACTCCCCATTGATTGCCATATATGGTCCACCTTCGAAAAAAGTAATTGTCACATCCTGGGAGACAATGAGCAGTTCTCCCCATTGCGGGTTAGTGGGTGAGCCAGACGAGGGAGGGACAATGCCCGTAGATGCTGTGCAGAAGATTTAGTGACCCAAGTCAGTGTATTTGTCTCCTGCCAAAAGACTCAATCCTTAATGTGAACATCCTTTCGGGTTCCTACCTGAAGCTTGCCTTTTTAGAAACACTGAAAACTACTGCAGCACTTTCTCTAAGGGCAAAATGTAATTTTAGTGTGTGTGTGTGTGTGTGTGTGTGTGTGTGTGTGTGTGTGTATGGGTGTGGTGTGGTGTGGTATGGTGGTGTATGTCTGTGGTGTGTGTGTGCAGCGTGGCAGTATGTATGTGTGTGGTGTGATATGGTGATATATGTCTGTGGTGTGCGTGTGTGTGGTATGACAGTGTGTATGTGTGTGGTGTTAGGTATGGTGGTGTATATGTCTGTGGTGTGCATGCATGTGTGTGTGTGGTGTGGCAGTGTGTGTGTGTGTGTGTGATATGTTTGAGTGCAGGCACACATGAGCCGCAGCATACATGTGGAGCTCAGTGGACAACTTTCAGGAGTTCTCTCCTTTTATCATGTGGGTTCTGGGAATTGAACTCAGATACTTGAGTTTGTTTGTGGAGCAAGAGCTTTTCCCACCCAAGTCATCTAACTGGCCCCAAGAAAATGTAATTTTCTTCTAATTCACATTTAGAGTCTAAAATGAAAGGTATTTTGAAAACCAAACATAAATTTAAAGTTCTGATTTCAAGATTCCAAAGGGAACAAGCCTACTGCCTATCAGACTATCATGAAATAAAAGGAATATATGCAGCCCAGAAAGTATTTCTTCAACAGCCAGTCATAGCCATGGTGGCACCATCAAAATCTGAAGGCAGAGGCAAAGATCAATGGGGTGAAAGAGAAATATAGAGAGAAGATACAGAACAAAGACTAGAAAAGAGGATTGTTCCCATGGTTTAGGAGTGTTGCTCCTGCCTCTGATACTGGTCTAAAACAGACAGCCTTTGGCTTCCAGACGATCCCTGGAAAATCCCTCTGAGTGTCTCCAGCCCACGTTAGCCTTGAGGCCTCCCCCCTGTCATCAATGGCAAGAATCAGATTCTGAAAACAGCTGTCAGTTTGCATTTCTAAAACTGTCTACACAGGAGAGGTCTACAGCATCTAGGACTCCAAAGAAAACCTCCTCTATGGAGGCTTTTGTTCATCAATCAGCCGAAAGCAGAGCACTGGAAGCTATACTTGGGTTACATGTCAGAAACTGTACACTAAAGGGAAGCCGTGTTTATTGGTGAATTTACTAAAGAGCATGTTCGATAGGGATGTTTCATACAGGTTGATTTGACTCTAGATGAGAAATGAACAGGGGTAAAAAATATTTAAGACAGTGTTTTGAGATACAGTAAAGAGTTGTAGTAGGGGGCTCCTATATCAGGTACGGTTGTTGCCAGTGAGAAGGTGCGCACTTCAGACCTGTCAGCTCTGTTACCCAGAGTCTTGCTGCCAAGCCACAGGGTGCAGAGAAAGCAGGAAGGCAGCAGCCAGCCTTCAGGTTATTAATATCTCCAGTCATCCCTTCTCCCTACAGGAAAGCTCATCAGGGGAATGTGCCCACAGGCCAGGCACAGTGCCTCTTTCTAGTCCTGGTCTTTTCAAACACATTCAGGCCAAGGAAAAGGCCATGCTGTAAGCCGCTGGCCTCGACACCACTTTCCTAGTCCACAGTGGCTAAGGCCCTTGCCAGCACCTGAAGTACTTCTGGCCACACAGAAGTAAATGTGGCCAAAGGCTGCAATGCAAATCAGAAGGCACAGAGGCTGCCTCCCAGGCTCAGCCTCTCCAGCATGGCCTCAAGAATTACATCAAAGTTAAAGTGTCCAAAACAGCACCGCGGATAGGTGGATACACCTTTATCATTAACCTCTGGTGACTTTCCTATGAGGACTACAAACATATTATTTAGGAAATACACAAATGGCAAGAAATTGATTGATGCAGATAATTTAATACTGGAGATGAGTCTTTTACCAATATAATCTCATTTAGTCCTCATTAACACTTTATATAAGGCAGATGTTTTTATTATCTTCATTTTATAGAAAAGACACAGTATACATATGTCAGAGAGTGACAAGCTGTCCACAGTCAGAGGGTGACAAGCTGCAGAGGTGTGTATGACCAATTTCAAGAAGGCAGGATTCACAATGGTGCTCTAGTTCAGTTAAATTCTAGGGAAACAGACCAGTTAGCTGTACAGGAACGGACACAGGAAGAAGACAGTCAAATGTTTCAGACTCAGCTTTGCATATCTATCCAGAATTAAAATTGTCATACTTACCAGCCGTGAAACCACAGGGAAGTTCTATCTTTGTGCTTCACTTCACTTGGCTGGGAAGTAGGGCTACAGGCCTGCACACATTGCGTAACCTCCCGCTCCACTAGCATGCCTCTTTGACACTGCAAGCACTTGCCGCATTGGTTAGCTGTTGGTGCTGTGACCAAATACCTGGCAAGAAACAACTAATGGGGAAAGGGCCTAATGGCTCACAGTTTGAGGAGACAATTCATCATGGTGCAGGGGGCATGGTGGCCGGAGTCTAAGGTGGCTGGTCACACGTGTCAGCATCAGCAAACAGGCAGCAGACTGGAAAGGGCACTGGTCTATAAAACCCCAAGGCCACTGTTGGTGAACCACTTTCTTCAGCAAGGCTCCACATCCTAGAGGTTCTACAACCTTGTGAGGCTAACAGGAGCTTCTCAGAAAGGATGTCACCTCAAACTACAACATCCTGTCTATCCCATTTCCCACAGAGTCCTAGTCATCTCATAATGCAAAATGCATGTGCTCCAGCTTCACAAGTCTCTGTAGCCTTTAAGAGTCTCAGCAATGAGAGGGGAGTAGAGTAGAGTTTGGCGGTAAAGTTCTTGACTAGGATACATGAGGCCCTAGTTCAGCTCCCAGAAAATACAGAAATGGCAAATGCATGATAAATGGCTAAACGAACAGGAACACTCTGAAAAGAGAGAAAGACTGGAGAGAAGGCTCAGCAGTTATGAACATGTGCTGCTTTTCCAGAAGGCCTGAGTTTGTTACCAGCACTCACATCTGATGGCTCGCTATCACTTGTGACACTCTCTTCTCACCTGGGAGCCTGCACACATGTGTTATTCACTCACAAAGATATACACATATACACATTAATAAAAAAAAAAAACCTAAAAATGTCCCAACACTGTTTCAAACCGAAGTCTCTAGAGGTAATTATCGTAACTCTGTGTCCATGGTATCAAAAAACAAGCTACATACTTTCAACACACAACGGCATAAACACTTCCATCCTAACAGGGAGGAACAAGAGCACACTAGGGAAAGAGCAAACCAAAGCAAGACCAAAAGCTAACAGGGAAAACACCAAACCCTTCAGCTCCATATCTGGCATTTGGTACTCATGATGAAATCATCTGGACTCCAGAGGCCTAAGTAGCCCTGCCAGCTTTGCCACTTGAGTCCTTCGTCAGTGGACTGACGTCATGGCTCTGGAATTTCCTGGAGTCTCCACTGCAACTTGAGTTCATTTGCACAGCTTCATGCAATGGCCTCCCAGGCCTCATTACAGAGAAGCCAATTCTTCCACACACTGCCTGTCATCAGCAGCTCTCCAGTCTTGGCAAAAACCTATATAATAGTCTTCCTCCCCAAATCCCTTACTCTTTAAATCTTTCAAGCCTGCAATATCAGTAATGTGGAGTACACTGCCAAGTTCTGCTGTCATCTTGATTGCTGAATTTGCAAATATTTTCCCAGACAGTTGCTTCCAGGCAGGGAAGCCCTGTAGTAGCACTCTCAAATGATTTTTGCATTTTCACTAGAAGGAGCCTTAACTAGGAGGGGGTTGTCTTCAGGGTACCTTCCTGTTGTGTCAGTGCAGAATGGCAAGTTTCTCTTTGATGGTGTTCATCTCCTTAATAAATACAAGTGCTTTTTCAGCAGCTGCCTTGTCTGCGACCTTAAATCTGGTCATGCTCTTTGCCTCAGTAAACTAGACTGAAAAGTGTCCTTCCGCTGCTCATCTGCTGCTCTTTTAAATTGTAAGCCTTGATTAAGGGTAGTGAGTAGTAACCATGCCACATCCTAAATGCCATTTTGCCTTGAAATTTCCAGTTAGTTCAAACAAATTAGTTCATCACCTTTGAATTCAGCCTCACTAAGTTCCCAGGATATGAACAGAAGAAAGACAGAGTTTTTACTAGTAGATAATACCGATGGCCTGTGGTCCTGGTCTTGATGTAGTGTTTGTTCCCCTTCTGAGACATCATGAGTTAGGCCTCTACTGACCAGATCTCTCTCGCTCAGCATTCTGTTCTTCAAACAGTAAGCTCAGTAAGCTCTACTTACAGTGTACTGGCTCTTCCCAGCCCGAAGCTCCAGACTCTTCCCCATCCCTCCTGCAAACCAGTTCCAACGGCTTCTAGGGTCTAATTTATTACAGCAACCACCTCACTTCTCAGTGTCAACTTCCTGTCGAAGTAACTTTTCCCATCACTGTCACAGAAAACCTGACAAGAAGAACTTACAAAAACATTTATTTTGGCTCAAGGTATGAGGGTGCAGGCTGGTATGGTGGCAAGAAGTGATATAGCTGGTCACAGTGCATCAACAATCCAGAAGGAGACCACAGACAGGAAGTGGGGCAGGACTCAAGGACCCTCTTTTCCCAGTGACCCACTTCCTCCAGCCAGGGCCTCTATCTTAAGGTTACCCAGCCTTCTATAACTTACTACCATTTGCGGATCAAATATTCAAACTCATGAACCTACAGGAAACACTTTATATTTAAACTGTAACATTTACTGACTCATCTCTGGGAAACTATCTACGTTGTTGACAGGAATTACCTTTATGTTTCTTTTCAGAAACTTGGACTTAATAGATAGCCTATATAGCCACACCATGAAATGGAGCACCTGTACATTTACGACCTTGACTGTGGAGGAAAACAAGTAAGATTATCAAGTCTAGAGATACAGGCTAGGCCTAGGAACACCAGTTCTGGCTAGGGAAAGCTACTTCTTGTGAACAAGACTCCGGCCACATGATGGAAAATGCATAAATGTCAGCTAAGGAAAGGCTCTTACTATCCAGGGGAAGTCTTCAAAGATCAGTTAGTTCACTGTTGTTAAAGAGCTAAATTGGGTCAGATACCTGAGTCTCTCTTCCAAGGGCATGGTCCTGTCTTGAGACCTAGGAAATGTCTTCTCTCCCCTGTCTGGACCTCCTGGCTCCCACTGACATCATCTCTTTCAAGACCCTGAAATAGGTTCTTGGGCCTATTCTGACCAATTTCTCTAAAATTCCAGCACTCACTACTCCAATCTACTGTACCTTATTCTAACTTTCTTTCAGTATCATTAATTACCTTTCAATACACGCTATCATTTGCTTAAATTATTGTTCATCTCCCTTCACTAGCATTTAAGAGACCCTCAAATCTACTATTTTGGTTTTGGTTTTCCTTCACCAAAAAAAACCAAAACCAAACCAAAACCAACCACAAAAAAAACCCCCCAAGTACTTAGAGCTGTCCCCGGCAGAAAAGCAAGGGCTATGTTATCACATAAATAAATTGAAAATGCAACTGTAGTTTCACAAATGTACCCAAAGATGAAATCAGCTAAGTAAGGATTCTTATTATTACAGTTGCTTTCTGAGTCCCAAAGCCAAAAGATTTCACAGCCGTGATACAAGTGTTCATTCAGAAGTCTGGGGCGTGACCTTCATTGCTAATTTTAGTATTCTCCTTGTTTCTAAGCTTCCTCGTTGCCAGTTTAATCTCACCTACTTACGACGGTCACACCAAGAGTGTTTCTACAAACTTGAGTACCCACTCACCAAGAGCAAACTTCTCTGGTCTCCAGGAAACGGCAGCCGGGCTGTGTGTGAACTGATAGCAGAGCTGGGAGAGCGGCTCTTCACAGTTCCCCCGGTGGCAATGCAGTGAGTGGGTGTGAGAGGGCTTTGGCTTAGAATACTTGGGCTGTTCATTGAGATGGGAACTCACTCCAGAACCGAACTAACAGGAAGATGAAAGGATAACAGCAGAAAGCAAATCACAACAGGTATAACATCTTTAAGGAGAAGAAAAACTGCTTAAGACAAAGACTAGGGAAAGCATCCCCCCCTTTTTTTGTCTTTGAAGCCACAGGCCCTTGTTCCGCACTAGAAATGGGAAGAGGCAAAAACGAGCTGCAGATGGAACTGCATGGTGAAGCAAGTATGTTCTGAAGGTGAAGCTATCAGCTCAACCATCAGAATCACCATGAATATAAAAATGCAGTGAAGTATACATTTATAAGAAAAACTGTCATTCACAACTTAATGTAGCGATTTGAATGATAAACAATAGTTACAGTGAAACTATAGGATTTGAAAATTCTGTCAGTGCTCTTGACTAGTGATTGAATGGTAACAGGTCAAAAAGGGTCATATCTCTAACCCTCTCAAGGTTATATACAAGACTAAATAAGAACCTTGGATGAAAGTAAAATAACATGCACATCTTGGGTCTTTTCATGAATCTTTAATGTGGACATTAAATCAGTAAAGCAATTGTTTATTAGAAATCTCATTATCTCCAAAAGTATACAGAGAAAAATCACAATAAATAATAAAAATGTAGAGCTTTCATGAATACTTTTGTGTTTTTACTCTTGCTTCTTCCCTCAACGCATAGTCATACAGTACCAACTAATCCAGATGTTATTATTCTTTGTGAGATCAGTTCCCATCTCTGTCTGTATGGCTGGCTGCCCTTTTAAGGTAAGGGCCTCTTCTCATCTGCAGCGCACAGCTGTTCCCGGGGAACACTTCAAGCTTTGGATTCAAGGCTTTGCTCATTTTAACATCTATTTTTCAAAAACTTTGCTGGATCAGACTACTTCCCAAGCATAATAATTGTTATCTCTGCCAAATAATTTAAACTTAAGTTTTCAATACTTTCACCATTAAAAGAAAAATATTAGCCCTTTGGGAGTAAGACGTCATCACTTAAAAGCTTAGCTTCAGAAAACTCATAAACCCTTGACCCTCCTAAAAGGTGTCTGCACAACACTGGGACAATATCTGCCAACTCAAGAAAGAGACTTGCGATTTACCAATTGTTCGTCTAAATCATCTGATTGCAAGTTAATTCAAAAGAAATAATTGTGTTTAATTCGCGTTAATGTTAACAATTAAATATTTATATTGTCTTTTAGTCAGCTAGTAGTTTAAGTAGGTAGGCAAACAGGTACAATTATGACTTGACTTACATGAACTTTTGTTTATCCTGATATAACTGATGAAATGGATGGGACACGCCAAGAGTGTTCTGTAGGTCAGGGCTACCATCCACACATACTTACATAATGTGTATTTATGAATTTCTGTTATTTACATTTATCCTCCACATCTAGCTTAACGAGGAAGAGCAGTACAGCGAACTAGGAAAATCTCTCTTGAAACTGCATCGCTAGAGTTTAAGGCACGAAGAGAGACTTACTTTATACGTGGAGCACTTTTAGTTATGACTACGCAGGCATGATATGAATCAGCAGGTTTGCTACCCTATCAAACCACTTCTAAGACCACCAACACTTGAGAGCCTACCCCCTTTATCTCACTTTTATCGGAAGAGATGGGGAAAGTTATTAAGGAGATATTTTGAAACTTTGAAAACTTCAAAGCCTGACAATTACTCATCAGAATTCTGCTTTCATGGTATTTTGCAAGCCATTTTCATGATTTCATGACAATTTTCATGTCCATTCTGGACAGTCCATCAAATCCCACTCTAAACAGGCACTGAAGGCTTATCACGCGCCCACTGTGTGCAAGGAGAAAGCATTCTACAAAGCAAAGGGGCAAAAAGCCCTGTGTCATTTTATTCGTGCATAAATGCACAGCAGTCGTGATTTACTCTCTCAACTTTGCAGAAACGTGAGCTGCATCCACATGGCCGAATCCATTGCGTTTATTTGGTCTTCCCAAGGCAATTCACAGGTAGCCTCACCCAGGCAACCCGAGGCCCTCTGCACCTTCCAAACCCACAGGGCCACACCTTTTGCAGGTGGCTGGGTCGCCTAAGCCAGAAGCACCCGACCCATCTCCCTCCGCAGAGGCAGGGATGAGTGTGCAAACGTGGTGCAAGGACTTCCGCGAGGCGCAGGACTTAGAAGGTCCCAAGGTCCCGGGAGACCCAACCGGCCCCGCAGGGCGCCCCTCCCCCGCGTCCCCGCGCCCTCGCCGCGCAGGCCCCGCGGGTCCGGGCGCACCTCCGGCCTAGCCGCAACGCCGCGCCGCGCCACGCCCGCCCGCCGCCCGCGGGCTCCGCTCCGCCGCCGGGGCCTCCGGGCGCTCCGACCGGGGATGGGCGCGGCCCGGAGGCGTCCGAACCGCAGCCGCAGCGCCAGGCCGGGCCCCGCGCCCGCGCCGCTCACAGCACGCAGCGCCCCGCGCCCGCCGCCGCGGCCCCCTCCTGCCGCGCCACACCTAGCAACCGGCGCTGACAGGACGCAGGCGGGGGAGGAAGCGGAATGGCTGCCGCGGCGGCGCCTCCCCGGCTCCCGCCAGCCTGACAGCTCGGGCCGGGCGGAAGCGGCGTGCGGCACCCGCCCCCCCACGGCCCACGCCCGCCCTCGCCCTCGCCCTGCGGCCGGCCACCGCGCCGCGCCCCGCGGCCCTCCACGCCCCGCACCTTTTCGGGTGCCCGGCCCGCGCCATCCCGAGGCTCGCCCGGCCGCCCGACCCCCTCCCGCCCACCCGGGCCTCACCGATGTGGTTGTCCTCGATGTGCTCGATGAGGTCGGCCAGCGTGGGGAAGTGGAGTCCGCAGCCCCCGAAGCGGCAGGTGTTGGAGAAGAAGGAGGCGGCGGCGATGCCTGTCATGGTGCTACATCGAGAGCCCCCCGGAGTCGGCTCTGCGAGTGCTGAGCGCGGAGGCGGAGGGAGGGGCCGGGGAGGGGGCAGGCGCGGGGAGGGCAGCGCGAGCCCGGGACGGAGGAGAGGGGGCGCGAGGTGGAGCGCAGCGCCGAGCCTCCGGGAGGCAGCGGGAGGCGGCGGGAGCTCGGGGAGGGGGCGGGGAGGACTCGGCGGCTGGGAGGAGGGACCAGGCGCGCGCCTGCAGCTGTGCGGGCCCCAACCTCGGCGACCCAGGCCTCACCTGGCAGCGCCCGCCTCCAACTTTCCGTCCCTGGGCCTGCCCTTCGCGGTGCGAGGTGCCTGCGGGCCGCCGGGAGCCTCCTTGGTTATGTGCATTACCTTCTTAATAGATCTACATCTATTAATTACACATGGTTCCCTCGGATGAGCACTCAGGGAGTTGCCGGGTCCTCTGGGGGGACGTTTGTTTGCACTCGGGCACCTGTCTAGGTGTGACAGTGACATTCTCTAGGGACCCAGGGAAGGTAATTGTGTGCACCTTATTCTTTAAACTTTCTCATTTAAAAAAAAATTAAAAAGTCCGTATTCTCTGGAGGTTTGTACTAACTAATTGATTTTAATGAAGCTTTCCCTCTAGGCCAGAAGAAAATCTTAGCTTTATTTAAATTTCAAAATAGAGTGCTTGGTTGTCAAGTGCATTTGACTGTGTTTTACATATGTATCATGGTTGTCCTCCCTGATTCTTCTGAGAAAACAAAAAAGCTCAAATAATTTCCTTACCCCAAATTACAACACCTTCTGCGCCTGCTGCTGTGTCCCAGCTCCGGCCATGCTACTCCATGGCAGAAAGGGCAGCATAATGGTTTGGAAACAGTCAAGGCATACTCGATTTTCACTTAAAAGTGAGGATTCCGCCATCTTGTGAGCATCTAAACCCTAGTGATGACCCGTTAACTTCTTAAGAATCAGTTATCTGCTGGTCCCCACCCCCAGTTGCAATTATATTTGACCTACAAGGTGTATATTTTTTCCAGATGCCCAAGGAGCATTATACATGAGTCAAGAGAACGGTTTTTAAAAATTAATTCATGCATTCTGAATTTAGCATTTTTTCCTTAGGACAATTCCACTTACCCTCTGGCACATTCTAAAAAAAAAAAAAAAAACAAAAAACCTCTCTTTAAACTATATATACCACTTGTGCTATTTCTAATAATAGGATTGTTAAGGCACTTCGTGCAAGATTAAACACAGGCATATGTGGTATTTCTGTCACGGAGAAAAATTTCACATTCTCCCAGTCACAAAGATTGAGACTGAGTTCTCTCACCCATTGGCATTTTTGTCTAGGCTATCACTTCTTCCAGCCTAGAAGGTGACAAATTTGCCAAGGAGAGAGCTGAATTGGGTGGGGTCGGGGCAGCATGTCATTAAAGTTCAGTTTGGTGCCAGGAATAGTCTCTTGGGACCAAGTGAGGATGGGGGAAAGGCACCCAAGGGCCCGATAATGAGCCAGGGACCTGCTTTGCTGGAAACTGGGACCAAATGAGAGTCTAAAGAGCAGGGGTTAGAATTCTACATCTTGAATGAGAATTTTGACAACCGTGCAGTGTGCTCAGTTGCCCAGTCAGGGAGGAAGAAGGCCTTTAGCCGAGGGGTATTCAGAATATCTGGGAGAGAGACATTGCACCCAGTGACCCAGTGACATGGAAATGCAATGCAAAATCTTCAGCCAAGAACGATGCGGAAACAGCCTCCCTAGAGATGGTAGGTACCTTGCCCCCCCCACCTCCACCCCATGACACACTCTTCAGCAGCTGGAGAGTACCCTGAGCTTTGAAGTGGCAACTTTGTTCTCAGGTAGAAGTTACTTTCTATATGAAATAATGAACTTCAGAAAGAGTCTACAAGGCCCAGTGGTAACTGAAGCAAGAGAGCTCAGCCACGGAAAGGCCAGAAGTGTATATGTGAAAAAAGGAAGGGGACTGGATGTTATTAATGCACACCTCTTTGCTCCCCCCATTCCCTTAACCCCTCCTATCACAAGGTGAGACTTCTAAAGTAGAAGCTTCATGAGCCCAATTGAGCATGATTTCTTTTTAATATGAAGAACCAAAGTAACTATGAGTTAACTTTTTTATATTCTTTTATTTTTTTATCTTTATTTTTTGTTTTATCAAGACTGGGTTTCTCTGTGTAACAGTCCTGGCCATCCTGGAACTCACTTTGTAGACCAGGCTGACTTGGAACTCACTGAGATCCACGTGCCTCTGCCTTCCCAGTGCTGGGATGAAAGGCCTGTGCTGCCACCAAATTTCTGAAGAGCTAAAATTCTTTTCTATGTGTTGAATCATTGCGATTAGTCAGAGATCAGTATATTTGCTTTCTGCATCTCTACATGTAACTGAAGCTTGCTTATGCGACAGTCTGTTCTTTTCTTTTAATTGGCACACGTGTTTTTGGCTTTTAAAGATGAGGCATATGATCCCGATCTTTTAAATCCTCAAGTCTACTGGGTTTGTATATGTGGTAAACTGAGGCAAGGGCATTCTGAAGTCTCCTCATGTGCACCCAGCCAGTAGACCCACCAAAGCATTTATAGACAATCCAAAGACACAGAGAGAGAGAGAGTAACCACAGGCAAATAAATAAATGCTTTACGGCGAAATGTTTACTTTTGTTATACTTAACATTTTAAAATGTTTGTTGTGAGTGTGTTCTTCCAGATAAAGTCTACATCTAGACCATAAAAGTAGGTAAACCAAACACTTCAACCTGTTGCTTCCAAGAGCCTGGCACACCTCTGTTCTTGAGAAAACATTTATCTGTCTCCCTTGGGGGAGTAAAAATGTCTCAAAGGGCAGGGTGGCAAGAGAACCAGAGTCAGATAAGAGAGTGGCCATGAACAAGAAGCATTCCCTGCCTCCAAGATCCTTTTCTTTGAAACTGCTCACGTTCACTGGAGCTGTACCTCCCAGTGTGTCACTCGGCCACATATATGTGGAGTAATGCCATAGAATAGGACATGGCATTACAGATGACTTGCTACCCAGTACAGGTCTCCTAAAGCTTAGCATGCCAAGGTCCTCAGGATGGGCAACTGTCAGGGAGGTGGGGACCCATGACTTCATGGAGCCACCTGAAGCCACCAGATCTGTGAGCAGTTGTCTGATGTTCACACAGAGAAATTTGAGGAGGCTCTCACAGTCAAAGAGTGTATATCCTGTGCCCCACGTGGACCTCTGCTGGCACTGTAAGGTATGGCTATATGAACGCCAGGCTTCTAACCTAATTCTTTATATTGCCTACAAAACTAGCGTTCTCAGATTTTGTGAGTCCCTTCTCAGTCAGTGTCCTCACAAAGTGTGTTTCAGGTTTATTAACTCCAGTCTCCTGAGTAACTTGGGGGCCCAGCTTTTCCCTCCACTACTTTGAAGAATGAATGAGTCATGAGTCATATGAGCTCAGATCTTCAGCTCGGGTAAATCTGTGGCTACCTGTACTCAGGTCTGATGCTTCCTTCTTTCCAGCACTTAAAAACCAAGGCTACACTTCCACCAATAGCCTACCTTTCACAGGTGACATACTTTCCTAGGCCTTGCCTTCTTCCAAAGAGGATCATTACTATTCTGCACCCTTGTTGACCATTCATGCAGCCGAGTTTGTCGAATTGATCTTTTTATTTTCAGCTCAAAAACAAATCTGATCTTGCCTAACATGGCCAGGCAATGAGTTTTAGCCCCACCACTGTTACCAGTAACAAGCAGCTTCCACCACTCTTGGTGATTGGGTCTCAGTTGGTTCCCTGGTTCTGTTTTACACAGGACTACAGGCTGGCTCTACAGAGATTCTCTCCTGGGTCTCTACAGTGAGTGTTCTTCATGAGCTTCCTCTGGCTGCTTCTGCCTGCTTTCTGTATATACATATGGTAATGACAGCCATTGCCAGGTTACCCCAAGACTTCTCCAGAATGGAATTAACAGATACCCAGCCAGTTGCTGCAGTTCTGATTGAACGGTCTGGGTCCCCTCCACCACCAGTTTGAAGGGAGTAACCACTGCTTGTCAGACCAGTGCAGCCAGAGGTTTAAAATCAAGCTCACAAGAGCTGTCAAGCAATTGTGATTTCACTCATTTCAGGGTCTTGCCTTGGTCCACTCTCTAGGCAAGGTTCCTAAGGCACGGCACCAAACAACTTCACGAAGGACAGACCCAGGATTTGTGGACCCTGGAAGTCTTCACGCGTGAGAGGTGAGGGCTGCAATTTGAGTAGGGCACATGCAGCTTCTTCTCTTAACTCAGTCCTAGGAGTCTTCTGTGGGTGATGCAACGGAATTCATGCACTCCCTTGGCTGCTGTGGCACCTGCTTACCCCACTTCCAGCTTTGGCTCCTTCCAGTGTTACATTCTGTTGCTGTTGATGGCAATGGAGCCTACAGTGAGGCCTGGATGCCTTTCAAAGACTGCACAGTATTTTTGCCCAAGGATGTGGTCCATGTTATTGATGGTTACCCAGAAATGTATGTCTGGTGCATTTTATCCCCTTGATGGCTTCCCGCACTGTTTTTGTCCTGAGATTCTGAGGTCTCCCCAACCTGCTGTTGCCATATGCTCCTTCCAGGTCTTGAACACGTCTTAGTAGAAGAGTGAACTAGAGGACCAAGTTGGGCACCCTGTGCTGGGGTCCCATCTCCCGGGCTTGCATCTCTTAGCCACGCCTTCATTCTCAGAGTGAGCTTCTTCTTCAGTGACTGTGATGACCCACCTCCACAGCTGCCTCCCAGCCTACTGCCCGAGGCTCCCTAAGGGTACTGACAGCTTAAGCTGGGCCAGATTATCACAGTTTTCAAACTCCTCTCACATGTCCAGGCAGGGCCATCCCGCCTTTGCTGTGCAGCTTGGCGAGAATGTTTTCCCCGCTTCCACTTTATCCAACCAAACTAGGTAAGCCTGTCACGTCCTCCGAGAAACCTCCAGCCTGTCCTCTTCCTTTCCTTGCCGCGGTGGGTGCTGATCATCTGTGTCTCAGAAAAGTCCCCTTGTCTTCTCACTGTCAGTTTGGTGATCATACTTCTCTAGGCCAAAATCTTAAGTATTTTTTTTAATTTAAGAGCAATAATTTCTTTTTTTAAAAAAAAATACATTTTAGTGTACAAAATGAAGTGCATCAATGCGATATGTCATAGCTATTAACATATCAGAAAACATTGAATGTTTGTCTTTGCCCCCTGCCTGCTCCCTCCCTATCCCCTTTCCCTCTGGGCCTTTTCTTCTTTTCCCATTCTTCTACCTTCTCTCTGTGTATGCATGCCTATCTATGTATTATAATTTACATTTGTGTATTTAGATTCTGCATATCTGCATTTGAGAAAGAACATAAAATATTTGTCTTTCTGGGTCTGGCTTATTTCAGTTAGCGTGATTATCTCCAGTTCAGACCATCCTGTTAATGACATGCTTTCATTCTTTTTTATGGCTGAATAAAACTCCTATGTGTATATGTATCGCATTTTCATTATTTATCCATCTGAGGATAGACATCTAGGCTGGTTCTATACCTTGTCTCTTGTAAATGGCACTAAAGTAAACATGGAAGTGTTTTGTGTCTATGGTAATTTTAAAATTTACACAATGTGTCATCTTTTATTTGTTTTGCATGCATGTTTATGTGAGTAAATAGGCATGTGACACAGTGTACATGTGGGAACCAGAGGGAGATTTTCAGGTTGGTTCCTTTCTTCTTGCCCGGAAAATTGAATTCAGGCTGTAGGCACCTTATTGCATTGTTGAGCCACCTTGGCCAGACTCCTCCCCACACTGTGAAAAATTGAACCAGCATTTTATAAAAATTTATATTTTTATTTACAAATGACATACAGACGCTAGTTTTCAAATATGGTGTATATGCTAAAAATAAAACGGTCTTTCTAAAGAGTTCACTTTTGTTTAACCCAAAGCATAGAGATCTTTTTATCTTTACCCAAGCTGCCTACTAACCTGGAGGAAAACTTTCCTCCTTGGAGGCCCTTATCCTTGACTGTGTGTCAAAGTGAGCTTCGGCTGTCAACTTCACACAAACCTGGGAGGTACCTGGGAAGAGAGACCCTCAGCTGAAGAGCTGCCAAGATCACATTGGCCTGTGGCCATGGCTGTGAGGCGGTTTTAATTGTAAATTGATGTAGGAGGGCACAGCCCACCATGGGTGGTGCCATCCCTTGACGGGTGGGTCTGAACTATTTAAGAGAGGTGACTGAGCAAGCTACTAAGCTCTCCCCTTCGTCCCTGCCTCTGTTCCTGCTGATGGACTGGAAAATGTGAGATGGAATGAATACTTTCCTCCCCAAGTTCCTTTCATGCACGCGTAGTGTTTAGTGAGGCAGCAGACAGCACTAGGACACCATGTCTCCTTGAGAAAGGCGGGATCTGTCATTGCGCCCGTGCTTGGTGGTGTGGCTACAGCTCAGAGCTGTGACGAGGCCGTGCGCTGAGACCTTAGTTTTCAGGGCTCAAGCTTTCCAACAACTTGTTGACGTTCTCTTAGACATCACCAGGGAAAGATGATCATTAGTCACCTTTTAGCTTCGACAGATTGTTCCTTTGATCACCAACCAACCTTTGGCAAGACCTTTGTAAGGTCTAGTATCATACCCTTGTGCTGTGCCCATAACAGTCACGAGAAATACTCCTCCCATTTGTTTTGGTAGCCCCCATGTCCAAGTCTCTGCTGATGCAGACAAAACCGTTCAGCCGGACAATGATAAGCAAGGAGGCCTTCAGCCGTGAAGTGAGCTCTGACACTGGCTGCCCTGTTATGCACTGACTAGGATACCGTGCTCTTTTGCAAATAGCCCAGCTCATTGTGCTGTTATTTTAAATAACTGTCACCGCCATGCACTGAGTGTCTGCTATTGTGCTCGACACTGGTTCCCAGCCCATGGTATTGAGTGCCTTCATAGAGGGCGGCTTTTGAATTCTGTGGGGTCGACAAATGAAATATGCCTAAACTAACGATGAGACGAAAACGAGAAGGTAACTTGCTGAAACTCGTAAAAGCTAGTAAGGTCTGGGGCCAGAATTTAGCCTCGGGTTGCTCAGAGTCCAAATTTAACTTACTATCCGTACTTGACTCTATGGGTTGCAAAGCACATTCTTTCTCCTCCCTTGAATCTGGAGTGGTTGGGCTCTCGTGGAGAAAGGACCGTGCCTGTCTGTATTACAGCCATGTATTCATTCCTACCTAGCAGAGTGGCCAACACACACCATCTTGCTAAAGGCACATAAATGATGCTCACAGAACCAGGACAGGGTACCGATGTCCTGTAGGCAGTGAACTGAAACTTGGTCTCATCTCCTTGCCCTTCCCTCTGCCTAAGAAAGAACTTCGCCTGTGGTTTCCAAGCTTATTGCTCAGTCTTGCTACTGTAGTTTGAATTTCAGGTGTTTTCCCGAAGCCCTCAGCTGATACTATCAGTGGTGAGGCTAGATAGGGGCTGGAAACTGATGACGTAAGACCAGAGGAGTTGTGCCTTTGAAGTAGATAATCAGAATCCTGGCTTTCTCTCTCTCTCTCTCTCTCTCTCTCTCTCTCTCTCTCTCTCTCTCTCTCCTTCCTTCCTTCCTCCCCTCCCTCTCCTTCCTGACTGCCTTGAGTTGGATGGATTCCCCTACTGTGTGCTCCCAGTAGGATGTGTGGCTTCACCACAGGTCTACAAACCCTGGGCAAACCTGACACTGCTGAAAACTCGAAAGCTACGAGTTAAAAATAGACATTTTTTTTTCTTTTTAAGTTGATTATCTCAGGCTACAGTAACAGAAAACTAACACAAACACCTGGCTGAAAACTAAGCTTTACAAAGAAGCAAGGCTTGAAAACGATTCCTTTACCTTGCTCTTCCAGTTCTCGATGCAGCCTCCACCCTTTGCCTTCCTCCTGTACTTTGGGGTGCGTTGAGAAACAGGTGGTGCCTATCATGGAGCAGGGTGACCCTTTTGCTTTTGTCTTCATCTCCTATATTATAATTGTAATAATTTGGTTCTGAGTCAATTGTTTGGCATAGTCATATATTCTGCCTCAGTTTTAGCTCCCAGGGTCACAGAACAAGCTGCTGAGTTCCATCTTGAAGGGCCCTGCAACTTGATCCCTTATTTCCCTGACCGATTTATGTGGAAACTACTTTTGTGTTCCAGAAAACAAGTCAGATTCCAGTAATTTCTCCAGGAAGAACTCTCCCCCCTCCCTTGGTCTTATAACTAAATTTATCTTCCTATAATTTGTCTCATGATATGTGTTTGCTGGGGTAAATGATTCTTTCTTTTTTTCTTTTGTTGTCATTGCTTCTCATAGAGACCTCAAACTCAGAAGTTTGAATGGAGTGGCAAGGAGCAGGCAGGAAATGTGATGAGATAAGAGGTATGTGGATAGACATATATGTAGTATGAACGGTAGAGAGTTTCCATAGCATACTGTGTATTAGTTACTTTTCTTGTTGCTATAACAAAAATTACCTGATGCCAAAACTTAAAGAAATACTTACTTTGGCCCATGGTTTCAGAGGTTTAGTTAAAGATGGCAGGGAAGTCACGGCAGAACAGCTCCGTCGATGATGAGAACATGTGGTAAAGTCTAGTCACATGGTGGAGGGAACCAGGGAGCAAAGGGAGACAGGAAGTGGGCAAGGATACCACACCCCAAGGACCTGCCCCTTCTTCCCAGTGGCCTACTTCCCCAAGCTAAGTTCTACCTGCCAAAGTTTCCAGAATCCTCCAAAAATAAAGCCACTAGCTTAGGACCAAGCATTCAAAACACAAACATTGTAGGGCATGTTTGAAATTCAAACTATAGCACGCTAGCATACTAGAAGGCACGCGTGTCCAACCTTCTGGGCCACATTTGGCTTCTTGGCCTCACGGTTTGCAACACTTCTCTGTTTGCCCTTCCATGACTCAGATCTCTTATCACCTCCACTGCCTGTGAGGATCCAGATTAATTATTTCTCAAGTTTTCATCACCAAGAGATTAGATGCAATCTAATTCCTTGTGCAAGCAATTCAGAAAGGACCCTTTGCCCTCAACCAGATTGCCGAGGTGATACCAAAGTTGCTTCAGCAGCAGCCAGGTCTGAAGGGAGAGTTACAAACGCTGATCTTCCTCACCTCAGTGTCTGTCTGCACCCCTTGTTTCAGGTCAGAGTCATGAGAAAGGCTCCATTGAGATGAGTTTACGAGCACACTCTCTCCAAAATGAGAGCTGTAGAAGCTAATGTTTTCTACTGCCCAAGCAGTCCCCATCGACACTTTCAAAGAAGTGACAAACCTTTCAGCTAGTAGGCTTGCATTTTCTAATCCTTGAATATCGCCATTCTCCAATGTGTAGTTTAAGTCACTTAACAATGAAAGTGCGTGTCTTCTCTTTAAAACCATGTACTAATCTAACACTTTAAATTACAGTGAGTCTTGGTGTCAGAACCAATTCCTGCAGACAGTTTCTTACGCATTTTGACCCAGCCTGTTCATTTTCTGCCCCTTCTCCAGTCCTATGCAGTCTCCTCTCTCTTTTATCCCTGATTGCTCCTTCTCAAGATGCTTGATTCCTTCTGGAGTGGAACCAGGGTATTGGAGGTGTTTGTTCTTTGTTTGAGAAAGTTATACTACATAAGAGCCTGTAAGATAGAAACAGGGGAAAGATAACTACAAATAACCCGAGCAGAAGCTCAAGATGCTTTCTCTATCCTGCAAGACTTGGTAATCCTGAAGCAGAAGAATTTCTTGATACACCACTTAGTTTCTCATCACTTCAAACCATAATCAAGTTTGCAGCTTAGCTTGCTTATTCTACACATGGGTCCAAACAGTTACTCAGTGTAGAGGTTGTCCCCACAAAAGGTCAGCGTTCAGAAGAACTAGGTCCTAACACAGCACTGTTACTTATAAGCCATCAACCTTGGCCAAGTCACTCGGTGTCTCCGAGGCTTCTTTATCTGCGAACTGGATAGTACAACTCCTACCCAACTCCCAGGCATGAAATGAGATGCTGCTCTGAGAGCGCAGGAAACAGTGAAATGCTGGCCGAGGATGATACCCTGCCATGTGATCTTGGAATCTAATGCCACAGATGCTGCCCATGGTGTCGCCTCTTCTAATTGCATGGTCCTGGGTTTCTTGGGGGAGGGAGAGTCATCATTGTCTTCTAGAGCAGGGAGGCATAAATCCATATGATTTAGGGGAAAAGTTTGTTTTAAACTAGCTTCCGTGGCTGTTGACGAGGCACGTGTGTCTGTTTATCAGGTCATGAGATCACTTGGGAGCATTTGGATCCTTGAGTGGTGGAGCAGGAGCAAGTCCACACCATTCTGTGGGGCGTGCGCAGCAGAAGTACTATTTGTTTACTTGTTTTGTCTTGTTTGACTAGGGCTTAGGGCTTCCGCACTACAGCCAGATGGAGTCTTGCTGCCAAAATGATTGTTTCAGAGGTGGGCGCATAGCCAGAGGTTGGGTTCAGCTGGGAGCTTTTGTTTAGGAGTTATCGAGACAGGAACTTCGTCTCTTCTCACTTGTGCAAGGAAGTACACAGTCCAGTGAACACTGGCAGACACTTGTAGTACCAGAGGCTTTCTGCCCGGGGTCAAAACTGCCTGGGCATAATGCAGAGTTGAGAAAGCTCCGAGCTATCTGAATTTGAGCTCTGACCTGGAGTCACCAACAACCTTAGCAGTTACATGTGTCAGTGCCTCTAAGTGTGAGAAGCCAAGTTGTGTTGGGCTTTATGATACTGGGTTCTGACACAATTCATCTTCAATGGTATGCAGCATCGAGGCTTATAAAGGGGGCGTGGGATGGGATAGGATTCGTTTTCAGAGATCTCGCTGACGAGAAGTTGTTCAGATCTTTCTGCTGAGGTGAGCAGCCTGTTGGGAAGGCATGTACAACAAGTTCCGTGTCTTGGTGGGAGGGAGGCTGCACAGGGCGCGATCATGGGGAAAGCTATGTGTGGATGGATGTGGGTGTAGAACATGGCTATCTCCGTGTTGAGCTTCACCAACAAGCTCCTCCCCAAGATGGGATGACTGCACTAGGCTCCCGTCGTCAGGCTTTTCCTGGCCCCACAGCCTTGTCAGTGAGGGGTTCTGGTCTTACCAGAGTCGAGCAGCCTACAGACAGCAAGTGGAAAGATGGTTCCTAAAATAAGACACCAAATGAATGTAACACTCACAGCCCTGCTACGCACACGCACATACGCAAGCATGAGAAATAGCACGTGGCGATTTAAGGTGATGATTTAGAAAAAAAAATTAAATTATCGTAAATTCTTTAAATAATGTATGTAAACCCAAGAACCCAAGTACCTGCCACCTCTCAGCTGGCTTTCATGATGCAGGTATACCTCCACACCTCCTGAGAAGTTTTTCCTCCTGTAAAGTGACTGGTAAGGAGACTGTTGGGGTTTGACTCTGAAGTGTCTCCCACAGGTTTATGTTTGGAGGACTTGGACTGTTTTCTGTTTTGAAGGTCGTGATGACTGGCTGGTGGAAGCAGGTCACTAGAGGAAGGCTGTCAGTGCGTCTAACCCACTTCTGGTTCAAGCCTGAGATCTCTGCTTCCTGATTAGCCAAGATGTGGGAAGCTTCCATTTCAGGCTCCTGACAGCATAGACTATTTCCTGTCGCTGCATCTTACCAGGGCTGACTGAAATCCCTCTGAAAAGTGGGGGTCAAAGTACATTCTTCCCCTGTCAAGTTGCTTTCATCAGGTTAACATCACAGCGAGAAGAAAAGTAAATAACACTGTGGGGGATGGGAAAGAACAGGCAATAACATGTGTGTGCGTACCTCATGCGTGCACATGTATGTGTGTGTGCACGCGCATGTTTGTGTATGTGTGTGTGCGTCTGTGTGGCATGTGTGAGTGTTTGTGTGTGCGCATGCATGATAGGGAAAGTATAGGAGATGGTAGGAATGGTTTTTAACACAATATTGGGATGAAGCAAGCAGTAAGATTTAGTGTAATTTCTTTTATTACGTGAGAGGGATTCTGAAGGCGGTCACAGCAGGCAGAGAAGTGAACGTCAAGGAGGTAAGAATGAAAACTCCATTCAGATTGACTTCACCAACCTGGATCAAGACTCTGGGGTATCTGATGCCAGGAAGTTTATTCCCAACAAATGTAGACACAGGATAATTTCGAAAAAACAGTTCCTGGTTTCGTACAATCCCCAGCTCACAGGGAAGCTTAATTACATTGAAACTTAAGTCAGAGTACAGGTCATTTCTTTCAGGAAGATGGGTTCTAGAGATAGGGCTGCCTGTATTGGTTAAGGGCCTAAGGCAAGCTCTGGCCTGGTCTTAGTCAAACAGAGAGCCTAGAGGTCATTTGGGCTATTAACTACCTCTGGTCCTGGTTGTGGGAGCTTGAGGGAACATCTGGCTATACAGATAATGTAAGGGTCGTTTAGACTATTACGTATCTCTAGTCCAGGTTGTGGGAGCTTGCGAGAGCCCCTGGCTGTAAGGGTCATTTAAATTACGGGTCGCTGCTGGCCCTAGTCATAAGGGCTGGATATGGCCTAGACCAACAGATAGCACAGATCACGAGGCTATTAGTCACCTCCAGCCAGCCTTCTGGATGAAAAAGCAGGCTTTACATTTATTCCTTTGAGAGGCCAATCCTGTGGGTTTAATATTTCTGGTTGCTCCTGGAGATCTCAGGGAGTTTCATGCTGTGCTCCCCCCTGACAATTACAAGCTAATTTTTTTCTTTTGTTCATCATGATTTAAAACAGTTTCAGTTATGGACCCAATTCCTTACACACCAGGCTGAGCTCGCCATCAGCTTATTAGGTGTGAAAAGCTTACTTGAAGATGTCAGAAACAGTTAATAAGTATTTAATCGGCATAATACTCTCATTTAAATACATATATCCTAAAAATCAAACAATTCTGACTGAAAAACAGATTCCTTCAGACTCGGCGAGTACCTGGCCAGTTCTCACATCACCTGTCACGCGCTCCATCCTCGGAGTGGGGGCCTCAAGCTTCTGAGTCGGTTTCCATGTTCCTGCTGTCAGTCTCTTTCTTTCCCTACGGGACGAGTGAATCACAAAGCTGGAGTCACAGTATTGTCAGCAGTCGCCTTCATCTGCCAGCCCTTAGGGGCTGACAGCCAGGCTTCCAGGCCTCTTCTGTGGCGTCAACAGTTTGTCCCTGTGTGTCTCCTTCAACGTTTTCGTGTTTTCACAGATGTGTGACAGGTGCCTACCCAGTGTCTAGTCTCAGCTTTCTCCTCAGAAACAGATTTTATAATGGGAATGGTGTGTCCGAATTAAACCAAATTTCCCCAGGCTTCCATATTCAAAGGTCACAACGTGTTTCAGTTCTGAGCGTCGACTCACAAGAGAAACTGTTCAATATAGCTTTCTGGGAAGCAACTTTAAAAACAGTGACTCGGCTGCTGAGTACGTCTTTCCCTAGGGCCATCTTCCTTTCTGTTCCTAAGAGCACTGTGTGATAGGTGGAGCTTAAGAACACGAGGAGGACGGCCACCATCTAGAATAATGCTTAGAGTTGCTCTCTCAGCCTCAGACAGCTTTCATCTGGAATTCCTGTTCTAAGAGAGAGAAATGAACTTCTGTTTAGTTAAACCATGGCCCCTTTGCTGTCATACCGTCCTAGTTAAATGTAACTGTATTCAGTGCACTAATACTCTACATGATTTGGTCAGCGTTTTGTGACTGTCTTTGAATGGAAGCCTATGCAGAGAGACGTGTATGGCTCATTCAGGTTACCTGAGCTGATTGGAAACAACTCAGCTTTAAAGGTTGGACCAAGTCACATTAGCCACTGTGAGATCCAGGATGGGGTGTGAGGGTGAGTCCTTCTGCTCCAGTACCAGCTGTCCCATTGGCTGAGATTCGGGAGAGGCTAGCACTTCTAAGCTCCCAGCCCGTTATCACAACAGGATGGAGAGATCCTTGGCTATATATTGGAACAAGTGAGAGAATTCCTCCCACCTTTCACTCTAGAGTCCGGCAGTTCTACCTGTGGAATGAACCCAGCCCCCACGTTTCTGGACCAGTTTTCAGCAGGTGTAAAACAACCTGTCATCAGCCTATGGGCACTTCCTCAGCGCCCTTGCCTGTCACCATGGTGGGAATAGAACTGTCCCCATGAAAGAGCAAGAGAAATGCTCCCTGTGACAGCCATCACTCCCACCCCATCTCTCTTCCTTACTTCCTTTCCATAACAAATTTGATGAATAAAAGTCAAGTATTTACCAATAAGACATGTTTTTGGAAAGCAAAACAGGCCAATAGTATCCTGAACTGTTGGGATAAAGTCCATCTTTCCCAACAGCACACAACTAAAGCAAACTCAAGATTAAGGCAGAAGGGAAAAAGACAAGGAGCAATCTGCTCACACTTAAAGGTCAGAGCTAGCTCATCAGATAGAACCTAGTCCCAGAGAATGCTTTCTGTGCACTGACGACTACTTATGTGTTCTACGGCCCTAACATTGTCATTTTAGCACTGATATAGCATAGAAACATTTTGCTCTCATGTAATCTCTCTATATTTAGTGGTGTCTCTCTCTCTCTCTCTCTCTCTCTCTCTCTCTCTCTCTCTCTCTCTCTGTGTGTGTGTGTGTGTGTGTGTGGTGTCCATGTGTGTGTATGTGTCTGTGTGTGTGCCTGTGAAGACCAGAAGAGGGGGAAGGATCCTCTGAAGCTAGAGTTATAGGAAGTAATGAGCTATGCAGTGTAGGTGCTGGGAACTGAATTAGCCCTCTGCAAGCACAGTATATACTCTGAGTCACCTCTCCACACTCTTATATGTTTTCTTAAATCAACTAGCTATTCACATGGCATTGAATTCTCTGAGCTGTCTCCGTGGAGCAAAGGTTTCCTGTGAGCATCAAGGCAGGAGGATGCTAATGAGGCGGTCTCTGTCGTGACCCTAGTGGCCTTCTTCTTATCTCAACAAGACACCTCTTTAATACTTCCAGCTCTGCCAATGTCAATGTGAGTCCCTGGCAGCCCCCCATGAATAATCTGGTCATTCTTTACACTATTTCTGTGGTTTCCCAGTGCTAACTCTGCTTCAACCCTGGTCATGGAGACACCCTAGATGCAGGGGCAGAAGCATGGAGCACCCCAGGGTTCTCTAGGCCAGTCATCTTTCCAGACATGCTCAGATGACCTCACACAAGCCACAAAGAAGCTACCGGTGATACAAGGAGCTGGATGACACTTGTCTGGATCCTGAGCCCAGCACATTAGGTCACTATCTTGGTTATTGTTCTATTGCTGAGATGAAGCATTTCATGGCCAAAGCAACTTGTACTTGGAGAACTTGCTTCCAGTTTTCAGAAGGTGAGTCCATGGCCATCATGGTAGGAAGTGTGGTGGCAGGCAGGCAGGCAGTCAGGCAGGCAGGCATCTTGATCTGCCAAAAGCAGGCAGGGAGTACAAGACTGGGCCTGGTGTGGGCTTCTGAAACCTGAAAACTCTGACTCTGTCACCAAATTCCTGGGAGATTATGATAGACTGCTTGAGTGTTCTGTACCTTGGCTTCCCCAATTTTAACACGGGTACACTAACAAGCCTGCTCAAAAAGTCTCTCTTGGAGATTAAAGAAGCTCGTTTAGTGCCATGGCACTTGGGCAAGCAAGTCAGTGTCCTGGCTGCTTCTCTGTTGCTGTGGCAAAAAAACAACTTAGGAGAAAGTAATTACAGTTCACTGTCAAGGGAAGCCAACACAGGAACCTGGAGGCAGAACCGAAGCGGAGACCGCGGAGCGATACTACTTCCTAATTTTCTCTCTTTTCCTTGCTTAGCCACCTTTCCTGTACAGCCCAGGTCCACCTGCCCAGGGATGGCAGAACTGCAGGGGTTTGGGGTCTCTCACATCAATTAACAGTTAAGACAATGCCTCACAGACATGGCCACAGGCCCATCTGATGTGAGATCATTCCTCTTCCCAAGTGACTCTGGGTGCCCAGTTGACAACCGAGGCCAACTATGGCAGTCTACTTGCCAAGAACGAGGGCAAGCCCCATGAGCCTTAACCTTCTTCACCACAGAGACAGGATCCATTATTAATTTCTATCTTACAGATAAGTGAGGTGAAGTTTGAGGGATAGGGTCATTTAAAGCAGTACAACCATGATTTTGGTCCCTTGGTGATTCTCTTCTTCCTTTGAAAAGTCTTAATTTTCATAAGTCGGGAGTCATTATTTACTATGGTTTGTATATTAACACCCCCAGTGAACACACATTGAAAACTTGGTTACTTGCTAATGATGCAATTGAAAGGTGATGGGAAGGTTAGGGAGTAGGACCTGGTGGAAGGAAGTTAGATAATTAGGGTGTGCCCTGGAAGGGGACATCAGAAACCCTGTCTCTTCTCCCCAGTCCCCTGCTTCCTGGCTGCTATGAAGTATACGCTCAATACCACATGGACTTTCTGCCCCAATATTCCACATTGCTACAGGCCCAAACCAATATGACCAAATGACTATGGACTAACACTTCTGAAAACATTGGCGGTAGCTAATCGGACATGAGCAGGCTTAATAGTCACTGAGGGTGAACTGGGCCTTCATAAGCATCCTTGTCCCCTACCCCTGTGTCTCTGGTGATACAGTAATTTTGGTGAAGGGGAGAGGATCACAGTTGCCCCTCCCAAGAATTTGATGTGCCCTGTAAAGAAGGAAAATGATCACAATTGCCTTCTAAAGGTTTTAACTATATAGAAGGGAGGTGGGGGCATCAGGGCTTGGTTGGTGACCACAAAGGGAAAGCTATTTCTTTCTGCTAAAGCATAGCCATTTTATAGATATTTAAAAAAATTATTTTACTTCATTTTAATCTACACTGTTGTGTGATTTGTGGTCCGAATAATGGAGTCCTGCTTCTGACCTCGGGAGGAGATAGCCTCTAGTAGAGGCTTTCTGGAACATCATAGAAGCTTACCGTTGTGTCTGCCCTTATGAGCTCATCCAAATGGGTCTGTCAGTCACCCGGTAGGGAAAAATCCTCTCAGGGAAGCTGTCTGCTCAGTAACTTTGGAAAGCAGCATAGAGCCTACCTAGGTGGGCGCGCTGTAGTCTCTGCTGTTGACGGCTCTCACGCTGTGGAAATGTTTTCCTCTGCCACGGCACTTTTGCCGCTGCCCACCCTCATCTACTATGACTCTGGGTATTTTGTCTGAGGTCATTCAGCACGCACACAGGACTAGAGCACAGAGCAAGATCCTGCGAACACTAAAACTGCAAATAAACTTCTTCATTAGGGCCGATTTTCTCAGGTATGCCACCATAGCTGACTGGTGCATCTGCATGCTTCCCAGATCCAGCTGGCTTCAAAAGTTGTTTCTCCATCCTTCACGGTGAACGGCACTAAACACCCATCACTGTGAGGCTCCTGCATACTTATGAGGCCATGTGTGCCAAATTCTCTTCAGGGACCTCATTCTCCTGGCAGGGAGAGGGAGTTGCTGAAAGCAGGAACCCCAGGCCAGGCGCAGAAATGGCTACTTAAGTGATAACGGCTCCAGTCTGTAGAGGGGCTGCCAGCAGCCTTCTTTCTTCAGTTCATGCTTTTATTGACCTCATTCCCAGAGCTCCCGATCTAGATTTCTAACTAGCACAACCCAAATACTCTTTGACTGTCTTCACCAGAGACACGCCCATCTCTGAACACTGCTAAGGATGCGGACAGAGTATGGAGTTTCTCGACAGAGATCTTGGGGCCTTTCCTCTCAGCTTCCACCTGACCTTCCAGTCTGGCTGCTTTAGACATGCATTACCCGCTCCCACACCTGGCAGCTAATTGCTTGCATCAGACACTATGATTGACCCGGATGCTCGGAGCAGCGCACCTGGAAACACGATGCCATTCGGGTCTGTGTGTTGTCTTCATCTTGTCTCCCAGAGAATCTGGGAATTCAGTTATGGAAACTGATTTTTTCTACACAGCAAAAGTTCTAGAAATGTACTAATACAGTTTAGAGGGGTGTGCAGGGGGAGGGGGAAGAGTGTCTCTTAACACTGACCACTCCCTCCCTCTGATGCCTCTTCCTGAAGGTAATCGCTACAGCAGGGTTAGGAGCCCTTATCTGAAACTGATTCAGTTTCTGGCATGGTGGGTGTGGGACCCACGTTGAAACACAGCATCTGTTTATTTTTCATGAATATCATCATATAGGCGTAGCCTGAAAATAACTTTAATATTTTAGTGGACCTGTACTTGATATTAAACAAATCTCATAAGATTAGCCATGGAGTCTTCAACTTGGGGTGCCATGGCAACTATTAAAAAGTTTTGAAATTTGGATTTTTTTCTCATAAAGGGTGTTCTACATTGTCTTACTTTTTAGAAGTGCATGGCCTTTGTGTGTACCCCATACAATAACAGAGTGTCATGATATTCACATTGTCTGGACATTGACTATTTGTCCAAATAATAATATATATATATTTCGAGGCCTTTACATTCACAATTATATCATCTTTATAACTTTAAATGCTTGCATAAAGTTCTGATATATATATATATATAATATAGATATATAATATTTATATTGGCTTCCTATTGCTTCTGTTACAAATTAACACAAACTTTGCTGCTTAAAACAGTACATTTATCTTATATTTCTAGAGGTTAGAAGTCTAAAATTAGTCTCACTGGCTTTTGTTTTAGTGGCCTGCCTTGTGCACTGCAGCCTTGGAAACTGTAGGTGATAAAAAGGTAATTTTTATTTTAAAGGCTTCTCAGGTAGGTCACATGTCAATGGAATCAATTTGATGAGCCTGAGAGACTCCTAGGCAACTCACTTCCGGGTATGTCTGTGTTTCTAGAGAAGACTAACTGAGGAAGGAAGACCTACCCTGAATGTAGGGGGCACCATCCAAGGACCGAGGCATAGGCTCACATAAAAGAAACAGAATGTGAACTGAGGGGCAGCATACACCTCTCTCTGCTTCTTAAGTAGACACAATGTGACCAGCCACCTAGCTTTCCTGCCACCATGCCTTCCCTACCATGGGAATTGTGTGCCCTCAAACCATGAGCCAAAGTGGACCCAATTTTGCTTAAGCTGCTTTGGTCGGGTGTTTGGCGCTAGCAACAGAAATGACTACTAGAGAATGTTTGCTTGACTTGACCCGGGAACATCAACGAACTGTAAGCAAGAAAATGACAAATACAAGAGGTTCCGGCTCAGGAAAGGAGTTCACAGGGCAGATAGCCAGCTCTGGGCCTGGCATGTAGCGAGTGCCAAGTGATACTCACTTTATTTGCTAAACAGAAATGACTTCAGTCATTCACAGAGAAGCTAGTGCGCCACGTGGCTCTGGATTGGCGTGGAAGAGTTCAGTAGTTTACAGGAGTCTACTGGCCAACTAGCCAGGAAGATGTGATGTGTGTCTGGATGCCCTGTCTGGACTTCTCATGAGACAGTAGCATTAAGGAATTTGGAAGCGGGGGGCTTGTATTTCCTAGGGTACCAACTTGGTGAGTTCTGCACTTCCCCCGGTGTTAGCTAAGGCACGGTCCTATGAATAACCAGTGCTCACATTCCGTGTGCTCATTACTAAGCAAGACAAGTTACATAAAGGGCATTAAGCCTGACAAGCTTTTCACATTACCTTAAAGAACCCTCTCCCTCTGCACACACAGCCCGGGAATCCCAGTTTCTGGAGGGGCACATTTCCAACATCCCAGTCCCAATTGCCTTTGAATATCTCCACGACAATTGCCTTTGAATATCTCCACGATTGCTGTTCCTATGAGAATCTGGCTCTTCTCCCTCTTTGAAATGGTGCTGGGTCCAACCAGGCTGCTCCCACTTGATCATTAACAGAAGGCTAGAAAACACACAATGGACTAGTGTTAAAGGTGTGACAACGCTTCCAACCCTGAGTGCACACCCATCCCTGCTTCCATTTGCACTTTGGGTCACCTGACTCATTTGTGTCTACAAAACTTGCCTCTTAGATGTTAAGGGCAACTGGCTAGATCTGTCAACCCCTGTTATCAAAACCATTTGAGCTGAATAAACACTTAGTATCTGCTTTCAAACGACCAGGGCTGTTGTTTATTGCTTTACAACGATCAACTTCCATTTTAAAGAAAAACCACAGACCTCTCAAGTGTTTTAGCGAAAAGGGGGAAACTAAGGAAAAAGAAAAGAAAAGCTATACATCATTTGCTTGCATTTTCCTTAATTCAAATTAGCCAGACTTTGGGAAAGCAGGAATGGTGAGCCGGCTCGCAGGTGTCCCAGTGCACTCTGGACCACTGTGTCTTTGAAGTAGGCTTTCCTCACACTTCTATTCCAAGGCAAGCCCCTCACCTGCATGAACCCCCTACCAAGGTGTCTTATGATATATTTTTTTCTTAATGAGCTCATTATCATTAGGTCAAGCCTCCTCTCTGCAAACCTAGGAGAACTTCTCATCCTAACTTCTTTTATAGCGCATGTTTGCAGATGCAGCCAGCATCTAAGAAGCATTCAGGCGATCCAAATTGGAAATAGAAGCAGGAACAGCTGTGCTTTCAGGGTCAGAGGCATTACTGCACCTACGCTACTAGCCTGTTCCTGTTGTGTGTTTTCCAGACATCTGTGAATGATTGGGACAACTTCATGAAGGTCACATGTCCTGTACTGTGCTGCTGGCCTCTACTGTGCTCAGGGTGAGATACTCTTGGTCAGTTTGGTTTTGGACGTTTCTGACTCTGCTCTGAGGATATTGCCTCCATCAGATAACCCCTATGGGCTGAGAAATCATTCTTCTTCCAAGTCACTCCACACTTCATAATCTTGTAGAGGACATCTCTTGGACTATCGGCGAATCAATCCCACACCAGTTATGTTTTAAGGGGTTATTTATTTTCGGGGGTAAAACTTACATACACCATAAACCGTCAGGAAGGGAGCCTAGTTGCTGGAGCAGGAGCCGGGAGCAGGAGCCGGGACCAAGCGCCGGAACCAAGAGGGCCTGATCCGGGATCTGTGGCTCTTTTTAAAAGAGAAATATACCACGCCCCAGTGGGCTGGTATTTCAGCGGCTATTGGCTGACGGAGCGGAAGGCGCTCCCCGTTGCACTGTGGGCTCGTGCTTCAGCGACTATTGGCTGAGGCAGCGGAAGATACTCCCACAACATTGGACCAGTGAGGGAAGAGGATGCTGTATTCACAGAGTTCTCAAGCACAGCGTTAGTGATATTTTCAATAAGGCCGCTACTTGAAGGACAGGTCTTAAGCATTGTTGATATTTTTCTAGCACCCCTGACTTCTAGGAACAGATGCTAGCACTGCCCTGCCCTGGCCCCTCAGATTGTGACAGCTAAAAGAATCTTCAGATAATGCTAAATGCCCTTCCCCCGGGGGGCGAAATTTGTGCACGAGCTAAGGCTTTATTATCCATTCCGGTAAATTCTCTGGTGAAAATCTTTCTCCCTGCCGCTGATAGATAAAACTTCTCCCACTCTCTCCATGGCAAGCAGGACTTTTGACTGCCAAATTCAATGTTCAACAGTCAACGGTCGCTTATAGATGACATGGTCTTAAACACAGAAAATCTTAAGGAATATGCTCATAGTCACAGCTACTAGAATTAGTAAATGAGTTGCAGGATCCACAATGGATATACAAAACTTAGCTCTCTCTATACTAATAATGAATGATTGAAAATGCTTTTTAAGGCAAACGCAGGGTCTTGCACAGTCCAGGCAAGTGCTCTACCATTCACCTGGGTTCCCAGCCTTAAATATTTGAATATAAGATTGAGAAAACAATTCCATTTACAATAGTATCAAAAAGAACAAAATGTGCCAGGCGGTGGCGGCACACACCTTTAATCCCAGCACTCAGGAGGCAGAGGCAGGCAGATCTCTGTGAGTTCGAGGCCAGCCTGGTCTACAAGAGCTAGTTCCAGGATAGGCTTCAAAGCCCTGTCTCAATTAATAATAATTATAAAAAGAACAAAATGCTTAAGGATAAATTCAGTGAGCTGGAGAGATGACTCAGTGGATAAGAGTACCGGCTGCTCTTTCACAGGACCCCAGAGGACCTGAGGTTCGATTCCCAGCTCCAAGAAGGCAACTCACAACTGCCTGTAATTTCACTTTCAAGGGAATCTGATACCTCCACACAAATATACATGCAGGCAAAATATGAATGCACACAAAATAAAAACAAATAAATTATTTTAAAAAAAGAACAAGTTTACTATGAAAAGTATGGGCTTGAACATGGGAAACACCCCTGACAGAAACTCTAGAAGACCTGAGTGAGGGAAAGACACCCTACTGAAAGTTTTTTAAGACCAGGGTTATTTAAACTTAAGACTGTTTTCTTGTTTAAAATTATTATTCCTATTTTATGTGCATTCCTGTTTTGCCTGCATGTATGTTTGTATGAGGGTGTCAAGTCTTGGAGTTACAGACAGTTGTGAGTGACCATGTGGATGCTGGGAACTGAACATGGGTCCTCTGGAAAAGCAGCCAGTTCTCTTAACTGCTGAGCCCTCCCTCCAGCCACTAATACTGTTTGCTTACAAGAGAGAGGAAGGATGTGGATTCAGATGAGAGGGCCTAAGGTTTGGACCCAAGCAATTGAACCTAGCAGGAGCACCTGCTTGTTCTCCAGAACTGAAGCCTCCAAGGAGTAGATACCAGTCCGGAAGCTTTTCATTTTTTAATTATACAATGAATATATTTTTTAGTGATTTAGGCATTAATTATCACAGTTTATTTTAAACAAATTCCGTTTTTATTTTTGAAATTGTAATTTAATTACAATGTTTCTCTCTCGTCTCTCCTCTCTCCGAACTGTCCCATATACCCCTCCTCACTCTCCTTCAAATTCATGGACTCCTTTTCAGACATTTATATAATGTATTTTGATCATTTTATATCCCTCCCTCAACTCCTCCCAACTCCTCCCACCTTCCTTCCCACGCAATTTCATATTCTCTCTCTCAAAAAAAAATTAAAGCAAACAAAAAAAGCCTGTTCTCAACCATGATAAGCTTAACAGAGACAGTGGGACCCAGCCATGATAAACTTAATGGAGGCCTGAGTCTCAGTAGTTTACCCCGAGGCAATACCTGGCTGCAGGAAGGACCACAAGCTGAGATTACCCAGGCACCACACAAGAACAGACCACACAAAGGAAATTCCTAACCTTCCAACCATTGTAGACAGGATCACCTGCCAGCACACACTCACCAGGATACCCCTGGACAAAGGTCAGCCAATCAGGGGTCCTGAACCTTAGAAACCCCTCACCCCCACCTTTACTACTATAAAAGCCCATCTCTTAACTGAGCTTTGGGTTCTCTGATTATTCCAATACTTTGGACACCCGGAAGAGACCAAGATCGCAAACTTGTATAAAATAAAGGCTCTTTGCTTTGACATATGGGACTCGGCCTCCTTGTTGGTTTTTGGGGGACTTCGCGGATCTGAACATAACATTTGGGGACTCATCCCAGATCTCCCAAGCCCATGGGGACTACCGCCCGTAGAAACTTATGCCGGTAAGTATTTTGTGTTTTGTTTCGTGTCTCATGCCCGTGTCTCATATCTTTATGAAAGTGGGCATAGAAACTGTACCAGTCTATGGATGATCTATGCGGATGCGCGAAAAGATCACGGGTGGGGTGCCTGGGGAGACGCCCTCAGGGCCCGACTATGTGAGAGTGGATCCCTCTGGTTTTTGCGGAGAGACATGCGGGATGCTCCTGCTGTCTCAGTTCTGCCGGCTTCAGTTCGGTTTTGCCTCCAGGCGCCAGGACTCTGTTGTTTTGTGTGTTCTTTTGTTTTTGTCTTTTGTGCTTCTTCTTTCTGATTTACAGGACTGACGTGATGGGATAGACTCAAATCATGACTTCTTTGACTTTGATATCGGAACCACTTACAGCACTTTAGAGATAGGGCCATAAGCATAGGGGTATATTTAAAAAAAAAAAAAGATAGATAACCTCTACCCACCTTAAGCATTTCATGAAAAGGAGTCAGCCTTGGCCTGTAGTGCAGGGGCAACACGAGCAGGTTTGCCATACAAGCACCAGGCTGCTGGGCAGCACGCTTGTATGGCTGGGTGGCTGGGCTCTACAGCCTTGTTACAATGTAGCAAGGCTGCCCGCCACAGTTGTAGGGTGTGAATGTGCACTGAAAGGATTTCAAACACTGGACAGGGAATCTGGGGTTGATTGCTGTGGTTGGAGAGGTTAACAATCTTTTTTCTCCCATGCTACATGCCACCCAGTCACCTCCCTCGCTGGTCGATGGATTCCCTTGGTCTGCCCTGGAGGCTGCGTGCCTCAGCTTCTGGCCAAACCTGGTCAAAGTTTGGCTCTGCAGGCTAAGGACTCTGGCTTTAGGTGTTAGGCTGCAATGGCCATGTTGTGATAACCAGAGCTGTTTTGGTTATTCAGATCCAATGGGTTATAAATATCTGTCATCATTTAGAAGGGCTTGTTATAAATTATTATTGGGTAAGGGTATGGGGAAAAAAACCTACTATTAGTAGACTACTATTAGTCTCAGATGTTTCATGCTGGTACAGAATTTTATGTGATACAAATTTAAAGTTATTTACATTATAGTGTAAGTGTGTTTTTGTTCTTATTTAAAATATTATATCCATACAATATATTATATACTACTGAGGTAAACCACAAGAAAAACTTTGGTAAGAGTTTTTATGTTGTCTGAGAAGCGAAAAAGGCTTTGGTAAAAAGCGAGAAAGACTTTGGTATGTTGTCTGGAAAGTGAGGGAGAAAACAGTAGACTGAAAGAATGAAGAGAGGAAAAATGGATTGAAGGTATATAAAAAGTTATACAAGGTCAGAAGGGAATGAGAGCTATGTGTACTGTGACTTCTCATATATGCAAATACTGAATATGCTTGTTTTGTTGAAAAGTTTGTCTGTGAAAGTTTTCTTATAAGTAAGGTGCTGAGACAGAAATGGCTTGGTTATTTTTGCTGTCTTTGCCACCCATCACTGCTGCGGCCACATTTACAGGGCCTGACTTCAGAATTTATCCCTGAGCTCTGGTTACTGAATTTGGATTAGTGGAAATTCAGATGGTTTTTTGGTATAGATAATGTTAAAACTGTTATATGCTGTTTTTTTTATTGAAAAGCTGGCTCTAGTATTAGATTATGGCTCTTCCTTTTTTAGACCATGTTTTATTTAAAAGATTCCTCAGACACTCTGTCAGTCTGAGCCCCAACACAATGATGAGGAGAAGAAAACAAAGCAGAGCAAGTCGAAAAATTTGGACTTAGTTTATGTGAACATTCTGTAACTTTAGATTTATAAGTTTATTTTGTCAGATATGGTAAAAAAAACCTGTTAAAATTAAAACTAGTTAAAAGTTAATTAGTAACACTGGGAATTGATGACTTAAAATCTATACATGGGTAATTTTTAAAAAACCATAAGGCATGATTCCATTTTAAATTTTGGATTGCCATTTTGCTAGATTAAAAAAAAAACCAAAAAACAAAAAGGATGCCCCATGATTTTAATGTCATCTTGATTAAAGGTGACCACGTGGAGTGGGCCTAACAAATCTCCAGGATAGTTTGGATTGGGATAGATTTTTGCATGATGACTCATGTCCCATTCTAAAACAAGGATATATATATATATATATATATATATATATATATATATGTATACACATACACATATATGTATAATTTAAAGTATTAAAGCTGCACCTCAATGTTTTTATACTCAGAAATGTAACTTGCTCTGTCATCTAGGCTTTGTTAATTTAAGAGTCACCCAGGTGATAATGGTTATAAAGACATAAAGGGATCGTAGGAAACAACTGAGGTTTACAAATGTATGGCAGGACTAGAGTCCCAAGAAATGTGCAGTTGCAAGAATGGACCTTAATAGTTTTAGAAATGCCAGTGCCAGGTGATTGTCACTAGAAGTACCAGCTACCATGAAATGGAGCAGGCTGAGATCTAAAAGACAGGCTATGTAAACGCTGTTGAGGATGGGACCAAAGAAGTACTTTATTTTTGATATTGCAGGAAGACATTTAAAGAGATTTTAATTTTTTAGAAAAAAATTTTAAATAAACTTATAAGGCTGTGGGACATCTGTGCTTATAAAATGTTTTATATTGTTAATAGTTGAACTTAAAATAAAAGGCTAAAAATTAGGGTCAGAGCCATAAGCCCCCAAAGCTAACCAGAAACAGAAATGTTTATTTCTTGAGATGCAGAAGACAATGACCTAAGCGGTTTGATAGAGGGCTTGGAACAGCGTTCAAGCCCCTGAATCTCAAGCTTTTGGGGGTTGTACACTGGTAGTCTAGGACCATCTGCATGTCAGATGTTTGGACTGAGAGTCACAACATAGGCAAAACTGCAGTTGTAAAATAACAACGGAAAAAATTTTGTAACATGGAAAACTATATTAAAAAGTCATAACATTAAAATATTAACTAATGGTTTAAAAAATATATTTCCTTGTTCAAGGTCTATTCAGGCTTAAAAATGTATGTTTAGCCTCCTTGTCTTTGCTAACTTTGTTGGGTTTAAGCTCTTTGGATAAACTGAGTCATAAATTTTTGTATTGGTACTGAGAGGAGCTACAGTTGAAAGACTGTTGTTTTCTAAGGCTCATACTTAACAGAGATAGAAACACAAATTCCTTTTCTCAAGGTCAGGCATTCAGATAAAGCTCCCATTCTCTCAGGTTGCTTGGAGAAAATTCTTACTCCCTAAAAGGGACATCACCCTCCTTATCTCTAGCAAAAGGGAACTTGTGGTTCTTTCCTAGCTTGTGGCTTTCTGTAGTACCTTAAAACTTGTCAAGGGCCATGCTAGTCCCTAGGAGCCCTCCTGTTCTCATTTCTTCCTGGGACCTTCCTCTGCCTTCTTAGGAGACAGCTTTAACTGCTGAATACAAACTTGTTTTGTTTTTACCCTCGGAATGACTCTTTATTGGCTTTAACTCAAAATCATTATTTTTTTTAAAGCTAAACCTGACAGAATGTAAAGTTTTAGTTTTATGAAAGCTGCTAGATTATTATAGACTCTTAGGAAATACAAGTTAGTCAGTCATCCTTAAAGTACTGATATAATTAATTATTGGGATAAGCCTTATTTAGGTTCCTGTATATGTTTTCAAAGTCAAACTTAAAACAAGTAATGAGAAACAAAGTTTGTCTAATTAGATATACCTAGACTGCCCTCATACTTCAGAGATCTGCAGAATATGGCATTTAAAATGATGATTAAAAAATTTATTAATTAGACAGAGACTCTGAGATCCTAGCAGTGACCCAAGGTCTCCAAAGAAGATTATGGGGCACCATGATGTCTCCACCTGGATTACAATGACACTGACCACTGGGAGAGACGCCCCAGTGCAACTCCTGCTGCCAGGACCCGGTCCAGACTGTGGACAGACAGCAGGACCTTGGAGAATTGACTGCACCACTTTTGCCTAGACAAAATAAGGTCAGTCTTTTCCGTGTCCCTCTTCCACAAGAAAAAATATTCACTTTATGGGCCTGGCTAAGGCTATAAGACTGCTGTTTGGATACTTCTGCCTTCAATGCTATGGAGACCTGGGTATAACTAACTGTATATGGACTCTGGTCCCTGTCATTTTTAATAGATTCGGAAACTACTTGTTCTGTACTCAGATATACTTTATTTATACTTCTGGGATCTCTGATAGTATTAATGGGTAGGGCTATAATAATGTCAGTTTAGCAGCAAAAGGTATCCAGATCCTTCCACAGAGCTATAGCCAGCTTGATATATATATAAAAAGTCTTGCTTTTTCTAAACCTACTAGGTCTCTTAAAAATGTTTTAAGGCCTGAGAATATAAAAGTTCATAAGCTTTGGGGGTCTAAAGAATGACTTAAGATGTAAATACAAGATAAGATATGAAAAATGTTTCTGATTTCTTTCATTGGTATAGTTCTAATAAGCTGATAGAGTAGTGACTACTTACTATTTAGCTCACAAGCTCAATATTTTAGACTTCTGCTAGTTGCCATTTATTTATGAACTGAAAGGTGTTTCTCATCAGGCCAAAGGTATCTCTGTCCAATCCATACATGGTTCTCCGGACAGCAGAAAAATATCCATGCTTCTAACCAAAATCTGTAGTTTATGGTAGGACTCAAAGGTATGAGTCTACTCCTTCTGTTTACAGATACCTGTTATCTGCTCTCTTTCTACAAAATGGATTTAAATAATGTATTGCTTTCCTTTAAGTACATACATTTTAACTTCTGTTCCTAGTTTAAACTTATCTCAATAGGCTTCTACTTGGCTGGCAGACGCAGCTAAGCATCAGTTTTGACTACAACCTGCTCTGAGTGGCAGTGAGTCCTAGACTTCCTGAAAGCTGATGTGTATCAGTCCAGATGATGTGAATGCTCCTGTACCTTCATTGGAGTCTGTGAACCAGATGCTTCTGATGAGTGCCCCATTGCCTCAATTTCCTCCATCCCTTCGGCAAGCCTTTCAGCCTCCTGGGGCCCTGATGACAACGCCCCAATGTCAACTTGAAGTAGTTGCAGAAAGGAACACATTGTCCCATGCTCCCTGCCTGGAATAGGTTGGAAGGTTGAGAAAAGGGGAACTCCCTGACATGGGGAACAAAATGACTACCTATAGCGCCCATTGATATACCAGAAAATAGGCCCAGAGTTGTCAATGAATGGATTTAGGATTTATTGACTAAAATGGTCCTACAATAAAAAGACACTTTGGTTCTTTATGCAGAACCACAGAACTAAAGAAGACACCAGGATTATAATTACAATTTGGTTGTACTCAAAAGATTAGAGCTACAGGGCCTGATAGGCTGACCACTGCCCTGGAAAAATCTATTAGCTCTTACGTTCCAAAAATACCTCCTTAAAACATGGGCAAGCAGGACCCAGGCAAACATGGGTGCTTGTGAAGGGGGAAGGGTAGGACTCTGCCATGATAAGCTTAATAGGAACAGTGGGACCCAGCCATGATAAACTTAATGGAGGCCTGAGTCTCAGTAGTTTACCCCGAGGCAATACCTGGCTGCAGGAAGGACCACAAGCTGAGATTACCCAGGCACCACACAAGAACAGACCACACAAAGGAAATTCCTAACCTTCCAACCATTGTAAACAGGATCACCTGCCAGCACACACTCACCAGGATACCCCTGGACAAAGGTCAGCCAATCAGGGGTCCTGAACCTTAGAAATCCCTCACCCCCCCCCCACCTTTACTACTATAAAAGCCCATCTCTTAACTGAGCTTTGGGTTCTCTGATTATTCCAATACTTTGGACACCTGGAAGAGACCAAGATTGCAAACTTGTATAAAATAAAGGCTCTTTGCTTTGACATACTGAACTTGGTCTCCTTGTTGGTTTTTGGGGGACTTTGTGGATCTGGGCATAACACGTATAAGTCAAAAAAAATCTAAACAACAACAACAACAACAAAACCCAAAGGAATTCTTTTCATTTTTGAGGAAAATATATAAACAACTTTCAAATCTATAAATGATGGTTTTTTAAGTTATTTGGAACTAAGCAAATAAGTAAAATTATCCTTTTGACCTATGCACACTCTGAAGCATGACTGAGATACTGAAGCATGTGAGCTACAAACACTAGGAATTTACATACATGCATGCATCTGTTTACAGGCCATCATATCCGCTCTGGGATGCAGGCTCCTGAGGCTGTTCAGTGCATAGTATAGACACCAAGCCAGTTTTTGAATGAAGAGCAGAAGTAAGGAGGCGTGTGTGTGTGTGGGGGGGGTGTGTGGGTGTGATCAGAGGTAACAGAAGCAATAGAAAAGAGGTTGTAACAGCTGGAGAATTAAAAATTACATGTGAGTGTAACATATGCACAAATGCAGTGACATGTAGCTCGTAAGCATGTGTTCTCTGAAGCCAGAATTCCTGACTCTGAATCCCAGTGCTGTCACACACTTGCCCTGTGATCTTGAACATGTTACCTTAATTCCTTGGGCCTCAGTTTTTTCATTCATGAGATGGAATTAAAATCAGGTGGCCATAGTGGTTAGTATTGATTGCCAACTTGACAAGTTCTAGAATCCCCAAGGAGACAAACCTCTGGCAAAGGCATTTCTAGACATTTGTGACCTTTGTCACCCTAGTCCAGGAGTCCAGGCTATTTAACTGGCCACTTCCGTCATGTCTATAAATTGACATAATTGTGCCCTATAATCCATCTCTGCTGATGTGTTTAATGTTGGTAGGACTAATTCTGCATTCGAGTGCCTGTCGGTTTTCTCTTGAAGTCTGTGTGTTTGGTGGGGGAGGGGGAGAAGATGTCATTCAAGCTGGCTCATACAACCCTGTTTTATCCCCTACCTTATACCATCACCCCTCTTCCCTCTTCCCTTTCCAGCTGCCATTCTCTCTCTCTTCTCTTATATCCAACAGCTTCTCACAACATAAGCCTTCCATTTGAATTTGCTATCATTCTAATTACAATATGGTCTTCAGAATTTCTTCGCATGGGGTCTCTAGGAAGTGGAGGAACTCCTGAGCGTGTGAAGTATTGAGAGGATGTGTGCTGTTGCCAGGACAATAACCATGTCATGGATTCTAGCCTCAGACCCATGGAAAACAGCTGTGGTGATTTGAATGAGAATGGTCTCATAGGTCCTGGAGTGATGGCTCAGCCGTTAAAGGCTAGGCTCACGACCAAAAATACAAGAGAATGGTCCCATAGGTACACAGTTCGAATGCTTAGCCATCAGGTAGTGGCACTATTTAAGAAGAATTAGCAGAATTAACAGGTGTGGGCTTGTTGGAGGATGTGTTACTGGGGTGGACTTTGAGGTTTCCAAAGCTCACACCAGGCCAAGTGTGTCTCCCTCTCTCTCCCTCTCTCTGCCTGTGGATCAGGATGTAGCTCTCTCATCTACTTCAGCACCGTGCTTGTGTACCACCATGCCCCCACCATGATGATAATGGACTAAACCTCTGAAACTCTAAGCAACTCCCCCATTAATTAAATGCTTTCTTTTATGAGTTGGCTTGGTCACGGTGCTCTCCATAACAACAGAACAGCCACTAAGACAATGTCAAAGTCTCTCCCCCACTCCAACCCTGGATGAGGCTCAAAGGGATGGCAAAGCCCTTTCTTGGGGGTCTGAGTGCAAGTCCTGACAGTGTGTGTAGAAAATATCCACCGTAGCTTCTCCCCACAGATATTTATTGCTTGAAGACCCCTCCCCTACCGAAACTGCTCCTACCAAGATTAGCTACACCTGTCCCCTTGATCCAGCTACACACCACAAACCCTGCCTCCTTGTTCAGCTCTATTCCATTACCCTACCTCTTTGTTTGACTGTATATAATAAACACATTGAACACATTGAGCTTTCCAGGTGCTGTGGTTTCTCTACCAGAAAGCCTACAATACCCAGTCCCAACTTTCTGCCCATGTGTCTGTCATTTCTTCATTCTTGTTCCAGGCAGGTTCATCCATGGAAGCCGTGCAAGGACTCGGTAGGGTCAGTTGATAATGAGTTATCATTTTCTCCTATAGAATCGAGCTAGGCTTTTATCTGAAAGTGACTATAGTGAGAACTACATAAGATTTTACTTACAGCACACTGAAAATATCTATAGTTATATATGTATGTATGTATCAATTGTTGTTATCCTATAGTCTGTGCTTCTTAATCTTTCTCATCTTTTCTCTTGCTGTGTTGTGAATGTTTGTTCTATGCTACTGTTCAATTCTAATATTGGATTTGCAATTTGAGTTACTGGTTTTATTTCTAGACTTTTTTTTTTAAATTTAAGTTTCCCCCCCAAGATCATTTCCAACATTTTCAAGCTTATATCTGATAATCCAGCATCTCCACCGTGTGTGAGTTTTGTCCTGCCTTCTATTGTTTCTGCTCTGCTTCTCATGAGGCCCTAAATAAGACTTTTGTTTCTTTTGGGCTGTGTGCTTCTCGTTGCCTTGGAAAGGCTGTGTGAGGAGGTGCGCTGAGGCCCCTAGTGAAGAACCACCCTCTAGAGTAAGCCTCCTTGCCATTGCCACATGGATAAGCTGTGTTTTCCCTTTGGTTAGCACCTTAACAAATTCATGGCATACGGTTGTTTTGACACACACATTTGATGTTAGTTTGCGGAAAAGTGTCTTTGAGGGTTACTACTTTGGAGTTAAAAGACACACCCACCCCAGTTTGGAGTTCCCCCACCTCAGCCTGACTGAAGGACTTCCTTTGCATTCTACTGAGGTGGGTCAGGGTCGGTTTTAGGAGACTTGATGTCACCCTGGTTCTTCTTATTGCGGGGTTCTATTGTATTCTTTACCTGTTGTGAGTTTTGATTTCTTTCCCTACCTCCAACCAATAAAAGTTGTAAGTTGTTTCCCTCTCTGTTTGTTTCCTTACTTGGAGGCCTTTTTCATTTGTCATATGTGTGTGTGTGTGTGTGATATATTATAGCATCTTACATTGGTTTCTATGTGAGGGTTGGTCAGAATAACTTAACTTGCCATTACCAAGAATAGCAGTGAATTTTCTTGCATGACACATATTTTTCTGTCATATGCATATGGCAATGCTATTTTACTACTCCCTTATGGTGAGCATTAAATTTATTTTTAATTTTTGTATAGTATAAATAATATTGTAATGAGTGAATTTTACACCCACTCTCTATATATCATATATATATATATTATACAATACATAAGCATGTATATAAATATAATGCATGTACACCCATTATTATTTTTTTTGAGAACTGTGGCCAAGTCACATTCTATGCTCTGCTGTGTATTTATTATTCCCCACAGCTTTTCCTTATAATGATTTGGGTCTGGGGAGCGCCGTTTCTAAAAGCCGCGATCTTCAATGCCATCCTGCTTCTCTAGGAATTGCGGCCATGAGAGTGTGATTGAGATGGGGACTTACCTTGACTAGACAGGGCTAGTTTTAATGTCTACCATACAGGACAGATACCTCCGCAAGATCCATTGTATACTGACTTTAAAAGAAAAGGAAAAAGGAAGAAGGAAGGAAGGAAGGAGGGAAGGAAGGAGGGAAGGAAGGAAGGAAGGAGGGAAGGAGGGAAGGAAGGAAGGAAGGAAGGAAGGAAGAAGAAAAGCAAGGAAATCCATGGAAGTTAAAAGCCCGAACTAGAATTTAGCAATGTCGATCTCTGAGGACACAGTGTACAGACTCAACCAACTTGTGAATTAGTGGGCAAAGAAGTTATTTCTCCAGCCCTGACATAGTTCACATGCCTCTGAAACTTTTACTAGAAATCCTTGTCCTGGAAAGACTTCCATTTCTTTAAAGTACAGATGTCATTATTGAGGAAGGGCCAATCCAGGCAATATGAACAACCAATCCCTCAGTAATAAGTAATGTACTGTGCTGAGTCATATTTCGTCACAAGTCATATGATGAGATTCTAATCCCCAGGGGCTCAGAATGAGATAGTATTTGGAGGGAGCCATTACGGAGATAATTAAGGTGTTAGCTGGGAAGAAAAGGCTCATTGCTGGAGAGTGCTACAGCTCCAAGGGGGAAGACCCCCTCAACCCAGTGGAAGCCTTGCAGCTGGGGGTGAGGGGGGAAGGTTTCCTGGCAGTCTCGGGAGTCGAGGAATACCACAAAGACACACCACACAACAAACCTCACACACGAGATTTATTGAGAAAGACACAAGTGGATGGCTGCCTCTTCTTGGACAAGAAGCAGCAGGAAACTGAGCAGGAGACAGACTTATGTAAGGTTTCTCGGGGAGAAGTTTTCCAGGGTGGAGGTTTTTAGGGTGGAGACTGGTGGGATTTCAAGTTCAGGCATTGGTGGGTTTTGATAGGTTTTCAAACCTGAAAGTGGGCTCTGACCTTTGACCCTACACGCTGGATATCCATTCACATAACCAGAGACTCTTCAACTTCAACTGAAGACAACTTCTTTGTAAATCATATATTGAATGCATGTAAATAATATGTTGTATGTATTCCCATATGCATATTAGTGACACCCTTCTGTGTTCTGAAAACACCGAACAATTGTGAAGTCTTAAATATGGAAGACAAATATCAGTAACTTTAAAGGTTGGGATTCTTAGATTCAGGTACTTCATTAGAAATCAAGAGATTTCAGGCCTGATCTACAGAGTGAAACCCTGCCTCAAAATTAGTAGGTAAACACCAACATCTCTCCATGTAAGGAGGATCTTCGCAAACTTACTCTAGTTTTTCAGGTTACAATACGACCCCAAAATGAAAGTCTACAAAAAGCATTACAGATTGTACCAGTGAGACTCTTAAGTCTTAGAAATGATTTCAAAATTATCGGAACATTGCAAGAACAGTTCAAAGAATTTCTATAGAACACTGATTACTGGCTTACTCCTCTTGGCTTGCTCAGCCTGATTTCTTATATACCCCAAGGGCACCTACCCAGGGGTGGCACCATCCACAGAGGGTTGGGCCTTCCCCCATTAATTACCAGTTAATAAAATACCCTCACAGACTTGCCTGCAGGCCAATCTGATGGAGGCATTTTCTCCGTTGAAGGTCCCTCTTCCCTGAGGACCCTAGTTTGTGTTAAGTTGACAAAAAAAAACTAATGGGTACAATCTGTGACTACATTTAGACTTTACCAATTACCCTGATAATGCCTTTCTTAGTAAAACGATTTAACACACATCTTCAGTCCAGAAAATTCCATGATTTTCTCCTGACTTTTATGACTATAATGTTTTCTAAGATAATGGGCAAGTTACCTTGTAGAATGTTACTTGGCTTAGGGGGTTCTGCTCTGCCTTTCTAGGTCAGGTTATGCATGCATCTTTGGCAGGACGATCTAAGACAATGGAAATGTTTCTGGCAGTCTCTGAGGGCCTCCTGATTTGAATTTGATGGTGTTCCAGTTAATGCTACACTTGATCCAGGTGGTTTCTGCTGGGTGGCTGCTGCTGCGTGAGAAAGGAATTCCTTTCCTTTGAAATGAATAGATCTTTTATGCAAACATATTTTCGGGCTGGGTAACTATCCCACTTGTCTTCAAAATTTTGGCATTTATTGGTGTGTCTTGCATGAGCTAATTATTAATATGATTGTTGCCAAATGGTGGTTTTTCTGTTTCTTTTGTTTTGATAGCTGGCATACACTGGCATGGAGAACTTGCTCATCATTCCTTCTCTTCCTAAATCTGCATTGTCTCCATATTTTATTCAATTACAATCAATCCCTATCACATTTACTTTGATGATTACATAGTCCTAGTATCCCCAGTGGTTTGAACTGGGTTTTGTGTCTTTTTGGTTTTTACGAGCCAGGGTTTCTCTGTGGCTTTGGAGCCTGTCCTAGCACTAGCTCTAGTAGACCATGTTGGCCTCGAACTCACAGAGATCCGCCCTCCTCTGCCTGCTGAGTGCTGGGATTAAAGGCGTTTGTGCCACCACTGCCCAGTCATTTTGACATGCCCCATCATGTTATGAGAGCTTCTTCTTGTCTCAGCTTCTCAGTGTCAAATTGCCTCCACACTTAAAAACAACAAACCAGCCATGCTTCCGGGGCTGCAGCCTGAACACCAGTTGGTGCTTTCTGAGGCCTTCTCTCATCCACTGGTAGAAAATGTTTTCCCACAAATCTGCGTGCTTGGCATGCTGATTGCTATTGGCCTATTACCGCTTCCGGGGACTCAGTGTGTAGACGCGAGACAGAAGTATCAATATTCGATGTGAGTTCCTAGCCATACCTCCAGTTCAGTTGAATCCCAACTGTTCCACTTTTTCATATCAGACACCAGGAAACCTGGCTCCATAATTCTTCATGTATTTACATATTTGCTTAAATCCCACAACGTACAGTACATCTGCTAGTCCAAAAGGTTTTGGACTATCCTGCTTGAAAACCCTAATGGGTTTTTAAGGAAATTGCCAAGTAGGGAAGGAAGGCAGACAGGAATGACAACACAAAGGGAAAGGGGAGAATGTTAATAGGAATACTGATTGTAGGTAATTCTGTGATGAGAAAATCTATGGATCAGAAAAATAAATTTTAAAAAATGAGATTTACTGGATTGAGAAGGAAGTATTTGTGAAGCTAGATTGTGCTGGGAAGATCGAGACTGTCATCTGTGATTGCTTAAAGAAACACATGTTGTGAGAGTCCTTGCATGTTAGTTCCCTTTGTGTGGGCCCAGCAGTCCTAGCTGCTTTAGCCTCACTGCCCCTCTCTTAGGGACACGAGTCAGCACAAGCCACCAGGGATCACAGGTCTGGGAGAGAATGCAAGACAATTAAAACTTCAAGTGTTCCTCATGGGGTGGACACACGTCACTCCTGTAACTACTATGAGGTTAATGGGACTTGGATGACTATACCTAGTTTGGTCCTGTGAGAGGACAGGAAACATCACAGAAATGGGTTTCTTACAACTATGAGGAAAATCTAGCAATATTTAGACTACGCAGAAACATCCAAGGTAGTTTTTTTGGTAAAAAAAAAACTTAATCCTCGTAATAAATTCTTTTGAAATCTAAGATAAGTAAGCTGTTACATTATGGACATTAAGAAACCCATTTTATGACAATCCTACCAAAAGCAATTTATAGATTCAATGCAATTCTCATCAAAATCCCAACACAATTCTTCACAGACCTTGAAAGAACAATAATCAACTTCATATGGAAAAACAAAACAAAACAAAAAACCCAAGATAGTCAAAACAATCCTATACAATAAAGGAACTTCTGGAAGCATCAGCATCCCTGACATCAAGCTATATATATTACAAAGCTATAGTAATGAAAACAGCTTGATACTGACATTAAAAACAGAAAGGTTGACCAAAGGAAACAAATTGAAGACCTGTATATTAATCCACACACCTATGAACTCCTGATTTTTGACAAAGAAGCTAAAATTATACAATGGAAAAAAGGAAGTATCTTCAACAAATGTTGCTAGCATAACTGGTTGTCAACATGTAAGAAGAACAAAAATAGATCCATATCTATCGCCATGCACAAAACTCAAGCCCAAATGGATTAAAGACCTCAATATAAATCTGACCACACTGAACTTGGTAGAAGAGAAAGTGGAAAGTAGTCTTCAATGCATGGGCACAGGAGACCACTTCCAAAATATAACCCCAGTAGCACAGACACTGAGAGCAACAATAAATAAATGGGACCTCCTGAAATTGAGACACTTCTGTAAAGCAAAGGACATGGTCAACAAGACAAAATGACAGCCTATTGAATGGTAAAAGATCTTCACCAATCCCACATCAGACAAAGGACTGATCTCCAAAATATATAAAGAATTCAAAAAATTAGACATTAAAATTCTAAATAACCCAATTAAAAATGAGGTTCAGAAATAAACAGAGAATTCTCAATAGAAGAATCTCAAATTGCCAAAAGACCCTTAAAGGAAATGTTCAACATCCTTAGCCATCAGGTAAATGCAAATCAAAACAAGTCTGAGATACCTTCTTACACCTGTCAGAATGGCTAAGATCAAAAACACCAATGATAGTTTATGCTGGAGAGAATGTGGAGCAAGGGGAACACTCATCCATTGCTGGTGGGAATGCAAACTTGTACAACCACTTTGGAAATAAGTATGGTGGTTTCTCAGAAAATTGGGAATCAACCTACCTCAGGATCCAGCAATACCACTCTTTGGCATATACCCAAAAGATGCTCAATCATACTACAAAAGTATTTGTTCGACTATGTTCATAGCAGCATTATTTGTCATAGCCAGAACCTGGAAACAACCTAGATGCCCCTCAACTGAAGAACGGATAAAGAGAATGTGGTACATTTACACATTAGAATACAACTCAGCGGTAAAAAAACAAAAACAAAAACAAAACAAACAAACAAACAAAAAACCAATGGCATCTTGACTTGTGCATGTAAATGGATGGAATTAGAAAATATCATCCTGAGTGAGGCAACACAGACCCAAAAAGATGAATATGGTATGTACTCACTCATAAATGGATACTAGCTATAAACAAAGGACATTGAACCTATAGTTCATGATCCTAGAGAAGCTAAGTAATAAGAAAAACATATATAGATCCACCTGGAAATTGGAAGCATATAAGATTGCCTGACATAATTGGGAGCATAGGGGTAGGGGGAGAAGAGCGGGTGGAAAGGGAAGAGGAGGGGAGAAGGAGTGGGTTGAGGAGAACTTGAGGGAATGGGATAGTCGAGATGGAGGAAGGACAGAGATGAGAGTAAGGAAAGAGACATCGTGATTGAGGGAGCCATTATAGGGTTAGCAGAAACCTGGCTCTAGAGAAATTCCCAGTAATCCACAAGAATGACCCCAGCTAAGACCCTAAGCAATAGTTGAGAGGGGGCCTAATCTTGCCCTGTAGTCAGACTGATGAATATCTTAAACATCACCATAGAACCTTCATTCAGCAACTGATGAACACAGAGGTAGAAACCCACATCGGAGCACTAGATTGAGATCCTAAAGGTCAGTTGAAGAGTGGGAGGAGTGAGAATATAAGCAATGAGGTCAAGACCATGATGGGTTAACCCACTGAAACAGTCTACCTGAGCAAATGGGAGCTCACCAACTCCAGCCGGACTGGGAAGGAACAAGCATAGGACCAAACTAGTCCCTCCTATTGTGGTTGACAGTTGCCTGGCTGGGGCAGACTGAGGGGCACCAGGATTTATCCCTACTACATGTACTGGCTTTGGGGGATCCTATTCTCCTTGGATGAATACCTTGCTCAGCCTAGATATAGTGGACAAGGCCTTGGACCTTCCACAAAGCAACGCGCCTTACCCTCTCTGAGGACTGGGGGTGGGGTGGGAGGGCGTGTGAAGAAAACGGGAGGAGGGAGGGAGTGGGAATTTGGATTGGCATTTATAAAAAAATCTAATTAATAAAGGAAACCCATTTTAAAAGTGTTTACTTTGGGTTTTCATAAGATTTCAATCTGAATTCAGAGACAATTCACATAGTTTCTACTCTAAAATTGTCTCAGCACAGGCATAAGCCAGTGATTCTCAAGCCTAGTCACAGATGAGAATCACCCGGAGAACAAGATAAGCTAAGCTACACGGGAGGCCCTTACTCTCAGATACGCCGGCATCTGAGGGTGCAGTTTAAAGCTATCTGGGTGAGCTTAGGGCAAAGCTCACATTCAACCTCCTGCCTCCATTCCTGAAGCCACTGTGTTCCCACTGGTCTTCTAGTCTGCATGACCCCCCACCCCCCAAAAAAACCCTGTTTCCTAATTCCAGGTGATATACTCTTACATCTCACTGCCTTCTCCATTTGATTCTGTGTGACATTGTGCTGCATGTGCCTGGATGCTTTGATACCTCTAGCTGGAAGATTAAAAAAGGTAGCCTCTGACATCAATGTCTAATTTACAGTAAGTGCTCAATTAGTGCATGTTCACTCCGTTAGCATTTTAATGTATAGTATTAGGGTTAGAGCTGCTTGCACGCTGCCTCCTCTTTCAGCGTAGGGTTTAGGAATATTGATATGGGATTAGGAAAGATAGACTCTGGGCTAGGAAATGTGTTTATTCTTAACCTTTGAGAATAACTGATAAAACACTCTTGGCCTAAGGTCACAGCGGGCATTTGTGAGACTGAGTAAAACAGCGTGTCAAACGTCTGATGCCTGTTGCAATTATGCGTACTCTTCCAGCAGAAGACACTTCCCAAACTTCCTTAAGAGAATCACAGTGGTAATCTATTTGCTTAAGCATAGTGAACCTATATGCCTGTTAGTAAGACAAAAAGAAAAAAAAGAAAAAAGAAAGAAAGAAAGAAAGAAAGAGAAAGAAAAGAGAAAGAAGAAAGAAGAATAGCATGCACCATCACTTTCAGGGAAAAGCCCAAGCTTTCCTATCATTTGGAATCTAGGATCTGTATGCTTTACTGTTTTCTCTCTGGGTTCATCAGAAGTAAAAAGTAGGCAGATTTTAATTCAGAAGTCTACAAATCATATTGTGAGTCCACGATCTAACATTCCACCCATGACCTTCAGACCCCTTTCTTAATTTCTGTGGACATCAGTTTTGCCACATGTAGCAGGGAGAGTAGGAGGCATCTCTCTTAAGCAGAATACCACAAGTGACGGTTCTGTGGAAACTGGAAAGTCCTGTGCAAGAGCCTGGTCATAAGTTGCCTGCAGAGCTGTGGATCAGTGCTGTAACAGGGAACAGTGCTGAGGTAACAGGCCTCCATCGGCTGCTCTCCGGGGCCTACGAGAGATGATTTCCTTAAGTCTATGTGGTCATTCTGCTCAGGGGTTATTGCTCTGCTTCTGCCCACTTTTACTTTCTCTCTCTTGAGACAGAGCCCTGCTATGGTGTCCAGATTCCAGCAATTCTCTGTCATTTCAGCCACCTGGCACCACAGACACATGCTACTGTGTCCTGGCCTTCCCTTCCTCTCCTGCATTACTTCTGAGTCAACCCCACCCGTGGAACCCTAGCAGTGATGCAGCGGGAGGGGAGGAATGGTAGCCGGCAGGGCTGTGTGCGCTGCAACACTGCAAGTGTAGACAGCTAAAGACCCAAGCATTTGCTCACTAATTTCAAGTGAGCTATTTACTTTAAATTATTGATTGCAATACTTCAAAGCACATTTTGTAAAATTAATAAAGTCTGAGCAATTTGAAACCTTTCCAGTTGAGTTTGCCAAAGCTTCTCTACTGAGGAAGACAGAAAGAGGAACCCTGAGAGAATGGTTTGATCCACGGGCCAGAGATGGGAGGATTACCGAGGGCTGGTGTGTGTTCCTAGAATGCCTTTCTATTTCAGGAGAAAACGCATGCCAATTCCATCTCACAGCAGCAGGCAGACTTAAACCACAGAAGTACTGATGGGTTAAAGAAGAAACTGTGTACTCTGAAATTACACTGCTTATGTTTATAGTATTGCATAGAGAATAAAATAATCCAGAGAATAAAAATGATTGCCACTGAACTTTGTATGTGTGGTGAGCGTTGTTGTGTGGGGGTGCATATGCTATATGTGCTTATAGGTATGGAGGCCAAAGGTCAATTTTAAATATTTCTCAGTATGGAACTGGCTAACTTTATCGTGTATGTGTATGTGTGTGTGTGTGTGTGTGTGTGTGTGTGTGTGTGGTGAATGTTCATTCATGTGTGTGTTGCAATTATGTTTGGGTGTATGTGTACATCTGCCTGCCTATCTATCTATCTATCTATCTATCTATCTATCTATCTATCTATCTATTTATCATTTATGTGTGTGTGTGAATGACAGTGAGAGAGACAGGGAGGAGGGAGGGAGAGAGAGAGGGAGAGATGGGAGAAGAAGAGAGAGAAGAGGCACACCAGTGCCACAGCACACTTATGGAGATAGCGTTTTGGAAGTCACTCCTCACCTTTGACCTTGTTTGGAGAGAAGAGGCACACCAGTGCCACAGCACACTTATGGAGATAGCATTTTCCTTGGGACTTGCCGGCTATTGGCTGACGGAGCGGAAGTCGCTCCCCACTGCACTGTGGGCTCGTATTTCAGCGACTATTGGTTGAGGCAGCGGAAGTTACTCCCACAACACCTCCCCCTTTTGTTTAAGTAAGAGAGTTCTAAGCCTACTACGAAATTATATACAGTAAGTATAAATTTACACAATTATATACAATAAATACAAATATCCTATTCTAACTAGCTTAAGTCTTGTATAAGAAATAACTTGGCCACGTCATGAAGAGAAAGTAACTACGTTTATATAATCTTCAATCCCATCAAAGATCTGAGAAGGGAAATAATGTTACCTGAGTAATTAGGAAGTGCAATCAAACTTCCAGAACATGTAACAAATCACATAGACAACTGGCTACCTGGGCAAACACCCAAAATCACGTTTGCAGCGTTGAAGCAACCAACTCTGGCTAAGGCCTAACGCAACTGACATACCATTTTCAAAGGCAAGGAACTTTTCAAAACTATCTTATCCTGTCTTGGCAGGATATGACAGTTTTATCCATTTACGGATACTCTGTAACTCTGTCAGTAGTTGAGGTATGGGCATTTCTTTACCCAAAGGCCAGTTCTGCCAAGAAGAAAGGCTCCAGGTGGAGTGTCTTTGGTGCTCAACATTCTCTCGGGAATAGATCAGTGTTGCCAGGAGCGATTGTGTCTCCCTACCACAGAACTCTGAGTTAGATTAAAGGCCATTTTCTACAGCTCTTTGAAGAGGTTGAAGATTATCTATCTATACTGAATATAATGTCTATGTATCTAAAGAACCTGATTAGTCTAATTATAAATGACAAACTTAGATGACTATTGATCTATATTATTCTCAATATCTATCTAACTTAAAGACTGAAATAGTAAACAACTGTGCAATAAATGGGGACAATATGACCTCCAAATTAAGCAATGTGCAAGTATACATTGCAATATGGTAAATATATATCAATACATAAACAATATATAAGTATCTTAATCAGAGGTAGAAGTGTACAGTGCAATATGGTAAAATATACATATTTCAATACAATATATATGTCAATACATAAAAATGTTTTAAACAGAGGTAGAAGCATGCATGCATAAAATAGTCAACATAATTTAAGTTTGTATCAATATATAAGAATCAATACCAATATATTTGTCTAAAAACAATAACTCACAAGTACAAAGCTATTATCCCATAATCCAATTATCCCTCTTTTTTTTTTAAGGATTCCTGCGCTTATAAAAGTCCTCCCCCAACCCTCAACCCTATACTAATTATAACCAACCCCTAAATGATGTCCCTAAACCCAAGGACAAACTTTACTGGGAGAGGGGACGTCGTTCTCTAGAATTACTTCCAGCTGTCATGGGGGCGACGTTCTTTCTGAGGGATCCCGTGAAAGCAAAATGATGGTTAAATTTCAAGATCAATGTCTTTTAAAATTGCAAATAGTCTCTGAGTATTTTGTGGAGGACTGGCCAGAATGTTGTACAAGATGTGCATCATTTCAGCTAACCACGTTGGAATCGTCTTGTGCAGCTGGTACTCAAAACAGGTCTTGTAGTAGCGCTATCAGTATCATGATGTCATATCAACCAGGTGGAGTTGTTGTTATGGGGCCCCATCTTCTTCCTGGAAACTTCAAATGTCACTGCAGGAAAAACTTATTGTTCATTGTGGAAAACTTAAACATTAATCATATATATTAATCATATATTAATATCATATATTACATGATTATAATAATATATAATCATATATTAATCATATAGACATATACAGACATACATATATTCAATAAAAGACATGATAGATATATTTAATGAAAGGTATGATAGATATAAAGAAAAGTAAAGATGTTTTCTAAACTCATATTCCTTTCTGTCCCATATCATGGCTCTTGACATGAGACAGAAACTCCAGAAACTCTGGATTTTTCTTTTAACAACAGGCTTGGAATTAGAGAGGGACTGAGCCAGAGTCCAACTCTAAAACCAGCTCTATAAATTTAGAAATATGATTTAGTATATTTTACTTACAGAACCTATTCAGTTTTCTTGATAGTCCTTATTGGGCCATTATTTTCCATCTGTCAGTATTCAGATATCCAGGGTCCCTTGAACTTTTCAAAAATCAGTGTTTTCCTGTGGAGATAAGAACAGAACCCTGCCCCCATTCTATATGTTTTTCTTACCAACTGTATGAATATCATCATTGTGGATGAGCTGTCATTTCTCCTTTCCAAGAGGTTTCTCCTCCTCAAATTGAACCTTTATTAATTTTGATGGTATCCACAATTTTTCTTCTCCTGTGGAAACAAGAGCAAAACCCCTTCCCCAATGTAGCACATCTCCTGGCCTCCATTGAGAGGTCAGCACGTCTTTGAAATAAACAGGTTGGTTTAGTTCAGAAGTTTTTTCCATTATCCAATGCCTCTCTGCTGCTGTTGTTCCTTTCTCATTAGCATTAAGAAAATTCAAGGTTAATAAAGCATTATGCAATCTATTTCTGGGGGTATCTTTCGTCCCTTTCTGTTTGTTTAGCATATCCTTTATAGTACGATTTGATCTTTCTATAACTGCTTGACCTGTAGGATTGTATGATATGCCTGTAACATGCTTAATATTATAATAAGCAAAAAATCGTTTCATTTTCCTAGATACATAAGCTGGACCATTATCTGTTTTTATTTGTGCAGGTATACCCATAATGGCCATAACTTCTAATAAATGTGTGATTACTGAGTCAGCCTTTTCTGAGCTTAAAGCGGTTGCCCACTGAAAGCCTGAATAAGTGTCAATGGTGTGATGTACATATTTTAACTTGCCAAATTCTGGAAAGTGAAACACATCCATCTGCCAAATTTCATTCCTTTTAATACCCTTTGGATTAGTACCTGCAGGCAATGGTGTTTGGTTATAAAAAGAGCAAGTAGGGCATTTCTTTACAATCTCCTTAGCTTGTTGCCATGTAATAGAAAACTCTTTTTTCAAGCCTTTGTTATTGACATGATGCTTTTTATGAAATTCAGAAGCCTCCAGCACACTACCAATCAATAATTGATCAATATCTGCATTACCTTGTGCTAGAGGACCTGGCAGACCCGTATGGGATCGGATATGCGTTATATACATAGGGCAGAGCCTGTTTCTGATCATGTCTTGTACCTGGATAAACAATGAGGTCAGTTCTGTATCATCAGGTATAAATTCAGCAGTTTCAATATGCAAAATAACTCTTTCTGCATATTGTGAGTCAGTAATTATATTAAGAGGTTCTTTAAAATCCCTAAGTACCATAAGGATGGCATATAATTCTGCCTTCTGGACAGAATCATAAGGACTTTGTTCCACTTTACTCAATTCTTCTGATTTGTAACCTGCTTTCCCTGATTTATTAGCATCGGTATAAAATGTATGGGCTCCGGTTATTGGAGCATCATGGACAATTCGAGGGAGGATCCAAGAAGTTCTCTTTATAAAGTTAAGTCTCTTGCTTTTTGGGTAATTGTTATTGATTTCTCCCAAAAAATTAGCACAAGCTCTTTGCCATGGTTCATTGTCTTCCCACAACTTTTTTTATCTCATCAGCAGTGAAAGGCACTATAATTTCTGCTGGGTCTATACCTGCTAATTGACGAAGTCTCAATTTTCCTTTTATAATCAATTCAGAGACTTTTTCCACATAAGTTTTTAATTTTTTACTTGGTTTGTGTGGTAAGAAGATCCATTCTAAAATAGTATCTTCCCTCTGCATTAAAATTCCTGTAGGAGAAATTCTGGAAGGTAATATAACTAGAATGCAACTAAGATTTGGATCCACCCTATCTACATGTGCCTCCTGTAATTTTTCCTCAACCATCATCAGTTCCTTTTCTGCTTCAGCTGTTAACTCTCTGGGACTATTCAAATCTTTGTCACCATCTAAGGTTTTGTTTAAATGAATTATTAGATCAGGTGTTATCCCAACAGCTGGTCGTAGACTGGAAATGTCTCCCAATAATCTTTGAAAGTCATTAAGAGTTCGTAACCGGTCTCTCCTGATTTGTGCCTTTTGAGTCTTAATTCTTTGTAAGCCTATTTTATAACCTAAATAATTAACAGAATCTCCTCTCTGAATTTTTTCAGGAGCAATTTGCAATCCCCATTTAGGTAATACTAGTTTTACTTCTTCAAACAGCCTTTCTAAGGTATCTTTGTTTTGATCAGATATCAGGATATCATCCATATAGTGGTATATTATGGACTTAGGAAATTGTTTGCGTATAATTTTCAATGGTTGGCTTACAAAATATTGGCACAGGGTGGGAGAGTTCAACATTCCCTGTGGGAGGACGGTCCACTGGTACCTCCTTGCAGGCTGAGAGTTATTATAGGTAGGCACTGTGAAGGCAAACTTTTCTCTATCTTTTTCTTGTAATGGTATAGTGAAGAAACAATCTTTCAGATCAATAACTATAAGAGGCCATCCCTTTGGTAACAGGGAGGGCAGAGGAATTCCAGATTGCAGAGGGCCCATAGGTTGAATAACCTTGTTGATAGCTCTAAGATCTGTCACCATTCTCCATTTACCAGATTTTTTCTTAACAACAAACACAGGAGAGTTCCAAGGGCTGGTAGATTCTTCTATATGTCCAGCATCTAATTGCTCTTGTACCAGCTGTTCTAAAGCCTGTAACTTTTCCTCAGCTAAAGGCCACTGTTTAGTCCATATTGGTTTCTCAGTCAACCATTGTAGAGGCATGGCTGTTGGTACCTCTGAAGAGCCATCAATTGTGTTGTGTTCTTGTATAGCTCTAATGGCTGGTTTCCATCTGTAATATCTTGTAATATTGTCCTCAGAAATATAGGCTCTGGAAGCAGCAGGAATGTTAATTTGGGTGTTCCATTGCTGCAATAGGTCACGGCCCCATAAATTCACTGCAATATTTGCTACATATGGCCTTAGTTTTCCTATTTGTCCATCTGGACCTATACAATTGACCCATCTGGTGCTTTGTCTTACTCGAGATAGGGTTCCAATTCCTAAGAACTGAATATCTACCTCCCGAAGAGGCCAATGCGGATGCCAAGACTCTGGTGTAATGATACTTACATCCGCACCTGTGTCCAGTAAGCCAGTAATAAGTTTGCCATTTACACACACTCTTAGCTGTGGTCTTTGTTCATTTATAGAAGTCTGCCAGAATATTCGTTTACTTTGTCCTCTTACCTGTAATGACCGTTGCCTGCCAGTAGGAGGTGGGGCGCACCTGAATCCACGTGGCAGTGGTGTTGATTGAGGAAGTAAACTCTAGAATATATACACTCAAATCCAGAGGTTAAATCCACAGATCACAAAAGGTCAGAGAGCTTCTAGTGGTCAATAAACAAGGCAATAAACAAGGCCCTGCTGCTCTGTTCAACCCGATGCAGAGGGTCGTGACACAGCCACTGCACTGTTGCTAAAGAGGCCTAATGCTTTGGGCCCCGTGTCCCTGTGCTGGGATTAAGGGTCAAGCTGCTTGAAGCACTCCTAATCAGTTATGGCGGATGGCAGGGGTTTCAAACAGCTTGCTGGAACTTCAAAGGGAGCTTGCACTGTGAGCTCTTTGACTCACGTTGCAAGGAGAAATTTAAAAATCCGTGCCGAACAGGGCAAAGTAAGCCGGCAGAGACTGTCCGGACCTGTGTATCCTGGGAGGCCGAGCTGGGGGTGGGGGGGTGGGGCGGTTCTTAAACCAAACGTTGGGCGTCAATTATCGGCGAATCAATCCCACACCAGTTATGTTTTAAGGGGTTATTTATTTTGGGGGGTAAAACTTACATACACCATAAACTGTCAGGAAGGGAGCCTAGTCGCAGGAGCCGGGAGCAGGAGCCAGGAGCAAGCACCAGAACCAAGAGCCAGAACAAAGAGAGCCTGATCCGGATCTGCTTCTCTTTTTAAAAGAGAAATATACCACACCCCAGTGGGCGGGTATTTCAGCAGCTATTGGCTGACAGAGCGGAAGTCGCTCCCCACTGCACTGTGGGCTCGTATTTCAGCCTTTGTCAGATACAGATGTGACTGCTCTGGGACATTCACAGTGACCAACACAGAGCCTCCTTCTCCCTTTCTCCACATCGCTTGAGACACATTCATTTTTCAGGTCAGCATGTCACAGTGCAAGTGAACGCTGTAGTCCTTAGGAACCTTGGTTTGGATAACCTAGGCTTTGAATCTCAAAATCTCTACCTCAAACTCTCGTCTCTTATCTCAAAGGTCTTGCTATAATCGGGATCTATGGTGTCTCCCAAAGGGCCACATGTTAAAGGTTTGGTCCCCTGACTTGTAGCACAGTGATGAGAACCCTAGGAAATGATGCCTACTGGGATATTTTCCATCACTCGGGGTACGCCTTTACAGGAGACTATGGGACCCTAGTCTCTTTTTCCTCCTGTCTCTTTGGCTCCAGGTCAGGAAGTGAAGAGTTTAGTTTCACCATGTTCCTTGCCTCAGTGCAACAGCCCGGCTGATCACAGGGATCTGATCAAGACAGACATCCAAAATCAAGGGCCAGAATGAACATTCTCTATGTGACTCATTGCTTCAGGTACCCTACTCTGAAGATATATGCCCCTTCTCCCACCTCTTCCTTTTTCTCCTTCTCCTCCTCTTCCTTTTCCTCATCTCTGCTTCAGTAACTGGGGGGAGGGAGCCCCGTTAGCATTGGGAGTAACTTGGAAAACTTGAGAAAAATAACATAAGCTAGCATTTCAAAGCCCTGTTCATTCCCGCCCGTGAAGGACGGCATAGCCACAATGAAGCCGTAGTGAGGAAGTTTAAGAGGTGCCTGAGTACTGGTCTGGATGGCTTCAGAGCCTCCAGCTTGCCTTTATTTGACAGCAAGAGGCATGCTGGCGGGGTCAGTCCTGCGGAGTTCAGCGGATGCCATGAAGTCTCTCTGGTTCTGAAAACCACGTTTTTTACCCTCTAACTTTACCTTTAACTATCACAACTTCAACTTTCAGCAGAATGGAGACAACATTTATTGATTAAATCCTACCTGCTGCTTGCCCCAGCATCCCCACTTTAAAATATAAATTTCCCCTGGCAGGGAACAACCCTTCCACTACCATTACCTAACCTCTAGAACTAGCTAAGAAGGGACAAGTTCCCTCTGCCACAGCCAGCTGGGGTCAAGGCCACCTGAGATTGAAATCAGGACAGCTGTTCCCAAGGAGGTCCTGAGAAGGAAGAAGAAACCCAAAGGAGATAGGGGTGGAGGACAGCCCAAGTCAAAGTTTATCTGCCCTGCAAAACTTGCCTCACAGGAGCCCTGAAATAAGTGGAGTGTGAGCTGGAATCCCATAGACTCACTGGAACAGCCAGGAGAAGATTGCTGGAGCAATGGCTCAGGTGCAGATAGGAACGCAATGAAACTCATTACTCTGACAAAAAATAAAAGTTCCACATTTGGCTTTTTCTGTCATTCTGAATTAGGGGATTTTGATTTTATCTTATTCCTAGTTACATAAAGTGTTGATAATCGGATAAGAGAGGAGGCCATGTAGGGAGGTTGGCATAAGATTTCCATCTTACTTTATATAAACTGACTGCAAGTGAATCATCACCAGAAATAAATGACTACGGTCTGTTCACACCGTGGAATGCTATTTAGCCATAGAAAGGAAGGAAGAGATTACTAACAGAGATGGATCTCAAAGTGTATTGCACAAAACAAGACAGATACAAAATAAAATTATATAATTCCACTTTTATGACTCAAACAGATAAAACTGATCGAAGACAAAACCAAGCTGAACAGTGGCTACATTGGTCAGGGTGAGCTGGAAGAAATGAAACGTGATAGAAGCCTTTTTGGCAATGTAAATGTGGTCCAGGGATCCATCTTGGTTTGGGTATTGACTGCATAGGCATGTCTGATGTTTTTCAAAGATCTTAGAATCTTCAGATATGTGCATTTTACTCTATGTAAGTAACACTACCATGTAAACAAAACCAAGCAGGTTTCCTGATCTGTTTTTCTCAGGGCTGACTGACTGGCTACTGATCTGCTGAGAGCCTCACATCTTAAGTGTAGCTCACCAAGAGACCTCAAGAAAATGAAGTCAATGCAAACTGCTCGAGTTGAGGAGTGGCTTCATGCTGTCATCCATTGGGTATTACGTAATGCTTGCTTCAAAATACAGAAGCCATAAACAAACTCTACTCATATTATTCTGGATTTCCTACATATCCAGAAAGGCTTTACACAGGAAAACATGACACACATGAACCCCCTTTTTGTGTTAACCAACTTTTCAAAAGCCTGAATTTCTTCTAACTAATATTCTTGATATATTTTGGGGGGACAAAAATAGGATGATAAAAAATAAAAGCTACCTTTGGAGCTTACTACACACTATAATTTATGTATACCTGGAAACTTAAATCCTGATGTACTTCTGTACAACTGGACAATGTACATTCTGTACAATGTGCAAGCAGAGCTGTGGTCATCTGCCTATTCCCCGTGGTCCTTTTATAAGTGCTCTACTGAAGAGGTGGAACTTGGGTTTCCCCCAAAACCTATAGCAGTTTTTTTCAATAGCATACATTCTTATCCTAATATTATTTCTATTCTTATTGGGAATAAAAAATATGATATTTTTATTATTCACTTGTTTCTGTGGTTTATCCATTTCCTAAAGTCCCTATTCTCTTTGAGGTATTCTAGCTGGTTGCTATGTAAATGATTATTTTACTAAATACATAGAATTATGACTTTTCAGGAAGAATACGCAGAAGAGAAAAATGAATTCTCAGAAGATAGCTTAGTTCTGCTAAAGTCAAAATAAGGCTGACACTGTAAAGTGGCAAGAAAAGTTGACTAACTTTGGTTTCACAAGTCATCAGATCCACTGATGAAGGATTTAAAGTCTGATCCCAGTTGTAGGCACTAATAAGGCATCCTCTTTTCACATGGAAACAACAGGCAAGCCGCAAAGTGGCTAAAGGCTGATGGATATAAAGCAACATCAGAGCAAGACCAGCCCAAACCTACCCACCCAGACAGTTGACAACTGCCTTCTCTGTCACCGTGATGGTGTCTCTGTGTCCCCAGCCTCACTACAGTGCCTGTCCCAGTCATGCACCCGAGACCTTGCCACACTCCCAAATCCCGTGGAAGGACAGAAAAGGGCAATGCCCCTGTTCTGGGCAAGTCTTTCACAGCTTCAGCTCACGAATAGTCACTCCTTTATGAAAGCGTGCCCGCAAGAGTTACCTTCAATCCTACACAGAGGGACCCTCTTGAGGAACCAGCATTGGCTCCTCTGTGTGTCATTTTTCTTTGAAATAAACTTTTCTTCCTATACCTAAATTTGTCTTTATTTTCACTCCCATTTTTTTTTTAAAATGGGACAAGAACTGGAAAGTATTAGGTAAACATCTTGATCTGGCCTCTCTACTTTTGAGACCTCTTCAGTATTCAAATACAGGAAACACCAAGACCTTGAAATTATCGTCTCCACCCAAATTTGAAGCTAAGATCTCAAAGCAATGAATAATTTGATAGCAGAAACGATCATTTAATTTTTCCTACTTACTCTGCCCTAAGAACACACCTACTTACTCTGGTACAAATGGAGCCATTTAAAGTCTTTTGCATTCCTTTCTCTTTTAAATAAAAGTTTTATTTTTAAGTGTGTGTGTGTCTGCTTGCAAATGCCCGAAGAGTGTGTGGGGTTGCTTGGAGCTGAAGTTACAGGTGACTGTGAACTGCCCTCCTGGGTGCTGAGAGCAAAACTTGAGTCCTCTGGAAGAGCAGCAAGAACTCTTAACCACTGAGCCATCTCTCCAGCCCCCTTTTGAACTCCTTTCTAATGGTATAAGCTAACAACATTTATGCAACTTAAATCATTATCAACGTGTATGTTTATCTATTGACTATTTAGTAAAATGTAAGCAGAGACTGCTTATTCATTTCCTGACTGCTCAGACCCGAATAATCTCACAGAAACTATATCAATTACAACACTTTGTGACCAAGAGTTTAGGCATATGTCTGGCTAATTCTTGTATCTTAAATTAACACTTTTCTGTTAATCTATGTATCGCCACAAGGCTGTGGCTTACTGGTAAGGTTTTCTGGCATCTTTCTCCTTTGGCAGTTACATGGCATCTCTTTGACTCGACCTACTCTCTCTATATATATATCTGTTCTGGTTTCCCTCCTGGCTTTACTCTGCTAAGCCATTGGTCAAAACAGCCTTATTCATCAACCAATAACAGCAACACATATACAGGACATCCAGCATCAGTAAAATATTTACATATATATATATATATATATATATGATGTAGGAGGGTCTTCTGTCTATGTGTTACTTTCATTGATCAAATAAAGAAACTGCCTTGACCTTTTGATAGGCCAGCCCTTAGGTGGGTGGAGTAGACAGAACAGGATGCTGGGAGAAAGGAAGCAGAGTCAAACAGACGCATGGCTCTTCTCTCCAAGATGGATGTAGGTTAGACTCATCTTGGTAAGCCACAGTCACGTGGTGATATACAGATTATTAGAAATGGGTTAATTAAGATGTGAGAGTTAGCCAAGAAGAGGCTAGATATAATGGGCCAGGCAACGTTTAAATGAATACAGTTTCTGTGTAATTATTTTGGGGTATAAGCTAGCTAGCCAGGCGGCTGGGACCCGGGCTGCGGGAAGTGGCCCGTTGCTCCTTTTACATATATGTTGCTACATATATTCATGTCCACATTTCTGTATCATCTTAATACTTATAATTTTGAAGTTATAGTTGAGAAATTGTTTATCTTGATCCCAAGTAGTTCAATATTTATGCTGCATCAGAGTTCTTGAAGTTATAATGGAAATTATTTTAACTTTCTTGGAGGTAGTCTTGGAAAAATTTCTACAAGTACTCAATGGAAGAGTACTTGCCTATTGTATGCAAGCCCTGAGTTCAGTCCTTAGGGCCATGAAGAGGATATCTTGAATTAATTCTGTGAAGTCAGGTTCTGGAGTCATGTGTACAAGTGTAAAGTAACACTTTCCTATGCTAAGGAGACCCTCCACTAAAAGTTGGCTACGAAAGTGGACCTCATCCCAAATGCTCTCTCAAGGGGATGTAATATTTACGACTTTTGTAATAGAAGCAAAATGGGATGAGAAGCTGTGAGGATTTTAGGGCTGCATGCAAACCTCTCACAGGCTGATGTCCAGACAAGTTAAGTGCCTTGCTCCAAGTCCTGCTTTGAGAGAAAGCCACATTTAGAAACCTGATCTTCCCTCGCCAGTGAGTTTTTCTTTCTTTTCTGTTTTTGGTTTTTCAAAACAGAGTTTCTCTGTAGCTTTGGAACCTGTTCTGGAACTCATTCTGTAACCTCAAACACACAAAGATCTGCCTGGCTCTGTCTTCTAAGTGCTAGGATGAAAGGTGTGGGCCACCATTGCCTGGCCAACAGTGAGATTCTCTATCCCCGGCTCACAGAGATGCCTCTCAGAGAACTCAGCATTTTTCTAACTATACTTAGCTTGTTTGTTTTTGCGCCCTTTTTCTTCTAAAAATGACTTTAGGTAGACTACAAAGATCTGTAAAAGAGGGTCACACAGCATAATAAAGGAAAAAAAGACTATCAAGCCCAAGTCAAAGTATGAGCAATCAAATGGTTACCACAAAATGCACATGGAAGGTCACGTGGCATCAGATGTGGTGTCCTTTGGTGATGAGCTTCTTCCAGGACAGGAGGAAAAGGAAAAGAAAGCCCGACACTGGATACACTGTCCCCAGATAGAAGCATGCCAGACACCTAGAGGGATAATACTTTCTTCTGAGTCATGACTTGAACCAACTAAATTCCAGATATCGCTAAGTTGTCCTTGCAGCTCTGTGACAGTGAACACTCCTGCTACAGCAAGCGTCACAGAAACAGTGCATAAACGCCATCCCAGGAACACCCACTAGGTGACTGTGTTTTGGTGACTACCACTACATGGGTTGTCACAGTCCTGATGGTAGAACTTAGGAAAGCATATCACAGAATCCAAACATGTACAACATTTGAACTTTAGTACTTTAACATAATGTTGAATGGATTTTAAATACTTTTTTCTGAGTGTAAATGTAATATATAAATGATCATGGAAAATAGAACATTTTTAAAGAAGGGACACCATTATGTATTTTGTTTTGTAGAACGTTTTAGGCTTATGAGTATATTTCTTTAGACAATATGGTTTCAGATGTATGTGTACGCGTGTTTGTCTGTGTATAGTCATGCTCTAAACAGTGAGTTTTTAGTCAACAACAATTACATATGTGTAGTCCAAGGTTGCTTGTTTGTTCCCGGCCCCCCAGACCCAAAGTAATCACACAGAAACTATATTAATTGTAATACTGTTTGGTCAATAGCTTAAGCATAATTCCAGCTACCTCTTACATATTAAATGAATCCATTTCTATTATTTTATATTTTGCCACGAGGTTCCTGGTTTACCAGTACCAGTGCATGGGCTTCTTTCTCCTCTGGCAGCTATACAGCTTCTCTCTGACTCTGCCTACTCTCTTTATACATCTCTGTTTGGATTTTCTGCCTGACATTACTCTGTTAAGCCATTGACTGAAAGCAGCTTCTTTATTAACCAATGGCAATAAAACAAATTAACAGCATACAGAGAGAAATCCTATAGCCAAGCTGGAGGAGTTATATATATAGAGAGAGTAGGCAGAGTCAGGGAGACGCCATGTAGCTGCCAGAGGAGAAAGACGCAAGCCGCCAGCTGGAGCCTTACTGATATACCCTGAGTCTCATGGTAAAATATAAAATAATAGAAATGGATTGATTTAAGATGTAAGAGATAGCTAGAAAGACGCTTAAGTTATTGACCAAACAGTATTGCAAATAATGTAGTTTCCGTGTATTTATTTTGGGTCTGGGTGTCTGGAAAATAAATAAGCAGCCTTAGCCAACACATATATAATACTGGTAGAATGTAAATATGTATTACCTAGTGATCCCATAGTTATCTTAGTTTGAATAAGTACACACAATGCTGTTTGCACAATAATAACTGTCTAAGGATGCATTTCTCAGAATCTATTTTCTTATTATGCAACTCATGAAGGCATGTGTGTATTAGCTATATTGCACGTTGCTATGATAGAACCTGATAAAACAACTTAAGGAAGGAAGGGTTTGAAGCTGGAGGGATGGCTCAGCAGTTGAGAGCACTTGCAGTTCTTGCAGAGGACCTGGATTCAGTTCCCAGTGTCCTCATAACAGTTCACCACCATCTATATGCAAGCTGTAACTCCAGTTCTAAGGGATCCAGCACCCTCTTCTGCTCTCTGGGGACACTGCACAAACATGGTATACTGCTAATGTATATACAGGCAAAACACTCGTGCAATTAAAATAAAGATAGATAAGTGGGTCTTGTTTTGTTTTTTAGAGAAGGAAGGACTTATCTTGGCTTACAGTTCCAAGTTCCTACAATTCATCATGTTAGGGAAGGCACTGTAGTAGGAGTAGGGAGTAGCTGGTCTTTGCATTTGCACTCAGGAACAGGAGAAAACGGAAAGTGGAACTTGACTCCAAAATCTCAAGTCCTGCCTTCAGTGACTCACTTCTCTGACTAAGCTCTACTGCTGAAATTTCCACAACTGCCCCAAAGAGGGCCACCAGCTAGGGCCAAGTGTTCAAACATATGAACCTAGAGAGAGTATTTTATATTCAAGAACAAAGTGTATACTTTACACAATACACTTTGGACAAAATGTAAAATAAATTTGTACATTTATAGGTATGGCTATTTGTATCCACCCACAGTTCACATCTACATATACACAATTGAAGACAGACTCTTTTTACAATTTATTCTTCTCCTATGCAATATATCCCGACCACAGCTTTCCCTCCCTCCACTCCTCCTAAAGCCCCCCATCATCTCCCCTCTCCCCCAGATCCACTGTTTGCCTTCAGAAAAGAGCAGGCTTACCAGTGATATCAACCAAACACAGCATAACCAGATACAGTAAGATAAGGCACAAACCCTCAAATAACCAGATACAATAAGATAAGGCACAAACCCTCATACCAAGGCTGGATGAGGCAACCCAGTAGGAGGGAAAGGGTCCCAAGAGCACCTTATAGTAGAAGGTGAAAGGTAAGAGTCAGAAACAGCTCCCTACACAGGCTCTGTTAGGAGTCCCACAACAATCCCAAAATAAGCAACCACAGGATGTGCACAAAGAGCCTAGTACAAACCCATGTAGGTTTCATGATTGTCTTACTTTGTTGATTCTGTAGGCCGTGTTCTTGTATCCCCACTCCTCTGGTTCCTACAATCCTTCCTCCTTCTCTTCTGGGGGTTCCTCTGAGCTCTGCCTAATGTCTGTGGTAGGTCTCTGCATCGGTTCCCACCAACTGCCTGAGGAGGCCTCTCTGAGGAGACAGACTCTTTCAACAGGATCTCTTCAGTCTTTTCCAAGGTGACCAGGACATTAGGATAGGGATTGCAAATTCCTTCTTGAGTCCAAAGCCTCTTCGTTCTAAGTCATACTTCCCAGTACAACATTGCAATTTTCAATATGTGGATGCCATATAGTGTTAGAGTGAATTTAATATATGTGCTTTTTAATGTTGTGAACATAAATATTTGTTGGGATCCTACTGCAGAGCACTCAAATGTGGAAGAGAGGACTGATGTGGGATTCTCTTCTATATGCTGTGAATAACATTAGTGAATAAAGAAACTGGCTTGCCCTGATAGGGCAGAACTTAGATAGGTGGGGAAAACTAAACTGAATGCTGGGAGAAAGAAGGGCGGAGTCAGAGAGAAGCCATGTAGCCCTGCTGGAGCTGGACACAACTTTGTCTGGTAACCACGTGACGATATACTGATTTATAGAAATGGGTTAAATTAAGATGTAATTGTTAGCCAATAAGAAACTAGAACTAATGGGCCAAGAAATGTTTTAAATAATATAGTTTCTGTGTGATTATTTTAGGGCTGAATAACAGGGAACCAACAAGCGGCCTCTTCCCACAACAGAGGACCATGGTCTAGCAGCTTGTTGGAGGCTGCTGACAAGAGTTTGACACACTCCTCAGTGCCTCTCCAGACAGCTATGTGCTCAGTGGCATCCGTTTGGTACTTGGAATTGGCCACACTAGACTCATTTACACCCCAGAAATTGCTGAAACCTACAGCCGGAGCCGGTTGTGAAGCATTTATTGACATGTCACTTAGGGTCACAGACTCCCACATGCCTCTCTTCTGCACAGCCACCAGACAAGGCCAGCAGCCTGCAGAGCTGATGCAGCCTTTTCCAGTTGAGGCGAGGTACTGTCACACTAAATGTCACGTTACACCCTTGTATCTGATTTCCAATCGATGAACGAAATGCAAAGGCCTGCCGAGGAGATGTGAGGTCAGCCAGGGTCTGATCTAAGCTCTAGCAAGCCTTTGGGAGTTCCTTTGCCATGTGAGTACTCAAACATGCATGAAGCCTCACAGTTTTGATATTAGGAGAATGGCATCAACACCAACCACACGTTCTCTCTTCAGCCTTTTCGTTTGCTTACCTGAAAAAAAAAATGGTGACTCTTTCCCATGCCAACTAACATGACTCTAGAGAGCATAAATCATTAGATATAGCACATAGTACTTCACTACTCTTGGCATCCCAGGCTATGGCCAACTTTATGCTATTATGAAGAAGGATGTTGTATGTTTATACATAGGTCTTTATAAATATCCCTATAAATCCTTTGAAATGGAATTACTGGATCAGAAGGTATGCATAGTTTTAAGACTTAAAAAAATAAACATTGTGTGGGCATCAATAAGACCCAGGTCTTAGGATTTTTTGAAGCCTTTTCTAATCTTAAAACTCTATAATTCTATTCTAAAGTAGAAATGCTGATTGTTCTTATAGGCTTAACATAAACCGCAATCCATGTATAATTTTCATATGAAACTCTACTCATGACAAGTATATTTTTTGAAAATAAAACAGGGGCATTTTAAGTTACCATATGCAACAAAATAGCATAGTTCTCTTATTTATGACCCATATGAACAAACCTGTAGTAACTTAAAGAATTTTTTTTAACTTTAAGCTTCAGATGTTCCTGTAACTGTTATTAGTCTCTAGCCTTAAATATATCATCTCACATATTTTTAGGCCTAAGAAGTCATTTGTCAATAAATCCATCCTATATCACTAGCAATATTATTTGGAAGAAAGCATAGTGTAGCTAACAAATGATTGTTGTTCTTGGAACAAAGTAATACCATTTCAGTCCAGAGGGAAAGAGAAAAACAGTAATAAACATTGTAATATTTTTAAAATTTAGGTTGTTTCTTCAATATTGTTCCAATCTATCATACTGTTTTATTTCATTTTTCTAGTCCTATATTTAATAACAAAAATAAGATCTGAAATCTCGCATATGGATCTCAGATATATAAGAAGTTATCGGGACATCCAACACCTGTTTTCTGTAAGAGATGAAAAAACTCAGGTGATGGTATACATTTTTAACAGCAGCACCAGGAAGGCAGGGGAGGTCTCAGTGAGTTCAAGGCTAGTCCCATCTACACAATAAGTTTCAGTTTAGCTAGGGAATTTAACTATGTAGTCCTGAATAAAAAAATACATTGAAGAAACATAAAAATTTATTCAACGAACTTTTTATAAAACACAAGTTAGAAATTTTTAAAACCAAGCATTCTAAACCAATGCAAGTGATAAATTAATCTGATATGCTGAGCAACTATGGTAACAAAATATTGTTTTCAGTAATTAAGTCATTTTGTTTTGTAAGAGCAGAAACCTTTGTATAGACAATAATAACTCTGCAGGCCACAGCTCAATACTTTTGAGTCTGAGCTGAAATGTTTTTTGGAGCAGTTAGGATTGTTGACATACAAAGTGGGAAGTCATGTGTACTCAGAACAAAGACTGCAATGAAGACATGTGATCTAACATACATGAACACTGCCAGAAGAAGGTTAGATTCATCATGTTTAATTTTAATTAGTTTTTGATCATTGTGTGGCCATACAATTCATACTCTTGTCAAATTTCTCAGAATTCCCATGCTCAGTTTTGTGACCACGTGTGGGGCTGCAATACAAAATTTAAGAAGCTAGGTTCTTAATTAACTGAGAAATGGCTCATCAGTGAAATGCATTTCCTGATCTTGTAGAGGACCTGGGTTTGTTTGGTTCCCAGAACCCATTTGTCTTGCAACTATCTGGAACTCCCGTTTCATGGGGTCCAGCGTCATCTTCTGACCTCTGAAGGTAGACACAAGGCATGCAGGCACATTTGTAAGCACATACACATAAGAATAAAAAAGATAAATTTTTAAAAAAAGGTTAGGCTCCAGATCATTTGGAGACATGATGGTTATTGGCAGTTTGGCAAACATGGCTGACAAGAGTGTGCCTTGACTTCCAATTTAGAATGAAATTATAATAACCATTGATAATGCAAAGGGAAAATAAACCCATATTCAGAAGCAGAAAGGCTTGGAAAACAAGATATTGAATCAACGGACAGAGCAGAAGCTGGACTCATTGTGAAATGCTATCTTGGCAGTATGTCTTCTTGGAAATGCTTCTTTGTTCTTCGTGTCGACCAGGATTCTGTGAGTCTCCACATCATGCGCTTCCCAGGGATCTGGCAAACTCAGCAGCAGAGCGAGAGCGGGAAGTCCAGGTTCTCTGGGCTGATGTACAGGTAGCACAGGTGGGCCTGGTGTTTCAAGACTCAGTGTCTGACGTTCTTTTGGCATTGCTTCAGACCAAATGGCCAAGTGTGGATAGGATACTGGTGTCTACCTAGGTTCTGATGTACTGGCTTATTGGTGGTGGGAGCTAGGTCTTCCTGAAGATCAAGGCTTTTTGGACGCCAGCCATCTGGAAGGAGAAAGCCTTGGATGTCAAAGTCTTCATGAGAGCATCAAATGAGGTTTGGCCTCAGAGACAGTATGTGTGACGAACATAGAAAAACTCTTGTGCTGGAGATATGGCTCAGAGGTTAAGAGCACTGACTCTTCTTCCAGGGAACCTGGGTTCAATTCCTAGCACCCACATGACAGCTCACAACTGTCTATAAATCTAGTTCCAGCGTACTTGACACCCATGGCAAAACACCAATGCACATAAAATTAAAATAAAAAGCAACACAGTAAAACTCTCATGCAACTCTTTACAAAGTCAAAATGTATTGAGGAATAATAAACTCACAAAGAATGACAACTTTGCTGGCAGCAATTTGTCAAATATTACCACTCTCTATGATAGCCCTGGGTGGGCAAACAAAGCTCTTGTTGTTCTAGTTTAATTCTTTTTGCTTTTTAAAAATTATTTATTTATTTATTATGTATACAATATTCTGTCTGTGTGTATGTCTGCATGCCAGAAGAGGAGACCCCATTACAGATGGTTGTGAGCCACCATGTGGTTGCTGGGAACTGAACTCAGGACCTTTGGAAGAGCAGGCAATGCTCTTAACCTCTAAGCCATCTCTCCAGCCCTCTAGTTTAATTCTTAAATTAACTTTCAGAGTGCACATATCACAGCACAGCCATTAGATTCCCACATCTGTCTCTGTACTGTGCATATGTAGGTCTAGAGAATGGCTATCAAGGGTTAGAGAGTCACAACAAAGTTATAAGGTTTCAGAAGAATTGAGAAACAAGGAAACTGATAGAAACTAGAATAGGGTCTGTGGTGTGTGTGTGTGTGTGTGTGTGTGTGTGTGTGTGTGTATGTGTGCATGCACACACACTTGTGAGCTAGCCACACCAAGCTGCCCAGGAAGCTATTATAAATGCTATAGAGTTGAGGTGCAGGGTCACAGGTCACCATTGAACTACAGAATTAAGTCTAGCTGCAGAGGAGATAGGTCAAGACTGAATCTCCGTGAATAAATGGGCAGATGGCTGACAGCAAACTGACAGGCAGAGAAGAAGATGGACAGATAGCAGTTAAATAGGTTGTAGCAAAAGCAGGGACTGATCCAAACTGAAGCCCTTGGTACAGCATGGAATTCCTTGCCTGTTGGTATCTTTGATGCACATACTGGGTGGTCAGATGACAGACCAATGTGGGTGGTTGACATTCCAGTGCTAGGAGGTCATCTCTTTATAGGGTTCAGGTTTGTTGATTCCTTTCCTTAGTCTGACCAAATAAATTCTTCGGCTTGGCTTTCCTGTTATGATTTTAGTATACCCAAGAGCTCCTACAGTACCAAGTCACCCCAAAACATGTATGGTATGGTACTGTTTCTGCTCCCAGGAATAAGTCATTTATCAATGGGTACTGCATCGGTGGTGCTGGACAGACAGTGACACTCACATCTCCATCCGGATACATAGACATCTTCTTTTCTCAAAACTGAGTCAAACGCTTCTAGTAAATGAAGTATCTCATGACAAACAACAGTCTGAAAAACACTGTTCTACACAGCTTAGAGAATCTTAGGGCAAGGCACCTCCTGGTCTCAGCAGTTAAGAAATGGGGGCCTGGGCTGTCCTTGTGACCATTTCAAAGTGGTGACCACGTTAAGGTATGGAGCTATGGCTCTGGGGAGAAATTACATCCGTATTGAATTAAAAGTCTTTGCCATTGCTGGGTCCTTTGCTTCTCTCTTCCTGCTACTTGCTGAACTTCAGTGAGAACAACCACGTTGGACAGAATTTTGACTTCTTCATGTTATACACCTGTCTCTTTGTAGGACACACTATGAGTTTAGAAGAAAAGTTTCTTGGCTAAATTCAGATTCTGAGGTCCATGGGGTCACTTGTTTTCACTCTGCACAATTTTCTAATGAACCAGAGAAATTATACGTACAATTTGAAAGCTAAAATGTTATAGAAGGGTGCTGGATAGGTGGCTCAGTGGTTAAGAGTGCTTACTTCTCTTGCAGAAGACCCACATCAGGTGGCTCCCTATCAAGCAGTTCAAAACTGCCTGTAACTCCAGTTCCAGGGGATATAACACCCTCTTCTGGCCTCTCTGAGCATATGTACGCATGCGAATATATTCACACACACATAGACACACATACACAAAAGTAATAAAAATAAATCCTTAAAATACTATGAAAGAAACGTAATGATTTTATTTACTCTTATTTCATGTGCATGGGTGTGTTGCCTGCATGCATGTCTGTATCAGAGTGTTGGATCCTCTGGAACTGAAGTTACAGACAGCTGCGACCTGCAATAATGGGTCGGGGCGGGAGATTGAACCCCAGGTCCTCTGGAGGAGAAACCAGTGTTCTTAACCGCTGAGACGTCTCTCCAGTCCCAGAACATAGCTCTTTACAACTCAAATTCATTGGCTTCTAATGCAAGGTTGAGTGAAAACCATCTGGTCAGTTTGGATGAAGACGAGAACTGTTTGTTACCTTTCTGGCAGCCAAGCAACGGCCCTTTCTTCTCTTTAAAGACGCTCATGGCACTCAGCACTGTCCTTTAAGAAAAATGTTTTCCATCACAGATACAATATAAATTCCTTTAACATTTTTAGAAAATGCAAATAAAGAAAAAGGTTGTTGTTTGAGACAAGGCTTTTCTGTGTAACCACCCTGGCTATTCTGCAACTTGCTCTATAGCCCAGGCTAACCTCAAACTCACAGAGATTCGCCTATCTCTGCCTCCTCAGTGCTGGGATTAAAGATGTGTGCTACCACCATCGGGAAAAAATGGAAAATTTTGTTGATAATATTACTTACAAATACTTTGTATTGTGTTTTTTTCATATGTTTGTGTGTGTTTTAATTTTTATTTTATTTTCTTCATATATATATTTTCTTCATTTATGTGCTGTGAGTCTAGAAAGATATCTCAGTGGTTAAGAGCATTGGCTATTCTTGCCGAGGACCTGGGTTCAGTTTTCAGCATCCCCATGGTGGTTCACCACTGTGTTTACCTCTAGTTTGAGGGGATTTAACACCCTTTCTGGTCTCATTGGGTTCTGCACTCATGTGGTACACATTCATTCATGCAAACAACACACACACACACACAATTAAACAGACATTTGTTAAATACATTTTTGCATAGTTCCAATTGCATGGTAAATATAAAATTGGACATTCTGGATTCTTAAAACAAGCTAAAAATTTCTCCCAATTATATGACGCAGCAAAAAACTGACATGTAAAAATCCTCTCTCTGGAGAAATAGTCTTTTTACTTGGGTACATTTCTTCATAATTAGTTCCCTCCTCTTCCATGGGAACTTAAGCAGAAGCTGAGGGACAGATCACAGGCGTTAAGTGGCAAATTGGGTAGCTCAGCAGTTGCTCCTAATTAAACACTAGTGACTCAGGACTCTCATGACTTAAAGGTGCCACAAGTCATCATCTGTGTTTCAGGGCAGAAAAGGGGTCCTTATATTGCATTACGTCATTCTTCTGTAGTGCAGGGACAATAACTTTAAAATCAATTTGGGTTTTATTTCTTAGCAGAGTGGCTGGTGTAGATATTAATAGCAATTGCTGGAAGGGAACACAATTCATTACCATGTTTAGTGGTCATTAAATAGACAGATGAATTCCTTGGAGTCAAGCTGCAGGATATGGCTCAACAAGCCCACTTCCTGGTGCAGGAATGTGGAGGGAAGGCAGCAGAAGAAAAGGAGGTGTAACTGGGTTGTGCCATTCAGTGGGAGCCTGAAGTTCCAAACTTAAGGAACAAAGAACCACTCAGCTTTCCAGCTTCAAAGTTCTCTTAGACGTCTTAATTTTCATATATAACTTGGTCAGCTGAACACATTTCTCTAGAAATTTTCTCAAGTAGAAGGTAGGGTCAGTTTGCTTTCTGAGACATCATGTACTTTAGAAGGATGTACTAATTGCCTTCAGATGCAACTTGAGCATCCCAGTCTGAGCTCAACCCAAATCTGAGACTTCTTTAGCACTGACATGGTATTGAGAGTGAAAATTTCTGCCTGAGGCCAGGCAGGATGGATTCATGCGGTAGAAAAAAATGGAGTAGAACAAAGAAAGAGAAAGCTCAGGAATGGGGTGCGATTGGGGTGGGCGGGCAGTGAAGGCCTCCCCGCTGAGGGGGACAGGGATGGAGGGATGAGGGAAGATGTGTGGGAAGGGCTGTCTGCCTGTGAGTGAGCAGCGGGCTCCCTGGTGGCCCTGCTCCCTGGGAACTCTCTGATCCTTGGTTCTGCCAGACCTGCAGTTTGTACTGCCAACAACTTCTCTGCAAAACACCTTCCTCTTTCAGAGCTCTGGAACCTTCTTTGATTCCAATAGTCCCATCCTGGGTAATAGACTTCATGGCCCAGCCTTAATAAGTAGATGAGCTGGCCTCAAGAATAGAAAACAAAATAAAAAAAAAAAACCCAAAAAACTGTACCATTGAAAAACATTTTTAGAGATTTGTAAAGGTATCATCTATGTTCTGCTTATGCTAGAAAAATCATAACAGGGAAGAAAAATACAACAAGAAAGATTTAAGAACTCATGTAAAAGGCTATACATTGGGCTTATTTCAGACTTAATTCTACAATAACAAATTTTAGAAGATAATGAAATTATGATGTAACCATAGACTTTATAGCAAGTATTTTGAAACCAGATTTTACACACACGTGCATATATATGTGTGTGTTTACATTTGTGTGTGTATGTGTGTGCATATATGCATATGTTTATACATGTATACACATATGTATACAGGTATGCGTGTGTTTCACAGGCTTTTTCTTCCTCGGAGGCTTGTACTTTGTTGAGTTGTATTCAAATCCTCTTCATTATTTTTCTCACTCTGAGTGGATGAAGCAAGGAGAAGCTGGGGCTCCCTGGTTTCTTTCTTTTTTTAATATTTTTTATGGAGCTATATATTTTCCTCATCCTCCTTTCTTTCTTCCCTTTTCCCCTTACATCCTCTCCCTTGCCCCCACTGCTCCCAATTCTCTAGATCTGTGGGTTGTAGTCTGGTTATCCTTTGCTTTGCTTTATATCAAGTGAGTGCATACTGTGTTTGTCTTCCTGTGTCTGGGTTACTTCACTCAGGATGGTTTTTTTCTAGCTCCATCCATTGGCCTTAATATTTCATAATGTCATTGTTTTTTTACAGCTGAGTAATTCTCTATTGTGTAAATATACTATGTTTTATTTATCCATTATTTAGTTTAGGGGCATCTAGATTGTTTTCAGATTCTGTCTATTACAAATAATACTGCTATGAATATTGTTGAGCAAATGTCCTTGAGGTATGATTGAGTATCCTTTTGTTATATGCACAAGAATGATAACGCTGGGTGTTGAGGTGATTGATTCCTAATTTTCTGAGAAACCACCATATTGATTTCCAGAATGGCTTATATATGATTGTACTCCCACCAGCAGGGGAGGAGTGTTCCCCTGACTCCACATCCTCTCCAGCATAAGGTGTCCTCAGTATTTTTGATAGGTGTAACCATTTTGACAGGTGTAAGCTGGAACCTCAGAGTTGTTTCTATTTGCATTCCCCTGATGATTAAGGATGTTGGACAATTCTTTAAATGTCTTTCAGTCACCTGAGTTTCTTCTGTTGAGAATTCTTTGTTTAGCTCTTTACCCCATTTTAAAATTGGATTGTTTGGTATTTTGTTGTCTAGTTTCTTGAGTTCTTTATATATTTTGGAGATCAGCCCTCTGTTAGATGTGGGTAACTTTGAGAGACATCACCATCCCTGATCTCAAGCTCTACTATAGAGTTATAGTAATAAAAATGATACAGTTTGATACCGGCATAAAGACAGATACATGGGTCAATGGAATAGAACTGAAGACCCTGGTGTTAATCCATGCACATAGGAACACCTGATTTTGACAAAGAAGTCAAAAGATATAATGGGAAAAGGAAAACATCTTTAACAAATGGTGCTGGCATAACATGGATGTCAACATGTAGAAGAATAAAAATAGATCCAAATCTATCACCTCGCACAAAACTCAAGTCCAAGTGAATCAAGGACCTCAACATAAGGCCAGTTACATTGAACCTGATGAAGAGAAAATAGGAAGCAGTTTTGAATGCATTGGCACTGGAGACCCCTTCCTAAATAGAACACCAGTAACATAGACACTGGAGCAACAATCAATAAACGGGACCTCCTGAAACTGAGAAGCAAAGGACAGTAAACAAGACAAAATGTCAGTCTACAGGAAAAGATCTCATCAACCCCACATCTGACAGAGGGCTACCTGGTTTCTATACCAGCTTTTCTTGGTAGGGGCGATACCTTCTATGGTGAAATGTGCCAGTCCCTTCTCACTTATCCCTGCTACCAACTTATTTTCTCAGAGAATCACTCTCCGTGTATGGACAGCTGACAGACAGCCTTCTCGAAAGTATTCCCCATGAAAACTGTCTGTGGTGTTGACCTTCTACTGGAGCCTGGACTGACTCTAAGAGCAACAGCTATCTAATAGGGCACTGTCCCTGTTTTTCTCCATGGCTTGCACCTCAACTTTATATGTGAACTTGACTTTGTGGGACAAGATGGTAGGGAAAGGACAAATTCTTCCCTGTCTAGGTGGACAATTTCCTCCTCTCGAGGCAAAGTGGGGCACATAGCAGATCCCGAAAGTGGGTTGATTGTCACTTTTGTAGCTTGAATCAGAAATGTCCCCAGTGGTGTGTGTTTTAAAATGCTTGTTCCCCAGCTGGAGGTCTGGCAAGTGGGAGTAGGCCACTGTCCCGGGTCTGTGAAGGATACCCAGTCCCTGCTTCCTGGGACTTCTCTGCCATGATGGGCTGAAACCTTCTGAAAATGTGAGTTTGGATAAAGCGTTCCTCCTTTAACTGACTCTGTTGGGAGTTTGGGGTCACCAAAACCACAACAGTAATACTGTATTGTGAGTTTCCTGCCTTGTGGATTTGAGTAGGATGTTGGGCAACACTGACCAGGCTCCCGTTCACATTGACTATTGCAACTGGGCTTCTGCTTTTACCTTTGATAGAGTCCAAAGGATTAAAGAGGTGGTTTATAGACAGCTCACTTCATCTCCTAAAGGGAGTATAGGCCTAAGTTTTGCCTGAAAACATGGAGGATTTGAGAGCTGTTGCTACTGCATCCAAATACACACAAATACATATTTGCTGTTTTTACTTTAAGAACTTTTTATTTATTACTACGTGTGTGTGCGCGTGCTCGCCCACGTACATGCACGCATAGCTGCCAAAGCATGCATGAAGAGGTTAGAGGATAATCTTCAGAAGGGAGCTCTCTCTTTCCTCTGGGGGATCTGGGGATCATGTTGCCAGGCTCTGTGCAAGACCATTTACCTGCTGAGCCAGCTCACTAGCCCCAGATTTGCTGTTCTTGTTTGCACTTTTAGGAGTTTTTTATTCTTTTAAAGAAAAGATCATTACATAGCCAAGACATCTTAATAGGGATTGTGCATGAATTTCATTCAGTTATAAATGCAAAGAACTTGGGCTTGAAGGAAAATGGTATTGAAACCTGTGGCGGTCTGAATAAGAATTACACCCCTAGGCTCGCCTATTTGATGCGGAGTCACCAGAGAGTGGAACTCTCCAAAAGATTAGGAGGTGTGGCCTTGTTGGAGGAAGTGTCGCTGGAGGTGGACTTTGAGGTGTCAGAAGCTCATGCCAGGGCCAGTCCCCTCCTCAGAATGTCACTCTCAGCTACGACTCCAGCGTCACGAGTGCCACAATGCCCCCCACCATGCTAATAATGGACTAAATTTTTGAAACTGTAAACAAGCCCCCGACTTTTATAAGAGTTGTCTTGGTCATGATGTCTCTTCACAGCAATAGTGACCAAGACAAAAAGCACAACAATACAGAAAATATTTAAATGATTTAAATAGTGATAGCTTATTGATGTTGGGGCACTTTCTTACCTTGAAAATTATGAAATTTCCCTTTTGTTTTTACCAAGGTGTATCAGAATAAATTACTGACAATGTGATTCCTGTTTGGGTACTTGGTGATATTTTGACAATGGGCTCCATCATTTTGTATTTCAGGCCACATAGCCGCCGTTTGTTGAGAATGCATTTTAATGTAGCCTGAGCTATTTCCAGGTCTAAAGCCAGGTTCACATTTTTGCTTTGAAGAAAAAGAAATTCTAAACAAATGCAGATGGTCAGGTCATAAACTTAATTAAAATTTCTGCTTTACTGGATGTTATACTAAATATGGTCATACTGCCAAGAGAAACACAGAAAAATCCATTTGCACCCACATCCTGCTGCTTCCCCACAGTATAAAATAACAGAATTTGATGAACGGGTAAATGTGTATGTATGTGCATATGTGTATATGCATTCCTGCATGCCTCTGTTTTCTCTCTCTCTCTCTCTCTCTCTCTCTCTCTCTCTCTCTCTCTGTGTGTGTGTGTGTGTGTATGTGTGTGTATGTATATGCATTCCTGCATTCCTCTGTGTTTCGTCTCTCTGTGTGTATGTGTGTGTGTACATATGCATTTCTGCACCTCTGTGGGGTGTGTGTGTGTGCACGCACGCACACATGTTTATGGACATACATTACTAAATACATCTGTGATGTGTGTGTCTATGTGCATTCCTGAGTATCTCTGTGGTATGTGTGTGTATTCATATGCATTCCTGCATGCCTCTGTGATATGTGTGTGTGTGTGTGTGTAAGCTTGTGTGTATGTATGAGTTCAGTTCTCTCTTTGACCTGCTGCTATAAATGTTTTGATTAATGAAAAGTGAGTTTTAATTTAACTCTGGGATTGATCAGCCATGTCTAAATTTTCTTACATTTACCACACTAGCCCCAATTTAAATACTTCATGAACTTCCGTGTGATTTTCCTCTCTCCTTTGTATACACACCGTGGACATTCTCTTCGTACCCACTTCTCCAGAATACCTGCTTACGTCAGATTCATGGAGCTAGCCATTCAGCTCCCGGAGGCTTACAAAGGCCACTATAGTAAGGAAAACTTGGCTTTCCTAGAGAATTTGGAGGAGATGGTCCATGCCTAACACTTGCAGGTAGGGACCAAGTGAGGGAGGATGGGAAATGAAGAGTGTGGCTAGCACATGCTGGTGGTCCTGCTGGGGACACAGCTGATGCTTCTGGCTGGCCCTGCAGTAGGACCCATCCTTGGTTTCCGTGAAGTGTGTTGGTCTCAAAGCCCGGGGAAGAATGGACTGAGACCAAGGGTCATGATAAGGCCGTGTGTATATAGCTCTAGGGTGCAGGACTGAGCCCAAAGCTGATGTGTAAGGGCAGAATGCATACAGTTCTACAGTACAGCTCAAGGCATGCAAGCCAGAGCAGGCGGAGAAAGTTGGCCACCCATAAGGAGTGTATTCATCAGACTTAGCCTCACAGTGAGACTTGAGGTGGAGGAAGCTTTGCTTTAGCTCGTGGTTTCAGAGATTTCAGTCCACAGCCCATGTTCTGGTTGGAAGACCGTCATGGAGGTAGGTGTGGAAGAGGTGTCCACATCATGGTGGACAGGAAAACAGAGCAAGGAAGGAACCCAATACCACGTTTGCTAAAGGCATCCTTCTGTTAGGACCTACCTCCTGAAATTTCCAGAACCTTCTAAAATAGTGCTACCAATTGGGGATCAAGTATCCAGCATATGAAACTGTGAATGGCATTTCATGTTTAGATCATTTATCAACATCATCTATGCCCTGGCAATGTTTATGTGTGCATGCGCAGCCCATTTATGGCGATTCTGCCTTACTCTGGGCAGTCCTAATATTTCAGTTATTGTCAGACCCAAGGTTCCACAGTCTTCCTTTTGCTGTCTATTCAGTGGTTTTTTTTCCTTTCTCTTAGCCTTATCCTGTGCACTCCTCCAAGCAGTGCTATCTTTGGGTATCTGCCATCATTCATTCTCATAACATGGCTGAAGGATCTCAGGCACCATTGTCGTTTCCTGTAGTTCACTTTCTTCTGTAGATGGCGATGTTTCTTTCTTATTTATTTATTTATTAAAAATTTCCACCTCCTCCCCGCCTCCCTTTTCCCTCACTTTCCCCTCCCTCTCTAGTCTTAAGAGCAGTCAGGGTCCCTGCTCCGTGGGAAGTCCAGGGTCCTCCCTGCTTCATCCAGGTCTATAAAGGTGAACATCCAAACAAACCAGGCTCCCACAAAGTCAGTCCATGCAGTAGAATCAAACCCCAGTGCCATTGTCCTTGGCTTCTCAGTCAGCCTCCATTGCCAGCCACATTCAGAGTGTCCGGTTTGATCACATGCTCCATCACTCCCAGTCCAGCTGGCCTTGGTGAGCTCCCATTAGATCAGTCCCACCGTCTCAGTGGGTGGACGCACCCCTCGTGGTCCTGACTTCCTTGCTCATGTTCTCCCTACTTCTGCTCCTCATTTGGACCTTGGGAGCTAAGTCCAGTGCTCCAAAGTGGGTCTCTGTCTCTATCTCCATCCATCGCCAGATGAAGGTTCTATGGTGATATGCAAGAAATTCATCAGTATGGCTATGGGACAAGCAAGGCCAGTTCAGGCACCCTCTCCTGTGCTGCCCAAGGAACAATCTGGGGACCTCTCCTTGGACCTGGGAACTCCTCTAGAGTCAAGTCTCTTGCAAACCCTAAAACCCTTAATTAAGATATTTACTTCCCTGCTCCCATATCCACTCTTCCTCCATCCCACCCATCCCATTCCCCCAAGCTCTCCCGAGTCCTCCCCTTCTCCCTTCTCTCTACCCATCTCCCCTTACATTCATCCCCCATACCCCTGTGCACCCAAGTTTTGTCTGGCAATCTTGTCTTCTTCCAATATTCAGGAGGATAACTATTGATTTTCTTTGGGTTCACCTTCTTATTTAGCTTCTCTAGGATCATGAATTATAGGCTCAATGTCCTTTAATTATAGTTAGAATCCACTTATGAGTGAGTACATACCATATTGACACAAAAACAGAGATGTTGACCAAGGAATCGAATCGAAGACCCAGATCTTAATCCACAAACCTATGAACACCTGATTTTTGACAAAGGAGCTAAAACTATACAATGGAAGAAAGAAAGCATCTTTAACAAGTGGTGCTGGCATAACTGAATGTCAACCTGTAGAAGAATGAAAATAGATCCATATCTATCACCATGCACAAACCTCAAGTCCAAATGGATTAAAGACCTCAATATTAATCTGACCACATTGAACCTGATAGAAGAGAAAGTGGGAAGTAGTCTACAAGACATGGGCACAGGAGACCACTTCCTAGGTAGAAGCCCAGTAGCACAGACAATAAGAGCAACAGTGAATAAATGGGACCTCCTGAAATTGAGAAGCTTCTGTAAAGCAAAGGACACTGTCAGTAAGACAAAAAGGCAACCTACTGATTGGGAGAAGATCTTCACCAACTCCTCATCAGACAAAGGTCTGATCTCCAAAATATACAAAGAACTCAAGAAACTAGACACTAAAACTCTAATTAACCCAATTAAAAAATGGGGTACTGAACAGAACAGAGAATTCTCAACAGAAGAAGTTCAAATGGCCAAAAGACACTTAAGGTCATGCTCAACCTCCTTAGTGATCAGGGAAATGCAAATCAAAACAACTTTGAGATACCATCTTACACCTGTCAGAATACCTAAAATCAAAAACACCAATGATAGCCTATGCTGGAGAGGATGTGGAGTAAAGGGAACACTCATCCATTGTTGGAGGGAATGCAAACTTGTGCAGCCACTGTGGAAATCAGTGTGGCGGTTTCTCAGGAAACTGGGAGTCAACCTCCCTCAGGACCCAGCAATTCCACTCTTGGGAATATACCCAAGAGATGCCCTATCATACTACAAAAGCATTTGTTCAGCTATGTTCATAGCAGCACTATTTGTAATAGCCAGAACCCGGAAATAACCTAGGTGCCCCTCAATAGAAGAATGGTTAAAGAAGGTGTGGAACATGTGCACATTGGAGTTTTACTCAGCGGTAAAGAACAATGACATCTTGAATTATGCATGCAAATGGATGGAAATAGAAAACGCTTTACTGAGTGAGGTAACCCAGACCCAAAAAGATAGAGATGTTTCTTAATGTCATTGCTGTGCAGCCTGTCTCTTTGTGTGAAGCCTAGAATCCTCCTGAGGCGTGCCATTCAAACACACTCAGCTGCTTTTGTTAGGAGCACTTCATTGCCCAGGTTTCAGAGTTGTAAAGAAGGCATCTCAAGACAAGTGTCTCACATACTTGTTATTTTGTGGTCGTTATGTCTCTTGCTGACCAAATCTTTCCTAGTGCCTGGAATGCAGCCCTTGATATTCCTATCTGCCTCTTGACTGACTCAAATTACAGAGGTATGAGTTTGTTGTGCCATAGCAGCAAGATCTTCTCCTCCTTTATCCTATAAAGGATCAAGGGCAGAACAGAGGAAATCCTAGCAGAGGTCCTGTGCAGATTCAAAGCTAACAGGAGCACAATTGATCTGATCCTCACTTAGAGGCAACTGTTAGAAAAATACGAGGAATTTGGAAAAGACGTATATGTTCATTACATTGGCTTCAGGAAGGCATTCGATAGCATTGGGAGGAAAGAACTTTGGGAAGCAATGAAGTTCTATAGGTGTCCAGAAAAAATCTTAAGAATACTAAAAGTTGCCTATAATGATACCTTTGCATCAGTCAAAGTCTGGGGAGAACTAAGTGATCAGTTTAACACACTCGTAGGAGAGTTGCAGGGATGCATCCTCTCACCAATACTCTTTAATATACGCCTGGAATTAGTAATAGCAACAGCCCTGGAGGATGAGGAGATAGGCGTGCAGATAGGTGGCGTGCAAATCAGTATCTTGTGTGTTGCCGGCAATATAGCACTACTTGCTGGAAGTCCCAATGAGCCGCAGGCCATGGCAAATAGAATGGTGGAAGAAAGAACCTTGGTATGAAAGTAAACGTCGAGAAGATAGAGATACAACACACGGGAAGGGCACACAAGGATTTTAACTTTGTAATAAAGAATCAGAACCTCAAGCAAACAGTCAGCTTTGTTCAAAGGAGGGAATGCTTTCATATTCAGACCATAACCACAATTCATGGAAGCTCATGAAATGCATCCGGGAACCCAGCACCATGGGAGATATTAAGACCCGTATACTGTGGGCTGGAGGGGTGGCTCAGCAGTTAAGAGCACTCTTGCAGAGGGCCTTGGCTTGATTCCCAGCACCTACATTGCTACTCACAACCATCTGCCACTCCAGTCTCAGGGGATCCAATGGTGTCTTGAGATCTCCGTGGGCACCATGAATGCATGTGGTACATATACATCCATGTAGGCAAATCACTCATACACAGACAATAATAAAGAAATTTTTAAAAAGATCTGTAGACTGGAATTCCAACCTCCCGATATGTCAGAACGTAGTTATATTTGGAACTAGGACCTATAAAATTGTGATGAACTGAAAGTGAGTCTGTTAGAGTTAGCTCTGCATCAAGGAGCGGGGACTTAGGACCTCTTCCTCATCTGCGTTGTGCCAGCTGGGATTTCACTATACAGGTCTTGCTTGGGTAACCATAGCGCTGAGATTTCACAGGGATAGTTTCCCTGTCGTGTCCAGAAGACACTATCACAGCACATACACTGGTTCTCCGGCTCTTGTCATCTTTTTGTCTTTTCCTCTGCGGTTCCCCTGACCCTTAGGCATAGGGGTGGTATTGAGATCTGCCACTTGTGACTAGGTACCCCAGAGTCCCTTATCCACTACAGTAAGCCTCCGCCTATTGTCAAAGCATCTTCTTTAATGAGGGTTCTTTGTGTGTGAGGATAAGTACTGATTTTGTAACTAGATATTATATTGGTTTCAGATATATAGGTATTCCTGTAGGATCTGTGTCTTATCCAACCATAGGTAGTTATCTAGGTCTATAGTACCATGTATGAATTCCGTCCTACTGGACGGGCTTAAATCTAACTAGACAGCTGTTGGTTATTCTTAAGACAAAAGTGCCACTATTACATGACAGGGAACCTCCTTCAGTCAATGACCTTTAAGGGGCTGGGCCAGGTTGGGATGTGACCTAAAGAAAAACCACCAGCCTGCCCAGCTCTCACTCTCTCTTGTTCCTGTGCTCCACACACCTTGAGGTTGGACTTCCCATTCTTGTTTCCTGAGTTTTTTCCTTACAATAAAGAATAATATTGGGAACTTTTGGAGTTATCTTGGAATTATTTGACTTGTGTTCCTCCCATCCCATATGTGTTCAGCTACAATTACACTTTTTGACAAAGGAGAAAAAAAAAAGACTTCAGGTTTTAAATGTTGGCAGTTTCACTGCTTAGCATTTCTGAGTTGCGTATCCTATCCTTGGGTGCCGAGCAGCAGCCCCTGGATTTTATGATTGGGGTCAGCAGTTTCTCCAGAGGATTAAGTGTCAGAAGCACAGCTGAGTGGCAGATGTAGGAAGCTCATTGGAACCTGTGTCATTCTGAGCTGCAAAGTGTGCGAGGAGTATGTGAAGGGTGTGTGCGTGCATGTGTGTGTGTGTGTGTGTGTGTGTGTGTGTGTGTGTTTGTGTGTGTGCGCACATGCACGTGTGCATTTGCATGCTGCAGTAAGAGGAAAGGCTGACGGGTGTAGTATCTGATACACAGGGTGGTAATGTTATTGATAATGATAATGTCAGTGTATGTACTGAGTACATCCTATGTGTCAGAAGCAATTTTACGCTCTTTTGCCCTAACCGTAGCAAATGTTCTAGTACACAGGCAGTGTATATTCTATAGATGAAGAAACTGAGACCGGCTAGGAACTATAAATGGTCATAATATACTTGTCAAGAATTAAACTTTGCTCCAAGGTCTGAAATCTCATTCTTTTTCTTAATGCTGTGATCAAAACAATATTCTAGAAAGATAAATTTAATTAGAGAAGTCAAATAACTTCAGACATGAGATTTGATTTTTTTTAAAAAAAATTAAACATAAAGTATTCTCGTGATGAGCTGATCAGATTGAGCATCAGCAAACCAGAGTGGTCAAGAAGTCAGGATGCATAGCATAGCTCTGTAGGTTCAAATCCCAGCTCAACTGCTGATCTTTTGTGAGACTTAGTGCAAGTTAATCAGCTTCTCTGGGTCTCATTTTAAACCTTTGGATCATAGACACTTACCTCCCAGAGTCACTGTGAGAATTAGTCAGTTCATACCCATAAATGGGATTTTGCATTTAGTAAGCACTTAGGGAATCTTACTTTTATAATGATTAAAATATTGGCCAAACATGACATTCATCAATAAGTTCTTTTCATTCAAAATTCTTTAGGACTACATGTAGATTTCCGAATTCTTGCAACACTTCCTTTGATAGACCGAAATGCTGTCAAGTGTCAGCTGTCATATCACCAACATCTTGTATGAAGTCACACGTGGGGGGGTGATTTCTTGGTAGAGGCGCTTCTCAGCAACAGAGAAAATGACTAAACACCTGTGTGATCTACGCAGCATTTCAGACTCATGGCTTGGCAGCAACTTTTTTTTCTGACTATGAGGTTCCTTTCCTCAGACCGCAGGGACCTAAATTTGTGCTTCGAGAAGGCAAAGGTCAGAGGCAAGTGGATCTATCTTGCTCTGAAACTCTCATTGCATGTGTGAGTATGTTTACCATAGTTGCCCAGGGAATCACATTATCCAAGGTGGGCTGGTTTCTGTTTTCACTACAGAGAAAAGGACCGGCTGGGTCTGGTACCTTTTCAAGGCAGGTAGAGGAAGCTTCCTTGCCAATGAGATGAAGGAGTTGGGCCAGACAGCCCTGCTTGCTCCAATTTTCCGCAGCTTCAGACTCTGCTTTTTGGGTAATGTTTGTTTTCAAGGGTTTTGGAGAAATTGAATCTTAACATCCTTATTTGACATTTCAGTTTGTACTGTTATGTCCACAAAGAGCAAGTTCTTACGTGCCTAAGGCTTTACAACTAATGCCATGTTCTCACATATATGCCTTTTGATATATGCATAGAAATGATCAAGGAATTTTGTAGAAGAGGTAAGTGATTTGCCCAAAGTCACACAGTTTATAGGAAGCATGGCCAAGTTTACAAATCTGCCAACTGTTGGAGCAGTGTTGAAGCTTTTAACCCAATATGCAGATATGATGACATTATAAGGACTCCTTTCATTCCGTCATTGAATGGTCCAACATTGGTCCTCTTAGCTCTGGTTGGATCCTGCGACCAACCTTCAACCAATCATTGCAGCCAGGGAAGTATAAAACTCATGACCGTCTAGACCTTGCCATAGCTTCCTCCTGCTGGGGGTTTCCCCACTTCCCCAAACCATGTAGCTTATAATGGGAGATGAAAAATAAGGGGTAGTCATAGGTGAAGAGAGAGTAAACGATATATGGATAAAGCAAGAAATGTCCCAGTGTGTATGGAGAAAGTGTGTAAGGGTGAGTGCTTGCCCTGGCACAACTGCGGAAGGCCGAGGATAACCTTCGGGAGGTGGTTCTTACCTCCACCCTATTGCTGGAAGAGCCTCTCACAGCTTCTGCCTCGATGCCAGCTCCTGGCTAGCTGGCCCTCGAGCTGTTGGCTTGTCACCTCTTGCCACCTCTGTCTTGAAGCAGGAGTGACAGGAAGACAGCTGCGCAACACTGTATCTGGCTTTTCAAGCGCAAATTCTGAGAATTTAATTCAGGTAATCCGGCTTACACAGCAAGCACGGTAATCCACTGAACCATCTTGCTGACTCTAATATATATATACATACATACATATATATATATATATATATATATATATATATATATATATATATATGTAAAATATGTGTTTCTCCCCCCCATAGAACCTGACTATTTAGCATAAGCTGGCCTGGAATCCAAGAACATTTTGTCTTCCTCTCTTGAGTGCTGGGACTACAGATGTGCCCCGCGACACATGGAGAAGAGTAAATTGTTTCAAATGGCTTACTTTCTTTTTTTATCTTAATTGAATTTCATTTTTTATGAACATATGTTCCATCAGTTCCTAGCTCCAGGGTGTTTAAGGAAACAAATAAGCAAACAACAACAAAACTCAACGCTTACAAGCGTGGAGGGTTCTGGAAATCTATGTCCATCCAATGCCTTTGGATCTCAGCTCAAAGAGAGAAGCTCATTTTCAGGGGAGATATAAAATAAGAATTTGGAGTTCCCCCAAGAAGGTGGAACATACCCCACAGACATTTCTTGTGTTGGTGCCTTCTGTGCAGGGTGGAGCACAGTAAGGAGAGGTGGCTGGGTAGACCACCCTGCCCGGTTCAGCAGTTAGGTTATATTGTCTAGCTGTTTGGTACTTAAAACAATTATGATAATTTTTAATTTTTGAAATTAACAGAATTACATAATTTCCCCTTTCCTTCCCCCCCCCCCCGACTCCTCTTATGCACTTTCTTGTACTCTCTAAAATCCATGGCCTCTTTTTCTTTAATCATTGTTAGATATATATATATATATATATTTCTAAAAATATAAACACAACTTGCTCACTCCTTATGACGTTACATGTATGTATATGATTTTTGACCGGCGACCCCAAGCTTTGCAACCACAGCACATTCTACTTTCCGGGAATGTATTGTTCCAATATCCTTTGGCTTGGAGGAGTCAGTTAAAGGGCTGTTTTTTTGTTTTAAAAACTTTTTGGATTATAGTGTGTTGACCACAACTTTCTCTTCAGTTGTCATGGCAACTTTCACATGGCAAGAACTTGATGTTAGCCTAGAAGTTTGACAAGCAGATGACTTCCAGGCAGAAGGGCTGATTTAAGATGTTTGGAGCAGGACACAGGGGTTTTACTGTACTCTAAAGCAGGTTACATAACTCTCAGCCGTGGAGTGTTTTGTCAAATCCCTGTCTCTACAAGGAACCACTCAACATTCTGCACATTTAGCTGACCAGCAGCCTGGCTTGGGAGTGGGGTGAGAACGGTCCTTGAGCAGGGTTCAGGTTTGCTCTCATGTCATGTGATTCTTAGCCTACCTTCCAGCTGAGCTCTCTTCAAACACTGGTCTACCCCATGGCTTACCCTTTGACCCAAGCTTGGCTCCCACGTGCTGTTGGAGCTGCTGTCAGCAGAGTTCATTCTCTCTCTCTCTCTCTCTCTCTCTCTCTCTCTCTCTCTGTGTGTGTGTGTGTGGTGTGTGAGTGTGTGGTGCTGTGTGTTTCAACTCCTGATGTGCTCAGGAAGATGTTCCTAGCAAATTTAGGATTACAGCTGGTTTCTCTTCATCTAGAGGATCTTCCTTCAAGCTGACCTTTGGAGGGGTGAGTCTGCTTTTGCAACGAGGATTTTTTTTTTCATTTTTATTGTTGCTGTGCTTTCCTGGGAAGTCACTGGTGGGTCTATTCTTGAAATTAAAGCCCATTTCTCAAAGTCACTGTACAAAGGAAGAACATTTTGTGAAAAAAAATGAGGGTGTAATTCACAAGCTGCACAGTCTACCCATGGCAAGCATATAACTCAATTCGTTTGAAAGCAAATTATAGAGCTGTACAGTGTAATTAATCACAAGATATTAGAACAATTATAATATCCACAAAGGAGGCTTGTTTATGGTTACTTTCTAACCCCGCCCATGGCCTGAAGCAACGAAGAAATAGATTGTGTCCCTAGTCTGCTTAGTTTTACTAAGAAACCCTGTAATGTCTTCTGGGAGTTTCAAATGGCCACTCACTTGAATGGAAAAAAAAGTAGGAAGAAAAGAAAGGAGGGAGTGAGGAAGGAATGGAAGGAGAGAGGAATAGAGGGAGAGGAAAATGTGACCCCCTCCCAGTTGTGAATAGCAGACTGACTCCTTATATAAAACGATTCAAAGCCTAAGGAAAAGCATTTCTTAAAAACGTGATTTGTAACAGGAAAGTCCCACTATTTATAAAATAGAACATATTGTTTGTTTTAATGGTCTCTGTCTCTGTGTGCGTACGTGTGTGCCTATCTGTATGTAGGTGTGAAAGCGAGTGTGGGCAGAGGAGAGAAGACCCAGGCCATCGTGTTTTCTGAGACATGGTCTCTGCTCTGAAATTCATCAACTGGGTTACACTGGCTTGCTATCTAGGCCCAGTAATGAACCTGTCTGCTCCCCCAGGGCTGGGATTGCAAACTTCTGGGGCTGTGCACACTTTTTTTTTGAATATGGGTGCTTGGGATCCTGTTTTACTACCTTATAGATGATAAATATTTGTTCTAGAAGCGACAGGAAAATCACTCATCATCTTACTATGGAGAAATCTCCTGTGTCTCGGTTCATTTTTGTGACATTAAAAGTTTCCAAGCTCTCACTTGCCTTCCCCCTTCCCCAGCAAGGAGCTGTTTCTGACAGCTTCTCCTTTAGGCGTTCGGTTTTTCCCCAGGTGCCAGTGTGTGTCATGGGCTCAGTGACTACAAGGAATGTGCCTGCTCCGAGGATTAGTGGAAACATGTCATACCTCTTCTGGCCGGAGGGCACACCTGACACACTTCATTAGCTAACACAGGCGCACAGAGCTATCCGGCTGTGACAGCAGGGAATGAGATGAGGCTCTGCACAGTATTTCCAAACACTAGAATTTCAATGTTTATAGTTCTTCCTTCCCCTCTACATTATAGTTTCCTATTATAAAAAGATTATTTCTAAATAAGCACGTGAAAGAATGCTCAAGATCTTTCATGAGTGGAAAAATGTAAATTGGAACAAAGATGAGATTCCATTTCACCAGCATTAGAATGGCCGTTATTTAAAAGAACAAGGCAGGAATAGCAGTTGCTGAATACTAGGTAGAGAGATGGGAACTCTGTGCCCTGCTGATGGGCACAGACAAAGGTGTGGCAGCTATTAAAGCAGCATGGCGGCTCTCCCAACAATTAAGTAAGATAGATGATCACATGACCACATCCAAGCAAGGTCTGGAAGAGATTCTTGTAAACCATATTTACAGTAGCCTCAGCCATCAGTGACGAACCAGAAGAAAAAACCCAGATAGTCCGTGATAGGTAAATGGACAAACGAAATACGGTGTGTCCACACTGGGGAGCAGGTCTCAGCTTTAAAAAGGGACTGGGCATTCTCTTTAGTCTTGAAGTATGATAATAAGTGAAAAAGTCAGCCACAAAGCATAATTTACAATACATAAATAATCTCTAGATCAGCAGGCAGAAAGGGAAGGGGTGGGAAGTGTGGGCACAAGCCGGGGTGATTATGGGGAGCGGTTTATCATTCACATGGCTTAGGATGCTGGCGAAGATGTAAGGTGACTTTTTTTTGTTTGCTTATTTACTTATTTGTAATTTTAAAGTTAGCACACAGCAAGAAAATTTTATTATTTACCTCTCAGTAGGAACAAAATTCTGCCTTTCCAAAACATCGCCAATGCTATTTGCTCGATGAAATCATTTCTAGGTGATTACTTCAAGCTTGAAGTTGACAAACTTCAAACCCAAACTTCATGCTTCATAATAAATAGAATTTATTTAGTTCTCTTGATAATAAGGCATAAAACTGTAAAAACCAGAAATGAGAAAGAGCTTACTAACAACTTATAATAAGTCTGACGAGATCTATTTGTTTATGATGACCTAAAACAAACTATTTTACAAAAATCTTAGCATATAAAGTGATGGGCTTCTTTAGGGTTTTTTTTCATACTTAGATGTCAATTATACTTTGCTTTTAGTCTTCCCTATCCTACTTCACTTTCTATTGCCATTGTAAGCACCAATGCCAAAAGCAATTTGGGCCAGAAGGGGTTTACCTGGCTTATGTGTCCATCACATAACAGCCCATCACTGAAAGAAGCCAAGGCCACAGAAGAATGCTGCTTACTGGCTTGCTCTTCAGGCTCACATTAGGGGTGACACTGCCCCTCCCCCATCAATCATTAGCCAAGGAAATGCTTCACAGACTTGCCTTTAGGCCAATCTGATGTTTGATTTGTTGTCACATGTATCCATTCATTCTCCCCTCTTATAGTTCCCTCTTTTCCTCATACACATACACATGTAAGTTTAAATGAAGGTTCTGCATATGAGAGAAAATATGTAGTGTTTCATTTTTGTTTGCTTGTTTTCGCTTTGTTTTATTAAACAGTATTTCGTTTTTATTTTTATTTGTTGTGTGTGTATGTGCATGTGTCTGAGGAGGCCAGAAGAGGGTGTTGAGTCCCAAGAAGATGGAATTACAGGGAGCCTGAAACACAACCCAGGTCCTCCAGAAGAGCTCTGAGTGCTCTTAATTGTGTAGCCATCTCTCCAGCCCCCCTTTTGTGTTTCTTGAAACAGAGTCTTACATTGTATCCCAGTCTAACCTTGAATTTGCAACGTCGCCACTGCTTACTGCTTCAGCCTCCAGGATGCCAGGATTATGATGTAAACCATCAAGCTTAGATTGACAGTAGGTTTGGTTACTACAGGCAGCAAATGGCATGTGGGCAACCAGTGTAGACTGCTCTGCCTGTTCTGTTCTTAGTGGGCATGTGGCTTTTTATACATCACAGTTAGCAGGCTTCAGCCTGGTATTCATATTGGCATTTAACTTTATTAATAATAAGTCTTTCTGATGGAATGATTCATTCATATGGTTAAAAACTAAACAAGGAGAATCAGGAGAAAAGTATCTAAAGGCGGTCATGGAAAATTCTACTTCATTCTATTCTCCCACCTACTCATTCATTGCCTCCCAGGCAACTATTACAATTAACTTCCTGTGTATCCTGCTGGGGAAAAAAGGAATTCATATGCATAGACTATCTCCTCCCCATTCATAGCTATGCAACGAGTCTTCAAAACTCATTACATCTAGCAAAGCTCAATGTAGACACAAGTTTCTGTCCTGCCAGGTCCCACAGCCGTTTGGTCCCAAAGAAACACACAGAGGATTATATTAATTATAAACTGTTTGGCCTGTTGGTTCAGGTTTATTATGAACTAACTCTTACAATTTTAATTAGCCCATAATTCTTGTCTATGTTTAGCCATGTGGCTTGGTACCTTTTATCAGTGAGGTGTTCTCATCTTGCTTCCTCTGGTTTGGCTGGTGACTGCAGACTGAGCCTTTTCTCTTCCCAGAATTCTCCTAGTCTGGGGGTTCCCTGTATACTTCCTGCCTGACTACTGGCCAATCAGCATTTTATTAAACCAACATGAGTGACAAATCTTTACAGGGTACAAGAACATTATCTCAGAGCAACACAAACCCCATAACCATGAGACAACCCTGCAACTTCCCTTCATCTCCCAGGAACCAACAGTCTCCAGTCTCTAGGGCGTGACTACTCTAGAGACCTCCTATGAATACCGTATGCTATATCTATGATTTTGTAACTGGTTTATTTCCTTTAGCTTAATGGCATCAAAACTTACCTACACTGTAGCATGGGCCACAGTTCCTTTCCTTTTGTAAGGCCGAATAACATTCCATTTGCTTATCTGTCCACTCATGGGCACTGGGTCCTCCTGTGTTTGGATTATTGATAACAATGCTTCTACAAACATTGCGTACAAATATTTCATTGGGAATCCTCTTGGAATTCTTTTAGGTGTATGCATATCCAGAAATAGAATTGCTAGATCCTATGGTAAAATCCTATTTAAATGTTTTAAATGCCATATTGGCTTCATAGTGGTTGTGCCATTTTGCATTTTTACCAGCAGTACACAAAGGTTCCTGTTTTTCCACATCCTTGTCGGCACTTATTTTTGGAGTCTTTGTTGGGGCGATCTTAAGGGTGTGTGTGTGATACTGTCTCATTCCAGCTCTGATTTCCATTTCTCCAATGAGCAATGTGGTGATGCCATTGGTCATTAGCAGATCTTTGGAAGATGTTGGTTCAAGTCTTGCATTTGTTTTAAGTCAAAAGTAGCTTTTTTTGTGTGGTTGCAGAAGTTCTTCGCTCTTGGCATCGTTACCCATTGTTAGATACATAAACTGCATGTGTGTTCTTCGTGCCTTTGCTCCCTGTTGGTTGTGTCCTTTGATGCACAGATCCTAAATGTCAGTGTAGCTTAGTTTAGCTACTTTGGTTGCCCGTGCTTTGCTATTATATTCAGGAAGTCGTTGTTAATTTTGTGGGATAGAACTTCCCTGTTTCCTTTTGAGCAACTTTTAGTTTCATGACTTATATTTTGGTGTTTGGTGCGTTTTGAATTAATGATTAAATGGTACAGATTAGGTCTCCAGCACTGCCTTCAGCTAACTTTAGCCACTCATCTACAGAGTCTTTACATTTCAAGAACTGTAGTGTGTCTTGCTTGAATGTAGCTATATTCCTTCATGAACCTGCTTATATGTTTGTTAACATTTGCTTTTTATAAATATTCTACTCTTTGAATTTAAGAAACATTTCTATACAGACATGTTTTATTTGTGATAATTTTGACATCTAAAGTCCTTAGGGAGATGGATTTGTAAATTTTTGGGTTTAGTTTCTGTGGACTCTTAAGGTGGCCTGTTATTGTGTGTTCTTAATTTTTTTTTAATAATGTATTCACATTTTACTTACAAGCAGTAACTGAGTGTTTACCATCTCTAGGATATATATAGATACTGGGTATAAAATCCTTCCTGAATGGATTTTGTGAGACAGAAAGAAAATATGTTAAATATACAATAAGGTAGCTATTGACCACTGAACGTGGCGTGCTGTATTAGAGCTTCTTGAGGTGCTGGCTAGGATAAAAGATGCAGGGATTGAACTTGGGGCTTCATGCTTACAATGCAAGCACTTTACTAACTGCACTATCTCCCTCTCCCACAAAAATCTATTAATATTTAAACAAAACATGGTACATACCTACAATGGATTATTAAACCTTAAGAAGAAATGTTGATATATGTAAAATATAGTTGAAACTTGATCTTGTGACATAATTAAATACACTAAGAGCACTTAAAAAAAACCCTTATAAATTAGTTGTGAGGTACTACAGTAATGAGTTCAGAGGAGAATGTTGGTTGCCAGAAGTTGGGGGAGAATAATGAGGAGCTGCTGTTTAGTGGGTACAGGGGGCTGTCAGCCCAGGGTAAGTTCTACAGGCAGGCTGTTTTACGGTGAGAATGTTCCAGCATGACTGTTGGTGCACTAAAATTATTGTCACGGGAAAGCTGGTGCTATGTGTCTGGGTCACAACCAAGATTTAGAAGGCTAAACAAGAATGAGGGAGAGGCATGGGAGATAGAGAGTTTGAGGCCATTTTAGAAGGTTCTTTAGTGAGGGAGAAAGATGGCAATAGAAGAGAGGCTACAAGTTTGTTTTTATCCTAGGCTGCCTGTTCTGATGTACAAGGAATTTTTATCTACTCATACAATGTTCCCTGTAAGAAAGAAGCATTAGGGAGGTCGAGGCAGAAATTGCTAGGCAGGTGAGTTTTGCACTTACATAATGGGATCATGATTTCATTTTAAGCACCATTGCCTTAGGTGCTAATGGTGCTTAAAATAAAAAACATTAGCTTGTTTTCTTTGCTATTTAGTGTTGAATACATGTCAGATGCAGTTATTAGTATTTACTACTAGGAAAAGCAAAAGTTAAATTTTTATATTATTTTTAATTTTAGAAGTTACTTCAGAAATATTAGGTGCTTTTGTAGGAGGTTGGCAGAGCTGATAGCTGTAGGAGAGGACTGTTGTCCACGGCCTTATGTTTCTATTGATTCCTGGGTCTTAAGAGGAATTGAGAAAAGTGGGAACTTTTACCTTCAAGTTTGATTTGGTTGCATTTGGCTGTGTATGAAAACATAAAGAAAATGACTGTTTTTGAAAAACAAGAGTTGCTTGTGCATGAGGAAAAAACTGTTTCGAAGGAGGTGGGGAACCTAGGTCAATTTTCTAGACCATTTTTTTTTTAACCTTGGATCACACAGAAAAAATAAAATTTACTTGAGATTTAAAAGTGCCAAGTTAACTGTCCTCAGAGAAAAAGGGCTGGGTTTTGTGAATTCCCATTTTGTGTGACCAAAATGGAGTCTTTATGCAATCTTAATTAGGTTTATATAACTGGACAGTTTACAGGTATGTATGTTATATTTAGGTCCAACTCATTTTCTTTGAGCTGCAGAGTCTCTGCCCCCTTGTGGCCTTCGTGAGGGGTGTTTGGTTGCTTTTCTTTGGTATGTTTATTTGTTGTTGTTGTTTTTTTTTTAATCGCAGGGTTTTGAACTGAAGTCTTGTTTGATAATGTGTGGTCTCCTGACTGCAGGTAATAGAGCAATCATTCTGCAGGCATTTGTTTAGGTGAAAAGGCGGGGCGCCAGCCTGGAAATGAAATAAGTGTTCAGAATTCACTCAGACAACAGAAGACACCGTGGCAATCGGGCATGCCTCGTGTCTGTCCCTTCTTCATGTCTCTCTCCTTGAGGGCAGTGTGATGGTAAAACACTGGGGGAAATACAATGAAGGAAACAAAGACCGCCTATAACCCAGTCACCCACAGGCTCCACACAGTGGGCGCTAATGCTTCCTGTAATTTCTGATGGTGGGAGGTATTCTTACACTTTTACATCAAGTACCTTAAACACTAAGTACATTCAGGTCAAGACAAAGATGATGAGCCCAATCCAACCCTCAGCCTCCAGGCTAAGAACTGGCTCACATTTCAAAAGTCCCAGAGACTAGCGTTCTGCGGTAATCATGTAAAATTCAAATTTCCGGATCTGGAAAGGATGTTTTATTGAAGCAGTCAATCATGTTCATGTATGCGTCATCAGCACACGGTACACAATGACAGGTGAAATCAAAAGTGCTCACTGCTTCCCTTTATTAGAAAAGTCATCACTCTTGATGTAGAATAAGCAATATTTTGTAAAAATACAATATCAATATTATTTTCAAATAGTCACCTTAAAAATTCTTATGGGTTTGGAGATGTAGCTTAGTGTTAGAGTGTGTCACTAGTTTATTAGACCCCAGAAACACACACACACACACACACACACACACACACACACACACACACACACACGAGTGGGAGAGAGAGATATGCACATATACACTAATTGCTGTATTTTCAAATTTATTTAATTTTTCCCTTTTTAATTTTGGTAAAATAAGCAAATTGTTATAGCGATAGTGTAATTTCACTTCAGCAGTGAAAACAGAAATAGTACATGCTGAAGATAAATTTCACACCTACTCTATGCTAGCTCTGTTTAACTATTTTTGGATGTGTAAGTAATGTTTACTGGGTACATACCAGGACTCCGTGGGTATTGAGGAACTCTGGGAAACTGTTTTCTTTTCCACATTCTTTCCTGGCTGTTTCCAGCCTCACGAGCTGCTGCTTCTTCAGACAGGGGCGCTGGCCTTCCCCATTCTCCTCTCTGACTGTTGCCGTCACGGCCTTCTTCCGGTTGACCCCACGTGGCAAACACCCTGGGAAGACAAACTCAAAGTTCTACAGCACACCTCTGAGGACCGAGGTGACCACCATCCACTTTTCTTGGGAGGCTCAACCAGTCACACCGAGCAGTCTGGGGCCGTCTGGCTTTGCTGGAAGTGGGGGATGGGGGCAGAGGGGTTGGTGCTCACACCCTTGCAGAAGAAGGCTGGGTACTTGTTTCTGCAGAAATTACCGGGAACGTTGATGCCCGCACACGTGGCCCTGCAGTGCCTGTCTGACCTCAGTGACGCAGGAAGTGGCCCTGCTCTTCTGGCCATCTTTCCACCACCCTGACTCTTTTCCGACACCGGGACAATGTGCAGTCCCACTCCCACGGTGCGAGTGGATAAGCTTTTTGAGTATCACCAACATTGGTCTTATTATTGCTTCTTTAAGAAAAAAAAAGCGAATTGTCGCCCTCCAAATTCGGTGGTGTCTTACTGTGGCTAGGATTTGTGGTTTTGCAATAACCGTGGGTTGAGTAGGCACCGATCAGCAGTAGGTGTCTTTTGCAGACAGCCATCCATTCTAATTCTCCGCTCCCACCCTTTTTGGTAGGGTTACCCATCTTTGCATTGTTGGGCTATAAATCTGTGATATATGCTAGATAAATTATCTTGCCATAAGTGTGACTGGAAGTATTTTTCCCATCCTATGGGTTGCTTTAATGTTATACTTTGATGTGTGAACCGTTTTAATTTTAATGAAGTTCAATTAATTCACTTTTCTTCTGTCGTGAGGCTTCTGGAATTTTACCTGAGGAATTACCCCTTAATGCAGCGTTGTGGGGATTTATGCCCATGTTTTCTTCTAGGAGTTTTATAGTTTCAATTTTTACTTGTATTTCTGTATTTTTTGAACAAGCTTTTTTTTATTTGCAGGAGATTGAGACATATATATTTATAAATGAGATTAGAAAAAGAATAAAATTAAAAGTCACGTTGAAGGAAAATATCGATCCATACTCAGTTTCTCTTCTTCTAGCTAAAAAGACCATTTAAAAATAAATTTATAGTCACAGTGAGCTAATAGATTTAAAATTCCTAAAATGTCTTGCTTCAAAGTTTGTTTTCTATAAGACTAGACATTTCAATGTATTATCACTGAACTGAAATTCAGAAAGATATTTTAAAATGAAGTTTTTTCTTTATACAATCTGGTGAAGGAATTGGCAGAGGCTGCTGTCTGAGGACATTTATGAGACAGAGCACGGCATTCTTATTTTCATAAGAGTAGTGGTCATAAGAAATGCATGGCGTATTTTCCTAGCTACTAAGGAAAGTTCTAGGATAAGGTTTCTGTCTTAACCTTTTCTGCGGTCCCATGCCCATGCTGGTGGTTTTAGCCGATACAAAGAGTAACGTGCCCAGTTCTAAAGAGTGCACACACCTGCTCAGCGATACATGGTCTCGACCAGAACAACCAGCTGCAGCAACATGCCTTCATGTTTACGTGTAGAACCGACAGCAATTCTCCTAAAGCCAGAAACAGGTTTCTGATGGGCAGAATGCATTTACAGCAGGCAGCAAATCCTGGTCCAGTTTAACGTTTGTGATTGAGCACCATGTTCCTTTTTCTCCCCAGCGTATCACTGGACTGATTCTGATTGTGCGGGTCTGTAGAACATCCTCTGAAGGTGCTGTGGGGTGAACTCCATCCATACTGTGAAGTCTCATAAGAAGCATTTTCTCCCTGGAGGCTGTGGTGTCCAATCATCATGCTGTAGTAGACATAAGTATGAACCTGGGTTTCTTTTCGCTTACCACATCAAATTTGGCTTTGAAATGAACTAGGCTGTGGTTACATAGCAGCTGACTTTGGAGAGGGCTATTTTCTCCCCTAGTTCTCACTCTTCACTTACCGTCTTCCTCCCTCCTCTCTCCTCACACCTCTTCCGGCTTACCGTACCCAATTACTACTCTGTCTTCTTCCCCAGGAGACTCTTCCTTCACTCACCTGCTTCTACACATAAACCGAGCCTTCTCTTTTCTCCGACCACCTGCTCACTATGCACGCAGGAGACCAATTATAACCCAGAGGAAAATCCCCTTTGAACAGCTGATTTGGAGCATGGATTTGGAGACTTATCTTCTGTCTGCATCACAGGGTCATGCCAGGGTCATCCCTTGAACAAATGTCTCTTTGGCTCCTCCCAAGCTTATTCTGAACTGTGCAAACGGGGCCCTCTTCTTTTGGCTGATGAAGCTATTGGGCAGAAGGAGCCTGTCTGGCATTCTAATCAGGCTCTGAAGTCAGACACACAGCAACCGCTGCAGAGTTTGCTTGTGTTCCGCAAGCCTCCCCGAGGACTCGCGATTGATTTCCTCTAAACCTAAAAATGATCTTCTAAAAAACAGGGCAGTACTTCTGACTTCTGAATGGACCGATCCCGCAGGGGCGTCGCAGAAATGAAGATCCTGGTTCAGGCACTCTACATTCCTACCAAGCTCTCTACTGACCTGATGCTGTGGTCCACAGAAGTGCTTTAGTATCCCATCCAGGGTACCACCAGCCTGGAAACAGGTCCGAGTTATTTATGACAGCCCAAGGATCTCCTCTGTGCAACTCTCTGACACAGAAGAGTATGCCTTCATGTTTGTCCCCTCTTCATAGGTCAGCTCTTTCCAGCACACTGAATGGCACTTGTCTCCATATTGGTCTCCTAGACTATGAACACACAGGGGTAGAGACTTCACTCTCAAATCATTTTTTTAAATGTGAGGAGCTAGAATATCACCTGGAAAGAACAGTAGGCATTTGATAAATATTTGCTGAATGCCCCTTTCCTCCCCAGCCCCCACATAGGCTCATATAATTGAAGGCTTGGTCTCTAGTCGATGGAAATATTTGAGAAGGATTAGGTGATGTGGCCTTGGTGGAAGAGGTGTGTCACTAGAAGTGGGTTTTAATGTTTCACAAACCTCCTGAGATCTACTGCTCTCTCTCTCTCTCTCTCTCTCTCTCTCTCTCTCTCTCTCTTTCTCTCTCTCTCTCTCTCTGCTTTGTGGTTACAGATAAAGGTGTGAGCTGTCAGTTGCTCCTTTACTCTAGCATCATGGATCCTAAGACTCTCAAATTGTAAGCTAAATTAAATGCTTTCTCTATGTTTCCTTGGTCATGGTGTTTTATCACAATGATAGAAATGTAGCTAACATACTCACAGATAAAATTAATAAAGTTAAAACCATCTTTCCCAAACATCAGACATAGACTAGAAGGCACAACAACAAATGCGGAGACCTAGCTGTCACTTACGGAGATCTGAGCTCTGGCTGGTTGAACTGCACACTTTCCATGTACAGTGAAATCCTTGCCTCCAATACCTGTGAATGTGTCCGTATTTGGCAACAGCGACATTGTAAATCTTATCAGTTAAGATGGTCATATGGATTAAGACAGAGCCTTCCCCCAGTCTGACTACTATCTTTGATAAATTGATTAAGTTTTTGAGATTATATCTTATATAACTTAGACTGGCCTTCAACTCATGATGTAGTCGAGGAAAACACTGAATTCCTGATCCTCCTTCCTCCACTTTCTGAGCACTAATATTATAGGGATAGTATCACTAAGCCTGTTTATGTCTTTATATGAGGGTGTAGTTTAGAGATCCTATTGTTGTAATAAAACACCAAAACCAGAATCTCCTTGGGGAGGAGAGCATGTATTTCACTTGAAAACCATCAGTTTTTCATAGTTCATTAGTGAGGGAAGTCAAGGCAGGGACTCAAGCAGGACAATAACCTGAAGGCAAGAACTGATACAAAGCCCACAGAGGGATGTTGCTTACTGGCTTGCTCCTTATGGCTTGCTCAGTCTACATTCTTACAGAACCCAAGACCATCCGCCCAAGGGTGTCCTCATAAAAGTTGGATTGAGACATCTGCAAGCCAGTGATACCTGGGCTATCAGAAGCTGGAATAGGTTAAGACACTTCTCTCCCTGGAGACGTAGAGGGAGCATGAATCTGCCAAGCTTGATTTTGAATCTCTAGTCTCCGATGTTTGAGAGAAACGTTCTGTGATTTCAAAGCCACCTGTTGGGTGTATTGTGTTACAGTAGCACTAGGTGGTACAGCCTCAAGCAAGAAGAAAAGAATTACTTACTGGTCCAGGCATCAAAGAGCACACCAGGCAGCTCGGAAAAGAGCAGCTGCTTACAAGCATGACATAGCCAGGGGCTGTCACTCAAACAGAGTGGGGGCAGTGCTGAAATTCTGCTCTAGTATTTTCTTTATTATTTGGAGTAGAAAAGTATTGTGTGAGTTTGGTAAGAGGGCCTTCTTGCGTACTTGGATAGCACCAGCTGTCGACAGGGTCCCCAAATATATCCTAAGTGCTTCTGACTCTCTGCTTATCCTCTGACACCACCTTCTCCCAAGAGACTGCTATCAAGTTTGGGACAATATTCCAATATTCTTCCATACAGTCTTTTTCCGTATCAACCTTAGAACAGATGAAAAAATTATGGCTCAGATTACACGTGACACCTTTGCCGAAAACTCTTCAAGCATAGCCATTATTGAAGAACTCGGGAGGCTGAGGTAGGAAGATTGGTATAACCTTAACGGCAACCTGGGCTACATAGTGAGAGGAAAGTCAGGCATGACTTTCAGAAAAACATAACAAAAGCCAAACAAACAAGTAAGCGCCCCTGCGTCCAAAAAGGACTCTTCAGTAACCATTTCCCTGCATGTTGCATGGTCCTTGTGAGCTTCCGCCCTTCCTGTCAGTGGGATGCTGAGTTCCAGCCCAGGCTTTTGCAGTTCCTCTGTAGAGTGCTTGTCCTAGGGCCTCTACATCTTGCTAGTCCCTCGGCCCCTTGATTCCCCCTTTCTGGTCTCAGCGTCAATGTCACAGGGCACCGTCTTTGGCACACCTCTTTGGCCCCGCCTGAGTTAGGTCCCCGCATTGCATTTTTTTGTGGGACTCTGTTACTTTCTACTTCATGATTTGCCCATTATCGGCAGGTATTTTCTTAACAGCCTATCTCTGACTAGATTGTAAATGCTAGGAAGGCAAAAACTACTTCTATTTTATGTCCCACTGTAGCCTGACTTAAATAAGGATCCAAAATCAGAGCTTGTGATCAATGTGTACTTGTTGACTGGATAAATGGAAACTTGTTTGGCCAAGGACTTTAGAGATGCAGTAATTATTCAATCAGCTGCTCTGTTTCCAGGAACATAACTAAAGAAGTAACTGCAGATATATGTCAAGACACTGTAACTTAGAGAACTGAAAAAAACTGTAGCAATATATTGGCGGTAAAAATAAATGTTTAAAAAGGATGGGCATAATAAACTATGGTTTAAACTTTCAAAGTGAGAGACTTCAGGCAAAAATGTTGGAGAACAACATTCAGACACACACTTTCAGCAATCATATATTTGTTATATGTCAAACTACATCATATATTTTATGTTGTTCTGTAACATGAAAAACTATACAACAAAATGTTAGTTAATTGTACTTAATAATTAATTATTAGATGTTAATTTTTTTCTATATATTTAACTTTTCCATTTATTTTTATTTAGTGTTTTATGGCACAGGGATGAAAACCTGGCCCTTGTCCGTACTATGCAGGTGCTGCACCACTGAGTACCCCACCTCCTCTTAAGCGTGTTTTAGACACATTCTATGTAGAGGATTTTTTGAACAATTAGAAACCAAAAGGAATTCAAAGGTTTCCCAAGGAAATAAGTAGAAATTAGCTGGCATTTGATTTGAATTTCAGACTTTCATTACTGTGAAAGAGAAAATAATTAGTAAAATAGGCAATCAGTATAGTGTTGAAATACCATGTCATCCCCATACACTGCTTGACCCTACCACCCAGGAAGTCCCATCTGTGGTTAAGTCCCAGGCCACCCATCTTCCCCATGGCTTGAAAAGTCATTCTGTATATCTTCTTGTTGAGAAAATTCTTTCTTTATAGGAGAAACTCTTTTTATTTCATTTTCACCTTTACTTTTGAGTAAGAACAGAAAACAGAAGCCATAATTGAAAACCCTCTTCTCGGAGTTCCAGTACTATGCTTTGGTAGGGACCCAAATGACACATTTTACTGCACAGACAAAATACTAGGTAGGAAGAAGGGCTTTTGGTCAAATTTATGCACATATGTAAATAAGTTTTGTCATCTGAAAAATTTCAGAGGCAAAATTTTACCTAATTTTAGTCCCTTATTTTTTGAGCTTCCATTCTGTCAGGACCTCAGTGACCACTGGTTTCTCTGGAGACTTCTTCCAACCTGGGGGAGGTGAGCCATGTCTTTTCTTGATTTTTTGCTTTTGCTTGGTTACTGAATTAAGTCCAGATAGACCCTTGGTACCATTATTTGTGAGCCTGACTGGTTTATTTCTGATATCTAGATTTAATGGGTAATTGCTAATTATCACCAAAGAGAGCAAACTAAGGATTGCATGAATAGTTTGTGTATTTGTTTCCAGCTACACATAAACACTTATATATTAAACATATATGAATTTATAAAATACACACATTTGTAAGACTCGGTGACACTCTAACATGGAATAAGTTTTAAGTGATATCCTGATGGTAAAAAGAATTCTTGTAAAAACAAATGTGGGTTGGTTCCTGACGCTAGATTTCCCCATTAAGTGCTACTTGAAGGCCAGTCTAACCCTTCCTCTTTGACTCATCCCAAGAGTCTAATTTGAGCCCGGAGTGGTGCTCTGGTTCCTATCTTCTGCTATTATGTATTTTTCCTTGGAGTTGAATAGGGGCTCCCATCCAGGAGAGGGAAACTATTACCAAACCAGTTCATTTGAATTCACATTTTTGGGAAAGACAAATCTTTGTAGGTCTAAATTATTTTAAGTTGTTCATGAAAGTCCAGTTACACTCAAATGATATCCACGGCTGAACAGTCTTCAATGAAAATAAATCCCAAATATGCAAGGGAGGTGGATCTAATGTTAAGTAAAATCCTTAAAATGATACTGGTGACCACTGTTCTCTGGGCAGCTACATAAGTTCTGGATGCAGCGCAAAATGCAAACGCAGGCTTTTTTGTTCTGACGATGACAAGTTTCAAGACAGTGATGGTGAAAGGCTAACCTGTGTTCCAACCTAAACCAAAGGCCCTGTGAATTGCCCAGTCACATGCCCATGGAATGGGTCCTGTTCCCAGCAAGGAACTGTCCAAATGCAGCATGGTGGTGAAGATGCAGAGTCCAGAGCCTGAAGACCTGGTATAAGTCCCCAGCTTGCTGCCCACTCCCTGAGAGACTATGCGTGAACAGGTGACAGATTTTTTTCTCTGGGTACCAGCTATTCACTTGTGTGCATTGATGAATGCCATCAAATTTATAGAACACAGTGAGCATCAAGTGAAGTAATGCATAAAAGTGCTTTGAATGTGCGCCCAAGACCCTATGTACTCATTAAAAGTTCAGTATGTGTGTGTGTGTGTGTTGCCCTACATTGCTTATAGAAGCAGCATTCATTCCCATCTTTGTGGGTCAAGAATGCCATCATTTTCCCTTCTGATTACCTAAAAGATTGTGTTTAAATACAATTTTGCTTAGTTGCTCCTTCTCAATCCAAATCATTTGAGTGTAAATAATAAGAAAGGTCTTTAAGATTTGTGACCCTGTTGTTAGGATACTCCTGACTGGGGGAGTCAAGCTTAAGGCAATAGACAGCTTGGTCTGTTTTCTGTTTCTTGCCCCATTGCCTGATCTGTGTGACCTTGGGTCTCTATGCTTTCTTTCCATTGCACAGTCTGGGTTACTAGCACAGTGCAAAGCAAAACCAAGTATTCACACACCCTGCTGTACTTTGGCAGGATATTTAGGTGCCATAGGAAAAAAAACAGATCAAAGTGATAATGCATCTTCAGACACCAGACCAGTGGCAAAGAGGCATCCGGCAAGCTAGCGGCAGGAGCTCCCTTTGGAAATGAACAATACTGCTGTGCACAGACTGCAGAGAACACGCCCTGATCTGGAAGATGTCCTGAGAACATCTGCCACTATGCTGAGGTGTAAAGACGGGGACAAGATCAATACGGTATCATCAACAAGCTGACCTGAATAAGTCCCTTCCCTGGGCCCTATCTTGTCACCCAACTGATAAAAGGCAGTCAATAAAAAGCACATTTCATTTAGATCCGTGTCAGAATTGATTGGGTCAGAAGCGGCCCTTCTGGTTTTCTTGGACCATGATAACACTGGGTGATGAAAGAATTGTGATTGTGAAATTGAACTCTCCTAGCAGTTTATTCTTCAGACGGCCAAGTTCAGTATTTATGACCATGGCCTTGAAGCAGGAAGAATTCTGTTCACGCTAAACTAGAAAGGAATGGCCTTCCAAGAAAGGAAGCTGTGTTGGAAAGTTCATGTATCATCCAGTGACCAATGAGGAGGATGGAGTGTCCTCTTGCTTGGGTGCCAGGAAAACAAACAAAAGTGATAACACATCTCCAAACACAGGCCACTGGTGTAGAGATGGTCTGGCCAACTTGCAGAGCCAATTCATTTGGAAAGGGGCAATTCTGAATGGCTCCAGAGCTCCATGGGAACCATGGATACGGTAGCAAACTTTCTTGTACTGTCTTTGGATCACCATCCCTCAAATAATGACAGGGAGACTTATAACTAATTATGAAAGCTTGGCCTTAGCTTAGGCCCTTATAACTCAAATTAACTTGCTTCTATTAATCTACATTTTGTTATATGGCTTTTACCTTTCCTCAGTATGGCATGTCCAAATTGCCCCCAGCCTGCTGGCAAATTGCATGCCTAGATTCCTCCTCCCAGTTTCTTTCTTTCTGCCTGGAAGTCCCTCCTACTCTCTCCTGCCTAGCTATTGGCCATTTAGCTCTTTATTAAACCAATCAGAAGGTGGCTTAGGCAGAGACACATCTTTACATTGTAAACAAATGTTCCACAAGAGATTACCTGTCTTGTTCTGTCTCTGTCTGTGCCTAGTCTGTTCCTTGTGCTCCATGCCACACTCATTTGTTCTGTAAACTTACTGCCCAGAAAATACCTCTCTTCATGGCTACCTTTTGAGATCTTCAGACACCTGAAGTTGATGCTCTGAGCTGGGGTGTCTTTTCTCCAAGAAGATATTTGATATGCCCAAGGATATTGTGTTGCTGTTGTGGGAGTAGGGTGATGGCAAAGCAAAAGTGGTACTGGCATCTACTGGCTGGAAGCTCAGAGTACTTCTTAATTTCCCACAGTGCACAAGACTATCTCCACCACAGAGAATCATTGACCCCCCAATGTTGCAGCGCCGAAGCTGAGAACCGCTGGATTAGACTTGTTTTCAGCCTGGTTGTCTCTAAGGATAAAAACAGGAAGTGATGTCACTCAGGTCATCAGAAAATGTTTAAGGCAAGCAAAATGGCAATGACCATGAGCTCCACCATCCCTTCCCAATCTCATTTCTTCTTCCGGTATTGCTGCTGCCTCTTGATATCAGTACAGCTATTATCCATTCTAGCTGACACCCCAGAAAGCATAGAACACCACCTCTCATTCCGTATTTCTTCAGTGAGGCTGTCTCCTCCCCTCGTGCTGTCACGCTGACTATTAACTCCTCTGTCAGCTTAGGGAAAGAGAGCTTTCTTAAATAAGCAGGGTTTTTTGTTCCTGTTCTTAGTTGGAGAGTGCTCATGCTCTCAGGGTCCGGAGTTATGTTTTTGCTTCCCATCAGGCCAGGCTGAGCTGTGTTATAGAAGTGTCACACAGCAAATAGCTGACTCTGTAGGCCATGCTGTGCCTTTGAAGCTCAGTGTTGACTCTCTGCAGAATGAGACCCGTCACCCACTGGGGACAGGGCAGCTGGTGGCTTCTGTGCGGTCACCTCCCACTTCCCACTTCTTTAGGAATGAGATGCATTTGAGGGCTTCCATCCCCAGTTGTGGTGGTGAAGTCAGAAGTGAAAGAAGCTAAGTGTGAGGAGTTTTATTTGTTAAGTGAAGAAGCCAGGAGAGGAGAGGAGAGGAGAGGAGAGGAGAGGAGAGGAGAGGAGAGGAGAGGAGAGGAGAGGAGAGGAGAGGCGAGGCCACAGACAGGAAGTGGGGCTGAGAGGGAGATACTCATGAGGTTGAAGGAAAACCAGCAGTGGTCTGGTCTGGCAGACAAAGTGGGTATTCTGAGGAGAGGAAACTGCTCAGCCATGTTTGAAGTGGAAGAGTAGTCTCACAGTAAAGAGCGAGCAGACCCGGGCACTCGGTTGAATTTGAAAACTCAGAAAATTAAATGAGAGCCAAGACTGATGGTGCAGGATTGCAGAATTCGAGTGACTCCGAAGGCTGGTGCAACAGGTTTGCAAGTTTAAGGTCCTGACTCAAAAATCAAAAAAACCAAAGAAGGCTGTGGCTATAGCACAGTGGTAGAGCACCTGCCTAGCAGACATAAGGCCCTAGGTTCAATCCCCAGTACAGAGGAAAGAGTTGGTGAGACAGGGAAGGGGGTGGAAGGTGTAGAGGGATGAGGAGGAGAAGTAGAAGAGGAGAAGGAGGGGAAAGGGTAATGAAGGAGATGAGGAGGGGGAGAAGAAAGAGGGTAGCTCGCTAGAGCATCATGCTCAGCATTGGCAGGATTTTACACATTGGCCACAGCACATGGATTAATAGCCGTCTGTTTAAATAGTTCCCGAAGGAACACCCATTACCTGCCATTTTCCTTTATTTCCCTCCTCATCTCACTCTAAATTTGAAAGCCTTGAGATTCCATTAGAAGAGTCTGTAGAGGGCTTCCCAGGGAAAAGGGGAAGGCGTTGGGAACAGAGAACTGATGGAGAGGCCTTTGTCTGTCTGCGCTCACGGTCTGCAGAGCCATTCCCCTTGGACATGTACTTTCACCATAATAGATGTGGGCCTGCTTACCGAGTACTACCCCTGGAGGAGCCTCAGTTTACATTAAGTGTCCTGGAGATTAGCAAGGCCCTCTTAGACCCAGTATTGCACTGTCTAAAGTGGTTTCATTTGCCAGCGGTGGGGAGCAGCGAGCCAACCCATTCTGCAAACAGAGCAGTCAAAGCAACACCTCCTTCCCAACTGTGCCCACGTTATTCCCAGCTTGGAGAAGCTCGTCTTAGATTCTTGCGATTGCAGGCTGCATTTATTTTTTGCTAATGATCCCTGAAGTTGATTGTGGTTTTGGTCATACGAGTTCAGCAAGGCAGACACTCAGATTTGCTATACAGACCATGAAATCAATACAAAAAAAAACCCTTGGGTTATACGAGCCTACTACCACACGGTGGATCACATCTTGCAATACTTCCTAAAAGATAATGGGTTTCAAAACCCAGCATAAATCTTCAGTGACAGGTGGGCTATTTGTCATGTTTTCTGGTGGCGGAATTACAGCAGCTTCAATAAAAGCCACTTGGTGGCTGGGTCATAGATTAATATCTGATACAATCATGATCTCAGGACCACAAGAAGTGAAGTGCAGGGGAGCGAAGCAAGTTTGCAATTATTCTAAGTTGGCCCAGAAATTGCTCAAAATCTAAACAAAGAGCAATATGATGTGGGGATTTAATATCCAGCGCTATAAAGTGATACTATGTTCTTGACATGGCATACATGACTTCCACATGTGGCCAAACATGCGCAGTGCTGCCAACCATAATGCAGAGCAAATTGATTTGCATCTGTTGCTTATAGCATTTTAATTCCTAGCTTTGTGTTTAAGTCCTTGACACAAAATGATTTCCTCCATGTTTTTCTTGACTTACTAGAAATGTTTTTCCTGTGGCAAGTCAAAATAAATTGATTCTCTGATTAAATGACTTGGGTGAGTCCTTCCAAGTCCATTCTGCTTCTTGTGACAGATGAGTCAGCAGGGTTTATTGAGCCTCCACTGGGCTCAGGTTATGTACAGGGTGTCACATGAACCTGTAAGAACAGTAACTGGGTGGCCTTCCCAAGCCATCCACGTTTGGAATTCAGCCACTATTTCTGTCTCTATGCCAGGCTGACACTTAATTCTCTATGTTATGGAGAAAGGGAAGGTTGTCTTGACAACCATTTGGAGAAAGTCAACCAGAGGAATTTACTTGACTTAAAACTACGGTCTTAGCAATTAACTCTGGGTGCACCCTCTCCTTGTAATTTAGATTACTGTCTGGTAGAGGTCTCTCTTTTTTTTTTTTTCAAATAATGGGTTAAAAAAATTAAAAGCCAAAAATATAGACATCATCTGTTGCACAGACATGAAGTGTGCAGAAAGAGCCCAGGGAACGCTCTTTCCCACTCCCATCCCCGCAGGTAACCACCGCCCCAGTTTCCTGTATGTACGTGCAGATTTTAAATGCATACAAAGAAAAAATAGGCCCAAGGTTATCCTCTCCCTCTCTGCCAATATAAATAGTAGCATACCATGTACACTGTCATAAAAAACTTACAAATGATATCTCCTGAAAATTCCTGCAGGCATACCAGAATAAAAGAAGCATCTCCAGTTTTTAAATGGCTCCTATCTGCTAATCAATCGTGTAGCTACACCATAATTATTTTAACCAGTTCCTTGTTGATTGATTAATACATATCCTTCAGATATTATGAACAGTGTACATAGGATACCTTGGCATAAGTGTCACCTTTCCTGTGTAGTGGCATGTTGATAGGAATCACTGTTGGAATGGGAATCACGGAAGCATCCTAAGTTTTGACAAGTATTGACAAGGAGCCCTCCACAGGGTGTGTAAGTTCCCATCAGCAGCATATGAGAAGGCATGTAGATCTAGTCCCATCCAAATACTATTATTATACAAGCTTCTCTGGCTTTTTTTGTCAATGTGAAAATGAAAACTCTGAAAGGGTTAGAGGAAAACATTGGCAAAAAACATTTCAAGATGGAGGAAAGGACAAAGACTTTTTTAAAGGTTTCCGTAGCTCAGGGAATACTTGCAAGCACGGACATACCAGGTTACACAAAATGAAAAGTTTCTGCACAGTGAAAGAAACAATCTGCAGAGAACAGACGGCCCACAGAGCAGGAGAAAGTCTCTGTCAATTACACACCTGGCAGAGAAGTACTATCTAGACTCTACAAAGAACACACACACACACACACACACACACACACACACACACACAAAATTAAGTACTGGAACCCCAAATCATCCAATAATAAGTAGGCAAATGAGCTGAACAGTAGAAAGAAGAAATATAAATGGCCAAAATAAGTATGAAAGATGCTCAATATTCTTAGCCACCACAGAAACGCATCTCATTCTAGTTTGAATGGTCATCTGTAATATGAGGGCCGGCTTGTTGGGGTATCTGTTCCCGCCCAGTACCCCACAACCAGCAAGTCACAAAGAAAATCAATCACACAGAGATCTCTATAAGTTATAAAGCTGATTGGCCCATTAGGTCAGGCTTCTTATTAGTCCTTGTAACTTATATTAATCCATTATCATTATCTATGTTAGCCATGTGGCTTGGTACCTCTTTCAGCTGTCAGCTCACATGTTGTTGCCTCTTTGATGGTCTGCACATGAATGCGGAGGGAGCTTCCTGCTTTCCAGAATACTCCCAGTCTCTTTGCTCCACCTCTACTTCCTGTCTGGCTTTCCCGCCTATACTGCCTGCCTGGCCAATCAGCGTTTTATTAAAATATGATTGACGGAATACAGACAATTCTCCTACACCAGTCATCCTCAAGAAAGCAGCTGGTAACAGTCGCTGGCAAGGATTTGTGTGTGTGTGTGTGTATGTGCGCGTGCATGCGTGTGTGTGTGCGTGCGTGCGTGCGTGTGTGTGTGTGTATGTGTGTGTGTGTGTAACCTGAAAACGAAAAGATTACTTGGGAGAAGGGGAAGGGTCCGCACGATAGCCAAGAAGATCAGGGGAGGATAGTTGGCAAGGAGACCATGAAGAAAGCAGGACAATGCATATGTATGAAGGTATCACAGTGAAATCGCTTGCTGTAGGCCAACAGGAAAGCAACTTCAGACAGGATGGATACTGGGTCTCGAAAAATTAAATAGAGAATTATGATCTTTGTAACACCATTGTTGAATGTACTACTCAGAAGAATTAAAAGCATCTATTTGTAGGCACATTATTCCAATATGAAAATGTGAAAGTACCCCAACTGCCTACGAATGGATAACTGGATTAAACAGTTATCATTTCACCAAACAAAAAGACTATTTTGATGTCTGCTTCATATGGATGAACCTGAAGATATTGTACTCAGTGAAACAAATGTTTACTGTATGCTTCCATGTAAGAATCTAGGAGGACTTTGGAATAGTTGAATTAATAGAGACAAATGGTAACATGCTGGTTGCCAGGGAATAGGAATCACAGGGAATGGGAAGTTATTACTTACTGGATAAGCTTTGCTTGGGGGGATAAAATTTTCTGATGTGCATGGTGGTGATGTGTACCCACCAATATGAGTGTATTTAATGTCATTGAACAGCACTTTCCAAAGGGAGTGATAAATTTCATGTCATGTGTATTTTACCACTACAAAAAGGAATGGATAGTGAGCTTTGCCAAATCTATATTTGATATGAATAAAACGGATCATCTGAACTTTCCTTTGGTCCCCAGACACAGAGAATTATGTTAGTAGATAATCTAACATTGAGTTCTTATATGTCTCAAATTCACCCCTACTAAATTTGACTTAGTTAGTTATTTTTTCAGTGTTGCTGTTGGCCTATGTCTGTGTTTCCAGCATCCAGCAAGAGAAGGTGTAATTGCAAAATCCGCCCTGAAGTACAAAGTGAAATCTTAACTCCCAAAACTCCCTCCTCAGAAAAAGCAGCGAATAACTGTGTTGTGGACTGTTACTCTTATATGTGGAACTGAAAGTTCATAAATGAGTTTTGACTTTCTCCTTCCCTCTTATTCCTACTCCTTTCCTCTCTCCCTTCTTTCCTTCATTCCCTTCATGTTAGATCTTGCGTGCTTTTCTCATGAGTCTCCTTAGTAGTCATATTGCTTTTCTCTGACTCAGCGATGTCAACATCTCCAGAACATTCCAGCTACATTTCTACTTAGTCACAAATTCTGAAGGCTGCTAAATACTCCCAATCAATTTAAAATGAAAAATAGAATATTAAAAAACAAATCTTAAGGAGAGGCAATGAGCTCTGTAACGATGCTGGAAATCAGATAATGGGCAGCGGGAGGTCAGAGAGTAAAGGCACGTGCTGTGCAATCAAGCCTGACGCCCTGCATTTAATCCTGGAACCCAAGACAAGGTGGAAGGAGAGGCTCAACTATACAAAGTTGTCCTCTGACCTCCATTAAGTGCACCTCGACACACTTGCATGCACATACAAATCACACACATACACACACACACACACACACACACACACTAAAAAGAAGAGCCAGGCTTTTTACAATGACACATTTCAAAAGCCTTTGCTGATCCCCTTCTGTGAGCCTGGGTACATGTTATATACAGGGCAAAAAGTCATGACTAAGGTTGTTGCGGTGGGCATGGAAAACCAGTAGGCAATAACATGAGAACCATGAAAGAATCCTGTCCTAGACCTGCAGTCAGGAACTCCTGGGGGCATCAGGGAAGTCTTCTGTGCAGAAACCTTCTCTTCACTTCTCATCTTGTATAACCCAGTTATCTCTTGGGATCTAGAGAGCATTTGTTCCAGGACCCCCACCCCCACAAAGGATGGCAAAGCCTATGCATGCTCAAGTCCATGATAAGAAAATGCTATAGTATTTGCATAACCAACACACATGCTATGTACTTTAAAATCACCTCCTGATAGTGTATAATATCCAATAAAATGCAAACTATATGTTAAGTTTTATGCTAGTGTACTGTTTAAGGAACCATCATAAGAGAATCAGTCTGTGCACATTCAGGGTTCATACTATATTGCTTCAAGTGCTTTCAGTTCAGGGTTCATTGAGCTCACAAATGTGGACTTTAGAGACACAGTTAGGTAGGTCCCTCACCTAAGCTCAGATTGGTGTATAGAGCCACAGTGGGCAAAAGTCGGCCTCCCCTACATCTCCTAGCATTGTGCCTTTTGTGAGATCCTAGGCTTTTGTATGATCCCCACAGTTTAAATCGTCTGCTATGGCTATGGGGGAGCCGGTAGTGATGTCAGCAGAGGATTGAGCTCAGTGTCCTCTTTGGAAACATCCTCTGGGTACAATGCTAGGGAGCCTGGGACAGGACTCTTGACTGCTCCCTGGGATTGACCAACAGCCTTGCCTTGCTGATTTAGTGCAGGTCTGAATATCCAAAGTGCTGCTCCAAGTCTCCATTAAGTCTTCCCGTTTCTTCGGGCCTTGTCTTTCTGCTGGAATCACCAGGAGAAATTCAGCCCATGCCAGTCAGGCCTCTTGAAAGTCACGCGATTTCCTTAGCTTGTGCTCTCTGCATGCGAGCCAGGGAAGATTTGCAGATTCTGTCACTTTAAAATGTCACCCAGAGTTACACTGTGTGAAATCTTGAACTTCCAGAAGATGCTCCACTGAACTTAGTGCAGATTCTGGCATCCTTGAGTCACAGCGGACAGGTGGGCCGTCTGCTCATTAGATAACAGCGGATTAGGAATGGGAAGATCACTTTCAGTTACTGTGGCTCTTTGGTGCGGGAGAATTATCTGTATTCTGTCAATCATATTTTAATAAAACGCTGATTGGCCAGGCAGGCAGTATAGGCGGGAAAGCCAGACAGGAAGTAGGGGTGGAGCAAAGAGACTGGGAGTATTCTGGAAGCAGAAGCTCTCTCTCAGCCATTCCTGTACAGACCACTGAAGAGGCAACATGTAAGCTATCACACCGAGAAAGGTACTGAGCCCATTATGGCTAACATAGATGAGAATAATGGGTTAATATAAGTTATAAGAGTTAACAAGAAGCCTGACCTAATGAACCAATCAGTTTATAACCTTATGGAGTCCTGTGTGTAATTTCTCTTTGGGATTTGCCGGCTGTTGGGGTACCGGGCGGGACGGAAACCCCAACAAGCCGGCCCTCATGTTACATATGGCGCCCAGACGTGGATAAATGAATCCACAGAAAGCCTGAGAAAGTTTGGGAAAGAATAGAGTAAAGCATGTTTTCTTGGTAGCAGCAATTTCTCGCATCGGGCTCTGCTTGCTAGAAGCAAGCAAGGCTCTCATCTAAGAGAGGCTTCCTGACTCAGCTTTAGCTGCAAAACCTTGCAGCTCTTTTAGGAGGTTCTGCCACGAAACACTTAAACGGTGTTGGTGAAAAGCTGAATGCATGCTTTTCAGGGTTTTAGCCATAGCAGGAAAAAAGCTGCACCGTTTGAAAATGCTGGCTTTCTGGGCCGTCCTGCCAGGGCAATCTCTGACTCTTTCAGGCAGGCAGTCTGACTGAGTGTGGTCTGTGAGCAGAGTGCTCCAGCTTGCTTGCTGGCAGGGACCTTAAAATGCCATAGAGTTGTGGCAGTGAACTGAAGCTCTGGCTGGTATCTCAGCCATGAGGAATGGGCTGGATCTAGCTGTCAAAGCCACAGCTCTCCATATTGCTTAGTAAATTAAAGGCTTATATAGTCAGAAAAAGAGAGATATACAGTAAAGAGAGATTCAAAGAGGAAAAAACCTCTAAATATTTTACAGTGTGTTAAAAATATATGCAGGCTAAAAGTTAGTTCTTAATGTAAAAAAAGGAAGAAAGAGAGTAGTTGTGTGTGGTGGTACACACCTTAATCCCAATGCCTGGGAGGCAGAGGCATATTGACCTCTGTGACTTTAAGGGACAGAGGTAGTTGACCTCTGTGACTTCAAGGTGTGGTAGCACACACCTTAATCCCAATGCCTGGGAGGCAGAGACAGAAGGATCTCTGAGTTCAAGGTGTGGTAGCAAACACCTTTGAGCCCAGTACTGGGGAGGCAGAGACGGAAGGATCTCTGTGAGTTCAAGGACAGCCTGGTCTACAGTGTTATTCCAGGACAAAGATATACAGAGAACCTGTCTCAAAAAGTAAAAGTAAAAATAAAAGAAATAGAGGTTAAAGTAAAACCACACAAAGATGGAAAATACACAGAGAATCTTGATACTGTATGCTATTATGCTCTCTTTGACTTGTTTGAATGCTGAGGAAGGAGCAACAGTTGCTAGAAGACATTTGCTTATAAATGCTGCTGAACTAACCCAAGATAGATATTTTGAAAATACCTTGGATTCAGAACTGAAGTCAAAGGGTATGTTACTTTGGAGAAGAGATTTTGCTTTTGTTTCCACAGAAAACGAGAGACTCTGGATTTATTCAGAGTTAAGAATAATCACCTTTGACCAAGGGAGGCCACCTGAAAAATCTCCGGTAGGAACAGATGGCCCAGAAGACAGAATTCGACATCCAGAACAGGTTCAAGACTGCTGCCTGAGATGATCAAGACTCACAGGATACTTCAGTCAGGACTTGATTATAACTCTACATTTTCTTTAGGTCCCCATAAGATTATCAGCACCCCCAACCAGCAGGAAGTAGCCTGAAATACTACGCCCACATTCCCAACAAATGGACTATGGGTATTTTCCTTTGTTTTTTAAAAAAAAAAAAAAGAGGGAAATGGTGCGGGAGAATTATCTGTATTCTGTCAATCATATTTTAATAAAACGCTGATTGGCCAGGCAGGCAGTATAGGCGGGAAAGCCAGACAGGAAGTAGGGGTGGAGCAAAGAGACTGGGAGTATTCTGGAAGCAGAAGCTCTCTCTCAGCCATTCCTGTACAGACCACTGAAGAGGCAACATGTAAGCTATCACACCGAGAAAGGTACTGAGCCCATTATGGCTAACATAGATGAGAATAATGGGTTAATATAAGTTATAAGAGTTAACAAGAAGCCTGACCTAATGAACCAATCAGTTTATAACCTTATGGAGTCCTGTGTGTAATTTTTCCTTGGGACTTGCTGGCTTGTTGGGGTACTGGGCGGGACAGAAACCCCAACAAGCTGGCCCTCATGTTACAGCTCTTTCCCTTGCTCCTAGAACCTACATATAAAAGGAATCGCCTGCATTTTAGATTGAACTTTTCCCCCACGAGTAAAAATCCGACACTGGAAAATAAAATCGATTCTTCATCCAAATTCTATAGCAGTGTATTCTAAGTAAAATGCAATACAGCTGGCCTTTCAGAGCCTGGGTCTATATCTGTGGATCAATCAACTGCAGATGGCAATTTTTATCGAGAAAAGAAATGCTTCTGTCCCAAACATGTGTAGACTCTTCTTCTTCTTGTCTTTATTCCCCAGATAACACAGCATAAGAACAGTTTCCACCACGCTCATAGTCTATTCCGTATTATAAATAATCTAGACATGATTTAAAGTATACTGAAGGATTTTCATAGGCTGTATCCAAATACTTCTCCATTTTATCTGAGGGATTTGAGCATTGGTCAGTCACTGACAGATATTGAGGATAACTGTGTGGAACCCATTCAAATTCTTTTCCAGAGGATTAGCTACAAGAGCCAGACACTAATGTGGGTTTTGGAATACGTTGGCTTAGTGTAATTATAAATGTACATAAACTGGTGATTCATGAGCTTTCAAATTATACATCTGCATTTAATTTTAGGTTGAAGTGTTTTTAAATCCTCAGAAAATGATGTTACCAAATGTTTCTGGCTCACTAAATGTTCTGCTTTTTTTTTTTTAAGTCTTAATCAAAGGCAAAGACTCATCCAACACCTTCACATAAACTTTGATGAGTGGGAGATACTTTCTTATAATATAAATATATTGGGCTGAAGGAATTCAGGGAGAAACGTCTTGGATTTTAAATACAATCACCTGCCAAGTGGACTGTTGTAGTTTGGGGTTTCTAGTTAAGCAAGCTGTACGAAGAAGGTGGCACCATCATGAATGGAGAGGCCGGGTCACCTGTCCTGTCATCAGCCCCTGACTGCCACGCTGTAGCCTCCTGTCAGGGTAGAATCCCTTTTGGCCTTTGCTGGCCAACGTGATCCAACTGCAGTCAGAAATTCAATCAAGCCTGTTGCCACTGGGTGGCACAATTGGAAGTCTGTAGAGAAACCTGGCCTCGGAAGGAGCCTCCCGGACTGGGATCTATAAACACTGGCTCTGCTGCTGCCCTTCCTGACTGCTTTCTCTTCAGGGCTGTTTATAAAACGAGGAAGTCTGTGGCTTTTCAAAGAGTGTGGATTTCACTCTGGAAGTCTTTCTGCTGTGATTATACCAAATTAACTAGAGCCCCCCCCCCCCTCTTTAAAGTTTATCTTCGTTTTGATCTGAGAATAGCAAGCAGTGAAGCCTGAAGCAGGTTTTGGTTATGGTCATGGACTTGTTGAGAGAAAAAGTGGCAAACACATTTGTGCTCTGCCATTTCCTCTGTTCCTAGTGGTCCAGTATGGTAGGTACTAGCTACATGGAGCTATTTTAAGTTAATTAGCCTTCAGCAAATTAAAAATTCAGACTCTCTGCTAATGTAACCCTACTTGGGGCATGAAAGGCCTGATATGGTAGCATTCACATTTCACAATGCAGACCAAAAAATTCCGCTTTCACAGAAAGTTTAAGATAGAAAAGAAAGTATCTGTCTGTGCCACCTAGGGACACTGGGAGGCCTTGCCTGGAAGTTCAGGTTCTTAATGCCAGCTGCGGGGAGTCTGAGACAAGAGGACCACATGTCCAAGGCCTTCCTGGATGTGCTGGTGCATCTTCATTGTTGACTAGATTTAGAATCACCATGGAAACACCCCCCCTCTTTGTGTTCATGAGCGTGTTTCCAGAAAGATTTAATTGAAGAAGGAAGATTGAATTGAACGTGGGCAGCACCACCAACAGGGTATGGTCCTGTCCGAGTAAGAGAACAAACTGAGCTCGTATATCCTCTGTCTGCTTTCTGACTGCAGATGCAGTGTGACCAGAATCGCCAATTCCTGCCCACAAGCTTTTCTCACTGTGGCTCACGATGCCCTCCGACTGTGAGTCACAGCGACGAGAAAAGTCATGGGTTTACCAGGCTACAGAGCAAGTTCAAAACCATCTGGATTGACAGTGAGACCCTGCCTTAAAATAACAATACAAAAAGGGCTGGGAATAAATGTAGTTTATAGAGAGGACACTTCCCTAACATTCATAAGGCTCTAGGTTCAGTCCTAGCACAGGGAAAACCAAAGACCCTGAGATGTGTGCTTTATGATTCAATTTAGCCCCAGTTTCTATTTTCTTAACATTTAAACTATGTTAGATAGACACATTTTCATTCTTGCCATGTTGTGTTTCCGAAGCTTCAGAGCTAGAGTGGGTTAACACGTAGACATTGGGTAACAAGATTGATTGACAAAATTACCTTCAAGTCAAATGTGCATATTTCATGGTAATCAGTTCAGGATCGGTATCACCAGGGTTTGGGTTGTTAAATACAATTATTCAGTTATTCCTAATGCCTCTAGGTCCATTTTATATCTTATGCTTTTGATCCCTGTCATATCTGTTATCCATTTTGTTTTTCATGCTCCGTTCTTTGTTCTGTTTTGTTTTCACCCCTAAGTGTTTCATTTCAGTCCTGTGGGGAGGACTGCTCACCTTCCCCAGCCTCAGCGCTCCAGGATCGCTTGGAGCCTGCTTTCCCAGGCTCCCATTGAGAATATCATATTTGCCAGCTGAATGACTGGGCTCTAAGGAGATAATTTTCCTGTCTAATATTTGTGGACATTCTCAGAAGTTTTATTACATTTACATGTTATTAAGGGAGGGCAGCTTGGTGAAAAATGAAGAGTTCAGGTAATCGTATAATTTCTTAACTGGATAATTTTCAGTTGGCTGTTATTGGAAAGATTATAGATAGATCTGATTCTACACTCAATGACCATGTTTGTGCACCCACCCTGGCGCTTTGTATCAAGGGATTAAAAATATATTCAAAAATGGCTCCAGTTTTGAGGATCCAAATACTAGTAAAAATGAATACATTTTTGAACAAAAACACCATTTGATATTTGGTTCTACCCAGGGATAAAACTCTGGATAGTCTGTATAAAAAGTAGTTGGGTATAATTGACTATGATGACAAATTTTACAAGAAAGACAGGTGTTACCGAATAATCTTTTTGTACACCGTGAAGATGAGTCTTTGCCAACGTGCCTTCTGGTTGGTTTAATAAAGAGATGAATAACCAATAGTTAGGCAGGAAGAGGTTAGGCAGGACTTCCGGGCAGAGAGAGAAGAAGAGGAGATGAATCTAGGTACAGGAGAGACTCCAGAGGATGTGGGGAAGGAAACGGGAGGTGGAGGATGGAAGAGCGGTAAAAAGTCACGGGTCAAAATGTAGATCAATATAAATGGGTTTATATAAGTTATAAGAGCTAGTGAACAAGCCTAAGCTATAGGCCAAGTTTTCATAATTAATAATAAGTCTCCATATAATTTTTGTGAGCTCCTGGCCTAAAGAAAAATACATTAGAGATAGGAGGACCCAATCTAATTATTTTTTTATTGTTTTTATTGGGCTATACATTTTTATTCACTCTCCTCTTTTCCTCCCCTCTCTTTTTCGACCCTCTCCCATGAACCCCATGCTTCCGATTTACTCAGGAGATCTCGTATTTTTCTCCTTCTTATGTGGATTCATATATGTCTCTCTTAGGGTCTTCTTTGTTTTCTAGGTTCTTTGGGGTTGTAGGCTTTGCTTTATGTCTAAAAGCCACTTAGTAGTGAGTATATATGATATTTGTCGTTCTGGGTCTGGGTTACCTCACTCAGTATAGTTTTTTTTTTTGTAGATCCACCCATTTGTCTGCAAGTTTCAAGATGTCATTATTTTTTTACTACTGAGCAGTATTCAGTTGTGTAAGTTGTACCACATTTTTTTTTTTATTCGTTCTTGGGTTGAGGGATATCTAGGTTGTTTCCAGGTTCTGGCTGTTATTAATAATGCTGCTATGAGCACATTGTCCTTGTGGTATGATTGAGTATATGCCCAAGAGTGGTTTTGCTGGGTCTTGAGGTAGATTGTTTCCTATTTTTCTGAGAAATCACATACTGATTTCCAAAGCAGCTGTACAAGTTTGCACTCCCACCAGCAATGGAGGAGCATTCCCCTTACCCCACATCCCCTCCAGCATAAGCTGTTATTAGTGTTTTTGATCTTGGCCATTCTTACAGGTGTAAGATGGAATCTCAGAGTTGTTTTGATTTGCATTTCTCTGATGGCTAAGGATGTTGAACATTTCCTTAAGTGTCCTTCAGTCATTTGAGATCTGTCTGTTGAGAGTTCTCTGTTTAGGTCTGTACCCCATTTTATTTATTGGATTATTTGTTCTTTTAATGTCAAGTTTCTTGAGTTCTCTGTATATTTTGGAGATCAGTCCTCTGATCAGTGTGGGGTTGGTGAAGATCTTTTCCCATTCTGTAGGCTGTCATTTTGTCTTGTTGACTGTGTCCTTTGCTTTATAGAAGCTTTTCAGTTTCAGGAGGTTCCTTTTATTAATTGTTTCTCTCAGTGTCTGTGCTACTGGGGTTATATTTAGGAAGTGGTCTCCTGTGTTCAAGGCTGCTTCCCACTTTCTCTTCTATGAGGTTTAGTGTGTTTGGTTTTATGTTGAGGTCTTTGATCCATTTGGACTTGAGTTTTGTGCATGGTGATAGATAGGGATCTATTTTCATTCTTCTACTTGTTGATATCCAGTTATGCCAGCACCTTTTGTTGAATATGCTTTCTTTTTTTCCATTTTATATTTTTAGTTTCTTTGTCAAAAATCAGGTGTTCGTAGGTATGTGAATTGATATCTGGGTCTTTGATTTAGTTTCATTGGTTCCCCTGTCTGTTTTTATGCCAATACTGGGCTTTTTTCATTACTATAGCTCTATAAAAGATCTTGATGTCAGGGATAGGGATGCCTTCAGAAGTTCCTTTATTGTACACGATTGTTTTGCTATCCTGAGTTTTTTGTTCTTCCATATGGAGTTGAGTATTGTTCTTTTGAGATCTGTGAAGAATTTTGGTGGGATTTTGATGGGCATTACATTGGATATGTAGATTGCTTTTGGTAAGATTGCCATTTTTACTATGTTAATTCTATATACCAAAGAGTATGGGAAATCTTTCCATTTTCTGGTGTCTTCTTCAATTTCTTTCTTCAAAGATTTAAAGTTCTTGTCATACATGTCTTTTACTTGTTTGGTTAGAATTACCCCTAGATATTTTATGTCATTTGTGGCTATTGTGAAGGGTGATGTTTCTCTGATTTCTTTCTCATCCTGTTTAAAGGAGGACTACTGATTTTTTTGAGGTAATCTTGTATTCTACCACATTACTGAAGGTGTTTAAAGCCCCCTACCCTCGTTCTCTAGAACAGCAACTCTGAAATGAGGCTGCATATCCAGTTTTCTTGAAGGGCTTTTGGAAAATTCTAGTACCCAGGACTGCCTCCTAGCATGACCCACCCATAACTACCAGTGAGCATCACCCAGGAACACGGGAAGAGCAGGTTCTCGGGCTCTGCCCTCACCCTATCGAGAGGCTACATTTAAGGCCCAATCAGCTGCGCTTTAGCAAACCCTTCAGGGATTCAGAACCATGTACGATTTGAGGATCACTGTTCTGATGTGCCTGGGTCAATGAGTCTCAGTTTTGTTCTTTCAAAGAAAGATAATTCTAATGTGTCACACATTTGAGTATTGCTGCTCTAGAAAAAAAGTTGCTCCAGGTGCCCCCTTGATGGGGAGCAGATTAGGTTGGTAAGAGATCAGACAACTATTTGTGTTAGCTGACCATGCTATTGTGGTCACACTGTCTGGAAGGAGTGTTCACGTCAAGGAAGGATAACATCCATTGGCTTTGACTTGAGTGTTGGAACAAGACCCATTGGGGAATTATCTCTGCGCCGCCCACTTCTCAAGCACTCACACTTAAATGCAGTATCTGGGGATGCTGTTAAATGTCGTTTCTGAAACAATGCGGACAGCACTGAGCTTCTGCAGTTCCCACAAGCTCTCAGGTGATGCTGGTGCCGTCGGCTACGGGACTTCATGTGATGAATTATAGATCAGAACTCTGCTCTATTTCTCCCACTCAACAACTATTGAAAAAAAAAGAGTTCATGGATTTGAAAGAGAGTAAGAAGGAGTTTGTGGGTGTGTTTGGAGAGAGAAAATGGAAGGGGGAGATGATGTAAATAGATTATTATCTCAAAACAAACAACAACAAAAACCTTTGGGTCCGCTGAATCAGGACTTGCATTTAAGAGAGCTCTACTGTCCAGAGGTGCTTATGCTCCTGATAGAGGAAAGAAAGTATCTAAGTTTCCAGATGACACAGATTTATGTGAATTTTGGCTGACCACAGGTACGTTTTATATAGTCCAGAAGAAAACAATACAGACGGCACATAAGTATTGAGCTTCTAATGTGACACAATTGTTAAGAGACGATTTGGGGGCTGGGGAGATGGCTCAGTCTGCAAAGTGACTGCTGGAGAGGCATGGGGATCTGAGTTTAAATCCCCAGCATCCATGTAAAAGCCCAGTGTGGTGGCACTTGTATCCATCTAGTCCTAGCACTGTGAGCAGGCAGATACAAGGGGATTCCAGGAGCTTACTGGCCACCCAGCTTGCCTAGTGATCTCTGGATTGAGTGAGAGACTCTGCCTCAAAAATCAAGGTGGACCGTGATAGAAGTCACCAGTGTCAGCCTCTGGTACACACACACACACACACACACACACACACACACACACACACACACGTGCGCGCGCACACGTATAGAGAGAGACAGAGAGATGGGGACAGAGAGAGACAGAGACACACAGATACACAGATACAGGGAGAGGGTGTATATGATTGCTGCATCAATGGGAAAGTTAATTTGATAATAAATGTGGTGTATTATTTAAAATAAACACAATGAAGTGTGGCTGACATTTCAGCATCCCAATGTACCATATTAAAATAATACTTCTCAAGTTTTGAAGCAGCAAATCAAAAGAAGTTGCTCATGTCTCATCCCATGATGGATTTCATTAATAACTTGAGGATTGGTGATTCAAATTTTAGTTTCTACTCAGAAAAAAAAATGCAAACTTCAATTTTCAAAAAACCCAGCATTGACATAATTCTCTTTTGTGGACAACACACATTAAAAACTGTTGTGGTTTGAGTGTCTCATATGTTAAAGCAAAATCTTCTATAACCTTTAATGATCTTTTGGTTGTGTTTATTATGAACCTATCAAACTATGTAGAATACAGTGATTTCAACAGCGTGATTTTAATGAATTCATGGACCTCATAGCTGGAAGGGATAGTGGATTTTGAATCCAGTCATTTCACTTAATAGGTGAGGAAACAGCCAGAGAGACTTCGAGATTCTTCCAAAGCCTCAGTGAGCAGGCTTTAGCTCCTGATAGGCTGAGGCCAAGAGGGGCAGACAGAGGCTTGAAAGTCCTACTCTCCAGTCTGTGGGGCCCACGGGATTGGGGGGGGGGGCGCTTCTCACCTTCCACGGTGCCCGCCCTCTCTCCAGTGCAGATGAGAGCCTTCAAAGCACTTTTAAAGCCCAATGTGGAAAACCACTTTAGGAGCACTGAAAACCACATCTGTTTGGCTTCGGATCCACAAGAATTACAGAAATCACCTCTTCTTTGCCCACCAATTATGGTGATTAAATTACTAGAAAAATCAAACTTGAAAGAGAAGGCGGTTCCACCAGATGATGGCAGGGTACGGGGCTGCCCCCCAGCTCCCTCATAGTTCTGAACGGCTTGTCCCAGTCCTAGAAAGAATTGCAGCTTGCCTTTATGTTTAGTAAGCAGACCTACGAAAAGTCCTTACTGGTTTCCGTAAGTGCCTTTAGACTACTAGCCCAATTCATAAATCTGACTTTTGAGGTCACATGAAATTTAGGTCCTCAGATTTTGGCATGTCCAGCTAAAACACAGTAGGAAAACAAAAGTAGCATGCCATTATAATTTCATTTCCCTGCAAGAAAGAAGCCATTAAACATTCTTCTAAAATACTATACCGGTAAATCAAGAGTGGGGAAGTAACCAGCCTTGTTCTAGTTAATGTTCAAACACCTTAACACTCAGAGCTAGTACTCCAAGAGTTTCCAGCTTGGACGTATGTAAGAATACACCAACACCCTATAAATGCTGCTCTTCAGATTAGGTTACTTGACACAGATATTTGCATGCTCGCGGAAGCTGAATGGGAATTGTATACTGTGTTGGGGCTTCTATGAGTCTGTAAAAGAATAGGATTGGTATAAATATCCAATTTGCCTCCAACGGCCAATTTCTCACTGTCTAAAATCTAATGGATACACTCCAACACACACACACACACACACACATACACACACACAAGTTTGTTTGAATTTAACTTAAGATGATTGAGAATAAGAACCTCAGAAATGTGGACCCGATAAATGTTAACTACCATTTTATAATCTTTTTACCCAAGTGCTCAAAATAAAATTTAAGCATGTGTAAAGAAATTACCCATTTAATTTTCATTGATAGTGGAAAGAAATAAACATAGTTCAGAAACTTTATTAAAAAAATCAGACAATATTGCTAAGCAGCCCCTTTTTGACCCACCCCTATGTTAATATTCAGAATGGCATAGCAGCTCAAATGTATAAGCCATCTACTTACAGGTAAGGAAAGGTAAGGAAGACACAGACTGCAGACTGTTCCCTGTGCTCTGCTTTAATCTTGAAGTCTTCCACGAAAGATGTGAGCACATCCCTTGCTGAGCCAGTGTCAGGGAGGCTTCCTCCTGCAACAGATGGGAACACATACAGAGACCCACAGCCGGACACTGCAGAGAGTGAGAGCCTTGGGATGTCTCTATCAAATCCTTCCCCTCAGGACTCAGGGAACAAACACTCTGGAAGAGGAGCAGATGGAGCGAACCCATTTCTATTCTTTAATAAATAATACATTTCTCCTCTTTAATAAAATCAGCCAAAAGGAGTCGCTCAGCCACTGCGTAGCCATTGCAGAATCCCAACCCAACATTTCTGGCAGTAGGGCTCAACTGAGGCAGAGTCTGTCATCTTTAGAGCTAAGTTGCGCGCACGCGCGCACACACACAGACACACACACACACACACACACACTGCTTGAGTTCTGTGTGGCTGGAACCTGTGGGATTCCAAGGTTGCAAGGTTGGTTCCTGATCTCAGAGGCTCACTGAGTGAGGAAGAAGGCAGGCGATGGTGGGACATTTAATTACAGTTCTGTTGACTTGTTCACAGATAGGAGTATGGATTCCCAGGGCACGGGTTAGAAAGACATTGCTTTTGTCGTACTAGTGCTGGGAATGGGAACCAGAGTCCTAGACAGGTGCTGTGTCACTGCCCGAGGACAGCTGCTCTATGCACAGGGAACAGCCCCAGAGAGGCTCTGAAGTCAGGTCAGAGATGTGGGGAAGCTGGCAAGCTTAAGGGCGGGGGGACTCCTAGACGTCGCTACCAGGTGAGTCTATGCTGAGACCTATTCAGAATAAATCAGGATACCTTACAGGCCATGGCATGGGTTTGGGTCTCTTTCCTACAGTAACAAGAGCCCTTAGGTGAGTTTCAACTGGGCAACTGAAGAAGATTTATTTTGTAAAACCCTGGGCCTGAAGTGTAAGTCAGAGTTCTTATGCAGCTGGTCCCTTCTTATGTTTCAGTATTTGAAGAAAAATTCAAGTTGAACTTTCCGGAATGAGAGCACAGAACAGAGCTGTTACAGTCCTTAAACGAAAGCCAGTTCCCCAGCAGTGACGGCGCCAGGCTCACCAGATCTGCCCTGTGCTGGCCAGCCTTTGGCCTGTGGACTGGAGAGGTTGCACTGGCTTTAGATGTTGCTATTTGCCTCATCTTAAAGAGGAGGAAAGTGGGGTGCCAGGAGAGGAAGTGGCTCGTTCAAGCTGATAAACGGTGGGCCTAGACTGAAACCAGGCCGTCTGGCTGCAGGATCCGGACTGTAGTGACTGGCATAAAAGGTCACCCCATCTTCTTCCGCGTGAAATGGTTCACCTCTCCTCAGGTCATCAGCATACCTTGTCCAGCCCAGCCCCCCAAGTTCCCACCTATTCTCTTCTGCCCATTGCAAGAATCCCACCAGGACAAGAACAAGCCTTTTTTTTTTCCATTTCTGCAGCTAACAGGCATATTTTTAATATGCTAACTTGACTGGGCTAGGGGCTCTCTGGTCATTGGTTAGAAATCATGCTGTGGCTCTCTATGAGGTGTTCACTCAGCCAGCTTGTGGGGTTGGACCAGACAGGGCTGCTGACATCCTGAGTAGAGGTGACCATGTCACTTGTGAAGAAGGAGGAGTGGCCTCTTATGCCAGTCACTGCTCATTCGCCAAGACCAAGGCATTTCTATTAAATCAAACTTTCTCTAATCATGCTTGTGGGAGAGATTAACACAAGCTGCCCTCCATAATGTGGGTGAGCCTTATCCAATGGGTAGAAGAACTGAACAGAACAAAAGGTTCAGCTTCCCCTGAGCAAGAGAGAACGCTATAGCTGACTCTATATTCACACTGGAACATCAGCTCTCCTGAGACTATGATCCCACCTTAGGGATGTTTGGACTTGCCAGACTCCATAGCTCCATAGTTCAGTGAGTAAATTTCTTTCTTTCTTTTCTTTTTCTTTTTTCTTTCGCTTTTCGAGACAGGGTTTCTCAGTAGCTATGAAGTCAGTCCTGGAATTTGCTCTGTAGACCAGGCTAGCCTCGAATTCACAGAGATCTGCCTGTCTCTGCCTCCCGAGTGCTGGGATGAAAGGTGTGCATCACTGCCGCCTGGCAAGTCAATTTCTTATAGTCTCTACATGTTTGTCTGTCTGTCTGTCTGTCTGTCTATCTATCTATCTATCTATCTATCTATCTATCTATCTATCTATCTATCTATCTATCTATCTCTCCATCCTCTTGGTTTGATTTCTCTGTATATCCCTAAAAAACCCTGCATTCCTTCCATTTTGGCTCAGAATCTGTACTTGGTAAATATGAGGGGAATTAGCCCACCTGGGACATTCTCGTACACTGTTGGCCTCTGGCTTTTCTCTTCTCTCCAGGTCTATCTTCACACACAGCTGGCTCGCCTGGTGTTGTGAAGATCATCTATCCCAGATTAAAACAATCTCACCAGGCAGGAGGGAGGAAACTCTAGAACTCAGGGAGCCATGAAACTTACATAGTTTAGGAAGCTGTCAATGAGAGAAGACTCGCAGCCAGCAATTTCAGGTAAGCAGAGATGCTTTGGTGGTGGTGGTGACTGCTAGCTGCATGGTGTTTATGAGTTCTCATTTATGTCGAGTGGACTTTTTGGTAATACTGCTGTTTTGGGGTTACACAGATCCCTACTTGTCTTCCTTCACCTATGCTCCTCAGAGTATCCCCAGGAAACTCCTTGGCTCACCACCAGTGATTTTTGGGGACTTACTTCTTTGGTCTGACATCTGTGCTTTGGTGGAGAGGAGCACACATTTGCTCAAATGGAAAAAAAGCACACAAAACTTGGATTTTGGTGTGCACCTGAGGATAGATGCTCTCTTTCGTCTGCTGGGGTAGAGGTCTGCCCTGACCCCTGGTTTTGGGCTGACATCCTGCCTGTCTCTCATCATCTGTCCAGTTGAGGACCTACTTGGCCACCCCATATTCCCTTTCCCAACCTGACTCAGGTCAGACCAGTTCCCATCGAGCTTCTCCCTCATAGGCTGGCTTCTCTCAGATCCTGATGCTCCCAGCAGGGAGAAGGTCAGGTTTCTTCTTATACTTGGGAAGCATGCTCGACTCGGAGCTCAGCATCCTGCCTTCCTCCTTTACTCCTCACAGAACTGACCGCATGCTTGGTAACAGCTCCTGGCTTTGAGTGGACCTCTTTGGCCTCAGCATCCCCCTTTGTCTTCCTGTTCCTCCTTGATGTCTTAGCAATCCTGACCGTGGAGTTAGGTGCCTGATTATAAAGAAGGGAGGAGGTAAAAGCGAGGCCATAATGAGACTCTAAACAAGAGCTGGAGTATCCAGACAGGGATGAGCATTTTCTGCTAGAGGAGAGGTAGATTGTCCCATTGTGTTGGACTTTGAAGTTAAATGACATTTATGGAGGAACTGGAGGTGAATGTCAGAGAGTGGTGTGAAATGAAGGCTGCTGGGAGCCTAGCGGGGAGAAACTCTTGGAGGTAGGGAAAGAAGTGAAAGAAAGTGTGGGAAGGGGATGAGACTGGAGAGTGTGCAGAGAATCATCTAATGCAAGCATCTATCCAGGATGAGTTAATGAGCTGTTAGCTTCTGTAAGATGACCATGGATGATGCCTGCCTATGCATATTATGTATAGATGTATAGGTATCTAGCATAACATAGGGGCCAAAGAGCAGCATGCTTATGCTTTTTCTGGATGCGGTTTGGGGTAGAAGCTTGAACTGGGTCACTTGAGAGAGCTCAAGAGGATCAGGGGCTTCATCTGAGATACAGAGATGGGTGTGGTGTACTGGATATTGTCTAACGTTCTGTCCAGCCATACAACTTTGGATGAAAATTTTTTGAGTTTGATAAAAAAAATTTTTCTCTCTGGAGTAGTTCTAATAACAGAGTTACATACTTATAGTTGTTTGTAGGAGAAATTTCTTAATTATAAAATTTCAAGCATAGACAAGTTATATCTATCTCCATCTTGCCACATCCAACTGTTCTCTCCTTTCGATTGAAATATTTTAATATATTAAAATGCCATTTTGCCTCTACCTTTTGTAGTGTTCTAAAATAGGAAAATGTTACAAAGGTTTCTCAAGTTCCTCATTGTGCTTCACAGAAACGACTTTGATCTATTGTGCAGATCAAGATAATATTTTTCTAGTTGTCTTAAGGCTGTCTTTTGATAATCTGTCTGAATCAGGGTCTAGACAAGGTTCACATGTGTCTTGTTTTATCTTTTTCATCTCTTTTAAAGAACAGATATCTTAAATGCAAACGCGATTTTGCTTTTGTGAGACCAGCAAGGGTCAGCCTTAGGAGAGTTTAAGAAGACAGTGCGGAGGAACTACTGTCTCTCCGCCCCTTGGCTGCCTCCCTTTGGAAGGCACAACTTCTATCAGCTTGGATTTGGGTTTATTTCTCATTTGTTTGTTTTGTTAAAACAGGTCATTTTCTGTAATCATGGCTAGCCTAGAACTTACAATGTAGACTAGACTGGCCTTACACTCACAGATAGCGACTGGCCTCTACCTCCCAAGTGCCAGGATTAAAGATGTATGCCACCACATTTAGCAGGACCTTCTTTCAAATAGATATGCAGCTTAAACTTAAACTTAGCTGTTTCATTAAAACAGAAGAAATGGGGACGTTGAAACTCTGTGTAGGGCCTTAAATGCACGAATCTCTCAAGGATTAGTGGCTGGTGACCAGAAACAGCCTTTGGAGCTTTCCTTCTTTTATGAATTTTAAGGCTCCCCTCTATTGGGGACTGTGGACCCCCCAGACCCTGAATTTCCTGTGATCCCCTGCCTGCCGGAGTAAATAACTTGTTTTCCTATGCTTGCAGCTGCTCTGAGCATGAGACCCTCAGGAGTTCCTGATGGCAGGGAAGTGGTTTCTGGTGGGCTTGCAGCTGAGAGTTAAGGCGTGGCTATTAGTCAAGGAGACCCTATGTAAGCTTCCCTGGAACACACTAAAGAGAGCATTCTTGGGGTATTATTGGAGGCACCTCTCTCTCTCTCTCTCTCTCTCTCTCTCTGTCTGTCTGTCTGTCTGTCTGTCTATCTCTGTCTCTCTATCTGTGTGTGTGTTTCAATCTCTAGTACTACACACATAGTGTGTAGAGCAGGTGTTGCGCTACAGCCCCCCCCCCAAGTAGAATAGCCCTTTGATCTCTTTTCACCAGGTTTCCTGTTGACTTTGATATAATTCCAAGTTAAGGCACATGGCTGTAGGAAAACAGCAAGCTAGGAGTCACGGGAGTTGGCCCTGGTTCTTCCAATGCCTGGTCAACGTTTGCTATCCTGTCTGGACTTCTGCTGACAGTAGTTGAAGACCTTGACTAAACCAACCAGAGCATGGAGCAACTGATCAGAACCTTCCAAACAAGACTAGATCCCTTGACTCGGGCCGAAGAAAAGCAGGGAGTAGGATTGGAGTCTGGCACAGGAGACTTTCTGAGAAAGACACCAATAGCTCAATAGCATAGGTGTTAGGATCAACAGTTAATAAACAGGACTTCATGAAACTGAAAAGCTTCTGTACCGCAGAGAACACCATCATTCAAGCAAAGCGGCAGCCACAGAATGGTAAAAAAAAAAAGAAAGAAGTCATATATCCGATAGAGGATTAGTATCTAGACTATACAAAGAAGTAAAAAACTGAACATCAAGAAAACAAACAACCCAATTTTAAAAAATGAAATATGGAACTAAGCAGAAAATTCTGAAATATGAATGACTGAGAAACACTTAAAGAAGTGTTCAACGTCCTTGGCCATGAAGGAAATGCAAATTAATACTACTTTTAGATTTCACCTTACTCCAGTCAAAATGTCAAAATGACTGAGCTGAAAAAAATGAATGAGAGCCTATGCCTCACCAGAGAAGCCTCTTCTTGTGGTCGATGGTAGCTAATAAAGAGAGCCAGAGCTAGACAATGTGCAGAAGGTGAGCATCTTTGGAGCACTCAGCCCTAAATGTAAATATCTTTAGCAACCTTCTTCCCTTAAGGCTCATGTGTTTGTGCAGAAGGGGAGGTGACTCCACGGAAACCATGTCATCTGGATACAACAGACTGGAACACATATGCACCAACAGCATGAATAAACCTCTCAAGTTCAAGCCAGACAAACCACAGTACCGAGAAGGAGAGAACGGCATAGAGTTTCACCCCTAATCAAGAAGCTATTTGCCGTTGGTATCTTCTGGGGAAGGGGATATTGGCTTTCCTCAGTGCTGGTGGCACCAGGGTAGACCCCATGCCAACACAAAGTGGATTCTATAATTTTTTGCAGACTTTTGTTTAGGTATTTTTTTTTTATTTTTTGGGTTTGTTTCTTTGGTCTTTTCTTGTGAGAGAGGAAGATAGAGAGCATTAAGTTGGGTGGATAGAGAGGTAGGGAGCTTGCAGGAGTTGGGGGAGGGAAAGAGTATAGTCAAAATATATGGGGCTGGAGAGATGGTTCAGAGGTTAAGAGCAATGATTGCCCTTCCAGAGGTCCTGAGTTCAATTCCCAGCAACCACATGGTGGCTCACAACTATCTGTTATGAGATCTAATACCCTCTTCTAGCCTGCAGGTATACTTGCAGGCAGAACACTGTATACATAATAAATAAATAAATCTTTAAAAAATATATGGAAAAAAAGGAATTTCTAGAAAATGGAGGGTGGTAATCATGTCTCTATCAGAAGATTATTATGACAAATAAATGATAAAATTAACATAAAAAACTGATAAAAGGCAGATGTAAACTCTGTTTCAGAAACCTTGATGAATTCTAGTTTTTTTTATTTTTAAACTCTGTGGGTAATGACCAGTTTTACAACAGCTGTGAGTGCATTTTAGTTTTCTCTGTGAAATTTACAGTGTTGCCGGGGTCAGGACTGAGTGCTGATAAAACATTTTTAAAGATAAAAAAAATGTAGAAAAAGATTCCTGTTAGACTCATGGACTTTCAGGGATGAATGGCCTACCCGTTGGGCCCCTATTTGTTGGTTGAATTCTTGTCAAGTTGTAGTTTAGATCACGGCTTCTCCAGTGTTTGTAGGCATCAGAAGCCCCTGAAGACTTGTTGAGGTCCAGACTGCTAATCCCCAGCCCTGAGTTTTTTAAATTAGAAGTCTGAGTGGATCCTGAGAATTCTGATTTCTAACCTGGCCCCAGGTATTGTTGCTGTGTGTCTGAGAACCATGCTTGAAGAACATTTGATCTAGGCAAGCCCAAGTATACATCCGGAGGGAAAGAGCACTCTACCTACTGATCCTTCAAGGGAAAGAGCGCTCTACCTACTGATCCTTCTTAACCCAATTTTCAAGAGTCTGACACATTCATACATGGAATTAGAGGGAACATTTTTTTTCTTCATATTAGTCTGAAATCTGCATCCCTACTCTGTGGGCCCAGTGGCTCTTTGCCATTACTCTTTGACAACAGAGTTAAGAAATCATTCATCATAGCTTTAACAGAAAGCATTTTTATTAGATTTGGTTTGTGAGTCACTCTTCTCCCAGCAGAAGGGAGACTGACTATAATTGGCACTCAGAAAATATGGCAAAAACCTTAAGCCATTCTAAGGAGAAAATAAAATGATCTACTTCTGAGATAACAATGTCAATCAAACAAATTCATTTAAAGTGCTCAAATGTGTTTGGGGAAGGATATACACTCGCAATTGTTTCCTTCAGGAATTCCTGGAAAAACTACAGCGGCTTCTCTCAGCTTAAAGGATACAGCTATTAAGCGATGGACCAGTCAGTGATCTTCCATGGTTTTACCAAAGCTTTGTGGACCCATGACCAATGCAGCAGTGAAATGCATATTTTGGCACATGAGGCACTTGCTGAAGAATAAAAATTTAATGGACATATATCTGAAAGTTCCTAACACTTTGGGGAGATTCTGAGATTTATTCTAGCATGCCATACAATGAGTTTTATTGGGACCGGCTAAAATATATAATTTTAAGAGGGATAGGTAAGCACAAAACGGTGACACCATTGAAAAAATATTGTCCATGCCAAAGTAACTGCCGTAAAAGTTCTCAGAACGTTTCAGAAAAGAACCAGAGACTTTAATAGGGGTTGACGTTGTGGTGGAGCTACAGCCAGGGTCTCATTGTAAGGAAATACATGTAGGTTTCCAAGGAAAAGCATGCAGTTACCACCTCTGAAGGGGTCTATTCTGCTTATTTTCATATGCACACAAGGGAGGATTGTGAATATTTCATCATAAATACTCGATGAAATCTCCCTAATTAACAATTGGTGTTACAACAGCCATATTAAATCAGGTGTGGTTTAGGAAAATACTTTGAGGGGAAATATAGTTCTCTTCTGCACTCAAAGGCTACAAATCCAAGTACAGTCATATCACTTACTAATTAGGGTATGTTTTAGAGGATGTATCACACAGCATGCAAACAGCTATGACGGCCGCATCACTGGGTGCTGCTGGGGACCTTCAGCACATATGCAGCAATCACTGACTGAAATCCCATGGTACATTACACAACTCTGCATTTTCTCCTTGGAGATGGAACTGTCGGTTACCCATCATTACCATTCATTCTAAGCTAAGATACTTGTTTTATTTTTTATTTCTATTTTTTTCATATTGATTGTAGGGCACAAATCCTGGAGCTTTAAACCACCACTGCTTTTTGTGGCATTAATATTTTTTGAGCTTCAATTTCATTGTCTGATCTAAAATGGGGGAGCAGTACCTGCCCCCTAGACCACTGTGATATATAGGATAGCTGATATAACACACTCAGCACAAAGCCGGCTGAATAACGCCTGTCTCTGTAATGGAGCATAGTGACAGGGAGGTGGCTCAGAAGGCAAGGATCTTCTCGTGCAAGTATGAAGAGCCAAGTTTAGATTCTTGAGTTTAAATGCAAAGCCAGACACAGCAGTTTATGCCCTGTTAGAGGAGAGGTAAGATGGGAGGAGGAGGCTAGAGAGTTGTGGAGGAGAGGTGAGATGGCAGGTAGAGACTAGAGAGTCCTGGAGGAGAGGCAAGATGGGAGGAGGAGGCTAGAGAGTTGTGGAGGAGAGGTGAGATGGTAGTTAGAGACTAGAGAGTCCTGGAGGAGATGCAAGATGGGAGTTGGAGGCTAGAGAGTCCTGGAGGTTCATGGACCAGTTAGCCTGGTGTACACCCTGGCAAATGGAGACCCAGCCTCAAAACAACAAGGTGGAAAACAAGGGCTGACCCTAGAGGTTGTCCTTTGACCTCCATATGTATGCTGTGACTCTTATGTGCATTCTGCACTCATACACGTACGTATATATAAACACACTGTAAACACAGAAAAGAGCGTGGATCTTGAGCTTTGGGGTGGGGGGCAGTGAGCAGCAGCATCCCTCATTGTGGGGTAGAATCCTTATTCCAAAGAAAAGGAAAACGAGGCACTTTTTGAAAATGAGTGGTTCCAGAGTCACATTGGCTTCTAAGAATCTATAGTAAGCTATGTACTCTGAGCCACGGATGTCCCATCAGGCCTCAGGGTGGGTATTTCTACCCTGAACAAAGTTGGCAGGTGCTGTTGAGAGGGGCACTTTAAAAGCTGTGAACTGACAATCTTCCAGGAGACCCATTTAGTTTTATTTAGCACAGCATTTTCTAACCTTAGCTCAGCAAAAGGTGTCGTGTTCCCCCCCCCCCCCCCCCGCCCACATCCCGTGATGAGACCTTCAGTGCTCCGTGTGACATCGGTATGGCTCATGGCTCAGCACACACGCTCGGAGCTGTCCAACTATGTACCTATTAAACCCCCAGAGACATTTTGACCTTGGTGCTTGGTGTGGTCCCAGCCTTCAGAATACAGGATTGAATAGAACTCAAAGTTTATGCCAGCTTCCGATGCCTCTTACCCAAACAATGACTTCCTATGGCGGCAGTTTATGCTCAGTTCATCACCACAAGCAAGAACTGCAGCACAAGCTTTTCACTCATAATCTTCTGTTCCTATGTACGTCTGAGCGGCCGTACCTGAGGGGTCTCTCTGGAGAAACCACATCCCTGCTGGCTGGCTGCACTCAGGAGCAGAGGCTGCTTCCTCTTCATTTCTCCGATTGGCCAAACCTGAGCACTGGGCAGACGCCAAAGCCCCCGGGGAGGGAGCTGCCAGCTAGGCTCCTCTGAGAACTGGGGCTCCAAGAGCCCGTGGAAGGCACTGAATGTGAATGCAGGGCCCCCTTCTTCACAGCAGATTTCATCGCCCAGTGCTTGAATTCCTGCCCCCGCCCCTGGACCCGCACTTTTGACCTTCTTTCTTTTCAGAAAAGGGTAGTTTGCCTTTGACCCTCTCCCAATGCTTTGGTAAACTTCCTGCCACACCAGCTTTGGATTTGGATTCATCTTCCTGCACTGACTTGCCTGGGCAGTGAGGCCACATTCCCTTGCAAGCTTTTCTTCCCAGGTCTGCATATGGTGGGCGAGCTATGCATCTCCAAAAGTGTTTCCTTTTGTAGGAAAAAACCGCGCTCTTTCGACAGAGCGGGCTCGGGACACCGAGGGCTGGCTCCTTGGCGGGCTGCCCCAGCGATAATCTGGAAGCAATCAGTGGAAGAAAAAGATAACACAGCTGTGATTTTCAGGGAGACAGGTCCTGGTTTTTCTACCTGCCAACCACGTTTCCTCTGAGGAGTTTTTCAGCAAACGTTGTAAAAGAGACCTTTTAATCTTGTTTCAAAAGCCTGGAATCCCAAGTCGTTCCAGATCTTGGGTAGAAAACAGGCCAGAAAGACATACGAGGCTGAAGAGCTCAGGGTTTGTAAGGAGGAGGAGGGAGGGCCGGCCTGGTGCCACCGCAGAGTTCGCCAGCATCTTAGCTCTGCCTGTACTTGAGAGGACTTGGTGAACTTGGCCTCCGATGCTGTCGCCCACAAGTAGGATATGAGTTGGGATGGGGGCGGAGGGTGTTACAGAGGTTGACAAGCATAAATCTGTCAATGGATGATTTTCAGACATCTGCCTGAAGCCCTTGGAACCAGGCAGATACCTGCCCATGCCTGGGGAAAGCTGAGCAGAATGGTTGCCCTGGAGACTGCTAGGCTAGGGAAGAGGATGTGCCAGTAATGATTAAGTAATTAGTTTATTATTTAAATATGGAGCAGAGGAGAAAGGAGAAGAGAGAAGAAGAAGGAAGAGGAAAGGAGGGGAAAAGAGGAGAGGATATGTTAGGATCTGCAGGGTTCGGCAGCTAAGGAGTAATTTTTTGTTAGGAGGAATGGAAGCTGCAGAGGCATCCTCTCCAGGCTCTGCTAGTGCCCGCTGTCTTGCAGGGCATCTCTGATAATTGTTGCTGTCACCTTGAGTGTAACTGAGTGGTGAGGCCTGTGAAGTCCCCAGCATGTAGCTCCAGAAATGTGCTTAATGAGTACAGGTCCTTTTATCTTTCTTCCTATGTCACTGACAGTCACTTCCTGGTTCAAAGCAGGCAATTTTTGCAGCTAGTGCTGCAGCTGACACCATGGTTACATTTAAGAATATTTGCAAAGTTCCCTTGCTACTAGTGTAGAAACGTCTGAAGTTGGGTTGAAGACAACCCAACGCCAAGGGTCTCTCCAAACCTCAGGCTTGGACCTCGGTCTTTACAATGGAATAGCTTGGGACTGGAGGAATGGATCAGTAGAAGAAAGTGTTTGCTTTCCAAGTATAAAGACCCGAGCTCAGATCTCAGCAGCCCTTTGAAAAGCTGGGCATTACCACATGCCTGCCTGTAACCCTAGCTCTATGATGAGCAGAGATAGGAAACTTACTGAGACTTTCTGAGTGCCGATGAGGTTCCCTTGATCCTGCCTCAAGTCAATAAAGGTAGGTGCCCAGCTGGGGCACCAGTAAGCACGGTTCTACCTCTCATGAGGTGCCAACTCCTCAGATTGGAATCCCACTTAAGAGCTGTGTCTCTGGCCAGCATATCGAGGCAGTTGACCTCCACGGTGATACTTAGCAGGAGTATGCAAGGGGCCTGGCGTTTAGAAAGGCCCCTGCTATTCCTCTGAGCAGCTTTCTCTGGTGAGAATTCACTTCTTGCTGCCTGGGCCTGTGTTGCAGTTTCTCTCTAGAGCAGTGTACATCGGCATGTTATGTAGAAGAGATTAAGAGATGCTGGAGAGCATTCAGATGACCCTATAGTCATGTGACCTGGAGAAATCTCTACTGCACGAGCCCAGGGCAGGCAGCAACCGCAGTCGCCTTTTGACACGGTAGACTTTGGACAGCGGCTTCCCACGTGGCAAAGAACAACTGGTTGCTTTTTTTTTTTTTTGCCTGCTGCGTCCCATAAACTTCAAATTTCAGAACACAAAATTTCAAACATGAAAACGTAGTTGAATGGGGAGGAAAAGACACCTGGTATCAACATTTCTTGGGGTTTCTAGGGGAGCAAGTGTGTTGGTATGTTACCTGCATTCGTAGAAACGCTGTGGAGCAGAACATGGGGGCTAAAAAGTTACGGCCCCAAAGCACCAGAAGTTTAGCTTGCATCTCACAATGGTGTAGATTATAGTAAGCTTGTTAATTTCTTCTTCTTCTTCTTCTTCTTCTTCTTCTTCTTCTTCTTCTTCTTCTTCTTCTTCTTCTTCTTCTTCTCCTCTTCCTCCTCCTCCTCCTCCTCCTCCTCCTCCTCCTCCCATGACTTAGCTCAAGCACTGAGTGTTTTCTTTTGATTCCTGGCTTATCTTCCTCCTTTACTATGGTGTCAAAAGTATTAAATAATATACAAAAATATTTAGTATAGTGCTTGGCACATTAGTAAGCACCAATGGATATTTGTGTCTGTACTAACATATAGGGTTTTTCATATTCTTGTGCTGTGGGCACCATCCTAGCCTTCACTTCAGCTCCAGCATAAGTAGAAGGGCTGGGTCTCTGTTTCTTGAGCTTCACACAGGGTTCCTGCATCTAACTGGACATGCACAGTTGATGGCCACTCCATATTGCAAACATTAGTCTCTCATGACAAGGCAAAGTCAACCATTAGCAGAGGAAGAATGGATATAGAATTTACTTAAGGTTCTTTAGGTCATTTTTTTAAAAACTTTCAAATACATTTCTGGAACTTTCCAGTAATAACATAAGAGTATTTTAAAGATTCCAATAAATACATATATTTCTAGTGAATTATTTTCCAAACATATGAAGTTATCTAGTTTTAAAACCTGCCAAGAATTCATAGTATTTATTCCTAGGATTTTTTTTTAAAGGTTGGAATGACTCTGAGATTCCAACCTACCACAGCCTGTGATTCTTTGCTCTATCTAAGTCCTTGAAGATAAGCCCATTCCCTCAGTTACGTTACCACAGAGAGACTTCCAGTTTGATACGTGGATGCTGTACTTTTGATGTAACCAATGTGCAATGTATTGGTCCAAGAACAAACAGCAATAATGATGCGTCAGCAAACAAGATGCAGATGTTCTAGAAATATCCATGCCAGAGAAAAGTGTATTTCAAAACTGAACAGGCACTATTTGCAAGATTGCCTGAAATCCTAAGTCTCAGAATATGCTCACTGTACCCCTTAAGAAGTCTGTAGGTAACATGGAAAGTATAGGTATATTTATTTTAACGAAATATGTAGTTACACACCCATGCCATAACCTCACTAACTCTGATCCTTTCCCCTTATTCCAAGAACTAGACTCAGTGGCCACACTGAGGGGGTCATGCTCTGGGAGAGCCCTAGAGGCTGTTAGTCCTTGGTTCAGAATTGTGCTGTTAATCTCAGAGCTTAATATTGCGCTCTTAGGAGAGGCACAAGACACTATCCCAAATTCAAAGCAGCTCTATTGAAGAGAGGGGCATTTCAAGGTTCACCAAAGTCCATTTGCTTGCTTTTTTTAATGTTTTGTTTTTTTACAGATTGATAACACCTTGAAACCATTATGTGGGGAAGAAAAATGAAAAGTACCAGACGTGTTCTCCAAACATCCTCCACTCAACAGATTCCACTTCTTTCCTAACATTCTTATCTGTGACATTTCATCAACGTAACTGAAGGAAGCCAGCACATCTGCATGTTTAATATGCTAATTCAGTTGGTGAAGAGACACGTGAGTGCATTGCATTCCAGTCCTCTCTTCTAGTTTCCCTTTGGTCGGGGCCTAGAACGTACTTCAAACCCTGGTCCTTAGCTTGAGAACGGCTGAGACTACGGAAGAAAGACGGTGGCATCCCCGTTAGCTCTGCCATACTATGTGGCAAAGGAGAAAGACAGTGAGTCAAAAGGCAACTGGACTAAGGGACTAATTTCTAGGCACAAATGAACTTGGTTTTTTCGTTAATCCCCATATGCTTTGCTGCTTTTTTAAAAACTATACACTCCCATATACTCACATCAGACTACGCTCAGTCTTCCATGCTGGTAAGTTGCAAGCCAGCTTAAGGTGAGAGAGAGCAGAAGAATGCTATCCTGTGAACCCCAGACTCAGAGCACGATTCCTGTGCTAACTCCCTGACTGAAAGAAAAGACTGGACTTCCGAGTACTCATGAAGATGTCATTTCTCATTCTGGCTCTGTTTGTAGCCCCTCCTGTGACCTTTAGGAATTGATGAAAGGGGGTGTGTTTGAGCCCTTCCTCCCACACATCCCCGTAGCCCACCTTAGTCACCTCAGGAATTCCCAAGTTTCCCTGCAAGTGCAAAGACAGCACCATGAAGGTTGGAATGCCCACCCATGTCCCACAGACAACCCTTTCAGGTGTCAACCCCTGTGTTTGGGTTAGTTTATAAGAGTCTCTGGGTATAAGAGCTAGGAAGGCGGCTAGACTGGGTAAATTTTTATTCTCCTGGGGAAAATCCTTTTATAAATGGTTTTTACTGGAAATTACATTCTTCTCTTTAAGTAATTTTGGGGGCAAATATATGTGTGTATATAATGTATGTGTATGTATGTGTGTCTGCATGTGTGTTGACTCACATATGTGTGGAGGCCAGAGGTTGGCACTGAATCTCTTCCTTGATGACTTTTGAGCCCAGAGCTCACCAGTTAGTCTAGCTAGCTAGCTTTTTCCCAGAGTCTCCCTGTCTCTACCTCCCCAGTGAGGCATTGCCTGGAAGCTGGTGATTTGAACTCAGGTCCTCGTACTTTCACGGTTAACAAACTCTTGACCCTCTGAGTCATGTCCTCAGCCCTTTTTTAATTTTGACACGAAATCAAGTTCATGTATTCAACACAGTCTATAAAGGATATACACTGCATGAGGGGTTAATATTTGAATAAGTATTTCAAAGATGAGGAAATTCAATAGCTGGGACTTTAAGGACTCTTGTCAGGAGTCCTCATTCAGTGGAGCTGGTGTCTACAAGATCGAAAGCCAACAGTTTAAAAAGAAAATTCTAAAAGGACACAGGCAGTGCGGGAATCTAGTTCTGCCTTCTTCCCCATCAGACCTCCCTCCCCGCAAGCTACAATCCTCTCTGTGTCCTGGTGGCCTGTCTGCAAAGCATATCTCTTTCCCAATTACAGGAAGACTGTTCTCCATGCAGGTTTCAGTCCAAGCACAGGCCCGTGTCCTCAGCCAAGCTAATTAGAGGTGGTATGTCACGCTTGCTTATACTTGCTGCCTGTTGAAGCAGAGACATTTTAAATATCAGTGTGCTCTCTTCCCTCCACAGTCAGGTTTGTTCAGTGTTTCTATTAGTTGTGGGTCACCGAAGCAGACACAATTCTTAAATTAGAAAAATTATGAGTGAGAAGAAAAACATAAGCAACAAAACTCGTATTATAAAAGCTCTCCACGGAAACAAAGACCGAAGTACCAGTCCCTGGACTTGATACACAATACTGAGACATGGTGTGCTAAGTAGTGAGGGCCATGGACACTCCAGGGAAATGGACCTTAGCATCACTACACAACCCCTGACAAGTCCCTAACCCTGGTGATTCGCACTCTGCCATTTGTATGATGGTGAGAGCAGGAGCTCCAGTGATCTGAAAAGATGTTGGAGAGGACTAAACAGACCGAAGCCCAGAGAGCAGAGTGGGGACTCATTTGTGTGTCGCAAGCATCTTTATCATTGCTGTAATTCATCTTCTTCTTGATCACCATTCTCTTCTTTAGCATTGTCATGATGGTAAATGAGCAGGGCTGGCTACATGTGTAATTCCCCTCCCTCTTTCTTCCTCTCCATCTTTCTGGCTTCTTCCCTTCATCTTTTCCTCCTTCCCTCTATTTTCTACCTCCAACCCTCAACCCATCACAAAGTTCTTTGTCATTTGTTGAAGTCCTCTTCCCATATAGAGGGATTCCTAGGGAAATGTAGACCTTTACAAGTATGTGACTCTCTCCCAGCAGCATAATGTGCTGTGTGTGTGTGCACACTCAACTCTGTTTATGTCTAGCCTCTTGCCAAGAGTACAGGATGACAGAGATTAATGGGCAAAGGCCACTGAACCCAATCAGTGATGAGGCAAGCATTCACGACTGAAATAAGTCTCTGTGTCATGATTTGGGAGCTGGTTGGTAGCCTAAAGGAAAGCCTGCTACGTTTGGTGTTCCAATATGGACCTGAGAAAGCTGAGGGGGGGGAGAGAGAGAGAGAGAGAGAGAGAGAGAGAGAGAGAGAGAGAGAGATACAGTTCCTTTAAGAGACTCTGCCATATAACAAGCACTTGAATAGCCAGCAAGCTAAGTAAAAACGTCTGACATTATGTGGACATTAGCTTTCTAGAACTGGAGTATTGAATGCAACTCCTGGTTAGATGCAGCTCCCAGTTGAATGCAGCTCTCACCAGGCTTGTGGGATGTAAACCTCGACTTTCACAGACCCAGTTAGCACCAACCTGCTTAGTAGTTTATGGTTTGGCTTACATGGTCAGAAAAGGCTAGGGACACACAGTAAAGGCAGATCCAGATGAAAATACCCTCTAAACTGGTTATAGTGTGTTTAAAAATGTGCGTAGTTTTTGGTTGTGAGCCTAGCCTTTAACAGCTGAGCCGTTTAAAAAAGACCTGGGCAGTGGTGATGCACGCCTTTAACCCCAGCACTCGGGAGGCAGAGGCACGTGGATCTCTGTGAGTTCAAGGCCAGCCTGGTCTACAAGAGCTAGTTTCAGGCTCCAAAGCTACAGAGAAACCTTGTCTCAAAAATACAAAAATAAACAACAACAACAAAAAACAAAAACAAAAAAGAAAAGAAAAGAAAAAAGTGCATAGTTCACTTCAGGAAGAGAGAAGAAAAGAAAGGGGTATAGATAGTCATAGAAAAAAATGAATAGTTTTAAAATAGTAATAAAGTCTTGAAAGAGGGAGTAAAGTAATATAAAGGAGAAAAAGCTCTGTAAGGATGGGACATACACAGGGAGTCTGGATCCTGTATGGTGTTGTGTTGACTTTGAACTTTGTGAATGCTAATAAGTGATTGACGGAGGGACATGGGATGGTTAAAGGGACTGCTGAATTAAACTAGCCTAGATACGCTAGGGATGGCTTAACTTCATAATGGACATCAGAAAATGTTTTGTGTTGGGGGAAGATATTATGCCTTTGTTTACAAAGGAAGCAAAAGGCTGTGGATTTCTTCGAGGTTAACAGAGATCAGGCTTGATCAGGGGAGACCTGAAAATCCTGGCTGCAGACATAAAAAGATAAACCAGGAAAAACGACAAGACAGGTGGCATAAATACCAAGCCATCTGCATGGGGACAGTTGTGAGACTGGACAGCAAATGTTACAACTGGATTTCCCAGGACTTGACCATTGTCTCTATTTTCTCAGGGTTCGCTAAAGATGCCACTACCCTCAAACAACAGGGAACCATCTAGAGAACACAATGTCCACATTCTCAAGAGAGGGGTGGGTGGGTTTTGGTCATTTGGTGGGTTATGGATATTTGTCACCATTTAGGGGGATATAGGAATATAGTACAAAAAGACAATTATCAACCTTAAATATTTTTACGTTGGTTTGGATTTTGGTATATTGATACAAATTTAAAGTTATTTTTTTGTTATAGTGTATGCATGTTTCTACTCTTTTGGGGGTATTGTGTTTATGCAGCTCATTTAAAAACATAAAATTAAGAAATACAGGTTAGTAGTTAGTCATCTATAATAAGCAAATGTGTAATTGTGTTAGGTATGTTTTCAAGGTTAAACAGATATATTTTAGATAGATAGATGATCTTTAAACACTCCCGAGACCCATATAATATGGCATTTAGGATGTTTGATAGTCTAAGGCTTTTCATGACAGTGAGACACTTCTGCTCCTGGTTGCACTCATCTGCTTCATAAAAGGATATCGATATTGAAGAAGCTCCTCTTGGAGTTTGCTTTCATTGTGACAAAACTAGACATTTGGGCCAGAAACTGCTCTTGCCTTGACTGCTGACAGTATGCTGTACAAAGTGCACAAGCAGGACACAAAGTAAAAAGTGCTGAACTTTGTGAGGACAAGGCAGGAAAAGAAGTCTGCCAGATACACCAGGTCTGTAGGTCAAAGACTGATGTGTCAACTTTGCAAAGGAAACTTGGGTGACTGTCCAGGCAGCCAGATGTCTCTGTCACTTCTGTAGTTTTAGAAGTGGCTTGTACTACACTTCCTGTTTACTCAGGTAATATTATATCCTTCTGGGCTTTTGATGGATTTGAAGACTAGATAGTTATAGTTACAGTTTTCCTTAGTTATGACAGAAGGTAAATTGGGTACAAAACTTTGAACTCACCAAGATAGGATAGATAATAGAATAAGTTCTCTGAATTTGTCAAATACAAATGGACTGGATATTACAAATATAATTCTTACTTGATAACTGTTCTTATTATATATAGTTTTACTATATTAAAGTTAAAACCTTTTCTTTTTATTTAGACAAAAAGAGGGACATATCAGAGCTCAAAATATGTGGAATTAGTTATTAGTAGGTTCTAACCCCATTTTGGTTGTCAAACAATTCTTCAGTGGGAAGGATATAAGTTAGATTTCATTCTGTTTTGACAGAATCCATGCAAAATGGGAAAATTTATTTGCTAGTCTACTTATGCGTAAGACTTGAGGGGAAGGGGAGTATATCTCAATCAGCTGGTGAACCCCATGGTGCATTTATAAGGCAGATTTTTCATACTCTAATTGCTCTTCAGACCAAAAATATTAGACTAGCATTCCTCAAGCACATTGCTTGACATAGGAATTCTATGAGGGAAAATTGGGATTCTGGGTAAAATCAATTAGTACGTTAAACTCAGTACTAACCTTCATAGAACTAATTTTTTCATGTAGAACTAACTTTTCTCTTAACGATAACTTTGTATATTATAATTTTCTAATTAGTTTTCTTAGCCTTTGGAGTGAGAGGAAAACTAAGAAGAAGAGATGCTACGAAGTTGAAATTTAATTTTGTAATTAAAGTCAGCTTCACATTTGCTCCAGTGATATAGCCTCTTCCTTCTGCGGCTACCCACTTCCCAAATCACATTTGTCGTTGTTGTGGTTTTTAAGCAGTGGCTGTCCTGGAACTCACTCTGTAGACCAGGCTGACCTTGGACTCAGAGATCTGCCTGCCTCTGCCTCCCAAGGGCTGGGACTAAAGGTGTGCACCACTGCCTGGCTCCAAACCTCATTATTGATCTCCTCTGCCTTTTAGTTGATCTGAATGCATCCCTAAGATGTCCATTTCTCCCACCCCTAATACTATCTCTATCACACATGGCATCATTTTCTTCAGCCTTATCGACTACAGTGGCCTTCCTGACTACCATATTTGCTTCTGTTATTCCTTATAATCCTTTCTCTACACAGTAGCCAGAGAGCTATTGAAAATACTAGTCCAACTTTTCTAAAGGCTTCTGTTGATATGAGATATAAAACTCAATTTTCTTCAGGTCATAAACTCTCAGTGGTGCAGGCCCTGTAACTTCTCTATCCATCTCTATTTCACATGCTTCTTCCTGTGTGCACTATAAACATTTCATCCACATCCCTTTATGTCTCCATGCAATTAAACCAAGTCCCACGTAGGTAGAAACAGATGAACCCACAGGCACTGAGTCCAGCCAATTGTATCTGGCTTTGATGCTGAAATGCAGAGTGGACATAACCATGCAAGCTATGCTTATTTCTTCCAAGTATGCTATGCATTAACCTTACTCAAGAGTTATAAATTTTGGCTCCAAGAAATATTTCAAACCCAAGAATCTGCATTTTGTCACGTACCTCCGAACAACTTGATGACCTGATTTATATGCTGCAGTAAAACACAACGGGCTGCTTTGAAGGGAAGGGGACCGAACTGTGTAGACCCAGTGTTTGCCTTCGGGCCAGGAGTGCTCCCTGCACACAACAGTGCTCCCTGCACACAGCAGTACTCCCTGCACACAGCAGTGCTCCCTGCACACAGCAGTGCTCCCTGCACACAGCAGTGCTCCCTGCACACAGCAGTACTCCCTGCACACAGTAGGTGTTTGGAAACAACTCATTATTCGAACTAAAAGTTTGCTGCCATGTAAATTTTGCATCGCCGTAGCCCGTGCTGAGATGACATTTATCACCAGCATCTCTTTGTTCGTCTCTGCCCTCCCCACATCTACCACAACCTGACATTTCTGTTGCCCCTGCAATTGGATTCCCTGAGAGCTTTCCACTCCTTCTTTCGTTTTTCTATTCACTGTGACCACACATCCTGCTGAAAGGGCTCGGTGCAAGTATTTTCCCAATACTTTTACCATCTGTACACAGAGGCTCTCAAAATCTCACTGGCGTTGTTTTCACACCTCCTCCCGAGAGGGAAAATGCCAGCAGAGATATGAAAATTGCTTGTGAGTCCTACTTGGGGCAGATAAGAAGGTTCTTTGAGAACCAGTCTGGACATAAATGGGTTTGTATTCCATATCTCTTTAAAGAGAAATCTGGTTTTGTTTAGACCCTATGTTAAATTTAGCATCTGTTCTCATGATCCATCAAACTTATTAGCCGAGAGATCAAAATATCAAAATAGGTATTCCTGTTTGGAGGCATGCTGTTTAACAACAGCGGTACCTTCCCTGCCTGTGGGCCTGTCCAGTGTCTGCTTCTGGGGTTTCCTAAAAACCAATCAAATATCCCCCACATCCAGTGAGCCCCAAGGAATATAAGGGAGACACATTATGTGAGTGATGGCCTTCCATGGCCACTTCATCTCAGCCTGGTGGCTCCCCTGCTTTTGGCCTTTCTTTAAGTAAACTCCAACCGATAAACTGTTTTCTTCGTAGTCCATCCTGCCCATGGCTGGGCACGGGAAAGAACTGAGAACCACAGTGCAATCAAGGCATTTCCAAACACAAAAGGGATCCGGTTACACTTCATTTGTTATTTTTTGGGTGAGGGACAGACCCCACTCTTGAAGACATCCTTGACAGGAAAACAGCTTTGAAAGGACATGTATGAGTCAATGAGTAAACACTCTGCATTTGTAAGGTGTGGTCAAGCGTCCATCTGTTTTTCGTCTTTTCCATCAGGATTGCCTGCCTGTCAAAAAAAAAAAAAAAAAAAAAAAAAAAACAAGCCTTTTGAGCATCATTCTGATCAGCAATAACAGCAGAGTGATATTTGCTGAGTACTTACTGTCTGTCCACACCCTTCCAAGCTGAGGTGAGTCCACTGGCCTCCTTATGCCGCGAGGAGGCACTTTATCGTGGGGAAGCTGTTCTCCAACATTCTCAGAATTAAGCATCTAGGGGGAGTGTCCTGAATGCACATTGCTTTAGGGGTCAGGATGTGTTTAGGGAGGGATGGGAATTTGAGATTTTCACAAGCTCCTGGTATGATTCAGCTGTGATATGCCATCCTTTGAAAAACACCTTTTAGGATATTGGTCCGGGGTAGGGAGGCTCTTAGATATCACTGTATATCTTGTGTTTGTAGGTAATATTCTAGGATATCCATATGCAAATCCATCTATCTAAAGCTACTCATGACTTGCTTTTGAACCTTAGAGATGTGTTCCTATTCTTCAGCTATTGCAAGTGGTAGTAGGCCTCTGTGAGCAGTGGTGATCTAGCTGTGAGGTCACCATCAGGGGCGGGGGTGGGAGTGGGTGGGACACGGGAACAACACACTGATCCCAGCAGCCCTCCGAGCCAGTCATCTGAGTTGGCATATTGAGCGGTTTCCTCTCTAGAAAGGAATGCCCATTCGCATCTCACAGAACAACAACAACAACTCCAAGGCTGTTGGCTGAAGTCACCTGTCCCTGCATTGCCGCCCGTCCTCACTGTGGGTCAGGTTATAATTGTGTTGGTGCTGGGTCATACCCTAGGGGATCTGCTGGTGATTGTCTTTCTACCCTCGCCCCGGCCTTCCCGATGGTGTGAAGTGGCACTGGCGAACAAAGTCTTTGGAGTAAGTCTGTTCCTCTGGGGCTGGCGCTCTGCCCAAAGCTCCGGCACTGAGAAAACAGACCCAGATTCAAAGTTAAACATTCATAAAAATCGGAACCGCGGCAATTTTGACACGTTGCCAACTTGTTTAACCTCCCCCTCTCTGTCGTCTCTCTCTCTCTCTCTCTGAAAAAGGCTCCCTGGAGTTAGATGTTTCATATACAGTTGGAGCCTTGGGGTGGGCCTCTTTGCTAATGATAGAATTTCACCCGCCCCCCACCCTGTGGTCATTTCTACCCTTGGCACCATATGCGGCTAACAGGAGAGGGGGCATAAATTCTTCTGGCGTATTTTCAGAAATAGGGCTCCCAATTTGTCAGGCCAGGGCTTTCCATGTGGCTCTATTCCGTGTGAGCTGATGCTTAAGAGTTCTGGAAAGGACGGCTTTGACGTGCTGTGGTGTCTTTGGGACACAATTCCATGGAAGAGGTTTCCCGCCCCTTCCCGTGACTGGGCCGCAGCTGCGCAGTGCTGTGGGACCTCCCTCTAGTGTCCGTGAAGTTAGGGCCACTGGAGAGTGAGTGTGGCCGACGGTACCCTCGCTTGCCCACGGGTTTCTGAGGACATCTGTAAATCATTGTGTTAAATCCAAAGGCACACTTATCACAGCCAGCCTCTCGTTGAGTCTATTTCCTGTTGTGAAGGTTTCCTTAGCATGGCGCATTGCTGATGAAATACCAGCTGCTTTAAGTGGCTCAGAGTTATAGACCCTTGGACCAATTATCTTGCCATTTTACCCAATTTCTATGTAATTGAGGTTACACCACCTCCTATGTAAACTCAAGGCTTAATTTTTGCCCCTGCTTTGCATATTTAATTTGTTTTTCCAGTGGAACCGTTGATCTCTAATGCTATTAAACTTCATCAAGCTTTGTAACTGGACCAAACCAGAAATATTGTTGATAACGGCCAGAAAGTAAGTATGAATTACCTGAGACTCACACTCTATGATAATTCATTTAATTTTTAGTACTCCTAGCCTCTTTAAAAGCAAAGTAGTGGAGGCGAAAGAACAAAAGTAAGCAAGCAAAATCGGCACTGGATGTGATGTGACAGTCCCCCGGCTAAGGGATGGGCTGATGGGACAGGAACAGCAGCTTCCTGAATGTGTGTGTGTGTGTGTGTATCTGTGTGTGTGTCTGTGTTTATCTATGTGGGTGTGTGTGGGTGTCTGTGTGAGTGTGTATCTGTGTGTGTATCTCTGTGTGTGTGTCTGTGTGTATATTTGTGAGTGTGTGTATCTGTGTGTATGTCTGTGTTTATCTATGTGGGTGTCTGTGTGTGTATGTGTGAGTGTGTGTATCTGTGTGTGTGTCTGTATGTGTCTGTGTGTATATGTATCTGTGTAGATGTGTATTTGTGTGTGTGTGTCTGTGTGTATATGTGTGAGTGTGTGTGTGTCAGTGTGTATGTATGTGGATTTGTGTGGGTGTCTGTGTGTATATGTGTGAGTGTGTGTATCTATATGTGTCTGTGTGTATATGTGTGTGTATGTGTATCTGTGTAGATGTGTATTTGTGTGTGTGTGTCTGTGTGTATATGTGTGAGTGTGTATATCTGTGTGTGTCAGTGTGTATGTATGTGGGTTTGTGTGGGTGTCTGTGTGTGTATGTGTGAGTGTGTGTATCTGTGTGTGTGTCTGTATGTGTCTGTGTGTATATGTGTGAGAATGTGTATCTGTGTAGATGTGTATTTGTGTGTGACTCTGTATCTGTCAGTGTGCACATGCATGCATGTGCAGTCATACAAACAAATGGGAAAGGCCAGAGGTTAACTTCAGGTGTTGTTGCTCAGGTGCTGTACCCTCCCCCTCCCCCTTTCTTCTGAGATAAGATCTGTCACTTGACTTGGAACTTGCTGAGTAGGCTAGGCTGACTGGCATGGAGCTCCAGGGCTCCCACCATCCCTGCCTCCCCAGCACTGGGGTTGTAAACATGTATCACAAGTCTGGCGCTTTTTCTTTTTCTTTTTAAGTAAGAGTGCTGCCATGATAAGCGCTTCCCTGACTGAGCTCCTTCCAGCCGGTGGCAGTAGAAAGTCTACAGGGATGGTTGAGAGACACTCAGACCCGCAAATGACTGAACTGGTTTGCCTAAACAGCAAAGCAGCTAGACCAGTGTCCAAGAGCGTTCACGGCGCAGGGACATCTGTGTGTCCTGTACTGATGGAACAGAACGAATATTTCCGCACAAGTCCCGCGATACTCCTGGGGACGCTCCTCTGCTCTGTGCCGGAAGACGGGCTGCTCGCTACCTAGGGCCGACCTAGTGCTTACTTGGCAAAGGGCCCAGTCTGTCTCTCTGAAATTTCACCCATTTCCTTAATTACTGAATCAGCACTCGCGGAGCACTTTGCCCACCCTGTGCTGACTACACATGGTTCTTGTCGTGGGGGTCTGGGCTACTCCGCTGTTCCTCAGCCGCTTTTGTTAGTCTTCCTTAAGTGAGCTTTATTGTTTTTCTCCCCCAACTACCCCTCTATTCCATGAAAACACAAGACCATAGATACACTTTGTATTCATCGATGTGGTACACGTACCTGTGTTCAACTTGTGTGTGTGTATGTATGCGTATGTGTTTTTACATTAAAGGTATTATTCCAAGCCAGGCTAAGTGCTCACACCTGTAATACCAGCACCCAGGAGGCTGAGGAGGGTCATGCGTTGAAAGTCTCCCTATATTTACACTCTGAGTTCCAGGCCAGCTGGGGCTACATAGTGAGATTCTGTCCCTAACAAAACAAAACAAGTGTTATTGTATAAACCGATGTCTCAATTTTACGGGGCCAGAGGCAGCATCCTTGCTGTTAATGCATTGTCGAGTGGGGACCACAGACACAGGCAATTCGTTAGATCTTGGTGTGGATGCCACATGCGCTCTGCCCCGCTTCTCTTGTTCCCGCTCACTACACATACATCCTGGAAGGTGATACTTCACGTCTACCTCATTGTCACCTGGGCTACTTACAGTGGGAATGATGTCCGCCCTGAAGGTGTGCACACCCAGGACTGCAATGAAATTTTGTTTGGAAAAAAAGCCATTGCAGATGTCATTAAGGATCTTGAGGCAATGCTGTCCTGGATTATTCAAATATGACCTAAGTCTTTTGAACAGGCATTCGTATTAGAGGAAGGCAGAGGGGAGGTTGGTTGGGTCAGACACAGGCAAAGGCCATGTGAAGATGGAGATCGAGACTGGAAACACGTGCTGCAGTTAAAGGACGCTGTGCAATGCCAAGGGATGCCCAGCATTACCATTCCAGTGGGGGAGATTCTCCCTTAGAGCCCCAGAGAAGAGCGTGTCTGCTCCAAGCTCTGATGTGGACATCCAGTCTCCAAAGGCTCAGCATCTGCCTTCTGAACAGCGAGGGTGATCTCTGGTTGGTAGTGGCTGCATATCTGCCTGGCAAGAGTGACTTAGCTTGCCCCCTCTCTGGCTAGGTGAAGTGGAAGCTTGGAAGCCCCAAAGCATGGGCAACAATGTAGATGTCCCTCTTTCCTTTCTCTCCACACCTCCACCTCCTACTGAATCCTCCTACGCCATCCAACCAATCTCTGTGTCCTGTAGTCTCAGCTTGGGAATAATCTTCCTTCTTTCCTTCTTTTCTTCCTTCCTTCCTTCCCTTACTCCCTCCCTCCCTCCTTCCCTGCATCCTTTCCTCCCTCCCTCCTTCTCTGTTTCCTTCCCTTCCTCCCTCCTTTCCACCTTCTTTCCTTCCCTCTCTCTCTCTTTCCTTCCTTCCCTCCCTCCCTTCTTCATTCCTTCCCTCCTTCCTTCCCTCCTTCCTTCTCTTCCTTCCTCCCTTCTTTCCCTCCCTCCCTCCTTCCCTCCCTTTCTTCCTTCCTTTCTTCCTTCCTTCCTTCATTTCTTTCTTAGAATTGAGTGTGTGAATGTGCATGCTTTGGTATGCATTCGGAAGTCAGAAGACACCCTACAGGAGCCAGTTCTTTTACCATGTGGACTCTAGGTATTGAGTTCGGATCATCAAACACCTTAGTGACTGAGCCATCTCTGGTCCTAAAGTAAGCAGCATTTTAGAAACATTAAAGCTTATAGATCAGTGACTTTGTATTAACTGGATCGGATTATTCAGGCCACTCAGAAATCTACTTGCTTTCCTCATTAACTAACTTGTCACAGACATTTCTCCACGTCAATAAAAGTAGCTACACATCATCATTTTAATAGCTGCCTGGTTTCCATTGTGTGGATTACTGTAATTTATTTAACCAATCTCCTATTGATGGATGCTAATGTCCCTCTTAAAATGGGATAGCCATTTTGACACACGGACCCATAAATCTGGCCTTACCGATACCATGAGCCTGTTACAGCTTTTGACTTGAACGCTGCTCTTATTTTAACAAGGCTGGCATCTTGTAAGCTTTGCAAGTTACTTGCTACCTTTTTATTTTTAATAGCAGACTACTAGCTTTACTTTTGAGTCTGTCATTAAACGAAAACTCCCGTCTTAACTTGCAGTCTAACTTGTCACTAACTATGTGTATTCTTGAAAGGATTCACTTGGGATTTTTATACAAGTGACTGCCATCAGAGGTGGGCGTGACCTTGGTCAGCTTCCACGCTGAACTTCCTCATAAATACTTCTCCTATGCTGTTGACTTTCCTTTAAAGTTTTTGAGATTTTAGTATTTCACACTTCTCCCTGGTATTATTAGGAAGATCAGATTTTCTCCCCTCATTTTAATTCAGTGAGGGACTCCAGGACTAACCTCTACACTGCATGCACCGCAGCGGGCATTCGCGCCCAACATGCAGGCATTTTGTTTCCTTCTCAGTCAGATGGTCGTGCTGACTATTCAAGGAGAGAGATGTACTTGAGTTTCTCAGGGTGCCTGCTTCCTGGTAGATACTGCATTCCCTGGAGATAGCGTGTCTTCATCTCCCACGTAAAACTCCTCTCTAAAGGCAGGGATTTTGTGGGCCGTTTTGGAAAGGGTTTGTGCCTTCTTTCGTCTCACACCCCTGTCATAGTTAGCACAGGGCCTAATGTGCATATAATTGGTGCCCCCCCCCAGCTCCTTGTTATTCCACATTGATTTGTCCCCAAGAATATGACTTTTGCATGGGAGACCCACACATCACTGTAACAACGAGCCCTTACTCGCTGATTGTATAGTCAACACTCGGCTCTGGAAGTCAGGAGGGAACAGAAGCCACCCGCACCATACCGTGTCCGTTTGCCCCTTTTCTGAGGACAAACAGTTGGGACCAGAAAGCTGTGTGCAGGAAGTGGCCTTTGAGTGGGCATTGATGGACAGACATGATGCGAGGGGAGGAAGGGATGGATCAGGTCGTTTAGTCAGTGCGGTTGGGGGACAGAGTTGCCCACAGATCGTAGCCTGAACATAATCGATACGAGGAATCACGAAAGTCAAGCAGGTGAGGAACAGCGGGGGAGTTGGTCCTGCTCTTTGCAGAGATTCAACCCAGTGAGAATGAGGCACTCTAACCAAGGGCAAAGGTAGCGGTGTTGTGGCCTAGTCTGGCACATGGCTGGCCCGCGGGAGCAGGAAAGGAGCACGAGACTGATAATGCTTGGTGAAGAGAGGCTAGAGCAAGGTTCTGCCACATCCTCATCCAGCAGCCAGGACCCTGTGTATAGGTGACATGGTCCAGCAACACTGAGGAGGCATCATGGCTGGGGCTGGTCCTCACTGGGGTAGTTGTGGTGATGTAGACTATTCTAGTATGTTGATTTAAGCAGAAACCCGGCCCTGTAACAGCAGAACTGAGCCTCTGGTTAAACTCTGGTCAGACCCAGGCCAGACCTGGCATGACCAGAAGGGGGCACTAGAGGGCTGGGTGAGTGGCAGAGGCCAGGTCCCAAGAAACAGATTCTGAGATGGAAGCTGTACCCAGGAAAGAAAGCTCTTGAGAAGGAAGTGACATGAAGAGAGGAGCCCATCTTTCTTAATCTGCTTGGGTTGCTGTAACAAAATGCCTTAAACTGGGAAACTTATAAACAACATATGCTTCTTAACAGTTCTGGAAACTGAGAATTTCAAGACCCATGGACTTCCAAAGGCTAGCTCCTAAAACCAGCACCTTAGGAATTAGGACTACATCGTAGGAATTGGGGAGTGGTAAGGTGGTGGCACACAGCCAAACCATAGTACTGTCTCTTCCAAGGCCTTAACTGATCCCATGAGAAAACACGAGCGAGTCCCTGAGAACGGTGCTGTGTTGGATGTCGGGGCAGTGGTAAGGACTTCAGGTCTTTACCCTGTGTTACTCAGGCTTGGATGCCAGCGGCTGCCCGATGCACATGAACAGAAGCAATTCTCAAAGATGGTGAGCAGCTGAGGGCCATTTTCTAACAGCTGGAGAAAATGGGGTCTGGGAAGAGTGTTCCACTACAGTGGACTATACCACAAGCCAGGACTGGGATGTCAGTGCAGGGAAGGTGTTCCACTACAGTGGACTACCACAAGCCAGGACTGGGGGTATCAGTTCAGGGAGGGTGTTCCACTACAGTGGACTACCACAAGCCATGACCTGATGTCATGTGCCAAATGGCCATGAATGATAGGTCTCAGAAACTGGAAGGTTGGTCCATATAAAAGGGGAAGAAAATGATCATATTACATTCCCTAGCATGGGCCTTGAAGGACAGATGAAACAGGGACTGGCCAAGGACACTCACATATTTCCCGTTTTAGAAACAAGTTACCCAAGTCACCCCTAGATTCTGTGGTGGGGGAAAGGGGCTGGAGCTGCATAGGCAAGAGCCTCGGCGAGCACAGGTGTGAGAGCTGAGGAAGACAGGCAGAGGAGTGTGAAGGGACTCTGGGGACATCTGCGACTTATTCTCTCAGCTCATTCTAGCAAAGCCTGTGCATCACGGCCTTGGAGCCTCAGAACACCATAAAAGTAGTCAAACAACCAAATCAACTCAAAATGTGCAAACATGCACTTTTAATTTGGGGAAAAAAAGTTCTCAAGGCATTGTGTGCAGTTTTGGACCTTCAGTCAGTGTTCTTTTACTGGGATATCGGTCACCTCGTTCCATCCATTTTGCATTTCAAGGCCGGAGCAGATGCATTTACTAACTGATTTGCAAAGTGACCAGCCCCCTTCTGCAGAGCTCAGAGGCCTTTGATTTAACTCCAATTCGAAAGGAAGGTGAAAGGGGATGCTTACAATGAGTCTGAGGCTAGAACATTCTCACACCCCTAAAGCTCCCCCTTTAGAAGGAACCAGAGTGAGCCAGTAGTGGGAACACCTATCCGACTTGTCCTGCCTGTCAGCTTTCACGGTGTCCTCACATTTGGCCCAAACTGAGATTTCTCTAATTCTTACCAATCTTTAGACAGCTGTTGTTTCTTTTCTGGATAATGCCAATCGGCCCCATCCATACGCTGGCCAGCCCAGGTTTCCAGCTTGACACTTCCATGCAATAGCTTCCACCGCGCTGCAGAATCCCTTCCCCTGTTAGGCATGTCCACTTTGCATGTGGGGTGTGACTCCGCATGAAATGGCCAGACGTCTGTTGCTCATGAAAAGACTCAGCTGTAATGGCATATGGACAACACACTTTAAAAAATGGGGTTATTTCATAATTGCATCAACTCAGTCCAAGACAAGGGAACACATTCAAATTCCCTGTAATTCAAACCATTTGTTTGCGGAGCCCTTCCATCCTGAGCTCGGGAGGACTGGGATCCGTGAGGGAATGTTCTGTTCCAAACTGCCCACCTGGCTTGGAAGCTCATCTTGGACCCAGTGCTCTGACTAGGGGGGCCCTGGCCGGGGGGGTTGTGGGAAGGCAGTGTCTGCTGCAGTAGGAAGTGTTGCCCTAGTTTGGAGAAAGGGCTGTCTCACAAGCTGAGACTCGTTGGTCTCTTTTCTAGCACTGGTCAGGTTCAAGGTTCGATCTGGGTAGGATTGCCAGCTACCCAGGCAGCTTCTCCCGGCACAGGGCAGGAGGAGGGTGTGGCTGTAGATAGTGTGACTGAGGCGGAAGGACATGGACTCAGCACTGCAGAGAACTGAGCCTCCATTTCAGTGATTCTCAACCTGTATGGGTCGAGACCCCTTCGGAGGGGGGTCTAATGATCCTTTCATGGGGGTTGCTTAACACCACTGGACAACACAGATACTTATATTATGATTCATAACAGTAGCAAAATTATAGTTACAAAGTAGTAAAGAAAGTAATTTTATGATTGGGAGTCACCACAACATGAGGAACTGTATTAAAGGGTCATGGCATTAGAAAGATTGAGAACTCTAGTTCATAGCCTGTGCAGTCCTAGGTTCAGACAAGTCAGATGTTTTCTCTGAACATCAGTTTTCCTTGTTCATAAAGTGATCTTTCTTTGTCTCATGTTCTCATTCTCTCTCTCTCTCTCTCTCTCTCTCTCTCTCTCTCTCTCACACACACACACACACACACACACACACACACACACATTCACACCCTCTTGCATGGTGGTACTAAAACCACCTCTTTCTCTAAAACCTGATAGTTTTGAATCTGCAAGTCAACAATAAATAAAAACATTTGCTGAAAATTGCATCTGGATTGAACATGGATGGACTTTTCTTTTAGTGAGTCCTTAAACAATTTGGTGGAGTATTTAAGAATGTTGGCCTTGAACTGGGTATTATCAATCAGCAATCTAGAGAAAACTCAAAGTACATAGGGGGGATGTCATGTGTTATATGCTAATATTATGTCATTTTATATGAAGGACGTGTGCTCTTTAGCATTTATGTGTCCGAGGGGGTCCTGGAACTGATCCCCCTGGATGCTGAGGGACCAATGTCTCTGTAGGCTGTAAATGCGAGTCAGCATCCTTCTTGGCCCATTATAGGCATACAATACTGGAAGCCATCGTTATTGTTAGCTATTACTAAATGAGGTCCATGAAAAAGGTCTTTCTGTATAATCTAAATTCCCATTATGCTCGTCTTAAGCCCAATCTGGCAGCAAAACTGCTTGCTGACAGCATCCATCTTTCCATTCACAAATCACATGAAATATATGGCTTTTCTCTTAAAGGACTCCCAATGGTCCGCTCGGTTTCCTGGCAAGGAGACAGTGATTCAAGCTGGTCCAGGTAAAAAAACAAACCTGTGCCAACAGCCACATTCTTTGGGCAGAATGCTCCCCCCCCCCACCTGGGCCACGCACACGGTGGCGTGTGTGCCAGTCTCTTGGCTGGCTCACCAGGCGGCTGCCTACATGGCCATAAGCATGGAGTTATGGCAGACCCAGCCTGTCTTTGGCTCAGTTCTTGTTCTTAGTTCTTAAATGATAGTAATAGTGCTGGAGAAAGACATGTGCTACAGGAAACTGAACTCCACAGACAAACGTTGCCAGCTGCAGGCTCGCTGTGCCATGGCGGCACTGAGCCTCTTGGTCCATCATCAGCTGTATGATCCCAGTGCCTGGACTTAATTGCTACTTCACTACCCCAGGTGAATGCTGTCTTCCACACAGCAACCGCAGCTGACCAGAGAGTAAGGGATCGATCTTTTTTGTGTGATTTTATTATTTTGAGAGTTCTCTGCGGGGCCCTTGAATAGTTTTTAACCTTAGAAGGCTGGAATAGAAAACTGTACCTTTGCCTATTTCCAGTTTCTGCTTCTTGATTTGCTTAACCTCTGAAGACACTGGGGCAGCAGGAGGACACTTTTTATTCTTAGCTTCCCTTATTTGCAAGCCAAATTAGCAGTACATTATAAGGCACCATCGAAGCACAATGGGTTTTCTAGCCTTGTGTCCCGAGCTGGAGTCAGGAGCTGGTGTCAGAGAAGAGGAAAAAGAGAATGAAAATCTTGGTGTTGATATTTGGAGCCAGAGCCAATAGAATAATTTTATAATTTTTTGTTTTCTCAGAGTCCTTATACCCCAGGAGCCAAGTGAGAAAATCAACCCAGAAGCAGTCAAGTGCCATTATTTTCTCAAGTCATGTCAGCATGGATGGTATTCTGCTTAACTAGTGACCTTAGTTTTAATGGAGGGCATGAGATGCTATATAACTAGGGTATGCTACACGGTCATTTTTCCTCTTCTCTTTGATCCCTGTGTTTGTCTCTTCTTCATCCATTTGATCAGACTAATGCAATTTACATATTTTTCTACTGAATGTAGAGAGAGTACTGTGAATTTTCTTCTAGAGACTCAGGAGAAGGTGATTGGCACAACGCCGACTGTGAACATCTCCGTTCTTACAGGTAAATAGTTTGTCTTACTTGCTGTTGATTCTAATCAAGACCTTCTAAGTGACAACTGGGTGCCAGGGAGCAATAGAAAGACACACAAAAGCATTTTCTTCACAGAGAGAAGTGTTAACGCATCTCTTACCGTTTGTGGTCCTGGGCTAGTTTTGTCTTTCAGAGCCCGTATGGGAAAGCCTACCCCGAAGAAGTGGACTGAGCTCCCTGCGTGAGCATGCATCCATATATGTATCTGTGTCTGTTTACAAAGGGTCATTATTTACTCCCCTCCTCCCCTGCAAAATGCCCCCATTCCATGTGCACCGGAGAAATGAAAGGCCACCCACTGGGGCCAAACAACCTCAGTCGAGGAAACCTTGCTGTCTCCTGCTCAGCACACCTTTCCTCTTGTTTATACACCTTCCCATTTCCTTTGGGAAGTCTTTCCTCCTCCATTTTTATCAGATGGTGAGGGAGGTAGGCTTTTCACCCCTGGAGAGAGAGAGAGAGAGAGAGAGAGAGAGAGAGAGAGAGAGAGAACAGGGTGTGGTACCATACCTGTAATTCCAGCGCTTTGGATGAATCCAATAATATGGAAAAACTCTTACTAGTTTCTGGACATAAATTCCTCTCTCTGGCCTGGTGTGAGAGCCTAAGAATGGAAACCGGATATTTGCTTTGTGACTCTAAGAGCTCTGAGCTTCAGGGGTGGTGCAAGAAGCAGAGGACATTGTGGCAGGATGGAGCCAGACTACAGAAGGAAGGCTGAGAGATGGAGGGAGGCTAGATCCCTGCTAACACTGGTGGAGCTGCTCATGCAAGCTTCTACCTGAAGGAAGCCTTAACTTCCTGAGATTTCCCAGTTATGTGACATAATCTTTTTCTCACTTTCTTTTTCTTTTCTTTCTTCCTCTTTCTTCTTCTCCCTCTCCTCCTTCTGTTCCTTCTCCTTTTCCTTTTTTTTTTTGGTTTTTTTTTTTTTTTTTATAGACAGGGTTTCTCTGTGTAGCCTTGGCTGTCTTGGAACTCACTTTGTAGACCAGGCTGGCCTTGAACTCACAGAGATCTGTCCGCCTCTGTCTCCTGAGTGCTGGAATTAAAGGTGTGTACCACCACTGTCTGACCTTTTCTTCTCTTTTAAATCAGGTTTTAATTAATGTTTTCTGATGGAATACAAAGTTATGGGTTTCACCGTGATGTATTTGTACATATATATTATGCTTGTTATTTATTCACCAATGCTTTCCTTTTCCCTTCTTCCTTTCTAACAGAGACCTCCGCCCCAACTTTCATGTCACATAGATTCTGTTACCCTCCCTGGCCCCAGCTTCCCTTAGGCAGCCTCCTCCCCTCTCCAGTCCCCTTTCTACTTTCATGACATATACATTTTCTATACATTAAACTTCAGATACCACATATCTAGGACTGCCTTATTTCATGTGACATAATGGTCCTAGCCAAAATTGAGATCCTCCTGCCTCAACCTCCGAAGAGTGGTGATTACGGCTGTGTGGCACGACGCCTGGTAGACAGGCCCTGTGTTAGCTCCAGCCTGCTTGTGTTAGGTTTTACAAAAGCCCTGGCACAAAAGAGTGACCAAAGTTACCAGGGGTTTTGGCTTTTCCTGGGCACCATTTACATAATGCCCTCACGAATCTCCATTAGAGCCTTCCTGCTTTGTTTTGTAGCACTAGGGGTTGAACCAGGGCCATTGCTCATGCTCAAGGAGTGCTCTATCACTGAGCTGCACCCCACCTCCCAGAAAACACTTTACTGTGACTGTAGAAGAAAAACAGATTCCAAGGCGGACTATGCACATCTCTGCTAAAGCTAATGAACTGTAAAAACTTAAAAGTATCGTAACTGTGATCAGTGGCTGGGATGCGAGAGGACAAGAACGGGGTGGATCCATGAGTGAAGAAGGCACTTTGGGGTTTCCACACGCACCTTGTGAGTTTTGGAGTCTCTGCCACTCTTTCCTGTGTAAGTTCATAAAATGATTCAACACAATCATGTGCGTCCATACAGAATGGATACACACACACACACACACACACACACACACACACACGCGCGCGCGTACATGCATGTTTTCAAAGTTTTCCCCTCACATGGGGTAGTTTTGACTCATGCCCTGAGGCTGCCCATCACCTGCCTGTCACCTGCTAGGCTACACAAAAGAGAAAGAAAGATGGCCAAGAAGCCAGAGGACAGCAGGTTGCCATGCCAAGAGCAGGATCTTTTATGTTCTTTGATAACTTTGCAAGTTCCCGTTCCTATTCCTTCCATCTATTAATGAACAAGAACTACATCCTGGCCTTTAATCATCGATATCATTTCATAGAGCCTTTTGCATGAGCCTCCCTTCACCCTGGCTCCTCAGAACATCTGTTTCCCAGACCTTCTCTGGAGAATGAGTGTATACATGGCAGCTTTCCCCTTCTCTGGGCCACGGAGCTGCATTTCCTATGCACCTTCGAGCATTAAATAGAAAATTAAGCTAAATGTACCATATTTTGTTATAATTACAGTTTCGGGGGGAAAATCCTTGTTAATTAGTTATCCAAGAAAGTTATGTGGCCCATATGTGGCGGGGAAGTGTAGAGTTCACAGTCGCAAGTTTGATAATGAATGAACAGTGATGACTGAAAGGAACAAATGGAAATTAACATCCTCCAACTAAATCAAACAGTTTGGGTAATTGGACCACTCGCGGAAACCACGTGCAACTAGTTCTGGCTGCCACTTTTAAGGTGTCTGATTGTAGTTCACTTAGAATCATTTTTTTTAATAAACAGAAGTAATTAGAGGGGTAAATATTCTGGTGTCGTATAATAGGTATAGAATTACCGTGTTTGCAATGTGGTAATAACAACACTCTTCTGATGATTCGTCATGAAGTCTTTGGCTTTGGGCTGGATGATGATAGGTATTAAGGAGGTCTTGCTCAGATAAGGTCCCTTCCTTTCCGGAATTTTTTCACTATAGCTCTACACCCTGGCTGAGCCACATGGATGGCAACCTTGTCGCTTACCTGGGAATATCTCCTAGTTATTAATATGGATCTATACCACATAACGAGGGCTTCTTCTGAGCTGGGTCAGCTCTGCAGGCCTAGTTCCTCTCATTCTTACAGTCCTCACCGCAGTGCATTGCCTAAAATAGTTCTGGAATCTACAACTGGAAACCATCAGCTAGGGATGGCCGCCGTGCCTTGTCTTTGGTACTCTAAGGTCTGTAACTTGAAAAGGGGCAAGCGTGTATATTCATCATTTGTCACTGTTTCGTCACCTGGCTCAGCTTGGTCCTTTCTTGAGACATGCTGTATGAGTTTATCTTTGGGTTGGCTCCCTTCAAAGAGGCATGATAGCTTACCCAACCCCATGGGTGATGTTCTTCATGACAACCCCCAGGAGAAGCAGAGGGGATAAAGTTTTTCTTAGCAATTCCTTTTTGTTATGATAAGGAAGATTTTTCTCAGTGTTGTCTCACTGTAACTAGGAAGCAGACATTGCGATGTTGAGTAGGAAGCCAACCTCATCCAGTATAGACAGCTAACGCCAAGATCCTATCATGCAGCTGAAAAAACTGGGAATGAGAAGAGCAGTTCTAATCCAGAGTCTTTCACCTAGGAAGTAGCGAAGTACCTTTAAACAGGGCACTGCGAAGTTTACCGCTGCAATAAATGGCTGCTTGCAGCCAACGTCTTGCTACCCCCAAATAAAACTTCAGAGTCAGACAAAGCAGCAGAAATCAATCAAAGTTGTCTTTGATTTTTCCCATTTTCATTTTTATTTTCATAACAATGCCTCAATTTCTTCTCAAAGTCCTGTAATGATTTCGTCCTGGAAAGGTAAATGCAGTATTGTAAGAGGCACTAAGTGCAGGGGCACTGAACTCCACCTCGGTTCCGGCTTCCATGACAGTGAATGTTGATCCTAAACTTGGCAGAACTAGAATGAGCTAGAGCACAGGTTATCCTCCGGGGATGCCTGTAAACAGTGATCTAGATTAGGTTAACCCAGGTGGGATGACTCCCCCACTGTGCACAGCGCCTTTCCCTGAGCTGGGATCCTGCACAGAAGGGGCTGAGTACGAATATTCACTGTCCTGTGCTTTCCTAACTGTAGACGCAGTGTGACCACCCACATTAAGCTCCTGCTGCCAAACCTTCTGTATGCCACACCATGAGACTGTGTCCTCAAACTGCGAGCCAAATAATCCCTTCTTTCCTTAAGTTAATTTTGTCTGGTTATTTATCACAACAACAGGGAAAGCAGCTAGGACAGCTTTCAGCTTCCCAGAGAAACTGAGCTATGTTCTTTCTACTGAGAACTCAAAATCAAAGATAATTAGCCCAATGAATGAGTGTGTTGCACACATGTGGGCTAGTGTGTTGAAAGAGGTTTCCATCACACCCAGTCCCGCAGCCATTCAGTCCCCAAAAAACACATAGAGGCCTATATTAGTTATAAACTGGTTGGCCTATTAGCTCAGGCCTCTTATTAATTCTTACAAGCTACATTAACCCATAATTCTTGTCTGTGTCAGCCACATGGCTTGGTACCTTTTATCAGTGAGGCATTCTCATCTTGTGTCCTCTGTGTCTGGGTGACAACCACAGACTCAGCCTTTCTTCTTCCCAGAATTCTCCTGTTTTGGTTGCCCCGCTTATACTTCCTGCCTGGCTACTGGCCAATCAGCATTTTATTAAACCAGTACAACTGACCAGTCTTTACAGAATACAAGACCATTGTCCCACAGCACTAGTGTTTCAGTGAAGGGATACCATGCAAACATGGGGGGATGGAGTATATTTGAGAAACTGAAAGTAGGCAAATGTCAGTCACAGAGAGCATTAGAATAAGTGTAAGGCATTGGGACCATTTCCTGAGACCAGTGTGAAGTCATTCCGGCTTTTTATCAGATGAGGGGTTTGGTCAGGGTGTAATCATAGAGATTTCTGATTGTAGGCTAGAGAATGGGCTCCTGCAGGGTAAAGCTGTGCTGACATGTCCAAAGGAAGAGAAGGAAGAGAAGGATGAGGAGGAGGAGGAGGAGGAGGAAGAGGAATCCCCTCCCTAGTTAATGCCTTCATCCTCACTGTCTTGCAAAGGCTGCCCTGCAATAGAGTTTGTTGGTTAGCTCATTGGCCAGTTCCTATTCATTTTTCCTTTATCCATGTCAAATTTAAGACTTTGAAAAGTTGAAATGCTTGTTTCCCAGCCATTTGTTTGGGATGACCATGTGACAGGAGAACTGCGGACTGTAAACAGGAGAGATGCACTTAGATACCATGTCAGAACCTGACAACTGGAACCATTTTTTACCTCAAAGGGTCACTGTGCCTAGGAAAGCTTGCCTGCTGAGCAAAGGATGGAAGGACTCCCTGTCCTAGATAACAGCCTCAGTTCAATAGACCGCCAGAAGCCCAGGGCATCACCAATACTGAGTATCTCCTTAAGCAAGCATTTGTTCTTTTGTTTTATTTCAGCATACCCTCCCATGTCACAATCCATCATTGAAGGAATTCAAGGCAGGAACCATGGAGGAATGCTGACCTCTGATTTGCTTCCATGGCTTGTTTATGTTGTTTTCTATACAACAAGAACCACTTGTTTGGGAATGGCACTGCCCACAGAGGGCTGGGCCTTTCCACATCAATCAATAACCAAGAAAAGGTCCCACAAACATGCCCATAGACCAGCCTGAGGGATACAATTCTTTAACTGAGGTTTCCTCTTCTTGGTGACTCTAGTCTGTGTCAATGAGAAGAACTAATACTGAAAGCCCTGATGCATTGCAGAACCATCTTTGCATACTGTAAATATGTATTCTTCTCATTGGTTAACAAAGAGCTGATTGGCCTATAGCTGGGCAGGAAGAGATTGGGTGGGAGAACCAGACCAGGAGGACTCTGGGAAGAAGATGGTAGAGTCTCAGGGATTTGGAACAAGACACAGGATTTATACAAGAATGAGGTAACAAGTCATGAGCCATGCAACAACATGCAAATTAATAAATATGGGTTAATTTAAAATGTAAGAGCTAGTTATTAACAAACCTAAGCTATCTGCCGAGCATTTATAACGAATAAATAGGTCTTTGTTGGTTATTTGGGAGTGGCTGGTGGGGCAGAGCTGACCAGTGGTCCTGACACAAACCTCCACCTCCACTGATAGTTTAAGCCTGACGTGGTAGTGTTTTCTGTTATGTAAGAGGCATCTTTAGGATAACAGGAGTTCATTCAAGAAGCTGCCATCTGCTATTATATCCTGACTGGATACAGCCTGCTTGGATTCTCTACAAGAAAAGGAAGTGTCTATACTCCCTACACCACATTGATGGAGGGAGGACAGAGTTCTGATGATTCTGTCCCTTTGGGATGACATTATTTAACACCTTCTCTGATACCGTAGAAAGAGTCTGGCCAATTCTCTTTCACCCTCAGCTCATTTCCTTGCTTCTGTCACTTGACATAGCATGGGACAAAATCTACTTGGCCTGCAAATACAACAGAAGTGCTCGAAGCAATAGAGAGGGCCAGGGCAGTTATTTTTAAAAAGTGTTTTGAAGTTTCAATAACACTTCATATTTGGAGAACATATTACCTCTACTGTGATTTTCGTCGAGTAATAAATGGTAATAGAGTAGTGTCCCGGAGAAAAATTAAACAGCAGTGGAACATCTTGTTTTTCTCAAACAGACCCAATCCTTTTACTGGAATTTGAATGAAACAGATACTCATAAGAATACTCCGGAATCCCTCCGCTCCCACCACTTGAACATACTCACTGACATTTACATGTATGAGATACCCAAGCCAACAGCCACCAATTAATGTGTCATCTGAGATCTGCCATCTCCTGAGAGGATCAAGTTAACCCAAAATGACTGCCGGCCTCATTTTCCTGTCACAGCACTATTGAAAAGAAAGACATACTTATCGGGAATGTGATAGAGGGGGTTCTCTTGGACCATGGGGCTGTCACCTACCGGGATCCCTGGCGTGGCTTCCCTGAGAGCCTGGCCACTTCAATAACACCTTTTACGTCGCTTTCTGAAGAAATGGGTGGCTGAAGTGTTCCATCAGGGCCGTTCCTTCTGGAGGGAGGGTGACAGCTGTGGCGGGTAGGAACAGAGACTCCTTGTTCCGCTGAGTGACACTAATTACGGGGAAGAGCTTTGTAAACACTCCTCCTCAGTGCAGGGGAAGTGAACAACATATAGTAAAGAGTCGGCACAACTCCAATGACATCTATAAATAAATAGCAAACAAGAGCACTTTTCTAATTGAATGCAGGTAAGTAAATAAATCAGGAGACACTTAAGCCCATGCTGGAGACGACTCATTTTCTACTCCTTTGACTAAATGAAACAGGGATTGGCTCTTGGAGCTTGCCCAGATGTGGCAAGCTGGGAAGACTGTTCTCCACCTAGCCAGCTGCTGCCGCGAAGCAAAGCGGTTTATATATCATGTGTGTGTCCAGGGCCTTCTCAAGTTAGAAATGGGGCTTATTTTACAACCTCGTTTTCGGCAATGGTTGGGCACTCTCAAAGTAGTGTACATGTTAGATCTTCATTCAAAGCAAAATGTATAAACAAGAGCTGAACAAGAGCCCATAGAGACCTCTGGGAAATCAATACGCTTTGGGGGATTAACCTGATCTCTTACTTACATTCATCTATTGTGCTAGGATTGCATCCTGTTGACAAAGGAAACAGCCTGGACAAGGTGGAAATTAATTTATGTATCATGTAGAATGACAGACGGGTGGTCCAGAGCTGCTATGATTCTCATGGATTAGGAAACTAGGCGACCTCTCCTGTGTTTCCTCTACAGTTGAGTGCTCCTCACCCTGGGTGCCATCATATCAAAGGCACTTTATTTCTATCCCTGGGAGAGTAGTTGGTGCTTCGTTTGAAAACATGGTAGAGCAGAGTCATGAAAAGACACATGCACAGGTTCGCAAAGTGGTAGGTGGCACTTGTTGGCCAGGTTGAATCTGCCCACACCTAGCTGAAGAGGACTCTGTCAGCCATTCTCTACTGTCAACTTGACTGGGTTTGAAATCATCTGTGAGACACATCTCCGAGTGTATCTTTGAGCGATCAAAGGAGGCTGAAACTATAAAGTGGAGACCCATTTTGAATGTGGGTAAAAGCATCCTTGGACTTGTTGCTCAAACTAAATCAAAAGGGAAAAAGAAGAGAGTCAAAGGCGTGTTGGTGTTCTCCCTTCTCCGCTTCTTAGTCTGCTGGTATGAGCTCTGACATGCCTTCCTCGCTGTCATGAACTCTATTTACTCAGACCATGAGTTCAAATAAAACCTTTCTTTCTAAGTTGCTTTTTGTTAAGTATTTGGTCAGAGAAGTAACCAATACAAGGGCTTAGGATGTACCTACCATTCCCGCAGTAAAGAATGCTGGCACCATTAGGAAGGTAACATGGTTGCCAGGACATCTAGCCACCCTGCCATTTGTCCATAGAGAGGAAGTGGGCTGTTTGCACCACATGCAAGAAGCGTTCCTACCGAATCTTCCACAAAAGCCACAGGAAGACATTCGAAGCCAGTCAAGAGCAAACCCCAAGTTGAAGGATATCTCCCCTTTGCAAAGCTGGATATCAGAAAGGCTGCTCTGCTGGCTGCTTCCCTTCAAAACTTCACCTTGTTGAGGGTCCCCCTGCACAGTACAGCATTCTTTAGCATGGTTATAGAACCAGGCATGCCCAGCCCTCTGATGTCATAACACAATAGCATCACCTACAAAGCTTACATTTCAGAACTGTTGCTGAGCTACAAAACAAACAAACAAACAAACAAACAAACAAACGGAAATTCTCCCCTGAATAATGTCTCATAATGTTTAAAAGAAGTTTATAGTTTTGTGTTGAGTAACAATCAAAACTGTCCTGTGTTCATGCGGCCTGTGGGCCACAGGTTAGACAAGCTTCCCTGCCACGTTCTTCTGGGGCAAGCAGTTTCCTCTAGAAACAACTTTAAGTGCCCAGAAACTTTTTATACTTCAACTTGAAATATTTGACTTTTCTTTAGTTACTTTGCTTTTAAAATGTTGTGTGTGTGTGAGCATGCAGTTGTATGGCCCTCACGCTGAGGTCAGAGAAGACCTTTGCCGAGGTGGTTGGTCCTTTCCCCTTGATGTCTCTTCCAGGGACTGAATTCTACTGACTAGGCTTGCACAACAAGGACCCTTATCATCTGATCCACGCTATGGACTCAAATTTCCTAAAAATAGGAACTTAAATTTCCTGTCCCTTCTTGAGAGACGTTCCTATGGGTAAGGAATAAAAGTGGGCCTGCCCTTATAATTGGTTGGCGTGAAGGGAGGCATAACAAATTTGTTATCTGGGTATGTGTATGATTTTGTTAGCAGTTTTGCTACATTCAGCGACTGGTTAAGAATTCTAGTAATCTGGAGTTTTTAAGGGAGATTTTTCCCCCCCATGGAATCCTTTTTCCATCAAGAAACTAAGGAAAGGGAATCTTTTCCAGCTAAGCTTTTGTCTCTCATGAGTTCATACGCATGAATGAATATCAGTAAGCATGTGTTCTCAGAGAGTAAGTGGTGTGTGCTTAGAATTACTCTGTGCAACTAGAGCTAAGTAAATACAGCCCTGTGCCAGGAGTCTGCTGTGGAAGCAATTGCTTGGAAGAGCATTTAGGACCACTCTCTCCGGTGCTTTCGTGAAAGCTTTCTCGGAAGCAAACGTGGTTCATGAAAGGAAGGAGAGATTCCTTTAAGTTAAAAGGAAGGATATTATGGAGGATTCTGAGCTGGGTGAGATGGGGAGGGGGATTAAACTCACATCACTGCATTTGATACACGCTCACTGACAACAGAGAAGGCGGCTGTGCCGGGGAATAGAGGCTAAGAGGCTGGGGGGTTTTGGTTGTTTTTTTTTTTTCATTCTGCAGTGAAGGACTTCATGGCCATTTGTGTACATGAGCAGTCTCCCTAGTGTCTTTCATACACACAGCTGTCTAGTCTTCACAATAACCCTGGGGAAGCAGATATGATCATTCCCACTTTATAGATGATGAAACTTGAGTCGAAACTAAATGAAGGGCTATGGCCAAGGTGTACTCACTGAAAGAGTTGAGGGGGGAATACACAAGCTGATTTTACAAGCTCTGTCTACCTCACACCAATAGGCTATGCTCTCATGAAGGGAAAAGAGCTGGCAAAGTGGTTTAATCTGCTTACACCACCCTTAGATCTATACCCACAAGCCTGTCCCCCAAAAGTTACACATTCACCAAAGCTGGGGCAGCTGCTGAGTCTCCAGGTCTTGACATGGCCTTTGGTGGCTGGATAGGTCAGTGATGACGATGGATTGTCAGCATCAGGCACATTAGTGATCCTTGAACATCATTACTGGTCTCCACTTACTCACAGATGGGACAAGATTGGGAGGTCTAGTGAGTAGGCAAAGCATGCTGTTGTCTATTTAGGCATCTCCTTGGTTCCTGATTAGCCAGGAATTTTGTTTGTATTTTAAGTCACGAAGGTCCCAGCTGTCAAAGCGTTTCTTTCTTGAGCATCTGCAGCCATTCTGCTGTGGACCATGAGCTCATTCTGATCCCTCGCTCCAAGCTGCTTTGGATTTGACCTGGTCTTGGCCAGAAGACCTTCAGAGAAAGGCTAAGTGGTAAAGTGGCATTTGTGACTCAGTTTTCCCCATGAGTCAGAAATAAAACGATGCTTCAGCATGCTAGAAGCCATCCTGGGATGAAACCCAAAGGAGGTTTCCGCTTTAGTTCCTTCAGGATGCAAATGGACTTGTTATTTGTAGGGGGGTCCATTAGTGAGGGTGGGGAGACAGGCTCAGAGCACCCAGATGCTCTTGTTTCCTTCTTTCCTGTCTCCCTCTCTCCTGCTCCTTTCCTTTGACTTTTAAAAAATTTATTTTAAAATAGTATAACCTAATCATTCAGGGGTAATTTATATTTCTTATTAATATTTTGATCAAGGAATTTATGTCCAAATTTAATTCTACCAGTTAGTAAACTTGGGGAAAAAATACCAGGAACCAACTAAAATAAAATAAATAAAAATCAAAGATCAAAAAAAGCAAACACAGATTTTTGAAAGTTTTCTTAAAAACCTGAGAATGAAGTGGTATTGGGCAAGTCCAGTACTCAGTGAAACTTCATTTCATCAGAGAAATGAGAAATTTGCCAAACCTGTTGCCCCCCAGAAGTGTTGTTTGGTGGAGTGACTAACTATCTGTTCTCTGCACACCCACACTGTCACGGTGAATTGGCTTCTGACGACTGTGCCAAACTCACACTGGGAGAAGAACCACTTACTTACTAAAGGATGCTGGGAAAACAGGATGTCCACATCCAAAAGAATGAAATTGAACCCTTATCTCACATTACTTGGGAGAATCAGCTCGGGAAGAACAGAACACTGGAATGTATGACCTAAAATGCAAAACTACGAGATGACAATATAGGAGGAATGTTGGTGTGGGAGAATTGTCTGTATTCTGTCAATCATGTTTTAAATAAATGCTGATTGGCCATGCAGGAAAACCAGACAGGAAGTAGAAATGATGCAATGAGAACAGGAGAATTCTGGGAAGGAAGAAGTTGATTCCTCCCACTCTTGCCCAGACCACCGAAGCAGCAGGATGTGACTTGCCAGCTGAAAAAAGGTACCAAGCCATATGGCTAACATGGATCAGAATAATGAGTTAATATAAGCTACAAGAGCAAATAAGTAGCATGAGCTAATGGGCCAATCAACTTTATAACGTATAGAGATCTCTGTGTGATTTTTGGGGGGACTAAACAGCTGTGGGAACTGGGCAGAACAGAAACCCCAACAACAAGCCAGCCCATCACGTTACAGAATGTGATACAGCAATGGTCCAGGCAATGATGGGTGGATTTGACTCCCAAAACCCAGAAATCAGCAGCAGATGAAGATAAATTTGATTGTACCTAGTTTTTGGAAAAGGTTTAGCCCAGTAAAGAAAGAAAGACGGCAATAACTATCCTCTGATAGGAAAAGATGTTTGCAAACCAAGCATCTGATAATTAATATCCAAAATATAGAAGGAACTCAACAGTAAGAAAACAACCTTACTAAACAACCTTTATAAAATGAGCAAAGGACTAGAAGAAACATTTCTCTAAAGACAACATACAAATGACTACAAACACATGGAAAACACCCATCTTTGCTAATTATCAGAAAACTGCAAATTTAAGTCACATTGACGTATCTCCTCCTACCCATCTATTGCCAACTAGGTGAAGCATATTAAGGGTGAGGACACTCTTGAACATAGTTTGTGGGGGGGATTTGAATTAGTCATTGTGTAAAACGGTATGGAAGTTTCTCAGAAAAAGTGAAAGTGGAATTAACATATGTTCCACTAATCCACTCCTGGGTAGGTAGGCGAGGCAGTATGTCAGAGAGACAGTTGTGAGTTCTTGCTTATTAAAGGCTTATGCACAAGAGCAAAGCTTTGTTTACCCCCCACCAATGCACGAAATGAAGAAAATATGGTATATGTACACACCATGGAATATTATTCAGTCCTTAAAATAAGAGATGTTTTGTTATTTGTAGCCACATGGATGGACCTGAAGGACATGCAAAGCAAAATAAGCCAGGAACAGTGCCAAGGTTGAAAACCATGCTTAATCTTGACAAGTCTCTGGGTTTGTTTTTTTTAATTGCCTCAACACAGAAATAATATCAGATTACTTATAACTTAGATTTACTGCTGCACTATCAGAAAAAATAACTTGAGTAAACCAGAGCCCTGTGCCTGGCTGTGTAGTGTTCCCACGCCTGTTTTAGCTCAGGATCCTTATACTGGGCCTCTCCAGATTGCTACCAATGTGTTTACAATCACTGATCACCAGTCTTTCCTAAGTTTACATTGAAAGTGTGTATAGCCTTGTCTCCCTGGCATTCCTTCCCCCACTTCAGCAGACCCTAAGAAATCCTCCCTCCCCCAAATTAGATAATGTCTTGGTGGCAATATAAATCTATACACCCAAGGAATCCAAAGGGGCTACAACCTGCCTTTCTTCACCCTCACTCAGCCTGAGAGTGGCCTGTGTTCTGATCTTGCCTGGATAAAAAAATCTCATCCAGTGTTGATTCCTGTGCAGGAGGAGACGTGGGAAAAATAATGCAATATGCTGTCTGGGGTCAGCCTGCCTAGTCTGAGGCTTGGGGCCCTCTTCCCAGGGACACACAGTGCTTGGTTGGTTCCTGTCTTCTCAGACATGTGCTTCAAGCACCACCCAAACTCTGTGAACTGGGCACGGCGTTGGGGGGGGGGGACTGTACAGCACCCTCACACATTTCCAGGATTGGTTCTGTTACATGACTTAGCGCTGACCTGGTGAGCAGAACCAGCCCTGTGTGGATGCTGTCTCTTAGAGTCAGAGTCCAGGACATCTAGCCTAGACAGTAGCAGTGCAGGAGATAGCTTCTGGCTGTGTTTCCCTGCCAGCACTGCCGCAGCATTAAATCCCAGACTCTGAGGCCAGTTTCTTTATTGAAGCAAAAGCTGAGTGTTCCTGTTCCAGCCAAGTCCTTATCAATAAATGTAAATTAGCTGAGTGTTTTAGCGCTATCCTGCAGTGAACTCTCTGCATTTGCCTAATAGCACTGAGCAACAATCAGACTTAAAATATTGATTTAAGCAAATTCTCAGAAGTACATGGCATATTTATTGTAAAATATGAAGCCATCTTTTTCTCCCCTCATTTTTATCTTCACTATTTGCCAGACCCTGTTTTAATATCTCTGCGGAATGGAAACACGTTTTGTTCCCCATCTGGGAGTAGTCTAGTCAAACAATGACACCAGCTTCTGATAAACACAAAGAACGGTCTCCAAGTTCATTAACTGTTATCTTTAATTTAGCAGATTTCTCCGGAGTGCAGGAGGGCAACTTGTGGGGGAAAGGAAGTCGATAAGCTTCTGCTTCTGTTTTGAAATAATAGCTTAATAACAAATTGAATTTGTTTAGTGGCTGAAGAACGGCCAACTATTTCTAATGTTGCCGACAATGCTGCAGACATAACTTCTCTCCTTATAGATACAACCTATACAACTCAAGTGTGAGGGAGGTCTTTCTTTCCTAAGGGTGGGAAAGACGGTGCTCTGAGTAGGAATGCTGAACGGTCGTTCCTGCTCTTGGGCGTTGTTCTCACCTGGTAACATTCGCACACATTCTACGCTTGGATACAATAATGTTGGCTGTAATAAATATGTATGTGTAAATCCAGATTATGCATTTAAGGGTGGTAGCAGTTACCATCCATACAGGCACTGAAAAACACTAAGAAAATAAAGAGAAGCAAGTTTGGCAAATATTTTAGAAATGAAACTGTTAACTCTCCTGGAAAGCTAAGTAAAAAGTTCAATGTCTCCAGGCTCAGTTTTCTCATCTTGAAAGTGGAGATATTGTGGAGATAATAGTTTTCTTTTTCTCTTTCTTTCTTTCTTTCTTTCTTTCTTTCTTTCTTCCTTCCTTCCTTCCTTCCTTCCTTCCTTCTTTCTTTCTTTCTCCCCCTCTCTTTCTTGCTCCCTCTCTCTCTGTGTCTTTTTTTTAATCCTTCCTTCCTTCTTTTTTTTTCAACTTGAGATTGAATACCCAGGCCCTGTACACCCTAGGCAAGTTTTCTATTACCAAACAACATACTTTACCCCCAGCTTTCTGTGTCAATGAATAAATGCACCTGGAAGTTTCACATTTGCTTGAAGAGGAGAAGGAAAGATGACTCAGTGATTAAGAGCACTTGCTGCTTTTGCAGAAGACACGGGTTTGGTTCCCACCACCCCCATAGTGGCTCACAATTCTGTAACTTCACTTCCAGGGGATCTGATATCCTCTTCTGACCTCTATAGGTACCAGAACATGTGGCAGACATACACACATGCAGGCAGAACACTCATACACATTAAAAATAAATATAATTGAAGGGCTCTTTTCTGCACTGGGATTTTTCTTTCTAATGTCTAGGGAAGAAATAAAATTTCAGTGACTATTCTTCCCCAAGAAAAAAACTCAGCGAAACCCTAACAAGAGCCTCTGGTTGTCACTGTGTCAAGTTATGAAGGAAAGGCCTCCTAGATGATGTCACTAGAGCCATGCACTTTAGGAAGCCATCTGGGACCCAAGAGGCCACTGTCTTTTCCATCTTTTGTGATATCCTGGCAACTCTCCTCTGCTGGTTACAGCATCTTACATGCAGTAACACTAAGCAGATGTCCTCATGCCTGGGATGTGAAGAAGGCAAACACAACCAACCCTTGGTGAGGTCAGACCCAAGGAAATGATCAAAGAGTCACCTTAAGTGACCTAAGTCTGGACTACTGACCCCAAAGGGAGTGAGAACTTCTGAGAACAGAATTGTGACTTAGGAGGTATCTTCCTGCTAACTCCTGCTCATCCCTCAAAACCCTTGCCGAAGATCCACTCTTCTTCTTGTCTTCTCAGATCCTCTGGGATCTTTGATCATGGGTTGACTTTTGCTCACAAGGATTATTGCGGGTGTACATTCTCTACTAGGATGTAAACACCTTGAGGAAGAGGACTTATCATAGCCATAGTTTCCAACTTTCTCCATTATCCGTGATGTCCTAGACAGGGTAGCTGTGGAGACCAGCAGAACTGGTAGAATCTTGGCATCCTACTGTCTAGTGACGTTAGCTCAGGATGCTCCTCAATCTCCCTCAAGCTTTTTCTATTTTCTGTGAAATAAGGGGGCAATCCTGATCGAAAGAATTGTTGACAAAAAAAGTATAACCATCATCAAATGCTGGCTTCTTCTTTGTATTTCCCTGGTACGCGTTGTTTCTGAGTTAACAGGAATCACCTGCACAAAAGATTTCACCTCCATATCCAGAAGAGTGGTGTTGGTGATAATGCTATCGAACCAAAGCCTGGGAATCCGATTAGGTAGAGAGGGAGAGCTGAGGCTAGTTCAAGTGGACACCCAAGATCTAAGAGTCTCTTTTTCCTAAGTCTTCTTCATTAATAGCTCAATAATAAATTCATGCTCCGAGTCTGTGGGTGGTCTGGAGAGATGGTTCAGTTCGCGGTTAAGTGTTCTTGCTTCTTTTGAGTTCAGTATCCTGCTTCCCTGTCAGGCAGCTCAGAACCATCTGTTAACTTGGGCTCCAGGAGATCTAATGCCCACTTCTGCCCCCCATAGGCACCCACATGTACATCCACACACACAGATACATAAATTAGAAAGTATCTACTGGAAATGCAGAGAAGCAATGGCAAGGATGATCTCTGCAGTAAAAGATGAAAGTCAGCCTTGGGTCACGATTGTGCCACCTCTGCTCCCTAGTGGCCGCATACCCAAATTGCAGGAACGCTAAAACAAAAAGAAGCCCACAGCCCTTTGGAGACTTATGAAGAAGATAATTCAAAAGCATAATTTGTCTTTGTACACTCCACCACATCTACTGCCTTTGTCTTTCTTATCTCAATGACCTGGAACTCCCATATGTAGCAACCCTCCTGCCTCAGCCTCCTGGGCAGATGGAGCTACAAGTGTGTGGCACATAGCTGGGGTTTATTGATTTTCTATAGTGAAAAATGAAGAGGCTAAGAGTCGTGAGAATTTGCTTACATATTCTGTAGGTCCCGTGGTGTACTAATGGCATATTGAGCTGACAGAGAAAATTCATTCATCAGTGACATCACCACCAGAAACACACGCCTCCTGGACCATCACCACCCAGATCCTCCCCACCTGGGGGATGCTCATGCTGCCAACCTTGGTCTGTTTTTAACATCTAGCTTCATCCTTGCTTCCAGTCTGCCTTTGCCCTCCTTGCTCCCCTTGTAGCTGCCGTACTGACTGTTAAGTGGCAGATTCTTTTTCTCCCTCCCACGTTCTCTAAATCTCAGAGCATGGAAAGGAGGTAAAGGGTCATGGTAGTCGTTCATCACTTGTCAGAAACTACTTGTATTCCTTTTTTCTTCTTCCAGAAACCTCAATTTCTGGAAATCTCATGGCATCCTGTTCTTCCACCCAATCTTCTTCCAGCCTTCCAGCTACAGCCCTCAGTTTACGATTGCTAACTGATCCGCCGCCTTCTATTTTATTCCTGGGATGATTCTTGGATTCCTACACACTCATGGGTAATGCATCCCAAATCTTGGGCTCTTCACTTCCTGAGTGCCAATGCCAGTGACCCTTTGAGTCCCCTCCCCCATTTGTATGTGCATGTGTGTGTGTGTGTGTGTGTGTGTGTGTGTGTGTATGTGTGTGATAATAGTGCGCTGTGCAGGACAGAGGACAGTTATCCAGAGCTTGTTGTCTCCTTCCACAGTGAGATCCTGGATCAAATCCTGATGCTGAAAGGGCTTTCCCCACTGAGCCGTCTCACCAGTACCGGTTTCCACCGTTCTTGTTCTTGTTCTCCGCACTCCGCACTCTTCTATCTCAATGTCTTCTATTTTCACCAGCGCAACAACTTCTGACCACATCAAAACCACCGATCCCCAGACACTCCAACATGCTTTGTCATGTCCAGCCCTCTTCACTTACACAATGAACACTCACTGTGGTGGTTTGAATGAAAGTGACCCTCACAGACTCACAGGGAGTGGCACATTAGGAGGTGTGGCCCTGTTGGAGCAGGTATGATTTTGTTGGGAAGAAGTGGGTCGCTTGCAGTGGACTCTAAGGTTTCAGATGCTCAAGCCAGGCATGGGGGGTGTGGCTCTCTTTTCCCGCTGCCTGCCAATCCAGATGTAGGACTCGCAGCTACCTCTCCAGCACTATGACTGCCTGCATGCCCCCTGTGCTTTCCATAATAATGAACTGTCTAAACTGTGAGTCAGCCCCAGTTAAATGTTTTCATTTGTTAGAGTTGCCGTTGTCCTGGTATCTCTTCACAGCAATAGAAACCCTAAGACTGAAGTTGGTACTAGGAGTACCAGCTGCTGTCATAGGCTGGACCATGCTCTTGTTTGGAGGAATGTGGGCTTTGGGACTTTGTATTAGGAAGGCAGCTGAATGCTTTAAGTGGGGGTTTAATAGCCATACTAGAAGGAGCATGGGAGAGAGTGGTGCTGAGGGTGATTTCAACTGTGGGGCCCGGCTCAACAGCTCTCAGAGGACAGGAATCTCAGTGTGAGGCCTAGAGATCACGCTGTGATATTTTGGTGAAGAAAGTGGCTGTTTTCTGCCCTTGTCCAAAAAATCTGCCTGGGGTTAAATCGACTAACAGCTTTGGTGGAGGAGATTTCCCTACCATCTAGTATTGACTGTGTTGCCTGGTTATTATTAGTGGCCATGCCTGTGCAGGTCTGTATGAAATGAAAAAGAACGAGCCACGCGAGGAAAAACACAGAATAGACAGCTTGAGGAGGGGCGGGACACCGAGGAATGTAAATGGATTAAAGAAAAGCCCGGCGCTAAGTGAAATAAAGGAAGTGATGACTTCAGAGAAAGACCCCACTCAGCTAAGTTTCCCTCTTAATGAAGAGGAATTAAAGAAAAGTTTAGAGCCTGGAGAGACGGTATACACCTTCAATTCTGGTACTCCAGAGCCCAGGCAGGCAGGTCTCTGAGTTCAAGGTCAACCTGGTCTACAGAGTGAGTTTCAGGACAGCCAAGCTTAGGCAGGGAAGGGAACTGTTGAAAATAGAAAGCTGACGCAGATGCCATTGAAGGAAGGGGCAGTGTTCCGGCCCCAGCAAGCAGCTCCAGCCATATGGTTCTGGCTTTAGAGTCAAGGATACAAGAAAGAGGTTACAGAATCTTTCTCTAAGACTAAGGAAGGCTGCTGAGGCCAGGTGTGTCCAAGGGGTGTCCCTGCATGGAGGCCCAGACATCCCATTATATGAAGCTGTGAAGGTGAATAGGAGATTGCTTAGGAGACCCTAAGATGTTGGAGATTCTAGAGCCATGGGATACCTGCCAAGGAGATCTGCTAACAGGGAGTAGAACCAGCCTAAGAGAAGGAAGTGTGGTGCAGTCAACAAACCTGAAAGGAGTTGGAGATCTGAAGAGCACTTTGACATCGGACATGGAGGCACAGAGTCTGGACTTTGCCTAACTGTTTTCCATTCTTGTTTTGGTCTGATATTTCCTCACACACTCCTTCTCTTCTCTTTTGGAATGGTAATGCATAGTCTATGCCATTGTGGGTTGGAAGTATATAGTCTGCTTTTTATTTTGACTTTTCAGGGGTTGAGAGATTGCCATGAGTCTGCAAAGAGACTTTGGACTTTGAACTTTTAAATGGGGTTGAGACTGAAATATAGAATATGGGACTTTTGAAATTGGACTGAATGTATTTCTGCATTGTGATATGACTATAAGCTATATGACTATATGGGGGCCAGGGAGTGCAATGTGGTGGTTTGGAAGAAAATGGTCCCCATAGGCTCATAGAGAATGGCACTATGAGGAGGCATGGCCTTGTTGGGTTTGGCCTTGTTGGAATTAATATGACCTTGTTGGAGGAAGTATGTTACTGGGGGTGGTTTCAGATGCTCCAACCAGACATAGTGTGGCTTTCTCTTCCTGCTGCCTATAGATCAAGATGCAGAACTCTCAGCTACCTCTCCAGCACCATGTCTGCCTACATTCCCCATGATTCTCTCCACGACGATAATGGACTAAACTCCTGAACTGTAAGTCAGCCCTAATTAAATGTTTTCCTTATAAGAGTTGCTGTGGTCATGGTGTTTCTTTTCAGCAATGCAAACCCTATCTAAGACAGACACCTCTCATCCCTTCCTTCTTATTACAACAGAAGATACGTCCAATGTCATCTGACCTCCTCACCCTTTCTCTCATGCACGGTCAGTTTCACCTTCTGGGGTCTTACCTTGAGGAGTCAATGTGCTCTCTCTTTTCTTTGTTGACCTCTAGATCTCAACTAATGTTCTAATTACTACCTTCTTCATGCTCTTCCCATAGTGAAAGCCACCAAAGACATCTTTAATTAACCCTTTGCTCCTCACCTATCATTTTGTTCAAGCCAATCTTACAAGAACCCGGCCTCTTTACTGAAGCGGCTCTCACCAGCGTCATGAATGACGGCCTCTTCCCAATCCCAATTCTCGCCTCTGGCAGTTTTCATTGTGGTCCACCACACTGCCTCCAAAACCAGCTCGCTTTTGCTTTACGCATTTTATTTTCAAGCATGTTTGCTCATATAACCCCTAAAAGAATTTGTAGCATTTTGTAGACCTTTTTACATTTTTAGAGTTGACATCTAAAGCTTTCATTTTAAATTTAAGTAGTTTCTAGGGATAGAGTTTCCAGCATTTTATAAATATTGACATTTTAAAAGAAAGCTGTTACAATGCTCTTTCTAACATGCCCAGTGGATTTTAAACACCACAGAAATGTGATACTTACTGTAATCCATTTAGAAAACGCAAACTTCTTTAACGGAATATTTACATTATATCCTTTCTTGTAGAAATAGTGTCTCCATTCAGCATTGTTCACAGGCATTTTCCCCTATTATATTTTATTCTTATACTGACTTCTCTGCAACAAAATTAAGTTTTTAAATCAAAATTAAAATTTGAAGAATTTATATAAGTTTTTATATGTTAAAACACATCTTTTAAATCAGAATCACCCCAGTTTTTAAAAATGATTTCTACACTTGACCACAGCAACACATTGTTAACAACTAGTTTTGTCGAAAATTATTTATCTTAAAAGAAGATTTTATTATCAATAAGTTCTTCTGAGTTGGCTAGAGGTCCGATGAGCTCCTTCATCTGTGGATACTGATACTGTTGGAGATTGAGTTCTGTATCAATTCTATCCTTTGTTGTCTTAAAGGAAAACATGGTGTTTGTGTGTATAGAGCCTTCCATTTCTACATACAGCACAAGTAAGCTAAAGCAAAAGAAGAAGAGAAGGATGGACCAAATGATAGCCCACTTGGACTGGAGCAAAGTTTTACAGAAAATGAATTCTGAAAGAGTTGAGGGAGGAACAGTAAGATTAAAAGGATGGGGCATTTCTCTTCTGGGGAGTTAAAAACTTTGAAAATCATCTTTTTTTTTTAAAAAAAGCACTGGCCGTAGTCTGTAGCATTTGGAGGTCTATGGGACCTCCCTGGCCAACAGCTTCTAAAGGAATGATCCACTTTTGGCATTGGGATTGCAGTCTTGTGTGTAGCAGGGGCATTGCAGCCTTACTATAAACTAATTCACTTGTATTCCTTTGTGTATGTACACATTTTAGGATGCTTCTATTGTAGTTTCTAAATGAGTTTTCGAAACGTCTTTAGTATTAATGATCCCTCTCTCTATTCCCTTCTCTACTTTGCCTTCTCACCCTCATTTAACTATTCCTGTTCCATTATTCCCCTTTAAACCTTTACACCATGGATTCTCTCTCTCTTTTCTTGAACCCCAACTCCCATGGCCTCTTACAAATTTCCTGACCTCCTTGATATTCCAAATGAAACACAAATAATGGATATTGAAAGTTAACATGCACAAAGAACTCCTGCTATTACACGCTGCCGACAATGCTCTTGATTACCCTTCAGAACTAGAGAGGAAGATCCTATTGCTGAAGATACCACACACTTGAGTCATAGAGCATGAATTAGCCAAATTGGTATGTATAGAAGCTTATTCCCCACTTGAATGTAATTGACCCCCATAATCTCATAGAAAGTGGTACTTTTAAGAGGCGTGGCTCTGTGGAACTGGGCATGGTCTTGTTGGAGGAAGTGTGTCACTGTGTGGGTGGGCTTTGGGGTTTCCTATACTCAGGATAAGGCCCAGTATCTTAATTGATTTCCTGTTACCTGCAAGATGTACCACGTTTAGCTTTAGCACCCCGTCTGCCTGCATGCTGCCATGCTCCCTGCCATTATGATAACAGACTGAATCTCTGAAACTGTAATTAAATGTTTTCCTTATAAGAGTTTCTATAGGCAAAGTTGTGGTGGCTCATGCCTTTAATCCCAGCAATTGTGAGGCAGAGGCAGACAATCTCTGTTTTTGAGGCCAGACTGGTCTACAAAGTGAGTTCCAGGATTGCCATGGCTACACACAGAGAAACCTTGTCTCAAAAAAACAAGAACAGCAACAAAACGTTGCCGTGGTCTTGATGTCTCTTCACAGCAATACAAAACCCTAACTAAGACAATAAATCAAGTTGTTATAGAGTTGGAAGCTTCTTCTCCACTAGGTGACTTTCATAATGCTTAAATGTTCTATGTATGCTACCAGAGGAGAAAATGAATCACATCACTAATCTTACTGGGATGTAAACCCTCTAGTAAACAACAATGAGCAACCTGGAAAGACAGGTCCACTGATGCAATAGTGGCGTGGCTATCATGGAAGTAACCAGCCACTTTCTAATCAGGACTTAAGGTCTGTTCCGTAAATTGAAACCCATACCTGGCACTGTTGCTGGGACAAGAACCATAGGTCTTAGTGGAGAACTTACTACTACTACTTTGCTAAATAGGCACAGTATTAAAACAGATCCTAACGGCTTATCATTATACCTGTAGATTAGTGCATCTGTCAGTCTTTATCAGAGAAGCTTCCTTTTGCAGAAAATGGTGATTAACAAAGAGGCCCACAGGAGAGAATAAGAGACTAAGACTGTCCAAGCCTGAATGAGACATCTATATCACAACTGCTCCTCCCAACACTCAAGAATCATTGTAAAAAGTGGGGGGGGCAGAAAAATATTAAGAGGCAAAAGTGATTGTATGATCATAAAATAAGTATAAAACATAGCTGTGTTCTTTTGAAAGCAACAGAGAAGTTGCACATGTGAATTTATAACAGTTCAGAGTGCATCTGACCTGATTAGGTTCAAGTCAGACAAAGTTTTTGTATGGAAAGGGGAGATGGGCATAGACTCCCACCCCTAGATAAGGAGCTGCTGACAGTGGACAGCTGCTAGGTGGGGGAGAAAGAGTCCGTTTCCTCTAAGGACGCAGTTCCTGACGGTTTGGCCACTCTCTAGTGAAGGCCACCTATCAAAAAGAATAGGAGCAACACAAGCTGCACTTGTTGGGTGAGCTGGGAAGAGGCAATGAATCTGGAAAGAGTCAGTATGATCAGAATTCATCCTACAAATTTCCTAGCAAACTAATAAAAAAGGAGAACTGGAAACAATCATTCTGAGTGAGGTAACTCAGATCTAGAAAGACAAAACATGTATTTTCTCTCATATGTGCATGTTAGCGTTTAAGTTTTAGATATGTGTATTTCACTTGGACTGCCCACAAAGGTTAGGTAGTTGGTAAGGGGTCATGAAGGAGGTTGTGATCTTCTGAGGAAGAAGAAATAGAATGCAGTGTTATAAATTGGCAAAGTGGGAAAATGGAACAGAAAGAATTAAACGGGATCTGGGAGATCAAGACAGAGGAGGAAACATGGGGGGTGGTGATAACAATAAAGACCTCTGAAAAATTATTTTGGAAACCTACAGCTGTAGAAACTTTCTATAGTGTGTACAAACACATATATAAAAAGAGTCCAAATGGACTTGCTCTATAATGGGGAGAAAGCGTCCCAGCTAAATACCACACCCTATGAAATAAAACCCTCAGTACAAGGGATAGATTGCCTCTTTATGAGGGATTCAAAATAGAATTCTCCCAGACATTACAGGTTGTTGACAGTGCTCTTGGTTACTCTCTAGAACTTGGCATTAATATCTTATTACTAAAGACTCCACAAGCTTGAGCCTAAAACACGGGGAAAATCTAGCTGGTGCTTAACCAGAAATTTTATTCCTCCTGGTAGCTTTCATAGTGTTAGAAAGGAGTGTGCCTGCTATTGCAGAAAAGAAGAATCACCAATCTTACCCAGCTCTGAACCCTTTCAGCTACCGTGACAACCCACCTGGAAGCATATATCTACCAGTGCAGTTCTGAGCAGAACGGTGCTAACTCAGACTAGACAAAATCCCAAACCCGGCAAGCTCCAACTGGACAAAATCCAAGTGTGGAGGAGGGAAGTAGATATGATCTCCCACCCCTAGCTGAGGAGCTGGTGATATTTCATCGCTACTGGAAGAAGTCAGTTTTCTTTAATAGTGTGATACTGGTCTATTGACCCAGGAGTAGCTGGTCAACAAGACCCAAACTCAGTGGGAGAGAAAGAAAGACAGACAGACTGATAGATACAGAGTTGGAGGGGAAAAAGAGAAGGAGAGAGGAAGAGAGGGGGACAAAAAGGGGAGGGAAGATGCAAGGGATCATAAAGTTGGATGGGGGAGATCTGGAAGGAGTTGGGGGAAGGAAAAAGAAGAAGAAAAAAGCCCCAACTTTATAGGAGTCTAGTGGACCCACTTCCCATCAGTGGAGAAAATGGCTTCCCACCCACTACACCTGTCAAGGCCACAGCTCCAGGCTATTTTATCTTTTTTTTTTTTATAGAACAAAATTTCAAATTAGAAGGAAATACTTTTGTTTTTTTTTTTAGTAAATTTTATTAAATTATAAAAGTTTCCATTTCCGCCCCCCCTCCCAACACCCTCCCACTCTCCCCAATCCCCCCCTCCTTCCCCTCCGTCCCCCAGGGCAGTCAGGGTTTCCTGCCCTGTGGGAAGCTCCAACTCCCTCCCCCTCCCTCCAGGTCCAGGAAGGCGAGCGTCCAAACAGACTGGATCCCCAAAATCCAGCATATGCAGAGGAAACAGGTCCCAGTGTCATAGTCAATGGCTTTTCAGAAAGACCCCGGGCCAGCCACAGTCAGAGAATCCGGCCAAATTCCGAGAATCTGGCTAGATCACGTCCTCGTTCAGTCCCAGTCCGACTGGCCCTGGTAAACTCTCATCAGATCCGTTCCCTTGTATCAGTGGGTGATAGCATCCCTCGCAGTACTGATTTCGTCTTTCATGTTCCTCCTCCTTCCGCTCCCTCTCCGGACCTCGGGGGGCTCAATCCGGTGCTCCAATGTGGGCCTCCGACTGCATAGCCGTCCTTCGCCAGACGAAGGATCTATGGTGATAAGCAAAATATACATCAGTATGGTCATGGGCCACGGCCGATTCAGGCACCCTCTCCTCTGTCCAGACAGCAATCTGGGGGATTTCTCTTTGGACCTGGGATCCCATATATAATCAAGTCTCCTGTAAACCCTAAAATGGCTCCCTTAGTTGAAATATATTGTTCCCTGATCCCATATTCATCCTACCTCCCTCCCCCCCCCATCCCCGGCCACCAAGCTTTCCCTGTTCCTCCCCTACTCCCTTCTCTCTAGCCCTCTCCCCCTCCATCGACCCTCCCACCCCCCCCCCCCCATGCACCTGAGGTTACCTGGGACTCTTGTCTATTTCCTACCTCCTGGTGGATAGCTAAATAATCTTCATCAGGTTCATCTTCTTATTTAGCTTCTCTAGGATCACGAATAATAGGCTCAAAGACCTTTAATTATGGTTAGAATCCACTTATGAGTGAATACATACCGTGTTCCTCTTTTTGGGTCTGGCTTACCTCACTCAGTAAAGCGTTTTCTATTTCCATCCATTTGCATGCAAAATTCAAGATGTCATTGTTTTTTACCGCCGAGTAAAACTCTAATGTATATATGTTCCACACCTTTTTTAACCATTCTTCTATTGAGGGGCACCTAGGTTGTTTCCATGTTCTGGCTATTACAAATAGTGCAGCTATGAACATAGTTGAACAAATGCTTTTGTAGTATGTTAGGGAATCTTTAGGGTATATTCCCAAGAGTGGTATTGCTGGGTCCTGCGGGAGGTTGACTCCCAGTTTCCTGAGAAACCGCCACACTGATTTCCACAGTGGCTGCATGAGTTTGCATTCCCACCAACAATGGATGAGTGTTCCCCTCACCCCACATCCTCTCCAGCATAGGCTATCGTTGGTGTTTTTGACTTTAGCTATTCTGACAGGTGTAAGATGGTATCTCAAAGTGGTTTTGATTTGCATTTCCCTGATCACCAAGGAGGTTGAGCATGACCTCAAGTGTCTTCCGGCCATTCGAAGTTCATCTGTTGTGAATTCTCTGTTAAGTTCAGTACCCCATTTTTTAATTGGGTTAATTAGAGCCTTAGTGCCCAGCCTCTTGAGTTCTTTGTATATTTTGGAGATCAGACCTTTGTCTGATGAGGGGTCGGTGAAGATCTTCTCCATGTCAGAAGGCAGCCTTTTTGTCCTACTGACAGTGTCCTTTGCTTTACAGAAGCTTCCCAGTTTCAGTAGATCCCATTTATTCATTGTTTCTCTTATTGTCTGTGCTGCTGGGGTCCTACTTAGGAAGAGGCCTCCTGTGCCTAAATCTTGCAGACTACTTCCCACTTTCTCTTCTATCAGGTTCAAAGTGGACGGATTAATGCTGATGTCTTTAATCCATTTGGACTTGATTTTTGTGCATGGTGATAGATATGGATCTACTTTCATTTTTTTACAGGTTGACATCCAGTTATGCCAGCACCATTTGTTAAAGATGCTTTCCTTCTTCCATTGTATACCTTTAGCTCCCTTGTCGAAAATTAGGTGTTCATAAGTTTGTGGGTTAATATCTGGGTCTTCTATTCGATTCCATAGGTCGACTTCTCTGTTCTTATGCCAATACCAAGCTGTTTTCAATACTATAGCTCTATAATAGAGTTTGAAGTCAGGGATGGTAATGCCTCCAGAAGTTCTTTTATTGTATAAGATTGTTTTGGCTATCCTGGGTTTTTTGTTTTGCCATATAAACTTGATTATTGTTCTCTCAAGGTCTGTGAAGAAGTTTGATGGAATTTTGATGGGGATTGCATTGAATCTATAGATTGCTTTTGGTAGAATTGCCATTTTTACTATGTTGATTCTCCCAATCCAAGAGCAGGGGAGGTCTTTCCATTTTCTGGTATCCTCCTCAATTTCTTTCTTCAAAGACTTAAAGTTTTTGTCAAATAGGTCTTTCACTTCCTTGGTTAGAGTAACCCCAAGATATTTTATGCTATTTGTGGCTATCATGAAAGGTGATGCTTCTCTGATTTCCCTCTCTGCTTCTTTATCCTTTGTGTATAGGAGGGCCACTGATTTTTTGGAGTTGATCTTGTATCCTGCCACGTTACTAAAGGTGTTTATCAGCTGTAGGAGTTCTTTGGTAGAGTTTTTGGGGTCGCTTATGTACACTATCATATCGTCAGCAAATAACGAAAGTTTAACTTCATCCTTTCCAATTCGAATCCCCGTGATCCCCTTATGTTGTCTTATTGCTATTGCTAGAACTTCAAGCACTATATTGAAGAGGTATGGAGAGAGTGGACAGCCTTGTCGCGTTCCTGATTTTAGTGGAAAGGCTTTGAGTTTCTCTCCATTCAGTTTGATGTTAGCTGTCGGCTTGCTGTATATTGCTTTTATTATATTTAGGTATGATCCTTGTATCCCCAGTCTCTCCAACACCTTTATCATAAATGGGTGTTGAATTTTGTCAAATGCTTTTTCAGCATCTAGTGAGATGATCATATGGTTTTTTTCTTTCAGTTTATTTATATGATGGATTACATTGATAGATTTGCGTATGTTGAACCAGCCCTGCATCTCTGGAATGAAGCCGACTTGATCATAATGGATAATTTTTCTAATGTGCTCTTGGATTCGGTTTGCCAGTATTTTATTGAGAATTTTCACGTCGATGTTCATGAGTGAGATTGGCCTGTAATTCTCTTTCTTGGTTGTGTCTTTGTGTGGTTTTGGTATTAGGGTAACTGTAGCTTCATAAAAGGAGTTAGGCAGTGACTCTTCTGTTTCTATATTGTGGAATACGTTAAGGAGTATAGGTATTAGCTCTTCCTGGAAGTTCTGGTAGAATTCTGCATTGAAACCATCTGGTCCTGGGCTTTTTTTGGTAGGGAGATTTTTGATAACAGCTTCTAACTCTTCGCGACTAACAGGTCTATTTAGATTGTTCACCTGTTCTTGGTTCAACTTTGGTATATGGTATTTATCTAAAAAAATGTCCATTTCTTTTACATTTTCCAACTTTGTGGCATATAAACTTTCATAGTAAGATCTAATGATTCTCTGAATTTCCTCTGTGTCTGTGGTTATGTCCCCCTTTTCATTTCTGATCTTATTAATTTGCATGTTCTCTCTCTGCCGTTTGATTAACTTGGATAGGGGTTTGTCAATCTTGTTGATTTTCTCCAAGAACCAGCTTTTTGATTCATTGATTCTTTGGATTGTTTTCTCTGTTTCTATTTTGTTGATTTCAGCCCTCAGTTTGATTATTTCCAGTCTTCTAGACCTCCTGGGTGAATCAGCTTCTTTTTTTTCTAGATCTTTCAAGTGTGCTGTTAAGTCTCCAATGTGTGCTTTCTCTGCTTTCTTTAATTGGGCACTTAGTGCTATGAACTTTCCTCTTAGCACTGCTTTCATAGTGTCCCATAGGTTTGAGTATGTTGTGTCTTTGTTTTCATTAAATTCAAGGAAGAGATTAATTTCTTTCTTTATTTCTTCCTTGACCCAGGGGTGATTTAGTAGTTGACTGTTCAGTTTCCATGAGTTTGTTGGCTTCCTGTGGGGAGCATTGTTGTTGAATTCTAATTTTAGTCCATGGTGATCTGACAAGACACAGGTAGTTACTAATATTTTTTTGTATCTGTGGAAGTTTGCTTTGTTACTGAGTATGTGGTCAATTTTCGAGAAGGTTCCATGAGCTGCAGAGAAAAAGGTGTATTCTTTCCTATTTGGGTGGAGTGTTCTATAGATGTCTGTTAAGTCCATTTGATTCAATACCTCCAATAGGTCTCTCAATTCTCTGTTTGGTTTCTGTCTGATTGACCTGTCCATTGGTGAGAGAGGAGTGTTGAAGTCTCCTACTATTAGTGTGTGTGGTTTGATGACCGCCTTGAGTTCTAGAAGAGTTTCTTTTACATATGTGGGTGCCTTTAAATTAGGAGCATAGATATTCAGGATTGAGACTTCCTCCTGATAAATTGTTCCAGTTATGAGTATGAAATGTCCATCTCCACTTCTTCTGATTGATTTTAGTTTGAAGTCGATTTTGTTAGATATTAGAATGGCCACGCCCGCTTGTTTCTTAGGTCCATTTGCTTGGAAAACCTTTTCCCAACCCTTTACTCTGAGTAAGTGTCTGTCTTTGTGGTTGAGGTGTGTTTCTTGTAAACAGCAGAATGTTGGATCCTGTTTTCGTATCCAATCTCTAAGTCTGTGCCTCTTTATAGGTGAATTGAGTCCATTGATATTAAGTGATATTAATGACCAGTGGTTGTTGACTCCGGTCATTTTTTTTTTTTTTAGGTAGTAGAGTGTATGTGTTTTTCTTCTTTGATTTGTGCTTGTGAATGGTCGCTAGATGTTCGAGTTATTGTAGATCTTGTTGGGAATGTTGGATTCCTTCGGTAGTGATTTTCCTTCTAATATTCTCTGTAAGGCTGGATTAGTAGCTACGTATTGTTTAAATTTGTTTTTATCCTGGAATATTTTGTTTTCTCCGTTGATAGTGAACAATAGCTTGGCTGGGTATAGTAGTCTGGGTTTGCATCCATGGTCTCTTAGTTTCTGCAGTACCTCTATCCAGGATCTTCTGGCTTTCATGGTTTCCATAGAGAAATCCGGTGTAAGCCTGATAGGTTTACCTTTATAAGTTACTTGACCTTTTTCCTTTGCAGCTCTTAAAATTTTTTCTTTAATATTTATGTTTTGTGTTTTGATTATTATATGGCGCGGGGATGTTTTTTTCTGATCCAATCTATTCGGTGTTCTGTATGCTTCTTGAACCTTCATAGGAATATCGTTCTTTAGGTTGGGAAAGTTTTCTTCTATAATTTTGTTGAATATATTTTCTGGGCCTTCGATCTGCAGTTCTTCTCCTTCTTCAATCCCTATTATTCTTAGATTTGGTTTTTTTATTGTGTCCCAGATTTCCTGAATGTTTTGTGAAGAGAATTTGTTGGATTTGCCGTTTTCTCTGACCAGAGCATTTATTTTCTCTATGGTATCTTCAGAATCTGAGATTCGTTCTTCTATCTCTTGTATTCTATTGGTTATGCTTGATTCTGTAGTCTCCGCTCGTTTACCTAGGTTTTCCATATCCAGCCGGTTCTCGTTTTGTGTTTTCTTCATTGCCTCCATTTCAGTTTTCAATTCTTGGACTGTTTCCTTTACTTGTTTGATTGTTTTTTCTTGGTTTCTCAGGGTATCACTCATGGATTTACTTATTTCTTCAAACTTTTTGTTATATTTCTCATCCATTTCTATACTCATTTCTTCAAACTTTTTGTTATACTTCTCGACCAGTTCCTTAAGGGAGTTATTCATATCCTGTTTAAGGGACTCTATTGCTTTCATAATGGCACTTTTTTCCACTTCATCTGGGTTAGAGTGTTCAAATCCTTCTGTTGTAGGGTCATTGGGATCTGATATTTTCATGTTGTTTTTCAGATTGTTGGAGAAGGTCTTGCCTTGGCGTCTGCCCATCTCTTCGATCAAATGCTCTCTATTGGAACTTCTGGTATCGGGTCAGGTTCCCTTGTTGGGCAGGGAGTTCACTGATAGAATGCCTACCTTTCCCCAAGCAGGGTATTGAAGCACAGGCACTGCCTCTTTCCGGGATGCCCCTACAGAGCAGGCCCAGTGTGCAAGGCAGCTGAACTGGGGAAATTTTATGGGCTCAGTGGGAGGGGAGAAATATAGAAATTTGTACCTGGATGGAAGCTGGGATGGCAGGTGGGAGAGCCTAGCAGGGTGGAAACAGCACTGCAGGCTGACCTGGGAGTCTATGGGGTCGGGGAAAGTCCTAGCTCCCCCTCGCCGGGCCCCTGCCGCGGGCCGAATCAACTCACCACTCCGAAGGCCCTCTGGATGGAAGCTGGGATGGCTGGCGGGGAAGCTAGCAGGGTGGAGCCAGCAGAGCAGGCTGACCTGGGAGTCTATGGGGTCGGGGAGAGTCCTAGCTTCCCCTCACCGGGCCCCTGTCGCGGGCCCGAATCAACTCACCACTCCGAAGGCCCTCTGGATGGAAGCTGGGATGGCTGGCGGGGAAGCTAGCAGGGTGGAGCCAGCAGATCAGGCTGACCTGGGAGTCTATGGGGTCGGGGAGAGTCCTAGCTCCCCCTCGCCGGGCCCCTGCCACGGGCCCGAATCAACTCACCACTCCGAAGGCCCTCTGGATGGAAGCTGGGATGGCTGGCGGGGGCGCTATTTTATCTTTTTAAAGACTCCATCTCTAAATCCAGGCCTGGTGGTGCACACCTGTAATCCCAACACTTGGGAAACTGAGAAGGGAGAATTATCAGTTGCATAGTAAGACACTGTCTTCAAAAGAAAAGGAAGGAAAAGGGGAGGGGAATGGGGGAGGAAAGAGCAAAGAAAAACAACTTGTCAGGAACCCCTTTTACACAAGTAAGGAGACAGACTCAGAGCCAGAAAGGGCAGGCCATTCTTCCATTTGCTTCTAAATGGTGTGTCTCAAATCATAGGCTAATTGATCACACACATCCAAGTCTTCTCCACAGATCTAGCCCAGTCATCAGCTTGTATCTCGGCAAGAGACTCGTAACAGCTTTTAGAAAGAAAACCCTGGGAATCTTATGGTGCCCGCAGCAAATGCTACCTAAATAACACACTGTTTGTCTTATTAAATGGATATCTGTATTTCTGATAGTTTTTCTTCTTGTGTGCCTGGTACATTTTTTTTCTTCCATTGTGGGGCATAGCACAAAGACTTCTGCTGTTCTGTGGCTCCAGCTTCGATCTTGTGGCAATGCCTAGCCATGAACCTCCCTCTTCATCTTACTGTTGAGCATTGGCGTAGAAGTGAGGCTGAAGCCACTGACCAGAGTAAGTCTTAGGTTGTGGAGTCAGTTTATAAGGCTTCAACGCTGCCTTGCCAGTGCCCAGCTCTAGGGGTTACCCGAGAGCGAGTTAGCTTTCTTCTAGTTCATTTCCACCCCCACCCATACTAATTGCATTAGTTTATTTTTTGGTTAGTATAACAAAACACAGTCAAAAGCTACTCCTGGGACAAAGGTTGTCTTGGCACACACTATCGGGGTGTTATCCATTGTAATGGGGCGGTCAAGGCCATGGAACTTGAAGCAGCTGGTCACAGCCCACTCACAGTCAGGAGGCAGAGAGTGGTGAATGAAGGTGTGCTCCCTTTCCTTAATCTGTTTTATGCCGTTCAGGATCTCCTGCCAACGGGATGGCGCTGCTACAGTGAGAGGGTCTTCTCATCTGAGTTAATACAATCAGAATAGTTCCCCACGAGCATGCCCAGAGACCTGGCTCCTGGATGCTGCAAGTCTGGAAAGCAACACTCGCCATCACACTCAAACATAAAATGAAAGGGATGTGTAGGTGTTTGTGGCGGCTCGAAAGAGAATGGTCCCCAAAGTGTGTGATGCTATTAGGAAGTGTGACTTTGTTGGAGTAGACGTGGCCTTGTTGGAGGGAGGGTGTCACGGTGGAGGCGGGTTCTAAGGTTTTTTGGTTAAGCTCTGCTCAGTGTCTCCATTGACTTCCTGTTGCCTGCAAGACATAGCATGTAGGATTCTCAGCTCCAGCACCACATCTGCCTGCATGCTACCATGCTCCCGTCATGATGATGATGGACTGAATCTCTGAAATTGTGAACCAGCCACCCTCAATTAAGTGTTTTTGTTTATAAGAGTTGCCATGATGGGGTTGGAAAGATGGCTCAGAGATTAAGCGCAGTGGCTGCTCTTCCAGAGGTCCTGAGTTCAATTCCCGACAACCATATGGTAGTTTGCAACCGTCTATTATGAGGTCTGGTGCCCTCTTCTGTCGGGGCAGGCATACATGCAGGCAGAACATTGTATATGTAATTAATGAATACATTTTTAAAATGACCAGATTCCCTTTGGAAAATAAAAAAAGAATTTCCGTGGTCTTCACAGTAATAGAAATCCAAACTAAGATAGTGTTACATAGCTATTCCCTCCAAATTGGAATATTTTCTCCTGGAGGGAGAGGGAGTCTCTTAAGACTCAAGAGGCTAACATAACACAAGGCTTAGGAGGCTCTGAAACTTACAGGATTCACAGGACCCCCTCTCTGAGGCTAACAGCTGATAAGCAGAGGAGGAGGTGCCAACTAGAAGAACTGACCCCAAGTTGCCCCAGGAGCTTTCTGGTGCCTTTGTCACGAGTTGTCAGCAGGTTGGGGTGGGTTGTCTGGTGCTGCAGTTGCCCCTGAATCATCCACATCCCTGTAAGTAACCTTTTGTCTTGCTCCTGCAAGTCACTTAAATACACTCATTGGTCCGCCAGGCTGGAGAGAGTGCCCTTGTTTCTCTGGTCTATTGTGGTGCCTTTGGGGGATGAATAGATGTTTGTTCATGTCTGCTCAGGAAGCTAAGCCTCAGTAGAATTGTTTTAAGAATTGAGATCAAAGGCTGGATGTGGCCACTTACACCTTTAATCTCAGCACTTAGGAGGCAGGGGCAGGTGAGCATGGGTTTGAGACCAACCAAGGCTACATAGTAAGACCTTTCTCTCAAAAATAAAATAAATCCACAAACCAGGCAGTGGTGGCATATGCCTTTATTCCAAGCACTCAGGAAGCAGAGGCAGGAGGATCTCTGTGAGTTTCAGGCCCTCCTGGTCTACCAAAGGTAGTTCCCGGATAGGCTCCAAAGCTACAGAGAAACCCTGTCTCAAAAAAACAAAAAACAAACAAACAAAAAAACCAAACCTCCTCCCCCCAAAAAACCCCACAAATAAATAACAGCCCCACCTACCAGAAAAAGAAAGAAAGAAAAAAGAAAAGAAAAAGAATATTATAATCAGTAAGTGTCTGGTAAGCAGTTATCATTCTACTGCTGGTACTGGTGATACTTCTAGCAGATGGCAGATGAGTGTCCCATCCAGTTCTCTGAGCACTCAATTTACCAGTCTGTCCCATGACCTGCGGGTTACAAAGCCTCCTCATTTGCCTCAAGGATAACTAGGGAGTCCTGCCACAGTGGATCAGGAGTCTATCTGCCAGTCTGTCTATACGATCAGGCTAATGCTAATATTCACATATTCTACCCACTTCTCTCTCCTCAGCACCTTTTCTTAATGGGATTTCTCTGAGGTAATAGATAGGGGACAGACTCTCACTATATAACTGCAGATGGCGTTGAAGGCATGGTGTTTTTTCCGCCTCTGCTTTGGAGTACTCGGATAGGAGGCACGCACCATGCCACCTCGCTTTACTGTCTAACAAGGCTTGTGACCCTGAAAAATGACCTCAATTTTTCCTGTTGGTTCTGCTAAGACCATTAGTTAGACTTGCTTGCTCATGCCAAGGAGCACAGGAACGAATGAGAATTTCATGTCATTGTAGACACACACACACACACACACACACACCAAACCAAAAAAAAAAAAAAAAAACAACAGCAACAAAAACCCAAGAAACTCGAACAAAGAAACAAACATATCCTGGCCAGCAGGATACGAACGGGAATCCCTGAAAAACCTAAAGGAGAGGAATGGACACGAGACACAAGAAATGACGGCAAGACAGGGTTTCTGATCAAGCTGTCTTTTTATTCCCTCTCAGAGGCTGTTATATAGCAAACAGGCAAAGTGGGGAAGGGAAAGGTGTCAGGGGAAGGGAAGGGAGTCAGGAAACTCAGGTCTGCTGGAATTCAGGTCCAGAGATATCCGTAGCTGATAAGTAAATACTGAGGGTCTGTACTTGCTGACTAACAAAGGAAAATGCTAACTGATTCCGGAGCCTGGTTCCTGCAGGTCTCTGCTAGGAGATAAGATGCCAGGTTGATTTCCTAGACCCTGCAGAGGGGATAGAGGTAAATATTTTTCTTAACTTGTGAGCCTAAGATGGCTGTAACGAAAATGCAGATCTCAAAATACAGGTCTTTGCTTCCGGCACAAACAAACGATGAGTCTATGATTAAAGGAAAATGGGACGTAATCTAGCAGGTGTTCTTAGGGACTTCTCTGTCCCTGCTGGCACAGAAGGCCACATCAGGATTCACTTCCTTCTTAGTGACCCTCCAATCAGGTGGCCACTGTCGCTCCCAGCTGGACAGAAACACTCAGTGTCTCCCTGAGTTTTCTCATTTTGTAAAATGAGAAAAATTACCCAGAGCTGTTGAGTCAATGAAATCTTATATGTGGAAGAACATGGTAATCGTAAAACAGCTCATAAAGGTGAGGTGTGTGGGGTATAGATGTGACATTCTGGTTAGCTCAGAAATGGAAAGCAAAGGCATTAGGATAATGTAGAAAATTATAAGCTACTTTAAATGTGTTGACATAGGGACAGTTGTGTCAAGATTGTCATGTATTTTGTTTATCTAAATTTAAATTCAATTTTAGCGGATAAAAAAGCCTAGACATATTTATGAGGCACTGTGTGGTACTGGGACGTGTGTATGCACTGTGTAGTGTTCAAATCTGGGTAAATACGGCTGTCTCTTCAAACATGCATTGCTTATTTATAGAAAGACGTTCAGATTATTAACTTATTTTCCTCTAGTTCTTTGAAAAACACAGAACATTATTGTTGTCAATGTTACCCTAGGTGCCACAGTAAGCCTACTACTCTCTGACTACAGGAAATTACCCTTGTGGAAACCATTTTGTGCTTAAATAATAACAGAGCGATGCTGAAGCACTGTGTAAAGGTTTTACACACACACACACACACACACACACACACACACACACACTGTTAAAAGGACAAATACATTACAGCTCCGATGACCTATGAGAATACAGGAAAGTTGAAGGAACAGTGTCTCATTGACTTTCTTAACAGTAGAACATAGACGTGCAGCGTGTTCAACCTGTAGTAGGAGGCCCCCGGCACTGCCTACATAAGGCTTTAATTATTTAAAGATATGCTTTGGCACCCCAAACATGACCAAATCCGGAAACAAGGGAAGCCAACACGTTTACAGCACTGCAGAACCTTACGTGCAGGAAACAGCAGGGGCAGAAGCTTTCCAAACACCAGGGAACTCACCTCCCCATTGCGACCTAGCGCTTGGAAACCCACTCCTTCACCTGAGTGGACAATACTTTCAGAGCAAAGTTAAGTAGGAGCAGGGGAGACAGACAGAGGGCAGGCGGGAGGAGGGAGGGGCTTGGTGGGGAGAGGAGAGATGATAGAAAAGGCAAAATGACAGCCCGGGTAGGTATGGAAGTGGGCACCCTGCCTGGAAGCAGAATATTCCAGCAAAGTCTGAGGCTGACTGCCAGTCAACCAAGGGTCACACACTCACTAGTGTCTCCTACCTACACCGAAGCATGTCTCTAGAATCCTTTCGTGTTCTCCTTTCTTATTTCTCTATGTCTAATACCTAGGGCCAAGGTTATTACTTCAAAATGCCTTCTCAGGTTCTCCAACTAGCTGCAAGTTCCTCCACCCTGTTCCCTTCTCTTCTGATAAGCGTTCAGGGTTTGCTGGTCCCCAGGAGCTTCTCTAAGACTTGAATGAGAGGGCCTGGGAACTAGGCTGGCTACACAACTTTAGCACTCAGGTTTGGTCCGGCATACGCCATCCTCCCAACGGTTAAGTAGTATCCCCTGAAGAAGGCAGGAAAACCTTTGATCTAGAATTGCTGCGTTTAAAGAACTCAGTACTCAGATGTTTAAAATACCGGAGCTGCAAAGGACCCCCATCTGTATCTGTTGGGAGCCCTTTCCTGGGGGATCTAGTTCTGTTTGTTTCAGAGAGAGAGGAAAATGGCAGTTCAAAGAAATGAGTCCGCAGATCCAGCATGGTGAACCAAGGAGTTCAGCTACAATCACTCACAGGAGTGTGAGCAACTTGTAGCTAGATAGCCTTACTGCAGAGGAGGCTGCCCTCGTCCTAGCAAATTGCTAAACACTTGTGTACCTAAAGAGAGAAGTGGCTTTGATCACCTGTGAGCCTTCCTCCGGTTCCACCGGGGAATGCTAGTGGGCTCAGTCTTGCGAGGGTCTCATGGGAGGTAATCACAGCTGTTTTAATTTAAACTTGGCTGCGGCTGTGCTATACCTGGGGAGCAGAGTTCCACAACAGCATCTGTGTTTGAGTGTGTCAGAGTCGGCTCTGTGCAGTCGCAAGCCCGGGGCAAAGACAGCAATAAAGTCCATCAGGTTAGGCCTCACACCTGAGCACCTCAGGGTCATCCCTGCTCCAAGCCTTACAAACACCATCATGGATTCTTTGCGAGAACCCTAAAGAAAGAAGGGCAATAGTCAATAACTGAATGAGAGAGGCAATCGATACATTTCTAACAGATGACAAATGAGCTCTCCTACACTGCAGCCAGGGCCGGGAGAGCATGGAACCAGGGGCTGGACCTAAGTACATTTTCTTTGCTGTATTTGGGGGGGGGGGTGCCCCTTAATTTTTTTCTCAAGGAGAAAGTAGTCTAAACTAGAGCAGAAAAAAATAATCCTTGAATTCCAGCCTCACAGAATATAAAATAGAGCTTAACCATGTACTTATCTCGCTGAAAAAACCTCCAAAGCTCATATTAGTCTTATTCTTTGGGCAGGATGTATGGATTGCTTAGAGGTGGAGGTATTATTTATGTTGCTTATGTTTGAGTAGGGACCACGGCAGTTTTACTCTCATTTCTCCGGTTTATTGTAGGTTGGTAGTAAGGCACAACTATAAAGCTCTTTGAATAAATCATTTTAATTGCCTGGTAAGATGAGTGTTCATGTTAATTAAGGAGATATTCTGCACATGGCAGAGAGAAGTCTTTCAAGGTTTTCCTTTGAGAAGGCAATTTTATAAGGTGCCTTTTGTGGAGTAAATGACATTTCTATTATCAAACCGAGGACCTTCCAGCTACTGAGAGTTATGTGGGAGCAGTTAATTTAACATGCAGAGTTGCCCCGCTGAAAGGGGGCTCTGAATGAGCTGGGTGCATGGCTCACTTACCCTGTAGTAAGCTATGTGCCGTGTGCGAAGGGTGCTCACGTGGGGAAGGAGGCCGTCTCTAATTCTCATGTGATTTAACTCAGCAAAGTTACTGTGGTTCTCAGTTTTCTGTGAACCTCGCGCCTCAGTTTTCTCCCCTGCTGGGGGAAGCATTTGAAGCCTTGCTTCTCTCTCTTGTCACATCCCAGCTGAGGACCTGGGTGCTAGAGCCCCACTTGGAATAGCAGACTCACGTCCCTCCTGATGGAACATCAGGACAGAAGGGGCACGGCCCTCTGGCCGTAGCTGTGTCAGGAGGAGAGGCACAACTTCAGAGATCCCAAAGCCAAAATTTCTCTTTACTCTGGAATCCAGAAAAGTTTTAGAAATTATTTTTTAATTGATGCACATTATGTTTAAAATGTGCAGAGTGACAAAGAGATTTTTTAAATACTGAGTGATATGGCATTGCAGCTCTTTACGCTTTGTATACTGCCCACGCTTTCTCTAATGAATGATGCTCGATGCTCATTCACATGCGTGTTAGTGTGTCCATTTAGGTGAAAGCACGCTTTTAGGAGGAACACCGGGAGTCTGTGATGTGCCCTGAGAAACCTGGTCTCCACCAATACTCCACTGTTTCTTCTTTGTGACTTCCTGCCTTCATAAACGCTGATGTAATTCATGGAGATAGCTGGGTTCTTCAAGGAAAGGGTGACTCGGTAGTTTCTAAGTTTGCTAGATCATTTCTGGTCAGGATGCCAACGATTGACCTAGGATAGGTATATCCCAAGCCCTTCGGAAATCACAAAGTCTCCTGAAGTTGCTAGAACTGGCCTTGAACCTACACTGTAGCCTAGGCAGTCCTTGTATTTTCTGTAGTCCTGCTTTAACCTCCCCACATAGCTGGGATTGTAGCCTGTGTCCTTCGGTCTGGCTCAGGCTTTGACTTTAATGTCCGCACCGCAGTACATTTGAATGGACTCTATTAAAGAGGCTGCATTGTGGCGAATAGGTATGTAGGAAGGTGCTCAAAACCATGAGTCTTAAGGATATGCAAATGAAAACCACTGGCAGCATTCAGACACTCCCATTGGGTATATCCACCAGCATGGTCACAGGCAGTGCCGTGTTCCCATTGGGTATATCCACTAGCATGGTCACTGCTGGGCCATGTTCCCACTGCGCAGATCCACCAGCATGGTCACCAGCAGTGTCATATTCCCTTGGGTAGATCCACGAGCGTGGTCACTGGCTGGACCATGTTCCCATTGGGTATATCCACTAGCATGGTCACTGGCTGGGCCATGGTCTGGAATGAACACACAGGTAGGCACTCTGTATTGCTGATACAAACACCAAATGTGCTGTGGCTTTGGGAAAGTTCCTCTGTGTAAATGTCCTGAGAGGAATAATTGACAGTAGCTCTAAGCTGGAAACTAACCAACAAATGAGGGAAAAATAAAGGTGATCATATCCATATACAGTGAGAAACTATTGGCAGGTACAAGAACACAAAGGAACTTCAAAAGGCCTGTGCTTAGTGAGGAAACTGTCTCCCCTAAGAGGACACATGACTCAATTTGTGTGGAGTTTGAAAAGGCTTATATCTCCATGGTTACTGGTTGGCTGTCTAGGTATCAAATGAGCTTTGACCGTTTAAAACATTTTCAGCTTTAGTCTTAATGTTATGACCTCGGAGAGAGGACAGTTTCACGATTGCCCTTCCAAGTCATGAGAAAGTAGGGCTAACGGTGAGATGCTGATGAGGGAGGGCAGTGACTCTGTGTGCTGGACACATGCTCGGGCTGAGCCTGGCTCAGTGGTGTGATGCTAGACTCTTTGCAGCTGCATGTTAGAGCCCGAGCCAGGGTTTCTGAAGGCTGCCTTAAGAGATGGCAGGGGACATTTGACTCCCATACTTTCACAACTTCCATCCCCCAAATTGCTTTTGGTATCGGTGCTTATCACACTGACAGAAAAGCAAGCTAGGAGAGTGTGTTAATCAAAGCATGTCAGTTCACCCTAATCGTAGAATAACAGCCTTGGAATGAGAATGGGCAAGATTATCTATTCCAGCCCACACCTAGGTGGGCACCCTTAAATCAGTCTTGACAGTGAGAACATATCCAGGGACAGACTGGATCGCTCTGCAAGGAGGTCCACCTGCTTTTGAGTTCTTCCCTCACACTCATCAATTCTGCCTCTTCTACCTGGGCAGCTAGAGAGCTGAATTATCCAGCGCAGCATCCACTAGCCACAGGCAGTCATAGGGAACTTGAAGTGTGGGTAGTTTATATGCATGGGAGATAGTTTGGAATAATTGCAGTGGGATAAATCTAATTTCACACATATATGTATGAAAATGTGTGAGAGCCCACAGAGTTGTGAGCCTGCTCCCCCTTGACTGAAGGCCAGAGAGTTTGATCTTATTTTTGCTCTCTCAAAGTTGTTGACTACAAGTGTGGCTATAAACGAGAGATTCTGACCTAGGGTGTGGTTAATTAATATTTTTGGATGTAGAGGTGGATCTGCTCCACCTGGACCAAAGGTTGGAGAATTCAAGTCTGTTCCTTATATCATGGTATTGAAGTCTGTTGCTTCCCCCTTCCCCTTTTGGAGTGAAGTATATAAGTGCGGGAAAAATAAACAAGATGGATTCAGCATTCACTGAATGTCCCTCCCGATGCTGTTCTGTGTTCCTCTCTCTTATACTTCTGTTTCTTTTGCTTAATAATTCCAATCCTCATGCTCCTACCCTGGAGTGTGCGAGTTTTGTCAAAGCTGGTTTCCGACAAAATACCATAATTAAATTCATCGTTTTATACAATTTATACGATACAACTTTAAGCTTTATTTGTGGCAAGTACAAAATGTTAAATGACAGGCAGCCAGTGGATTTCCACTTGGTAATGTTGCTATGCGTCCATTGCTACCCTACCTCAAGTGGCAGGCTTCAAACGTTTGGAGCATACAAGTTTCTCATCCAGTTTTTTTTTTAAGGCAATGCCTTGGTTTCCTTTAAATAATCTTTATTTAAAACGATCTCCATCACTATTAAGTGTCCCAGTTTTCAGTCTCTAACCAGTTAAGTTGAACACTGTAGACTTCAGATCATCATTAAGATGTACCAAGTCCTGTTAGGCTATTATCTCTTATCATTACATTGTGGTAAAATGGCTCATTTCCTGTAGTTTGCATGCCGGCGATTACTCTGTTCAAAGATCCTAAGTGAGATGTGTGTGAGCCCTGAGTGACATGGACACCAGGGGTCCACGAGCCACTTGAGACTGCAAACAGTTTCTGACTATGCGAAGGACCGAGATGGTTGCAGAGAGACCTGGGAGTTGTATCGAGGCTCTAGTCATGGAAAGTTCCTGGGATTTCTTCTGACTTCTTACAAAGTTGTTTTCAACCTCAATCCCCCATCCTTTTATATTTAACTTTAAATAGATGATTATTCATTCCCTTTAAGCTCACTCATTTTCATGTCAGCCTGTTAGACACTCTGCCTCTTAATTTGTCTGACAGTTAATGAGTTAAGTTTCTGTACTGGCTTTGTCCATCACACCTGAAATTTGGATAGAAACATCTTGCATGTCTTCATCCATCACTAGTTGATGTTTGGGACTGGATAAGCCCCTGATAATACTTGGGAGGCTGCCATAGTCCCTGCTCCTCAGATAGGCAGTGATTCATCAAGCAGTCAACATTCCTAGGGCAGACTGTCCAGCTAGCTACGAATTCACTCATCTCCACTGTCATTCATGTGTTCAGCTTGTCCACAGGATGTCAGATTCTTTGTTAAAATTAAGATATATTTTGGCCTGTCCTTTTTCTCTGACTCCTGACTTGCGTGCCTGTCGAGGGAGAAAAATCCAACTTGTTTAGCGAGGGAGTGATTTCTAAAATCAGGACTGGTCTCCAGAAACCTGCAGGATTTCTCAGGTAGTTCTTTAGGAGATATTTCTGGGAGGCTGACATCAAATTTGCTACATGACAGTTTCTGGAATTTACTTCTCCCATGGTCTTAGGTCTTTTGGAAAACCTAAAACAATTTTTTTTTGTAAAGGCTAAGTTAAAAAATTAAATGTACACTGACTTAGAAATGAGAAATAGTAATAGGTTTTCAAATGAGCTGAACGTGGATAATAAAATGATGATGATGATGATGATGACGATGATGACGATGATGATGATGATGACGATGATGACGATGATGACGATGACAACGATGACGATGATGATGATGATGATGATGATGACGATGATGACGATGATGATGATGACGACGATGATGATGATGACGACGATGATTACGATGAGGATGATGATGATGATGAAGATGAGGATGATGATGATGAAGATGATGATGATGAAGATGAGGATGATGATGATGATGAAGATGATGACGATGAGGATGATGATGATGAAGATGATGACACAGGCCCTGTAAACTGATCTCACTTGTCATTTCTCCAGTGTCAAGCCTCTTGCCCTCTGCACCAATCAGTTTATCGCAGTTTGTTCTGTTCCACTATTTCAAACGAAACACCCGAAGGAACAATGTGAGGGGGGAAAACATTTGGCTCATGGATTCAACAGGTTCAGTCCACAGTCACCTGTCCTCACCTGCATGAGCAGCGCCTGGGCAGCGGAGGAACACGGAGGCATTTTTGTCTCCCTTCTGATAGCATGCCCTTGGGTGGCTCACATGGGTTCTTTTCTGGTTACCTCACACGTGAAAACTAAGAAAAACGATGCCTAATTTGTAGGGTTGCCGTGAACACTGGGACATTATGGCCATATAGTAGAGGGTATCAGAATCTGAACTTCCAATCTTGTCCCAATGCTCTTGTGCACCCAGGCTTCCAGTCACCACAGGCTGCAGCAGGAAGCAGCTGATGCATTACTCTATAGTGTGGCGCTAAGTTGCTTGGGTTAGAAGCATGACATGCATTTTAGACTTAATTTCCCCTTCACAATGGGTTATCAGGTTATTATCCTGATAATAACCCTGATAATGGGTTATCAGGTTACCAACCTGATAACAATGGTTATCAGGTTGCAACCCCATCTTCAGCCCAGGCATGCCACACCAGGGAAGGTGTCCAGTATCGTACTACTACGTGGTAATAGCAGCTGTTCAACATGTCGCCAAACGGCCCTGTGAGTTGATATTGTCACTAGTTAATATTGTAGCTTACGGCCCTGTGAGTTGATATTGTCACTAGTTAATATTGTAGCTTATGGCCTTGTGAGTTGATATTGTCACTAGTTAATATTGTAGCTTTTCAGAATGAGGGCTCACCAAAATTTAGCCTTACTGGATTCTAGTTCCAGAAGCTTCCTTTTCCCCTTCATACCTTCATTCTTTCCCTCTCAATCTGGGACCTTCGCCTCTCTTCTCTTCCTGAACACCTTTCTGCTAACCCTCAGTGGGAAAACAGCGAAGGTCCAGGAATGACCCAGGCACACATCCTAGAACTGCTCCATGTCCTCCTTTTGTTCATTATGAGGCAATTTAATAGAACTCCAGTCTTTGTGTGTGTTTATACGTGTGTGTGTGTGTGTGTTCATAAGTATACTCGTATGTATGTCCCTGGATACGCACACAGGTATGCGGAGGCTAGAGGACAACTTTGAGTGTCATCTCCAGGAATGTCACCTACGTCCTTTGAGACAGGGTTTCTCATTAACCAGGAGTCTTCCACCAGGCTATGGCTGCAGGAACATACCGAAGCACTCCCTGGATATAGCCCATGCAGTGACTAAGCATAAATTCTGCTTTGCCACCGGGGTGTTTCCTAACCTAGTCAAATTAACACAGAAAATCAACCAATTCATACCACAGAGATATGGTTGATGGTAGAATGTTCTAGAAAATAGTAAGTTTTCACAGTGCCAATTTATCTTTCTTATCCATAAGCCCCTCCTCCTAGATCTTTTCTCTCATTTTTGCCAGGAGAAGCAGTCCCCTGCCCCGGTTCCTTTTGCAAGGTGCTCATTCATAATCCCATGGAATGCTGTTTAGCTTGCCTGACTCCACTCGCCCCACATCTTCTCACCATGCTTGTCAAGGAAGGGGATCGTTCCGTCGCTTAGCTTTATCTCTTTCTCCTAAATGAGCAGAGGAGAATGATAAATGCAACTTAATGAAGATTGACTACCTGGCTGAAAGAGGGAAGAGGTACTGAAGAGGGGTGAGGAAAGGGTTATGAGGATAGGAGTCAGCCATGAAGCTGGAGCAGAAGGCTGGATGCTTGAGGCTGAAGCACCAGGAACCAGTGTGAGCACTAAGTGAGGCAGAGATAAGGGAAAAGGTGCAGCCTGGGGCATCTGGAGGCGGGGGTATGCAGGCGTGCAAGCAGATACAGATACAGGGCCATCAGTGGGGTCAGGTGTAATGTGTGTTAGTGCTGGGAAAGAAAGACTTGGAGGGGCTGAGAGCGAGGCAAGAGCTTCTTCTGAGGCTTAAATCACAGGGAGGCGCCACAGGCTCCGAAACCTTTCAAACTAGTAGAAGAATGGAAACATTAGCTGCCAAAGGCCTTCAGTGGGGCTGGAGAGATGATTCCGTGGTTAAGATACTTGTTGCAAATGCAAAGACCCTGCATTCAGTTCCAGCACCTATAGGGTGGCTCACAACCATCCCTAACTCCGGTTTTAGGGGTTTCGAGGCCCTTTTCTGACCTCCGAATATAGGCATACATGTCTATATACAGGCAGGCAAATACACACACAAGTAAAATTAAAATAAATAAATGAACATTTTATTTAAAAAAAAAAGAGCTGCCAATTTGGTGAATGCAGATACTGGTGAGGGGAATTACAGCACATTTTATGGATGAATTTTTATCTTTAGAGTGTCGAATAGGCATATAGGTCTCTTAAGTATTTAAATCTTGCCTTTTTCTAATAGCACAAGGAAGGGGTGAACTAACCTGGTCACTCCACATTTTAAGGAGCTCCTATTTTATATGCTATCAATGTGGGCTTTCATTCTCTGTAGAAAATGAATACTCTTCCGGGTCCCATGGGAGCTGTTTCTTGTAGCATTTGCACAGGCGACCATCTGAGCCGAGTGCTTATTAGATTGGATGAAGTATCGCCTAAGGTTAGCAGCCAGACAGCACAGGCCACCCACTGGACATGCTGGGAATGAGAAAGAGGCCAAGGGCCAAGTGTCTTGAACTGGAAAAGTACAGTGTAAAATTAACAGTGGCAACCCCAGTGGGCACCGCTGCTGGAGGGAAACAGCCTATGATATCATAACAGAGCGGAGAGGCGGCACACTTCCTCTCGACACTCCCAGGGAGACAGCTTTACAGTCGCCTTTCCAGCCTGCCGGCATGAGTTCCCTGGTGCCAGTGTTGCAACCGACTCTCAGAAACCCAAGGCTCCTAACTATTTGCACCTGCACGAGCGTGGGCAGTGAGGCTCCCCCAATGCCCACAGAAGCGCGTGCTAGAACTTCACACTTGAAAACTTCATTTCAGTTTCTTCGAAATTGAATCGTGGTGGTGGAAGCAGCTGCCTCCTCCAAATTTAAAAACAAAATTATGTTATTGGTCTCCTGGTTTCTCAGGAGCGGAAGAATAAACGCGTGTGTTGTTACTAGCTGCAGCCGAGAGACAGGCACGTTTAACGCAATGCGGGATGAATCAGGGCTGAAAGCTTGTGGTGCCCATGGAAAAACATGGCTTGAAAAAAAAAAAGTCTAGAGAGAATGTGCTTCCCAGTTTTTATTTTTCCCGTTGAAATCAAACGAGTGCTAGTCTGAGTTCTGGTGAAACCTTTCATTATTTATTGGAAGCTTTAACAAATTTAAATCCAACTTTGCAAGCATATCCTGCTCCTTAAAACTCAAAAAATGTATCTAAAAGATGAATTTGCCCTTTTTTTATATTAATTCAAAGATCTTTAGTCATTGGGAAATATCTGTCAAAGTTTATATATTTGAGTTCTCTTAAAGTGGATGTCTTCCTGGAACTCTGGTGATCATGGGAGATTCAAGAGCAGTCTGGGCTAAAAAGTCACCAGCAACTATGTAGCTGAGCCCTTGACTTAAGACAAAAACAAACAAACAGAAAAGTTGTCTCTTTTTTTTTTAAGAAAAGCTATGAGAGGTTCACCATGAGTTATATTTTTACGTCTATGTACTTTTAATGCGGAAGTACGCATATATAACAGAGCTCAGAAGAAATCAGGGCCAGGGCGTGGCTAATAGTACAGTCCTTGCTAAGGGTGCATGTGGCCCTGGGTTCAATCCACAGCTTAAAAAATAATCTCTAAATGCACAAGCACTGTGCTCAGCTGTGTAACTGTTAAGTTTTCTGTACGAAAATTCGGAAAGTCGAATTGTGCTTTTGAAGTCATATCTTTTAGTCCCCAGGGGTTGAGGCGATGGCTCCGTGGGTAAGTGATTGCTGGGCAAACATGAGAACCTGAGCTTGATCCACAGAACCTGATTTATTTAAAAAAAAAAAAAAAAAGTCACACGCTTTTGCTCTCAGGTCTGGGGAAACAGAGATTGGAGGATCCCTGGCTTGCTGGCCAGCCAGCTTCACTTATGTGGGAAGTTCCAGTTCACGGAGAGATTTTGTTTCAAAGAAAAAGATGGATAGCACCTGAGGAACAACATTTGGAGGTGTCCTCTAGTGTCTGCACGATGCACACATCTGCACATCTGAGCAGCTGAACAGACACAGACAGACAGACAGACAGACAGACACACGATACTGTTAGGAATGGTGCTGCATTCCTAGCACTTTGGAAGTTGGAACAGGAGGTTAGAGAGTTCCAGGCTATCCCTGGCCACACATCAATACCCTGTTTAAAGAAAAACATCACAATTCAGAGTCTTGCTCATGAGTGTGCCGTTTACTGGCTAACGCATGATTAATGGCTTTGCTTTGAAGTTGACCGAAGAAGCCTTGTGCGCATGAGACTAAAAGGAGAGGAAAGCGTGTGTGGCTCTGTACGGTCCCTTTTTGGAAGAAGAATAGAAATGTCAATGAAACACACTGACAGGGGTACAGTGTTAGCATTGTAAGGTTCTTCAGGTAGCAGAGTCTAGCGAGTTCCCCCATCATTCTGCGGAGACCTGGAGCCCTTTGGTTACCACCCGTTGGGGAGCCAGCTTGTAGGAGTCATGGTCTCTTGTTGTAGTTACTCTCTGTATTGGAGTAACTCCATTTTATCTGATTTACATATTAGCACAAGTAAATTTACATCTTCATACGTGTGCCTCCTTCACTGTTCACACATCACCTTCCTAGGCTGTCACCTCCAGTTTAGAAGTGAATACATATAATACATGTAAACCCTGCTTTCTTACAGTATTTGTGTTCCTTTAGACACGGCCATCTACTTACTCACATGACCTTGGTTGTCTTTCTATAATCCCTATCCCTTCCAAAACCCTCCTTCGACCCCCTCCTCGGAACATCCTTACTCCACTCCTGTCCTTTTCTGGAAATAAAATCCTAGATAGACAGGACGGGTTCTGCAAACGTTTTGTAGGTTCCCCCACTACAGCCTGGCTTTTGCTGCTGCTGTTGAGACGTTTGCTGCTGGCATTAAATAGCCATTATTCATGGATAATTAATATTTTTACCTCACCACTATTTTATATTTCTGGTGGTTCTGGAGGTTGAACCCAGGACCTAGCACGTGCTTGGCAAGGTCTCTATCGTTGAACTCCAGAACAGTTGGTTTGGGATTTTGTTTTGAAGTTAATGTCTCACTAACTCCCTGAGACTGGTCTTAGGCTCCCTATAGTCCAGGCAGGCCTTGTACCTAAAATTCTCCAGTAGCCGTAGATCCTGCCGACACAGCAGTTGTGGAATCCTGAGTACCGTGCCACACCCAGGGTCTCACTCACGTGAGTGAGACCAGCACCCTGTCACTGAGCTGCGTTCTCTGCCCAGTATCATCTTTGGTTTGGTGTTTTGCAGCTCCAGGGTGCTGGGTCTAAGTCTAAGTTTCTTATTATTTATTTTCCTCCAAACTTGTGCTCCTTAACTCTTAAAATTTGTATCTTCTATCTGCTTTCAAAACATGTATCCTTACCACTGTATATTACCTAAAATAGTTCTTAAACTCCAATGGGATCTGTATTAATTTGCTGCCTGCCCTCTTTTTCTGTTGTGATCTGTCTTTACTAATTGCTGTTTTATTCCCACTAGTTTGGTTTACTCCTTCATGCTATCTCCCAAATTTTACCAATTCTTTCTTTAGTTTTTATGATCTATTAAGCTATCCTGTTTTAAAAACTTTGCTTTTAGTTTTTTAAATGTCTGGCATTTTGGAAGTATCTTACTTGCTTTTAAAGTATTGGGCAACATTTTCATTTTTAAAAAATCTCATTATAACCCCACTAACACTTTATACCTGGCAACTTAGTCTCTCCCACTCCAATATTTAAAATTCCTGATGATCATGTGCAGCTGTTGTTAGCCCAGCTGACTTGCTCACGTGACTTGATCCCCATGTATTTTGTGCTTTAACATTTCAAGCTCTTCTTCCACTTCTTGTGGAGAAATTCTCCAAGACCTGAGTGAAAGGTGAATCCCTTTGACAGAGCTCTGTCTACGTCCAGGCCCTGTATGTGGTTCCCTTCTCACCGGGGGCTTTTCTGGGTTAATATCTTGCTTGTGGTTTCTGGGATTGCACAGGTAGTTTCAATTTGATGTATACTTTTCTAACCAAGACTTCAGGAGAAGTTGGAACATTCTGACACAGAATGCAGGCAGAAGGTGCCCCTGTTGTTTCTATGTGGTTTCTAAGGAAGATATGCCCCCTTCATTATTCTGGATTTCTGGGAAGTTTCAGTTTCAATTCCTGATATTGCTTGGGTCCAAATGTGGGCCTTGAAGCCCAAGGGTCTCAGTCATGGGTCTCAGTCATCGAGGTTGTCAAAAGTCCACAGGGCAGGGCATCCATGCATCTCATCACCAGATTCTCAGCTTTTTAACAGCTCAACCATTTGCTTACCCTCCCTTTTTATAAGCTTAGCTATTAAAAAGATGTGTGTTATGTTTCATCTAGTCCTGCCAGGTGCCTAGGTATAAATCTCTTTACAAACACGAGTTTATCACTAATTGCGGTGATGAAGAAACCAAGGCCCCGAAAGTTGATTATAGAACGATAGAGCGAAGAGGGGGCTAAGCTGGGCTTGGAACGCCTTGGCTCACCTCATCCATCACACGGAATGATAATGCCTCACTTCTGGGAGCTGGCGTGTGTTCTGTCACTCCTAATAACTCTTGAGGCATTTCTGAAATTGGAAGTAAATGCCCCCCCCCAAATTCTGATAACTTGCTAAAATAAGGTGAGATTAAATCACTGCCACAAGGCCATTTGGTGTGTTACGGCCATGAGGCCAGAAACCAGCATCTTTGATTTTCAAGGCTATGGTGACAAGGGTCAAAAATTCAGTACTAACTATTTCTTCGAGGTCCTTCTGGCTTCTGCATCTGGATTTGTAGGCGCGGAGCAGGGAGAGCAACTACCTGTAGAGATGGCTTCAGGACTGGAATGGGTACAGCGTGACAAGTTCCAGGACCTTCTTACCAGCAAACGCCTGCAATTCCGCACATCTACTGCATGCGGGGGCGGGGGGGGGGGGACAGCTGAGACCTGCTCACACTCAAAACAGTGAGCCCGGTTGCGTTTTAAAGAGAAGTACCGGGTGCTGTCGTAATTAGGGAACCCTTAGGACAGGTGAAGCAGCTCAGTATTTTAGATACTATATTTAAAAACAAATTAGGAAGTTCAATATTCCTCTCTCAAACAACCCAGTATTAACAGACCAAATACTAACCGCCAACTGCCCCTCCCCGCCCCCAAAATGTACATGCACAAACTGTACCATAGCCCAGGGTTCTTGTGAAACACCGAGGGATTCTAAGCTCCTTGTGAAACCGAGCTATCATGAGCCTTCCAGATATTTCTTCAGTTAAATTAATCAATTTAATCGTGTTTTCAGATTGTAGTTCACTAGTCACAACGCCACCCCCCTCCAACTCCCCCCCCCCCCCCGCAATTAAGCAAGGCCTAGGTTTCCAGCCTCCTGAAGAGGGCGCTGTTGACATGGTCAACCATTCCAACCCTCGCGAAGAGGGTTCGTAAATACAGCTGCTTAGAGGTCCTTAGGTGGATATTTGGGAGTTGAATTTAAACCCAAACTCCAAGCAGACTCATAACTATTAAACTATTTCATACTTTTACAACCAGCGTCTCGTTGCCAGCTTGTTTAACACAGAGGTCCACTGACTCTCCTTCCCTCCCCCCTTTTATTATTTAATGAACAATTCCTCTTCTGGTCTGTATTAACAATGGTGCTTGGAACATGACATCGATAACACACTGTATGCCCCGTTGTGCTGCATGTTGAATGATTTGTGTGTCTTTGAGAAAGTCCAGCTACTCGTCTTAATCTGGTATCCCGGAGGCTTCTGTAATTTACTCCCATAGTTCCTTGCCATAACATATTTCATGTCAAGGAAGGTCTTTTTTTTTAACTCTTAATAGAGATATTTTCAAACAAAGACAAAGGGCAAAGAGGACCTTCCCTAGGATATTAAGTGAGAACATAACCGTAGCTTATTTTTTTTTCTTTTGTGTTATTATGAGTCAATTGATGATCGCCTGGGGCTTTGCTGATGATGAACCAGGCTTTTAATAAGTTTTGGTGAGAACAGAGTTCGTGGGGATAAGTTAATTAATTGCTCTGTTGTGTGAAAGCTTGGGGAGATGGTGCTTTATTCTACTGTGCCGCGTGATCATAAAACAGCACATAATTCTATACCACGCTAGTGCTTACCGGGAAACCCATGCAGAGACATTTCACCCTTCTTAAACAGACAGCGTTAATAAACTAGCTAAGCCAGAAGTGAAATACGCTGCTGATTGCTTCCCAAAAACAGCAGAGAAAAAAAAAATCTGTCCTTTGGGCAGCTCTACCATCCTGCATCTACTATTGCTTACAAATTCTTTCAGATAACTGGCAGACACCTCCCTCTTGATTACCTTTAATCTCGGGGTTGGCAAAGGGCTCTTTATTCTCTCTGTCACTTGGTTGATTTCAAGCCAAAGTTCTCCATCCCTCCGGACTCTGCCCATGTGGGAAAATGAAAGCATCACTTCATAGTAGAGTGGGGTTTTCTCCTGATGGCTACAATTTACATGCCAGGAGCCCTCTAAGCCCTCCAGCACTTTCTTGATGCTAGGAAGGGAGGGAAAAAAAATCAAACAGTTTCTAAGAGTCTGGAATGCTTTCCCTGGCAATTGACAACAGAGTTCAAGTCAAGTTTGCGATTTGGACTCAGGCTTCAGTTTTCCTTATGCATTTTTAACTCTTTGAAAGATAGGTTGGAGACAATGTGCCAAGTCCTTCCTGCTCTGTTCGCTTTGGGCTGACTGAGTTTTTAAGACTCTTCACCGTTAACATGGACTTGTAGGCTTGTTTTAAATATTCGGCAAATAAAACTACTCCCAAAGAGTCTTGCTGCTCTCAAACGTTTGTTATAAGTTGCCTTTGCAATTAAACATTTTTCGTAGTGGAACAACCACCTTTGTGTGATTAACCAGCTTCTTATTTTATTTCAAATGTAGCATTATGTTTTAATATGACTATGACAATAGTGTGGACTTGACACCTCCTGCAGACTGCACATGATCGCCCAGAAATTAGGCATTTCCTTCATTTCTAAGGAGAAAACAAGCACCCTTGAGAGGTGATTTCCTTCTAAGGAGCCCAGCACAATATCTGGCACATAAGCACTCATTAGATGTTTCATTTTTTCTCCCTGGATTTCACTTGATTTGATTTGTCACTACTAATCAATCCATCTTATGTCATAGGAGGAATCTATTGGAAAATAATCACATGAATAAATAAGATTAGTAGTCAAAATATTCGTATGCTTTTCAATATCATTATAGCTTGAGATAAATAAGAATAGGCCAAGCTGCCACTAAAGATTAATTCAGCAAAGCCTTTGTTTCCAAGATTTTTGCGCTCTCTCTCTCTCTCTCTCTCTCTCTCTCTCTCTCTCTGCAGGAAAAGGAGAGCGTGAAGGCTAAAGAGATCTCCTGTGGACACGACACCTCAGCCACATGACTTAGACCTTGTCTGTTACTTGTTGTAGATCAACTATAGTGAGGTTAGGTTTAATTTCACTTCAGGACTTCCTAGTTGAAGACCTTGTCATTCTCAGCTGAAGCCATCTCAGCCCACAAAGCAGAAACGTGCTTTGTTAGCCATGAAGCTTCTACTTTCTGTTGTGTCTGACTGTCCCCTCAGAGCCACTATTTCCTTAGCTCCTGCACTTCATACAGCAGCAAATTAAGGTTCTATGTTGTCAATCGCCCTTCCTCTTTTCCTTCTAGCACCCCACTCCTATCAACTGTTTTGGACACTTCAACAATCTAGTAATTGATCAGGAATTCTGGTAGACTTTACTGACACAGTCTGAGCTACCCCTTAGTCTCACAGTGGTGGAAATGAAGACTGACACTTGCTTTCAGTCTGACATGGCTTCCCCCTCATTGGCGTTGAAAGTTAAGAGCTATTGAATAGACAAGAGTTTGTTCAAAATTGTGGCAGCAGCAATGCATCAGGTTGTTGAAGCTTCCAGAAAGTTGTAGGATCAGAAGAGGTGAGAGCAAGGGACTGGCATTCTGTTAGGAGGACCTGGATTTCCTTTGAAATGGTATAGCCTTAAGGTAGATTTGTCATAAATCTGGAATGTGGGCTCCAAGGCAACCACTAAAGAGTTTTTCAAAGTGTCCTTTATTTGTTAAGAAAAAAATGTCGGACAATATTACATGTTCCATCAGAAGAAAGGAAGAGAGGATGAGGGAGTTGATGAAAAGGAAAAGCCAAGAACAAGAGCAATGTGTGTAGAGCAGTTTTAGAGGTGATATTAATACAGTTGTGTCAGCCATCGCTTTAGTGTGTTGTCTAAATATGCTGGTTAAAAACAAGGACTGATGACTGAATAAAAGAGGTAAAATCCATTTCATCCTAAAGTCGTGTGTAGATTAAAGTGAGAGGAACAGAGCAAAGCTAAGAGACTGCATCAGTTCCAGGCTTCAGACAATGTCACCCTGCGGAGGGTCACAGATTCCGAGCAAGCTTTCTCCTTCTTAGACTTTCCGCGAAGAGGGAGCCGGCCATCTTTCAATGTTTGTTACAGCCGGTGGTCCCTCTCATTTGTGCTGCACTTGTTTTGACTCAGCAATATGTTGTTTCTCTGACTCTTCAGATCTGGTTTGTTTCATCTGAAATAATGTCACACCACAACAGCCCCTTTGTTTTATCTACCTATTTTTTGGGGGGGAGGGAATATAAAATCGCCACCGGTTTTCTGTTTTACTCCACCGCGTTGTTGGTTGCATGCCTTCTTTGTATTGGAATGACTTCAGAGGCTTTGTAAGTGTTCATAACATCTGCCCTTTTGGTTTGAAGGGAAGGAATGCCTTTCTCTTGCAAGGGGATAAGAGCTTCTGGTACCTCTCTGGAGAAGGAAGGAAAATATCTGCAAGTTTGTAGATGAAACTCGCTATGATGCATAACATCTACATTTCTGGGGAAAAGACTCTAGATAAGGGCTTCTTTTATACATGAAACTCTCTGGGTGAGATCTGTGGATTCCTTTATCATCTCAAATGGTCTAGCCTGGAGTGTTTTGACCATGGTCTAGCCTAGAGTGTTTACTAGGAGTCAGCGGACCCACGTCTGTGCTGCAGAGAGCCACTCCCATTAGCGGTCAAGGGCGCTTTCCTTCTGTTCCAGCTCTGCAGTATGAACTTCCACTTTGTGCAGTCTCCTCTCCAGTGACATGATTTAGAATGGGTGAGGATGAACATTTGTTAGGAACAAAGCTAAGGAAGAAAGAGAGGCCCTGCCTCCTCTCTGCCTTCCTGATGTTTCTGTTTTCAATTTCTCTTCACGCTACAATCTTGGTGCATGTCAGGACAAGGCTGGTGTTAACCCAAGTTCCCTCACCCCACCCCCGTTTCTTTTTCCAACAGTCTAGGTTGAGCAGCAAATATCTGACTCTTGCTCTTCTCCACGTTGCAACAGATTGGTTTACATTGCGTTTTACATGCAGTGGGATGTGCTCCAATTATAGAGGACATCCTAAAGAGGCCTTCACTTTAATAAAGGTAAAAAGTAAATCTTTTTTTACCTTAGTAGGACCAAACATCCTAAGCTAAAGAGGGTATTCTATAAAATGGTGGTTTGTAAAGTAGGGGGAGGGATTTCTTTCCCTTGGGTTTCTTTCCTTTCTTCCTTTCTCCCCCCCCCCCCTTGCAACAACTCTAGGCAAATTCCTCAGAAATCAGATTGGCAAAGGAAAAGATAGGGTGGGCTGGACCCTGGAATTTAGGCTTGCTGAATGCATGCCAGTCCCTTGCCACATAGCACAAATTGGTGCCAACTGCAGAAATAAAGATCTAAGTCAGAAGTGCAATGCAGACACAAGACAATCATCAGCTCAATTAAACTGGTTATTCCACAAATAAACTAGAAACAGCAGGATTGCCCAATGTCCTCCAACCCCGAAACCTTTGTAAAGGAAAGGTAACTGGGCTTTTCTTTCTTTTTAGCCATACAATGTCACATTTTAATGATGGGCTGTAGACATGGGGCTTGGGCTTTATACTGCAACAAACATGATTCTACACTTATTTTTTAATCAAAAATACAAAAGTTTATATCTGTGTCCAAGAGATAAAGGTCACCAAAGAAACATGTAGGTAGCAATTTCTCTACACTTTTCTTTCCTTTGGGGTACAGCGCACATATGCATTAATTGCCATAATATTCACTATCTTTTGTTGGGTTTTAGATGTATTATTGTATCTTTTGGGTATGTTTATAATGAAATATATACTGCCTGGCATAAGTATCTAGTTCTATAACATACGCCAATCTCTATCAGTGTCATTTTTAAAAAATTGCAAATTAAACGTATTATTTCATAAGCTAGTAGTACAATCTCTTGGTGTCATAAATATGAAGGTAACATGTTATTTATATAGTCGTGATGTCAGGAAGATATTATTTAAGTGCTTAATGGGATCAGAGGCTTAGCACACAGGAAATATATTTTTTTCTGTATGTTTCCTGTGTCTGTTTTACTTAGTTTAATCATTTTAATTACAATTTCTTTTTATTTTTAAAACAGGACTGTAACTCTTAGAAGCTATTAATTTTTTTTATCTTGGCAAGTTAAGGAATAACAGGTAAGTTTGTAAGAATGAAGTAATCAGCTCTATAGTCTTTGTCCCCACCATCATCCATCTCTCTCTCTCTCCTTTGCCCCTCTTTTTCCCCTTTGCCTTTATAGTCCAGGCTGTTCGGTCTTTATTCATTTCACTGAGGTTTGAATACCAAGACAGAGGCAAAAGCATGATCCTGATCTTGTTGGATACCAATTACTTTACAAAATAGTTTAAATGCCGCAAGATTCTACAGAACAAATATTTTTCTAAAGTTTTCTTGCTGTGGCAACGAGTTGAAGTCTGAAATGATACATGAAGACCAATTTCTCAAGAAAAAATGTATTCTAAAATAGCAGCATGGTAAGTTGGAAACAGAGAAGAGAGATGCCCACGTGAGGACTTTCAATGCTGCCCAGTGCTTTGCTTTGGGTACCATATGTGTGGCTCTGTAACATCCATCCCTGGTGTAAATGGGATAATTTACAGAGTGAAGTTTCTCTCCAAGAAGGCAGCCATGAACCTTTGGAGTGAGTGATGGCAGCTGTAGTCTAGAAGGGGAAGCTAGAACAGGGGTTGGGTGGGGCCGCATAAAACGGAAAGGAGCTACGAGGGTTCCATCCGCCTGGCGCTCTCGGGCCGGAGCAGCTTCTGGAGTGCTCCACATCTTCTTCCAGAATGGGGCCTGGAGGGTTTGCAACACTCTAGTCCCAGCTCCCTCTTAACCACGTGATTCGGGAGAGTGAATCACTGGTGTCTTCTCAGAGTGGAGTTTTACTGAGATTTCAAACAGACTAAAATGAGAAGTCATCTCATACCTGAGTGGTTTGTATGTTAAATTCTACAACCAGAAGCCTAGTCCACACACTACAGAATTCACACTCATAGACCAGTGTAATGATGGCCTTCCTTGGTCACTATGACACCTAGTGACATCATCTCTTCCACACCACAGATGAGTGAGCTGAGGTGAGTGTGGGGGTGGGGTGGGGATGGTGATGGTGATGTAGATTTCATTCCCAGAGCTAGGAAGAAGTAGAACTGGGTCTCTCTCTCTCTCTCTCTCTCTCTCTCTCTCTGTGTGTGTGTGTGTGTGTGTGTGTGTGTGTCTGTCTGTCTGTCCCCTTTTCTTCTTTTGTGGCAAAACATACATAATACAGTTCACAATTTCAACAATTCTTAGTGTACAATTCAGTTTGCTAAATCCATTCACAATTTTATCTAGCTATCACAACTATTAATTTTTCATAATTTTTGCTTGTTCATCTCCTTTTCATCATCCTGAACAGGAAATCTCCACCCATGAAAACATAAATCTCTTCTCCCTGTTAGACTGAGGCTTGAACTCATGTCACCTGAAAGGAAAAGTCCCAGGTTAAACTCCAAGCTCCCCAGGTGTAAACTCTCCAACAGGGAAACCAATTTCTCCTTCACTGCACGATTAAATTAAATCTAGGTCTTGGTGTTTCTTCTTATATTGGGCTCTATGAATAGGGCCCTGAGTGGTGATGGAAGAGCAGCCATATAATATTTCCAGAGCATCAGGGGCATCACTGGCTAAGGAGTGCAAGCCGAGTGCAAATATGGCTGCCAGCTGAGCGAGCGCCTGTGACTGATCCAGCAGTGACATACAATGGCCAAGTTTTTAAGTCGCCATAATGAATCGTTTCTAAAACATGAAACTTTGTTGTTTTAAGATTTATTTTATTTTGTGCACGAGTATTTGCGTGCTGTATACATGTGCACTGTGTCCGTGCCTAGTGTTCACAGAGGCCAGGAGAGGACACTGGATTTCAGAGACAGAAGGTCTGTGAACTGATGTGTGGTTCTGGGACCCGAACTTGGATCCTCTGTGAGAGCAGCAAGTGCTTTTAACTACTGAGTCATCTCTTCAGCCCCTAACAGTGAAACTTTTTTTTTTTTACCCCAACCTATGGGATCATCATAAACTTAGAGCAGGAGAAGAATGGGCAGCTAGACAAGTGAAAAGACACACTGGGAAAAGCAGTAAAATGAATAAGTGATAGAGAAAAGGCTTCACACTGGTAATGTAAAAGAATACTTACAAGGTAAATGCGCAAAAGAAGCTAGAGAAGAAGAAAAAGGAATGGAGACAGGCATGAAAAGATGCCCATTGCAGCTATTGCAGCTGGCATCAGTAAGAGAGGACAATTCACGCCAAGGAGACATCCTTTTAGTGATGCCTCCGGAAAGAGGGTGTGGGCGGGAGGATGCTCACTGTAGACTGGGAGTCCGTTTAGTCTGTCACTCAGAAAAGCAGCAACACAATGTGCAACGGCATCTAAGAATCAGGCGTTCCTTGATTCAGGATGAGATTCTGTCCCAGTAAGCCACCGTACCATAGTAATGCACGTAGAAGTGCGGCTAAGTAGTTGGTCCGTGGAGCATCCCAGCTGAGAGCACAGCAGAGAAGTGGCTGGTGTGTTTGTGAGAGCAGTGTTACTTGGAAGCACTGATTTGCTAACAAAGGCAGATATCAGACTTTCCACTTTCTACTGAGTGCATATTGCTTTTTCATCATATTTAATTCAGAAAACCATGCCCAACCTCTGAAGTGGAAAACAGCTTTATGCCTGTGGTCCCTCTCTGTGAAAAGTAGTCTCACTTCTTATGTATGAGCCCGTGAATAGTTGCCCATTGTGACACTAATTATAATAGAAAAAAATGAAAATCACATGAATATTCATTAATAATGAATTAATTAAACTCAAACAATGGAAACTTATATAATCATGAGAAAGTGTGATGTCATATTATTGTACGCTGTGTGCAGATGTCCACAATAAAGTGTAGAAAGGGAAGGACACTTTGGGAAGAAAATATGTAGTTTAATTACACTTGTGCAGTGTGTGTTTATATGATATGCAGTGTGTGTTTATATGTGCAGTATGTGTTTATATAATGTGTAGTATGTATTTATATATGCAGTGTGTGCTTATATGATGTGCAGTGTGTTTATATGTGCAGTGTGTTTATATTATGTGCAGTGTGTGTATTGCAGTGTGTGTTCATATATGCAGTGTGTGTTTATATGTGTAGTGTGTGTTTATATGATATGCAGTGTGTGTTTATATGTGCAGTGTGTGTTTATATATGCAGTGTGTGTTTATATGTGCAGTGTTATTTCAGGAATGACATTTTTCAAACTGCTAACAGCAGATTTATATAGGGCTGTATGGAGAATTTAGTTTCCTGTTCTATACATTTATTTGTTTCTTGAGGTTCTATAAGCACACATTTCTTTTATAATCTGTAGAAACAATAGAAACACTCAAAGCATAAAAGGGGGGCTGGAGAGATGGCTCAGAGGTTAAGAACACTGGCTACTCTTTCAGAGGATCCTGGTTTAATTCCCAACACCCACATGGCAGTTCATAACTGTCCGTAACTCCATTCCAGGGGATCCAATACCCTCACATACATGCACATACATGCAGGCAAAACCCCAATGTACATAAAAAAGAGGAAATGCCACAATTAAAAAAAAGAATAAAAGTGACCATAAAGAACCCTTTAGCTAATGGAGTGTATCATTGCTTGCTTACTGTGGCTGTGATAACACCATGACCAGAGCACCTTGGGAAGGAAAGCGCTTACCCACCTTTCCCCTTTCTAGATCATCAGGAGGGCAGGACCCTGGAGAAAGAGAGCGTGCAGGGGTGCTACTTACTGGCTTGCCCTGGGCCACTCAGTTACTTTTTTTTTTTTTTTGCATAGCCCACACTGCCTAGGGATGTTACTGCCCATCATGGGATGGATCTCCTTCATCAATTAGCACTTCAGAAAATGCCCATAGACTCGCCCCCAGGTCAGCGTGATGGAGATACTGCCTAGTTGTGTCAAGGTGAGACTGTCTAACCAGCACAGAGAGGAAGAGCAGGCCCTTGCGTTTTCCCTCAGTCCTTATGTAAATACCCTTACATTTATGTAGCTCTGACCAACGCCTGTTATCACGAAGGGGATAAATGGGATCCTCAGGTTCCAGCTTCCTGGCAACAAGTACAGTGTGTCTGTCCTTCCAGCCTCCAGCCCAGGCACTTCCACCTCCTCTGCCTTTGCCCTCTTGTGGACCTTGAAGAGGTCTGTAAAATGACCATCCTTCCCCAATAAGATGTGGATCATATACCCTGATACCAGGAGGTAGTAATACGCCCAAGTCACCCAGGATGGCCAGGATCTTGCTCTGTAGGATTCTCAGAGCTGTATCCTACAGGTCTGCTCCTCCTTGAATGAATCCAGGAAACAGCTTACTAATGGATCCGACTCCTAGAAAATGGTTGTGAAGAGATGCCACAGCTTCCTACCTTTGAGCATACTCAAGCTTACAAAATAAGTAGCACCTTCCAGGAGAGCTGACAGCAATGCGGAGTGCATTGAAATAAGGATCACAGCTTGCTGATGATGGACAACTGGAGTCTGGAGCCCACACAGGCATTGGAGCCTCAGCCATGCTTATTGGCTCTGTGACGTCCAACAGTGACCTCAGTTCTGACCTTAATAAAGCAGAGAGGATGACACCTTCCACCCGGAGCTGCTAGGATTACAGGAGAGAGGACATAGGCAGCATGACCCAGAGCCGGTGTTCATAAACAGGGCTGGGTTCTCCTCCGCCTCAGACGTGGCCATGGTATTAAGTGGCCACAGCAGTTCAGAAAATAGACGGTTTTGCTAAACTGCGCAGCAACCTGTGTGCTGTTTACACTGCAGCTTCTGCGTCAAGCGAGGCCACTGTTGTGAAAGCCGTGGATAGAAGATTCTAAAAGCAGGCTCGGGGGAGAGATTGGGAGGGGATCGTTTTATATTTCCCATCTCCCCCAGTGAGTAACAGCTACGATTCAAAAGAGTTTCAGAGGAACTCTACAGCTTTTAAACATTCTGTGTCTTGTAAGCATAAGGAGGCACGTGGATCCATTAGGTTTAAAAGCTATTGAAATTTCCAGGGATCGTTGAAATCAGGTACTTAGAAACGACCCTAAAGAAACAGGGCTAACCTTCCACATCAACGGTACATGAGTTAAACATGTGGTTAACTCCGGAAAAGAGAGGTGGTGCATGAGATATCAGTTCATGGGGGACGATGCTCCATATTAATTTATGGGACATCAATAATGTTTTAGTCTAAATGAACCTCCCTATATATAAAACATTCTTAATTATTGTTAAACCGTTACTTTCCACTTACCATCGATCTTAAGGAAATGACTGGGAGTTTTGGAGTGTGCTGACACAGCGCTGTTCATGGAGAGGGTCACCATTCAGAGCAGGTGTCAGTCTCCTTCACTTAATCTCAAAGCAGAGCTGATAAAAGATTGAGTGGTTTTCCCTTTAATCAACTCCCTCTTTAAAAAAAAAAAAAAAAGAAGAAGAACAGGCAGGAGCCCATTAACATCAGGTAACTTTTACAGGGACGTTAACACTCTAATCCTCTTTGGGATGGTGAAACCTTTGGTTTCCCGCCAGGACCAGGGGCAAATGTTACATTTTATAAGGTAACAGATGTAGCAGTTCTAAAAGATAGGTCAGGCCATCAGCATGAGATGGCCTTCTAGCCGGGGTCCCTGGAGGTTGAGCCAAGTGGCCTGATCCCTTGCAAATCAATATTTTGGAGCTGGCATGCGCGCTGAGCACTAATGCAGGAGCATATTGTCTTCCAGTTGCGCCCGTTAGGATTCCAGAAGTGCCTCTCGGAGCTCTAAAAGACACAGGAATTAATAGTTACATAGCCTCCTGCGTGAAATGCATTTCTTCATCAAGACCAGAAGGGTGAATTTGATGACATTAGCTGGATCATAAGCCTGGAGGAAGCTGTGGTGGTGCCCACATCCTCAGTAAAGATTACTTTTCTGAAGGCAACGTCTCCTTCCCAGAGTTCCCAGTTCAGAGTCGTACTAAGACTCTGAAACTGCAGTATAAGTAGATCGACTCCATCGTTGGGACCTACAGAGCTTCAGCAGTGCATCTACGAGAAGCACCCCATAGACAATACTCACTGAACACACTCTAGAAGGCAAGCAGCATGCTAAGACCTTAGCGGGAATTCATTTATTAAATTCTTCTCCCAAAGCCTTGGAAAGCATAACAGTATCCATCTTAGTTACAGCTACTATTGCTGGGATGAAACACATGACCCAAAACAACGTGGAAAGACAGACAGGCAGGCTTTATTCCACTTACACATCCAGATTACAGTCCATCACAGAGCGAAATCCGGACAGGAAGTCAAGGTAGGAACCTGGAGGCAGTAGCTAATGTAGAGGCCATGGAGAATTGTTGCTTAGTGGCTTACTCTGCATGGCTTGGTCAGCCAGGTTTCTTATAGAACCCAGGACCGCCGCCCACAGTGGGCTGTGCCCGCCCCGTCAATCACTAAGTAAGAAAATGCCCTATAGGCTTACCTACAGCCTAATCAAAGGGAGGCATTTTCTCAACTGAAGTTCCATCCTCACAAATGATTTTTCAGCTTGCATTAAGTTGGCATAAAATTAGTCACCACAGTCTCGAATACTTCTTCCATTGATTACCATGTGCTACACTTCCCTCTAAATATACTGATGCGTTGGACCTTGCAATAGCTTACAAAGGCACATGCGGATGTTCTAGGTGAAGAACCTGGAGTTCAGGGACATTAAAGAACTGGGGAACAGATTACGGTGAGGCCATGTGTAGTGGTTTGGCTAAAAATGACCCCCATAGGTGCACAGATTTGAATGCTTTGTCACCGGAGAGTGACACTATCAGGTATGGCTTCGTTGGAGTAGGTGTGGCCTTATTGGAGGAAGGGTGTCACTGGCCATGGATTCTGAGGTTTCAAAAGCACAAGCCAGGTCCTGTAACCTGCCATCTTCCTGCTGCCTGAGGATCCTGCTGCCTGTGGTCTTTCTTCAGCACAACATCTGTCTGCATGCCATCATCCTCCCTGACATGTCGATACTGGACCAAACCTCTGAAACTGTAACCAATTAAATGTTTTCTTTATAGGGATTGCTGTGGTCATGGTGTCTCTTCACAGCAACAGAACACTGACTAAGACACCATGTTCTATGCTTTGTGGACCCCATATTAACTGAAAGTTCAGGGTCCCTTTTAAAAATTCAGAAAAGATGCCACTAAAACTATGAAACAGAAGGTTTGTTTCTCTCTTCCAGAGTCTTGACTATCACAGCATTTTTACTTGCTGGCTAATGTCAATCAAGGTAACAAAAAGTCATAATGTTAAATAGCATTATTTTGCTATTCACCTTAATACTGTACAACGTACAACTGTACAATGACAGTCTTACTATTAATAGTGTGAGATTATTTAATTTGTATGTTAAGTCAGTTAAATCAAGCACTCCACATTTCATGGCTGTGATGTGCACACTCTGTTCTTAGCATGGTGGAAATGCTCTACCATGTGAATACAACCATTTTTTTGTGGCTCAGGTTCTGACCACTCTCGGCTCTGTCCACTCATGGGTAAGTAAAGACCACAAGGGGCGTGAGCTATGAGCTTTCCTAATTTTCTCTTTCTTTCTGTGTCATGGTGCAATGAACCTGGTCGCCTAGTTCAGAGCCCCAGTACAAGCAAACTGGGGTTCAGCTATTTGTGTTTCTTGGGATGCCCTTGTCTTGTCAGTGGGTCCTAATGGAGATCTGTTTTGAAAACACAGACTCTGAGTGTGGACAGTACCCCCCCCTCCCTGTTCCATTTAATCACACATGTCAGGAGTTCATGGAGCTCTGGATGTGAGTCCAGTGGAACTCCTGAGCATCTTGTCTCCCTGGTATTTCGTGTCTGTGTGGCATCATGAGCTTGGCACACATACTGGGATAGCAAAGACTAAGATGGATGTCAAGTATAAACCTCTCCTAGTCATGCATGTGTGTCTTGTGCCAGCAGGCTCAGTCTACAAAGCTCTAGTTTAAAAGATGAACGCATGGGGATTTCAAGAGCCTGCAATGAAGGGTGGTGGGTCTGAGAAACCCAGGAGTTCACTGCTAAGTCATAAAGATAGCTCTGTCTGAATGGTTTCTGGTTAGCCAGCAGAATTTAGGGGCAGGCTGGTACCTTTTCCTCATCCACTCCCTGTTTCTGGTTCATTTTCAATCCTCCTGCTTCCAGAGTCCTCAGGCTGACTTGGGTTCTTGAGCCTTGTATCAGGCTCCGAGCCAGGTACCAGTGGATGGGATGACTCTCTCCACTCAGCCATATTCCAGATCCACAGACCCAGGAAAGGAATCCTCCTCCCTAAGTCTCAATTTCTTACTGAAAAAAAATGAGAACAGTTCGTTGGGAGTGTTAGCTCTTTGCGCGCACATGTTGCCTTTAGTCCAGGACCCCACCTACAGCCTTGAGAAACTGTAGGCAATTGTGGCAAATGGTTTTCTTTATGTTACTTTTTCCCGGTGCTGAGACAAAGTACTTCACACAGACAATAGAGGAGAAAGCTTCATTTTGGGTCACAGTTTCAGAGGCTTCCATTCAAGGTCAGGCGTGTATTGCTTTGCATCTGAGGTAAGCATGGTATGGGTGCATGAAGCAGGGGCTGTTAGTCTCATGGCAGACAGAACCCAGAGTGAGACCAAGAATCCAGGTCCTTCCAGGGCATGCCTTTGGTTAGTAAGAAGCAATGGGGAGCCATGTGATGATGGCTCAGACCTTTAATGCTAGTACTTGGGAAGCAGAGGCAGGTGGAGCTCTGAGTTTGAGACCAGCCTGGTTCACAGAGTGAGTTCCAGGACAGTCAAAGCCACACAGAGAAACCCTGTGTTGAAAATAAACAAAGAACAAACAAGCAAACAACAACAAAGTAAAACAACCCGGTGGAGGAAAAACTGCTCACCTTGTGGCAGGCTTTAAGGGAGGAAAGGGTAGAGAGAGGGAGGGAACAGAGAGGAAAGAGAGTGGGGGAACACTAGGGATGAGCATTGATAATCAAAGACAAAGAGGCTCGAGAGTGGAGGGACACGGGAGGAGTTGGAGGGAAGATACCTAAGGACTGAGTGGAGGAAAGGTATGGGAGATGTGATGCATTCTATTTTAATGAAGATATATTTTAAAAAATAAACCTATGGGGCAACTGTGGCACAAAAGGTATGGGGCAGCTAACACATTCTGATGTGTCTTAGGGCTCCATCCACAGGCAGGGTACTGTAAGTCTGGTCAAGGACTCACGACTGTGGTGCTCACATATGGGCAAATCTACTACTACCACTTTGCTAAGTGGACATAGTATCAAATTGTCCTCTAAATTTGTATGTTTATACCCATAGATCAACGCAACTCTCAGACCCCATCAGAGAAGTTTCTTCGTGCAGTGGATGGTGGTCAACAGGAGAAACTCACCACTGGAGAAGTATAGGCAATAAGTGTGTATGGAGTGCTCAGAAATAAGTGGGACATCCTTATCATACCCGGTGTCTCAAGGTTCAGAGACCATCAAAGAAAAAGGGGAAAGGAAGACGACATGAGCCTGAAGTCAGGGTTGACCAAACTGAAACAGTATCTTCTGGACATGACAGTTGCTGTGGCTGCCTAGCCGAGACTTGCCAAAGACCCAGTCAGTCAACACTGTAGCACGGAGGAGAAAGGGGATCCTGAGACCACCCTCGGTTGAAGACTTATTGACAGTAGATGGCTGTTGGGAGGTGGAGAGTCATTTTCTTTTAACAGTGTGTCCTCTCACAGGTCAAGCGCCAGTGAAGAGCCCGCACCCGTGACCATATGAAGAGTGAAAATTGGACTCATTGGGTTATAAAAAGGGTCATAAAACCACAATGTTTTGAGGTATGGGGCACAGAGTATATCTGGGAAGAGTTAGGAGGAGCTAGGAATATGATTAAAATACATTGTATGCATATATGTGGTTCTAAAGAAGCTAATAAAAACATTATGTTGAAAATTATTAATCCATGTGCTGTTGAAGCCACTGGTGAGGTCAGAACCTCTTGATCGAGTCACCCACTAAAGCCTGTCACCTGCACCCAGACCTTTAACCCTTGGGCCTTTGGCGGGTTATTTTCAGACTCAGACTATAGCATTGTCTTCACCGACATTTTTTGGTTTCTCAGTTGGGAATCTTTGTTCTTTCCAGAGAGATAATAAAGATACCCTGTGATGATCCATTTTAGAAGGGATGGACTTCCCAAGTGGAGCCATAGCTGGGGAGTATTCGCAGTTGTTCCCAGCAGTGACTTTTATAGCACCTTTGCTAGCATAGCTAAGAAAGGCCCATGCAACGCCAAGTCTCCAGCAGCAGCAGCACCAACTAGTCTCCGATGAAGCCTCGAAGCACGCCTTGAGATGTGTATGCAATGCAATGAGGTGAGCTGTGGTCTTCATAGGAAGGTGCCAGTGTATTGGTGTATTTACAAAATAAGCCATTCCCCTTCCCAGTCCCTTGAAATTCTTTGACCCTGTACTTTGGGTTCAGTTATCTGTCCAACTTACAATGAATGTTGGGAAACCTGCCTGGTGCTGAGATTTAATACGATCAGGGCTGGTGAGATAGCACTGACTGTTTGGGAGAATGCATTTGCTTCCCAGCACCATGTGGTAGCTCACAACTGTCTGTAACTCCAGGTCCAGGTTCAGTGCTCTCTTTTGGTCTCCATGGATACCAAGCACACATGTGGTGCACAGACATACACGCAGGCAAAGCACCCATACGCAAATTATAAAAACTTTAAAATAAGAAGGCTCTCCTTCCCTGTAGCTAGGTTCCTACAGAAGTCCTCAGACTTTGGAAACTAAGCAGTAAGCACTTAGAGTATGCCAAAGGTAGCTTCTTGGTTCCAATCTCACAAAGCTTTCAGCTCAAAGGGCCCAGGAGTCTACATCATGACTTTCACTCCAGCACCTTGGGACTTTCGCATTGAGTGGCACTACTTTAGAATATTCTCACATGACAAGTGATGGGAGAGAGCTGATGAGGGACCAGGAAAAGGGCATGCTTGCATCATGACTTTCCTTTCCAATGCAGTCTTTCTTTCTGGAATTTCGGTTATTGCTGTTCTTTGTTTTATTATTATTATTATTATTATTATTATTATTTTTGCAACACTGAAAGCTTGACCCATGCACGCACACACACACACACACTCACTTGTATGAGTGTTCAGTTTCTTCCCAGATAAATCCCTTGGGTTTGTTTATGCCTAATATTCAGTGTGCATCAGCAAAACTGTCAATATGTTAAACATGGACTTTCTTTAGGCCTTGGTGTAGGCAAATTCATCATTCAGATCCTAAGATTTTTTCCCTTCATGGCCCAGCAACTAAGGGACAACCTGTGGTCTGTCCGTATGGTCATTTGTCAGTGTAGAGAACTCTCCTCTATCACAGGTCCACCTTAGCACCAGGCTGGTTTATGTGGGGGGTGTCCTCAGGTGGGTGCTATCCCAGACAGTTTGGCATGATTTTGGTGTCAAGGTGCCTGTTTCCACATGTCCCACCAGAGACCTGGAGGTGAGATGGCATTCTTGGTTGGGTGCTGGCACCTTAGCAGGCAAATGTCACAGGCTGTGCAAACACTTCTGAGTTACTCCTAGAGCCCCCACTGCAGTGTTGCCTCCATGGCACTTCAGTTCTGAGAAATCCTGAAAGAGACTGGATGACGTGGCACAAGGCAGGCAGAAATGCAAGCCACAGCCATGAGGCTGTTGCTGCGGTCTGATCGATAAGAGGTTGCCTGCGACCCATGTGCGTGCAGTACACATGGAATCAGTGTGGGCTGGGGAATGATGGGGAAACTCTCTCTTCCAGTTACTGACTAAGTTTACTAGCATCAGTGAATGCCTGCTGACAGCCTTTGCCCCATTACTTTCATTTATAGAAAAAGCGTGGGGCTTTCAGAATACTCGCCCGAGGGCAGACACATTTGTTAATGCAAGCGATATAATTCTTGAGCTACTGTAAATATTACCACTGTCACGTTAAGAAACCTGGATAGTGCTTTCACGAAAACCCATTTATTCACGCTTCTGTTCATGAAGACTGTGAACCAAATTGGTTAACTCCTTGCAGGTTTGTGAAGCTTTGGGTGATCATCCCATCTTCGTTTATTTAATTCTGCACTTCATTCTTCCAGGAGAAACACCAGTTTCTTCTTGAGCTCTGAGATGTTAACTCTATTACTTCGGGATCTGAGGAAGCGGGAGGTTGGCCCCTGCTGTAGGTGAGCAAGGCTGTACTGGTAAGAGAGCTGGAATGTGGGCACAGAAGTCGTTGTTGAGTGGGCTATTGCTTCCTTCCGTAAACCCAGATAATTGAGCTGTCACAGTCGGCGTTTTATTGGTTCAGAGTCAGGTTGGGACTGGAGTCTTCCCTCCCAGGCCCTTCAGTGCTCCATGGAGAGAAGAACAAGGGGAAAATTCACTGAGGAGTTTTTAGGAAGGCTGCAAGGAAAAGGCAGCTGTCAGCCCCTGTGGCTTCCGGAGGGAACCCGGAAGAGGAGAGAGCCACTTAAACACTTAAAACCAGAAAGGAAATAGAAAGCTCTTGCACTTAGTATGTCAAAACCAGCTCAGAAGTGTGACAAGGCAGGCAGAGCACTATAATTCCTAGCTAGTCTGGTCATGATCCTCTGGCAGACAGCGTAGTCACGGCTGTGAGAAATGGGATGAGAGGTACTATATAAATGTCAGATGTTACATAAATGTCAGGAACCATTATTGTTTGTTAATGGGGGCTAAACTGTTCCTAAGCAAAGATCCAGCTCCCAGCCAGGAAGTTCTCGTCCAAGTTCTAACCACCAGTCACCCACCAGAAAAGAAAGACCATCGCTGGTTCTACCAAAGAGCTCAGGTGGGATCTGAAGTTGGACGTGAACTGGAGGGTGTCTCTGCTCACGAGGCGAGCTCCCAGCCTTCTGGAGTCTGCCTTAGCTCGGCCAGGAAATGGGGCTAATGACAACACTGCCACGGTTCTTATTGTGCCAAGGTCTGACGAGGAAGAAGGACATGACCACGGCGTGGCTTTAAGTGCTTAGCAAAGTGTGAGCTGTTGCAGGATGACAGTGGTCATAAGGAACAGGCTTTCGACGCTCCCGAAGGGAGAGCTTCCAAAAGGAAAACTAGTCTTTGGCGGGGATGAGGAAGGTGGTAGTGGTGGCAAGAGGCCCACGCTGAAAATGGCAGTCTTCCTTCCCTGCTGCAGACCTGGCCCTAGATTCTGTATTCTAGCCCTGACTCGGCTGCTTCCCAGCGGGTGATCTTGGGCCAGTAACAGAGGCTTTGGAAGTAATGGCCAGGGCCCTTCCGGCGCTGACGCGGAGTCTAAATCCGGCTCATCACTTGGCTCTTGGCTGAGATTCACCTTTCGCCTTCAGTAGCGACTCTCTCACAGCTACTTGCTCGCACCATGAGGGACTAGGGAAGACTGGGGGCTGTGTGTAGCTCTAGTCCAAGAAAGAAGTTATGCCCTTGAGAGTGATGTGGAGAGGGGAGGCGAAGTGTAGCTATAATGCTGAGCAGCCAGCATGCCGAGAACGCTGCAATGAGGTCACAGCTGTCGCAGGCAAAGGAGCTGGGTATCTTCTGGGGGCGGAGAGTCTTGCATTTATAAGTGCGAAAGTCTTTCCTCCACCTCCTTTAGCATCCGACTGTCACCTCTCTTGCTCACACCCCAAACCTTACTCTTTCCGACTGTGCAGGCACTCCTTGTTGGAGAGCTCTTGTCCGGGTCTCCAGCGTGGTCCTGTCTGAAACCATCAGGATTGTTTCCAAGCTGACTCACACCACTAATGTCGGGGAGCCGTGTTACTCGGCGCTGGGCTGTGCAAGCTGTTGCTTGCGCGGTCGCGGGCGCCGCCGCCGCGTGCACCGAGGTCCGCTCGAGGGGCGGGGTTTGGGCGGGGCGGGGCCGCCCCCTCGGCGTAGGGCCCCGCCCATCTTTCCCTCCTTCCCCAGCGGACCGCAATGATTTAGAAGTTCAGGAATCCCACGTGACGTCACCGGGGGGGTGATGTAATGCACTCTAAATAGAATGTATTGTAATCTTTGCTCAGTCCAACGTGGTCCCTTCACCCGGGCTCGGCTCTTGCCTTCTCCACACTTGTTTGGTAAGTTCCTAAAAATACGGCGCGGCCACTTCTGGGGCTTTTGCATTTAGCCACTTTTGCTGCACTTGCCGCGCGAGCCGACTTGGGAGCGTCCTTGTTTGCAGGGGTTGGTTCTCCACTGCAGCCGCGAGGTTACTTGGTCCAATGGGCAGGTCACAGGGCAAGGAGTAGGGAGGATGCAATGCATTTCCCCCCCTTGATTTGTGTTTGTAAACACTTTGGCGGATCAGAGGGAAGTCCGGCCCCAATTGCTGGTGGACTGTGGAGTTGTGCTGTGTCCTGTAGCCACCTAGAAACCCCACGCCGTGTCTGTCCCGGAGCGCGTCTCGGTGGTTGCTGCGCCGTGCGACTGGAGGGATGCTGAGTGGAGCCAGCGCCGTGTCCGACCCCGTGTGCGTGCGTGTATGGGAGCGCGCGTGAGTTTCCCTGACACGGGGAACAGTTATGAATCGGGGGTGTATGTTTGCCTCCAGAGCCCTGGCAAGGTGCGGAATCCTCCAGAAGTGTGGTCAAGCGGCGGCGGCGGCGGCGGCGGCGGCAGCGGCAGCAGCAGCAACAGAGACTACGAACCAGGAGCTTCCCCAGCGTCCCCAATTTCTCAGTGATGCAGCGGAACCCCGGAGAAAGTTTGCCAACTTCCAACCGGTGCGGCAAAGACGCCGGGTCACCTAGGGGCGACCAGGCGAGTGCGCAGGGGACTCGCTCTCCCCGGGGTGCCTAGCGGCCGCTGCCACCTCTGAAGACCAACTGCCGGCTGCAGCTGGTGGGCGCGCGCCCGGGGAGGGGCGGTTGCCCTTGAAGGGCACTTGACTTTCGCTCCAGGCGCTCCAGCTCGAGAGTGCTCCAGGCCCCTTGCCTTAACGCCTGCAGCCGCCTCCCGCCTCCGTCCCCTTCGAGCTGGCACTGTTACCTCTTCCGGGCTGCCACCCCAAATGACAGCTGGGGCCCGAGCCGCGCTACGCGCAGGCGGTTCTCAGCACCCTGCGATGGAGCCTGCCTTTGAGCCAAATTCTCCACCGAACCGCTTAAACTTTTCAAAAAGTTCTTAGAGGGTCGAGACAAGAAAGAGCCAAGAGAGTCCCTTCCCTCCCACTCCGCCACTTGGGGAAGGGTTTACTATATCCCCTATATTCCGCTTTTGTGGGGAGGGGGCCATAGATTTATTTTCAGGAGGTGTCTAGTAGAAAAGCTCCAACTTTCCCTGAATGAGTGCCGCCCCCACTTGATGCTGGTTCAAGGCCGGGAACTGAAGTGAGCTGCTTGTACATTTCCTTGTCAGAGACTGCAAAGCTTGTTTGGTTTTTTATTTTTCCCTCTCCCTGACATGTGTCAAAGAATAAAGGCTAGCTACAGGTCCATTACGTCATTCTACTGGCCAGTAAGTGTTTGATTAAGGGCTTCAAGATATTCAAGGGTCCAGGGGCTCAGAATGCTGACAAAGCAACTCTGATTTCGTCCCCCACCCCCAGCCCCGAGCAACTGAGGGTTCCCTGAACACCGTTATTGCCTGCTCTTCCCCGACCCCTCCTTTTTCATCTCTCCCCCGCCCACCTCGTTATCACTAGGCCTACCCCCGCCTTTTACAGTTTCCCTCAAGGGGAATGCTGTCCCCGGAGTGAGCTGAAGAGCTTCTGGTGTCTGAACGGAGTACCTGATGAGCGCTCAATCTGCCCTTTTCTATTTATTATTTAAGAAAGGCACTAGCCAGGACCCTTTTCTTAACGATAATGCTCAGCCTATACAGAAAAACCGGTGGAAAGGTTTAGCTGCTTATATGCTAATACTGTGTCCCCATGGTGACTTAGGAAAGCAACACGCCCACAGCTAAGAGCCCAGAGTCCGGTGAACCGCACAGCCCTAGGGAAAAGATGAAGGAGCTGATGAAATGAGATTTAGGGGAAAGGATCTAGATTAGACGTTTAATTTCCAAAGTGCGGAGATGTGTCTGGGAGCTGAAGGTACCATACAAGACATTGCTGCAAGTGGTACTTTCTTGTTCTCAGCCTTGAGTTTCTATGTTTACAGAGGAAGTTAAAGGCCCAATTTACTGAACTGGGTTAGACTCTTCCCCACTTGCCCTTTGAATCTACACCGACTGCGACAACACCACTGTGTGCGACTTGTTCAGGGGACAGAGTGAAAACTTTTGGGGTGAGTGAAGAAGTATAGCGGGAAATCAAGTATAAGCAAACTTGGGCACAAGCTTTTGGCTGGAAGGGGACAGGGGACTTGAATACTCTTTGCTTTGGAGATGGAAGAAACGCAATAAAGGAAATTTTATATTCTGAATAGGTGGTATTACTTGAAGAACACGTGTTTTGTTATAATTAGATCTACTTTCTCCAGCGCGCTCTAGCTGTAGAGCAGGCTTTGTGAACTCCTGACTGGAGGCTGATTGACACCCCCTTCCTCAAGTTCGTGGTAGTATTTATTATTTGTTCACGTCTAGAGATGAAATAGTATAACTCCCTATGCAATGCAGGGGCATTGAAAATGTTAAACTTCTTGTTTGTGATGCAGAGACCTAAGGGGAAAATGGCCGGGTCATGGGCCCTGGAGAGTGTGATTAATGATCAGTGATTTAGTGATCGGTGATTAGTGGTTTTATTCAAACTGTTACCTCTGACCAGAAGCACACATCAGAGGATTAACAGGCTCTTTAGATAAATGCTCATTAGTGGAAGGGGAAAAGCAAAGATAATAGGCGTGCACCCAGGGACAACTTTCGAAGAAAATCATTCCCGTCTTCAGAATAATAAGCTCTCTTAACAGAAAGCCCCTTTAATTTAAAACTTGCTTTTATCTTGTAAATCAAAGTTAGATGTAAAAGTTTGTAGTGCCATTATAACCTAAATTTTCCCATATCCACTAGATGTGATTATCCCAGTAGCGATATTTTTTTTTATTTAAATAAACAATTGGACCTTTAGAGCTGCTGAACCCTGACAAGCTTGGCTCCCAGGGTTGGAAGGTGTCCCCCCTTTATGGATGGAGATTGCACTTTGCTAACTAGATGGCGCACTGCTATTTGGTGTTCTGTGCTGCAGAGCACAGGGAGTAAGAAACTGAGCGTGTAGCTGCTTGTGAGGTGTTCTTCAACACAACCAAGTTCACTCTGTGTAGGATTGGAGGCTAGACAGGGCTACAAGTTCACCCAGTCACATTTTCCATGTCAGTTAAATCTGGGGAGTTGAAGGCTCCTGGAAAAATTAGTCTCATTACTAAAAGACATGTAAAGGAGGAGGAGGAAAGAAGGCACCAGCGTGCGTGAGCGGCCTCTGAACTGCCGAGCGATTGGAGTATCAGGTCTGCTCTCTTTTAAGCGGAGAGCTAGCCCGCAGTCTTCTGTCTGAAGTACTGAGGCCAGCACTCAAAGATGTGTTTCCTTTCTGGTCTTGCTGGCTAAAAGAAGGTTCAAGAAAGAAGGGAAAATTTTTGATCTGGCGACTGCAGAAGGCAACACGTCGCAGTTTTACTCTACCAGCCATGGTAAGAGCACGCTCATGTTTGCAGAGCAGAGAAAGCATTTCCCATCAGTCGAGATCAGCCTTATATTTTCCCAGATAGGAGTTGGTAGTAGATTTTTATTTTGCATTTGTATGTGTTTTTTTGTTAGTTTGCTGGGATTGGTAGGATTTTGTATAGTTTTCTCTCTCTCTCTCTCTCTCTCTCTCTCTCTCTCTCTCTCTCTGTGTGTGTGTGTGTGTGTGTGTGTGTGTTACCTTTATTTCTGGAATAAAATATGTTCATGAGCCTGTGAACTGCTGTCGGGTAGCTATGAAGAGCGACAAGCAAGGTGTCAGGTAAAAAAAAATCCTCTCCAGGAAGCTTTCATTGGTCACTTTAATAAGTGCCTGAGTTTCAGCAAGACAGCAGCATTCTTTTTAAAGAAACCTAAAGATTAAAGACAAAGCAAAACATTTGCTTCCACATTCAAACTTAGATACAGGCTTCCCCACAGAAGGGTGCTGTTCATTAAATATTAGTTCTACTTTAGTTTTATAGCTCTAGGATAACTGCTGCCTTCTCACACACTTTCTCATTTTTGGGTGCTAACATCATTTTTATATCAGTAATTCCTTATGTTTGTATCAGCTTTTATTGCCAACTTGGCTTAGTAAATACATTTATTCAACTGATAATCTCTCCAAGTCAGACTTTTTAAAAAAAAAAATGGAAATAGCTGAATTACCTGTCAGTCAGAAGTCATTTGTGAACTTACTGCCTTTTTATACTGATCAGTCAGCTTATTAGATTGATCCTGGGGGGGGGGACGGAATCTACGCTTTTATTTCTATCTTGCTTTGATGTTTCAGCTCTGGAATAGGCAGTGAAGTAAATGGTAGGCTGTTAGAGGTGTCTCCTGTACAGCTTTTCAGTTGTAGAATATTTTAATTGTAACTCTTTGCCTGCTTCTCACACCTGCATGCCCCGAACGCTTCAGAGGTTTTGCACTGAGATCTGAACTGATGTCACAGCCCCAGCATCCCCACTTCCTGCGGTGATTTACTTTTTACAAAGGATAAATCCCTGGAGTGTTTTCCTTCAGTTAAACATGATTTTGTTGGAGTCTGACGGTCCCCGCACCCTCCAGATGTGAGCTTCATCCGTGCGGTTCGCTTTCTCTTGGTTGCACTGTTAGACTGAACTTAGGATTTGAGTTGTCTTGGTATTTTAGTCTTTTTTTCTTTTCCCTTTCAAAGCAATGCTGTTAGTCACAAAATTAATGTGATCAAGGCTGGTGTTTCCCATCTATATGCTGCTTTTGCTGCCTGCAAATTGGATTTCTAAGGCAATTTAAGATCCTTTTTTTTTTTAGAGGCCGCTTTCTTGGATGAAGCCGGACAATGATCTCAGTCAATTTATTATCGTGTCCAGTTTGACTGCCGCTATGTTATGGGAATCAACTAAGGGTTTTATAAATTAGTGCTTGAACCTTTAAATTGAGGACTATCTTCAAATTCTGTTTAAGGAAAATGATACCATTGAGATAAGGAGATGAACAGAGCTCAGTCGCTTTGAATATTGGAGTCTGGGAGATAAAACCTCACAAAGGACCTCTTCCTGCTGCCGTGTGTGAACTGAATGAACGGTTTAGTCACAGTGCTTTGCGCAGGAAGCCTGGTACTTTAAAGATGACAACACGTGATGTTTTTACTGCAGAATTATTAGATTGAGTAATAAGGAAAATTTAACAATCAGTATGTTTTTTAAATACCCACTAATTCACTAGTTCGGAATCACAAATGAGGAATTCAACATAAGTGAAATTTCAGAAAGATGGAAGGCTTCTTAGGGTTTCCCAGGTGGTGATAGCACTCTTCCAAAAACACCAGGAAAATTTCTGAGAAAAGTTTCTGGGACTTTCAAAGAATTCTCAGAGTTCAGGGAAAATTGCCAAGCACCTGTGATGGGACACGAAGTGCCAGTTTACTTTCTCACAGGTTCAATCTAGGGTCTCCTCCCCCTTTTAATCTGAAAATTATTCAGGAATAAATGCCCTGATTGGAAATTGAATATTTAAATTGATTTCTTGTATTTTCTCAAGGTTCACATTTCTCGTCTCTGTCCCCCAAATTAACAAGTATGGAAACTACCACATTGGTATTTGACTTGACCCAATCCTGGAGGGAGTCAAAGGTTCTTTTTACTCAGCCTAGAGACTTTGATGGTGGGTAGAAACCCACAGCTGAATGTGGATGCTAGAGCCAGGAAAGAGCCTCCTGGTCAACTTCTCCAGTGAGCAGAAGAGACCCTGAAGCCTGGTTATAGTTGTTAGCTTATCCAAGGTCCATGCCAGAGGGTGGGGACCAGATCTGAATGCCTGGCCCCTGCCTTCAGCTCGGAATTCTGTTGCTGCCAGGCAGGCTACCTAAATGCCCCTGTCAGGGACACATACAGCAAAAGCCAAGGCTTTGGAAACCTCCCTCTTTTCAAGTCTTTTCACCAACAGCCTTTCAAAGATAAGTTTTTAAAACTGATTTGTGTGCCTTGACCGAACTATAGTTTCTGGTCTATATTTGCGTGTGCATATATATGAAATGCTCAATTTCCTAATACTGACATTTTTAAATTGTTTATGTTTTTGCCTTAAAAATCTTCTTCATGATGATATTAAGCCTTACAAAACTATACTATTGAGACTTCATTTGAGAACACAAACTGGGTAGAACAGAAATGGTTGAAAAGGCCGTCTCAGAGTGAAGCAATGACTTGCTTTAATCGTCTTCATCACCTTTAAGGACAGGGACCGAGAAAAGGCTTAAAATTTATATTAATTACCATTCTCTTGAAGAGATCAAGTGTCCAGCTCACTCTGGCCATTCAGTTTTGCAGGCACCCATCTGCAATATATTATGTTTTCCAAGTCAGCGTAGGAGTGGGTTTGGAGGTAAATGCTATCCTGTGCAAAATGAGTTGTCTGGAAGCGTGCTCTTTGGGTTTCATTGGCAAAACTTGACAACTTATAACTAACAGGAATAATTGAGCAACACAGGGGGCTCCAGAGCCCTGGGCATTTTCTTTCTGATTTAGGCTTTGCCCGCCCTGGATTGTAGAACAAGAGTATCTAAACAGAAACCTTGAATGCTTGCACTGTGTGTGCCTGTTGGCTTGACCCACAGCTTTCCTTTCCAGCCCTTTGCATTCTACATCAGAATCCAGCCCTCTTTCATTCTTTTATTACAGCAAGGAGCCCCTATGTTGCCGGCGTGATTTCTCAAATGTAACACATTTTGGCTAATTTTATGTCCCCCCTTCCCAGCTTCCCAAGGGGGAAAACAGGCAACAATAATGGTAACAAAAACCTTTGTTTTTCTTTAAATCAGCTGACTATTAGAAGACAGACGTCTCATTTCCATTCAGTCAGTTTGGTAGGACCACATCACTTTATTAAAACTAGATTTTTGTCTTTGGGTAAGCCTGGCTTCTAAAGCTTGGGTTTCAACTTTTGCAACCTAGAGAGTAGAAGGCACCGGGGACAAAGTTCATTTCTAGCAGAACCCTGAGGTGTGACATGGTGAAGTTGGGAAGAACCCGGTTTGCCTCGCTGCAAGGACAGCCCTGTGACTCCTCACAGTGGAAAGGAGCAGTGTTGTAGTTCTGAGTCAGTAGCGCTTTCAGGATGCTGGCAACCTCCAGTGTCAGTAGGTCTGGTCTGTCTGGTCTGGTCTGGTCTAGTCTGGTTTTTCTTTCTTCCAGGGCCCCATGAATGGTAAGCACGCACCTTTTACTACCCGAGTTATATCCCCAGGATCGGGGTCATTTCTCTGCAGAAACGTGGAAAAAGCTCTCTCCCTCCATTCTTTGCACTGACTTCGTGTTAATGTTTTGCTAGATTTCTCTTTCATATTTAGCCTTTCCGACTACTTTGCACTCAGGCATAGTCCTACAAGGCTGCATCTCAAATGCATGCATGCCAGAGACAGGGCTCTTTCCCCATAGATAACTCAGCTTTCATATCTGACCTTTGAAGAAACAATTAGGGAAACAAGATAGAGAAAACCTATCGACAATCTCTGGTTCTCTCCACCGTTTCTGGCTCCACAGTGAAGTGCTTTCTACAGCAACAGGCAAAGCAAGGCTAGAAAGACCCCCAGGTTTTACCCATCTTGTTGGATTGTGCTGTCTCTATTTCTTCTGTTTTGAAACAGGGGCTCCTTGTGAAGTTCAGGGTGACCTCCAACTCCAGACCCTCATACCTCAGTTTCCCACATTCTGAGATTCAGGCTTGGGCTACCTAATCTGGCCGATTTCCTCATTTATGCTAAAAGAGGGCATTGCAATAGAAGAAGCAACTGATGTCACTTGTCGTATACAGGAGCCACACCAAAAAGAAACAGAAGTTCATTTTAATAACTGTTTGGCCCAGTATATTCCAAATATTATCATTACAAATTTCAACATATAACCAAAAACATCAATACGATAGTTTACATTCTTTTGCTTTTTTTGTAATGAGATCCTTGAATTCTGGGATGTATTTTACTATACCAATTTTGGATAGCCACGTGTGCTCAATAGCCATGTGTGGCCAGCGACTACCATGCCAGACAATGCAAGTCTGCACATGGCTCTTAATCATGGCAGCCCAAGGGAAACCTTACCTTTGACACTTACAAAAAGCAGTCCACAGGCTTCCCTTAGACTATTCCTACTTGATGCACGTCGGGTGGGGCTGGGGCCCTGTGTGCTTAGAAAGACCCTCAATGAGCAACAAACCTAGAGAGCCTGAGTTCTAGCTGATCTTTAAAGCATTTTCTCTACAATTCCGTGATTTTCCTTAAGGGAAGGGATTGCAAGGAAGTCGTCATTCAGAGTCTGGGTGCAGCAGGCAGTGGGTACGGTAATGCTGTCCTTTACAAAACCCGTTTAGGAAAACATAATTAGGGGATGTTGAGAGATGCCTTGATCAGTCAAGGTGCTTGCCACCAGTCCTGACCACCTAATTCTGGTCCCCAGGGTGTGTGTGACAGAAGAGAAGAACCGATTTTGCAGGCTGAACCCCCCACATGCATGCTATAGCGTGTGCACAGCTATAAATACAACAAAAATACATGAACAAATAAATGTAAAAAAATTAAATTGGAAGCACGGTGAATGAAAATAAAACTTCACAGAGTGACTTATTCAGCGATGATTCTAAGGGACAGACGTGAGCTCTGTTATATATAAGCCCTGAACATGGCTGTCTAGAAAAACGTGCTTCCCGATGCCTTAGCTTTAAGATGTGTTTACATGCTGCTCTCAGAAAGTCTCCATTTGGGAAAAGGTCAAGAACCCCACAGTTTGCTTATTTTGCCAGCTTACTTTCCTGCCCCTGGTACTACTTGCCTGTAACTATTTGGGGAGGGAAAATCTTACTTCACTGGAGACATCTGGATCCCTTAGAGTTTCTTCTCTTCAAATGTTTAACAGGCTTTGTGTCACTGCCTAGGCCAGAGTCACTTAGGGCAAGACATCAGTTGTCAAGCCCTGAGCTGAAGGCAGTCATCCTATCTGTCACCCTTAAAAACATTTTAAGACCCAGTATTTCTCAACCAACACTCGAACGTCTGCTAATATATACCTGTGTGTGTTTTCATACCTGTGGGGCTTCATATGATTTCAGTACATGTATCCACTACAGGATGCAAAGGATAAACATAAGGATTCCCAAGCTCTTCCCATGCCTGTCTTGTGGAGTCCACAAGCAGCATTGCCTGTGGGAAGGAGAAAAGACCTCATTGTCCATCCCTTGTGACTTGATACTGATGAGAACCTCTGCCTTTCCAACTTCCCGGGTCACTTCACCTGGACCCCTCTCCTTACCTCCTGCAGGGCTATCTATATCAAAATTCATGTCTATTGGATCACTTATTTTTAAAACATATCTTGAAGCCATTTAGAAGAATTCAGTCTCGAATTATGAACACATAGTTTCAAACCCATTTTGTTGATGGAGAAACTGAGGAATTGACAAGGTGAGCCCTTTTTTGCTCATTGTTTAAATGGGTGAACAGGACAAGAAATGACCTTAGATTTGTGAGTGCCATAGTGCCATGTCACTTAAATATAAGCCTTACTCGGCATGGTCTGTAAGTGTAGATCTGCCATTTGTTTTGGGCCATTGCCGTTGTTCATGTCTCTGTCTTAACACTGTGATGTATCCCCACACCTTTTTTTTTTTTTTTGCACTTTAATAGTTTCTGTGATTGTAAGTTCCCTAGCTTCGGGCTACATGTACCTGGATTGATTAACAAACACATAAATGTATACTAACTTCCTGGCACAGAATCTATTCTAAACATTGCAATGAGGCACTTGTGGCAAACCTGTTTTGGTTAGTTTCTAGGGCAAACTTTCTTTTCGGCTACTTTGTGACTGACAGAAGTGTAGATGTGGCCAGACATTGAGGTTGACGATGCAAGTTGCTCATCTGTTCCGGGGAGAGGGAAGGTAAAGGGCTCTAGCTATTTATTCATTGAGTAAGATAGACTTGGTCCGGTTCCCTAACGATGCTTGACAAAACACTTTAGCTCTCGCCCTGTCCATGTGCCATCTTCACACTCAGTCTGGAGCTACCTGCTTTTGAGATCTGGGTTTTGTTTCCTCTTAATAATGGCAGGAGGTAGGGTGTGGCCGTGGCAGATGTTGTGTGTCTGTATCATCAACGGATGAGGCATACATTGTGCTTAACACTGGGTTTTGTGATCGATGCCAGGGAGCGTTATCCTGTATCTTCTGCTAAGCATTATGTTAAAAGTTAAAGTAAAGCAACTTTGATATCTCCCCCCTCCATTTGTGTATGTATTTACGTTTATATAAAAACTATATAAGAATAAAATCCTTAGGTACTGAGGACTAACATGTTCCTAGGGAACATGCTTGCTTGTGAATACACTCATCATCTGTTCCTGTTTTGTTTATCTGGGACAGGGTCTCACTGCATAGCCCAGACTGGCCTTAAAACTCCTTTGAACTTGGCTTCCCCTGTTTCAACATCCCCCTCTCCCCAGATACTGGGACTGCAAGCCTACACTGTCATGCCAGGCCTCATCATCTTTTGCTAGGATGCCCATGAATAAATTGCCCCACTTTTTAGGGCTCGTCTGTTTGTAACGTGGGTTTAGGTACATACTGTTGACTAAAAGGCATTGCTACACTAAGAGAATTAAGTTCGTATTGAAAACATCCTCCTTCTTAAAGGCAGCCTGCCTAAGCACACAATGTTTACAATTTCATCTTCTCATTTGCAAAAGCCAATGACTAACAACCACCATTCTTAGTGCTGGGCTCCATGGACGTCATAGGGTTGATGGTGTACGGAATTTTGGCACCATGAAGCAGCGTATAATTTGAAGTTGTACTTTTCGCTAAATACCCATGCTAATCCCCAAGCCATTCAAAACATTAAAAAACCCAAATAGCCGTGTCTGCTGCTTGGGAGGAAACAGTGCTGAGAGATAAGTATTCCTTTTTTTTGGTTGTTGTTGTTTGTTTTTCATGTATTTTAGAAGCACTTTCAAAAACCAGGAGGAAAAAAAACACCAAAACGTAACTCAACATGCCCTCTGGAAGGAACTCTTTTAAGGCAGACAACTTAACCCTTAAATACTGGTTTCGTTTTTATTCTTTCCAAGAAAGAAACACCTTTCAGAAAGCACAAAAACTCATGTATCTTTAAAAGGAAGTCTGTAAGAGTGCTTTGGTGTTTCAACAGCAAGGTAAAAAAAAAAAACCATCTAAAGAGGGTTTTTGTCATTTTAGACTAATGCAGAGAGGTGACATTGGAGAGTGTGCATGTGTGTGTGCGCATCTGTGTGCATATGCGTGTGATGCATGTGTGTGCATATGCTTGTGATGCAATTTGGAAATGTAGGAAATCTCAGCAGTCAAGACTTGGACACAGTGTCAGATGCCTGCTTTCTGGAGTCTGACTTGGATCAGGGTATGCCCTGTGTATTGAGAGCTCAGTCATTCGATTTGGAAAATGACCTTTCGCCTTACTTGGTCACTTTTGTTTGGGTTACTTGATTACTTTTCTTAGAATAAGGATCAATGAGGAAAGTCAGATGTGGTGCTTTTGTGGGCTATGGAAGGGACCAGAACCTCACTCCTCACAGGGACACTGGCCTGTGAGAAAATTCTCTAAGGACCATGTGGAAATTGAAAGTTCTGAAAGCTGAGCCTGTGGGGAATGGGCCAGGAAACTGGAGCCGTTTGCCAGGGAAAAGAGAGGTCACAGGCTGGTGTGGGATACCGTGAGCATAGCGAGGACCGTTTCCCGGCCTCAGAAGACGGGGGGACGGCAGGAGGGAAGTTGATCATTGCTGACCTTTAAACACTCAGCCAGAGCTCACAGCCAGCTTCAGAAACATGGCTCACTGGCATCTGTTCAGAAGGAACCTTGTGGATCCAGAAGCCATAGGCTCTAAAATGGAAACCTCTGGGCTCAGTGACACATTAGCATCTTCCTAACACTCCAGTCACAGGGATGCGTCTGTCTGAAATTGCTGTGATCAAATATGAGCAGCTTCACGAGGCCCAACCAAGTATATTTGTAAATATATTACATCTATGGTGGGTTCTTTATCTTTACATTGATTTGACCCCGAGAGGACCAGACATATTTGAAAAAATGTGCATCAGTACCAAACATGTGAATATTTTTTCCTTGCCTTTAATCCTTAAAAAAAATACAGTTGCTATGATTTGGATCTTGAGTGTCGCCCAAAGGCCATGGATTAAAAGCATGGTCATAGCCTGTGATTGTACTGGGGGGGGGCAATGGACATATTAAGAGGTGGGGTCTAGTGGAAGGAAGTTGGATCACTAAGAGAACCATGACATAAACAGCTTTGCTCTGCCGCATACTTCAGACATGGCTGATGCACTGTCCCACCTCGGGCCCCAAAGCGCTGGAACCAGCTGATCTAGGACTGAAGTCTCTGGAGCTAGGAGAGAAACCACCTTTCTCATTTGAAGATGTTTGCTTTGGGTCTTTTGTCATAGGCACAAAAAAGTGAGGAACGTGCGAGTATAACAATGGCTTCCACAGCGTTTGCTTTGTGTTAAGCAAACACAACACAACATTATGTGTAGTCTAGAGGCAGAATAAAGAATATGAGGACCACAGACTGCATGCACAGACTGTGCCATTCTATATACAGGACACGAGCATCTGAAGATTTGGGTGTTTGCAGGGAGTCTTGATACCATAGAGTCTCCTATGTATATCAAGAGATGGCTGTTAAGTTAAAGGCATAGTGAGTCAATGAGCATATGCTAGCATGTATAGTCAAGAATGACTGTTTACCAGTACTTAGAACTATCAGCAGCTAAGTGCTTCTTTGTGAGATCAACTGTCTGTTTACCCAAGAACCTATGCCCAGGCAGCTACTAAGACGACTTTGGAAATTGCTTTATTTATTTACTAATTTGTGTGTGTGTGTGTGTGTGTGTGTGCATTTGTGCATGTGTAGTAACACATGTCGCAGGAGAAGAGTGGGAGTCAGAAGACATTTTGCAGGAGCTGGTTTTCTCCTTCTATCCCATGGGTCCCAGGGAATCTAACTTACGTCATTCCGGCTTGGCAACATCTTTTACTGGCTGAGCCAGTAAAGTCCCCCAATTTTAGGACTTTTAAAAAAATTTCATGCAAAATATCTTATTAGGGTGGCATACTGCTGCATGGTGGAACCTGCAGAGTGATATTTCCCTTCCCAGCCCATGGGTAAAGAAGCCAAAATACACAGTGCTTAAGAGGTACGTGGCGTCCTAAGCAACACACATACACATTACCGTAATCCCTCCCTGTCCACCTGGTCTTTCTCCTCTCTGTATCCTTCCTCTTTGCCTGTGTGCTCCACTTGAAATCACAGCAGGTGTGCCCGCAGAAGAGCCTGAATCCATGCAAGAGACACTGGGAGTTTGCATGTGCTAAAAATAAGTTTCTGTTGTCTCCCAGAAAAATCTCAGAACAAGTTGTCAAAGGATCGGAGTCCACGTCCTTCTCGTGAAGGACAAAGCGTGTGGAACTTGTTGCTGTCTTTATGTTGTCCGTGAGTTTGTCTCCAGGATTTGTGGAAAGGCAGCACCAAGCTTCCACCGGGTGAAGACTATGCTAGTTCGTCACTCTGGCAAGCTTAGCAGCTATTGCTTTCCTATGCTAACAGTTACTGACAAGGGCAAAATCTGCCAGTCTTCATAAATACACACATATATACCGGACTGGCCAAAGATGTCTCAGGAGGAGAAGAAAAAATTCAGATTTTCTGGCTGTCGATGGACAATTTGCAGCAGGCAGGTAGTGCCTCTATTTTTCATAGTAGGAAGAAGATCAGATTTTGAAATTTTGAAATTATATCATGGCAAAAGTTAAATAGCAATGAAGACATTTCTAGAGTTGGGTCTGTGTTCCATTGGTAGAGTACTTGCCTCATGTATTTGACGCCCTGAGTTTGATCCCTAGAAATAAAAATATAAGATGGTGAAATGCCCCAAGTGGGCATTCTGTGGTTATAGGAAGTAGGTAACTGGGTACCTAAGGCTGCAGTGGGGTTGGGAGATTGTAGGTGACAGATAAGGGGGACATGGTTTCTTTATTCTTTAGGGGTTGATGAAAGTGCTCTGGGGGAATTGTGATGGTTGCACACATTTGTGAACTTTAAGGTTACTGGAGTATGTACTTTAAATCAATGAATTTCATGATTTATGAGTGGTATCTCAATAAACTTGTTAAAGAATAGCAACACATCATGGAGGAAGGTCCTGGATGCTAAATTCAGTTAGACTGTACCCTAAATAAGGTATTTTGGCGTTAGCACTTCTTATATTTTGACAAGACTATATCAAGATGAGGAACGGATAAAGGTTTTCAGATCACTCCCTGCCACATGCATTTCAGCGATGGCTGCTACTGTCCTCTGCATCTCCAGTTTCTTTTCAATCAGTGATATTGCCCCTGTCCCTGGCAGACATCAAGTTTTCTAGACTTCACTCTCAATGTTCTTTGTCCTTCTATTCTCTCTCTCTCTCTCTCTCTCTCTCTCTCTCTGTCTCTCTCTCTCTCTCTCTCTCACACACACACACACACACACACACACGCACACACACCAACTGCTCTTACACACTAAGAATTAAGGGGAATGGGATTATTTATCAAGTCTTTCTTGAATAAACTTTCTTTCTACTATGTCAACCTTCACAACAAAGCTACCAAAGAGACAGAATGACCCATTGCACAGATGAAGAAAGTGAGACTCATCAGTCAGGGAGCTCACACTACATAACTAAACCAGCAAATGGACAAGTTGGGGTCTGGAGCCAGTTGTGTCCCTGAGAATATCCTTTGTCCAGTCTGGTTACCTGGTGAATCTCCCCACTGAAGGGCTCAGTGCATCTCAAATCTCTGATCAAAACCACATCCGGTTTTAAGGACCCTAGGCCAGCCTAGCTTCATCCCTGTAGCTCCTTCCCAGATTCAAGTCAGGCTCATAATAAGCTGTGCTTTCTGTTGGACAACACTTGCTCTATTCAAACTAACCTCTTTCCTTAACATCCGGTACCCTCCTTCAGGACCCTCCAGCACACACTGCTTACTTAGTTCCTTACTGTTCTCTTCTGCTTGTTTGTTTGTTTATAGACACAGGATTTCACATAGTCCAGGCTGTCCCTGAGCTCACTAGACGGGCATTGTGATCCTTCTGCTTCAACTCCTCAAGGTCTGGGACTATAGGTGTATACTACCTATACACCTATGAGCCAAGAAATGTGTATTTTATTAGACTTATTTTTGTATTTGCAGTATATTCCTTCCCTTAGATTTTGAGTTTAATATGGATGAGAGCTGAATCTCTCAGATTAGGTTTTCTCACAAGTTTCTGCGTGCAGGGAATGGTTACCCAGAACATGAAGTAGGTATTTCATTCATGTTGAGTGAGTTGATTAAACAGACACTTATATATTATTGTCCTGAATTTCCTTCCACCAACAGGCCTAGGAGACTCTTTAGTTCTGTTGACTAAGGCTCCTTCCTCTATGCTTAAAAAGACATTGAACTAGAGATGCAACTCGGTGGCACAGTTTTGCTTAGCATGTACAAGGCCCCAGATTCTAACCCCAACAGAGCAACAAGAGCAGGGGAGGTGGACAGACAGATGAGGGGGTCAGAGATCTAAAGTAGGTGTGCAATGTTGATCACATCAACTCTCACCACCCTCTGGAAACATAGGTCTTCCTGTCTCACATGTCTTGCATGCCTTACCCAGAACAGAACCCAGTATTTGAACAGTTTTAATCACAATACGGAGACATTTAAAATGCTGCTTTCTTCACTTAAAAATATACCGCAGACATTTTCCATGTTGTTACACTGTTTGGAAAACTGTGATTAGCACACTATCCCAGGGAGTCACCTTACCATAATTTCTTAACCATCCCCTACTTACTGTCAAGTTGGTTGTGGACTTTTTTTAACAAGTCTTTAAAAAAATACAGGGTCAGTCTTTTGGGAGATGTATGCTCTGAAAATTTCCGTCTCTTTCTCTTAAGCTGGTCGAACAAACAAGCAAACTTCTTTTAGAATTGAGCTTAGACAATGTTGGTCACGCAGTGACCAAGTGTGTACTGGGCACCCCTCTACATCTCCTATCCCTTCTGTCTTTGTCCGTTCCTCTTGGCACATTCTGTTCCCCCAGAGTGACAGGCCTCTCCCAGGAATAGGTCTGCCTGCTGCAAAGCCTTCTTTCTTCCCCTGAGTCCCCTTTCTCTCAGTTGGGACTCTAGCTCGTGTCTCTTCAGAGTGTTGATGAAGCTTAGTAAAATACCCAGTGCTCAATGTCTGTGTGTGTGTTTGTCTGTGTGTGTGTGTGTGTGTGTGTGTGTGTGTGTGTGTGTGTGTGTGTGTGTAGGGTGTGGGACTGTCACAGAAGGATTATACTTTTTTAAGAAGACTTCTGGAGATGACTACATATGGGTCCAACAAAGCCCAGTATTAAAGATAACTCTTTTCTTTCTTCCCCTGGAACTCCTCCAGGTTCTAAGCATGTAGCAGTCAACCAAACCCTCAACATCTTTGAACAAGTATTTCTAAGTGGATCATGTCACCCAGCGTGTAAGGATTGAAAACAAAGACAAAGCTGGGCACGAGGACAATGTGGACTCCGTGGCCGCTCTTCTGGGGTAGTCCAGGACATAGAGAACTACTGACCTGAGTCACGATTCCTGAGGGGCAGGGACTGTGGAGTGTTCTAGGCTACAGTCACAAAGGCCCCTGTGTATTTTCTCTGAGGAACTGCAAGGAAGGTGTGTTGAGACTGTGAGAAAAAGTGCCACATCTACCCCATGCTACAGGCATTGGACATTCATCTCAGCAGTCTGGGAAACCTTACACAGCTGCATGTAGAGAATCATTAAGTCCAGTTTCCCTAGAAACTGAAGAACTTCTGCAGCGGAGCCGATATCCACTTTCAAATGATGCAGTGAGTTGGGTTGTCTCCTGGCCATACCTATTTCTTTCAAAGACCTCTCTCATGGGACTGAAGAGCAGACTACATAGGAACAAGGGTGGCAGCATGGACTGGGGATTTGTAGGGACGGTAGTAGGAGTTGGATTCTGGCTGGCAGTAGAACGGACAGGATTTGCTGATGCATTGGTGTGAGAACGAGTCAGAGAACATAGCAAGGCTTCCAGGCTGGGACTGGAAGGAGGGAGCTGCCATTGGCGGAGATGGGGAAGATGTGGGTGAAACACGCGGAGAGGCGGGAAGACCAAAACCTCAGCTCCCCCTGCATCCTGGAGATTCTTGAAATTAATTCCCCAGGGAAGAGAACTGACTTAGCAAGAGAGGGTTGTTAGATTGGGAAAAGAGCCTTTGGTCCTTTGTCCTTTCCAATACGGAACTATCTATAAAAGACAGCATTATGTATGAGACGCTGTGTGTAGGGCTCAAGGAGGGGGCTTATGTTGTGGACAAAGGTAAAACTGAAATCACTGTCTTAGGTACCCCGGAGCCCAAGCTCACCAGACAGTACATAGACCTTTACCCAACACGCGTCGCCATGCCCAAGTGTCAGGTCCTAGACAGCCAGGCCTTTCTCAGCACAGGGCCCTTGCACATACTGTTCCTTCTACCCGTACTTCTGCCTGGAAAACTCCCCAGTTTGGCATCTTTACTTAACTTGGGTCCCGCTACCATGCCCTTTTGGCCTTACAGCATTTCTCAGTTGCCTGTTTTATATTGTTTTGTATGTTTCAAGTAAGTTAATTTAATAAATAAATCCATAAAGCAATTAAAGTCCAAGTTTCCCTAGGACCTGCGTTCTGCGGTGTTAGAGGTCAGACATGCTTTGTTCAGCGCTATTGGGCCAGTGCCTGACAAACGAGTGGATGTCCGTTCTTGCACCTCATTCTTTCTTACCTTCCTGCAGCACACACTGGGGATCCCTCAATGCCTCATGTGCCGTCTGAGCAAAGACTTCTTTACTAGGGATAGCTGAGGGGGACCGAGTCACCCACAAAGACTGAGTGATCACTAGGCTGTGAGACTTTGTGAAGGGAAGAGCAGAAGGAAGGGGCCAGCATCTAACAATATTCTCCCTCCTTTTCTCCTGTGGGCATCTTCATCGCCTTTCTCTGGACACCTCTCTTCAGCCTCCCTGGGTACTTCAGAGCGACCTCTGACATACCTATCCCTTACTGCTTGCTTCTGGGCTGGGACCAGTGAGGCCAGACCTGGCAGGGAGCCTAGATGGGGGGGGGGGTTCTGTGAGGGCTGAGGGGATCTGAGTCACAGCTGAGGACCTGCATTGTGAGACTTAGAAAGCTCCTCCCCCCTGCATCCCGAAGATCATTGAAAATAATTACCCAGGGAAGAGAACTGATTGACCAAGACAGGGTTGTTAGATTAGGAAAAGTACCCAAGGCCTTTGTTCTTGCCAAAATGGAACTATATATAAAGGAGAGGGTTATATTTGGAAATGGATTCCTTATGTCATTAAAAAGCCAGTATGAGCTATCAGAGATGCCTCTGTTGTTTGGAAACACATACACTGTTTCCATGAAAATGTGTTTGTACATGCTTACACATGTGCATGAGTAGATTGTTGATTGGTTCATGTATAAGGCTGTATCTGTTGGAGGTGTTTCATGAAAAAGGTTCAACCATGTGTGGGAGACATTCGCCCAGCAAGCAGACCTTGAGTGTCTGTGAACCTCCATGGGAGGGAAGTCCCTGGGAAGCAGTGGTGAGGAGGAGAGAGAAGGTTGTTGTTGGGAGGCTGCTTCTTTGTTTTTGGCTGCCAAGAACGGAAATAACCACACAGAAACTATATTAATTAAATTACTGCTTGACCAATCACTATAGCATAGTCCTAGCAAGTTCTTACATATTAAATAAACCCATTTCTATTATTTTATATTTTACTATGAGGCTTGTGGCCTATTGGCAAGATTCCAGCTAGCAGCTTGTGTCTTTCTCCTCTGGTGGCTCCATGGCTTCTCTGCTGACTCTACCTTCTTTCTCCCAGCATTCAGTTTAGTTTTCCCGGCCTATCCCTATTCTGCCCTGTGCAGGTCCAAGACAGTCCTTTATTAATCAATGGTATTCTCAGCATTCAGAGGGGAATCCCACACCAGAAGGTCCTTGTATTCATGGAGTGTAATCCATCTCCTCATCAACAACTGTTTACACACTTCACAGCCTTTGTGAAAGAAATGATTATAAATGTGAGTACCAATTAGACTTGTTGAGTGGCTGCTATGACTACTGCATCAATATTACTACCATTCCTTTGAAAATAAATCCTGCAAAAAGTATTACTAATTGTGAATAAAGTATTACTAATAGTCTCATACTATGAAAATATTACATTTTAGGCAGGCAGATTGCCTTCACTATAATCCTGAAGAGAAGAAACTGTCGGGTATATAGTTTGGGTTATAAACAATTGTTTCAGTTAGCTGTTGCTGTGTAACAAATTACCCCTTCCTGACCTGCAGATGGCATATGATTACCCCAGAATTTCTGTGAGTCACGAATTTGAGTGTGTCAGGGTCTCCCAGGGCTGCAAACCAGTTGTCTGCCAGGACTATATATCTCCTCTGGCCGGAATTAGGCCTGAGCTCCTGGTCAACTCAAGTGTCTGCTGTAGGCTGTGGATAATCAGATCCAGACTTACTTGTCTGACTGTTGTAAGCCTTCACCTCCTTACTAGCAATGGGTGTGTGCATTATTTCCTTACTTCTGGTGTCTTTCCACAGAGGAGGTCGTGTTGGCAGTTGGCTTCCTTACGAGTAAGCAATGGCTCCAAGGAAGACAACAAGGGTGGTAGAACTCTTAGTCTCCTTTTGTCATTAAGTCTCAGAAGCAAAATCCTATTCCATTATTCATAGTCTTGTTCACTGGAACCAGGATAATAGGCCTAGCCTGTGCTCAAGAGGAGGAGATGATGTAAAGAGTGACCAGAAGACAGACATAGCGAGGAGACAGATGTCCGTCCCAGCAGGCTTGCAGTAAGCATCTCACGCTGATACGTCTGGGGCATTACTGAAACATCAGTAACTAGTATAACATGCTAGTGGAAATTCATGAAACAAAGAAAGTCAGCACCAAGGTGTACCTAAGTCATGAGCATAGACAGACAAGGGAAGCTGGGGGGAGAGCCATCTTGATTTTCAGTTGGAGCCAGTAGGGATCCTGATTCATTTTTATACTTCTGTCCCTGACTCAGGTTTGGACGTCCACAACCTCTCTGTTGAACAGAGTATTTTTTAAATACTTTTCAAATAGCGAAGTGAACACCAATCAGTTTTTCCTGAGCAGGAGTAGCAAGGGCAGGAAATTTAGAACATGTTTCAGTCACTAGTTCAGGTCAACATCCAGGCAATATTTTCTATACATACATGAAAAGCAAAGCTGATGTCAATTTAAATATAATGAGGAGTAATATTGCAGGTACAAGACATCCTAGCAGTATGCAAATGAGATATTTTGCAGTGATTTAAAGGAAAATGGGGCTGGTCGGTGGTGAGTGGTAGAGATGGCTCAGCTGTTAAGAACATGTGGCCTTTTCTGTGTCTGTGGGCACCTGCAGAGACATGGTGCACATAAACTCACATAGGATTGCACACATATACAACATTTGAAAGAATTAAAAAGAAATGGAAAAAGGACCAGAGATCCAGGGACAAATGCCTGGAGACCTGGGCAAACATCTAGTCATGTGAGGGCTGGTAAACCTCATGAGGTATATAGGTTTCAACCTAAGTGCAGCAGCCAACTGCTGCAGGGTTTGAGGTGGCTGCGGATAGCTGCACATTTTCTTTACTTTGATTTTGCTGTGGTTCTGACTGCATTAGCTATATTTCATCTGGGGAGCTGTTTTGTTTAACATTGGGTGCGGTAATTACACCACGCGCTTTTCTCAGCCCAGCCGAAGTGCTGCTGCGTGCTGCAACCAGCCAACGGCCGGGACCACGTGGTCGATGCGTTTGGAACGAGACTCCCATATTACAAGATTCCCATTATTACGTTAGTTCCCATGACAGAACTTAAAAGAAGTTCATTCAGAAAAACACTGAGTGTAGGAGTCTCTTGGCAGATTCTGTGCATATTTCCTTAAACAAGCAATACCTTCTGGGTTATGTCATTGATGGCTGCTGCCTGCATGCCATCCTGCAGCTCTTTGGCAAGCCGGCAGGCATTTAGGTGATTTGGCTGTGGTCTCTGGGGATTTTTAAATTACCGTGCTCCATGCAAAACGTTGACAGACCTTGCCCGTTCTTTCAGATCCTGCCCCCAAGCACACCCTGAAGAGAAACAACAGGGTATCTACTTTCTCTGAAAGAGTAAACGGGAAAGGAATGTTCCAAAGTTCTAAACACTGAGAAGAACCAGCCCTTCCCCAAACCTACATGCTGGCGTAGTCTCCTCTGGGTCAAGATGCAGGTTTAGGAGCCACTTGTGGTGGTACACACCTCTCTTCCCGGGATGGAGTGGCATGGTGGGGTGTAGGGTAGGGGGAAGGGAAACCTCTTTCCTTCCTTTGTCCTGATCAGTAAAGGTGTGAGGACCCTGCAGAAAGTCCCTAGTCTGCCTCCTTACTTTCTCTAACTTGCTCCAACAAGTGGATCTTGATGTCTTCATAGCTCATTGCCTCACGAAGTGACGGCTTTGCCATAGTGTATCTTAGCCCTTGACCTCGAGCCAAGACTTGGAGATTGTTATTAAAAGGGGAAAAAAATGTCAATTTGCTAGGTCAAACATTGTTTTAATTTAGCTTTTATTTGATTAAAAGGGGAACTGAATACTGTTTCCTGTAATTGTCCATGTCTGCTCATGTAGTTCGGGGCTGTTTTCCCTTCAGAGCATTGCTATCTCATGGAAATTTACTTTTTGAACTATGGGAAGGTTATACACAGTAAATCTTCAAATTTTAAAAGCAAAAATATAGCACTATGTGTGTGCATGTTTGTGTACATGTTCATGTGTGTGTGTGTGTGTGTGTGTGTGTGTGTGTGTGTCTTTATTCATTAACCAATGAAAGCAATGAGAGGTGGGGGGAGGGAGAGAGGGAGAGAAAGAGAGAAAGAAGGAGAGAGAGTGCCCTGTGTGGAGGTCAGAGGTCAACTTTCATGATGTTTCTCAGGCATAGTCTGGCTTGTTTTTGGGGATTGTTTCTCACTGGTCCGGAACTGTGCGCTAGGATGACTGTCCTCCATGACCCAGGGATGTGTCTTTCTCTACCTTTCCATCCTTGGGTTAAATGCACACCACCATGCCTGGTGTTTAAAGTGTGGGTTCTGGGGGTTGAACTCAGGTCCTCCTGCTTGCAAAGCAAGCACTTCCCAAATGAACTACCTCTCCAGTCCCAACCTTACGCTTTTAGCATTAAAGGGTATTTCGAAGCTTGTTTATGGTTCTCAAGGCCCTGGCTAGTGCTTTATTTGTGAATCTTTGCATACACATCTCTATGTCTTCGGCTTGCTACAGCTGCAGCACCGTCAATCTCCTTCTAGTTTTCTATCCTTCCTACTGCAATGAAAGTTTAGAAAGATCCAGACCTCGACTTATCTCACTTCACTCAACTCCACTGTCTTGTGGCAGCCTGCCAGGGAAACCACAGTCTGAGAAGGCTCGCCTATGAAAAGCGGAAGGGGGCCAATAGCGCCAGTTGGGAGGAATAGTTGACAGACAACAAGGACAGCTTCTGGCTTGTGCCACATAAGGCACGACCTTGCCCTGCCAGCCGGGAGTGAGTGGGAGGTGCTGGAGCAAGGATCCCAGGCGCCTCCCTGCAGGCCCATCTTAACCTCATCTCAGCTACCTTGTTTTACGATGGAGATAATTGTGCCTCAAAGGTATGCACTAATTAATTATCCTTAGAAACTGAAAATAGAATTACTAATTATAATGATTAGGGCATTAATTTATTCAATTTTATAGGATTTTAATCAAATTCAGCACCCAGATCTGATTTTTTTTTTGTAGAAACATTTGCTTTCTTATTATCTCCAAGTTTCTTGGCAGTGTTTATTTTACCCCATGTTGAGTGAATTCCTTAAAATACAGAAATTTAAAAATTGTTGGGGAATGTTTTGGAATTCCAAGATGAGGGACTGGCAAAATGAATACAGTTTAGGTTCACAATAAGTCGCTGTAACAGCAATAAAATGGCTAAATATTTGATTTCATTGTCATTTGATAATGAAAGAGCTAATATCCTAGACAGGTGATTTTTAAACCACAGTAAGTTCTTGTTCTTCAGTGTGAACCATATAATCAGGGGTAGCTGTTTTGCTGGTAAATAATTATACCTGGCCCTTACAGCTGACTTAGGTATTCACTAGGAAAACTCTGGGAATGTAGACAGTTTAACCAATGGTATGTTTGGATGGGGGCCTGTCTGTTATTGTACAGTTTTAAGTTTGGGACTATGGGTTAATTTGTTAAGATTCTTCCTGTAATCCCACAAAATAACAGAATTAATGTGGCTCTGACATGGTCATAGTTGAAGAATATATATTTAGCCTCTGTGATGCTTCTGGGATACTGCTACCTGGTATTTAATTTAGTGTTTGAGAGTCTTATTTTTCTCAATTGGTCATACATATCTTAGAAGGGTAGGGACAGAGTGCTGAGGGCCATAATTCCTCTGAAACCAAGAGGACTGAATGCATGGAAAATGTTGGAATTATTACCTAGGCCACTTAGCCTCTCCCCTCATCTCCCCTTCCCTCCCCTCCCCTTCCCTCCCCTCCCCTCCCTTCTCTTCTCCTCTCCTCTCCTCTCCTCTCCTCTCCTCTCCTCTTCCCTCCCCACCTCTCCTCTCCTCTCCTCCTTTCCTCTTCCTTCCATTCCCCTCTCCTTTTTACCCTCCCTCCTTCCTTCTTTTCTTTTCTCTGTCCATCCTGCCCCCAGCTATAACTACCTGTCTCTTTAGTCACTCAGCTGCAGGCTGCCTCAGTTGTTCAATCTGCGAACAGGAAGATAACGCCTTCTGTCTGGATGCTCAAACAACAGGAACTCACTAGGATGTTGTGGTTAGTTAAAAGCCCTGTGTAAGCCAGTAAAAAAATTCAGTGGCATTCTGCAAGGATGTCTTTTTTCCTAATGCTTGATTGTCAGTGGAGATGTGTGCTTTGACCTTTCCCCCTCAATTTTCGCCAGGGAGATTTTGCATACTGATAATAGGCAAGAGTTGACTTAACAGAGTTATTATTGGATGTTCCGAGTTTCTCCTGGGCTGGCCTTCACATGAAAAGGAATGCATGACCACTCTCTTAACTGTTAGAGTCCATAGTATCATCCTCATCCAGAGAAATAATTCAAACATTTATTTCTTGTGTAAAAGGCCAGTTTCAGTACTGGAGTCAATTTATGTCTGAAACGATCTCATTTACCTGAATGAGGAACAGATATTTATTTTCAGGGTAAGTGGTGGGGTCCTATAATTCTCCCATGACAGATGAACCAAACACTGGGCTGTAAATTATACTTGGCTGGAAGGGGTTGCTGGGGATGAAGCCATGTCTCTGGTCCCGCTGGTTCCTCTTGGGTTGATGCTGAGAGCAGGAAGATTGGTGACTCCGGGATTTACCTAGAAAATGAAAACTCTTCTTGATAGAAACCAGAAAGGGGTGAGTAATACCTTATATGTGTGTTTATATAAGGAAGAAGATAGCAGCTGGAACCTGGATCTAGCATTTCCCTGGACCAGGGACTAAAAGTATCACACAACATGTCAGCGTGGCCTGTGGCATTTCGGTTTATTTTCAAAGTCCTTTTGATAACCATTAAGTTCCCGCCCTTTGTTTTATTTTAAAGTGGCCCTTCACTGGGCTTCATTAATGTGTCACACAGTGGGATTTTTAGTTGTTGTTTCTGTGAGCTTTCAGTCTCATAAAAATTAAATGTGCGCATTCCTGTAACCTGATATTCCCTCTCCAGTAAAAATCAATGCTTCTTGCCCTTGCAGCTTGGCATGCTGAGGTCTGATGCAGCCTGTGTCTGAAGTGTACATTTGCGCAGATGGCTTCTCGTTGCCCATACTTTCTGGTGTTTCTTAAACATATTTGAGATGTCGGCGCCAGCCACAAACAATCTGTTGACTGTGTTTAGCCTCTGTATGTATTTGCTAGAAAACAAAGAAGTATGCTCACGCCCCTACCTTACCCCATAGAATGGGTATGGAAAGGACTCAGGTTATTACTTGTGAGTATATTATTCTACTCGTTGCGTGACAAGGACATCTGAATATGAGTTTCTGCAGAGGCAGCAACATTTAAAACAAGTTAGTTTATTTTGAAATCATTTGCCCATGTTTAGATTCAGGTGCCATCCATCAACCAGATAGAATTCCTCTTGCAAATATTTGTTTATAAATATAATACCAAGTTGACTTTTAGAATTAGGTTCCTGAGTCGATCAAGGAGTGTAATTCTTGAAGATTCCATGTGGGCCAGTCATGTTTCTGATAGGTGGGACCAAACCAGCCTTCTATAGTATTTGCTCGTGAGGTTTCAGAATGTGCTATCAATGTTATGGGAACTGGCTAAACTGCTGATTTTTACTTCCCTAGATATATTATTGAAAATGGAGTTACGTATTGTGCTCAAAAGACTTTAACTTTCCATGGTATTCTAATGTGTGATTCTTACTAACTATACTCCCAAATCTGTTCCAGAGCAGAAAAGGGAAGAGGGGTGTGTATGTATTTCAAACTTGATAACTTTGAGGGTCAGAGGAAATTTACAAAGCACCGATCAGCCACCCCCATGTGAGAGTTCCCCATTAGTCAGGAGCCATTTGTGGTCAGGATGCAGTGGGAGGCATCATTCATGCAGCAACTTAAGTGCCTCCTGGAGTCATGAGGGACAAGGCACGTGGAGCCTGCCCCAGGGCCCCCGCTTCAGAGATGCTGTGCTCTCCAATAGGGTTTCCTCAGAGAGGAGACACTGTAAAGCCCTTTCAGCCCATGAGAGTGAACGTTCAGAGTTTTCTTTGACCTACAGAAACCTCAAAATAGAGATCTTTATTGTCATTTCAACTAGATAATCACCCCTAAGAGTCTTCCCTACTGTCTACCCTAAAGATGGCCCAGGGCTGGAACGCGAGGAAGGTGTATACTGTGTCAGTCAGAAAACGACTTTCTACGAGGGTATGGGGGTGGGAGATCATTGAGGAGATCACCCATCCCAGCTTCCCATCAGCAATGGGCTTTGCTTGTCCTGGCTTTTTATGTGGCTTCCCCCCCCCCCCACTTGATACATTTTAACTTTTACTTTTCATGTTATTGGCTCTTGCAATTATTAGTAAGAAGCTCTGGAAAACATGAGATGACAATGTTAGCATACTGAAGCTAAATGATCGCAGCCAACGGTTTAAAAACTCGTCATTTGATCGGCAAGGGAAGCTTTGTTGTGAGAATGAGGAACTATTTAAATACATGGTAAGCTTTCTGAAAATACTAAAAATGGAACCGTTCTTAGTTATTACTTTCACAGACCTCCTTGGAATCCAGAGACCCCCGAATGGGGAACAACTGAATTTAGTGATTGCTATAAATTTCCTCAGACTCCTAGCATTTTGTGATTCGTGAACCCCATTAAAACAATAAAACTGAGCACTTAAAAATGGACTCCCAACAGTGAACTAGGAAATCTAGTTTAAAAGCTTTGTGGGGTGGGAAGGGAGGTAAAAAGACTTGGTGAGTTGGGCAAGGACTAGACAACCTTTGCTATGCCCCACAACTAAACCCAGGAATATTTGCTTCTTAACCTTGACCACAAACAGCCCTGATTACCTGTGAGTCTTTTTAAGCTCAAATATAAAAGCAGACCCTTCGTTTGATGTTTTCTCTCAGTCCACGTGGACTTTATGCCACCCTTCTGAACCCACGCTTCTCACTGAGGGCAGAATGAACAGAAAGCCTCAATGTGAACATCTCAAACCTCTGCTGTATTCCAGCTACCTGTGGAATAAAGTCTTCTTTGGACTGATGTAGAAGTTTTTTCATAATACGATCCCAATCTTCACATTACGCTGCTCTGTGTCTACTTTGGGAAGCTACCTACCATGATTAATTGTTCACGATGGTCATCAATGACCCCAGATTTGCACAAGCACTTCTACTATCTAGAAATGTTATAGGTTTATCTGTGTTAAACACATAGTACCTACTTAAGGTTCAAGTGTGGACCACATCTAGATGCTTAAATAATCTGTCTATAAGGCCCTATTATGAAAAGGAGGAAGCTGGCTCAGAAAGGGTACACAGATTTCCCGAGGTCACAAAGTCCATGAAAGAACAAGTCTAGATTCGACCCTGTTACTTTGGGCTCCATAGTCTATGCTACACCATGTATCTCTTAAGATGGCATGTTCAAAGGCTAAACGGTCCCTAAGTCCTCAAGCAGCATGGCTTTAGCCCTCCAGTTCTTAAGAGTCTTCATAATCTAAGGCATCTCAGTAACAGAATTTAGTGTAAACTACCCTGATTTCCTTGTCCACGTTGGAGTGATCTTGGAGTAGTTTTGGGAGGGGAGTGTTCCGCTTTGATTACCTAGGACCTTGCAAAATGCCTGGGACCTGGCTTATCTTGAGCAGAGACTTCTCCAAGGAGTCAGTGAACAGACCCAGAAGCATTGACCTGTATTGGGGTGGGGAGGCTGGGATCATCTTTCTCTTTTGTACTCTTGGGATATCAGTTGGAAGCCACTTCCTTCCAGCACACTTTACCTGTCTCAGGGGTGCAGAACATTCTGGCGGGGAACCCCGGTGCTCTCAGCCGTCATCTCCACGTGACAGTAAATCATTGTCAAATCTTGCAAAGGTGCTCGTGAATTCTGCTGAGCAGCCATGTAGCGCGGCAGTCCGACAACACTGATTTATTTAAGTATAGGTTTGCTGCTCCGTGAGAGCTCACCATCTGTTTAAGTTGTGTTTACTTGAAGGTAGCAGTCAGCGTTTTCCTGAAGGGTTGTAGAAAAATGGTAGTTCAACTTAATTTTTAAGCAAGGCCTGTTTAAGAATAATTTGTTAATTACTAGTTGGTTGATTCCGTTTCCTTAAATTAAGGGCTTCAGTTAATATCACACGCTCATTGCCAGCTTGCTGGGATCCGCTGCAGGGGTGTGCACAGTTGTACGATAGATTACAGCCTGGTTTCGTCCATTGCCAACCCCTACCCCTGCCTCAGGTTTGGGGGGTTTTGTAAGCCTGGAAAGTAGCTTGATATTTTACAAGCTTTTGAACTGCAGAGTGGAAGCTTAATTTAATAACCACATGCAAAACCAGGTTTTGACAGACTGTAGATATTAGCTCTTCAGCATGAGGGGGCTACCGAGTCTCTGGAGCAAGGGTCATTTCTTTGAAATTTAGGGCCATTGGAGTTTACACAGCTTGGGCTGAAGGTGTTTCATCAACTGTACACAAGATGGAATCCAAGGACTGCGGGGTGGCTTGGAAGCCAGCATTTTTTTTTTTTTTTGCAAGGAAGAAAATATCTGGTAACCTGTTGTTAGGAAGACCCAATGAGACAGGCCATGGCCAGCAGAAGAGGACATGCTGAGACTGGGTACATCAAGATATGCAATGATTTTGTGAATGTTTTGGTTTCAAAAAAAATCCTAAATGTTTTTTTATCAATGCATTTCTCCTTAATTTTTAGACCCTTGTGTATTTCAAGGGAAATTTAGTCCGTATGTTTTTCATTTGTTTATACTTAACTCATCAAATGTTGTTTTCAAAGAGTTATTTTATGTCCAAAAAGACATTAGAACTTGATTTAAATCCCTTCCAAAGCATTTCTCCTTATCTTCTTTTTAAAACTAGAAAGCCATCTACTTCTGGCAAAAACCTGAATGTGAACACACCAGAATTTTGCACTTGGTTGAAAACTCCATGCCCATGAGGCAGATATAAAGATCCAAACACATCACCCACTCCTGGTCATTTTGAGCAGTTACACACGTGCCAAGAGAGATTGGCCCAAACCTCTGGTGACTGGCAACATGGAATGAAGCTTTGATAGTGCCGGCCAATTACTATTAATTTTATAATTATTATTACAATTTAATTTCTCCTTGTAATTTAGGCTCATATTTATCTTGCTTACCTTAAATTATTGGGAGGGTCATTGAGAAGAATAGGAAAATACCTTGGAATATATAAATAATGTCACAATTCTTTTCTTGATATAATTATTTTTTGAATGAAATAATCCTCAACTTTTATTTTTAAAGAATTCTTTTTATTTTGTACATATGAATGTTTTGCTTGAATGTATATATTTATGCACCATGTATGTGCCTGGTGCCCAGAAAGGCCAGACTTACATGTCAAATCCCCTGGAACTGGAGTCAAGGACATCTGTGAGCCACCATGTGGGTGCTAGGAACTGAAATCAGGTCCTCTGCAAGAGTAATAAATTCTCTCAACTGCTCTGCCATTGCTCCAGCCCTTATTTATTTATTTATTTATTTATTTATTTATTTATTTGAGACAAGGTCTTAACTATATAGTCCCAGCTGACTAGAACTCATTGTGTATCCTAAGCTAGCCTCAAACTCAAGAGATCCACCTGCCTGCTTCTGTTTCCCAAATGCTGGGAGTAAAGGCATGTACCATCACTCATGACTGTTTTTTTTTTTATAAGAATTTCATGTAGCTGGAGCTAGCTTCAAACTTGCTATATGGCAGAGGTTAGCCTTGAATTCCTGATCCTCTTGCCTCTATCTCCCAACCCTAAAATTTTAGGCTTTATTTGATTTTAAGTTAATGTTTGTCAGATGTGGGGCGTTATGTTAAACACGGGACAAGTTACTATCTAACCCTCACAGTGGCCAAATAGATTCTTTTAATTTCTACATTTTGGAAGATAAAACCCGATATAATTTTCCCAAGGTTATATTGTTTGTGGATGATGAACTAGAATATAAATCTAGTCCTTCCTGGTGTCTGGCCATTCATTTGAAGTATGTGCTGCGCTTTAATATAAGAGTTTATCTTGAGCCAGTATCTCTTATGACTTTGCTTTCTTCACATCATAAGATTTCTTAAGTACACTTCCTCTTCCATTTCTTATTGAGGAATCAAAGTGGATACATATAGAAATGTGTGCTCTTCAAACATATGCAAAGTCGAAGATCATTGCATAGAACCATAAGAGAAACTAACTTTAATTGCACCCTTCCTTTGGGCCAGACAGTTCAGAACTCTCTAACCGCTTCACCTCTCCTAATCCTTACAATAATCCTGCAAGGTGGACTGTTATCAGGAAGTGAGAAAGGCTGAGACTCACCCTGGCGTGCCAGCTAATCAGCCTTCCTCTTTCACGGAGGCAGAAGACGATGAGAGACTCCAGGAGAGCGATAAAGTTCTCTGGTACTCAGGCCAGTAGGCCGGGGCAGCGGCACATTCTTATCACACCCTCATTTCCTGTGCCTTGAGAATGATGTGCAGGGCACAGGTGCATGCTGAGCATGTAGATTTGCCTCACCGCCAAGGAGCCCCAACCATGGAAATCTCTTTCTTGTGTTGCGGGAAGCAATATTGCCAGACTTTTACTCCAAAGGGGATAAGATCTTTGTGAAAGTGGACAGACAGTAACAGTCATCTAAACTGTCCTGCGTTCCCAGGGGACAAGGATGTCTGTCTTCTAGGATGTGTCCTTGCATGTCATGCTTGAGAGCGCAGAGCGAGGACTTCCCTTGTGTCGGCTTCTAAGATGCTGCAGACCCAGGGAGGGCCCAACAGTTGTTATCTCTGTTTTGCAAAGGAGTCTGGGTTTAAAGAGTTGAAGTCATTTGTTTTGGAAATATGTGTTGCGCTCCAGCAAACGTAAAGTTCATAGAGCTAAAAAACGGAAGCTTTTGGCCACTCTTTATCTCCTCAGCCATTCAGCCCCATTTTCCCTCTCCACCTCGCACCTGCTACAGAAAACAACAATCTGCTACCGATGATCTTGATTCACCACTAAGTTCTCCCTCTGCATCTTGACCCAGGCTTAGATGCCAAAATACTATAGAGCACTTGCCCAAGATAGAGAAATAATGTTGATGGAGCCTGGTAGAAATAAGAATATGTTTCTACCACATGGAAGCTGATGGAGCTAGGTGATTTAACCTTTAGGTTAACCATGAACAGTTTGTTATGGGGAATTTAGTTTTGCGCTCACATGGAAGCGCATGCCTATGATCCCACGCTTGGTAGATGTAAGTGAATGAGCAAACATCACAAACATTAGTGCCATAGCTTGTGTGCCGTGCTAGCCTGGGGGACTTCCCTTGCCATGAGGTGGGCTCAATTTGTTCTGACACGTTCAGTGACTGTGAAGTTAGAATTTGGGGAGGGACCTATCTAGGCAACAGTAAGGCTAGATCATCCTTCCTAAGGTGGCCCTGGCCTCCCACCTGCACTTCCTCTTCTCTTTCTTCGTGTGCCCATCCGAGGGAGCCGTGTGGCTAGTTTTCCTGGGAAAGGAAGGCAGAGGTTAACTCGTGAAGAAGGTCAGTGCCTAGAAGATCAGTCTCTCAACTGCCAAGAGGCAACAGTGGAACATGGCTATCCAACCGCTGGCCCTGTCACCCAAATCTGGAAGGGCATAAACTTCTGCCGGCACTTCTCCCTCTTTGGAGGAGCTGTCTTTATAAACAGTGGAGGCTAGATGCATGGCCTGGTGGCATTTGCTCTGCTACTGTGTGCATAGGTTAGCATAACACAGTGAGAAATTCCTGCTGACCCTCACCCTGTCCCTGAAGAACCTAACAATATTAGCTGTGTTTCCTGAGCTCATTTTGACGTCTCCTGGTGCCAGAGAAAATCTAATTACCTAAGAATGTAAAGGAAGGCGTCTGAGAGAAAACTCTTCTGTCCTAAATTACCAGAGTGGAGAGGGCCTCCTCCTATGACCATAGTGTCAAGGGGGGAGGGTTTTCCTAGTCACACACATTTACACTAGGAAGTTCCCAGCATCCTTATGTAACAGTCTCGGCAGAGTAGATGGTTCTGGAATATCATAGGGTGATTTATCTTCAGCCAGGCTCTTCCCAAGTTGCTAACCAACTAGACTGGACGAGGAGGATTTTTGCTCCTTAACGTGAATTCTAGTAGAGCAAAATAATGATAGAAATAAGAATAAGGCTTTACTTAAGAGTGAAACTGGAACCCAGGTTCCAAAACCCCCACAATGTACTTGAGATTGGAATGGAATGATTGCTGCTTGCTCAGCATGTCCAAACCTGTTGGTGGCAGTGATAACAAACAAAGAAAATGAAAATCTAATGGGCAACCTATGAAGTGGTATTTCCATAATCCTTTGGTCTCCCCCTACCCAGCTCCCTCCCATCCTATCTCTAGTAGGAATCCTTGGAACAGACTGGATACTTTTCCTGGGGTGAGCTGAGTAAGATTGCCACAAACATAACACTCCAAAGGAACCTGTGGGGCAGATACCTTCACCTCACATTCTGTTTCTTTTAGGGGTGTTATCTGACCTCTACTTGTATTCAGTTGGTCTGTTTGTTTTAGGAGTTTTCCCTCCCTTCCCAGAGCCAGCTCCGATACGCTGTGCAAAAACTGGAGCATTTGGGGCTAACTTGGCAGGATGCTGTGGCTGCTGGCAGCTTCCAAAATATGACACCAGCGAAAATACAAACCAAATGTTCTTCATGCACGAGGGTGTGAAGACTTTGCTGGCCTCCTCTCTGAGAGCAGACACATGAAAGTACCCGGCCATTTGGCGTTTCGGTCTTGGCTTTGCTCCTTATCAGCTGGGTGACATCTTTGAGGCTGATGGTTAGACAAGAGTCATCATCTTCACACATCACACTGCACTGCTAGAGCCGAAGTGCTTAGGGCACGGCTGTCTGTCAAACAGAGGGTGCTGAAGTAGCTCTGCTCCTGAGCCACGAGCGTTTGATGGGCAGGGCTCAGATCTTAGCTTTGTCCCTTGCCAGCCTTAAACTGACTACTAAACTCTCACCTGGAACGTGACGGTGGGGGCAACATGGACATCACTGAATCCTTGGAGAAACCTAGGAAGGTGCTCCAGGCAGCACAGGGCTAAGAAGGCACTCCACGGCTGTTAGAAATACTTTCTAAGCTTACAGCACAGTGTGGGTAAACAAATCAGACACATGTGAGGGCAATATGTACATATAGAACACGCACAACATTTTTCCTGTTATACTCTAGACAACAACAATGTATGGAGCACTTACAGTGTGTACGGGATCACAGACAATCATGAAACAATAGACGGCTGTATCCATGCAAATGCCACAGCTTTAGTGTATGAAGGACTTGAGCTTCTGAAGACCTGAGTTTCCTTTGAAGGGTTTGGGGTTGATCCTTTGTAGACACTGAGGGGTGATTCTTTTTTTTTTTGATATTTTAAGTAATAGTTATCTAGCTTCTGATAATTCTATTTCTCCCAGATCTTCTTAGCCTTTGGCTCCACCAGTTTATAGTGGTCCATTTTGTTAGAACTGGTCCCGGTTTGTGTTTGGTTTTATGATAAACACCAGAACCAAAAACAGCTTGGAGAAGAAAGAGGTTATTTGGCTTATAAATCCCAGTCTTAGTCCATCATGGTGCAAAATCAGACAGGGACTCAAGCAGGAACAGAGGCAGGCACCATGCGAGGGAACACAGCTCATTGCCTTGCCCTCCTGGCTTACTCAACCCACTTCCTTATACAACCGTGGATCTCCTGCCCAGAGTTGGCATCACCCACAGTGAACTAGGCCCTCCCACATTCATCATTAATAACCAAAATGTTTCATGGATACGCCTATAGGCCAATCTGATGGAGGCATTTTCTTAGTTCAGGTTCCCTCTTCCCAGATGACTCTGGCTTGGGTCAAATTGACAAGACAAGCAAGCAGGCAAACAAACAAGCAAACAAGCAAAACACCTAAGCAGTATAGGCTTGATCCTAAGAAAGAAAGGTAGTGTTTTGCAGAGGCAATTCAACTTTGATGGTTCCCTTCATTTAGGTCTGTTGTCTTAGTCGCTGTGAGTCTGGAAGGGGAGAAATTTGACTGATATATGGGAGGAAGGAGCCAGGCTGTATGATGAATACTGTTTAGTGCTTTTAGAGCGAAACAGACCAGCAAGGGGGACCGTGGGGTAGGGAAAGCAGAGTGAGTCTTAAATTACTCATCTGAAAGAGGGCATAAGAAAAGCATTTGCAAGAGCGAGGGGATTGTGCCATCAAGGAGAAAGCCATGCCCTGCCCTGTCAGGAGATAGGTGGCAGGAAAGGCACCTGAAGGGCACGACCTCACCTGCTGGAGGACTGCAAGATGGAAATTCATCTAAAGTGAAAAGCTCGAGCGAGGATGCCGTTGGCAACGGCCTTCTCACACAGCTGCGGAGGGAAGGAGTTTCACGGCTCAGCTGCTGAGGTGCACGTGGACCACTATAGCTGTGCAGACGAGAGGCAGACGAGAGTAGTCAGGGTTCTTCAGAGTCACAGAACTTACGGGACGAATCTCTCTCTATAGATTAAAGGGGAATTTATTGGAATGACTGCCAAGCTACAGTCCAGCTAATCCAACCATGCCTGATTGTGATTAGAAATCACAAGAATCGGATAGTTGCTCAGTCTCTGGCTGAGGGTCTCAGCTGTTCTTCAACGTAGGCTGGAATCCCGGAGTAGCCTGCAGTACTAGAAAAGGGACGGATATGCTATGTCCAAGGCAGGCAGGAAAAGAACAAAAGCTTCCTCCTTTTACGTCTTTATACAGACGTCCAGAAGAAGGTATGGCCTCATATTAAAGGTGTATCTTCTTGCCTCAAGATTTTGATTAAAGGTCTGTGCTTCCTAGGCTTAAGATCTGAATCAAAGGTACGTGTCTTCCTACCTCAAAGCTCTGGACTAGAAGTGGAGTTATATCCACTTCAGACCAAGTAGAGAATCTCTCACAGGTGTGCCCTCCACTTCTGGACTGTTGTTTATTCCAGATATGGATAGTCAAGCTGACAATCAAGAATAGTCATCACGCAGACTATATCTCAAGTTGCTAGTAGAACTTGGAAGAATCTTCCATGTAGTGCTAGTTTGGCAGACATGCAACGCTAGAGTCTAAAGGCCATGGGAGCTTTAGCCAAACATCCAGAAAGCTGCCGAGGAGAGGCAAGGATGGATTCCTTGCAAAGAAACCCAATCCTGAGAGATCTTCTGCGTAAACTTATAAAGGTGAAGCCTAGATGTCAGGACAGTTGCAGATATTCAGTGGAACTGGCCCAAGAGAGGCTACAACATGTGCTGAAGGCAGTAAAGCCAAAGACTGTTGGAACCCAGCTGGTGCCAAGAGCCCCAGATGCTGGGGATGTAGCTGCAGGGTTTGATGGTTGTCCTGCGGTTTTCAGTCTTGCGTTGTTCTTGTGGGGGACTTTCTCAACCCTGAAGTGAGTCTGTTACCTGCTGACCTCTTCAAGTAGCTTTTCTGATTATCATCTGTGCCTCAAAGAATGAGGAGCTGAGCTGCCTGGGAAGGGGCCTGGATGAGCCATAAAAAGGATACCTGATAAGCAAACCTAGGCTGAGACTACATGTGATTTGGTCTTCTCATTTTACACACTTGGAAAACTGAGGCCCAGAGGGATTCTATGGCAGCCTGACGGTCACATCAGTAGGGTCAGGGCTAAAACTGGAAAGTAGGCCTTGTGAATCCTTCAAGGCTTCCTTTTGTTATTCTGTGGCCACACGCTAGACTTGACTTGGGAAGAATTAAAACCTTGACTTCTCAACCAATTCCTAATCATTATCAACACCTGGTTTCTTTTTTGAAATGAGATTTTCCTGTTTCAGGTAGGCCAAGTTTCTTCTCCTTGCTTCCCCTTCTTCTTTATTCTAGATGGAAAGAGAAAGAGAGAGAGAGAGAGAGAGAGAGAGTGAGAGAGAGAGAGAGAGAGAGAGAGAGAGAGAGAGCAAATAAACCAGATGCCTAAGAACTTAGGGTAAAACACTTCTTCCCATCTCATCAGAGATGATCTTCTCTCCATTGTTTTGTTGAAAGTTCCTGCTCAGCCCTAAGTCATATGCCCGCACCTAAGTTTGCAGTTAGTCCTTCTGCATTGGAGGACAGGGACTCAGCCCAGTTACTCTGCTCCATCTCTGCCCCTGCTGTCCTTGAATGCTCCTTCTTTACTTTGGTCCCCACTGGCTATACACGTTATCTTTCCATTTCTATGATGTGTATGAGTTTTGTCCCAACCGAAAGTTTTCATTGAGCTTGCTCTCCAGTCTAATGGTATCAGAGAGAGAAGGAACCATCTCTAGGTTGTGTCTTCTCCCTGGAAGGGATCAATGTTAGTCTGTGAAGACAGTTGGTTTGGTCTCACAGGATTGGATCAGTGGCATCAAGAGGGGTTGTTCCAAAGCGACTTTGGCTTTTATTGCCTCTCATGGCATATGATCTCTCTTGAATGTATTTTAACCATGTAAAACTATTCTATATAAAGGGCCCAGTCTTGGCTACTCTGTTGTAGCAACACAACATAGACTAACACATCCATCAGTGTCAATTCTATTGCATAAGATGCCATTTCTTTCCCTCGTGAGATCTTTTTTTTACCTTCTCATGGCCCCACATTGTGCCCTCTCTGAGCTTCCAGAATGACTCACTCTTCGGGTAATTTGCCTTCACATTCTGTTTAGCAACCACAACTCTGTCTTCTGGGCTTTTGGTAAATCTGGAAGTTTGAAATCAGTAAATAGCATTGGTATGTAAAGGACAGATACATTTGTTCTTTGGCCAAATATTGTATTAGGATTCTATTGTCATGACTTGGGGGGTCTTTCAAAGAGGAGAATTCCAAATAGCAAAATAAAGCTGATTGACTTTTACAAGGCATTATTGCTTGCTTAAAATCATTGAATTAACATTGATAACTCTAATTTGCGTTATAATTTCTTGTGTGTTTCGCCTTCTATTTCTCTTATCTCCTCAGCCTGCATGTCACAGAGAATCAAATACTGTCACTTACTGGACTTAGGAATGGTGAGACTTGAAAAGTCTAGCTTGTGAAGTGGGCTGACTCAATAATCGTTTTAATCTTTGGATTGCTTTGGAATATAGGGGTGAAATCGTACATCCCCTCTAACCAGTAAGAGAAATTATTACTCTGAAGAATCAGATCACATTACTGATGAGTTTTAATTGTTTTAACTGTATCTGTTTATTTCGGGTCTCTCTTTACCAAGGGGAAAATCAGTATAACAGATAATCGATGTTTGATTGCTGGTTTGAGACTGATGATAATAATTCTGATGCTTTCTGTTGGATAAAGATAACAAAATGATCACGGGTATCTATAATATGCTGAATGGGTTTGAAATCTTCAAGCTTTACATAATGCATGGCTAGGGACAACTACTGAAGACGTAGGAAATCCTGAAATTACCCAGTCCTAAAGCGTAGTTCCCACTGCTCTAACCCGCCTTTCTCATGCTTGAGTTGTATATCAAGCAGCAATACTAAAGGAGATTATTTACCAAGCTTGCAATTTCTCATGCTGGAGAGAATATGCAATTAGGCAATGCCCAATATAGACTTAGAAATGACTGATGTCAAGCCATAATTTCACCCAGATAATGAGCCACCGCAGGAGTTTGACCTGCGTGGCTAGATGTGTCAGGGTCTAACACTGTGCATTTCCTATCATCTGCTGTGACTTTTGCATAATAGAGAGAAACGTGGAGTACAGGAGAGCAACATTGCTGTCTACATTGTCCTAAGTCTTGGCAGGATATAGACAGAGAGTTGTTCCTGCCGTCTCTGCAATGAACGGCTTTTAAAATGATAGCTTTCTTGCGATGTGGTAAGGAGTTTGGAGTCACTAATAATGAAACGGAGGGATGGCCCCAATGCCCGATAAGCCAGGGGCAGCTTATTCGCTGTTTGTAGATCTGTAAGAAATTCCAGGTCTGTTAGGAGGAACCAAGGTCTTCCTGGCAAGTTGATTTGGACAAAAGTGTCATTGACTTTGCTCAGGGGTACCACAGGGAGCCTTGTGCTGGAGGCAGCCTAGAAAACTCTACAGCACTGAAGAGATGGCTCAGCAGGTGAAAGTTCTGACTGCTCTTCCATAGGACCCAGGTTCAATTCCTAACACCCACATGGCCATTCTCAATATTCTGTATCTAGTCCCATGGGATCTGACACCCTCTTGTGACCATTGTGGGCACTGCATGCAAGCAGTGCACAGACATACACGCAGGCAAAACAACCATACACATAAACCAGATAAACTAATATTTTAAAGAAAGCATTTTAGGGGTCTGCAGTTTGTGTGCATGTGTGTGCAAGTGTGTGTGTGTGTGTGTGTGTGTGTGTGTGTGTGTGTGTGTGTGTGTGTGTATAGATTAAAGGAAAACAGAAGTAAACTTAGGATAGGAGGTGCTGTATATTTTGTCAGCAGGGCACAAACTAGAGACACCCAGGAATAGGGAACACAAGATTGGCCTGTGGGAAAGTGTGGAGCATTTTCTTGATTGCTAATTGATGGCGGAGGGCCTAGCGTACTATGGATCGCAACACCCCTGCCCCGCTTGTCTTAGATTATATAAGAAAGGTGGCTGAACTTAAGTCATAAGTGATGCACTAACCATCATTTCGTTATGGACTCTACTTCAGTTCCTGAATCTGGGTTTCTGCTTGAGCTCTCTCTTTTTCTGTGGTTTGGGCATAAACACGGAAATCCCAGGCCATTCCAATCATTCTGATCTTTTACAACTGATCTAAATTCTCGTCACTATTCTGAATGCCATTCTGTCCTTTTGCCAAAGTGTGTGTGTGTGCTCACGCACTTCCTTATATATGGGAAAATCAGTCCCAAATGGATGTGGTTTGGGGAGGTACAGCTTAAATAGTTAGATCTATATATAACTAGAAGTTTCATGGTGTGAATGGTGAGTGTACACACACACACACATGCATGCACAGATGCTACTATTTGTATCCAGTGTCAGCAAGAAGAGCTTGCTTAATGTTTTGTGTGTAGAAAAGAGTGGCAGTCCTATGGGAGCATCATTAGGTGAGCATTATGCTATAGAACAGTGGTTCTCAACCTATGAATCATGACCCTTAGGGGTGTCAAATTGTCCTTCACAGGGGTCACTGAGGATCTTTGGAAAGCACAGATAATTACTTTATGATTTCTAACAGTAACAAAACTACAGTTATGAAGAAATAACAGATTAATTTTATGGTTTGGGTTTGCCACACCATGAAAAGCTGTTTTAAAGGGTCTCAGCCTCGGGAAGGTTGAGAACCACCGATCTAGAGCTTGTTGCTAACATGGCTGTCCTATTTGGAGTCCAGGACACTTGAAGGTTATATGTGTTTGTGTTCTGTGAAGTTCAGTTGCCCAACTTTAAAAGTTGGGCATGACTAGGGAATCTCTGGGCAGTACAAGCATTGGTGAATAAGCTCCACTGAGTTTTCCCGGAGGATAATGTATTTTAAAGTGTACACATGTGTGACATATGCCGATTTATGACTGTATAAAGGGGCATGAAGGTGTTGCTGCTGCGTCTTCCTGCTATTAGCTGTCAGCTGCTCAGAGCAAGAAAAGTCAGTCACAGCCAGGGTTCTCAGCCTTCCTGCCTCATCTGCTGATATCCAGAGGAACCCCTTTAGCTCATCGCAGACCAGTGATCCTGTTGTGTGTGTTAGACTCACTGTGGATCCTCAGGTCTTTGCCAATTGAAAGTTACGCTTTTCCGTACTGCACCTTGATCCTCTCACACTCAAATGAGTCCTCTGTGACAAATGTTTTATAGTAAGTATTTATAATGTCACAGGAATTTTCCAGATAAAGGTAAACACTAGCTAGACACGTCACTCTAAAATATGTGATGAAGAAATAACAGAAATGCAGCTCAAATGGAATTGCACACTTAGTTAGCCCTGCGTAGCCACAGAACTCAAACCTGCAGACTCAACTAGGCAGAAACTGAAAGTGTTTGAGAAAATAACTGCAGCCACGCAACTGTCTTCCCTAAGTGGTGCTGCATGCCACTGGCATTGTATTAGCCATCATAAGCAATGTGTAGGTTTCTTGAAGTATGTGAGAGACTGTATGTAGGTTATATGAAACCATTCTGACATGTGTTTAAAATAGGGCACTTACATGTTCACAGATTTGGCATCAAGGTGCATTCTGGACTCAACTCCCTGTCAATAGTGAAAGAAAACTATGTTTCTATCAATCAGTATCCCGAAGGGAGCTAACGCAGTATAAGAGTTTAGTCAAAAGGCTTGAAGGGAAAAGGAGCCGGTGATCTGGGACCAATCAAGGACAGGGACACCCAGGAAGGAGCAGAAGCTGGAAGCTCTTATCCCTTATGCCTGCAAGAACAAGTGGGGAGATGATGACCCAGACTTCCATGCTAGAGATGGAAGAGACGGGGGAGTACCAGAGACTCTCTCTCTCCTCACTGCCTTGCACCTCTTGCCACTGCCCTTAGCTGGCTGAGCAGGAGTAGCCTGGTGGATACAGTCTACAGCGCTCGGTCTCATACAGAGATCGGGACAGGGAAGGCAGAGAATGCGTGAGGTTGGCCAGAGCAAGTGAAGACATCGGCACAGTGTGATGGTCCCTCTGGTCTGAGTGTTCCAGTAGACAGTTGAAACCAGAGTTAGTGCTAAACCCTATAAATACAAGGTTTTCCCCTGCTTGTGTCTACGATAAAGTTTAATGAATTGGGGATTGTGAGAAATTAACTAATAATGAGACTAATAACAGTAGAATGTGAGCTATGTGAACTGAATATTTTGATATCTTATTGTACTATATTATTGCTCTTGTGATTATCTGAGATGGTACAATGTCTGCAGGTCAGTGCTCTAGGCATTGCAATATAGTGTTAATCTGCTACCTGAGGGCTATTTGTCTATAGTCACTAATATACGTGACAATTGGTCTGATAACCACAATGGCTGTAAGTAATTAATAGGTGGGTGTTGCAAGGAACCGCTTGTTTGTCCTGGCCACCCAGAACCAAAATAATCGCACAGAAACTCTATTAATTAAATCACTGCCTGGCCCATTAGCTCTAGCTTCTTATTGGCTAACTCCTGCATTTTAATTTAACCCATTTCTAATAATCTGTACATCGCCACGTGGCAGTGGCTTACTGGCAAAGATTTGGCATATCTGACGCTGGCGGAGGCTCCATAGCATCTCTCTGACTCTGCCTTCTTCCTCCCAGCATTCGGTCCAATTCTCTTTGCCTACCTAAGTTCTGCCCTATCAATAGGCCAAGGCAGTTTCTTTGTTCATTAATGGTAATCACAGCACACAGAGGAAACTCCCACATCAGGTGGGTAGTATATACAGCATGGATACACTGGAAAGGAAAAGAGTGATTATGTCCTAAATGGGATAGAGTAAATGGTCAGCCATTTCATCATCCTAGACACATTGGTTCATATACATACAACTTAGGACTATCGGACACGTGAGATGTCTCATCAAGTAAAGGCATTTACTGCCAAGGCTCAGGACTTGAGTTCAATCCCTGGGATCCACGTTGTGGAAGGAGAGCGCCTACTCATTCAAGTTCTGTATGTGTGTGTGTGCACACACACAATAAGTTAATGTAAAAACAATTAAAAAAACAGTTGCATTGTTTATCCCTAAAATGTTTTATTCTTCAGACCATAGTTAACTAAAATCATGCAAAGTATAATCAAAATGATTTTACACAGCAGCTAGGAGCTGCACTACTGGAAGATTTAATGAAAGGTTCCATTTTTGGGCTTCAGTTGAGTGTCCATCCTGTGACATCAGACTTTTGTTTGTACAGATGAAGCTCCATGTGGGTAACTTGTGATGGCAACAGTGGCTTTCCCCGAGTAGTAAACAGCTGTGGGAAAGGTCCCAAATTATACAAAATGCTCTCTCTCCCTCACTGCCAGGTTACATTTATAAGTATTTTAGTATATATTAAAAACTATGCAAAATCTGTTAAATTCATACTAATAAAAACAAGCTAACTCCTTACATAATTCTCATGCTTTTTCTACATGAATGACATTCTAGAGTCACTAAGAAGGTGCAGAAGTATCTGCTGAGTCAAGTGTCTTATCTATGTCAAGACAATTGGTATCTCTGTGACCACCCACTGTGTGCCATAGCACGCTTCTAAATCATGCTAAAAAGCCAAAAAGTAGAACCATGAGGGTGTGTCTGCTCCTCTAGACATGACTGTTGGCCTTTGACATAACCAGCAAGATCACTAGATGTCCCAATTTGCTCCATTACAATTGAACTAATGTGAGTGGAAACCTCTCTGACTACTAAAATGCTGCCATCGCTGTCTTGTTGAATGGAGAGGTCTTTTTTCCTTTTATTTAAAATAGATCTTTATCTCATATATCCTAATTGTGGTTTCCCCTCCCTCTATTCCTCCAAGTTCCTTCCTACCTCCCTCCCCATCCAGATCCACTCCCTTTCTGTCTCTCCTTAGAAAACTGTTGTAGGAGGCTGCTTGTTTGTTCCTGGCTGCTCAGTCCCGAAATAATCACACAGAAACTTTATTATTTAAATAACTGATTGGCCAATCACTTAAGCATATTAAGCGTATTGCTAGCTAGCTCTTCTCCGAGGGATAAAAATAAAATAAAATAAGATAAAGCAAAAACTAACACATCAAATTTGAACAAAACCACAGGAGGAAAACCCAAGAGAGGGTGCAGAATCAGAGCCTCACTTGTTCACACTCAGTGATCCCATAAAAGCACTAAACTTGAAGTCATAATATATGTATGTGCAAAGACCCTGTGTATGCTGTCTCAGTCTCTGTGAGTTTATATGTGAGTTGATCTTGATTTACAGGGCCTTGTTTCCTTGGTGTCCTCTATCTCCCTTTGGCTTGAGTCCTGAAGGGAGGGATTTGATAGAGACTCCCATTTAGGGCTGAGTGTTCCAATGTCTCCCCCTCTCTGCACACTGTCTGGCTGTGGTCTCTGTATTTGTTCCCATCTGCTGCAGGAGGAAGCTTCTCTAAGGATAGCTGAGCAAGGCAATGATCTATGAGTACAGCAGAATGTCATTAGGAATCATTTTCTTGATACTTTTATTTTCATTGCTTTTTAGAACATTAGTATTTGGTTTACCCTAGGTCCCGGAGCTATCTATATCTCATCTTTGGAATTAATCACTCAAGCAGTGTTGGGGACGGGTTCCATCTCATGGAATTGGCCTTAAGTCAAACCTTGTGGTTACTCCTATGCGATTTATGCCACCATTGCCCTAACATAATCTTTCAGTCAGGATACCATTGTAGATCAAGAGGTTTGTGGCTGGCTTAACTTTTGTTTATCTTTTCGTAGAATGTGGAGTACCTTCCTGTATCAAAGATAGGGGGGCATAGGGGTGAAGGCTCTATGTATGCTCCAGCTCACCCTTTCCATGTTCAATGAGCTGTGTCAATGTTGCATTTAGCAATGAAGTCTTGCTGTTTGTGGAGAGCAACCTATAGTCTTGGCAATAGCTTGTGTTGTTTGGGGATTCCTATGGAACCCTTTGGCCAACAGCTCAATCGGATGTAACCTGATCCCTCTACTGGAAGCTTCATTTGGTGACTAGAGAGAGCCAGTTGGGACTTTGTCTCTTCCATTATTTGGGGATTTCTTTTAGATTACCTTCATGTATGTATATATCTTAAGAAACTTCTTCTGTAGTAGGTTGTCATGCTACCCCTCAAATGGTTCTTAATTTTAGCTGTCTCTCCCCATATTCCCTCCATCATCCCCTTCTTCCCTTCCCCTCCCAACTTGATCCTCCTGTTCCAACTCCTCCCATCCATCTGCAACTGTCTATTCTATTTCCCTTTCCTAATGAGATTTTTCTTTACCCCCATCTTTACCTGACCTTTGTGGTTCTATGGGCAGTAGCTTGCTTATCATTGACTTTACAGCTAATATCTCCGTATAAGCAAATACATACCATATTTGTCTGAGTTCAGGTTGCCTCACTCAGGATGATTTTATCTAGTTCCACCTATGTACCTATAAATTTCATGATTTAATTTTTTTTAACAGCTGAGTAATGCTCCATTGTGTAAATGTAACACATTTTCTTTATCCACTTTTTTTTTTAAAGGAAATCTAGGTTATCTCCAATTTATGGCTAATTATAAATAGAGCAGCAATGAATATGGCTGAGCAGATAGCTCGGTGGTGGGATAAAATACCTTTTGTCTTTTGAGTATACGTCCAAGGTTGGCATAGCTAGATTTTGGGCTAAATTTATTATTCCTGTCTTCCTGAAGAGCCACCACACTGATTTCCAAAGTGCTTGAACAAATTTGCACTCCCACCAGGAGTGTTCTTCTTGCTCCACATCCTTCCCAGCATGATCTGTCATTTGTTTTGTTGATCTTAGCCATTCTGACAGGAATATGATGAAGTCTCAAAGTAATTTTGATTTGCATTTTCCTGGTGACTAAGAATGCTGACCATTTCCTTAAGCATTTCTCAGCCATTTGAGTTTCCTCTTCTAATTATTCTGTTTAGATCTGTACCCCATATTTTAATTGGGTTATTGTCTCCTTGATACCTAGGTTTTTTTGGAGTACTTTATATATTTTGGATATTATTCATCTATCAGATGTGTAGGTGGTGAAAATCTTTACAGCTACTGTCTGCATTCATTCTGTGGGCTGCTGCTTTGTCCCATTGGCGGTCACCTCTGCTTTTCAGTTTCATGATGTCACGTTTATTAATTGTTGATCTTAGCGCCTGTGCTGATGGTGTTCTGTTTGGAAAGTCTTCTGTGCCAATGAGTTCAAGGCCATTCCCCAGTTTCTCCTCTTTCAGGTTCAGTGTGCCTGTTTTTTTTTTTTTATGTTAAGGTCTTTAATCTATTTTTAGTTGAGGTTTGTACAGGGTGACAAGCATGGATCTAGCTGTATTCTTCTGCATGCAGTCATGCAGTTTGACCTGAACTATTTGTTGAAGATGTTATCATTTTTTTTCTAGTACGTGCAACAGAGATTTATAAATGATTTTGCTCAAGAGGGTCCAGGCCAGCCGGAAAACTCTAAGAGAGTGGCCTGCAGCTCCTGTCCCTCTGAGCTTCTTCTCTCTCATAGATTCCCTTCAGCACTTTGTGTTAACCAGTTAAAACGGCCCAAGGATGATTAATGTGCATCAGGTTGACCTGAACGTACTCCCTGGGGGCTCTAGCAGTGTCTGACTCCTGGCTGCTCTGTTGACATATGGCTCTTTTCCTAGGACTTACCCTTTTCAGGGTTCTCTCTCCCTAGTGAGGACCAAATTGTCCCTTAGTATGATCCACAATATCTGTGTATACTACATTTCTGCCTGCGACAAATGAACTGCTTATATCATGGTTAGTCTACCTGTGACTCCATCCTTTCTGTGGGGCTAATCTGTCAGCAAGGCAGGTGCTAATGCAGAGCACCAGATCCCATTAGAGTAGGATTCTTCCTAGGGATGCTGTACTTTTGTGATGGTTACCAGCTTGCTGGGGTTTATAATCCTCATGGCAGGGAGCCTTTGAGAATGTCTGTGGGTGGTTTTCAGATTAGGTTAATGATGCAGGAAGACCCACCTTAAATGTTGGTATCACCCTTCTGTGGGCTGGGGATCTGGGCTGAACAACAAGGAGGAAGGAAGTTGAGGCAGTTATTCATCACTGTTTCTGGACTGTGGATGCAGTGTGAACAGAAGTCTGATGCTTCTGCTGCCATGATTTCCTCGCCAGGATGCACTGCCTCCCTTTAGAGTGTAAGCCGAAACAAATCTGTGTTCCTCTAAGTTGCTCCTGTTGGGTACCTTGTCATGGTAAAAAGAAGAGAGTAACTGTGACAGCTTTCTAAAGGGCTGAGAACACAGTATACACATGATATTTAAAATACAGATGAGTTGATGTGGGTCCTGCTCCCAAGAGACCTTCATCAGTTGGAAGATCTGTCCTACTGTGATGGAATGTATTCAGTGTGGGGCTGGGGTGCTGCAGCAGGCGGAGGATTGTGAGCCCGTGGTCCTGAAGCATGGATCTTGGAGTGGCCTTGGCACGTCCATCACATGTCCTTGTATGTTGATTCACCTGTGACCAAAGTGTGGGATCTAACTACCTCTGTGCATATACCAGCTTCAGCTCTTGTAGTCATATGAAGGACAGGAGATTTTCACCTATCATCTAGTGACATGGGCAGGGCTAGAACCACTCGTGGAGTGTCCTCTAGTCGCCTGTCAAATGCTTACTCCTGAGGACTTGAGTTTACTCACTTAGCACTGGCCAGGAGGCATTTAGTCAGTTGCAGGCACACTCTGAAAGGTGTCTAATTCCTGGGGCTAACCCTCAGGACTGCAAGATGGGCAAGGCCTCCACAAACTGCCGCCTGTTGGAATTAGACACATAGAAGTCCTTACAGTTATGACATTGGTGGGAAGAGGGGGTCAAACAATCCTTGTAGTGGTGTTTGAACTAAGTCTTGCGGTCATCAGGTACAAAGGGTACCCCATTCTCCCCACAAAATCGCAGTCTCACTGTCTTGGTCCAAAATTGAGTATAGACCCAGCTCAACCTGGACTATGGGAGGATTTCTGGCAGTTAGATAAAGGCCAGCATTCCTCAGGAACTTGTAAAACTGGTTCCCATCTGCCTAAAGGAGTCATTTTCCTTACCCCTAGCAGAAAGAACCTATGGCTCTCCATTGACTTGTATCTATGGCTGCATATCAAAGCCCATGCTGACTTTCAGGCTCCTATAGTACCTATTCACGAAGACCTGCTATACATTTCAAAGTCCTTCTGGTCCATCCCCCCCCACTAGAAACTCACCTTCCTTATAACCCTCTGTTCTCTACTACCCACATACTCTCTCTTCTCTGCCTAGTTCCTCTCTTGTTAGCCTCTTGCTCCCTTGTCTCTTTTGCTAGCTCTTTCTACCTCTTGCTATTCTCTTCTCTCTCACAGAGAGCCCTGGCCATATCCAGTCTGCTTTCTTTTCTCTCTGTTCTGGACTCTTTCAGATACCTCAGGATGTTCCTTCTCTTATTCAAAATAAAGACCTTCGCCTTAACCACACCACAGTGTCTTTACCGCTCCCCTTTCATACCGTGATATAGCTGTGTTTAATACACTTTGAAGAAAGGGCACTGTTGACGTGCATAAGAAAAATGCCATTTGTAAATTAATTGCCCAAAGGGTGGCATTGGAGGTTGGAAGATGGAGGCTTCTGTACCTGTGAGTCTGGCAGGGAACAAATCAGAGCTGGAACAGAGAGTGTGCCTTGACAGCCTAGACTGGAAGTCTTGAAAACCAGGTTTTGTGGATCTGAGGCTTTGGTGTGCATTGAGAGGGAGGAGAAAGAGCATGCCAGGATTTTAAGAGATGGACTGGGGTACCATGTGGCCTGGCTGGAAATCAGAAAGCAGGGAAGAGATTGGCAGCTCTGGCTAAGAAGCTGTGGCAGAAGATGGTATGTGCTTGTCAGTTACCAGAGGAGGGAACGTGTGTTTCTATTCCTTGGTAAGGACAGAGTGTATATCTCCCTCTCTCCCTCTCTCCCCACTCTCTCTCACTCCATGCAAGGCGTGTTACTGATCTCACCATCTTAATAACCCCGCAGTCTCTGTCACTGAGGCCAGGCCACAGAGGGGAGGGGGTGTTGGGGAAGAAGACGCAGTGTAATCCGTTAGAGTGGAATCACAAATGGACTTCAGATCATTCTTCAGCAGGCTTCTGACTTCATTTTCCTAAGTGATAGCTACAGTTTACATCCCCATTTCTAGAAGAAAAAAAAAAGATGTTCTCTCTGAAGCCTATACTAAAGAGAAAGGCAGAATGGATCGATCCCCCTCAAGGCATACATAAATATTTACATAAGTGCAGGTTACAAATCTATGGCTTTGAGCTTATCTAATTTCACTGCCTTTACACCTGTGGCACATCAATATCCAGCAGGCACTGGCTGGGCGAGAATTCCCTGCCTTTGGAGACTTGTCTTCTCGCTTGTTTCTTTCACTCCTGAAAAACAAAACTCCCTTGTGCTGTTGGGAATGGGCTGCCCTTGTTATGGATTGGGAACTGTCAGCCATGTGACAATGGTCCTTGGTCAGGGCACTTCACCATGATAGACTGCTCACTAATGGGGGCACTAAGTCCCAGCCCACAGCCTGCTTTTAAGAGCTTTTGGCAGTATAATACATCTCCCCTTGATGCTGCTCTGCTGAAGTCTTTGTGGAGGACTTAGTTAAGGGAGATAAAAGAGAAGAAGGGGAAGAAGAGGAAGAGGAGGAGGAGGAAGAAGAAGAAGAAGAAGAAGAAGAAGAAGAAGAAGAAGAAGAAGAAGAAGAAGAAGAAGAAGAGGAAGAGGAAGAGGAGGAAGAGGAGGAGGGGGAAGAACAAGAACAAGAAGAGAAGGAGGAGGAGGAGAAGGAGGAAAAGGAGGAAGAGGAAGAAGAAGAAGAGGAGGAGAAGGAGGATGAAGAAGAGGAGGAGAAGGAAGAGGAAGAAGAGTAAGAGGAAGAAGAGGAAGAGGAAGAAGAGGAAGAGGAAGAAGAAGAAGAAGAAGAAGAAGAAGAAGAAGAAGAAGAAGAAGGAGAAGGAGAAGGAGAAGGAGAAGGAGAAGGAGAAGGAGAAGGAGACGAAGAAGAAGAAGAAGTCCTTCGTCCCTCGGCTATGAAGATTATATGCTTTCAACATGGGGGTAGGTAAACAAGCTACCTTTAAATATGGGTGTGCGTGTGTGCCATTTTGCATATTGACAGACCTCACCTATTTGTTATTGTCCTCTCCTTACAGTCGTATGCCTAGATACATTGGTTAGTCTTTCATTGCTGTAATGAAATCATTGACACAAGTTGCTCAGGAAGATGAGGTTTATTTGGCTCACAGCTTCGAAAGGTCAAAGGTATGACACTAATATCAGCTCAGCATTATATCATAGCAGCTAAGGATGGTGGGAAGGACACGTGAACAAGCAAGTGATTACATCTGGAAGCATAACATGAAGAACGTCCACAAGCCCTGCTTTATAAAATGAGAGTTTGGGCACCGGATACATAAACTGAGGGCATGGCTTCTCCAAAGTATGGTTGAAGGGAAGGTTTTCACTGTAGATCTGAGGGAGGGTATAGCCAGAGACATTCAGAAGTCTGCAGGGAGAGAAAGCAGTAGGCAGAACATGACCAGGAGACTGAACCAGACTATAAGACGAGAGAGAGAGAGAGAGAGGAAGACTGAGAGAGGAAGCTAAAGAGAGAATGTGTGGCTAGAAATGGCAATGTTATATGGGAATCAGAAGCTGAGGGAAGGGAAGTTTATGAGCTGGAGGACTTTAGAGTAGATGTTGAGGTGAGAAGAGCCAAGAGGTGCCGGGTGCCGAGGCCATGCGCTTTGGCATGCTCGTAGGCACCACAGACAGACTTTTGTCCCTTCTGACAGATAAGGAAATGACTTCTTTGGTAGAGGGCAACAACCTATAATAATAATAATAATAATATATTAATATATTAAAATGTATTAATAATATATTAAAATATAATAATAATTATTATATTATTATTATTTTGACAGGGGTGGGGTGGGGTTCCTTTGGACCTGACAAATGCCTCCTGAATTTTCTATATCCTCTCAGTAAAGCTACCACATGACCTAGGTTTCGATGGCAATCTGGCCAAAATGCCATGGGCAAGCCTGGCACACTCAGCAGCTCTTGTTTAGCTATGGGCAAAACAGTTAGTGACGAGTAAACCTGCTAAAATTTTGAATTTTGCCACTTCTAGACTTTGGGCCATCCTGTTGCTCTCAGCTTATGCTGAGTGATTTAGCTAGAAAGGCAAGGGGCCTACAGGACAGGCAGTAATTTCTTATTTGCGGATCTGATATAGTTCTTCTCTGCCTTCTTCTGAAATAATGCTAGCATTTGTTTTCCACCAATTGAAAAATGGAGGACTGGGGATATAGACAAGTTTGTGAAGTGCTTGCTACATAAAAAACTGACGTCAACTCCCCAAGCCCATGCCAAAGCCAGACATGGTGGGATACACTTGTGATCACAGTGCTGGGGAGTCAAAGATATGGGGATTTCTTGCTGGCCAAATGGCCTAGCCTGATTGGCTAGTTCCATGCAAGTAAGAGATACTTTCTCAAAAATAAATTAAGGTGGGCGAGACCTGAGGAATGGCATTTGAGACTGACATCTGGCTTCTACATACACACACACTGGTACCCCCTGAAAAACCTGCACCCCAACATGCACACACCCTTTCTCTTAGTTCAGTTTCTATTGCTGTGGCAAAACAGCATGATCACAAGTTAACTGGGTTTGTTTTCTGTCTACAGTTCCACAGCACAGTTTGTCACTGAGGGAAGACAGGGCAGGAACTGAAGACAGGAACCTGGACACAGAACTGATGGGAATGGAGGGTACTGCCTACTAGCTTGCTCTTGTGGCTTTCTCAGGCTGCTTCCTTACTGTACTCAGGACCACCAGCCTAGGGGTGGCACCACCCACAGTGAGTTAGGCCCCCTCACAGCAATTGTTAATTGAGACAATGCCCTCCACAGGCCAATCAACTGAGGTTCCCTCTTCCAATATTGCTCTAAGTGGTGTGACATAAAAAAATATTCAATACACCCTCGTATGTGCACGCGCACACACACGTACCCATATATAAAAGTAAAATGAATTTAAAATCCTGGCGGCAGACAATGCCAACTGATGTGACTGGGTATGTTATATGCAGAAGAACTTCAGTGACCAGGAGACTGTCTCTTAGAGAAATGGGTGGTGATTTCGGTCTCGACATGAGACTCAGTGAGGTACGCCTGAATCGCTGCAGAAGTTGGATGGGCGGGAGGTTTGTCCTGTTCTCAGAAGAGCATCTTTGCTTAGTTAGGTGGAGTGAAGGTAAGTCAGGTAACTTTGGCCTTAATTCATTGGCTATCCAATGTGGGTCCCAATGTCTAGACCAACCCAGACCATGTGGTGGCTGTTAACTGTCCCATCAGATTTCTTGCTTTGAGCAGGACTCTGGGCTAGAAGGCAGAGCAGCAGGAGAATATCGCGATACTGGTACCCTGAAGAGAGAAGAGCCTGTGCTCACTCAATGACTGAACACACAGCTTGCACTAGGAGTCGAGACAAAGCCTGACATCAGAAACTTAGAGTGGAAGACAGGCTTAGTTTGTGCTTGGGAAATCCCGAGAAAGTGTTCATCTTATGGCTCCCATGTCTAGCAAGATGGCTTGGTAATGTAACATTTTCCAACTCCATATTTCCTGACCGAATGAATCAAAAAGGGTGCATGCAGGAATAAATAGACACTGATAAAAATGCCAACAGGCTTGGTTGTGTCTGATAATGTTACTGTGGTTTCCAGTGTCACGTGGAAGGTTTCTGAAAGAGATGGACAGGCAGAACCAAGGCCTTGCTTTCTGGACTGCCGAGCACATGTGACATGGAAGGGTAGGGCTTTGGAAATGTAACCATGCAATACAACTTAGGTCAAGATGCATTTTAACTTCACAGAATAATGTAAAAGAGGCTTATCACCACTATCATATGGTTCCCAATATAGGCAGTCAGGAAAATGCTGTGTCAAAATGAATCTTTGAGAGAATATGGCGTCCCATCACACAACACAGGGGCTTTTAGCTACAGATGGGTCTCGGCTTGGATCCCAGCTTTGCCAAATGCTGGCTATGTGCTCATGGTCAATGACTTCACCTCCTCGAGCCCAACTTAAGTCACTAATAAAATATGGATGTGATTGCATTCTTGGAAGGGATGTTGAGGGAATTAAATACATGAACATAAATTAAACACCTAGGTGGTGCCTGAGATGTGGTGGGCCATGGGAGTGGCAATTCCCATGGAGTCCAGAAAGAGCGGGGCAGGGGAGAGGCAATAGCTTGTAATGCCTTGCAGTGGGATGTGCTGGCCCTGCTGCCCTGGCCTTCACTTCTCCCCGAGGGATGTGATTCCTGCTGATGTAATGGGTTGGGCCAATGTCATGCAGATCTGATGACAGGACACCCACACCCTATCGCTCTGCCTGCCAAGAAAGAATGTAACCACAGGAGTCTCCGCTGCACTGCCCACACCCCTTCACATTAACGCCCCCATGGAACTGGCCTTCCTCCTCATCCTCTGGGAAAAATCAACACGCGTGCCTCGTGGCAGTCACGTTCTCAGCGAGGGAGTGCAACTCCGGAGCTGGCACCGGGCCACCTCTGCACATCCCACCCCTCCTTCCTTTCGTCCAGTTAACTAGCATTTCCATTTGTCCGTCAGAATTCACACATGTATGCTGACTGTCTTTACTGTGTACTGAAAGCAAGGCTTAGGCCAAGGGCCCTTTCCCTGTACAGAGATTCCCCTAAGAAGATGAGGCTTGCAGCTGACGCAGGGCTGTGCTTCCCCTTAGGTTCCCGGGGATGATGGGACTAGTCTTAGGTTCTGGAAACCCATCTTAAAGGATTATTGTAAATTCTCTTTCTGCATTCTCCCCATGCCACTCGTTTCTTTCAGTGGGAGGCACTGATGCATACTGGACTGGATGCCACACGCTGTGTGTCGGAGCACAGCAAGATGAGCGGTGGGCTTGTAGTCCAGCTTATCTAGAGAGCTCCCAGCACTGGACACATGCTCCCAATACATTGCCTTCTTTAACTCTATGCGCAGTCTCCCAGGGTCTGTTCTGTCCTCCCCACCCGGTAGATGTGAACAGGGAGGCTGGAATGGACTCGTTAAGTGCATCGTTTAGATTCTGCAGCTCGCTTTCGCCAAAGCTGCACTTCCTGTCACTGCTGCCCTGTTTTCCACCATCTCTGCTCACATAGACTCGTTAGGAGCTCATTATGACGGTCCCGTTAGAGTCATGTGGCATCTGCACAGGAGAAATGGAGAAATTCTGGAATTGGGTGCTTTATAAATGTATATAATTGAGTTTATAAGAAGGAAGTAAAAGCTTACATGAACAGCAGAGGTATAGGTGAAAAGCATTGCAGAGGAAAAATAAAATGGGAAGTGTTTATCTAGAAATATAGACATGCATACCATATCTCAGCTTATTACTTATGTTGCTCTTCTACTTCACAGAATCTCAGTAAGATGCAGATTACTTTAGCATTTTTTTCTGATTCACCTGGAGGGACCTGACACACAACGAGGTGAAGCCGGTATCCATCATAGAGACAGTGTGGTAGTCCTGGACTCCTGCTCCAGAGCCTAAAACCTTAATTCTAATGAGATCAGGCTTTGCCGTCCAAAGGATTCCATGGGGTGAGGGGAGAACCAGGACCTATTAGACCCCACAGAGTGCTCCGAAGTCATTTACAGGTAGAGTACCCACTGTCAAGATAGTGATAACAAAGATTATTTCTAAAGGACACAGGATGGTCAGTAAATAGGACTGGAGGGTCTGGGGAGACGGCCGCAGCAGCGTCTGACACAGGCGGCTTTCGGTGCATGCCTCAGCCAGTGTGGGGGCTCTGGAGTTGAGGCAGAGTGGCAGGGAGAGTCAGACTGAAGATCTTGGAGTCTAGCAGACTCAACTGGGCCAGGGGACTTATTCTGCCTGACTTTTATATTCATTTTTTTTAAAACTAAGAATAATGATAACACTTACTTAGCGGGGCTCCACTGAGGACAGGAAGAAATCCAGTCCATGCAGGGAGTAATGCATAAATATTGGCCAACACAGCTTGCGTCGGTTTCCAAAGGCCAGAGAAACATGTACCTGTGCGCTTAATAAACGTTTGCATTGCACCAGCTATTGATAAAGTTAGCCATAGTCTTCAGCATTTTCTGAAGGTCATTTTTTGTTGTTGTTATTAAACGTAGAAAGCAGATGAGGGTTGGTTTCCTGCATACACGTGTGTAAGGAGTCATAATTTCCCAGCACCTCATCATGGCTAGTGTCTGGAAATCTGGGTGTGTCTTTTGAGTAATGAAATGCATGTATTTGATGTGAACTGATGGCTGGCATACGTGAGGCTAGACCTCCAGTCTTGTTTGTAACAGCTACACCTTCCTATCACTGTAACATTTCCCAAACAGATGCTTTGTAAAATAGCTCACTTTTATATGGTTCTGTAGGGAGACTTTTAATTTAAATGAACAAAAACACAGAAAACTCATGTTAAAATGTGTCCTCATTCTTGTATCATAAGAGGTTATATCCATAGAAACCATCTAAAAATATCTTTGTAGAATTTATAAGAAAAACATCAACTTGTAAATCCATTGCCGTGGCCTGAGGTAGAATGTCTGGGGTAGAGTGTGAAGAAACTGCTTCCATGACTTTCTGATCTCTGTAGATGCTCATATAAGCTTTATTGAGATACAATTTATACACCATAAATTCTTCCCTATGAACTATGTAACCCAATGTTATACCACTCTACAACTATTACCACTATCTTAATATTGTGTAATGATTAATTTTTATTGACAACTTGACTGCATGTAGATTGTTGTCAAAATACAACTGTGTAAAGATGTTTCCAGAAAGTCTTAACTGAGAAAGGAAGATTTACTCTGAATGTGGCCAGTATCGTCCCATGCGCTAGGTCACAGACAAAAAGGGGAAAGTGAGCCGAGCACTACTTCCTAGACGGAACATGAATATTTGCCTCGTGTTCCGGCCATCTTGCCTTCTCTGCCATGATAGACTAGACTATATCCTCAAATGTTAAGACAAGATGACCCTTCTTTTCAAGTATTTGTCATAGCAATGATAAAAGTAAATCCTGCAGGAAATTAGTACTAAGAGTTATCAGTCAGGAGTGGTGTTTGGTGCCATAATCCTGACCATGTAGTTCTTAGGTCTTTGCTTTGCAGGAGGAGAGGAGAGGAGTTTGAAACTGTGGGCTAGAGAGGCCCTAGGATGCTGTAAGCAGAGCTCAAAGGGCATTCTGGTGGGAATATAGAAAACCAGAAAGCTGAAAGAAGTGCAGACAGTGGAAACCCAGCAAGAAAGTTTTGGAGGGAACAAGATACTCTATTGGGAACTTGCCTAGAGGCTGCTTATGTGACATTCTAGCGGAGGATCTGACTGTATTCTGCCCTTGTCCTGAGAAACCAAGAAAGGCTGAATTTTTAAAAGTCATAGATAAGCTTGTTTGGTGGAGGAAATTTCAAGATAGGACAGCAGTCGGGCAGTGGTACAATTGAGATCACTGTTATTATTCAGGTCTACACTAAGAAAGAAGGAGAAATACAGGGAGCAAAAAGATATGAAACGTGTACAGTTTGGAGAGGAAAGAGAACTCACACATTCATAGTTTCAGAAAAAGCACAGGAGAGAGTAGCTATGACTGAGAGATTAGAATTTTTAAAAGAGAGTCCAGTGCTCTGAACTGAGACAATAGGAAGGTTCCTGGGGGCAAGACCCAAACACGAAAGGTTCCAACCTGTGAAACTACAGAGCCACCTAAGAGAGAGGGCCTGAACTGAGTGACACTGGCTGAGGGGGTTCCCTGCTTCAAAACAATCACCCAGGAAACTGTTCTTTCAGTTCAACCTTGAACACACATAGCGACCACCGAAGCCATGGACCAGAAGAGCCAGGATGCGTCTCCAGGAGGCAGCAGATCTTGGCAGTATTGCCCATGTAGTACTGGTTCTGCATTAGAGACACAACATCGGGGGTGTTATAGAGATGTATATCAAAGTATCATAAAGTACTGAGGTACAAGCGCTGTGCAGCATAAGGTCCCAAGAGAGTACTGCCTGAGGTAAAAATGAACCTGAAATTGTAACAGAGACTTCATGATTCTAGAGATACTCGGACCATAAGACCACCCCTGGGGAATGCTGTGAACCCATGAGAGAGGCCACAAAATCTCTAAGTGGCAGAACCGGAGAGGTGGTAATATCCAAGGTTGTTAGGTGATTTCACTAAGGGCTCCAGATGGAGGTGCAGTGTTTGATGTTTGCTTTGTGGGGCTTTGGTTTTGTGTGGTCCTGTCTTTCTTGATATCCTTCCATCCTTCCCTTTTGGATTGTGAATTGGAAGCATACAGCGTGTCTGTTGCTTGTTTTAATGTTATAGGAATTCACAGTTAAAAGATTGCCTTGACTCTCAGAAGAGACTTACAGTGTTGGGACAGTTAAAGGCTATGGGGACTTTGGAGATACACATTTTGTATTATTAGAATGAAATTTTAGGGGTCATGGTGGAATGTTATGATATCATGTGTTTGGATGCCAAGTTGTGTTTGGATGACAAGATTGTGTCATGATGGCTCATCTTCATTGATAGCTTGACCTGATTTAAAATCATCATAGTAATGTACCTCTAGATGTGTGTACGCAGGTGCTTCCAGAGGGAGAGAGGGGGAGGAGAGGCTCAACCTGAATGTAGGTAGCATCTCCTGGGCGGAGGTCATAGATTGAAAAGGAAAATGTGAGCTGAACACCAGCATTCATCTCTGTCTGCTTCCTGGCCTTGGACATACCTTGGTTTCCAATCTCAGGGTGCCATGCCTTTTGCCATGAGAGACTTTATCTCTTTGAACTGTGAGCCAAACAAAAACTCAAAAATGTGAGCCACTCCTTTCTGTACTGGCTAGTTTTATGTTATCTTGACCCAAAGTACAGTCATCTGGAAGGAGAGGGCCTCGGTTGAGAAAAATACCACTTCAAGATTGGACTGTAGGCAAGTACATTTTTTTGATTAGTGACTGACATAGGAGGGCCCAACCCATCGTTGGGACTGCATCCCTGGGCTAGTAGCCCTGGGTTCTATAAGAAAGCAGGCTGAGAAGAGTCAGTAAGTGACACTCCTCTGTGGCCTCTGCATCAGCTTTTGCTTCTAGATTCCTACCCTGCTTAGGTTCCTGTCTTGATGTCTTTCTATAGTGAACAATGATGTGGAAGTGCAAGCCAAATAAATTGCCTCCTCCCCAACTCTTCGGTCATAGTGTTTCATCATAGCATTAGAAACCCTGACTAAGACACTTCCTTACTTGCTTTGGTCAGGTTTTTGTTCCAGCAGTGTGTATATATCTGTATGTATGTATATACATACAGCAGCAGCCACTCTGAATTTTCCCCTCCCCCACACCTGGAAAACATCCATCTATTTCCTGTCCTTAAATATTTGCTAATTCTGAACATTTCATAAGGTCACACATGTATGGTCTTTTATGTCTTCATTCTGTCACTCAGAACACTGTTTCCACAACTTTTCTGTTGTAGCCTGCATCAACATGGTTCCATAGGATTTGATATATGAATATACATCTTGCCTCCACATTTGTTAGATGGTAGACAACTGAGTTGTTTCCACCTTTGGTCATTATGAACAATGATGCTAATCTTCAAGTTAACAGTTTATGGGATGGAAATAAGTTTTAATTCCAAAAGGTGTAAAGTTAGAAGCACTATTAAAGAGTGCTTATTATTTGTTGGAAATATATATATGCACATATATTTATATATTTTGTATAATAGTGATTTGATATATGCATAGTATTAGATGACATCATCGTAAAAATCAGGCACTCAGTCACATAGTAACATAGTCATAAGAAGCGCCAGACCATTGTCCACAGCCGTTGCCCCATTTTTTTAGCTGCTCCATTTTATAATCTCACCAACAGTCTAAGGGCTTTGATCTCTCTGCATCCTCACCAACATATATCATACATCTTGATTTTGACTCATGTAGTGGACATAAAGTGGCCTTTGGTTTGAATTAATGTTGGTCATCGTATCATGTGCTTCTTCATAGAAATTTTTATTGGAGCAGTTAGTCCCCCTGTTATTTGTGTTATTCATCTTATATATTCTGGATACTTGAGCCTTATCATATATAATTTGAATTTTTTCTTGTTTTCTGGGTTGATTTTTACTTTCTTGATGGTGTTCTTCAAAGCCCAAAAGCTTTCAAGTGAGTCAAATTGATGCCATTTAAATGTTCATCTTATTTATTCTTTGAAAACATCATATGTGCATACAATTTATTTTAACTTGTAAGCCCCACTACCTCCCTCTTATTCCCCTAATTTGTCTTCCTCATGATTTCATGTCCTTTTATTACAATCTTTACAATTACTATTATTACAATAACCCACTACCGAGTTCAACTAGGGTTGCCATATGCAACCTACCAGTGTTTATAGTAAAGGAAAAGTGGTTTTTCTCCCTTAGCATCCATCCGCTGCTTAGAGCTTCTCGGCTTAGGGTGGGTCTTAGGAGGCCCTCCCGTATTCGTGCTGGAAGTTTGGCTGGCTTGATTCTGTTCTGGTTTTAAGTGGCATCCACAGCTGTGGCGAGAAGTTGTGCACATCAGTTGTGCCTTTCCTGCACACAGTGTCTCACAGCTCTCCTCCTCATCTTCTGACTCTTACATCCTTTCCACCCACTCTTCTGTGATGCTCCCTGAGCCCGGGATGCAGGCCTTCATTATAGATGACCCATTGACAAGAAGCACTCACAGTCTTTATTCTCAACACTTGAGCCAGACATGAGTTTCTGCTTTCACCAGTGCGCAGGAAGCTTCTCTGATCAAGGATGAAATTAGCACAAATCTCTGGGTATAAACAGAAACACTGAGACAGCAGTTTGACAATGTGTCCATTTATTGAAACACCACCCGTAGGTTCCCTACTTGGCCCTCTGATCTCCCTAGTCATGGGCTAGCTGTGTTATTTTCATTGCCGGCACTTTCAGTGTCATAAGAATTTATTGCCCCAGCCGAGGTCACAGAGATTTATGTTATGATTTCATCTGTGAGTTTAACAGCTTCACTGGTTACATTTAGTTCCATGATTGATTTAAATTAATTTTTTTTTGCGTGCATAAGTGGGAAGTAGAGATCTCGTTGCTTTATTTTACATGTGGCTATGCACTTTCCCAAACACTCTGCATTGAAAATATTTTTTCTTCTTTTGAATGATCTTGACACCCTTTCTGAGCATCAAATGATGAGAAATGCAGAGGTTTATTCCTGGATTCTCAGCTCTACTCCCTCCAATAGGTCTGTCCGCATTCCTTTGTCTTGATTACTGTTTTTTGTTTTAAATCGTATTTGGAAAGAAGAACCTATGAATTCCTCCACTTTGTTCTTTTTAAAGTTTGTTTTGTCTATTCTTGTACTCTCGCTTTGCCATATGAATTTTAGGATTCAGCTTGCCAACTTCAGCAGAAAAGGCAGCCGGAATGTGGTTGGGGTTGGATTGGCTCACACATCAGCTGGAGGAGTATCGCTGTCTAGCAATGCTAAGCCTTCCCCTTTGCAAGCCTTTCTCCACATTGTTAGCTATTCTCTATTTATTCTGGTGGTGTTTTGTTGTCTTCACAGTACTGCTCAGCGGCAGGACACTTGCCTGGGATAAACAGGGCCCTGGTATCCAAGTATAAAAACGGAAAGAAAAATCTACTTGTTTGTTGTTAAAGGTACCCCCAAGTGTTTATGGTTTGATTTCTACCTTTCAAGTGCTCCTCACTAGCACACAGTACCACAGTTGAGTTTTCTGTGTTGACTTCTATTTTATGGGTTTGCTGAGTATGTTCTTCACTCCTAATGACTTATTTTATTTCATTGGCTGATTTCTCGGTATTTTCTGAGTTTTGTTATTTGTGATTAGAGATCATTGTACTTATTGCTGTGCTAGGTCCTTTGCCACCTCACTGCCTTTGCTTTCTCTTCCTCGCCGGGTTGCCCAGGTTAGACCCTCAAGTGGTAGTGAGAACTGACATAATTTTGTTTGTTTGTTTCTGACCCCAAGTTAAATCATTTAGTCTTTTACTAGGACATGTGTTGTTGGCAGTGGGCTTTTGTTTTATTTTTTAATTTTTGTTTCGGATAGTTCTTGACTTGAAAAATTCTTCATTTTCTTGGGTTTTTAAATATCTTATTAGGCAAAGCTGTCACATTTTCATCAATAATTTGTGTGTGCCTGTGAAGAGTATAATGTAGCTTTGTGATTTTGTATTAATTCACACTATTTTATTGGTTGCTTTATAAATGTTAAATCAACCTTGCATTTCAGAGATAAAGCCCATTTAGTCATGGTGTATATTCATTTTTATATGTGATTGGATTTGGTTTGCCAGTATTTTGTTGAAGGAATTTGTATTTATATTTATAAGAAATATTTATGTGCAGTTTTCTTGGAATGCTTTTGGCTTTCATATCAGAGGATAATGGCTCCAAGGAGTAAGTTGGAAAGTGTTTTCCCTGTTGATTTGGAGAGAGGAGGCATGTGGGAAGAGTTTCTGAATTATTGGTATTATTGTCCTTGAATTTTTTTTTGGTAGAATTCATTAGTGAAATCATGTACATGGGTCTGAGCTTTTCTTTATGAGAAGTAATTTGTGTGTATGAATATGTGTTTGTATGTGTGCGTGTACATAAGCATATCTCTGTGGGAGCACACATGTTTGAGTGTTGCATGTATCTGCGTTCATGTTTGTGTACATGTTTGTGCATAAATGTGGGTATGTGTACATGAGACTGTGTGTGCTTCTATGTACATGTTCATATGTGTGAGTGTGTGCATACATGGGTATGCATGAATATATGTGTGTGTATATATGTATGTGGAGGTATGTGTGCATGTGACTGTATACACCTGTTTTTTATGTGTGTACAAGTATGTGCATATGTGCTATTAATCCAACTTCCACTTGTTATAAATTATTCAGTATTATTATTCTCATCATTTGGGAGCAGTTTATATCTTTTCGGGAGTTCTGTTTCATGCTGATTATTTAACCTGTTTACATGCAGTTGTTCATCCTATGTGTATCTTTTGTTTTGATTTTCATGAAGACGAGATTGTAACACATTTTTAAATACCGTGAGGCCTCTGTAGGACATAGCCCAGCAGTTTTTGTTGAAGCCCACGAAGACCATCATTCTTCAATGGAGGGCTAGCCGAGTGTTTGATGTGTGTGGTTTGTATCCCAGCAGCCTGTTTAGTTCGCTTTCTGTGCTGTTTCAGAAACAGGCACAGAGCAGTCTCACAGCTGGAGTGTGATGGGAGTTGGCACGGCTCTCAGATAGTCCGGCTGCTTCACTGCTGGGATGTTCTCAGTGCCACCCAGTCTCGGCCTTATTGTGGGAAAGGAGGGAAGGAATCTCAAGGTTGCCTCTGCATTTCCTAAAAGGCAGGAGACGCTGAAGGCAGGATGAGAAATGTCTGAACCCTGCCGCTTCAGCACAGCTGGAGTCGCCCATGTGTGGCTGGTATTTCAGGAGTTTAATCAAGAGCGCCATGCCAAACATCTTGCCGCTTGAGTTGTGCGGGAGGTGCTATCTAGGAACTGGCTGCAGTATCTCCAGCCCCCAAGGTGACAGGACAGTCTACATCCTTCTTAGAAAGCATCCTGGAGGACCAGAGCCTTCTAGGACCACAGTGTTGTATTGAGCACTCAAACGACTTAGATTAATTCTTCCAGGTCTAGAAACAACCCAGCCTGTTGAAATGGCTCACGCTGCTGTGTGGAGAAGATTCAAGTGGCTAGGAGCGGAGAGCCCGAATTCAAACCGTAGCTCTGCCTTTTACGGGTAATAGTGTGACTTCAACCATTTGACTCTCCTTCTCTGAATGTCAGGCTTGTCATCTACAAAATAATAAGAAAAATACAGCCATCCCATAAATCATTCGAAGAACCAAATTAAATTAATGTATGGAAAATGGCTTTGTAAACTGTTAAGCTCTGTTAAGGTCCCCTAATGGCTGTTTCTTTCCCATATGGAAAAGCCACAGGATGAATAATCCTTCTTGTGAGTGTCCATTTATGTCACCCTACTGAGGTCATTCCATGTGGCTTTGAAGTATAGAAGGTGTGACTGTCAGGCTTTCAAAAGGAAGCAGAGAGCCCGAAGTTCCCTGGCCTTGGCAGTGGAGCAAGCACAGGTGCAAGGTGGTGACTTCATAGGATTTGTGGCCCCTTGCTGGGACAGAAACAGCCCAACAAGGACAGCCAAGAAGCCAAATCCAGGCCCACTGTAGAAAGGAGCAAAAACAACCCGAAAGGGTAAAATAGCACCTTCTTTGGAAAAAAGGTGTCATTAACATAAGTAGGGTCTTATGCTTTGCTTGTGGTCTTTCTAGTAAATTCCATCTAATTGTCACTCTTGTCTTGCACTCACAAAGGCATAGCAGGTCGTAAGTGTAAGTTTGGTATGGCCAGTGTAGCCCAAGAGCGTGTTTGTTGCCACAAGGGAATTGACCCGATTAGTCTGTTGGTGGAGCATTTCAATAAGAATGAACAGAAAACCATGTTTGGCGTGAGGAATAGCTAGAGGCCCCTAGAGTTTGTAGATGGTTCCTTTCCTTCCTGTGTCTCTCTTTCAAGCTGGGTCCTTGAGGAAGTTGTTTCCCTCCTCTTCTCTCCTCTGTAAACTGCGAACACCCTTCAGAGGGTTGTGGTGATGGCTAAGTAACCAGTAGTAAATCTTAGATACCCTCCCTTCTGTCTTTCAGCTTGAGTTTTCCATGCTGCAAGCCAGCTTTGCTGCACAGAGTATTTCCCAGCATGTCCCCTTCCCATATGTAAATATGCCTGCCTGGCCTGGCTCTCCTCTGTCTGTGAGTCCTGGGATGAGAGAGCCACTAGAGCAGCAGTCAAGGTACATCTGCCCAGTCTCTCAGTTCCTCCACGCGACCCTGGATACCTCCTCGCTTCCAGGAGCAGGCTGTGAAAATCTAGGCTATTGTCTGGAAGGTTAGTACCACACCGATTCCAAGCATTAGAGTATGGTAAATATTTCTGATATGTCAGTCAGTCTCTTTACCTTGGAAAGGATCATGAGAGAAAAATGCCCTGAATGAACTTGGTGCAGAGTTGCGGTGAGACAGAACAGGGCTGGCCCCTGGTCGGGAGTCATCCCAAGCCCAGGGGGGCTGCAACAGGAGGAGGCTATAGGAAGATTCAGCCAGAGAAGGTGGTAGTTGTGAGGAAGGAGTTATATGCTGTGTGTGGCGACATAGCCAGGGTTACCCAAGTTTCAGCAGGCAGTGCAGAGCCTTTAGTCCACCAAGCAAAGAAATACAGGGATGGAGGTGGATAGAGAGTGAACTTGAAGGAGGAGAGGAGCAGAGAGCACATTTGGAATGCTCTGTGATATTCCAGGAGAACTCGCTTCTTGGTGGACTGCCCTTAGGCTCAGCTATGGCATTGCACACACTGCTCTCGACCGCTGGAGCTGCAGAGTAAACCTCGCCTTACACACACACACACACACACACACACACACACACACACACACACACACAGAGCTGTTTCCTCCAGTCTTTTGTTTTCTCCCCCAAACCTTTTGAACAGCTACAGTGGAGAAGGTATGATCGCATACAGTTCACAGGCCCTGTTGGTAGTGTTAATTCTGCTATAGGCAGAAGGAGAAGGCTCTTGTAGGAATGGGGGAGTCACATCACAGCTCCCTGCCCCATTTGTTGGAATCTTCCACATGGCTAACTTCTCGGGGCTAAGTGTAAATATTCCCCGGGACCAAAAACTCAGAAAAACATCACCATCCTAATGTCCTTACCGATCAGGGTCGCTTTGGGAAAGGCTGAGATCATGAGAGAGTATCCTAAGGGAAGTCCCAGAAGGAGCCTGAAGATGTTGGGGTGCTGGGGGGTGCCTGCAGCATCTAATCTCCGCCACGTTGAAAGTGGTGTTTCTTGAAGATGGTCTCAGGGTAGGAATGAGCCTAGTGACTGAAAGTCAGAGGTGGTGGGAGTCCCTGTGTGCCTAAAGTAAGAAACTGCGAAGGACCAGGGTGGTGGCGCCTGCCTGTCATCCCAGCATTGGAGAGGTGGAGGTGGGAGAATTCTGGGTTTGGGTTGCATCGTGAGCCCCAGGTCAGCTTGAGGATGATGGATAATCGTGATTGTCACCGTCATGGAATCACCTGTGACATATCTTTCTGGGTGTGTCTTTGTGGATGTGATCAGAGAGGTTTACCTGAAGAGGAAGGACCCAGCCTGAATGTGGGCTGGGACCAGGGAGTTCAGCAGACGAAGAAGACAGTAAACGGGGCCCCTGTCTCTATCTGCTCCCACACTGTGGGCATTGTGATCACCTACCTCATGCGCCTGTTACAGTACCATTTTCACCAAGACAGACTGTGCCCTCAAACCAGGAACCAGAATCTGCCCTGTCTGCTTTTCTGAGGTGTTTGTCACCGTGTTTGGGAAATTAGCTGATACACTGCGCTGGAGGCAAGACTGTTACCTCAAAAATCCAACCCAAACCAAACTGTACCAGTGAGAGCCGACGATGAGCAGCAAGGGGTCTTAGAGGGAGCTCGATGGGAGGATAATGGGGAGTAGGAGGGTCGGCAGTGCAGCAGCGCCGACTTTCTAGGAGTTCCGGTTTGGCAGAGCTTGCTATCAAAACAAAGATGAGGTCCAAGAGCTCCTGCAGACACGCATGAGCACAAGCATTGGGCTCTTTAGAGGGGTGGAGTCTACCTGTCTCAGGATGCCTCCAAAGATTTAGCAAGGTCTGGAAGCCGGCGCTGCTGAGCAATCAGAGATGCTTCTGTTGGCAAGCACCCCACCACTGCAGATCTCTTGGCTACACTTGGAGTCGGAGTTTTTGTGAAGTTGTCAGTGAACTCAGGCGTTAGCTGTGGGGTTGAGCAATATAACCTTGGACTTCTCCTCTAATGAAGGTGACAGCAAACTTTGGTTGGATCTGGGTCTTGGAAGCCCAGGATTTTGCAGACCTGAGATAAGGCAGATCTACCAGACCAAGGATGCCAGGCAGTGTGGGTGGGGCAGACACCAGAAAAGAACAGAAGGTACTAGCTTATTCTACTCTCTGAAGGCCTGAGCATGCTCTCCTCTACTTTCTTATAGTCTCTTAGAACTTGACCTTTTTCTCCACATAGACCGTAGCTACCAGTTCATAACCGCCTCTCTTCGCACCCACAGGGCAGTGTTGACACTTATTGAGTCAACTCCTTGACAGCTAATTTCTCACTCAGTCCTCACAGGAAATCTATGCAGTGATTGTTATTTTCTCTTTCATAATGCAGACTAGAGAACTGAACTTTAGGGAAGCTAGTTAGTGCATCCAAAGACATTCAGGACTTAACAGCCAGGAGCAGAGAATTTGGGCGGAGGTCAGTTCTGAATTGTTCCAAAGTCCTTGTCTTCAGCTGTTAACCACTTCTTGAAAATGATGTTCTCCGTTCCAGAAGACATGACCTTAATAAAATTGTGTTTGATAACCAAATGGAGCACCCTGGCCCCTGTGTGTGTCTGCTGTGGGGTGTGGTTGTACAAGCTCGCAGACAGACGCTCATACAGTCATAGAATCCTTCCAGGCCCTGGAGAAAGAATGGAGAAGCAAAATGATGGCAGAGAACATGCACACTGAAGAAATGAGCCCAGGCGATTGAGAGTTTGCTACGCAGTCTTGAAATTGCAGCTTGTGTTGAACTATATGCAAACAAATCCAAAGATTAGAACCTTTGTTTTTTGTCCACGGAAACATAACAAGTTCATACATGAGTAAAAGTTAATGTCCGCCAGCGAACGACACTGGCGTGCCGTGTTCTTCCTGCTGGTGATTTTTGTCACCAGAAAATAAACCACATCTCCGTGCTTAGGGGGCCATATGCTTCTCAGAAGTTTTAGATTCCAATTGCATAGCAGCAATAAGAACTGGCAGTTACACGGCACTTACCACGTGTCGGACACTGTTTGAAATTGTCTACAGATGTTGACTTCTCTAATCTCCGCATCCTAATCATCCTCATGAGGTCGGTACTATTCTTATAGGATGTAAGGAAGTAGGCACAGAGAGGTTTGACGAGTTCCCCAAAGCCACACAGCTGGTTATGGAGAGTCAAGATCTGTGCACTTCAATACTGCAGACAATGGCTAAAGCTATGGTTTACTGAATACCAGTGATCAAGTTCCTCCTATCTCTACCACAACTCCTGTGAACAAGAATGGCTTGGCGCACTTCACAGTTGCAAAAACTGGAATTTAAAGGGATTAAGACATTTGTTCAGTGACTGGCTGCGAAGGACAGAACTGACTCTCTGGACTCTAAGAGGTCCCTCATCATCAGTGCACAGAGAAGTGAGGTTCCTTCCCCCAGTTACTGAGCCATGCTTCAAAATGGCGGTGCGGTCAACCGGATGTTGTATCTACAGTGGTGGTTAAAAGGAACTGCCTCCATGGCACCCTCAACCCCCTGGATTACTAACCTGTGTATTCCTTCCTCTCCGTCCCTCACCTGAGGACGGGCAGCATCCTCACCTTTCAGGAAGTCTGGGTAGGCTATGCGCCTGGTTCATAACCGGGTAAGAGGCTGTTCCCATGGTGAACCGTGACCAGGTCACAGCCCCAGAGTGAGGTACTGTGACCTTCACAGTTCAGCTGAGGACATAGATCAGCTTTGTCCCCTTTCATCCTGGTGTCTCTTCCTAGAATCACTCCTTCTCCTGAAGACCAGAGGCCTTCCTGTTTCCACCCTTGCGCCGGCACATACATGACCTTGCCTTTCCTTCAGTTCCCCAACCACACCAAGCTCTCTGCTTTGGCAGCTCTGCCCAGGACAAGCTCCATCTTCTAAAGTTTCATTTGCGTACAGCAAATCTCACTCAGGCATAGTCCTCTGGGAGGCGTGCCCCACATGCTTCGGAAAGCGTCCCCTCACCCTGTCACCTGTGTTACTTGTGCGTGCACGTCTGTGACTGACCAGAACACCTGACGGAAGCAAACGGAGACAGGTTGGTTTTGGTTGCCCATTTCAGGAGCCTTCCCAGAGTGTGGCAGGGAATACAGTGGCTGTCCCTGGACGGAAAGGTGAGGCAGTGACTGTTCCCGCGGCAGTGGGCCAGGAGGCAGGGAGTAGATCAAAACCAGGGGCTGACCTCTGACCTTCAGGGGTCTGTCTCTAGAGACCTACCTCCTAAAGATTCCGTGCTTCTCAAAACAGCTGGACCAGAACATGAGTCCATGGGGAAAACGCTTCAGAGGCAAACTCCAAATATCACCTTTCTTCCTACCTCACAAGCCTCAAATCCCTCTCCTGGCTTTCATCATGAGCCCTCTGGATATTTTTCTGTGCTGTTTCTCTGACTGGGGGCTTTTGTTTTTGCATATGTTTGTGCACTATTTTCTTTCCCGTGAGTCTAGTCAGAGCAGAGACATCTCTCCCTGTTTGTCTCCGTCTAACATGTGCTGGCCCTCAATGGGCCTCTGGGGATTTTTGCTGTGAGATTGCTACATCCCCTGGAGAAGAGGAAAAATGAGGGGAGATAGTTGCTCTCCCAGCACCCTTTAAAATAAATCCCTGGGGTCTGGATATTTAATCCTGTGGAAGAGAGCATGTCTTGGAAGTGTAATGTCCTGGTTTTGGGCCTTGACTCTGAAGAAATGAAAATGAAACGAAACCAAGCCCTATACTGTGCTCAGGGAAGCAGGATTTGCAGTCTGAAGGCATCACCAAGCAGCTAGACTGCAGGGAAGACTGCTCTCCGAAGTCTGGAAAGGATGGGTGCCCATCTTATTTGACCAGGTGTTCCTGGGAGTATCTCATTATTACGTGGGGGTGTGGTCCCGGCTTTTGGTTGGGGAGCCTCCTCTGTCTTTTGAGGGTTTCTAAAAAGCACCTTGGGTGTATCTCTAAGAGGCTCTTGTGCATTGATGACTTTGGCTCCTACCAGTCACCATTTCAAGGGACCATCAAAATCCTGAAGGCCATGTTTGGTTTGCTTTCTCTTCTCTGCCTTAGCCCCGTGGCTCACCAGCTTCAGAGGACAGACAGACACCAAGACTGAGCAGAGCAGAGCCTCTTGTTCCGAGCATTTGGCCAGGTGCTGAGTAGCCTGGGGACAAGGCTCAGTGGAGAGTGGATGCTCTCTGGCTCTCCTTTATGTAGAGGGTGTTCTAGATATGTAAGAGGGGACTTGCAGAAAAGGCTGGTTTGTGTGAAAACACTGGTGCACAAGCCCACTTGGACTTTTGGTGCGTGCTTGGGGACCTGGCCTCGGTTTCCTTGGGCAGTGTCTGGTAACTATTGGTTTCAAATGAGACACAGGAGTCTTAATCGCACCATGTGTGGGATGTGCCCCATGGGGCTGTGTTTTGTAGGCAGTGAAGTTAAGGCTTGCCCAGAAAAATAACATGTTTTCCTTGCCCGGTCCTTGAGCTGTTTGCCTGGTGACTGGCTGATTGGTGGTTTGGGAAGAATGGAGACATTGGTTAACTTGGGTGTCCAGAGAATTTTTTTGGTGTGTTTGTGTGAGAGCTTGTTTCTGTTTCTCTGGAAACAGTAGAGGGCAGAGGAGGAAATGATGATGCTGCTATTGCTTGTGTTCAAGGTCCTTGAAGCATCTTATTTAAATTACCCTGAAATAATCTAGTGCTTTGAGAGTACCCGAAAGCCCTAATGTCTTCATTGCAAAGGTAAACAAGATAGCAGGAGGCTTTGGAAATGATGAACAATATTGCCCTCTTAGCCCCTATTGGAACTGTGTTCCTCTGCGGTTCTCTTTACAGAGAGGTACAGGGTGGAAGAGATAAATCAAAGCTACTGCCATCAAAGATTTTCTTTAATCCTTTATGGGAAGTGCTTTTCTGAGATTAGAAATACCCAACACATAAGATATGGTGGCAAAAGAGAGACATGTTTTCATTAAATTAAAAAAAAAAAAGACTACTCCTGAGCATTAAAGCATACAGTATCAGTATATTTTCCTCACAGGGTTGTCTGCATTGCAGAGACTTGTCCTTAGGTCTGTGGTTATTCATCTTTAGCATCCCGGCACCCTGCATTAGAACATCTTACTGTCATAGATCCATCTCTCTCCATACTCTCTCAAGAGACTGCAGTGAACAGTGAACATTGGTTAAACTATGGTTTCTGTTTTGTACAGTTAGCACACTCTTCAGGCATTATTAAGGAACTTTTGTTTACAGGATATTTGAAGAATGAAAAGGAGAGAGGAAAAAGAAGAGGGAACAGTGAGAACAAGAACAGGCGATAGTCAAAGATGGTGCTGTTTACCTTGGGATGTTGAAACAAAGCCTGGCTTTCTGCTTTGGTAGCCCAGGTGGTGGCGGGTAGATGTGAGAGGAGAGGCTTGGTCTGGATTAGTCCTGTTTCTTGTGCCTGCCTGGAAGCCTGAAGCCCTTGGCAATAGATGGGGTGTGACTCTTGGCTTACCCATTGTTGGCAGACCCTACCAGTGTCCTTGATGACTGGGACCAGGACTGCATGGGCACAGCAGGCAGGCAGAGAGGAGGGTATGGATGGATTTGATTTCTCTCTCCCTATGAGGCTGTTGTCTGGTCCAGCCTTGTTCTACTCACAAATATGTGCCTCCAGCCCCTCAGGGCCCTCTGGTGATGCGCCCTAGATTCCTTAGCTTTTTCAGTCAGAAAGAGCCAAGTTGGATCCTTGATTCAAGTAACTCGTTAAACCCATATGTTTCATCGTCAGACCAAGAGTGAGTCTCAGAAAAGAGCCATGCGCAATGAACAAAGCAAGCTTCTAGACAAGCCTAGAGATTAGCAGTGTGTCTGTCCCGGAGTCAGTCAGGCTGTGACACTGTGTGTCTGTCCCAGAGTCAGGCTGTGACACAGTGTGTCTGTCTAATCTTGAAGTATTCCTCAGTATTATTTGTCTCAGAAAATTTGGTAAATTACTTTTGATTGTCCTTGAAGTAGTTTAGAATCAACATGGAAACATGTTTGGGTATGTCTCTAAGGGTTTTTCCAGAAAAATTTACATGAAGAGGGAAGACCCACATCCAGTGTGACCCACATCCATCACCGCATGGAAGAATGTGAGCTGAATGCCTCCCTTCATCTCTCTATGCTTCCTGACTGTGGGTGTAGCCCCTGGTCCTGCTGCTGTGACTTCCCTGTCAGGATGGGCTGTATCCCCTCGAAATGTGAGGGAAAGCAAACTCTCCCTTCCCTAAGTTGCTCCTGTCAGGTATCCATGAGATGCAGCTCTCTGTTGAAGCCATGAGAAACGTTAAGTAATCCCGAAAATTTGTGCCAACAGTAGAGTGGGTGCTATTAAAAAAGCTGACAGTGTCATCTGCAGGACTTTGGAACTGGTCTATGGGAGAAGTATGGTAGCTCCAGACCTTGGAGCTGGAGAATAGAGAAGCACTATGTTGGAAGCTGAGGTTTATAGGCCACCCTGGGGAAGCTCAGAAAAATAAACTCCCAGGGGAAATGTAGGGAGTCAGGGCCCTGATTCGGGAGTTTCAGAGGGAACCAGTTCAATCAGGAGCTGGACCAGAGGCCATTTGAGTTACATTCTGACAAGAAATCTGGCTGACTTCTGCTTTGTTCTGGGAATCTGAGTGAGGTGGAATTCAAGAGTGATGTGATAATTTGCTGCTGGAGGGAATTTCATGGAAGGACGGCACTGGCGTGAGATTCACAGAGAGCTGTGGCGTGGTCGCTGCTCACCGTCCTCGTGCTGGGCTAGCGTGAGAGAGGGTGACAAGTGTCACAGAAAAAAAGATGAGAAACGCACAGGAAGGGGTGACTTTAAAGTGACGGACAAGGCAGGTGTGACGCAGCTGCTGAAGTCACAGGGGCGACACACTGAAAATAAGCCCAGGGAATTAGAAGAATATAATTGTCTTTTCATCGTATAGGGGCTCACAGTTTAGAGATTGCCTTGGCTCTCAGAGGAGATTTAGGATTTTTGAACGGTGTTAGGGTGGTTAAAACTGTGGGGAATTTAAAAGTTGAAATGAATACACTTTTGCATTGGGAGACAGCCACGAGCCCCTGGGAGCCAGGGCCAGAACGTGCTGCAGAGAGGAAATGCTAAGCATAGCCTGAAGAATTTGTAACACTTGGTCCTGAGCCTGGGGTGGGCCTTGAGGTGGGCCTGGTTGGAGCAAATGGGTCACTGTGGGAAGACCTTGGCATTTCTTAGCCCTCCTCTACATCCTGAAAGTGGATGAATCTGGCTAACTGTGCCCTGCTCCTGCTGCTGTGCCTTCACCACCACAGTTGACTGCATCACCTTGACCCATAAGCCAAAACAAACCTTTTCTCCCTTAAGCTGCTTCCTCTCAGGTGTTTGGTTATAGCAACAAGAGCAGTCATTGGTGAAGAAGGCAAAGGAACCAAGGCTGGTGCGCTTCAAGTAAAACTCTCATTGATAGGGATTTTCTTGATAATTGCAGAGTTATCAGAAAAATCTGAGGATTGCCCAGCAGGATTTCCTGTGTATACATGGCTCTTCGTGTCATCCCTTGGCAACCCCAAGTGCACACACTGTGTAAGAGTAAGGGACATGGTAGCATGCAGTTTGTGAAGTGTGTTCCCATCATCATTCTTCAGGCTTCCAACACCCTGTCAGACACGGCCAACATTGTCTATAGTCTCTCTCTCTCTCTCTTTCTAAATATTTATTTATTTTTACTTTATGTGTATGTGTGTTTTGTTTGCATGTCTGTATGTGCATTGTGTACTTGTAGAGCCCTTAGGAACCAGAAGAGGGCTTTGGATCCCTTGGAGTTTTAATTAAGATAGTTGTGAGCCACCTTGTGGGTGCTGGGAACCAAACCTGGGTCCTCTTTTAATAGTTTTGATTATCATTTTTGTGGGTTTTAGCTGTTTATTGTTTTTGTTGCTTGTTACTTCGTTATAAACTAAGGGAGAGAGAACATAAAATTGGGTGGGTAGGGAAGTGGCAAAGTTCTAGAAGTTGAAGGAGAGAAAAATGCAATTAAAATATATTGTATAATTGTTTTTCAATTAAATAGTGAACCACCAGTGCCCTTGATTGCTGAACCATCATTCAAATCCCTAAAGCCTCTTTTCATAGTGAGGAAATAGAATGTTCAGATAGGTTAAGTGACTGGCCCAAGATCACACAGCTATCAAATGAGGGAGTTGGTATTTAACTGTTGATTTTCTAATAAAAACTTTGACCCCCTGGCCACAATATTAAGCTACCCACAAATAAATGCAGTCTTATTTTCTTGCAAATAAAATAAAAATCAAGCCATAATTTTGGAACAAAGCTAAGAAGTACACAAACCCTTACTTCTCAAACAGTGAGGAGAGCTCACATGTGTGTGCTAGTGTGTGGGTGAAAAGAGTGAATGTGTGAGTGTGGGGGAGAGTGTGTGTGTGTGTGTGTGTGTGTGTGTGTGTGACTGTGTGTGCCAGTGGGGTGCCGACACCTTGTTAGAATTGTTTAGCTATACGAGGAGACTATGTTTGATGCAGTTAGTGAAATGGTCTTGTTTCCTCATAACCTGTGAACGCTCACACACTTTTCAAAATCTACATACAGCCTTTAGTCATCTACCTTTCATCCCAGACACCAGGCTCGCCTCCCCTCTGGGCTGGATCCTAAGACTCAGACACAGCCGTTTTGACTGATACTTCACACTCCCAGCCTGAGGTCTTGTGCTTGATAGGTGGCTGTGAGGAAGAAGGTAACTGAGACCCACGTCCTGGGTTTCCTATTCTCCCCATGCACAGACACACATATGAACAAGTTCAGTGTGGCAGGTGATCAGTCACTGTCCACTGGCCATTTTCGCTGAAGGAGTCTGTGAATGATGCCCCAGTGAGCTGCAGTCTCCCAATCCCTGCAGAGCACAGTTGAGGTTTGTCCCTGGTTTGGGAGCTGGCCTGCCTCTTCTCTCCTTTTATTTAGCTATCCAGTGGCATGGATGACCCTATCTCTGCCCTTCCTACCATGTCCCACCCACCCCTCCCGCTATGCCCAGCCAACAGCTGCAGAAAGTCTCTACCATCCTGAAAGAGTTCAGGTTCTGGGTGTTTCTGAGAGCCTGACCCTTAACCCTGAGTAAAGAGACCACATTCATTCTTAGTGGGAATACACACACACACACACACACACACACACACACACACACACACGCACACACACACATGCACACACACACACATACACACACACATGCACACACACATACACACACACACACACACACACACACACACACACACACACACACACACACCTCTTTCCTGTCCCTGCATATTGTGGTCTCCATCTGGGTGCTGTTGCTTCTCTGTGCTCTGGGCCCTGAAGGATGCAGTTCCTTGTTCATGGTCTTGGCCTTTGATGAATGGGGTCTGGTGTACTGTTCAACTCTCATGGGTTCAAGCTTTTTGTTTTTTTTTTTTTTTCTAAAGGCCCTTTCTTTCTTCCCTCATATTTCCTTCAGGGTGTTTTGTGATTTTCTTTACTTTTGAGAGGGACTCTTATTTAGTTGGAAGTTGAGGAAGCCATGAGCCTTGGGAATGATATGATGGTTTTCAAAAACACAACCAAGGGCCTCCCCACATGGTGCATCCTGTAAATTGAGACCTAATTTGGGTTCCTTTAATTCATGTTTTGTTTCGTTGTTGTTGTTGTTTATTTGTTTGTCTTAAAAGCTGGGTATGGTGGTATACACTTTTAGTTCTAGGGAGATAGAGGACAGGCAGATCTCTGGGACTCACTGACCAGCTAGTCCAGCCTACTTGGAGAGTTCCAGGCCAGTAAAAGACTGTCAAAAAAAAAAAAGAAAGAAAAAGAAAATATAGCACATAAGTAATAATACTTGATGTTTTCTTCTTGCACATATTCACATGTACATGTGTGCATGCGCTCACACAGCCTGAACACACACACACACACACACAGAGTTTATTTCTGCACTTTTAAAATGGGCGTAACCCCTTTGTGAAGTAGGATTGAATTTCTTCTACTGTTCCTGTGACTCCATATACCCCTCAAGTTCCATTAGGCCTTGGCTTGAACTTTAAGTCCCAAATTAATTTATGGGGAAGTGGAGTGATCTTTCTTGGGGTTCGAATAGGTATTTTGCATACCAAATGTGCATATGTTTTATATTCTGTATAAAAAATTAACTTCTCAATAAAGCCAAACAGGCCAAAAAAATACATGAATATGTGACTATGTATTTTCTTTTTCCTTTTTGCCTGTTAAGGCTTCTTCCTGAGAAGTTAGTTTGGACACATTTTCCCTGTAGGTCTCCTCTGAACTGATAGCCAGCCGCGACAGCAACATAAAAGAGAACTCAGAGCTTGTTGTGGTACCCTTTAAAGTCAGAAGAAATGGGGGGGCTGCTAGGAGGCTATAGCTCAAAGATATAACACAGCTTAGTATATAAGATCTAAGGCCCTGGGTTCAATTCACAGCACTCCTGAACCCCCACAAACAAAACAGTGAGAAAACATGCTCCATATGATAAATTTTACTCTCCATCTGCCAATTAGCTTGTGTCAAATTGTCACCAACTGGAGTCCCTTGGGAAAAGGGAGCTTTGACTGAGGAGGAACCCCTTCCATTAGGTGGGCCTGTGAGCCGGTCTCTGGGGTATGTTTTTGATTCATGACTGATGGGAGGGCCCGACACAGCGTGGGTGGTACCACCCCTGGGCTGTTCTGGGTTGTGTGAGAAAGCAGACTGAGCAAGCCACGGGGAGTACCCCAGTTAGCAGCTTTTTCCATGATCCCTGCCTCTGCCCCTGCTTGAGTTCCTACTCTGACTTCCCTCAGTGATTGTTTGTGATCAAGACATGGAAGTCAAATAAACCATTCCTTCCTAAGTTGCTTTTAGTAGGTGTTTAATTAACACTGTAGCAGGGAGAAACCAGAGTGCTCAGTGATGAGCAGGGAGGCATCCATCACCAGCGAAAAGTCGTAAAGTGAGCACTGTGATTTCACCGAGGCCAGGGTTCTGTTTGGGCCTTGCTATGCCCACACTGCTCACAGTAATGTGGTCATTTACCTGGACACTGGAACTACTAGTGATGAGTTAGTTTTTAAAAACCTGCTAATTTATTACTGATCCAAGCCATTTTCTCTCCTGTAGGTTGGGCATGGAGAGATATACAATCCTATCTTCGCTAAAACATTGACCTCAGGTCAACCCTCTCTCAAATTTGACTCTTTTATTTTTTTAACTTAACATGGCCTTTAAATGATATACCAGTATTTCCAAGTGTTTACATGCTTGATATTTGAAACACTGTACATTGGCAATCAGAATCAAGCACTTGGGTATGTCCTACTTGGTATTTGACTGATAGTGGAATATCGTAGCCTCTGAACAGGACTTTAGACTTTTTGAAATACCTCCTAGGAATGCCCATGTTTCTGCTGGACTCAAGGGCAATGTCATTCTTTTGATAGGATCATCCTCATAGCAAATCACTAATAATCAGTTAAATAATTAAGATAAAACCACCCCTTTCGGCCCTGCCGTAAGTAGAGCTGGGTATAACTGCCATCGTGTGTGCTGTATTCTCACCTGATACTCATTCAGGTTCCGGAGATGTCTGACTACAGTTGTAGCCCACTTTTGCAGGAATCAGGCACACACTGCTCTTGGAGATGTAACAGCCTATTTAGCAGCACGATCTAGCATTGGTATAAGTGTGCAGAAGACCAAGTTTACAACATGCTGATTTCTCAAAATAAAAAATAATCACTTTCTTTGGAAATAACTCAGAGGGACTGAAGAGGTGGCTTAGCGATGAAAAGAACCAGGGTTCAATTTGCAGCACCCACACAGTGTCTTACAACTACATATAACTCCATTAGGGGATTCAGCACCCTCTTCCGACTCCTGTGGGCACCAGGCATGCATATGGTCCACAGAGATTAGTGCAGACAAAACACTCATGCACAAATAGATATAATCTTAACAACAACAACAACACCTTTAGAAATCAACATATTCCCAAACAGTGACTGTCTGGAAATAGAGCGTCCCCTTTGAGAATGTGCTGTTCTATATGTACAAAAGAGAACTACACTGTAGTGCAGGCCAGGACAGGGAAGCCACCTTAGACCTGTGGAGAACACACCCTTAGACCTGTGGAGAACACACCCTTAGACCTGTGGAGAACACACCAAGCTCTGCATTTCATTTCTTTGCTGTTGCATCTTTTCCTTCTGAAGATTCAAAGGCCAAGTCTTTGAAAAGGCAACAGTGGACTTACTGAAAAAGTGAAGAGGCCTCCCTAAGCCCCATCACCTCTATCCAGGCCTAAGCCCTGATCACCTCTATTCAGGCTGGTTTTATGTCAACTTGAGCCCAAGGTCAAGAGGCATCTGAGAGGAGGGAGCTTCAAATGAGGAAATGCCTCCTCCATAAGATCGGGCTGTAGGCAAACCTATATAGGTTTTCTTAAATTAATGATTGATGGGGGATTAATGATTGATGGGGGAGGGCCCAGCCCATTGTGCGTGGGGCCACCCCGGTGCTGGTGGTCCTGGGTGCTATAAGGAAACAAGCTGTGTTTCCTTCTGAGGTTGTATTCAGTCCCATTAGAAACAAGCCAAGTGATTTAGTTACATTCAATACTTCCTTAAAAACCAGAGAATCACCACCCTAGTGTTTTGTTAACCACACACATGTCAAACATAGTTTTCTTGGAGATGGGAGATGTTCTGCAAAAATACGCTGTGCTGGACGGAAGCAAGAAGAGCAAAGACCTGCGTGCACACACTCAGGCAGGCACACGTTAGGGCTCTTCTGTGTTGCAAAGCTAATGTCTCCTGCTTGAGCTCAGTGAGTGTGAGCTGAACTATTGAACCCGTAGATAGGAAAGTTAGAAGAAAGGATTAGGGAGAACAAAAGGTCCAATTAGCCCATGACTTAAAAAAAAATACCTAAAGAAACATATGGAACATTTAAAAAGAGAGAGGGGGGACTCTAACATATGAAAAAGCAATCCCACTGGAATTCTTTCCAATATATGGTTATAAATGCCACATATATAAAACCACAAGCCCCTGCAGAAGGCTGGGAGAGGCTGGAAGCCCCCAGCACTCACTCCCTCTAGGGCCTCCTTTGGGGAGTAAGATCAGGGTCAATTTCCAGAGATGAAAGCTGTTTGGAAATCCTTCCTTCTGGGAACAGTGGCCTTGTGGGAAGGGAACTTTTGACAGTCTCTAGAATGATGGAGTAAGTGACAGAGTCCTAGAGAGGTCTCTGGTTCAGCCTGTAGCAGCCTGAGCTTTGGAGGACATGAAGGGATGGTGAGCATTTCTAAAAGCAGGGAGTTTTGTTTGGTTTGAACGCTATAGTCCTTTTTTTGTTCTAGGCAAACATGCACGACTCTACACTCTGGCAAGGAGTGCCAGCTGGGAGTCTTGCAGGGCCACACCCCGTTCACGCCTCCTTCTGCCACAACTTGCCCTTGTGAGGGACAGTCTCACTCCAGGGCCGAGCCCTTTTCTGGTTGGAAAACTTTGCAGCATGCAGGCCTTTCAAGCTGGAGGGCTGAAATGTCACTTTAAAAAACAGGGTTAAAGAGGTCACACAGCTGCAAACAATACTAGCCCAATGAAATTCAGATTCTGACTGCAGTGCACTTCAAGAATAACACAGGGACAGGAAACGAGCTGACCCTATCCCTCCACCAGCGAAGCCAAGTCAGGAGAGAGAGGGAGTGGGGGGAGCAGGGAAACACATAGAGGACAAAGCTCGACAGAGAAGTAGGCATAGACAGTCAGTTTTATGTGAAGAAGACACATTGCAAGATAAGGACAGGGCCTCTGGGAGAAACACAAAAACCTATTCATAAAGCCAGTGATTTTTTTTGGGCTGGAATTCAAGGGCATTTATTTTTTATATTTGAAGTTATAATCAGGTTTGAAAAATCAAGATAGATTGGAAGTTCCAAAAGTTTCAGCTATTTCTTTTCTTTTCTTTCTTTCTTTTTCTTTCTTTTTTTTTTAAATCAGCTTCTGCCTTTTCTCTTTCGCAACAGGTCTTCTATGAAGGGTTCTGGTTTCAAATGGGTTGGCTACTATGATCCCATTTCACAGATGAGGAAATATGACGAGTTAGAGTGCCGGTCTCAAGGAAAGCCTTAGCCCCAAACTGAAAATACAATACCTTTTTGACAGCTAGACTTGATATTCAGCCTGCATCTTTGCTGGGAGACCGAGTTAGGCATTTTAGAATAAAGTGAGTGTAAAGTGTGTTTGTGGTGGGTGTGTTGGTTTCTTACTGTGTACTGTTGGTGCCTTATCTTTCTGACTAAAAGCAAATTGGCTTTGGCCATAATAAGTTTAGTTAATTAAATCATCTTTGTTCTTAGAGAAACAGTATTGAGTAGGAGCCTCACTCAATGGGACTTTCTCCTACAAGAACTCACCTTAGGGAGTTTGGAGGGGACAATTTGCTTCTTTGGAGCTTATTCAAGGGTTTGGGAGGCTCAGCAAGGCAGGGATTTGTTTCAGGTGAACTCTGCCAAGAAGACCCCATCTAGCCTCTTGGTAGGGTAATATATGCCAGCCAAAGTTTAAAATACAAGATCTATACTGCACCCACAATGAGATAAATGATACCAGAGATGGAGACATGTCAGTAGGTCAGTATTCACTGACATTCAGTTTGTGTCTGAGACATTCTTGTCATTGTTGATGCTAGACTTTCAGATACAAGCAATCCTTTCAGTGTTTCACCACTTCAAGTCTCCTACCATTGTGTGACTCTACTGGGACAATTCTGGGCCATTCCACTAAGATTAGAACTCAGTGTTAACAAAGGATTGGCTATGCTGCCTCGGAGCTGGATGGTGAGACATCCCCTTGGGTCGATCTTTGTGAACGATGTGCTTAGTTCAGTACATATTCAGTGTATTGTGTACTCTAGATTTTTACCAGCATTTGCTTCTTGCAGTGTTTACCTTTTGGGAAACAGTCTTTCCGAGCATATCCTTAATGGCCAGCAAACTTTGGAATGGATCGGTGGCCTCAGGCGTTATGGACTAACTTGCCACTTTAGACCAGGAATTAGTGGGGGTCAAACCCTGAACAAAGAGAGAGAGATTCTAGCTCACTTAGCAGCCAGAGGAATGCGGTGGCAGCAGAGGGTCCGAACTGTAAATCAGGCCTGTCATCTCCTTGTCAACCGAGAAAACCTCTACTCACTCTGTGTGAGGCTAAACTGTGTGATTAGGAGTTTTAATTGTTTTCCAAGAGGTTGAAGGAAATTAGACTCATGAAGCATTCATTTTAGCTGAACAGTGAGTGTGACTTTAGGAAGAGGGCAATTAAGATGGTACTATTTAAAAACTATTAAGTGATGCGAACATCTGCCACAGTGGGACAGTTTCTCACCAGGGCAGCCAAAGTCAGGATTTCTTCAAGGGTGTTTTATAAGGGTCACACATAGCCCAGGGTCAGTGGGAGGTGTGCATGTACATCCCGGAGTGGGGGTGGGGTGCCCACACAGCCCAGGAACTCATGTTTTCTCTGTTGTGATGTCTGTGATTAAATAAACGGCAAAAACTAGCTAGCTCCTCCCATTTCTTTTCCCCCACCAACAAAAAGCAGCTCTGCCTTTTTCCCCCATGAGGTCTGGGGAGATTTAAAAAAACAAAAAGAAAAACAACAAACAAACAAACAAACAAAAACCAAATGACTATACCCAGAGACAAGAGGACTCAGTGGCCAACACAATTTTTTCACCTCTCTGAAAACTTGATACTGAGCAAAACAGTTGCCTCTATTGTTTGCGAGCTATTTGGGACAATTTATCGCAATGATTCAAGATTCATTATCCATTGCACAAAATATTTATTGAGTGCCTACTGTGGACGCTCTAGGCAGTGACGTCCGGGCTGTGGTGATTGCCAAACCAAACTTTATATATACATACATACATACATACATACACTTTATATATACATACACTTTATATATACATACATACACACACAAACACACACATATATATATATATAGAATTATATATATAATTCTAGGCAGCAAAGCAACTGAATGGGAAATAAGAGGATGAGGCCTTACTTCTGAGGTCCAAATGTGGAACAACCTGGCTACAGCCCGTCTGAATCAGTTGCTGGGGAGAAAAGGACCCCACAGAGCTGCAGTAAGAATTTGAGAATGTAATTATCACACTCCGTACTCGAAAAGAACCCTAACAATGGACTGTAAAACTCAACCATGGCTCTTGACTACTGCATCAGACCAGACCATACTAGTTAATAAAAGTAATGAGGCCTACGTGGCAGAGCGGTTCTATTTAGAAAATCTATTGCAAGCACCTACACGGGAAGGAATTAGCAAGCGAGTGTTATTTGTGACGTGCGTGTGGGAACCATAGACCGTCAAAATTGAGCGGTTGAGGTTTACACAGTATATGCACACCCACGCACAGGAGACCTCACTGATCCCTTAGAACCTGCTTTATGGCAGCAGCGGCTGTGTCTCTCCAGACTCTAATCCAACGTGAAGTTACCAAACAGATTTGTGCCATACTTATTGCATCCCATGCAATAAGTTGCCGCAGGTTCATCTGTGTCTGGAAAGTTAAAAGAATGACCGTAGTAACTCAACAGAAAGGATTGAGGGCGATGTTTGAGAAGAGACCTTGCATTTCTCATGTGATGTCCCTTGAAGTATACATTCTTTTGCTGACACATGTCAGTAGTTATTGAGCTATGTCAATCATATTCCTCTAAACATGACAGCCACACAACATAGGCTCAGTTCCAAAGAGTAAGTCTGTGGGACTGGACCCTGGCATGTATCCAAATATGAGCATCAGAATTGTGTTACATCTGAAGTGGGAAGTTGGGACTGATGATTAAGGAGGCCAGGACTGTTGCCAGCCAGAGCTGTCGAGTGTTGGTCTCATGAGCCTGTCTTTCTGGGGAAAGCCAGCATGTTGCTGGTCAAGGATCGGGATGGAGCAGCCACTACAGTGGACAGGCAATTTCTCCTTAGACATAGTCCCTGACTTTGGCTAAGTCTTTCCTCCTGTAGGTTTGTTAAACTCTTTAGATACTTAGCAATAGCTATTGTTGAGACATTCATTTATTATCATTAATTACTACCTTCTGATTTCAGTCATAAACGTGCCTATATAGCACTCTCCCACTTAACTATCATGTAATCTTGCTTTTGATTGTAAACACACTGTTCCTTCATAATATTCGCAAACAAAGTTCCCAAGTGGCACCCAAGAAAAAGCCACATGGGTGAATAAAGGAATAAATTGGAATTTGTCGTTTTCCACACAGGGACTGATTCATATTAGAACGAGTTTCCAGTAACACCCACAAGCTTCTCCCACCTCCAAGGTATCCTACTCTTTTCCATGACTTCAAATGTCTCCCAAACTCCACACCAAGGTATCAGGTACAGGAGCGGTGGGGCTGAAGGTGGATATTGCTACCCCTATTGTAAAAGAGAGGACGCTGAGACGAGAGGCCGTTGTCATGCAGACCAGGCTCATAGGTGCAGAGGCATTTCCAGGAAAGCATTGAAAAGTTTCTGCTGTTGTTTTTCTAGACAAATACGGCAGATTTAATTAATGGATAAGCTTTTTTATTTTGTTTATCCTACTTCCCCAATAAAAATTATTCCTCTTCGCTTCTTGTGGCAGGAAGGAAGGATGCTCTGTGGTAGGCAAGGCAAAATTAAATAAGTAAAAAATAGAAGTTATTTTTGTTGCTCATAACTTTCTTCCAACAGGAGCAGGCAGAAAGATTCCAAATACATTTATGGTTTATTTTTTCTCACGAATATAATACGGTAGGGTGACCATGATTTAGAGAAACCTTTTACATACATTATGATGAAGTCGAGGAGAGAAGTTTGAAGGGTCCAAGCACGAAGACGCTGTGTTTAAAAGGAGTCTGGCTAATTACCCCAGTTTAAACATTAGAGGTTGCATAAGAGTTGTTTAATTTTTACCTTATACTTCACAAATACGTACCAATTGAAAAATAAAAACTAAAAATATCATCTCATAAAAAATATAAACACAGAAAGGAGCTCACGCAATAATGTTTAATTTAGAAATGCATTAAAATTATGCTAACAACTGTAGCATATGTATCTATATATTATATACATATGTAGATACACACATCTACATATGTATATGGACAGCCAGTGGGAACTCCTCTAGCAGTGGTTCTCAGCCTTCCTAATGCTACAGCCCTTTAATATAGTTCCTCATGTTGTGGTGACCACCAAGCATAAAATCATTTTGTAGCTACTTCATAACTGTCATTTTTCTACTGTTTGAATTGCAATGTAAATAACTGATTTGCAGGAAATCTGATATGTGACCCCTGTGAAAGGGTCAGTTGACCCCCAAAGGGGTCGCAATTCATAGGTTGAGAACCACTATTCTATAGGAACGAATGGGGCATTGTTTAGTTGAAAACACATGCCATGTCTTCGCGTCTTCTCTGGTTTTCGTTATGTTTTTAGCTTAGCATGTTTGGTGTCTGACTGGCAAATGCTATCGAAGGTAAACATCCTCACTTTATGTTTTAGGAGAGTGAGAGGGAGCATTTATTTCCCTAAAGAATGAGTGTGTGGGGAAGAAGGTGTAACCTGTACAAGGCGGATGGATGTCTTTGCTTCTCTCAGCACAGTGGGACTCCTCCATGATGCCAAGCTGCCATTGTCTTTCTTTTGGGATCACCCACAGGCACCATTGCAAAAAACAGGTTCCTTCCTGTGCCCAGGCAGTAGGTTTTAAAACTCAGCAATAGACCCATGCACCATTAAAAGCACCTGTAATACAAATACACAAATCTAAAATCGGTTTAAAAGTATTTAGAAAATCATCTAAATAATGTGCCTGAAGTGTGCACGGTCCTTCCTGTCATCGAAAAGAAACAAAGCCAACAGCCACAGGTGTGCTTCTGAGAGAATCGTGTAGACCCCACTTTTATTGGCATCTGGGGTCATTTGTAAAGGTGATTTTGACCATGTTCAATTTTTGCCTGGTGAACACAAAACTGAAGTTTTCCCTCTGACTATCCCAACCAGCCAGCTTCAAAGTTCTCAATAGGATTGAGCGGGGAGTTGGGGGAGATGTACTTTGCCTTGGAGTCTTGCTGGGAAGTTTAGATCTTACCTGGCAGTAGCACCCACCAGCCAGCTTTTCATAGTGAGGCTTTAGGCTCTAGCATCGATATGACCTTTTCCTTTAACATGCACTCAAGAGCGCACACTAGGAACTCAAGTAGGGAGAACCAATAACGCGGGAAACAGGCCCCGTGTTCATGGCAATAGAAGGCTCTCCTTGATTGTCTTTCTCATGCATCTGAAACAAAAGACGGAGATACTCATGGGTTTCTGTTTTCCTTTAATCCTTCAGATTTATGAGGAATCCAAGATGAACTTGGAGCAGGAGAGGCCGTTTGTCTGCAGTGCCCCAGGCTGCTCCCAGGTGAGTGTGTGGATCCTCTCTACTCTGACTTGCAGGAAATGCTTCAGCCTTGCCCTGGGATGGCATGCCTCATGGAACCTCCGTGTCCATTGAGCTTTCTTTGTTTCCTGAAATACTTTTTAAAGTGTCCCTAACCATCAACATCACGATTCTCATCTTCACTACTGTTAGATTACACTTTATAGTTTGAAACACTTCCCTTTCATCCCAAAACACAGCAGCGTTGGCATGGCCATGAGTAACTTCCTCCGGAAGTAAGTCAGATGCATCCTGCCCACCATTTCCGCTGGGCGGTCATTCAGAAAGAGGAAGGTGGTGTGTACTTCACAACCGCCAATTGCATACATACTGGGCGTTTTTGATGGGATGCGTCATAGTTGTGGGTTGAATTCTGGATCCCTTTTCAGGAAAAGAATACCCCTATGACTGTTCTCAAACTATAGTTCTTGGGCATAGAACTTTTAAGAGGAGTGGCTATCTTGGCAAGTAGGATTGAGTTTGAGGGTCTTTGATAACTCTCTTCAAATGAAAAGTATGGAATTAGATGAGAAATACTGCCTCCATGGTGTGTAATATAGAGCATGAACATAGTAAGTGTTCCGTTAATGCCCACTGTTTGTTATCACTAATGCTGCTGCTCCTGCTGCTGCTAAATCTGTTATACTAGACCCCATGACTATCGTGTGAAATTAGAGTTTTGTGTTTTTCTTTAAAAACTTGAAGGTGACTTTTTCTGCTCTTGCTTTAAGAGTCCATCTTTGGGTAGTATTAAGTTCTAGGGATTTTGCTATGTAGAAATGGTAGTTTTCATACCAAAATCTTTATTTTATGGGATATAGGGCACAGTTCAGAAACTGAACATAAATATTTTGCAAATGTAGGAAATGGCACTCACTCCCTAATTTTCCGGCACATTCAAGGGGGCCAAGGCTCATGCCCACCAGTTCATGGGATAGAGCTGGCAGTCCTGCATGGGGCAGTGATGAAGGTCAAGTGGGAATCAGATGAGTGTCCTCCGTATAGTTTCCCAGAGTTCATGGAAGAATCTGGGAGCATCTGAGGGGGCATTTTGGAGGGACAAAGTCACAGAAACACAAAACATTGTCACTGATATTATCAGTCACTGAGCAAACAGAGTTTGGAATTTTCATCAAAGGTTTTTGTGGCAACATTTCTTTTGAACTTGTGATCAAGAAAACGAGTAGAGAATAAATATTTGGGGGCAAACTGGTTTTGAAAGTCATTCTGAAATAGGAAAGACTAGGGTATGTGAGTAGGTTGCTATGTAATTGGGAAAATCCTGGTTGACAAGGACTTTCTATGATAAACACAGAATACCTCCTTACGAAGTTAAAGCCTGGTCCCTAACTAAAACAAAACTTCCCTTTGGCTAAAGGAAAGCAAATAACTGGAGAAGTTTGCTTGCTTAGCCGTGGCGATAGCAAACAACATCAAATGCTTACCACAAGCTGCCTAGACGCTTGCTGGGTACCTACCTGTGTGTGCTTAGGTGTTCTCGCTGTCCCTTAAAAACTGCACTGCTCCAAATCAAGTGTCTGTTCTCACAGACATTCTGGTCTGGGCATCAGATCCGGAATAAAATGATGAAGTAGTTAATCGCCATTTTTTATAAAGAAGCAACAGACCAAACCATGGAACTGACTTCATTTGGGGTGGAGGGTAAATGGAAGTCTTCTCTATGGGTCAGGAATCTTCTGAGATTCAGAAAAGTATAAGGAGAGGTCAGGTTAAGTTGGGATTCTCAGTTATGTCCAGGGTTGGAATGCTGGTAAAGAAGAGCTTCTAGTAATATGTGGGATTCAGTAAGTCAGACAGGAGAGAGATATCTACACATAAGTATTGACCTGTATGTCTCAAACTTGGCATTATTAATATCTAAGGCCAACAGACTCTTTGATCTGTTTTGTAGAGAATTTGGTGGCACCCCTGACTCAACCCCAAAGACCCCAGTAGCATGCCACAGCTGTAACAACCAAGACATCTTCAGAGGTGGTCAGATGTCCTCTAGTGTCACGCTTGCTCCTGGTTGGCAATGCAGGCAGTTTCATTTGGGTTTATGCTTTGCTCTTTTATACCCCTTCTGTTCTGGATCCCCAACTTCTAAATGACACTCTCCCACGCTATTTCATGAGTGCTCTAAGCCACCTTTCCCTCACTGGAGTCAGGCAGGGTGTAAATAAATCAATGCCATCAGCGTGTAGTCACTGTGTCCTACACCGTCGGAGCTGGGCTCGTTGGGCGATGGAGCAAAGGCTGTGGGTTTGGCAGTTAGTTGCTTTCAGGAGACCTGGGAGAAAGCAGAGGGTGGAGGCCTGATTGGAAGGGATCAATGAGTGAGTGGGTGGCAAGGGAGCCGAAGTGATGGCACAGAGGAGCCTTTCAGGTGCAGGAGGCAGTGTTGAAGCAGAGGGATCTAATGGTGGCCTGTGAGGGAGGCAGCTTTGTTAAGGCTAAACAGGGTGCATTTAGTCAAGAGTGAGAAGCCAACCAGAGGGCAGGAGAGAGCCGCAGAGTTTGCAGGAGCGATGCCAAGGAGACAGAGAGTGCAGAGCATCCCGTGGGGCAGTGGGCATCCTCAGTAAGTATGAGCCAAGATGGGACCGAGGGAGATCTTCCAAGTCACCTGCAAAGTTTGAGGGGACTGAGTGTGACTGACATTTGGGGTTCAGTGTGTGTGGTGCTGGGAATTTGAAGCCAGAACCTCACATATGCTAGGCAAATACTTTATCCCAGACTCGTGCCCTGAGTTCTCAAACAGACACTGCTTGAATGCCCTTGAATGTTTTGTTGAGGAGGGAGCCGTGGTATTTCTTTAGCAAGGCTAAGTGGACTGTGAGTAATGTTGGCTAAATGTGAGCAATTAGGATTTATGTAGGATCTTGATTTTTAAGGGGACAGTCTCCAGCTTCCTCCTCAGCTTTGGATATGTGATGTACCTGGGAGTCTGTGTCGCCCTTGTATAGCAGTGTTTCTTTTGTCTTGACAAGGGGCTATTAGACTACGCCCATCTTTTAGCTGAATGAAAATGCAGCCATCAGCCAGTAGTTCCAAGCATCCTCGCTGATGGAATATTAGTAACTCATAGACAAGTCAACTGCTGTGATCACGATACTCACCCTCATATGCCGTCCCATAATCTGGGAACCTGCAGGGAAAAGATTAGGGTCTTGCAAGATGGGTAAACAGAATTGTTAGTGTTGTCTTGGGGGAGGCAGTGGAAGGCTCCTCTGCTCCCCTTTCTCTTCTTCAAGAGAAACTTTACTTGGTTGGGGAAGGCCTGTGATTCCCAGAAGATCCTTTAGCATGTAATCTGAAAACATGATCTTTCTCTCAGAAGGAACAAGGACCAACTTCCTATGCTCTTTCTATTCTCTTAGAGCCCAGTGTCCCCACTCTCAGAGCCCAGTGTCCCCACTCTCAGAGCCCAGTGTCCCCACTCTCAGAGCCCAGTGTCCCCACTCTCTTTTTACACTCTGTATTGATTGTTGTTTTCAACTCTCATGTCCATTTTACTGTGCATCTAATTTTTTTACCGTTAACTGTGACTTGTCTCATTCAGAAGGACATGTCAGTTCATCTGCAGTACTATAGCAGTGGACCTGTAATCCCAGCACTCAGGAGGCTAAGCGGGAGGATGTTGGGTTCCTGGCCAGCCTGGCCTAGATAGTGAGTCCTTGTCTAAAAAAAGAAATATATGGTTAACTATCTCATTCTGGTTGTTGTATGGCGCTTACTTTAGCATTTAATTGTTTACAGAGTCAAACAATGGCTGATTATAGACTGGAGAACTTGTTCAGTGGTCAGGAGCAGGTCATGATGTCACAGAGGACCCAAACTTTGTTCCTAGTGCCCACTTCAGTTTGCACACAACCACTTATAATTACAAGTGCATCTGATGCCCTCTTCTGGCATCTGCATGTGCCGTACTCACCTGTCCGTACCCCTGCCACACCCACACCCATGTACACACGAAGCATTATTAAAAACCAACTTATTAAATCTGAAGAGATGGATCAGTAGTTAAGAGCACTGACTGCCATCTCAGAGGCCTGGGTCAGTTCCTAACAACCACATTGTGGGTCACAACCATCTGTACTTCCAGTTCTACAGGATACAATACCCTTTTCTGGCCTCTGTGGATCCTAGGTTCACCTATGGCACACAGACATACCCACAGGCAAAACAATTAAGCACATAGCATAAAATAATAAGGTTTTAAAATGTCTTACTAACATGAAAGATAGTACCATATTGTTTATATTACATTAATTTCTCTAACTCATTTTTACCAGTGTTTAATATTTGATGTTAAGAAAATCAGGAGAATAAACAATACAGAAACAGAAATACCTGAAGTTATATAAAGTGTATCTCTGTGTAACCGGAAGTTGGGTGCAAGTGCCACGCTTTGGAAACTCTTCAGAATATGATGCAAGCATCAAGTATATAAGTGACGCTCACACAAAAACCACTTTCAGAGCCATTCATAGGATTCAGGCTAGTGAACTCTCTTGGTCAAACACAAATCCATCCTCCTTGTAGAAAAACCTTCAGCCACGGTGTACAAAAGTAATAGAGATTCCTATTGACCATCTTGAGTTCTGCAAGTTTCTTTTTAAGTTATCAAGATTCGGAAATGTTCATCAGGATGTATTATTTTCCTGTATTTGTATTTGACTTTAACAAATCAAACTTTACTACATAAAAACTTCATTTGATTAGTTCAATCATTGTAAACATACCCATCTGAGCCAGGCGAGGTTAGAGCCTGCTCCGTAAAGAATTACAGCCAAACCACAAAACTCATTCCTGCTACTGCTGGCTACATTTTTATGGCAGAATGTTTAGGAAACACTATTTTCTCCTTTAGGATGCAACATAATGCTTGAGAGATTTAGAGTTATTGAGGGGCCACTATATCTGGTGTGAGTTACCTTGCTATTCTGTGAATAGGGCAAGGGACGTGACAAGAGGGTTTTACACCAGCGACCAGACACTTGCCCCTGGAAGACAGGTCACTTCCATTCATGATGCAGAGGACAGAGTCATTCATATGGCTCTATTCAACACAGGAGAGCCAGAAATGATCCCAAATAATTGGAAGCAACATTTTTGGCAACCCTAGCATCGTTCCCTGAAAATTTCAAATAAATACAGGCTGACCACAGTATTCAGAGTGTAGAACACCCCAAATAATTTGACATGTTGCTATAAGATCATATGTATAATTAAAAGAATTAGATAATATGGGGACTAGGCCTTCATAAACAGAAACATACTGTAAAGATGTCATGGTGTGCATTAGTAGATATATTTTAAAAATTAAGCATAGCATGGACTTCTTTCCCAAAGTCTGACATAAATCAAAATTCTTTCTATGTCATGCATTTCTCTTATTTTTGGTTAACCTGTAGATAATGTCTAGCATACTTATCATGCCTTAGACTAAATTTTACACTATTATGTAAAGCAGTAACTATTACAGAAAAGTTCCACATGGTTTTGCATAGTCCCAGTGCTACCAAAATCTCCATCCATTTTCTCATTTTGGGTGTTATACTCTCTGCTGTCATTGGTTACACGGCAGGACCACAAGAAGCATTCTTTTCGACACAGCTGTCTTTTCTTAAACGACTTCCTAACAGAGCCAGGCTCTAGGGCGCAGTGTGTCTTTCGGGTGTGTTGCTCCAGTACCTTCAGAGGGGTTCTTTTGCACCTTCTGTTTCACTATTTAGCAAAGGATAAGACAAAGTTCAAAGGCTCTGAACTTGAGAAGTTTTCTTCCCCCACATGGAAACCTCTGGCTGTCAAGAAACACAGGGTTTCTGCTGTTCCCTGATAAGCCAGCCGGGCTTATGCAAAAAGCAGAGAACTTTGGGGAAATTCTGGGGAACTGGAGAGTGACTAGAAGCAGAGCTCACTTATCAGCATCCCCCTGCAGCATAGGCAAGCCTTTAGGTAAACAAATGGGAATGATAACACACATATTTGCATATAGCTGGAAGGACCCCGCCCCCGCCCCAATACCACCACATGTGTGTAAATCAGTGTGGAACTGTGAGCTGTATTTGCTTGTGTGATAACACCTTTTTTTTTTTCCCAGAACTAATTTTTTTCTTGCCTGTCTTGTTTCTGATGCTGAGTGTCTTGTTCACTGTGTTATCAACTGTGTGTTGCAAACTAAGTGTCTCCCGTTCCTCTCTCTCTTTCCCCAACAGCGTTTCCCGACAGAGGACCATCTCATGATTCATCGGCACAAGCATGAGATGACTTTGAAGTTTCCTTCAATAAAAACAGACAATATGCTATCAGGTAAGAAAGCATCAGACAAGGAAGGTTTGCGGGGTCAGAATAGCTCCACAGAAGACTCTCACTCATGTTTTGGTGGCTTACAGCCCAGTGGCAAATCTGTATTTTGAATGTATATACGTCTAATCTGTAGCAGAAACATGATCAGTTAGAACCGTGGATATCCAAATAATTGAACCACCCATTGGTGTGTGTGTGTGTGTGTGTGTGTGTATGTGTGTGTGACAGAGAGAGAGAAAAAGAGAGAGGTGAGAGAGAGAGAGAGAAAGAGAGAGAGAGACTAGGGGAGAGAAGGGGAGGGGAGAGAGGTCTTAGGTAGCCCAGGTTGTCATCAAACTTAATAGGCAGCAAGGACGCCCTTAAACTCTTAATCTCTCTGCCTCCACCTCCCGAGTGCTGAGGTTATAGGTGCGGGAACTGATACAGCTTCTCATTTTTATATGTGGCATTGAAAGTTGGCTCCATGTTACTTTAAGATGTATACCTTAGCCACACAGGTACCAAATGTGAACTGAGTCTCTATGAGGCCCTGCTCTGCAGATATGGAGATGGATTGATTTCCTGCCCCATGACTATCAGAGAAGGCCTGCCTGTGAACAAGGCTCATCAGTGATAGACATCACACGAATGCTGTAGGGGGCCAGTGCCATGCGGCTGCAGTAGAAGGAGCACAGGAGATGTTCCAAGTTTGGTTTTCTTAAGAAATCACACTTGCCTCTTACCTGGGTGATTAAATGAGATCATGCATGAAAAAGTGCTCAGTGAATGGGAGCAAAATAAGTAAGAATTAGTCCATCAGGTAATTTCCATTTCTTTCCATGTTAAAGGGAAATGAGATAAATAATGGTATAGGAGTGAGGAGTTTGGAAGCTAGTCTGGGCTCTGCCTTGACTGTACGTCCTTGAATAAAATAATTAAACCTTCCTAGGTCTCAGTTCCTTTCTCCATCAGTTGGGAATGATCGTATCTCTGCAGGGTATTTCAGTGGAAGCAGTCAGAGTGTCTCACAGACCCGAGCAGGGTGGCCAGGTCATTTCCTTCTCACGAGAGCCAGTCGACCTGCACCCATTTCCCTGATGTGAAGAAGGAGGTGATCCTCCTCTGTCCATTTCAGAAGGGAACTCCGTGGCTCATTTTGTCGCACCCACAGTTTCCAGGGATTGCATTGCCATGGCCTCTAAGCCCTATGCAAATTGACAGTTTATCACCACGAAGGCTACGGGAAGCTGGAGCAGCCATCCTGGAATCCCCAGAGTTGTGCTGAGGGCCCTCCATCCTTAATGTCTGTGCTGATACAGAATCGGCTACTGCCTTCATCACCAGGCTGTGCCGGATTAGACACGTTAGCAGATGTATTAGTGTTGGAGCTCGACAAGCCACTAGAGGCCTGTCACTGGTGCCCCTGCTCTGCGCTCAAGCGATCAGTTCAAAGAGGACCTCTTCCCTTTTCTTTGTCACTGCTGGCCTCCACCCTCTACTCTTTACCCGTTTTTGTTTTGTTTTGTTTTGTTTTTGTTTTTGTTTTTGTTTTGAATAAACAAACTGCTACTCAGGGACTGATTCTGCCTTTCGCGAGTTTAAAGAGGTGCAGAACTCCCATGTGAAGGAGACAGAGACGCCTAGAAGGCAGCTGCCTTGGATGCTGTCACTCACCGAAGTCTGTTAAGGTGCACAGGTTTCAGACGTGAGCACAGTGCATACACAGTAATTCCCAAGAGTTAAACCGGTTACCTCTTCCTTTATTTTCGCAAACTGAATCCCTAGAATAGGTTGCCTGGTGGAGCAGGAGGGCGTGTTCAAGAAGCGAGCACGTAGACTACGTGGCTGCAGTGGCAACCAGCAGCAAGGGTGGTGTCTTTCGGGCAGGCTAGCCTGGCTCTGCAAAGCACCTCATCTCAACAGCTGTAAAACATCAGTCTAAAATATGTGAATGCATGAATGGTGGGGTGAAGCCCTTTGTCTGTACTGCCTACAACGGGTTTCTGATTAATCTGTCGTCTGCCCATTGTTTGTCTTGGGCCGTGGTTGGCTTGAGGCTCTTCCTGCCAATCATCAGTAGATCAGGTGAAAAATAGTTGAGAGCACAGAAGCCTAATTTTTATTATTGTGAAATCTGTCATGGAAAAAGGGAGAAAGGGGTGAACACAGAGGAGGCAGCATGAGTAAGACAGTGACCCGCTTTATTTGATCCCCCTCTTTGTATTGAAGTCAGTATGGAATGATTTCATACTCCAGCCAAGTGCTCCATTCAAAACATGCTTCTCACTCTGCATGCTCATGGTTCCGTGGAGCTTTCTAGGATAGAGCGCTGCCCAGTTTGTGCAGAGAGTTAATGCTGGCTGTGTGCATTCTAGGCCTGTCCACACTGAAGTGAAATAGCCTTTCTGTTACATATTTGGACTTTACTGCTTTTGTTCCCGGAAGTGACTAAGCTGTATATTTATCAAAAAAGTCTAAATTTTTATAATTAATGGTTTAGCATATATGCATATATATATATATATAATCTTTAAAATTTGACTGAACTTTTACAGTCTGTATCTTGACTTTTTTTCGATTTATTTAAAACTTCCTTTGTCACTAAAATTTGTTAGTTAAACTATTATTTGCCTTAAGTCTGCTTTATCATATCACTGTATGATAGCTGCAAATAGTGAAGGATATAGCAATGCTACAAAATGAGACTAACAAGACATCCAAACACTAGCCATACAAATGGACATCTAACAGACTTTCTCTTCATATGATATGGCAAGTCCCATTTTATTTGAAATGTAATTTTGCGCAATCAAATACTGTTTAAAAATGGATCAAGAAGAAATTGGAGAGTTTTGCTAAATGTTCATTTACTATTTGATTTATATTATCATCTTCATGATGAGGGGAATTGTAATACAGGGTTTTTTTAAAGGTTTACTTTATGTGTATGAGTGTTTGTCTTGCATGTATGTAGATTCCTGGTGTCTGCAGAGGTCAGAAGAGGACACTGGATCTGGAGTTCCAGGTGTTTATGAGCCACCACGTGGGTGCCTGGAACCAAACCCTGGTCTCTTGCAGTAGCAATAAGTGCCCCTACCTGCGGAGACATCTCTCCAGTCTTGAGAGACAGAGGTGTTAAGTGGACTTTGAGGAGAGAATCTGTAGAACACAGTTTTCTTTCACATGCAGAAAACAAAATTATTGGCTATTCCATACACAGACCCATTCAACTGCAAAATCCCAGTGTGATTTCAGCAGAGATGATGAGGACAGCCCCTGGGGCTGTTTAATTGGGCTGTCATTGGGCACTCGGGGATTCTTGTCTTGCCTGCCAAGCAGCTCCAGCACACTATTGTTTTTACAGGGTTCCAAGGTTCTACATATGGAAAATCAAACAGAAACCAGAATGGGAATCAAAGCACCAAGGTGCAATGTTATTTATAGCCAAAAAAAAAAAAAATCGGGTAATATTTCAAATGAGAGTTCAATTGGGGGAAGAACAAATTAAGATCTTTTGGAGTGGACTCCCCCACCATCTTCCTGTCATAAATCTCAGAGCCTGGAAGTTCAGTCTTTCCTGTGGAGACAGGGGGGCAGGACTGTCCTCCAAGGCAAGCCTTCATAAGCACACATATGTCTATGATGATAGATTTTGCTCAGTGAAAGAGAAGATAAAATTGGAGAGTGTTACAGATCTTTCCCAAAAGCTTAACCCTACACCCTGGGTGGAAGGCCTGAGAGAGATCCATATGATGTGGTGGTGCTTTGAGTGTAATTGACCCTCATTAGCTCATTGGGAGCAGCATTATTAGGAGGTGTGGCTTTGTTGGAGTACGTGTGATCTTGCTGGAGGAAGTGTGTCACTATGGGGCTGGGCTTTGAGGTTTCTCATGTTCAAGAGACTCCTAGTGTCTCAGTTCACTTCCTGCTGCTTGTGGATGGAGATGGAGAACTCTCAGTTCCTTCTCCAGCACCATGCTTCCTGGCGTGATGATGGACTACACCTCTGAAACAGTAAATCAATCCCAATTAAATGCTTTTCTTTATAAGAGTTGCTGTGATCGTGGTGTCTCTTCACAGCAATAAAGATCCTAACTACAATACATGGGAACAGGCTTTCAAGTGCCTAACAACCCCACAACCAGAAACTGTGGCTCAGTTAATGAAGTTAGGACAGACACAGACAAGGTGTGAGAAGACAGACTTCATCCAGCTGACCACCACCATTTCCTCAACTATTCAACAACTACTAAATGCCTAACAAGATTTTGCAGTGCCCATAGCGGACATAGGGCACTTAATGTATTCAAGTAGTCTGTGGAGGACAATAGGTGACAATCAACTACTTAACCATCTACATCAGTAAGTAAGGAAAGATAGCTTAGTGTCAGGTGCTGTGAAGCTTGGCAATGTGATAACAACTATCTAGCAGGTCAGCCAAGCATGTGTCCAGAGAAAAAGTCAGTCTTTGTGCCGAGACATGATGACTATTCATATGGGCTCAGAAGTCCTTTCTCTTGCCTTCAGAGTATGGTGGCAATGTGTGTGTGTAATCCCAGTGCTGAGGACAAAAAGTCACAGGACAGATGTGGCATAGCCAACTGTCCCTGGAGTGGAGACACAGAAGGGAGCCAAGCACTTCCTCCTCTCATGTTCCTCCCCAGATTCTCGGCACTCTTCTTCTGGTGTAAATGGTGAGACAGTTACTGGGGGCTCAACCACATCTCCAGATAGAGTCTAGAATTAGCCTGTGGCTTATGTTAGGCTTACTTCTCATCGTGAAGAAAGAAAGAACATGATTTAATGAAACAGAACATTTGTCTGCGAAGAGTTGATCATGATTGTCCAAAGAGTCCCAAATCATTGTTCGTGGCTCTTTGAAGAATACTCTGCTCAATAATTCATGGACATTTTAAGGAGTCTTCCAAAGGGAAGATGTCATATCATTCCAAATCACCGTGAAAATAAGTTGAAAATTAAAAAAAGAAACTGATGAAGGAAATACATCTCTCTCTCTCTCTCTCTCTCTCTCTCTCTCTCACTCATACACACACACACACACACCACACACACAAAAGGTAATAAATCAAACACCTGCAAGTACAAAAACCCCAAAAAGTATTAGTAATTTCTCACTATGTGCGTGGATTGAAGCCTTATGGCACACAGGGTGACAAGGACAGCCCCTGCCTGAAGACAGAACACTAGTAGCGATAGCTAGCAATCTGTGCCTTGTCCACTGTCTTCTTTAATCCTCATGCCCTTTCTTTCATGGGATGAAATGACCATTTCCACATTCTTTGTGATTTTCTGGCTGCACATCTAGACTGAATGACATACTAAGATTTGGTTCCACTCTACGCTAAATGTGGTTGTTGATCTAGGGACTACCTTTTCTTCTGTGGGCGCCATAGCGCTCAGCCTGCAAGTGGCGTGAATAGGGAAAGCGTAGGAGGAGATTCTAACACATGAGTGACTCAAGGACCACAGAGACGTGTTTGGAAGTCACACTGTCTCATTCACTGCGGTCAGTAGAAAACCGGTGGCTCTTGGCATTTATGGGGGCTGTCAGTTTCTCATCCATGTTTCCAGCTGGCCAAGAAATACAGACTTTTGAATCAGCCACAGGAATGAATTGAGGCCTTGTTCTGCAGAATTCTTTTTATATGAAAAATGTGCTCACACTCTGTTTCACCTGGAAGCCTGCTCCTTTGAAGAAAGCGTATAGGAGAACTCATACAATTGAAGGGCAAGTGGAAATGTAAGGGTTTAGTTTCCTCCATTCAGAACACATTATGGCAATAAAAATCACCTCCTATCTCTTGTTCCCTCCGCTGGCAGTGTCGTGATGTGAAGGTGTAAATCACCCTTGTGCCAGCTCCATGCCTCAAAGGCAAAGTGAACTCATGGCCCAATTGCTTTGGAGCGCTTGAGGTTCATCGCTGGTGGTGAATCTGTCTTGAAGATAAGCTTGTTTAGTTTAAGTCAGCTTTGAAGCCGTATAGAGCCAATGAGCACCAGCTGCAGGAGAGGTCCACACCCATGCATTTTCCCCTCGATTCACAGGTATTGGCAAGGCCACCTGGTCCACGAGTTCTTCATGTTGTCATTAAATGAATCGAGAGCATGACAATGTCCCGTCTCTGCACAGGGTCACCGTAGCCAGAGTTAATTTTATGTATGTCCCGGCCATTGTCTAAAACCAGGTTCACCCTGCCTTGCCTTGTGATGACACTGTCCCTGGGGAAGGAGGCAGAAGACAGCAATGCCAGGGTTGCTGCTAGGTCCTCCTGATCCTGTGGAGTCACACTCAGAGGCGCATTGGTTGCCAGAAAGAAGCCTTGCTGCGCCCCATACAGTTTTGCCAGATGCTCTTGGCCATTGCTCTTATAAAGTCTGAAAGTTCATTTAATATTAACTTTCCTAAGCAGATCTTTATTAAAAGGCAGACAGGAGCTAAGCTAGAATATTTTAATCAACACATTGATGAAACTTCAAGAGAGAGATGTAGTTGTAAAAATAAAAGAAATACATGAATTACTTTCCCTTTCAACTTTAATTCTTATGAAAAAGAGATATACTAATTTTAATACTTTTTGCTACTGATTAGGGCCAGATTTTCTTTTAAAATTTTGTTTGTTTTTTATGTGTATGGGTGCTTTGCTTGTATTCATATCTGTGTAGCATATATGGGCCTGGCATGTCTGGAGGCCTGCAAAGGGCCTCAGATCCCTGGAACTGGAGTTACGGATGGTTGTGTTCTACCATGTGGGTCCTGGGAATCGAACCTAGACCCCTGGAAGAACAACCAGTGCTTTTAACCTCTGAACCATCTCTTCAGCCCACAAAGCCACTTTCTTGAGGAATTCCATCAAGTCGCATTGTATTGTGCATAATTGTGTGTGTGTGTGTGTGTGTGTGTGTGTGTGTGTGTGTGTGTGTGTATAAAATTTCTGACTGGAATAGTCTTGAGTTCAAAATAGTTACTGAAATCTTAAACTTTAATATGTTTCTGTATTTACATCACATGTGGGCAATGAGATCTTTGTATTATTGTCGATCACTAATAATTTGGTACTAAATGCCACAAAATTTCTTGATATCACCCTACTCCTTTAGCTAGGTCATAGGTGATAATATAGGACTGTATGGGTGCCTGAGTCAGAAAGAAAGTGTTTCTCAGAGCCAGCATTCCTCTTTCAGTAGGTTATCTCTCCCGTCCTCTGCATATCATTTTTTAAATTGATGTTTCATCTTGCTTTTAATGGTTGAGGAAATGAAGTAGATGGATATGTGACTTAAACACAACTCTAGAACCAAATGGGGTAGCAGCTTCTAGAAAGCTTATAAATTCATCTCTGTGTGTGCTGTCTAGGTTCGTCTTGTAGTGTTCATACTTGCTGGGGATAATGCACTTAGTGACTATAAACTGATGGAGAGAGAGAGAGAGAGAGAGAGAGAGAGAGAGAGAGAGAGAGAGAGAGAGAGAGAGAACAATATACATTGTGTGGTGTGTTCATGTGCATGCGGAGGACAGAGGATATTTCGGGTGTCATTCTTCAAGCACTACCCACCTTATTTTTTCTGTTGTTTCATTTTTGGTTTGGAACTTACCAAGTATGCTAGGCTAACTGGTGGTCACCAAGCCTCAAGCATCCACTATGTATATTGTATTCCCATTGCTGGTATTACAAGCATGTACCACCATGCCTGGCTTTTTTACAGCGTACTACTGTACTACAGACTGAGTTTAGGTCCTTGTGTTTACAAGGGAAGCGCTTGAATGACAGATCTGTCTTTCCAGCTCCTTGTGGGAACTTGTGAACTCCTTTTAAAAATAGTGTTAGGTAGGTACTTATTGTCTGTCCTACTGATAATGTCAACGGAACTTCCTCTGTGTAACTGGGGGCTAAATTTCTAGAACATAACGTCAAGTTTGTAGAACTCTTTCTTGTAAGGCAGGCAACAGAGTCATAACACTGCAAAGTTCCTTGACTCGCTGCCGCAGGGATGGAGAGTCAGTGAGGACATACCCCTTTCTCAAGAAACATCCAGTAAAAGATCAAGATACTGGTATGTTATAAACTACAAAGAAATTATTTTATACCCTTTTGTTGCTAACATTTAGAAAATTAATTGAAAACATTTCATAGATACATACAAACTATATATATTCATGGGGTACTATCTGATATTTCAATGCATGCACCTGATATATATTGATCAGTCTAGGATAATTGAATGTAACCCATTACATTGAATGCTTATGCTTTCTTTGTGTAGAAAATATTCTAAATCCTTTACCAACCATCATGTAGTATTCGATTATTGCCAGGCATAAACATCCTACTGTGCTGTAGATTAGACATTATCACTTCTGCCCAACCACACCCCTGTACCCTTTTCCCCATCTCTGTCCTACCCGCCTCAGCCTCCGGTAATCAGTATTCTATTCTCTACCTGTATAACATTAACTTTTTAAGCCCCCCCAAAATGCATGCAAATGTGTATTTTTTTATTATGGGATAACTGGTTTGTCCACATTGCAGCAAATGACGGGATTTCATTCTCCTTGAAGGCAAGTTCAACAATAAGAATAGTGATCAAATTTTCCTTCTTGCCTTTGCCTCAGGTGCTTGAGGCTCCCCAGCAACCTGTGTTCTGTTTGTATGTCTCTGCCAGAGGGGAACCTGTAGGTGCTTATGCAGTATCCACCCAGGTGTATGAGGGTGATAAACACAGAGGGGAACCTGGTATGGGAGAATTGTCTGTATTCTGTCAATCCTATTTTATTAAAATGCTGATTGGCCAGACAGGCAGTATAGGCGGGAAAGCCAGACAGGAAGTAGGGGTGGAGCAAAGAGACTGGGAGTATTCTGGAAGCAGAAGCTCCCTCCGCCTCTCCTGTGCAGACCACTGAAGAGGCAGCATGTAACTTGTCCAGCTGAGAAAGGTACGGAGCCATGTGGCTCATGTAGATAAGGATAATGGGGTAACATAAGTTATAAGAGTTAACAAGAAGCCTGACCTAATGGGCCAATCAGTTTATAACCTTATGGAGTCCTGTGTGTGATTTCTCTTTGGGATTTGCCAACTGTGGGGTACCGGGCGGGACGGAAACCCCAACAAGCCGGCCCCCTCATGTTACAGGAACCTGCAGGTGTTTATGCAGCATCCACCCAGGTGTATGAGGGTGATAACCACAGAGGGGAACCTGCAGGTGTTTATGCAGCATCCACCCAGGTGTATGAGGGTGATAACCACAGAGGGGAACCTGCAGGTGTTTATGCAGCATCCACCCAGGTGTATGAGGGTGATAACCACAGAGGGGAACCTGCAGGTGTTTATGCAGCATCCACCCAGGTGTATGAGGGTGATAACCACAGAGAGGAAACTGCAGGTGTTTATGCAACATCCATGCAGGTGTATGAGGATGATATCCCTGGAAAACTTTGAGACTGGGTGAAGTTCAAGTTCAAAAGGTTGGAGGTTCTCCTGTCTCTTGTTTGGGCGTTCCTTGCTGAAGTGCCTAATGAAAGGCAAGCCTAAAGTCTTAAGTGCAGCTCCACATTCCTAAGAAAACCAGTTCCTGTGCATCCTAAGTGGGCTGCTTGTTCCTACTGATTGAATGCGCCTTGCTATTCACCAGAAAAGCACAGCCACTCTTATTCAGGATACAGACATCACTGGAGTTATAGTTGACTAATGTTCTTGGATCTAAATAAGGAAGGGATTACAAGCATTTTAATTTACAGCCTTGGGTTTTACCCACTAAGTTCAAGGGATTTCAAGAGAAACAATTACTTGACAAAGGCATTCAATGGCAGTAAAAATTTCTGCCTCTCTGACTTAAGCAACTGAAAAGCTGGGCTGTTCCCCCTTTGAGCATTTGCACACTTCCTGGCTTATTTGGAGCTGGTAGGAAAAGAGATCAAAGATGACTAGAGATCCTGTACTCAGTCCGATGAATGTTAGATGAAAGTTGGGTGCCATTTATTGTTTTTTTTTTTTTTGTAACTGGAAAGAATGTCATTCACCAAGTTGAATCAAAACCTAGGAACAGTGTCTCTTGTATATTTCAGATGAGAATATAGGTATTTGGCTATCATGCAGCAAAGAGAATCATACTTGGTAACAGCTCAAAGGTCTCCTCTGGGCCATCTGCGCTCTAGGATTGGGGGAAGCCACTGTCTTTGCTTTGCAGGGTCCTATTCCATGGTTTTGGATTTACTGGTAACGAGGCCAAGATGTTGGACACTGTCATCCCCATCCCATGTGTAGCTGTGTGCTAGCACCTGAGGATCTTTTGCTTTAGCATAGAGGAAAAATTAAATTCTCTTAGCTTTGTTTGGAGTCTGTCCTCTCTCGTGTCCCTTGTGATTAATGCCATGGGCCAGCATGAGGCCAACACCTCAAGGCTGCTGCTGATGTGACTTTAAACACTTACCTCAGTTTGATTTTCTACTGAAACCAGTTTCTGTAAGTTCAAGGTGCACCCTCATCATTAGTGAAGGGCTGCATCTAAGCTGTTACTTACCAAAAGTGCTCTGCCTGCTCCCATTCAGGGTGTTTCTGCCGCTGGTCTTGGCGCTTGGTTCTCAACTATGACTCTCAATACTTAGTCTTCTATAAAGAAGTGCGGAGGAATAAGAAGAAAAGCAAAAACTTGGTGAAATAAACTCCCGTGATAACAAGTGGCCAACCATTTTCTGTAGCTTGGCGTTTCCTCAGAAACACTCTTGGGACACAGCAAAGAAGGGAGGCTTCCAACGTGAGGAGGTCAATGGAGGATAGGCAGGATTCCAAGAATGGCTCCATTTCAAAAAAGCAGGAAGTGGTAAAACGATAAATTACCAATAAAATTTATTACCAGTAAAATAATTACCAATAAAATTTGCATATCAGGCCTGGAACAAGACTTGATTTCTTCATAAATAGGGCAGGAGAAATATTCTTATCTAGCATGTTCTCTGTGAATATTACTGAGATGGAAGGGAAATGCTCAGCTTCGTGTCCAGCAAGAGACTCGGAGTGGCAGAATCAATGCACCACAGACAAGACACATCTGTCAAGTCCTACACTTGGTTTCCCTATTTACATCTCTTACTCAGAGACCCATTAAATGTAGGTCTGGGTCTTATTTCTGTCCTGACTACTGATTCCTAGTGGTTCCCTTTGATGGTCCTTTCAATAGTTGTATATTGCTTGAGCCTATGGGCCGTCAGTGGCTTTTGAAGTTAATCTGAGTTTAGAATTCATAGAATCCTTAACCTTTAGAACTTTATTTGAAAGATAAGGGGGATGAAGTCTAGGGGAAGTATTTAATGTCCTCTAAGTCATGCTATTTTCCAAATATGGATTGTCAAGATTGTTTTACACATAAATACACCCAATTGTTTTATACACAAAGGGCTTATGAGTCCTTTGAGCCTGGAAGGGCAAACCTTGGGATGTAGACTGAAATGAGATCCTGTTTAAAGGTGATAGGAGATTTTTTATGAGACGGTTATAGGTTGTCTGGTCTTGTTCAGGAAGACCATTTCTCTATTTCCAGAATAGAATCCAGCCTGCTAATAAACATATGTGAGACAACCTGGGTGAAAATCCTTGTGAAGCACAAACTTCTGCAGAAATAGGTTGTTCTATATAATCACACAACAGTTATATGAGTATCTGAGACACACCAATATCTGTGTGTGCATCATAGTAACTAGTGTGCTAAAAATGTCATTTGCACAAAGCTGAGCCTTCATGTAAGCATTTTAGGTAAGGTTTGATTTACAGCCATCAGGAGTTGAGAACCTCAGAATCTTGTATCTTGAGGTTAATAATGGGGAAAGAGCACCATTGGGACTCTGCTGTCCCAGAGTCCCTGCCAACCCCTTGGGTACTGAAGGCCCCTTTCTCCTAGGGAATCAGGACACATTGTCATCAAAGGGCTGATTCTACAGAGAATGGCAGGTCACAAGCCACCTGCTTTGTGAGTCTTGGTTGATATTTACTGGATTGCTGGGAATACCTACTCTATATATGTAAAGAAGTAAGCACAGTCCTGATGTCTTGTGATATAGCAGCAGGCCTGGCACTGAGTGTCAGCGTAAGGGAGGGCTTTGGATGACACAGGTGGCAGTGGCTTCCAGAACTGTGCAGAAAGTGAAACAGAGGCAGTATATAGATCAAGCTGAGCAAAAGCCACAGTCAATCTCCTGTTTGCCGAGGGCTTAGGTGGGGATTGCACGAACACACAGTGGAAGAGGCTAAGGCCCTTGCTTGTAACCCTGGTGTCACCACCACCTACCCGGAGACCTGAAGAAGAATCGCACTGGTTCTCCATTTTTCTCGTTTCATGTGCACATGAGCGTGTGTGTGTGTGTGTGTGTGTGTGTGTGTGTGTGTGTGTGTGTGTGTGATAGCTATGGCCCCTCCCTTCTGTTTATTGTATCTTCTGCCTTGAGGAAAAGTATTCTATTCTGTGCTATTCATGTCAACCGTGCCTAATCTGAAGGAAAACAGCCAGCCTTAAGCATAAGTCTTAAGGACAATTCACCTTCCTCACTTCCTAGGGTCTTGTGAGATTGGAATCCAGAGAACACGTGGGTACGAAAGTACTACATAGACGGCAGCAGATCCTGGCTTCGTCTCCTCCCGTTTTCTAAGGAGTAGGCTCCGGAGAAAGTCCAGACTATGAAAGAAATTCCTTTCCTTTTACAGAGTATCCACAGAACATTCTTTTGGCCACAGCAAAGGAAAATAAAATCAATAATGCTATATTTTATAAAAGATGGAAGCTGAGCGTGTTTGACTTGGAACCTCTTATCATCTTTTTCTGGTTCTCAGGGGGAGATAAAATTACTGAGCTACTTTTTGCATTAAGAAGGAGGAATTAGCGGGCCTGTTTGTTTCTTTTTGTTTTCTATAAAAATATACACTCTTTTTCTTTCTAAACTCCTGAAATCAACTTTGAGAGTGGTATAGAAAGCCTTCTGGGTTGAGTTTAGCTAAATCATTTTTTTTTTTTTTTGCAGATTAAAGTCAAAGGCTCATTCCCCATATGGTGATGTGCATTCAGATGATACTGACTCCGGATGTGGAGAACAAGAATGTTTATTGCTGTCTAGGGGTGAAGGTGGGGGGTGGTCAGGAGGGCTGGGATGTCCTTATGTGTAGGTTTTTTTTTTCTTCCACATGGCCATTACAGTTGAAGGGCTGGGAGAGGGTGGGTAGCTGTTGGGCATGGGATGGTATGAAGGAATTTGTGTCCATCTACCATGCATTGCATGTTACTGTTACATGTTACTGTTACTGTTACTGTTACTGATCTTCGGCCTCTGCTTTCAGATCAGACTCCAACACCCACGAGATTCCTGAAGAACTGTGAGGAGGTGGGTCTCTTCAGTGAGCTGGACTGCTCCTTCGAGCATGAGTTCAGGAAGGCTCAAGAAGAAGAGAACAGCAAGCGGGTAGGTGGGCCTGGGTGGACCCTGGGCCGGGGGGTCCCCAGGGTTGTGTGGAAAATGTCTGGCACTGCAGACTGCGTCGAGGTGTTGTTAGTGTACAATCCCCTGACTCAGTGTCCCTGTGATGCCTGTTGGTGATAGTGTTTTATGTATTTTTACACGTCTGCCAGTCTTTTTCTTTTAAAGTGATATGTTGCTGATGGTGATAGCACACAGAGCTGAAGCTCATCACGGCTCAGAAACAAGTATCTGAAACATGGAATTCAAGCTTTAGAAAAACATGATTGTATACTTACAGCCACGTCAGACAAATCACCCTCAGATATTTTTTTTTTTGTTGCTAAGTATTTAACAGCAGATCTTATATAGGCAGTGTGTTCAAAAGAGACCAGGCCAAAGGGCAAGAACAGGTGATTCATCAAATGGTAGGACATAGGATTTTCTTCTGATTTGGGCCCTGCTCGCACCTGTCTGTTTTCCATGATTATTGGTTGCTTTCTATCAGATGCGAAATCACTTTCTGGTCACCTTTCCCGGTCAGGCTACCGAGCATAGATGGTTGGTGAGGCAAACAGATTAGCTTCAACTGTGAGTTGCTTCAGAAAATTCTTTAGGTTTTCTTTTTGTCCATATTATTGTGGTAGAATTTAAAAACCTACTAACAAGATTAAGCAAAGGAGGTAGGGTCACAGGTAAATTTGACAAGTGTGCATTTCATGAATTCTCTGTTACTGTCTCAGGATGTCACTGAAGGCACACAATGTACTGAACATGCTAGACACAGTCCCTGGACAGAAATGCAAAAGGTGGAAGATGGTTTAAAGGGACAAGCAGCTAGGTGGTGAGGAAACCTGAAAGTCCAGCTGTTCCAACTGGAAAGGAACTTTTAAAAGGCTCTGATAGTTTTCTACCTACTTCCAAGCCTCTGGCTCTTCCTCTGTGTGAAATGACAGTAATCTCTCTCCATCCAGATGTTTGTGTCATATGCATACACTGTGCTAGCTCAGGGAGGGCTCACAGTGACCAGTCTGCATTGCTTTAGCAAAATGCATGACACTTATAGAAGGAGTCCAAAATCATAATCATCCCACTTTATGTATAACTATAACTTTATTTATACTAGCCCTTCCCTCTCCTGTCCCCACTTTTCCAGATATCTTCATATCTGTTCTTTGCTGGGCAAATCATAACATCCTGAGCACTTTCAGAAGCACATCACATAATCTAGACGACACAACTAGTAAAGTTTGGGGTACCTACAAACTTTAAAACCATGAGAATAACAAAAGAGAATCCAGGAGTCCCATTCAGTGAATTCCCTCTGCTTGAGTAATGAGTTTAGTTCTTTTGATCGATTTGCATAAGTAGAAGCCGGTTTGAGGAGTCAGTGTCATTCATTTCCCCAAGACAGCCAAAGTGGGTTTCTTTGATTGTGATAATGACGTGGGTGTGGTCAATGCTGTCTTTGTATTCTTTCCGATAGAATGGTGATGAGCACATGCCCTTGATTTTCCTAAAGATCTTTTTTCCCCTGCCTGGTTCTTTGCAGCCTCAGCTGGGGGTGTGGCTTTAGGCGTGCTCCTGGTGAGTTATTCATGACTCTCCATGTGACGCCTCCTGCAAGCAGTTCTTGCAGATCTGAATTCCAGGAAATGGTTTGCTTCCCCCGAGGAACTTGGGCATTTTTCTGCTGTGTCTAGGAGAAGAGTGTACCGGTTGTGTTTCTCTTTTTGCTCTGACTGCTGGATTATCACAAAGCCAAGGGTACTGCTTAACTTAGAGAGCTCTTTAGGGCCGCTCTAATGAGTAATATTTTTACTTCCTCCATCTACTAGACTTTCAGTTCTAGTTTATATTTCCACTGGTTCTCATTTTTAATTAAACAAAAATATCTTCATGCTATACATGTTTGGTGAATTGCCTTCAATTTCTTGTGGGTTGAGAAGACATGAACTCATTAAAACTTAAAAATCACATAATGAGATGAGCACCACCGAGCAAGAGTGCTGTGGTAAACGGCAGGGTCATGTTTTTCTCATGGTCAAGCGTTGCTCATCGCCATGGGATTGCCCATGATGGGTGTGAGGGAATGACAGCAGACAGTCCTCCAGGACACCAGTGCAAGCACTGGGAACCAGGCAGCGTTCAGCCTGTGGAGGCTCCCTCTTGCTCTGTTTGGTTCAAACCAGAGGGACCAAATCCAGCCTTGGGTGGCCATCACCACAGGAGGGGATTTTGCCCCAGTGACTAATGCACTGTGACTCACGCAGCAGCAAAGCGGCTGTGTTGGTGGTGGCTTACCGGCTGGCATGGTTTGGCAGCACTGGGAGGGGAATGCACAGAAGCATCAATGTTCCCGATCTGAAGGTGTGCTTTCGCTTCCCTCCCAGACAGCAGTTCTCCAGCTATTAGCATCCCTGTAGCTCCCGCTTCACTTATTCTTTCGCTGCTTAAAAAAAAAGTAGGGACAAAGTCTACACTCACTGAGTTCTGTGTTTTCCGATGATCCTCTCATTCTGTTCTTTTGCTATTCATTCAGGTGCTGATACATTTCTTCCCAGGGCTCAGGTGAGGCCTAGGGCTTCATGGATGACAGATAAACATTCTGTCACGGGGTAGATTCCTAAATCCAATTATCTCCCTTTAATTCTAAACCTCAACTTTTTCTGATTTCTTTACCTGAGACTCCTTTCTCTCTCTCCTTTCCCTCCCTTCTTTCCTCCTATGTAATATACATGTGTTCATGTGGGTAAGCATGCCATGCCGGGCTTTTATGTGGGCACTGGGTATCTGAACTCAGGTCTGCATGCTTGCATGGTATCTCCTCAGCCCATTCTTGACCTAAGTTTTCTAATAGGAAAGTACGTGAATTTCTTCATCAGTAGAATTGGATAAAATGGAAGATGTTTTCACTGATTTAGAGAACTTGATTTAAATGGTCCTGTGCTTCACCTGTAGGTTTCTAGCTGTAGGGCTGGAAAATTCAGATAAAAGGCAAATAGAGGACGGATTCTTACTAGATTAGATTTAGAGTCCCATTAAAATAATTCCGTTTTGTTTATTTGTTTGTTTTGACTCTGAATCCAATTCTGACATCCTTTTCCAAAATAATCTCAGCGTGTATATAGAATGAAAGGTTACATCAGGTCATGGCCAGGCAGCAGATAAGTCTCCAAGATTAGCTCTGTTTCCGATACTAATAGTTACTCATTGCCTCGTAACTCTTCTGAGGGGAATCCTAGACTTAGAAAGGGCTATATTTCTCTAGGAGGCATCACAAAGCTCAGCTTGCCCATGGCTTAAAACTCAGAAGCCTATACCCCGAAATGCATAACTTGGTCATCAGCCTCCATTCAAGAAATGTTTTAGGGTGGCCACAGTATATCAAGTACTGTCCAAGTCACCAATGAAGATGCCAATGAATATAAATGATTAGGAAAACAAGCAAGCGTTAAAACACCTCAGTTTTCAGACACCTGACTTTTTATAGACCAGACAGATAGATAACACACCAGTGAAAAATGCCCATGGTAGGCAGGTGCTATGGAGTTATACCCCACGTTGGGCAGGTGCTATGGGGTTATACCCCACGGTGGGTGGGCGCTATGGAGTTATACCCCACGTGGGGCAGGTGCTATGGAGTTATACCCCACGGCAGGCAGGTGCTATGGAGTTATACCCCACGGCAGGCAGGTGCTATGGAGTTATACCCCACGGCAGGCAGGTGCTATGGAGTTATACCCCAAGTGGGGCAGGTGCTATGGAGTTATACCCCACGGCAGGCAGGTGCTATGGGGTTATACCCCACGGCAGGCAGGTGCTATGGAGTTATACCCCACGGCAGGCAGGTGCTATGGAGTCATACCCCACAGCAGGCAGGTGCTATGGAGTTAATGCAGCTGCGAAGGAGTTCAGGACAGGCTGGGTGTGGTCAGAGAGGGAATCCCAATCCTGTGATCCCAGAGACTCAAGTGGAAGCCCGAGAAGACGACCTGAGCGAACAGAGAAAGGATGCGTAAAGGTCTGAGGCCAGGTGGTGGAATGTGTGTTGGCAAAGTTCTGAAAAGAGGTACAGCCGCGTAAGCATGTGTGAGAGAGCTCGGTGTGGGGAGCCAGGCCCAGGAGGGCGCTGCCGGCCATGTGAAGTGTTCGGTTTTAACAGTGACTCAAAATGAGATGGGGAACCATACAGCAGTTCTGAGCAGAGAACCAACAGGGCCTGGTGCAGTGCTTTAGAAACGTCATTGACTGTTGAGCGGAAAGCCGGTGGTTGGAAATAGTTAAGGAAGAAATGAAAGACATCTAGGCTAATATTGGTAGCAGAGATGGAGGATGTGGCTGTGATCTAAGTAAATTTTAAGGACAAAGGTGATAGATAGTTTTGCCGGTAGAATATACTGGCAGCAACAGGAAGGGGAGACTCAAAAAGCTCCTGGGTTTTCCACTTTGTGCAACTGGAAGAATGGAGTGCTTGTGGGAAGAACAGGGTTAGAGAAGGTTGGTGTTTGACTTCATGAGACGGAAGGGACTCACTTTTGACAGAATGTGTGTGAAGGTGAGTTCTCAACATGGCGCTGGCAAAGTTGTCCAACTCTTTCCAGTTCAGACTTCCTTCAACCCTGCGCAGAGGAAACTGAGTAGGAAGAATAAGATGGAGGCCCAGCTCTTACAGAGATTCTGAGGGAAAAAATGGGGTACAGATTTTGCGATCCAAGTCAGAAGAAGATTTTTGTTGTTGTTGTTTTTTTAAAGAAAAAGAATGAGCCGGGGTGGTGGTGGTGGTGGTGGTGCACTCATTTAATCCCAGCACTTTATCCAGGAGGTAGAGGCAGGCAGGTCTCTGTGCAGGTCTCTGTGAGTTCAGAGGCCAGCCTAGTCTAAAAGACCTGGTTCCAGGACAGGCTCCAAAGCTACAGAAAAACCCTGTCTTGAATAAAAAGTAAAAGAATAAATTATGAATAATTTTTCACATTTAATTCGTTTTTAGAAAAGTCCGAGTAACACGCAAGCAGGCGTGTATTCCATTGACATAGCAGCAACTTTGCACATGGGCACACACATAGTTTTTGCATGTATGTGAACACATGGCTTTTGCACGTTTGCTCTCTCTCCTCCCCCTCCCATTCTCTTTCTCCTTCTCAATCACAGGGGCTAGAAATGAAATCCTTTGTCTTACTCAGAGAAATATAACATTACAGCCTAACATGGCTAAAGACCCCACAGATAAGAAACACAGTGCAAGTTACACATTGGGATATTCCCATAGGACCTAAATATGGCTCATTATGCTGATGCAGAAATAGCAAATTAGGACATCTAGAATTCCTTCTCAAATGATGAAAAGTGCAGTCTGTCCCTAGAGGGTATTGACTCTTTCACACTTGGGGAAAAGGGACAAACTATGATCTTAAGATCTTCCTTCTCAGGTCAGTCGGGGGTGGTGGAACTGGTCACAGCCTAGGCAGCCCTAGTTCTGATAGGTCAGGCTGTTTACCCTCGTTAAATTCTGCACGGAGCTATGGTACCAGATGCCATGGGTTGCTTGCAGAGAGAAGAGGCAGAGAAGAGGACAGCGGAGAAGGTTTCTTCCTACTGTCTTGCTCTTCCCAACAACTAAGCAGGCATGGCTGCCTCCTGGGGAGGGTCTGGACAAAGTGGTGCTGGATGGAAAATAGGACACCATGCTGAGCAAACTCGCAACAGCTGCACGTTTCCGGGTAGGAAAATCTGCTGCTGCTGAGATATTTGTGTAAAGCAATCAGACCCTCCCCCAGAAAGGCCAGAGGAAAAGAATGTTTTGAAACCCAAACTTGGTTTTATCCAGGTTTTAAAAAGTCTCCCTGTTTGCTTAATCCTCATGGAGGAGACTGTTTTTCATCTCTTCCATTTTTTTTCTCAGCCTGTCTGAAAGGAAGCACCTTTGACGGTGATAATGGAAATGACGATCTCTTCCTTCCCCGCCCCAGTGACTGGGAAACCCAAGGCTTGGAAAGATTCCCTTTGTTCTCCCTTTTCTGCCCAGGACAAATGGAGGGCACTCTCGCCTTCCTCCCTGCAGGCTTGCTCACCTTACTCCTTGCAGGTTATGGCCCTCACTGTAGCTGGAGTTTGGTGAGAGGAAGGGAATTTGGCTTGATTCTTGCATCCTGCTCAGGGGAGTAACTAAAGCAGGGGATGAACTGAATACTATTTCATGTGTTTGAGGTCCCGGAACTGTAAGAATGATGAGTCTTGCCCTGATGGCATTAGTGAGAGCTGGTGTCTACTGCTGGATGTGTGAGTTGATTAGGATGGGACCCAAGGCCTTGCCTCAGTTTACCATGGAATGGACAGCACAGCATCCACAAGATTGCGTTTGATGTTTGTGTAGAGCCTGATTGCCTTCAGAACAGTCAAATGTCCGGAGCTTTGTTTGTAGATGAGAGCGGACCCAACGTCAAATAGGTTTGATGTGGTTGGTGAGGGGAGTCCATGGCTTACAGGGGTGGGGCTGAGACAGGCATTAGATATTTCTTTATTGTCACCCTTAGAGACTTCCTTAAAACCCTATCTGTCAGAGCAGAGAAAGTTGAGACTGGTAAGTTAACTTTGATTCCTAAATCATTTGGCATTCAGAAAGTCTGTGTTCAGCCGGTGTTAGAAGTGAGATCAGAGGGTCGCAAGCAGCAGGAACTGCAGGGCAGCACCTCCCGACTCTGAGTATTAACTATTTCAACTACTTGCCAGGAGTTTTATTTACCTTTTCTGTCATCTGACGCTTGTTAGGGTGAGTTAGAGGTAGGGCTCTTCTACCTGGCTTCTCTTTGATCCTAGGTGTCCAGAGGCTGGAGTCACAATAGACAGGCTCCGCATTCCTGCTGTGCCAGTGATGGACATTGCCGTCTGCAGCTGCCAAGGAGAGGAGCCTGGGAGAGAAAAAAAAGGGATGATGTTAATACTCAGTGTTGCTTACCATAGGGGAACTCACTCACTTAAAAACCTTTACCTGAAAATTTGTGAAAGAAATAGTGTCTTGTTTTTTTTTTTTTTTCTACATCAATATTTCCTGGTCACTAGTTGTAGGGACTAAAGTAGTCCCACGTTTGCAAAACCCTTTCAGGCCCATGTTGATAATGATAATTCAATTCTCACTCTTTTTCTCCCATTGAAATGCCAGAAATAATCTTTGCAGACAAAAATAAAGTAGATGGTTAGTTTGTGTGGCTCTTCTGCACCTCTGCAGCTATCCCTTTGGGTGTGTCCACCCTCAGGCAGTTCTAGCTATTCTATCTCTTCAGAAAACCACAGTCTCCTAGCTAGCCTCCAGTCCTCAGCCGAAGGTACAGATTAGACTTTCACGTGCAGTGGCTTCAGCTACTGATGTCTTTGGAGATGCCTCTGTGGTCCCACTTAGCTTACTCATGGCTCTTCCCAGGTTACAGACCCACTGCCATTTTGACTCCCTTGGTTCTGCCAAGCAAACTATACCCTCACTGGAGGACTCAACTTTGCTCTACTCAGTTGGTCCAACTAGGAATATTCTAAGGAAAGAAGGTCCCTCAGAAACCATGGTCTTCTTTTGTGTTCTGTCTCTGTCACCTCAGGCTAGAGCATCCTACCAGGAAGTTGCTGCTAATCTCCAAAGGGTAATTTGGTCATTAACACAACTTTAAGTATAGTCATGGAAAAGAGGGCTTCTGAAAGAACCTAACTATAATGTGTAAAACTAGAAGTCAATTGTTCTTAAATCTTTTTTCCCTCTTGCTAATAGTTAGAATATACAACCAGTGTCCAGAAGTAGCTTGAGATCTCAAGAGAGCAAACAAGAATTGATTTGGAAGTTCATAACCACAGCACTGTGTGGTGTTTTCCGTACGCTGCATCAATATGGGCTCAGCCAGGTCTGGGTACTGTAAAATCTTTGCTTGGAATATATGAGAGAAGGGCCAATAAAAGAGGTAAGGACCATTGAAACAGTTTTCAAAAGAAAAAGAAATGACCAAGTCCTGGGGAATGTGTTACATCTGCCCTGTGCTGCCTTCCCATCATGCAGTGAGAAAGTGAATGACAAACTGGCTTCTGTGTTTGGGAGCATCTTCCCTAAAGCCATCCTGAGGAAAACAACTTTCTTAGCAGGAGACTTCCTCAGGCTGATCTCTCTATTCTGACCTGGGTTGGATTCTCAGTTTGTCTAAATCCCATCTTACCTATCCTGAGGCAGGCTGGCCACAAGGAGATTTCAATGGATTAACACAGTGGGAATCACAGCGCCAAATGGGTGCTCTCCTCTGAAGGAACAGCTTGCAGCTGTGAAAAATACAGGGTTTGCAAGGCAAAAGACAGAGCCCTGAAGTGGTGAGCTGGGCTGTAAGTCTCTGCTTATGCTGTTCTTCAGGCTGCATTGCACTGACACTCTCAAAGGCAGGCAGGAAAATTGGCCCATTCTGGGCCAGATTCAAACAAAATGGCTATGAAACGAAGCTTCCGTTCCAGGCAGAAAAACAGTGTTCACATTTGGAAAACTGACGAAATGTTAGACCCCGTGAGCATCTGTAGTGAGATCGCTTACCTGGGCCCCTCACAGAGATGTGAGAAGAAACTGACATTATAAAAAGTGGAAAGGGAAAGAAAATAATCGTTGCAAGAACCTGCCTCTGCCTCCATCGCGCTGTAAAGGCGGATGGATGTCTGGCCAGGAGCGGGTATGGGAGTGATTTGCCAGGGGAACGGCTCAGCGTTTGCCGGTGGTGATTTCCATACTGATAAGTTGGAGGGCAGGAACTGGGATTCCGAGCATTCCTCCTGTTCATATCCCCATCATGGTGGATGTCAAATCACACCTGTGGGTTAGTGATGGCTGGCACATCAGAGTCACGCAGGGATGCTATCCTTGTTCTCGATGCAAGGATGCCCGCGGTCCCCAGACTTGGGAAAGTTCAGGAATTTTGCCTTGCATTTGATAGTCCTCATTTTGTGGAGAGAGCTCTTTCAGCAAAAAGAAGAGGTTCACAGGCCACCTAGCCTGGAAGTGAGGTCCCTTGAAGTGACTTTCTTGAACATCCACTCACTGTCACCTGCCTGCCCTGCTACTCCTTGACAGAGGGGCCCCTGGTGGCTTTTCTGAACTTACTTGTGACTCCTTTATTCTTTGCTTTCTGAAACCTTACCAGCTGGCTGTTTTATTCCGTTCGAGGCTGTGACTCTTGTGACTTCGGGCACATTTCATTCTCTCCTCAAGTGGCTCTCAAGTAGCATTGCCTAAGGACTGTGCTCTGGGCATCACCTGAATATGCCATTTCTGACAAAACCCCAATCATACATGGCAGGATGAGACCAGCATGCAAGACCACACAATCATTCTGGAGCTGCAAGGTTGATGACCCCCTTATGAGCAAGCCTGTACCCAGTCCTGCCTTTGAAGGCAAGGCGTCACTTTTGGTTTAGCCTGGCTTCAGCCATATGCATCCTTCAGAACTGAGTTACATGAGGTACATGTTACTGAGTTACATCTGCTGTATGAAAACTTTGAAAGCCAGTCAGGGAGCTGACCAAATACTATCTGAGCTGATGCCATGCATAGCCCTTTTCTGTGGATGTATGCTGAGGAGAGAAATCATTAAAACACCTCTTCCTAAGGAAGAGAAGTGGTTGCTTGGTGCGACTGTGGGTAGAATGTCTCCAGGTCACTTGGTACTGCAGGATGTTCCAGACCCCAGGATGTCAGGATGCCACCTGCTCCTTGCTCTCCCCCCCAGAATGATTTGTAATACCTAGAACTTAGGAATGTTCTTGAAGGTTTATGAATGCGAGGGATTGCTGGACTGTTGCGCCCATCCACCACTTTCTTATGAGAGCAACAAGAGCCTGGGATAGGGAGGACTGGAATCCTTGGTGCTCTGGATTTTCAAGTACTTGGGACCTCTACTTTTGTAACCCTTTAAGTTGGTCTTCTAAATGCTAGAGGGGAACAAGATGGTCCAGTGTAGTTGGAGGCATTTCTGTGTCCTGCTTAGTCTTGCAGCTGCTTATATAATAATCATTCAGAGGCTTAATATTAATTACAAACTGTTTGGCCTATTAGCTCAGGCTTATTACTGGCTATCTCAAATTTGCCCATTTCTGTTAGTCTATATTTTACCATGAGGCTGGTGGCTTGTTACCACACATCTTGCTTCCCTGACAGTTGCTGGCATCTCTCTTGACTCCACCCCTCTATTCAGTTTGACTTTCTGACCAAGTTATATTCTACCTTGCCATAGGTCTAAGCAGTTTTATTCATCAACCAAAAAAGCAACACATATTCGCAGCATACAGGACTTCCCACATCAGTTCAGAGTTCTGCCGATGACTTTTTACGATGTAATGTACCAAGAGTTCTTTTTAAATGAGGCTGATTCACATGAAAACGGCCTCCTAACTCACCCTATATTGCCTACATGAGCCTGGGCATGGGCCATGGAGATGTGATGCGGAGTGTGGGCTGACTTCTTCATGAAAGTAAGAAATCTAAACTTTTCTTCCACCATTCTCTAAAAGTCATACGTGACTTCATTTCCCATGTACAAAACAGACTTTTGAAAAGCCTGCTATCTGCATATGTAGATTGAATATATTGAGATCTAAAGACAGAAATCATATATGCTATTATAATTCTTCACCTAGAATTTTCTTTCCGGTGCTGACCCAAAGGAGGTCCTGGAACAGGCCCTCAAGCTCCACGTGAGCAGAGATTGTAACACAGAACACCATTTCTGTTGGGAAAAGCATCTTTCTCCTGCATATCAAGAGTCAGCAAATGACTCCTTACCCCCGGCCTCTGCCAGAGAGCTTTCTTCTCTTTCTGTATCTCAAGAATGCACACAGCTGTGTGTAATTTTAGGCAAAGTGAACAATCTAGGTTTGGGGAATGAGGCCTCACCCATTTCTTGGAGGTTCTGACAGTCAGTGGCTATAGCCAAGAATCTCCCGCGGTGTTCAGTTCAACATCAGCTTCATCAGGCATTAGCTGTCAAACTAGCTGATGCCCTCCAGGAAGATGGCACCAGCGTTCCACCCATTATCTGAATGCCCTGGAGTAGATTTACCATGAGCAGTAATGTGTCTGTACAGATCCAAACACATATGTCCTCCCTCAGACCCCCTTGTGACAAGAGGCACATATTGTAGGACAGCTGGCCCGGGCCAGGAGTGCAGCCTGCGATCTCGGGAGAGAGGTGCCACTTTGACCCCATAAGTGCAGCTCCACTAATTGAATGCAATCGTCGCAGACTGCAGCCACCACAGTTGCATGCCTGAGTCAGCACACTGCTGCATTTTTCAGGAAATAAAAACGTGTGTTAGTAACAAGTGACGGAATATTCCAATTCACTTTGCAACCCTAAATTCTGTCTTTTGGCAAAGTCTCACAATACCACCGCAGACCGAGATTGTGTAACAGGTTTGTTGTTAAAAGATGAAAAAGCACGGAGACTCATTCACACGGATGCTTTAAACCAACTGAAGAGCCAGAAGCTCCTGGAGCTTGGGATGGCTTCAAAAGGGATCCCTCTCCATGGAAGTGCACAAAATGTTCTATGCCAAAAAGTTGCTCTGTTGGGTGGAGGCTTGTTATCCTAGGGTGAATACTGTGTCCCTCGGTGAAATGGGTGGCTTGGGCCTTTTCAGACATCGGTTTGTGACTTACTGAACCCTCTCCTGTTCCCTTGGCTCTTCCTTAATCTCCAGCTCACAGCACCTTTGCCTCCCTCAGGCCTCAGGCTTCCTGAGGCCCCTTGGTGTCAAGGTTCCCCCAGAGACTGTTTGACATCTCAGCCTGCGGGAGAGTGAAGTCCAAACAAGAACTGCTAGTATTTGCATTCCTCTCTCCTTTCACGGACCAGAAGAAAGAGATTGATTCTTAAAACGTGATCCCCACTTCCTACAAGCCCCTGGCAGAGGTACCTCTCGCCTGGTGCCAAATCCCTTCCCCAGCAGCTGTTTGGTGATTCCGTGTCACCGGGCTGACGGCAAAATTCGCCATAGCCTTTTAATTACCTGTTCATATTTCTGCAGTGCAGGGCTCCGTGGCACAGGGAGGGGATAAGCCCTCATTGTAATGGACTTTCAGTAAGACTATCTCTGAGATAAGAGTACTAAATCTTGGCAGTCTTTCGGGAGCGCACACTTTGTGATTACACACAAATTCTTGGCTCCCCAGAGCCGTGTTGTAAATGGAGTGTACGATGCCGGGCTGGGTAATAAGATACTGCAGAAATGTCTGAGGGTAAGGTGCACTCTTGCTTTATTTATGAAGATAGACATGCCGGTTGAGGGCTTAATCACAGCTGATAAATCATTTTAAGAAAGCCTATTAGAACCATATGCTGATTTTTTTGCATTAATATGGTGTGTCTGTTTCTAGTCTAAGAAGGCAGGGCTTTTTCCTCTTGTGCTCTGTGTCTCTACAGTGTGGATTGTTTATCTGCTTAAGTGATATCCCTTGTGTGGGAGCATTTATCTCTTTAAGAGGCACCGCTAATAAAAGAAGGTGAAAGGAAATGGGGACGGATGAAGGAATGAGGGCGCCTGTTGCCTAGTGTCTCTGTATGTGTGCGCGTAAGTGTGTGTACATGTGTGTCTCTGTGTTCATTCACGTTTGTTTGTGAATGCTCATTTGTGTGTGTATGTGTGTGTGTGTGTGTGTGTGTGCGCACGCGCACGCATGTGTGTGTGTTTATAGTATCCCAAAAGAAAGAATCCAAGACCTGAGAGCAGGAAACGTCTATTCATTTAGGAAGGCCGTGGACTGCTCCTCACTAAGCATAAGGTAGTCATTTCAGCCCAGGTGGCTGTAATACTGTAGTAAAAGATTATCTGAAGTTGGGGGCGGTGTACTGACATTTTGGTTACCTCACTTCTCCCCAAGCTAGTGGAGCTTGGCCCCAGGAACAGGTCCCAAGGCTCTTTAATGAGAGCCATATTGGGGCTCCAGATTGGAGCCAAACTCTGTTTATCGCTAATTGCAGGGGTTCCTTGCAGAACTTTGCTATTATTTCCTGATTATATCTCTGCTCTTTTTTGTTATCTTGCCAAAATTCAAACAGTAATAATTGCGTGATTTATTGTTTATTTGTAACCCTTCTACTGCTTCAATCCCGTTATGCAGTGGATTTCAAAACAGCAATTGCTTCTTCGAAATGCGTAATTTCTTTGGCCTTCCCCAGGGAAGTCTGTAAGTGTGACCCTCACTTGGAAGTCTTCAAATCCCTTCCATCTCTAGGATGTTATCTTGGACTGTGTATAGAAGGGCTGATGTTGGTGTAAAGAGTCTGTGCCAGGAGGCTGAATTTAGCCCTAGAATTTTATCTAGGTTGTGTTATATGGCGGCGAAGTTTCTTTCCAGCTTCCAGTTTCAAAGACAGAACCAGAGTAAAAGCCTACATTACATTCATTTAGACATGGTGGAGAAACACACCCCCAGCTGTGAGACACCATGACCATTAACTAGGACAAAATTCAGTGTCATTACCAGGCCATCTTCTTGTCAGATACTGTGTTTGAGATTTCAAGCTCACCCACCCCCCACTCCCTCGCTTATCACAGCTATCTTGCAAGATAGGTGTTTAACACCAGAAACTAGACCCGAGAGGGTTGAAGAATCTGTTGGAATCCACAAAACTTGGACATTTTAGATCCATTGTCGTCTGTAGAGGCCTCTGTTGGAAACTACATGTTGCCTACTATTTCTTTGCTTTACTGTGGAGCGCCTGGATTTTAACATAACTCACTGTGCCCACCAATGTCCAGAGGAAGCTTCGCAGACCACCACAGCATGCTTGATCTCCACAAATACATGAAAAGGTCTTGCTAGCACTTGCTCTGCCCCCACCATGGAGGCTTTGGCAGCCCTTCTCAGCTGAGCTTAACAGTCTTCCAAGTTCCGCAGATATGGCTACGGATAAGGACGGTTGACTCTGGAAGCTCAGCATGAAAGACAGCTTGCTTGTCTTGTGTGTGAATTTTTTCAAAGCCGGGAAAGGTAGTTTACTCCGCTCACGTGAGTTCCCAGCCAGGCCTGGGACAACCTCTAGCATTCTGAGGGTGATCTCAAGTTGTTGCGGTACATGTCCTTCGGCACCAAGTCCTAGGGGCGGGCTTTTCTGGAGGAATGTACACTTTTGTGGGGGTATAGATGCATCCGGAGCTGATGTCTGATATGCAAGCACGAATGTGCTTACCAAAGACGGTACACACAGCAGGCTGCTGGCGTGGGGCTTCAAGGGAATGGCATGGGATCATGGACATTGCTATGCTACATGTGTCAGTGCTGCCTATAACCAACTGTGCCACTGGAGCCCCACACACTACTGTTCAGGGTACCACGGAAGTTTTGGCAGCCACTGACAAAGGCTCTGGTGGCTGCTTAAATGCTAGATCTTAAAGGAAACGCTGACACTCACTCCCCCTCCACCCCAAGCTTCAACCTCTGGGAATCTTTCCATGGTGTCCTCCAAGCTCAGTCCAACAAATGTTTATGGAGGCTTTAACGTGTCCCAGGTGCTGTTCAAGGTGGGCCAGGTGCCAGGGCTACATTCTAGTGGGGGAGCCGCTAGTTGCAGAGGGAAAACTGGGCTTTCTTGATATGCCTTGTGCTCTTCTGGGATTGTGTACAGAGTACAAACAGGGATGGGTGTGGCAGCTCTCCAGGGCTGCGAATTCCTCCTGATCTGAACATGGCTTCATTTTTAGTTTTCTTCATCCTTTGCCCCTTGTGTGTTTTCTGTTCCAATAGAGTAAACCCTGCTGCCCTAGTCCTGCCCATTGTCTCTTCCTGGTTTACGAAGTCATCTTTTCCTGAAAGATCTTCCATTTTTTCCCCATCCTTGACCAAATCCCTCTAACCTAGCAGTGAGGACCCCATGTGACATGCCACCTCCCAGAGGCCCTCTCAGAGGTCCTTCCTGCCCCAGCCCATGAATTCCACACTGCCTTGTTGGCCTTTTGATGACTCTCTTAACTTCCTTGCTTGAGTTCTGATATACGCTGTGTCAACATATGGCTATGCCTGCCCCAACTTCCCATCCTCAGCATCGTGTGCCGCACACGGAAGAAGGTGCCTGAAGAATCACCAAAACTCAAGAATGAATGAAAGAATACTCTTATCCTCTGCTGGGAGATGCTGCCGAGACAGAGTTAGAGACTGTTTCTTCTGAAAAACAGACAAATGAAAAACCAAACCAAACAAAACCCTGATAGTTCATGAAGGAGGCAAAGGGGGCATATCCAGTACAATTATTGGTTAATAACCACACTATATTGGAAAATTTGGCCTGAAAGCAAGAAGACTTCGGATAAGAGATTTCTGTATTTATTTAGTAAAGTGTGTACATGTTTGTCATCACCATGCAATATGGTATCAATCAGAACACTGCCACTTACAAAAGGTGTGACAAATGTTTGTACCATTTCACAGGGGTTTTCCACCTCAGGACAGTGTGTGTGTGTGTGTGTGTGTGTGTGTGTGTGTGTGTGTGTGTGAGAGAGAGAGAGAGAGAGAGAGAGAGAGAGAGAGACAGAGAGACAGAGAGACAGAGAGACAAAGAGGAAGAGAAGGAGGGAGGGAGAGAGACCGAGATAGTGAAAGAGAGAGTCAGTAACAGAGAGGGACAGGGAGAGAGACAGAGACACACACAGAGAATGGTAGGTATCAGTGTTAGGTACTGGCGTGTAGCCTAGCATTGTGAACTTCAGTCTTCTCATATGCAAACTAGCAATAATAACCACATATCTTCCAGGATGTGGTTGGTGGTGAATGAAACTCATATGTCAAGCACCTATATGCTGTGGTTTTTGATTATTCCTGCGCTTACTCTGTTCAATGTAAATATTTCCAAACAAACCAGACTTCTAAGATTCCTGTGCCGAATCTGGCATGGGGAAATTGAGCAAACACTGCATGCTTAGAGCTTTTCCTAGCTTTCAGACGGCAGTTGCAACTCAGAAATCCCTTTCATCCCTGCAGTATGCCCAAGGACTAAAACCTTGCAAAGCTTTTGTCAGAACTTAGATGGGGGCTCAGCATCTGTGACCCTGAGAACGGGAGGTGATCACGGTGTTGTTACAGGTGATTGTTATATAAATCAAAGGTCCGCGGCCTTCTCCTGACGTCTTCCCTTCACAACTCAGGTAATGCAGGAAACCCGGTATTTATTTTTTAGGAAGGGTTGACAGATGGTAGCGGGGCCGCCTTTCAGAGCAGTAAGATCAGCAAAAAGACCGTTCCAGGATGATTTGTTTAGAACAAAGTGGGAGGCGTGCTCATGAGACCAGCAGAAATGAGATCTTAACATCTTTGGAAGACATTTGCCTATCCCTAAGTTATTTATGCATGAAACCATTTATCCTGTGTGTGCTAGCTTGCTCTGCCTGCTTTGACATCTGAGTGACTTCACGAAAAGAGATGCTTCCTGATAGGATCTAAGGTGTTTCAGATTAGCAGAATTTTGACGACTAGTGAACATTATATTTGATTATTGGGGGGGGGGACTAAATCCTTGGCTTTAAAAATTCATCGTCAAAGTAGAATTGCATGGTGTAGGCCAGTTTGGTCTGACAGGGAGAAAGCAGTCTGCGTGCACCAGCTATGTAGGCGGGCTAAGGCCAGCTGTGCACAAAGGACACGTTCTAGTACTTCTGGGACTGGGGTCCAGGGAGAGTCCTGGTCCACACACAGGCCCCACAGTTGAGAGTACAGCTCTGAACCGTAGGATTCACTCACGCTTGTTTCTTTTCTCCTGTCACAAAGGCTGCAAACTCAGACTGACCCTTCATTCCATCCTGTGGCCACGAACTCAGTCACATCTTATTCCTTCTGTGGTAGTTCGTATCGCCCACTGTTTGACATGAATGAAATATTCAACAGGGCGTTTGCACAACTTGTCGTTTAACCACAGAAACCTTTTCCTCGTGTGCCACAGCTACGAACACCCCAAAGAGTTGGGATCCTGCGGAAGCAGACAGCGTGTCCTGTGCAGCTCAAGACACGGCTGTGTTGACAGATTCTCGCTCCACTTCCCGGCTCTCTCTCTCGCACCATACTTCCTCCCCACAATACTGTGAATGTGCATAAAGATTTCTCGAAACTTTAGCTGCTAACCTCTACTGCCCACTGGCGATCTCGTTGTCCTGAGAGGACTCTCATAGGGTCCCTTGTCAACTGTTCCAGACTCATCAAGAGCAGTATTCCGTGACGAAGAGAAATGACTGACAGGGTAGAGTTTGCAGGGAAGAGGTTGACTATAGCTCTGGCGTTCAGCTGGTAGCCTACTCAAGTCATGTTGGGCTGCAGAGGAGGCTGGGGTGGGAAGGGTCAGGGTGACTCCCCGAGTGACTCCCTGCAGAGCCCCCCCCGCCCCCCCCGACAGGCAAGAAGGGTGAGTCTGTGAATGCAGGGAAGGAGCAAGACAAGGGAAAAGACATCACAGATATCCCAAAATGTTTCCATGACTCATCTTGTGACTTCTCCCCGAAATTAACATGATAAATCTACTGGCCTAAGTATAATGAAACTGTAATTACCCAAAAGTAAATGGTGCTGTGTTTAAATCAGCCCCCTTGACCTTGAACCACACCATTCCAGGTGAGGACAGAGAGGATCAGTGATTGTTTCTCTCTCTGCCCCATCCCCCTGATCATGGGTGTTGGGGTGGAGGGTGCTAAAAAGGAGGCATCCTGGGGAAAGCTACACAGGAAAGGCCGGAGAACAGAGCTGGTCATTGTTTACTTGTTTATTCAACCCCTCTGGGAGATCTAGTGGGCTCCAGTACAATGTCTCTGCCCTCACTGTGGTAGAGTATTTGGAACACCTGACAGCATTCCCGGTCATTTACCAGCGCAGACCAGGTATCATAAACCCTCATTTCCTATTTTCATTACTTCCTGTCTCATCCCTTCCTAGCCTTATCACTTCCTGTCCTCATCATAGCCCCTTGAGCCAGGTTTCATCACAACCTTCTGCTTCACTGATGAAGAATGAAGTTCCTATTCTTAGTCACTTGTGGTGTGTGCATGCGCGCGTGTGTGCTTCTCAGTTGCTGCAGTTGCTCTTGACTATTTGAATAAGGCTCTTAGTCTACCTGATCTGGCTTTTTCTTCACCATGTCATAAACGGGCAAGGCCATGCTTGACCTGGAAGTTGTTGAAAGGCCTGCTGCTGTGTACAGTCATCAAAGGGTACAGGTTTGTATGGGTGTGACCTGGGATGGTGCCGTGGTCCTGCTGGACCCCAGTCCAGCCACTCAGGGTCAGTGGTTTGGGTTGCTATCCATAATGCATGGAGTTGTAGCCAAAGTCAAGGGCTCCTAGTGTCCAAGCAGGAAACTGTGATGGAGAAGCTGAAAAAACATATGATCCCATAAAAAGCCGCCTCTGGGGGAAACAAGCCATTAGTCAGCCTTATTTATTTATTTTTCCTTCTGGCTGCAAAGTTCAATACATAGGAAGGAGCTGTGATTATCATATAAAAGGCTATGCAAAATGGCTCTCCAAGAAAGCTGCACGAGGGAACTTTACCCTGGCCCTTGGCCACAGTCAGCTTTGTTTGTGTTCTGATTCAGAGTCCTTTGACCATGGTTGAGATGGCACAAGTGTGTCCCAGAATAAACAAGCAAGGCTTCAACTCTCCAAAGGCCTCTCTCATCTCCTTCTGCACGCTGTCCTTTGTCTGACACAGAGGCCAGGGAAGAGGGGGTGCTAGCGGCCCTGGTCAGATAGGGCTAGGGAGGAGGGGTGCTAGCAACCCTGGTCAGGTAGTGCCAGGGAAGAGGGGTGCTAGCAGCCCTGGGGTACTAGCAGCTCTGGTCAGGTAGTGCCAGAGAAGAGGGGTGCTAGCTGCCCTAGTCAGATAGGGCCAGGGAAAAAGGGTGCTAGCAGCCCTGGGGTGCTAGCTGCTCTGGTCAGATAGGGCTAGGGAGGAGGGGTGCTAGTAGCCCTGGTCAGTTAGGGTCTTCTTCAGGAAAGCATGACTAGTGAACAAAGGAAGGGCTTGTGTGAAACGAAATTTCTTCTTCCCTTGCTGTCAGGAAACACTGAGTTCTTGTCAGCTTCCCTTGTGGACATATTGCTTGAAGGTAAAAAGAAAAAAAATTCTTGGGGGGGGGGGAAGCAATAGAGGGTTGGAGTTTCGTTGGCAACGTTTGTTATTTCTTGGCTCATAAATACATCATTTTGACATCTGAGTTCTTGCATATATGGCATTCAGTCTTTGCGTCTCTTTCCAAATTTCCCCTTTCTATAAGGACACCACTTATTTGGGACTGGAGGCCTACCTTCTTCCAATGTGATGACAAACTTTAATGAGATCTACAACAGCCCTGTTTGATTGTTGTTATTTAAATTTTTCATACAATCTATTTTTGATCCTGTTTTCCCTCCCACAATTCCTCCCGATCTTCCCCACCTTCCTACCCACCCACTCAAATTCATGTTTTGTCTCTCGTCTATCTGTCTCTATATTTTTCTCCAGAAAAAAAAAACCAAAAAACAAAAATCAAAATAATCAAAAAACTCAATAAGACAAAATGAAAAAGAATCAAAACAAAATAACTCCACTTCCCAAAGAAAACCACATGTGGAAGAGGAGATGGAAGGGTTGTAAGAGCCAGGAGTGGCACACGGCTCCACGGAAGCAGCACCTTCCAGACACAACAGCGCCGATACACAGAGACGGCAACAGCACATACAAGACCTGCGCCATTTCAAACCAGACAAAATCCCTGCGCCGAGAAGAAGTGGACACAAAATCCCACTCCTAACCAATAAAATATCTGCAGTTGATACCTGCTGGGAAGGAGAAAACCAGTTTCTCCGATGGAGTGACAGTCTCCAGGCAGGCCTCATGCCCAGGAGCAGTTGGCCAAGGGAGTTAGTTTTCTGTTCTCTTTTGGGGATGCAGGTCTTGTCTCTCCAACCCTGGTGGAGCACTTCACCCAACAGTACTGGATGAAAGGCTCTCAGACCGACATGCGTGGGCCTCAGGAACAGGAATTCCCAGAAGAAAGCCCAGGCAGCTCTGGTCCAGTTGCCCCTCGCATTGTTGTCCGCCTGTCTAGCGTGCTAGAAAATTGCCCACGGGCTCTTGGATCCTTCTCAAATTAGAACGCTGTCTTTCAGAAGTTTCCGGGCATGACAAAGACCAGGACGTCCTTATGAGGCAGATTGTGAGGTCCAGCCTTCTAGGAAGGTCAGACGGATGCTCTGGCCTGACACATTAACTCAGTTTCCCGTCCTCCCCAGAGCCATCTCTGTCTTGGCCAGCGAGGGGAGAGGATGACGAGGAAGCAAGATTCTATGATCATGACTTCACACAGCTATCTGTTCTCCAATGACTGTGTAGAACACCTCTGGGCTACATCACCAAAGCACAAAATAATTTTCTATAGTGTGTATTTGGAATTTTTTCATACTAGTGTGTTCTTTGCATTTACTTTGAGTGCAAGAGTATTTAAATACCCTCGGAGGCAGGCCACTGATGTGTATGTCTTGGAGCAGTACATGGAGCTTGGTGTGGTTGCATATGCCTCTAATTCTAGCACCTGAGGTATGAAGTCAAAAGGTCAAAGCCAGCCTGACTACACAGCAAGTTCAAGACTAGTCTGGACTCCACAAGCCTTGGTTTCAAAAACAAAACAACACTACAACAAAATACAGAAAAGAAAAGGGAAAAAAATGGAGCCTGGATGGCCAAGGACAGGAGATGGTACAGATGGGTGGGATCTTCCGACACAGTCAAAGTGTGGTTTGGGGTTCCCTGATACAGTTAAATGTGGTCTGTTGAGCCAAGTATAAGAATGGCTGAGACCGAACCTGTTCTGAGCTGTGCAAAGGCAGAGGGAAGATCAACAAAAGAAACATAACATTATTTTTACAAATCTTGAAAAAGCATAGCGCTGACTTCCTGGGAGGGGTGTTGGGGGGGGACAAAAGGGCGGAGGCTGTCCCGAGAAAGGGGACCTGAGTTCCATTCTGAGCCCCTGGTGTCATCCTCAGAGCATGAATATGTCTCTCGTTGTCCCTTCGTTTCACAATGAGTAGTCCTGGTCACACCTTGCCTTGATAGAAAGGTAGGTTGAGATTTTCCCCCAGTAGGTCAATGTGACCAAGTTCAAAAAAATATTTTAAAATGCTACTTATGTAAACACTGTGGGGGGATCTGTGCATTGCCCTCCCTGGTTTCACTTATTTTAACTCGGCGCAGGGCCTCCATCCTGTGTTGAAATCCCCCACGCTGCCATTTCCTCCACGTATTTGTGGTGGAGCAGACATCATTTGCTCAGCTGTAAATCCTCCACTCTGGGCACTCTCTGAGTGTTCAGAGGGGAGTTTTTGTTCTAATGCTCGTACTTTGCTTTTGCTTTAGAGAAGATTTGGGTTTGTAAAGTTTAAAACCAAAGGCAAGTTAGAGGTGGTGATGGGCGGAGGAAGTCAGGCTGCCTGCCCAGCTGGTGTGGGTCATTTGTCATGATGTGCTAGGTACTGCTATGTGCTTTCTGGATTTTCTATAGCGAAACAAAACAGGAAACCTGTAAGGCAGATGCTATTATCTCCCTGGCTTTACACGTGAGGAAACAGGAAGAGAGGGACTCGGGTGTTTGCTCGGTATCACCCAGGCAGTCGATGTCAGTGCTGGGCATTGAGTTCCAGACTAGACGCTGTCCTCACCCACTGTGAGAGAAGTGCAGAGTCTGGATCAGGCTCAGGCGTGCTCATCGTTGAAGAAAAGTTTGTTTTTCGTGAAGCTTACTATACATTTGACTCCTCTACTATACAGAGAGCTAGAAAAAGCATTGGATCTGAAATTCGAAGACTGCTCGAGTCTGGGCTCCTCCTCTACCCATCACTGCCTGCTAAAGTTCAGGCCAGTCAAGTAAATGCTTATCCATGAAATGGGGAGGTGCTGACCTCCCTACGGACACCTCATCGGCTGTGAGAGGAAGAGAGAACACTGAAAAACACTGACAACGTTCCTGCCATCGAGAGAGGTTGACAATCAATGGCGAAGGCCAGCATTTCATAACTGTGCAACCTTGTAGGGGCTAGATACCACTGCTCTCCTAGACGCCCAGGAGAGGGAACTTTATACCGCCTGTTATAGACTGAGAAGGAAACAAGGAGAACACTTGACCTCGGGCTCTGGTTTTGTGTCTTCTTAGGAAGAGTCTAAGTTAGGAGACTCTTCTGCAAAAGATGGTGAGAAAACGGCGAGTGTTGCAACCTCTTTGAGACAGCTTGTGGACACTTCAAGTGCTGCTGATGCTGATAGTGATGGTGGTGGTGACGCTGAGAATGACAAAGAGGAGGATGATGAGATATGTGTAGAGCTCCTTTGTAAAGCAGCATCACAGAACGATGGAGGAAGAGTATATCTTCTTTTTCTTCTCCTTTTCCCAAGTCAGAGTTTCTCTGAATAGCCTTGGAGAAGAGCATGCCATGTTTCTGTTTATGAACTGAGATCATCTAGGAATGGGTTCTTTGCAGTAAGCTTTTCAATTTGGTCGGAAGGGATAGATTGTCTATGCATTTCTTTCTTTCTCTTTTTAAATGTCTGCTGGATTTGTGATGATTTCGACCTTCTCCGGGTGGATCTTGCCCTTCTTTATGAAGTCATGGGTTTGGGTAACTTCCCTTTTCCAATGCAAGCATGCACAGCTGTGCCCTTTCTTCTGAGCATGGCTTTAGTGGCATCATACAAATGCAGAGTGCTTTACATTTTAAATTATATGTATTTGTGTGTATGTGTGTGTGTGTGTGCAGGTGAGCAAAGGTAGCCCTGGAGTTCAGAGGTCACAAGGCCCTTGGAACTGGAGATATAGACAATTATGAGCTGCTCGATGTAGATTCTGTGAACTATCTCTGGTCCTCTGCAAGCACATTGTATGTTCTGAACTACTGAGCCATCGCTCCCAGCCTTACTTTCTAACTTTCTCTGTTGTTTCAGCTTTAGCACATGGGTTTCCTGGGGCCATATTATTTCTATTCCAAACATTTTAGAATGTTCCAAGCTTTTTCTGTGATTGACCCAAGCTCAGTTCTGCCCTGAACTGATACTGTGGCATGGGCAATTCTGGGAAATTTGCTGAGATTTATCTTATCATTAAAAACCAATGACCTTCTATCATATCTGACTTTGACAGTTTAACTCTGAAATTTTTTAGTGTAACCACTGCAGAGGTCATTGCATATGTCACCTGCAAGTCCCTTAAGCCTTTTGAGGAAAATAAAAAGAATAGAAATATTTTCTATAAGACAGGTCTTATAAGCATTTATTTTGGTAATGCGTTGGAATTGTTTTTGAATTGTACTTTGCGTAGAGTATTGGGTAAATTTTGTTGTTTTAATTACTAGCTAATATATACTATTAGCTAGTATATTGACTATTCTGTAGGGTTTAATGTACACATCCACAGCCTGTAAATAGTTAACCTACCCCCTGCCCACTACTGGCCTATGAGGCATGTCTATTAAATATCACCGAAGCCTCTGAGCATCCCGGTTTAAGAACTCAGTACTGTTGTTTCCTGTGTGGGAATTAATGGACAAAGTAGGTAAGAAAGACTAACTGAATGGCTGTTTCTCAAGATGTTTTCACCAGTTTTTTCCCCGTTCCCAAAACCTTCCTTACTAATAACACATGACAATCAGCTATTTAAATATTTTGTGGGCAGTGGCTCTGTCAGGTGATCCCTATGGATCTGTATGCTCTTCAAACTGGGGACAGTCTGCCCCACAGTCAGTAGGCTAACCCAGCCACAGTCCAGCGGCTGGCAGTGAAGGCAGCGAACCCTGCAAGGAAACAGATGTTAAGGCTCTTAGCACTTAACATCTTTCAAAGACAAAATCCACCATCGTCATCTTGTGGGAACTGTGTAAATGGTGGTTGATGGATCGGCCGTCATGGTGTCAATTCTGCAAATAAGCACAGACATTTTTGGTTACTAGCCCACCATCACCCCAGCCATAAAGCAAGCAAAATGGACATTCTTTCTCATTCATTAAGCATAAATTGTTATGGCTACGTCCAAGGATGCATGCTACATGTGTAGTGAGGGGGTCTTTCAGGGAGATTTGCCATGGAGCCTACAGTCTTAAGAGACTCGTCACTATTCTCAAGAAACACTGAAGACTTCAACAGATTTATAAAAGGCATTACCATCTCTAAAGATGCTGGCTTTTCAACCTTGCTTGTAGTAGAGAGTACCTGGCCCCCTGCTTGCTATGAGTTCAAATGGACCAGTAATTTTTCTGAGTGTTAATCTATTCAAATGCCCTGTGATGTTGCAGTCTGAACTTCATCCTTCTAGTGTGCCTCATTGCTACTTTGCTTATTATGTCCTAATACATAATACCTTGGGAAATACTCTAAGTCTCATTAGCTGTCCTCCTGTGGGTGACTGAGTTTATGAGATTACCTCCTGAGAACTTGCTTAGGTTTAGAGGAGATGAAGGGAGGTATCTATGATCGCCGTGGGGCCTTGGAGGTGCTGGGTAAAAGAGCCCTGTAGTTTGAGGCTGGGCATGTGGTCCCAGAAGAGGCTTCCTTTTTGACCTGAGGCTGCATCTGTCTGTGTCTTCTAGCCATGTGTCCCAATAGATTCTCCATAGCATTAAATGTGATAACTGTTCTTATGGCCTTATAGTAACACCATCGCTGCACGCCCCCGGCACCCGTGCTTACACTAAACATCACCCTTCTGTATGATCCTTCAATGGGTGCACATATGTCTTTTTTTTTTTAAATCTTAGCTTTTACAGTTGGAGCTGGTTTTAAGAGCAAAGATGAACTAAGAATAAGAAAGTACGGTGGTGGAATTCTCAGGACATCAGGTCAAACTCAGACAGGGAAAGATGTTCAGGAATGGGATGAGAACTGGAAAGGCCTGAGATGTTTTATGGAAAAGCCGCAGGTTCTTGTCGAAGGCTGCTTCTCAAAAGCTCTTTAGTTCTTGATCTACCAATCTACACTGGAGGGGCTTATGCAACAAACAAACACACAGACTCAGTCAGCAGACCCACTCTAGTCCGGTGTGTTAGACCTGTGTCAGGAGATCAGCAACCGTTGACAGCTAGGAAGAGTTGTGACCACAGTACACAACTCTTGATTACAGTTCTCTGTCAAACCAACTCATTTCTCCATCTCAGTGGTTTCTGCTGTCATTAACAAGATTACCTCGTTCTCCTTTCTGTTGAGTTCAAAGGGTCCTTTTTAGTGTTCATTCCAGTTTCTCCTGTGAATCCTATTTGACCCATGGCTTGCTAACAGCTGTTAATCAAATATACTTAGGTGATTATATAGCTGGCCATGGTGGTGACCCTCTATAATCTTAGCTCTTAGGTAAAGGATCTCAAGTTGTAAGTTCAAGGTCATCAAAAGAAAAGGAAAGGAATGTTGGGCCTGAGAGATGGCTCCAAAGGGAAAGGCATTGCCACCAAGCTCTGTGACCTGCATTTGATCCCTGGGCCCTACATGGTGGAAGGAAAGAATCGGCGTCCACAAGCTATGCTCTGCCCTCCATGTGCATGGGTGGCATTCACATAGAACAGATTCAATAAAGCTTAAAGGCTAAAGAAGGAAATATTGCTACGGATGCTGCGAAGGTAACGAACCTTGGAGGAGAGTGACTGCCGCTCTAGACTGGACTGAGCGTGGCTTGATGCTCATGCCCTCAGTGCTGAGGGAGTATATTCCTTTCTCACAGCCATGTTGTAGGCCGTTGAGATCCGGAAAGGGACGGCAGGCTGACTAAATAACACAGTTTGCAGTTAGTGGAGGAGTGGATCCCATCCAGAGGGAACCCAGGCCTGATATTCCTAACTATTTAGTTTTAAATAAATTCCTGCTATTTATTTTTAAGTACCAGCAGTCATATTCCCCGCTTTTAGTATGTTTGTGGTTCCCAACCAGAGGACAGGGGAACAGACAGATTACCTGCCAATGTTCCTTTATGTCCAGAAGGTGGCAAGATGCTGACTGTTTCACAGACAGTGCTGTCTGTGAGCAAGTCCGCTACAGCTATGAAGGAGGCAAGGTGGACAATACAGCACCCAGGACCGATGATGAGAGATGCAGACTTGAGCAGGAGACAGAGACACAGAAAGAGAGACAGAGATAGGCAGATAGAGACAGAGATGGAGGAAGAGACTTACACACAGAGAGACAGAAAGAGACACAGACAGACAGACAAAGAGAGGGAGATAGAGACAGGCAGAGGGTGGCAGAGACAGAGCGGCGTGCGGATGTGCATGCTGCTGTCCTCTGGCCCTGCTGCTCACTAATAGGGACCCGGTATTTTAGTGCCCTTTTGTGCCACTGTGCTTTTAACTGCTGTTAAGATAAGGAGTAATGTCCCCCCAGCTGTGCATAATAGTGCTGTAATTCCATCAAGGGGCTTTGATAACTTCATAAACCCTGACAGCCAAGCCTGAGTGGATTTTCATGTCACTGTAACACCAAGATGGAATTACAGCCTTAATTTACTGGGTGTACATTTTGGGGGTACATTACTGAATGTTAAATCCTGTTAAAAACAAATCAGCTGATGCCATCCGGCTGCTCCCATCTCGTGGTGGCCTCCGAGCAGCCACAGGACTCTGGGTCCTGGCTCTTCATCCTGCTTCCTCTGACATTGGTTTCTTCCCCTGTCATAATCACAGATCCCCATCATTATCACTATCTTATAGCCGACTAACTTAATTTTAAGTTCACCGAGGTCTTTTGCACACAATCCTGTTAGCGTCGTGAGGATGTCAGTACGCCCCACTCACACATCTGAAGTTAGGTTATTTGTGTTCCACGGAGCGAACGCCTGCAGGCTCTAAAGAATCAAAGCAATGTGTGCAGGGGGAACTTTCAGATCCCTCCCGAGGCTGCATCAGCAGCAACGGCAGCAGCAGCAACAGCAGCAGCAGCAGCAGCAGCAGCAGCAACAGCAGCAGCATCCGCAGCAACCTCCCCCTGCCTGTGCCCCTTACACCACTCTCTTCACACAGGCCCACTCTTCACAGTCTCTTTTATACCAATTCAGAATTTTAATTCACACGCCATAACTTAGAGCATTCTTGAAGGCACGTCACACATTGATGCTTGCCTGTCTGTTCCTCTACCCGCCTCTCGGTTTTTCTACATCCCAGTGACATTACTGGCCTTGCCCTTTTGAAGTACTTAATTGTACATGAGATGGCATCTTTTCAGCTCCTCGCAAGTAGCTTTCTGTCATTCTTTGGAGTCACTACAGAAGTGTGTCAACTTTATGAGACCATATAGAAGTCCCTTTTCCAAGTACGATTCATATCCTCACCTTGCTGGAGGGAAGCATACCTCTGTGGAAGAGAGGGGTTGCCGTTGGCCGTCCGGATTTCAACAGAACACATCTCAAATGAATCTAGCACAGAAAAAAGAGGGAATTGTTCTTTGTGGCTTTGTTGTCGTTTTGGACATAGTGTCCTGTATTTAATATAAATTTAGAGCAGCTCTGAAAATGTCACCACCGGGACTGTACACAGGGCAGTGGGTTGGGGAGGCGACACCCTGGCCCAGCTCCTTGGTGACCAAGTGCCTAACGTTGATTCATTATTGAGCCGTTTCTCACCTGAGAAGTGGAGTTGATCTCATCTGTCTCACCCAAGTGCTGCAGTCTCTAAAGGCTTCAATCCACTTTGCTGGGTGAAGGTTTGGTTTTATGAGTACTGTGATGCTGGAAGCCCATAGAGTAACTCTTCCTTTGGAAGAGACTGTCTTGGGAATAGCCTGCTTTCTTGTAGCTTGGTTTTTACTGTTGGCCCCTGGCTCTCTTGATCCTAATGGAGAGGCTGACTTTGAAACTGGCCCGCGGGAGCTGTTCTCTTTGTTCCAGCTCACATACTGCCTGTCACTTCCCTCTCACAGCCTAGCCATGGTCCTGCTTTGTAATCTCGGCCATGCCGAGACACATGGACTTTGGAGGCTGGCTTACCGAGTCTTTGAGCTAGGAAGTAAGCTCTGCTCTCACTTTCCATGCTGTACACCATGTCTTCAGAGGCCTGCATGCCGACCATTGCACTGCGGGGCCTAGCCTGCAACACCCATCTCAATGGGACATCCTGGTGCAGTCACATGCGACCTTGAAACTTGACAGTTGCTCTCACAGATTTCCTGGGAGGTAGTTAATATGTGCCCGTTAAACACAAAGGCCTTGGTATTCTGGCAGCAGCCTGGCATACTTGCCTTGCATTTTACAGTATGTTAAACAAAAAAGACAAAAGACAGCAATGTATTTTCCCAAGAGAACAAGGGTCTCTCCAGAGGGCAAGCCTATTGAGACACAGGAAGAGGACAGGGCCCAGGCTCCTCCCTGCACGGTTTGAGTGAGCACCGCTGTCACTTAGAAAGTATGGTGCCCTGAAGAGCTGGAAGCCACGATGGAGTGTGGGGGTGGGGTGGAAGGCGCCATTAACCTAACTGATGTGCGGAGGCCAGAGGAACATGGGGAATCTGGGAGCTGATTTGCTGAGAATGCCCCTGTAGGAGGGATGAGAAGAAGGCAGGTCTGCCTAATGCAGTTGGCTGGCAGGGTCAGACCTGTTCGGGAGCAGAGGCCATGGGATGGTAGGAGGACACAGATAAAGAATTGGGGGCCACATATTTGTCATGTGATCTGGAGGTTACTTGCACTTTGACTCTGCATAGACTGACGTCACAGACCTGGGGACAGCTGACTTTAAGTTAGTGACATGCCCCTCTTTGAAATTTTCCTGTCTGACCACTGAGACCTAAGACATCTATTTTTCTCCCGCTGCTGGTACCAAGCTCAACCAAAACATCATGAGACAAGGGAAGAGAGGAGAGGCTTCCCCTTGTGCCCACGTCTGCCTACTCTCTCTCTACCTACCCTGATGCTGTCCTTGATGCTCCGGGGCTGAGCATTAGTGTGTCTTTGGTTGGTTGATTTGCATGTAGCCCTTCCCTCATCCCCTATTCATTGTGCAGGGAGCATATTATCTTTCCCCAAGATAGAAGTTAAGATGTGATTCATCCCCTTTGACCTGAGCATCGCGCTGCCCTGTGTATCCTCCCTGCCCTTACAAGCGGTAGCATATTTTATTGCTCAACTTATTTGCAAAAAAGTAGATCGTCACTAAGGCTGCACAGTTAAGTAACAATGGACTTGAAAAGTTTTCTTCTGCTCTATTTTTATGACCTTTTTTTCTCCGCTCTCAAGTACATAGAGTTGAATTAACACTGTTAAGTGACTTCTGGGTTTGGAACACGCTGTCTTCAATGGTGTGAGAAATGTTCTTTCCTCTTTTCTTTCTTTTCTCTTCATCTTCAATTCCCACTGCTGTTGCCCCCCTCCTCCCGGGATACTAAGATGAGAATGTTCAGAAATCTGCACACTCCTTATGGAACTCAGGGTTAGTTGTGTGGGAAGTGTAACCATGCTAGACCCTGAGGAAAAGCCAACAGCCTTTTAAAGGGACAGCAAGCTTTCTGTGGCTGCTGCTATGTACGTCAGGCAGATGGGCCTTCTTCCCCTTCATAGTTCTCATCCATTTCTTAATGGTTTTGTCCTCTCTTTTGTTGACGTTCATGGTTAGTGTATGCATGACTATTGAAAGAGGAAAGAAAAAGCTGACAGTGCTTAAGTTATGATGAAGCCAAGGAAAAACAATGACTATTAGCAGTGACTTCAATCCATCAAGGAGTCAAGGCACCTGCACCTACCGATTCTGTGTGTTCAGAGTACATCCATTGCCTGTCCATGTTAAAATCACTTTTTAAGTCATATGTGTATGAATTTCACATGGATATCACTGAGAGCCACCCCTTACTACTCTGTCTCTCTTTATCGCAGATGCTCGCAGACTAGTGGATGCAAAAGGCAGCTGAATCCGGTAGTGATTGAGCTTAGGGGAAGGCTAGTGAAGGCCAGGAGGAAGCATCCATGGAGACCTGTCATGATATTCATAATAATTCTTATATTTTTCTCGTGAGTCTAGCCTTTAATGACAATCAGGGAGCCTGCATGGGTCTGTGCCAGGTCCTTTGCATATGCGATGGTTGTGTAGCTTGGTGTATTTGTGAGACTCTCAGCAGTGGAAGTGAGGGTGTCTCTGACTCTTCTGCTTGTCCTTGGGACCCTTTTCCTCCTATTGTGTTACCTTGTCCAACCTTGGTATGAGTATTTGTGCCTCATCTTTTTGTACCTTGTTATTCTGTGTTCAGTTGGTATCCCTGGGAGAACTACTTTTTCCCTGAAAGGAAATGGAGGAGGAATGGATCTGGTGGAGAGGGGAGGTGAGGGGCTGTGGGAGGATTGGAAGGACAGGAAACTGCAGTTGGGATGCATTATGTGAGAGAAGAATACAAAAAAAATATTACCATGGGGGTAATTCTTCAGACATCCCAGGTGGCATACTTGGTCAACATAACTTGCTTGTGCCCCCATTTTGCAAATGGATTCATTTGAGGCTGTTCATCTCTTCTATCTTACATTTTTTCATAGTTACAGAGGCTCGTCTTGTTCCGGGTAATGGTGCTTTATCCCTTTCTAGAGAGTGTGGCAGCAAGGAAGTCATTTTGATTGAATTTCTGCTTTTCCTTGCTCACCCATAGCCTAGCCACTTATGCATAAAGTCAACCTTCCTACTTAGGACTGTGGTTATCCGGGGGCACTTCTCTGACCTGTGCAGGTAGGCCAATGGTGCCCACATCCTCACACTGTTCAATTCCAACAGACGGTCTTGGCAAATCTTTGAAGACAAAGGCAATGTCATAGTTCTTATGGGAGTCCCGGAGGAGTCAGTAAAGGGCCATGCGTGTCACTGAAAAAAACTATTATCCACGAGTGAATGCACAGAGAGCAAATATATACATTTAGGTACAGAACTTTGGGGAACAGAGATATGACTCTGCTGTTAGGAGGACTTGCTGCTCTTACAAAGGACCCACTGTTCAGTTCTTAGCACCCACATGGTTGCTAATGATCTGCAACTCCAATTCCAGTGCATCTGATGCCCTCTTATGTCCTCCATGGGCACTGATTACATGTGGTGAGCATAGGTATGTGATTATGAAACACCCATACAAATATAAGTATATATATATGTATATATATATATATATATATATATACCTTTGGTAATGTACATATCATTCCTTTTACTTCTCAAATATTACAAAAGATTCTAACAAATTCCCTGGATGATTCTTGATTAGAAATTTAATTGAATTAATTTTGTAGCCAGCCAAACACTTAAGTCCCCACCCACGGTGCTGGCTGAAGTTTAAACTATATGTAACTAACTTATGAGTTTGGGGCTATTCACCTGGTCTTTTTCACAGTGGAAACATTTGGCCTTTGGTAAGTGTGCCTGGTTTCATTCTGTTGCTCAGAGGAGAAGAGGATTTGTTTTTACTCATAGGGTACATCCCATCGTTGAAGGAAGTCAGAGCAGGCACGAACTTGAAGCAGAAACCACAGAGGAATGCCCCTTGGTAGCTCATTCACAGGTTTGTGCCTAGCTGGCATTCTTATACAACCCAGGGCCACCTGCCCAGGGAATGGTGCCGCCCACAGTGGGCCAGGCCTTTCTACAGCAGTTAACAATTAATCCTTCACAGGCATGTCCCCTACCAATATTGTCTAGTCATTGAGACTCCCTTCTCAGGAGTTTTTATAGTGGGTCAAGTTAATAAAACAGGACAGTGAGAAATTTTGAAGATGCTTTCTGATACGAGCAGCTCCATCTTCTCTGACCCTTTTCAACTTCCTGTTTCTTACACTTTGCAACAGAAGGCATGATCATATGTTGTGATCCTGGTACCAACTTTGGTAAACTCCAAGAGAGTTTGATTCTGTGGTTCTATTAACAGTCAACAAGATGCCTCAAGCTGTTCTAAACTATTCCATGCTGACTCAAAATAGCCGGTGTCCAATGACAGGGACAGATGACATTCAGGTTATCACCAGAAATGTACAGTACAATCATAGTAAGATAATGAAGTGTGAGTGCTTTGGTGGGGACCAGCAGATGTGGAGAAAGTTAAGCATGCAGAAATCTATGGCCCTTGTTCTCGTGTGCATTGGGAATTTTCCAAACTTCAGAGCATAGAAATCCCTATTTTCCACAACTTCCCAGACCGTCAGGGTCTCGGCTAACCTTTAGGAAGTGCAGCCTCACAGCCAGCTGTCCTAAGAACTAATTAACCCATGTGATGTTTTTGGCTAATGATTTTGTTAAATCTCCCCATGAATCGTTTCTCTCTATGTCTTCACTAGGCTAGAGCGCTTTCTCTGTTGCAGACACTGTGTGTGTGTGTGTGTGTGTGTGTGTGTATGTGTGTGTGTGTGTGTAGGGGGAGGGAGTTGGGGGCTGGGGATGTGCCTAAACCAAAAGAAATTACACACCATTTCGCTTAGCCAGTGCCAGTTTGCTGTCATTAACAAGCAGATAACAGGAGAGCCAGAATTCATCCTTTACCACAGCTGTTCTCTGCTGCCGTGTGCTGTGTCTCGGGAAGCCTCAGGTCCAGACGGGGCAGAACCACACTCTTTCTCCGTTCATGTTTATTTTTCTGTACTATTGCTTTCCTTCATAACAACCACCAACAATCTGGCCTCCGACACGTGTGATATAGTCTAAAGACATGTAGCGTGAGGTAATGTTGAAACCCCGGCAACCCAAGCTTGCGTAGTGCCCAACAGATGTCCTGCACTGCCGTGGGCTCCTCAAACTTCACCCCATGCCATCGCTGTGAGATCAGTAAAGCCTCTGGGGCACCTAGACACACAGCTTAGAAACTGTAACCCCAGCATCATATGAGAATTATTAGATCCATTATTAAAATCTATCAAATTTCAGAAGAATGGGAAATTCTGGTTTCAACTTAGCATTGGAGTTTTTTTTTTTTTCCCCATGAGATCCTGTTTAGCATCCCCCCACATGTGAAACTTCCTCTCCACTCTTAGGAAACCTGGTGTTTAGGCTCAAACAGTGCTGCCCCTACCTTTGAACTAAACACAACCTGCCTTTGTTACTGATCACATTAGCCCAAAAGGCTGGTGAGCAGCGACCCTCATTCATTGGCTTTTCATCATCCAGTTCCATTTGCTTGTGAAGTACCTTGAGTAAGAGAGACCTGCTGCAGGATGGAGGTATCGGAGATGGCCCTGAAGCACCGGGTCCACTTGCCCCACCCCTCATCATTTTGGTGGTTTACTTCACCCCTTTGCTGTTTGTCAGCCACCGGGTGCATCACATGAACTAAGACCCCAGAATACATCAACCACACGGCTGCAGTCACTGCCTGTCCCCTGTCGCTTCTGTGGCTGGTTAATACCTTGACCTTTGCCTGTTTGCTGATGGGGCCTCATGATGTCACTAAGCTTTGGGAGCAAAGGTATTGTTATCCTTGATTCAATCTCTCCTTATTCTGATACAGATGGGGTTCCTGCTCTGGCAGCTTCCCCCTCCTCCTCTTCCTCTATTCCCGCCGCCCCTTCCTCATCTTCTCTGGCTTCTGGGGCGGCTTTTCTCGCCTGCCTTTCTTGGGACCCCTTCTCGGGCTTGCTCTTTGTGGCAGTGTTTACACTGTGCGCTGGTTAGTTTGTCAAGTTGACACAAGCTAGAGTCACCTGGGAAGAGAGAGCCTCAGTTGAGGGATTGCCTCCATCAGACTGGCTGGTGGGCAAGTCTACGGGGGGCTTTTCTTATTTAATGATTGATGTGGGAGGGCCCAGAGCCCACGGTGTCATCCCCGGGCTGGTGACCCTGGGGTGTGTAAGAAAGGCTGAGCATGCTATGGGGAACATTTCCTCATGGCCTCTGCTTCAGTTCCTGCCTCCAGATTCTTTTGTTGACTTGGTGCCCTGGCTTCCCTCAGTCATGGACTGAGCTCTAAGAACAAATAAACCTTTTTCCTCCCCAAGTCACTTTTGGTCAGTGTTTTACCATTGCAACAGAAGACAAACTAGAATACATTGTTTCCTTTGGGATCTTTGGTTGTAAAGAGCTGAGCCCTGGACACTAAGCCCACTGGAAAAGGATGGTAGCTGCAAGCTGGTGGTGTCCCGAATCCAAAGCCCCAATCCCTGGGATTTTTCTAGCAGGAGGGCACGTGAGGCTGAAAAGTGACAGCTACATGGTGCAGTGGAAAGCAAGGCTGAGCTCCATTTGGCCATCTTTGGCTCTTTCTCCTGCAACAGTAAGTGACTCTGAAGGGCTGGTCCTCCCAGATTCAGACATCTTTCTTGTAGAGTTCTCTCCTCTGCCCATCTGCTCAACCCCCTGACTTCCTCAACTTGGCTCAAACTTTGCCCTCTGCCTTCGACCCCAGCCTGTAAAATGTCCCTGTGGCTGTCACCAGTCAGGTAGATGCCGCATAGCTCCATGATATCAATAACTCCACTAGTGAAGCCAATGAGGTAATATTCCCTGCAGCTCTAAATATAATTTAACAAGTTAAACACTGTAACATTGTGGTGAATGCGCTATTAAGGGACTGTAAATTGCTTACATAGCGTCAATAAACACAGTGCCCTCAAGCAAGGTGCTGTTAAGAGTTTATAATCTAAAGCAGCACTTGAAGTATCACCCCGAGGCTCCAACTCCAAGTCAGATAAAAACAAAGGGGCTGAAGACTTTGCCCAGTGCCAAGTGCACACAGGAACACCACACGCTTTAGGGGGTAATTACCTCGCGAATGCTGAATGTAGATTTGCCAAGAAACACATCTGTTATCAAATTTGCCAATGATTAATTTGAGTCCTCCCTTTCCCCAGAACGCAGGAGAGTGAAGGTGCCAGTTCCACTTGGTATATGTGTCCCTCGCCAACCTCCCTTTCATGTCGCGTCCTTTTCTTAGAATGAAGACAAATATTTCCATGTACTCTCCCACGTTGGCGTGCCTCCTTTGGGTTTGTGTGCAGCGGAAACCGTTTTGTGTAATTAGTTCTTGCTGGTGTTGCTGAAAAGGAGGCAGAGTGTGTGTAAGTTAATCGTATATTTTAGAAGCAAGATAATTCATGTTTCAGATTTGCAAGCCCCCAAACATTCTTCCCCATCACTGCCTTGTTCTTAGTGCCCCAACTCCTTAGCCAAATCCTTTCACAAAGCACACCCCTCTTCAAGTCTCCTCCCTAGAACAGAGTTGCAGCCAACTGGTGACTAACCCTTCCTGGGCTTTAACTGCCCTCCAGAGTATTTGGTCTGGAGCTTTTGCATTTGATCATTAGACTGGGAAGCGCTTAGCATTTTACAAATATTACCTCATCAATCACCATGACCATCAGCCCTGATAGTGTTTGCTGTGGATTTGAAAGTGATGCAGAAAAGAGCGTTCTGTGGTCAGGAGACTTGGGCAAGACTGTCTGGTAAAGCGAGAAACGGCAGAGGGAGGGAGCCACGAGCTCAGGTCTCGATGTCACAGTCACCACAGGGACCAGGTTAACAGAGTGATCTCTTGTGCGTTCTGTGCAATTTGTTATTTCTAACGAGCTAGCAGAATTACATCTCATGGCAAAATAGTAGCTCTAAGTGAGGTAAAAGGTTCATTTCCTATTTTGACTATAAAGGCCATCCTGGGATCATAGAAACTTAGATTGTGTTGCTCCTGGTCACTATGTATGTGATGCCCATGTCCTAAAGACAGGTAGTGTCATGAGAGAAGGCTATTTTATCAGAACAGCAATCAAAATATCCTCTGTGACGACTGGCAGACAGTGCCTCTATTCTCCTGTAATTCGCCCCCTCCCTGTGTTTGCATGCCTGTTATGCAGGTTCATGTGTGGGGTACATAAATAATGTGTACATGTATGTTTGCATGTGCATGTGCACATATATGTGCACAGGTGTGGAAACCAGAGACCAACCTTAGGTATCTTCCTTTAGGAGCCATTCTCCTTGTTTATTGAGACAGGGTCTCTTACGGTGACCTGGGGCTTGCCAATTAGACTAGACCTGTGGGCTGGAAAGCCCTAAAGATGTTCCTGTCTCTGCCTCCCCTGGGCTGGGATTAAAAGCAAGTCTGGCTTTTTAAAAACAACAAAAACAGCAACAACAAAACTTTGGTGCCAGAGATCAAACATAGGTCTTCATGCTTGCTCCGCAGGCACTTGCTCCACTGACAAACTAAGCTACGTGCTTATTCCCTCTCCTGTTGCCTTGCCCCTGCCTCAATTGTCACATTCTTCTGAGGACATGTCAGATGTCTCTGGAGTTTACCTATGCAAGTGTTCCCGGGCTCCATACTACCCAGTTTCTCAGGCAGACAAGGTTTGGAAAATGGGAGCAGCGTGGGAGATGTTATGGGATGATCCACCAGGGACGGCTTTGGTTTGAGGGCCAACTTCACCATTCTTTGTTGTAAAGGATGAGGTAGGCAATTTACAGCGAAGTTTCTTACACATTCGATTACTGAAACCGCTTCCAGCTGGCCACGGCATCTCCATTAGGAACTAGGCCGCTCTCCAGGAGATGTTTCCACTGGTGCCCGGCAGCCAAGCGAGCTCTCCCAGAATCTTGGAGTGGGGTGGGCGCCATTCACTTTCTTCCTTTCTTCTCGGGTCTAGATTTCATCCATTAAGACGATCCTGAAGGTGGGCTTCTTAAGTCTGTTGATACGTTATAAAAATCCTCAGATAAAATAATTTGTCAAGCAAGACTAGTTCCATTTTTTAATTTTTTATTTTCTGCAACTTCAGTTAATTTTCAGATTCTCTAACACTGCAGAAACCCCCTCCCTACCCCCACCTAATTTATTTCATAAAACATAATCCAAATATATCCTGGGAGATACACCATCGTTTTCCTTTTCTTTCAAGTAATGCATTCTTGTGTAAACATGTTGTTTATGAAAGGGCCTTTCATGGATGCTTTGTGTTGCTTTTGCACAAGAAAATACATTTGAAAGGAATTCTCCCCAGCCTGGCATGTAATGTTTCATTAGCCCACATAACCTTGTTTATTTGCTTTTTACAATTTTATTTGGGAAAGGAAATCAATTTGCACCCCTGACATGCTGCCAGGTTCCTGTTTATAAGCACACAATAGGCAGCTTGGAGGGGGTAAGAAGACATAGTTTAGGGTTTCAGGCCTGAGTGCGACACAGTCTGTATATGAAACCATAGTGGCAGTTGACTTTTCCTGTCCCTGCAGCCACACTCTGCTATTTAAACTTTTTTCTTTTTTAATCAGAACATTATCCAGTGTGCACGCAGCAAGAACTTGACCGTGCTGGGCGCTGGAAGTGCGAGGGGGAGGCCAGCTGAGAAGCATGGACTCTGTTCTTTGCTCGTGTTGCTTTATCCCTCCGCTGTTCTTTTGTCTTGTTTCCAAGGACACTTTCAGGGCCCTTACTTTAACTGACCAGAGCTGAAACTCTTTGTCCGTTGAAGAGAATCCTTTTCCTTTGCCTGTGACTAGGTCAGTAACGGCCAGCACATAGTCCCCAGCTTGACTAAGGTCTCCCTCTGTCCGGTGCCTCTCAGCTTTTCTTCCCCTACAAGATGAAGTTGTTTCTTAGCAGGTCAAACATAGAGAGGTCCGAATGTCAATAGGACATAAAAGTGTGAGACAGAATCTCTCATCAGCTGAACAAATCAGGTAAAACAGCCAAGAGATCCACCCTCCAGTCTTGCCTTTGGGTGGATGTGGCCCTCAGGGCTCCATTTTCCTCACTGCTGAGGCCAAAGTCAGTCCCAAGGTTCTCTTGGGTACCTTTCCCTCAGAATTTTCATAAAGGAGCCTTTAGCTCTTGCAATGCACTTCTTCCTGTCTTTCTAGTGTGCACATGGGCCCAAAATGAGATTTACCCATCTGAGGTCCTGTCCCCATTTCGTTGGGTAGCTCCATCTCCTGCCCAGCTTCCTGGGTATCAGCGGTCTGTTTCCTGTGTTTGGAGTTTCTTCTCATTTTCCTAAATTCCAACCAAAGCTGAGCTGCTAAATCTTGTGTATTAGAGGTGTTGGAACGTTGCAGCCCCACACCATTTTGGCCCTAGGACTATGCCTGGAGACAGGAGAACCTCCCTTTCCATGCGCCCTGTCATTCACAGGTCAGCTGTTAGCCATATGAACCTATATGTTGCCTCTATGAAGGCAACGGGACTTTTCAGGTTTTTCAGGGACCCTTTATTTAATTGAACACAGTTTCAGATCTAGGTATGATCGGTATGTGACTCCAGAATGTTCACAGGAGCCAGCTGAAGGGGCACGCAGGCTTGTTCAACACTTGGCTTCGAGAGGGATCTTTGGACTTTAGTCTGTGCTGCAGGACACTCTTAAATAGGTGTGATTAGATCATGTCGCAAAAGTTAAGACAGAAGACCATAAGCCTTCTGTCCTCTCTGTTCTGATGAAGCAGTCCTTACTTCTTAGTCCCCCCATCCTCCCCATTCTGATGAAGCAGTCCTCACCCCTTAGTTCTCCCCTGGAGTTTTATGTGCCTGGCTTGAAGGCTCTACACACCACCGCCTCCTTCCCATGTGTTTCATGCCTTCCCGAGGCTTCTCTCCTGTGCCTTCATCAACTACAGAAGTCTGAAAGGATTTTGGAGTCAACAACTCCATGTGCACGGTAAGACATTTGGGTTTAGAACAATCGGCTCCCGGAAGGGCTTCTTCCTAGGCTAGCTAGGAAAGGGAGACTGGGCTTCATCTCTAAATGTTACTGTTCTGTGGGAAAGAGGATGGAGTTGGTAGAAACTTAGCCATCCAGAGATAGCAGCCCCTGGCAACACTGCAGAGTTCATTCTCAGGCAAAGCTCCATCCGCAGAGGAAAGATCATCCAGGAACCTCGAGTGCTCTGTGGTTTGTTTCTTGCCTGCAGCACGTGTTTTACCTGCAGATATAATCTTGGAAATGATTTCTGGTTCTTGAAATTTTTTTTGGATTTTTTCAAAGCAATTTAAAATTTCAAATTCATCTGCAACGGCTTGAAACCCATTTCGTAAGATGACTAGTAAAGTATAGGAATGTCAAATACATCTGAGAAATACATTCTTCATATAAATGCCTACAATTTGTTTATTGTACAGTAACCAGATGATAAATAATAAACATGCACTATACACACACTCATGTGCACACAGACTTACAATCATGCACACACACACACACTCATGCACACACACATACAGACTCATGCACACAGACACATTGATCTGAAAACAAGCAACAAGATAATTACACACACATGCACATATATCAGAGAACAAGAACCTCACTTTACGGAGACAGCTATGAGTCCCTTGTATGGTCTAACAATACACCAAAAGTTTCCGCAATTTAATCATGGCTCTTCTTGAGGTCTCCAACTTTCCTAGCATGGTTATTTTTGATCTGTAAACCTATCTGGTTCTTTTTTTAATGTTTATTCAATAACCAGTAAGTCTGCCCTGTCTTGAAGCTGTCATCAGAGCATAATGAAATGAAAATTAACTCAGGAGTGACTACAGAGTGTTCAGGTATTGAAGGCCTATAGCCCAGGTACCACACCACAAAAGCGTGAGGTTGCTAAGGGGAAGGTACCTAAATAAAAATCTTTCACAGCATTAGCACGTTGCTTAGCAAGTCAACCCATATATCCTGGTTGCCTAGGTAGAAACATGCGGTTCTGGATCCCTCCTCCCCTCCTGCCCAGGAATTTTGGCAGAACAGAGAGTTGTTCTCGGTCTGGCGATGGCTTTATGGTACATAAACACCAGGTGCCAAATTCTTCCTTCTGCAACTCTGGCATATAAAGCCCTTCTTATGCCAAGCCCAATTGTCTTGCCAGCAGGAATGTCGACAAATAGGAAGCTGTGGCCTTAGAGGGAGACCTTGTTTGAAGGGTGTGTCCCCGAGTTCAGAGGAGTGATGCTTGTCTGGGCTCATCTCTGTGGGGTGGGGCTGGGTTACTTGAGCACACCACGGGACAGGAGCACATCTTCACTCTGCCTTCTATTGTTTCTTTCTGTCCAATGAGAAGCTCTGAATCACGAGTAAATGAAGTAAGTTTATATTGTTACTATGTGACCTTAGACACTAGGCAATAAAGTTGAATATCTTAAGTTTTTCCGTTATGACAGGTGGGCTGGAGCAGAGAGAGACAATGTATGTCTGTCTCTCAAGCCAAGGTTTCTTGCTCTTTTGGGCCCCTTGAACACAATAAGTGTATATATATATATATATATATATATATATATATATAATCAGTTTTATTATGAATATATATAAGAATATATACAGACAATCAGTTTTATTTCTTTACGCAAAAATGATGGGGCCATTTCTTTCCCTCCCATTCATTCTTTTCTTGTATTGATTTTCTCTAGTGAGACAGTGTATTACAAATAGCTTGTCTGTGAAATAAAAGTAATGCATAGTTTACTAAACATGTAATTGCATTGGACGTTTTTGACTGTAGATCCAAGCCTGCTTCCACTCTGCCTTGAAAGTCTCCCCACAGACTGGAACAATGATGTGATGGTGGCGTGATGGAGGAGGAGGAGGAGGAGGAGGAGGAGGAGGAGGAGGTTTTAGAAGAGAGTGTGGCAGCAACAGAGGGCAGGGTATTATATAGGAAAACCAATTTGTGCTTTTTAAAGGTGATTTAAAAACCATGAGCTCCGAGGGAGCAAACTCATAGACGACCTTGGTGGGAAAAATAGAGTTCGTTTGTGTTTTGTGTGGTTTTCTCATCTGAAGTCATTGTTTTCGGCACAGGAATCAGGAGTGTGGTGTGTTCAGCTTGGAAGGTGCAACGAGGATGTCATTAATGGGAAAGGATGGGCTGAGGCAATCAGAGAAACAGAGTTGTGATTGTCTGTGAGATGGTCAGGAATCTCATTAGAAGTAGAGCCAGTGCCTGGGAGAGGAGGGAACAGAGCAGGTAGAGGCCACTGGTCCACCGGGACAGTCAGTGTCTGGTCTCGAGGACATTAGGACAAATGGAATCACAGTGGTCATAGGTGACATCATGCACGGTTTGGGACATTTTATCCACAACTGCAAATGGAAGCTACCTCACCGGCTCTTGCCCACTTTTCTGCAGCCCTGAGGATCTGGAAAATCCAAGATACTGCTGGCAGAAGCGTGTAAAATCTGGTCTTAATATTCAGACAGGAGGTCCAGAGTTTCACTGGGGACTGTTACAGTCAATCACTTGTGACTGGTCTCTCCTATGCTGTATGGCAAATGCTGTTTTGCTTGCCATGCTCAAGAGAAAAATGTTACTTCACTATATTCTTAGCTTGTCATCAAACATGGCAAACCAGATGTCTCGCTGACTCTGTCTTGCATCGCTCAGTTTGGTTTTGTTTGGCTTTCAAGACCGAACAAGCCAGCTGGCATGGCAATTGCAAGGCACCTACCCTCCAGGAAAACAGGTGATTGCCAAAAGAGAAAAAGGCTGCCGAGTCCAGATGGGTCATTAGACCAGCACCACAGCAGCTCCCTTCCCCAGTACCAAACAATTTACAAAGCAAGGCTATTCACAGAGAGCCACTTAACGGGTTCTACCAGCCCAAGATGAACTACCAGCAACTCATTCTCCATTGTCTCAGAGGAGGAAGCCTTGCAGCGCATTTCCTTGCCACCAAGGCAAGCCTGTCTAGTTTGTGGTCAGACCATCCCTTTTCCAAATGCTCAAAAAGGCAGATGCCTAACCAGAGCTCCAGGCAAGGTGGTCTTTCAGAGATTTCTTTGTAGTAGACCAAAGCTTCCCAGCTTTTTAGGCCAGAAAAGGATAGGAGCTGAGAAAGAGGGAACGGGGTAAGGGGAAAGCAAAGGTGTGACTTCTCTCAAGTCAGTGATATCCCATGTGGTTTCCAAGAGAGTGTGATGGTTTTGTTCCTGTGATGAAGTTTGTGATTCTTGCTGGCAAGCTGGAGAGCATCAGCATCCTCGCGGTTGTATGATACATGCTCTTATTTGAGTTGACAAATTTCTGGTTAGGAAGGAAGGGAGGTTTCCTTAGTAATTCCCAGAACTAGCCATTCACATCTTATACTGCTGCTAGGTTATTGGCAACTGCTCTTTGCCACCCTGCATGCCTTACTCCCCTTGTGACATGACCCTTTCGTCCTCCCTAAACCATGAAGGTATGAGAGCCTGCCAAGGTCAGGGCCACCATCTGCTTACCTTCCCCACACCTTCTCTGGGACTCCAGGTCTTCACTTGCTTCTGATCCCTGCCTTTGGATTATCCCAGCCTGTGTTCCCTTCAGTGGGTGGCTCTGGTTGAAGCTGATTACAGAGGGCCTCGGAGGAGACTGTTGAGCGCCATGTTGGCTGCATGTGCTGCAGTCTTAGGAAGAGGGGAGGCAGCACTTGCCATCTCTTCCTATTAGGGTCTCAGCCTGAAAGTGACAATGGGCACAACTTGAGCAATAGGAAGTTGGGTCTTTGTACCTCTGCGGCATTATCTCAGAAGGTGTAACTCATCTGTCAGTTCAAGCAGCAGATGGTTTCTTTTGTGTCGGTCGTGGAAATAGGGTAGCAGCGAGAGGAGCAAAGGAGATGAGCGCTTTCCTGGGAGTCACTGTACCAAATGGGCCATGGAAATTGGGCTTCAAAGGACACTGGAAAAAGTGATGTCCAAGGTAAACCTGAAAAAGAGAAAGGTAGAGAGTCATGCTGAGCATAAGGGGTCATCAGAAGAGGGGGGCAGGAAGGTTGAATCTAAATGCTGTGTCCATTAGAAAGCTGATGGAGTAACCCCTCTCCAAAGCACTACTGTTTATGTTTTGTTTATGTTCAAAGGAAGCAAGTGTGAGCGTCCTCATTTAGTGCATGAGAAAATGCTATTGAGTAGTTTCCAATCAGTGTGTGACGAGGCAGAGAGGGCCTCTGAGCATGCTCAAGCCATAGTGTGGAGGTGGCAGTCTTCATATACAGGTCTCCCGGTGGCTAGATGAGAGAGGCTTGTGTGGAGGATTAGAGCCGGCAGTGGGAAGAGTGAGCTGAGAGATAGTCTTGAGGATGAGACTAAGAATGGGCTTTTCATAGAAGAAATTCTGAGCTGTAGGCCTTGCAACTGGGAGGAGAACCAAGAAAGTGCAAGGTTATGTTAGTTCATCGCATAAAGATCTCCAGAGGTCTGGGAGGGACCAGAAGAATTGCAAACAGGAATGATAGTGTGAAGCAGGAGGAGCAGACGAGGAGACACCGCCATCCAGAACCCAACAGTAAAATATGGCAGGGTGGTTGTTGGAATCATAAAACCAAAATTGCCAAACTGGAGGCATTAAGTGAGATCATGTGCTTAGTGGTGGCTTGTGAACAGGCCTGTTGACTAGCCTGTTGTCCATCAAAGGGCAGACCGTCAACCGTTGAGGACGCAGCTTCATTTCTGTTGTATGTGCGCCGATGTCATATATTCCTCTGGCCACATGTTTGTCATCTACTCCTTCTCTACATTGCCCTCCTAACCCCATGAGCTACTGGCAGCAGTGAGAGGCCTGGTTTTGTTTTCCTTTTCATTTGCGCAGCACTAATTATACTTACTCAGCAAATGTGTTAAGTCAAACCCCACCCTTATCATCGAGGCATTCAAAACAGGAAGGAACAAGATGGCCTTAAAAATAAATGAATGCCAGTGTGGTCCAAAAGTTTTGACAGAAGGATGCATGGACTAAGGCAGAGAGCACCTTAGTGGTCAAGGATGCGGCAGAGCTGCTGTTATCATTGGTAACCGTGGTGATAAGCCTAATGGTACTTACAATGGAGGCTATAAGGATACTAACTGTAGCCAACAAGACAACATGGCATTAAGCACTGTACTTACATCACCTAATTTTATTCTTGCAAAAAACTTTATAGGGTAGGATTGTTCCCATTTCACAAATGAGAAATCTGTCATGGAGACAGGCACTGAATGTTCTTGAGAGGATGTGGTTCTCCCTCGAAGTGTGAAGAGGGCAGGGCAGGAGGGCAGAGCAAGGAGAAGCCAAGTAGATGACAGGAAAGGGGCTGAAGGCTCCACAGAGGAGCAAACACAGTCTGAATCTTGAGGATGGATTGACTACAGAGGAACCTGTGAAGGGGAAGCTGCAGTCCAGCTGTTAGGAAGCACTGAGCCGTGTGTGGGGGTGGGATGGGGAGGACCTGAGGGGGAGCAGTCTGCTAGATAACAATATCTAGGTTGGCGGGGGGCATCTTGTGCACCTTTTGGAGGCAAATGCAGAAGGTAATAGATAGCCTACGGAAGTCCTTCCAGGCCACAGGGGAATGAGCTGCTGTCTGGAAGATTCTGAGAACTGAGGAATCCCATCCGTGAGTGGTGCCATCCGATCATTTTTGATGGCTCGAGCCTATTTTTTTCTAGTGCCCTTATGAGTCCAGGTACAGCAGCCACTGGCAATGGCTCCGTTCTAATTCTAGGGTTTGAGTACAGCAGAGAGGAGCTTTTTTCTTTTAATCTATGGGGATTAGTTCAGTTTGTCTTGCTAATAATAAGACAATACAACACCACAGAATGGGTAAATGATATCTTAGGGGGACAGGTACATTCAAAAATATTCACGTTGTGGGTGTCTGTGGTCAAGGTTATATCTTCTTGTTGACAGGGTCCTGAGAAGGACCCGTGGCCAGAGACAGCCGTGCATGAGCCTACACCCTCTGACATCTTTCCTTATTAAACCACTAGGATTCAGCCACAAGGCTTCATCCTGCACACCTACTGAAATCACCTTGTGAGTCATTGTGAAAGGCTCACCTCTAAATATCAGAGCAGGATTAAATTCTGCCTTCTTATTCCCTCCCAATGGGAAAGAAATTCCAGCCCATGAACCCTTGGGGGCACACGAGCCATGTCTAGGTCACAACACCACGCAGATACATGAAGTGGAAACAGTGAAGATAGTGATGTAGGTGAGAAAGACCCACGGACAGTTCTAGGTGACTGACTCTGTAACGGAAGGGGTGGGGCCTTTGGGAGACAGCTGGAAACTTTCTCACAGTCAAGGGTGGCACCGGAGAAGATGTTTATTGTCTGGGGCATTTTACTATGGTATTAAATGAGTAGCTATAAACCGTACCCAGGAAGAGCTCGAGTGCTCCACCCCAGCATTAGGGCAAATCACAGAGATCTGCAGATGCAGGAGAGTGGAACCAATTGGGTGGGTGTGCGTTCTGGATCCTACAGGCTCCAGACCATTAGGGCCCCTGAGGGAACCGTCTACCTTTGGTTTTGGGTGAGACACCAAGGCCACGGAGGGTTCCAGAAGCCATGTGCAAGCTTTTCTCACTTGTCTGCTATAGCATCTTCCCCCAATTCAGCGTGGGGAACGCCTTTTGCAAGCACAAGCCTTAGACAAGGACACTGGTCTTTGGGATAAATTAATGGTGTCACCCCAAGCATGTCCACGTATAGAGGTGCTGGTGGAGACGCAAATCTGTAAGACTGGTGTGACACACTGTGATTCTCAGGAGGCAGAGCAGTGTTATCCACCTCTGTGATGCTTGTGTGAGGAGCATTGACACACTGATGGTTTGCCATGACCTTTTCGAAAACGAAATATTCTCACTACAAGGCAATTGCAACATCTCATCTTCCTGCTTGAGGACTCGTTTATAGATCTGAACACCTGGCTCTAAGCCGTCCTCATCCGTCTTTCTGTGCCTCGCTTTTCTCATCTCTAAAATGGGACCTTTCACATTATCTACCTCTTGGCTGACGGTCAGCTTTGAATGGATTTTCTTACATATGGTTTTGTTGTATAAGTGCTGGCCATTATTGAAATAATTCCTTTTCTTATTAGTCACGGGGTTAGCCATGAGAAGGCGCTTCCTCCCACCCCCCCAAGCTTCATGGTAATTTACTACAAGGAAAGCGACACACATTTGCTATTGCTAACCACGCTGGGATAGTAGCTATGTCTCACAAGCTCCTGGCTGCAAGCCTGTTGTTAGACGGTTATCTCTGTTGTAAATCGAGGATGGCAGGGTTCAGAGAACTAAAATAACACGCCCAAGTGATACAGAGCTGATGCGGATGTGACCCGATGTCTAGCCGATCTCATGCTCACGCTGCCCCTGTAACCTTGTCCCTCTTCAGCAGCAAACTCGGAGAAAGTAAAGCTTCTACTTGCCGCTCTAGGCTGGAGTTTTCCCAGACCCCTGCACTCCTCTCTTCCTTCTCCTTCCTGAAGAAGTCATACGGTGTGTTTCTCAGCCTGTGCTGCGCATCCTGCTCTATCCCACTCTGGTGTGGAGAGTGCAATCTAGAGAGAGAGCTACGGAAAGAGAGGAGTCAGCCTAGGTGGACCCTGGGGCTTTTCCTATTGTGTCTCTTCCAAGTCTTCATTATACCCCCATCTGCAGAGCAGCCTACCCTCCCAGCAAGACTGCCACCAAATAGTGGCCGAGCTACTGAAAGCCCCAAAGAGAAAACCACGGTCCACTAGCATCTTCCCTACAGCCCCCGAAGCCTGGTACCATCTAGAGGGATAGAACTGTTGCTATTCTGTGAATGTCTCAGACATCTTTTGGATGCAGTTCATGGACATTTAGCTCTGGGAGGTTCTGGAAGTCTTCATAACTTCCCCGGGCATCATTAAAATGCAGACAACCCCAAGATTGCACAACTTGGCTTGTAAATGCACATCAGGATGACCCTGAATCTTTATGAAGAAACTTGTAAAGCCTCCACACCTGGGCAGTTGGATAGAATGTAGATTTGGAGATAATATTTTAGAGTCGTGTGGGAATCTTCCTTGGTTGGACTGTGCATGCTAACCTTTACTTTCAATTGTGGTCCACTTCCTTCATTACTACACCCTGAAATTATAGTTATTTTTTTTAAGAACACGGATGTGCATTCTTATATACTAAGTTGGGTTTTTTTTTTGTTTTTTGCATTTTGTGCTCCAAGCCCATGCATGTAGAAAGTCAATTACCACTCTCCCTCAAGCTCACTGACTATGCAATCAAGACTCATTACTCCCCTGGTTCTCATCCCATGCACACCCTGCATGCCTCAGAAGACCAGTGGATGGGAAGCCAAGCCTTTTGGGGCAAGAAGGAGGAAGATGTCAAGGACAAGGGGAGGAGTGTGAGCCAAAGAGGAAAAAAGTTAGGCAAAGATTGTTTCAGAGTCTGTGGAGCCTCGTCTCTGATGATCGGAAGACAGCATGGTCGCTAGATCCCTTCCATCTGCTGTCGTTTTTGAAAGGTCCACTTCCACAAAAGCTTATGGTTATAGAGAAAATATCAGTTTGTAAGCCAATGAATCACAGCCCCAAATGTCTGTTTTGAATATTTAGTGACTCATAAGATGTAGCCGCAGAGACTTGTGGAGTGCCAAAGCTGGAGAAATAATAGACCGTGTGGTCCTGGGCTGCCTAACTCCTGTTGAATGCTGAGGGTATTGAGTGTGAGGTTGCTGAGTGATTTATCTAGGTTACGTGGCCACTGGGCACCAATAGGGGAGATTGGGATGGGGAGGCCTACTAACTCTCAAACCAGTTCGATTTCAAAGGTAGTATATGTACCTGATCATCTAAAAGATGTCAACCCAAGTATGACCCATGTAAATGAAGGTGCCTTAGCCATGGAGAGATCCGAAAGTCATTGTGTGCTAGCTCCCTCCTGATGCAAGAATCCTGTTGTGAACATCCCTGACCATGGATGATGGTCATTCATCCTGGCTTACTCCAGGCCCAGGGAGCTGGGTATTTTGTGGAATATTTTATTTTATCTTTGACCGTCTCTACATGCTAATAAAATCATTCTGACATAAGGTCAACTTTATAATTTTGAAGTATTGACTCATAAATTTGAGGGTGTCCAGAGGTCAGTGGCGTCATAGGTGATGGTGACTTTTGCTTTCCTTCTCTTCTTAAAATGAAAGCAATGATGCTCACCTTATAGGATCATCATAACGACTCGTGATGTGGTCTATGAAGTATCGGCCATAGTGCCTGCTTCAGCATAGAGCCTCAAGTTGTACTTATAATTGATTTCTTAGCATCGTAATTCCATGTTCTGAAATTATGCCCTCTGGAGTGATGTAGACTGTGTCTAATCCTGCAAATATTTGAAGGCATTTAGTGTGGCCCTCTAGGTCTTCCCTCTCCAGTCTAAATATTCCCCGCTTCCTCGGCCATTCTTCCTGCAATGCATTTTGAACGCATTTGCTACTCTCATTCCTTCCCATTTGTCAATTCCCCCCTTTAAATGTGGTGGCCAAATGTGGTCAGGCCCACGTACCCTACTGTGGAAGAATTACTTCCCCTGATCAGGACGCTTCACTTCTAAAACAACCTAGATTTATGTTAGCATTTTTGGAAGCCAGATCACACAGTTGGCTCGAGGAAACCCTGATTCTGCTTTCCAGAACACGAGCTGGGTCTCCAACTTTGTGTCAGCCGCAGATTTGACAAGCACGAGTTTTATATCTTCATCCAAACTGTTGATAAAGATGTTGAACAAGGAAAGGCCAAAGGCCGAACTTCAGTGCACACATCTGATACTGGTCTGCAAACTGACATCCATCCGGTGGCATCTGTTTGGTGGCATTGTTTCTCTAGCTTCAAATCTGCCCACCTGCACAATCGACAATAATTCAGTCAGATAACATACTCCTTGTGTTTTTGAAATTGGATGTTGAGTTTATGTGGATGTACAATGCTATTCTTTTATCAATAAAGACGGGTTTGGGATCTATAATTGGGACAATGTGAGCTCGGAAAATAATTTCACGTTTGAATTCCTACGTAATGCTTAAAGAAAACAGTCACCTTCTCTAAACGTGAAATGAGAATGCCTTTGCCAGGTTGTTTGTTTTCCCACAATGTTTTAAAATCGCTCTCTGGGTCTAGGGGAAGAAGGCTAGTTAGCATGCACACTTTATGTATGTAAATTGGGAAATTATGAAAGGGTGAAAATATAATTCAGGAGTCATCTTGCCGAGACCTCAGAGACAAAGAGACTTCTGAAAATTGTTGCCGGGGAAGGATATCAGACTTCTTCCTAGATAGTAATTATTTTCTCTTTAATGCTTCTCAGAAAAAGCTTTGGCACCTTGGGGTGAAACCTTTTTCTCTGATCTGACATGTTGTGCGCTCACAAAACCAACCACGTCCCTTGGGGCTCAGTCTGAGCCTAGTCTTTCTTGGTTTGGGTGTAGACATAAAGACAGTTGTTGGTCATTCATAGCAAAGCATTCAAGGTTCAGATGCTCACCACTCGGGATGCTTTGAGTGTCTTCCCAAGGTTTTCCTTTCAAGTTTTCTTCTGGGTTGTGATCTCCTTTTATTTGTTGGCCCATGATTGACCAAGTTCCTTAAAATCTAAAACTTAGTTGCTGCCAGCATGCTTTCTGGAAGGTGAACAGATGAGATGCTAGTGCTCTCAAAAGCTGATTAGTGAACAGAAGTGTGAGGCTCAACAATCTGAATATCCTGGGAATGTTGTCCAGTGAGTCACTAGGCTGTCACCTGTGATGTGGTGATGGAGTCACAGTGGAGAGTAAAATCAGGTTTAGTTTCTGCTCTCGCTGTGATTGCAAGTAATGGTAGGAATAGCTAATAATCACAAAATCAAGCACATTTATAACCTTTTAAAAATGATTTATTTATTCCTTATGTATAGTGTTTTGCCTGCATGCCAGAAGAGGACACCAGATCTCATTATAGATGGCTATGAGCCACCATGTGGTTGCTGGGAATTGAACTCAGGACCCCTGGAAGAGCAGGCAGTGCTCTTAACCTCTGAGCCATCTCTACAGCCCCAGCACATTTATAATCTTTTAAAAATCCCTCTAAAGGGAGAAGTTCCCATCACTAGGGAAGGGTGGAAGACTTCCCACAGAATGACCAGTCTGAGAGTTGAAGGTGAAGTCCGAACAAGAGCATTGATGTCCAACAAAACAAAGCAGCCAGGCAAAAATCATATTACAAGGTCGGGTGCTGACATGGAGTAATATCAGAATGAGGGCAGGAGAATTCCAGAAAGGTGGGAGGAGGCACCAAAAACTAGAGTGAAGACAGGATTAGCTGAACTGCTTGGTAGTTCAACAGTTGGGACGGTCACAAACAGTGCTATTGGTGTGTTTCAAAGCAAAGAAACCATGCAGTGACTTAGGGTGGGGATGCATATTGCACTGTGTGCAGTGTAGTGGGTTATACATTTTTGAAGAAATCTCAGCGTGGTAACATGGGAAGGAGGAGGGAGAAGAGCCAGATAGAGTGGAGAGGGTCTGAAGTCTTCCAACGACAGGACAGGAAATGACAGTAGTTGGGTATAGGTTTCTGGAAGAAGGCATGGGAATATAGGAAGAGGAGGGATGTTTGGGGTAAACTGGCAGAATTTGAAACTGCATCTGGGCATGACAGAAAAGAGGTGTTTTGGGTAACTCAAGAGACTTCACACGTTTCATGGTCTCCTCTGTGCGTGTAAAGATGTGGTTCTAGGCATCAAATGGTACAGCTTTAGTGATCCACGGTGGAAACAGAATAATGCCATTATAAAGACAGAATCAGAACTCTCCCAGACTTTGGACCTATTATTGAAATATAGGTGACTATAAGCAATATGAGGAATTTTTGAGTATCATTGAGGAGCTAAACAACACAAAAGATTGCTCACACAGTGTTCTGGAGCTGAGAATATAACAGTGTTAGGGTCCACTTTTGAGTAAGAAGACTAACAAATGATCTTGATTTTCATCATCATTTTAGTGGCTCTTAACATCTTTAGATCCTGTAAGGAAACTACAGCAAATCCCTGCCTACATGGCCACATGACTCTTCACACCATTCCCTTCCTTTTCCCTTTGCCTAGCCACAGTGTTTCCCCATGCCAAGAAAATCATCAAGTGTGTTAGAGGGGCCTTAGACCATGCGCGCGCACGTGTGTGTGTGTGTGTGTGTGTGTGTGTGTGTGTGTGTGTGTGTGTATGCATATATGTGTGTACACACACACACGCCTTTGGGATTCTGTGACGACACAGTCAGCTCTCATTCTGAGCCAGGTGCCCGTTTTCCATCTGGACTCCTTACAAATTGTGTGGTCAGGGCTCAGAAGTCAGAAACCTGGGAAAGGTGCCAGTGATGGGTGCAGCCACTCCCCATGCCTTCCTTGTTATCACCATCATTTAACACATAGTGCTGGAAATCCTGCTTTTTGCAGAAGAAATTCAAAGGGCCCCTTCCCAACCTCCTGGGTAACACTGATTCTTTTTCCTTGCTAACATCGAAGTGTGGACAGATATATCCCTTTTTCCTTCAAGTGGATTGCAAGGGACACCCCATTTCTCTCCCCCCCACCCCACCCCGTCTTCAACCTACTATCCAACTGGTCTCTAGAAGTCCCTTACCCTTCTGGACTGAGGGATGGTACCTCCTGCACAGGGATCTGCCTCAGACCCTTGCCTGTGAGTGGTTGACCATGCACTTTCTCTTCCTTTGCTAGGCTCTGACTCCGTCTCATCTCAGCTCCAGTGCCCTGATCAACCATTTCCTCCCGTCGTGTGCCTTCTATCTTGTTTCTCCACTAGCTTGCTTTTCTACTTAGCACAACCATTTAACCCAATTTTGTTTCAGCTTACTTCTGGATTTCAAACAGCAGGACTTCCATGGGAGTCATCAGAAATCAATGCATGACAGAAACCCGTTGTGTGGCTCAGACAATGTATGTGTTTTTCTTTAGTTCATCTAGTCAGTAGCATTTGTTGAAGGGCCACTCTGATTCATGCACCATCATTCTCTAGTATGGAGGACAAGTACACTGGTCTATATTCTCTTATTCCATACTCAGAGAGGTGCTCAGAGAGGGATTTGTGGAGACCGAGCCATATGATGCAAGTGTTATCCTTGTCATCAGACTGCCCTGATCTGATCTATTAGAACCATCCCTCCACACTCCATAGCTTGTTCAGCACCCGATTATAAGCCAGGAAAGTATTGGCTTCCCAGAAAAGAGGATATGTGGTTGTAGTGTTGCAGTACTCAGAACAAGGAAGCCAACAATCGGGTGCAATGTTGTGCAAAGGAGGATGGAGAGCTCAGTCCATCCGATCACAGCACTCTGGGCCTACCCTTTCCTAGTGTAGTGTGTGTCACCCAGTCAGACAGGATATATACTAACCCTCCTGCCCTCCACCATGTGAGCCTGCCTTCAGGAGAATGTGGTGCAAATGTCAGCACATTCCTCTTGTGCTTTACTCTTTGGTAAGTAATCACTTGTTTTAACCCCCTCAGAACTGAGGTTATAACAAGACCAATGAACTCACGCTTTGCCGGAAGCCATAACCTTGTGACATGACCAGATTTCCAACTTGGCCATGGAGGGCTGGGGAGTAGGTGAAACGCTGACTCCTACTGATCTCTCTCTTCTGTCTTCTCTGGGCAGAATATCTCCATGCATAATACGGTTGGAGGGACCATGACGGGGCCCGGAGCTCACCAGCTGGGCAACACCCGGATGCCCAACCACGACACCAGTGTTGTGATTCAACAAGCCATGCCATCACCCCAGTCCAGCTCAGTCATCACGCAGGCGCCGTCCACCAACCGCCAGATCGGGTAAGGAGACTTCCTCATTGTCTCTGGGGAAGCTCAGGCACTCTTTTGAATATTCTGCTATTTCTGGGACGTGGGCCTGTTGTTTTTCCTGTGTGATAGAATGCTGCCATGAGGTCAGAGCGACACTTTGGATGAGAGGAGGGAGGTGTCTCCATTTGGTGGGAGGTCATTTAATCCTGGATGTCAAGAAGGAAAGCTGTTCATTCTGTGACTTCATTTTTTAAAATAAGATTTGTGAATGACAGGCAGAAATAGCGGGTATTATACCAACCACAGAAGAGTGCTCAGGCAAACATTTGGTACCAACAGAGAGAAGTTCTGCCAGCCCAGGCTCCTCCTTCCAGTGTGCTCCCCTCCTCTTCCTGTCAGTTTTGCAACTGCTTGGCTAGGTTCACCTGTATACTCCATAGCTGCCTTTCCCTCTGCTCTTTCTTCCTCTTTCTTGTTATTCTTTCTCATCAGGCCCCACCCCCAAGCCTCTTCACTGGCCCACAATTACTCCTGTAACTGACAAAACAATGGAAGAAGGCCCCTTTTCTCTCATTTTTGGAGCAAGACAATATTGAGACATTGAGGAAGACTAGCAGAAGTATCTTGACATCCATATCACGGGATGGAAATTGCTCATGCTTCTTCCTATCATGTGACTGGTCCAGCCCCTAGCCATGCAGAGTGTGGACCGACCATCAGTAATGTGGGCATTACCCAACAGCCTTTTAGAAATACAGCACCCCACACCCCGCTTTCGTCTCTCCAGAATGAGGATGGAGTGTGTTTCCAATCTCTAAAGAGTTAAGATGAGTACAAGATTCGGAAGCGTGTGGGCTCTTAGGGAGGAGACACTGACTTCTTAAGTGTACTCCACTGGGTGCTGACCACTGGCTGCCCTGTGTCCCCAGAACTGTCTGCCGAAACCAGAAGGGGAACTGGCCGTGGTGGGTACATGCATCAGAAGGCAGTCTGACTTTTCACCACTGGCTGTGGTGACCTAAAACAAATTTAGATCCTTCCTTACAGTTTTTCCACGCGTCTCCCTGAGACCAGCTGTGGGCACAGGGAGCAATCGTCTTACTCCTTGAGTGCTCTAGAATAGGGATCTGTCAGGTTTCTCAGTTCATAGGAAGGACACCTGCCCTGAAACCAGAGCCGTGGGGAACGACTCTTCTCTTTGTCATGGGCGTGTTTGGTGGTTCGTTCCAAGCACACACAGTGAGGATGGGTGGTGGGATGCTTCCTGTTGCTTAAAGACGCGGCCGTGGCTGTAGCAAGTCCCCTGAGCAAGACGTCTTATCAAGCAACTTGGAGAGCAAGTATTGCCACTGTATCTAAACCGCAACGTCCTGGGAGGGTGATGTGGCTTCATTCAAGGCGGTGTCTAAGTTTCAAGGGACTCCTTCTCTCTTGGGCCCTGGCTGTGGGCAGAAAATTCACAGCTGGGCCAGCTAATTATAATTATTTTATTTTTCTTTCAAGGGGGAAGCATAAAATGTGCTCGAGTTTACTAGCAGTTTTACAACATTCCTTCCCCCCTGCAGCCCCTTGCTTGCCCCTTGTACCCTCGCCCACAGCCCTCTCTGAGGCCCTTAGTGTTCCCCATTGTTAATGCAGCCCTGAGTTTTATGGAGCAATCCCTTTAAGACTAGCACTAAATTTTAAGATGGGCATTGACTCTGTCAATAATTTACCCAGCTGGCCCGAGACTGTACGTTTTGGGTGACATTTGTAGGCTGTGTCATTCTGCCTTTCATCCTGCTTCTTGGAGGCATTGTGGGTCTCTCCTGGTGTGTTCAAGGAGATAATTGTGGCTTTTAGGACTCCTTCTTTATCGCCCAGCTTGAGGGAGGCTGTTTCTTTTCTCTAGATCCCTCCCTGTCGTGCTTACTCTGTTGATTCAAGACCCCCACGTCCTGTCACTTGCTCTGCTTCTCCATGTGATCCAACCAAAGCCCTGCCCAGATGAGCAGGAGGCTCAGCAAGCCCCAGCCCTGCCCTTCTTACCAGCAGATTGAGTATGGAACCCTAGGTGGTAACATTTGGGGATGGATCTTTTATTTCCCTCAGCAAAAAGGAAATGAGGGCTCATTTTAAAACACAAGTTCTCTCGGGAGACGTCTGCAAGTGAGCGTTTGAAATTTGCAGATAGCTTTTTAAAAAGTCTAACGTGTGTGTGTATGTGGTGTGTGTGTGTGTGTGTGTGTGTGTGTGTGTGTGATGTGCATGCCCGTGTATGTGCACATGCACGAGCATACAGAACCATATTGTAGTAATATTCTGATTTTTATCACAACCTCAAATATTTAAGTGTCAAAATCTGGCCAAGCCACCTGCAAATGTTTGTCATGGCCATTGGCCAACAAAAACAGCACACAGCAGTGAAAGGCCTCATCCAGGCTCAGTGCTGAAGCTGCATCCAGCCAGAGAGACTGGCACCCACCTGTGCCCGCGCATAACACTCTCGTGCTGGGGCCAGTGGGTGTGTTCACAACTGGAACTTTGTGAGAGATGGGACCGGCTGACTCCTCTCCCTGTCTTCCCTTCCCTTTGATTCTGCAGGGCTTTGATTCTGCAGCCATCCCTATATTATTTCTTCTTCTTCTTCTTCTTCTTCTTCTTCTTCTTCTTCTTCTTCTTCTTCTTCTTCTTCTTCTTCTTCTTCTTCTTCTTCTTCTCCTTCTCCTTCTCCTTCTCCTTCTCCTTCTCCTTCTCCTTCTCCTCCTTCTCCTTCTCCTTCTCCTTCTCCTTCTCCTCCTCCTCCTCCTCTTCTTCTTCTTCTGCTTCTTCTTCTTCCTCCTTCTCTCTCTCTCTCTCTCTCTCTCTCTCTCTCTCTCTCTCTCTCTCTCTATCTCTCTCTCTCCAAGATGTGAAGATTACTCTTAGTGGATATAAAGGTCTGAAAAATGGAAGTGGTACCAGTTGTCAGCGAAGGCTTCCAGGACAAAGGGCACGTGTCCTTGTAAGCATCTAATTTTTGTACTTGGTGTGGGGGGCACTGAGACAAAGCAGACCAAATGAATGGGAATATAAAATCATGAGGAAATATTGTTAAGTATGTAGACAAGCAGCAAATTCAGCTCCTATTCTATTCCATGGTGACCCCTGCTATGCCCTGTGCTCAATTCTCTGAAAGTAGTGCTATTATCTCAATAGAAACTGGAGGGAAGTATAAGAATCCAAGATTGCACTTGGGTGGTTAGACAGGCTAGAAAAACACACAGCTCTAGGGAGTGTGGGAGACATCCCCCAAACCAGTGACTGCTTGTGCTCAGTAAAACTGGAGCTGCCCTGTCAGGCAGAGTGTCTTTGCCTGATTGATGGGGGCGTTTTAGGAGATAAGTTTCCCAGATGGGCTTAAAAAAAATGAGTTACGGGTTGTGGACAGACAAGAGAGACAGAAAACAAGCAAGTGTTAACTAGAGATGAAATCGATTTAGCCTTGAACCAACTATATGGCACATTCCAACCAGTATCTCTACTCCAGCCGTTTTTATTAGATATCATATAACACGCTCATTAATTCAGGATCAAGACAGCAAAGCCTGGGAAAAACAGGACATGAGCAGGTAATGGAATGGAAATCCCATGCACCTCTTGTTCTTCCCCATCACAAGAGGCATTTCTGGAGGAGCCCGTGAGTGGATGAGAGGCTAGGTGGTTCTAACCCTAATGGATCCAAGTGTACTCAGAGCAGTCTGTTCCCCTCTCTGGGGTGGGAGATGACGCATGCTGAGCGTTCCCTGAGTAGAGGAACTCCCTCCATGATGCAAATAGCATGGGCATGGAGTTCTACCACAGGGGTCAACTGTGGGGGGTTCTGACAGGTTGTTGGAGGCACTGTTGACCTAGGCTATGGCTCTTCTTCTTGCTTTTCTATATTCTCTGTATATTGGGGAAATGCATGCACATATATGAGGGTGACTTCACAGTGATTGTTTCCTGTGGGAGTCTTACACATTTGATGTCAGAGTATATAAGCCTGAAACTTTCTTTGGATCACCAGCCCCCCAGATATAACACAGAGACTTAATTGTGAAAGCTTGGCCATTAGCTTAGGCTTGTTTAGCTCTTATACTTCAATTAACCTGTTTTTTATTAATCTGCATTCTGCCACTTGGCTCAGTTTCCTCTACTCTGTACCATATGTACAACCTCTCCATTGTCTCTCTGGTACCTCCTTGATTCTTCCCCCCTCTTCCTCTCTCTCCCTGGAAATCCCACCTATCCTCTCCTGCCTAGCTATTGGCCATTCATCTCTTTCTTAAACCAATCAGAAGGTGTCTTGGAAAAGACATGTCTTCACAGTGTACAAATATTCTGCAACTTGTTTTTTTTTTTAACAAATTAGCCAGTTGTACCAGGGAATCCAGCAATACATTTCAACAGCATGCATATATAAAGCTGTTTCTGCAGGAAATCTCTCTGATTTTACTCAAATTCTAGTCTGTGGGGGTACAAATGTCCACATTGTGCGTAGCGATTGGGGATTAGGTCATAAACTCTGTTCACATGGAGCTGAAGGTAGGCAGATCTACTTCTTAGCAATAAATTGTACAAAGTATCGTGAAGAAAATCTCGTTTTATATAAAAGGGTGTGTTAGCATGAATTTTACCTGTTCCCACCCTTGTCTATGCCTGCTTTCCCAATGTTTCTTTGTAAGTCCTAATGCTGTGTCATGAATAACATCTGGCACATATAGTGTGGGCATACCACGGAAAACACAAAAACAAACACTCAAAAATAAAACGGAAAGGGAAGCTCGTGTGCCAAAGCACAGCTGAGATCAGGAAGGCTTTTCTGTATGGATTGCCGTTGTCACTCAAAGTACCATTCGATGGGGAAGTCTGGAGGCAAGGGGTCCTGCCACTGTTTCTCTGAGGGAAAGAAAAGAAGAAGAAATAAGGAGAGGTAGTGAAGTGCTGCATTCACAGACAGGAAGTTTCAAAATCTAAATGAAAAGACGTCTTCTGGTTAAAGCCAGGGTTGCGCATCCTGGGTTCTCTCCCGTCGTTAAGGATTTTCTTAAATGCTCGCCGTGACGGTCACTGCCCACCACAGTCTAAGCTGGGGACATTCTGGCCAGGTCCTTCTTGCTGGAGGCAGTGGGGGTAGATTTCAGGTTGTCACCGCAACTCCAGCCTCTCAGCCAGGACAACTCGAAGCTCTGTTTGAGTAATTCATACCAGAAGCCATTATTTCCTGCTTTGTGTTTTGCTGAATATCACGGCTATGAACATAGCTTTATTGTTTAAAAATTGCTAGATCTTTCACAGCCCCAAGAACATTTACGAGGGCCCTTCAGGGGGATGCTTTCTGGGAGGGTTGACAGACTTAACCATATGGCTTCCGTTAAATCCCATGCAGAGCCTCGAGAAATTACCTCTGACAAGGGGGCCAGCAGCCTTCCCCTCATACGATTTTATGTGTGGAACGAAACATAAAGTACTGATGCTTGAGGAAATAGAATGTTTCTGAACATTCAAAGGTTGTAACACCACACAGCATTACAGCCAGATGAAGGGGTGGAGCCACAAGACGTGAGCACATGGCTCAGTGTCCCAAAGAGTAGAAAAGCAGCCGCTCTTGTTTGTAAACCTGGCTATGGCCTCTGATACCTCGGCAGATCACCGTGTGTTTGTGTCTCAACTGCTCAACTAGAGTACAGAGGCCTGGTCTCCTTGGCAGAGGAAACCGTAACTCCTTCAGAGGCTTCAAGCTCATTGTTAGAAAAATCCTCTGTTGGGAGACCAGTACCTAAAATAAAGAAGCTAACATTTACCTAACACTTATGATGTGGTAGGTCCAAGGTAGCTCTGTGTGGTGTTTCCTATCCTTCTCCAATCAGTGGTTTGAGAGGTAGGCATTATATTCCATTCTATCCCTACATTCTTGCCCAGGAAGAAAATTAATGTGTTCTAAGTCACCAGCCAGTGATGTGCAGAGTTCAGAATGGAGGTCTCGTTGAACTCCAAATCACACATTGGCTGGTGCCACGGAAGACGTGTGGGCATGTCTGAAAGGACAGTGCCATCCACATACAGGAGTCTCCTAAGGCTCGGCTGGTGACAGTGTAAGGGTATGTGTTCATCTACCCACTGGGTGACCCAGTGCAGAGAGCTGGAGGTTTGTAGCTTACAGCGGGACCCACCAGTAAAATTCAAACTCCTCTTCTAGAATGGCAATAGTAACCATTTCCACAACTAGTTTACTTTTAATGGGAAGATCTTCAGGCACTCAGTGCTGTGCACATGGCTGTGTGGCTTTCCTCTCTAACTTAGTTACTGTTGTCCTGCTATGACAAAGGCAACCTAAAGAAGGGTGTTTGACAAAAATGTTGGGGTTCATTTTGCAGTGGTGACAGTCATGGGTGCGGGAACCTGAGGCATCTGGTCACATTGCATCTGCCCACAGTCAGGAAAGAGAGAGAGAGATCCCAGCCCATGAGATGGTACAGCCCAGTTATAATATGGGACTCCCTCAATTAACCCAATCCAGAGGTTTCTCTCTTGGGTGGTTCTGGGTCCTGTGAAGCTGACAATCGATATTAATTGGCACACTAACACCATCAAGAAAAATTTAAAAACGTGTTGAGAATTTCACAGGGGCACATTTTGATCATATTCTCCCCTGCTTGTCCCCCAACTCCTCTCAGATCTGCCCCCAACCTCATCCCTTTCCACCTTCATGCCCTGCTTGTGTTCTGTGTTCTATCCTAATGCCTCTGAGATCTACCTACCCCTAAGCCCACCCCTTCCCCACCTCCATGCCCTCTTTGTGTTCTGTGTTCTTTCTCCCAGTCTGATGTGTGCTGTCCACATGTTCCTGAGTATGCATCTATACGCTGGAGTGTGGTCAGCCTACCAGAGGCCACGCCGTAAAGCAAACTGACTCAACCTTTCTCTCTCAAAAGCCATCGACTGTCAATAGCTCCTTATTTAGGCAGGTTGGGGATTTGTGAGCCCTTCTCCCTCCATTCAGAATCTGCCTGGCAGACTCCTGGGGTGCAGATAATGGGTTCCTTGGACTTTTCCGGTGAATCCCGCCATTTCCTTGGTAAGGAAAGGGAAAGTAGGTGGCCTAGCTTTACTTCTGCTTCAGGTCACTGTTAGGACAACCCACGGGAAGTGAGTGGATCTGTATAGCAGATGTGGTGATTCCCATGGAATAGAACTGTGTTCAGAATTAATAGGTAGCAGTGGGGAAAAAGAAGAAGCTGTGGTTACCAGGCAACAGGAGAGTCTAGAGGCAGGTCTCCCTGGCTTCCCAAACAGGGCATCTCTGGCTGTGTGCAGGTACCATTCTGTTTACACTCTCTGGGACACATGGACACAACCCTGGAGTTCAGCTAGTCTATGGCTCTCACCAAACTCATCCTTGGGGCCTGCGGTTTGCATGCTATTTCCTCTCACATCTCCAGCAGTGTTGCTTAACTTGAAGAACCTAGAGGACTAAGCAGTGGAGGTAGACAAGATGGCTCATCCCAACTGACTCTGTTTCTGTATTATGTGGATCATGGAGGGTGGAGCCATTTGGATGAACTGGTAAGGTCAATGAAGTCAAAGTCTTCTTTTAAAGTTACTCTGCAGTCTCGTGTTAAGCCATAGTATATTTTTAGGGACAAAGTTAAACAAAACCACAACATTGTGGGTGCATATTCCAAACCATGCCTCTCTAAAACACTGAAAAAAATGGCTTTAAAATAATCCAAAATAAACTGCCCAACACTCTTAAGGGTGACTGTGGACTTTTATAGCCCAGGTGCACCCAAATGAAAAGTGTGTATATATATACACGTTCCCTAATATTTTGCTTAACTGGAACATAATTTAGGCTCTTTGACGGGTGTATAGCCTTATTCAAAACACTTGAAGTCTTTTCCAGGTGTACCCAGTATATTCTGAACAGCAAGGGGTTTCCCACCTCATGAATACTCTTGTGTAGTTTTCCTCTCACGTGACAATAGTCAAGGTGACAAATGAACAGAAGATTCCAAGAGAAAAAACAAACGTGGATGGCAGGCAAAGGAAGCAAAGGCACTTGTCAGCAAAGGACGACCTGACTCAGTTCCCAAGGCCACCTGGATGGGAGGTTGCCCTCTGATCTCTGTGTATCATGTGTTGCGGCACAGGTTCATCCTCAAAAGGTAAATAAAAGTCATGAAAACTTTAAAGAGAAAAATAGCTAGCTGCGATGGATTCAGGATCCCTTTGCTTAAACTTTTGAAAGCACAGACAATCCCTCGATGTCCAGAGAGATTGTTTTCAAGAGGGCTGCTTTGTATTTCCCTGACACCCCAGGGTTACTGGCATGTGGGAATAGGTACTTGCGTGATAAAGCTGACGTCCTAGAGCTGGTGACCAGCCCATCTTAGCCTGGGGTGGGTATCGACTTAGGAGTCGATCCCCACTTGTGGTAAGGTGGGGTGGGGTGAGGCGGGGGAGATGGGCTGTAGAACTAACCAGATGCTGCTGCACCATGGAAGGTTGGAATGTCAGTGAGGAGATGCAGACGGATATAGGGTAGGGTGTGGAGCCGGGGCAGGGCATGCATCCGGAACCACCAGTATATCTTCCTCCCTCCTGTTTTCTCAACTCCCCAAGAAAGAAGTTGGAATTAGAAAAGTTGGAGACTTTTACCTCAAAGGAAAATAAGGGCACACAGGCATTCAAAGATTACAGGCACGCACCCAGTCTCCTTTTATTGTGTGGATAGCTGTTGTTTATTTATCTTGGCTCTGTACTTATTCACTTTGCAGAGAAGCAGAGGAGGGAATCTGTCGAGATTTCTTTTACCTCTTCCGCCTTCTTCTCCTCCTCTCCTCCTCCTCCTCCTCCTCCTCCTCCTCCTCTTCTTCTTCTTCTTCTTCTTCTTCTTCTTCTTCTTCTTCTTCTTCTTCTTCTTCTTCTTCTTCCCCTCTCTCTCTCTCTCTCTCTCTGCATGCATGTGCATGTACATGTGTAGCCTCTCTGTCTGTCTATCTGTCTGTGTTTGGGTGAGATTTATAAAGTCAGTGTGCAAAGCTTTGACTGCCCCACCTCAAGCCACAGACAACCCATCTAATATTGGGTGCACTGCATTCCATAATTATTATTGCCATTAAGAATAATTATTATTTGCCCCGTGGAGCTGGCAGTTTGGAGCCTGCCCGAGACTGAGGCTTCTCACAGAAGCCACGGAACACAAAGGACAGAACAATCACCCACAAGTGCTCGAACACGTTTGCACCACACCCCCCTCCTAGTTTCCGACACCTGGTTTCCTACCCAGTGGCCATCGGTTATAAAACTGATGTGAAAGGGGTCCAACGACACTCCTGGATTAGCTATGCAAATTATAGGTTTTTCTTAAACTTGAAGACGAAAGTTGATTGTTTGGGGCTCTTTTCATTTCTTTACTGAAAAATTCCAAAAGCAAATAAGAAAATGTGTCTGCAGTGAGAAGAGAGGCCGAAAGGGCTTAGCCTAAAATGTCGGAAAAATGAAAGGAGTCAGAAATGGGAAGTGGAAAGCCTCTTTGGAGGCAGGGTCTTCTCAACATGAACTGTTTATTTGCTCGTTTGTTTGCTTATTCGTGCATTCGAAATTCTGAGACAGAGTCTTTCTACTAAGGCCTCAACTTTGTACCCTGTCTCTGCTTTCCTAGTTCTGGGACTGAAGTGTGTGCCGCCATACACATCTCCCTACCTGTCCCTTTTCTTAATTAGCCTCCTTGCCCACGAACACCATAGATTACATCTTCTGTATTGTTTCTTGTTCCCTTTGCTGTCTTATGTGATGTGCCTGAGCCACAGGCACCCCCCTCCACCCTGTGCTCCTCTTGGGGGGAATTCATGAAGGTCAGTGTAGTCTGGAGTCTCTTAACCATCACAGTGTTCACGGCAGATGCAGCGTCTGAAGAAACGGATCACCAGACACTGAGGGAGGGAGGACCAGGACAAGCCAGTCTTCTAGATGCAGAGTTTTCAAGTCACTTCCTGGGTTCCCTGCCAAGGCCTGTTCCACAGTCACAGGCAGAAGCCTGTGGGTGCTTAAAAGGAACAGCCTACACCCCAAGTGTGGTGTCCCTCTCCTCTCTGTAACCTTCGCCTACCCCCATGGTGGGTGGTTGTTAGCTCAAGTTGCCAAAACATAACCTCCAAGAACGCCAGAAAGGAACTGCAGACTCAGAAACAAAACAAGGTGGCAGCCTGCCGTTGGCATCTCAGTCCCATTGGGACTGTCAGCTTTGTCTCCGTGGACACCCACACAGTCCCGCCATTCTCCAAAACGCTGCTGCCGCTCCTGTGCTCAGGAGAAACCAGGCCTACCTGGCCAGAGCAAGGGGAGGTCCTGTCAGAGTGACACACGCTTCCTAGTCAGTCAAGAGTGAGGTGGCTTGCTTCCTGGGGTGTCACCAATGCAGTGCAGAGAACAGCCTCCCCTGATAGGCACACCGAGAAGAGCCCCCCACTCCCGTTTCCCTTTGCTAACCAGCTCCCCTTGGTGAGTGCCCCTGCCCAAATAAGACACAAATGAAAGGCTGTCGTGCTTTCCAGGGATTTGTGGTCCTGGCTATTATTTATAGAAAAGCTGTTTAAGTGGGAAAATATTACAAAGGGCCATTCCCATCTGGGTTTTCATAAAGGATGACAAAGAGCTCTGAGAAGCACCAGAAACCCAGCAGTCGCTCCCCAGCATTAAGCCTGGCCTTAGGTACGGTTTCATGGGAGTATAGGGTTGCTGCCTTTTCATTTTTCATTTGTTCTAGGAATTTAAAACAAGGGCTGGCCAAGGGAGAGGGGCCCCATCAACATGGGGTTTAATAAAACAGAACCTGACGATGTTGTTTTGCTGTGGTAGCCTTCCCGGGGATCCACCTCAGAGCATCGCAGGGAGTGTGTGTTGTTTAGATCAGGCCTTGGTCAGTTCTTCACCCAAACGGCCAGGGGAATGGAACCCACTCCAGCCTGGCAGGGAGAAGTGCTTGTTTTTAAGAGCTGCGTTTAAAAAGGATCTGCTCCTTCATGTTCTCCTGAGAGTTTCCTTGGAAAGCAGGGAATTTTCCAAAGTCTGTCTGCTTCTTAAATTGGTTTTTTATGGTGATGGGTCTGAGTTCTCTTTTATTAAAATTCTTTCTATTAATTGACTTAAGTTTAGGGCTTCTCCTGAACTTGTTCAGTGAAGAGAGGTTCAAAGTGTGGTTAATTGTCTTGAAGCTAGGTAGATGGATGAATTTTAGCAGATTGAGCAAACCAAAGGGCACAGTCAGGGACTCGAGGCAAATGGCAAGGCTGAGGCAGACACGGAAGGATCAGGCACACATACTGCCTGGATGGGATGGCTCGAGGAGAATTCTTGCTTTCGCGGTTGCACGAATGTTTTTCCTTTTCAAATAAAAACTGGCTGGAAATAAATACATATTTTAAAAAAAGAGAAAGTAGACTTCAGGCCATTGTAATGTGATATCTATATGCCACAAAATAAAGATTGACTATTGGAATATGGGCACTTTAGGCCCACTCTACTAGACATAATACAGCTTGCTCAGGATCTGTCAAAGATAAAGAGTATGGGACTAACGAGGTAGGGAGGACACTTATCTCCCAGGCCCCCCTTTCCACCACAGCAGCTCCACATTTGATAATTTTGTTGGTTTTCTCCAGAACCAATTCACGGAATAAAGGGTTCTGTAGAAAAGACAATAGTTTGTGAGCTACAGAATGTGGACCATTTCCCTCCCTCTCTTCCCACTGCAAACCATGTAAGTGTGAGTTTGCAGGTGAACTGGTTCAGACACCATCCCGAAACCCAGTTTCCCAGAGAAGTGGTGAGATCTTCATCTGCGGAAAGAGGATGAACTTGGAGGAGAAACCTAAGGTTTCCAAAATGACTGGAGGGCTGGGTAAGCATGCAAGAGCGTTTAGCAACTGGACATAAACGGTGCTAAGCGTTAAGGGGAAGACGCAATAATCTCATCTGAGCCTGTGTATTTTAGTGTCTCCGTAAAAGTTAGAGGCACAGTAAGTAATATCATGGCAGCTCACCCTGTGAGTCAAGACACACGGAGAAACATGGGAGACACTGAGTTCTAGGTTGAGTGGAGGGGCAGAAGTCACAGACGGAGCATGACTCCGTTGTGGTTCCCTGGCCACAGCCGCCTCTGCAGGCCTCCACTCTCTCTGATTTAATTCTCCAGTATTTCACTGTCCTTTCCTCTTTCTCTGTGACTTTACTTCCCCACAGTCCACCCTGTCCCCCAGGCTAGGGGACTATATTCAGGCTCTGTCCATAGAATTCTCCTGGCCTTTATTCCAGGACAGCCCTTAATTTGTTCATGGGCTCAGTGAGTGCTCATCCCAGAGGCAAGACTCGGTTATTTGTGATTCTTAACTGTCGAAGGTGTGTTGTTGTAGGCTGAGCTGTGTTCTTCTAAAAGATGCATACTAGTCCTAACCCCTGGCACATATAAGTGAGACCTGACTTAAGATGTGATTCAGGCTAAGACATGGACATGGATGGGGCCCTAAAATAAACAACTGGTCTCCTTATGTGAAGATGCAGGGACTGAATTGCAGGGGTAGAGTGTCAGGTGATGACAGAGGCAGAAACTGAAGTGATACATCTGAAGACCACAGGATGCAGAGGATTGTGGGCAATATTCAAAACCAGAGGAGAGGCACACACATGCTCTGCCTCAGAATTCTGGAAGAAATAGCTGGGCCACACTGCCATGTCAGACTTCTAGCCTCCCGAATAGAATTCACTGTACTGTCACCAAGCCACCCAGTCTGGTAACTTACGTTAGCGTAGCTTCAGGATCTAACGTGCGCACATCCATGGATTATGGACCCATCCACCTTGGCAAGAGGGCTGTGGTGAAGGATATACCACCCATTCTCCTTTTGTGGAGCTGTAGCAGATGTGAGGATAAAAAATATTAAGAGGAAAAAAAAGTCAAACTAAGAATGAGAGCAAAAGTCCGCTCTGCAGAATGACTGTCCTGCAGTCTGAGCCTCTTGGGGGCACTCTTCAAGTCCCCACAACCACAGAAGGGGCTACTGTTGACATCTCAGTGAAGAACTTAGTTCTCAGGACTGCATCCTCACGTGGTTGAAAACGTCCCTCCTGAGGGGAGCAAGGGTGGTTGTTCTTCAGGCTCACACGTTCTATATAGCAGCAACTGTTAGATGCTGGAGCACATGGTTTTTATGTATTCAGCTATCTGTTCTATAATCTGCAAAGAAGGGAAGGGCGGTATTGCAAGTCAGTTTAGCGCTTTTGAGCTGAGCCATCCACATGCTTGCTCATGGGCTCAGTGCGTGTCATTCTCAGAGTCCCCGAGTACTTCTCTGCCTGGTCACAAATGATGAAGCCATGAGGGACAATTATGAAGGACAACCCAGAGTGGACCTCATGTTTTAATCTGTATGTGCTTGTGTTTGGCCAGAAAAGCCTGTGTTCATGGATCCATATGTGTGTAATTACATTTTTTTTTACAAGCACTGAATGGAATCATCAAGAGGTTGGTGTGGGCTGTGCTTTTCTTTTCCCTGCTCTCCTGCAGGCTGATACCAATCTTCAAGAGTGCCCAATTTGGGCAACTGTACACTTTCCACTTCATCTTGAAAAGAGGAGTAGCCTATGTGGTGACCCTGTGGTTTTGATCTGTAGACTTCTCCCAATTCTTTTTAAAGTATCCTTCTACTTCCTTTTAGGTCTCTAGTTGATTTAAAGTCAAATACAATGAAAAATAATTGTATTTATAGACTCCAAGAAGCTTAATGGTCTACCAGACCACTACCAGACTTGTGTGGTAGGTGAAAGGGGCATGAGCTAGTCCCCAAGGTGAGAGCCAAGTAGGGCTTGGTGTTAGGAACAAAGAGGCACAAACTTTGCAGGACTGTCAATCACAGGGTGTGGGTTTAAAGTCACAGGTTAATATTGTTTTAAACCCTTGAAAACCAGTGTTTGCAACCAGCAAAGGAAGTCACTGTGCTTGTCCATAATATGTAAACGAATTGTTTTTCTTGCCTCAGCATCCTCCTTAGGTTTTGAATGTTCCTATCTGCAGGACTTTGCAGTTTCAGGATCCACATGATCTTTCCCTTAATTGGCTCATCAAACCATGATGTCACCTTGATTTCCATAATATTTTTAATGAGCCAGAAAATTGAAGTAATTCTCCTCGCCAAAACCACTGACTCAGTTTGTGGCCCTCGCCCTTTTTGGACAGAACTCTGCCTGGGTGTCTTCTAAACACAGGCTCCTCTAGGAGCCCTGGTGCAAGACCTCTGGGCAAGTGTGGTGACTGCCATTACCAGTGGATACAGGGGGACAGATAGTTCCCTTGTTAGCTGACAGCACTAGCAGGGATCCAGGAATGAGAGGAACATTGTCATAGGAATAAGGAAACTTGTTGCAAGTTTCTTTACAATAAGGGAATTTTCCCTGCCAGTTCTCCAGATGCCCAGACACCCCCTACTCCCTCAGCTCCCTGACTGAAGTCCAGCATTGCTCGTTTGCCCAGCTTACTCCCTCTTTTTGAGCCCTGTAAAATTCTCATAAGAAGTAGAGGATTATTGGAGTGAAGAAAAGGGACCAGGATAAATGTAATCACATTTACCATTGAGCGTTTCTCTCTTGGCATAGTAAAGAGAAGCAGGCACACACCATGAATTTCAGGCTTCAAAAAATCATTTAAAAAATTCCAATCTAAATAGAAAATGAGCTCTAATTTAATAAGGCTTCGGAAAGTGGTTTGTAAGAAAGCGCCAGTCATCATCAAGTTCTGGCTGGCAGCAGCAATTGGGAAAGAGTGGGACATCCCAGCATGTCCTCGGGCTATATATGTCTGTCCCATTCCCCCCACCCCCCAAAAAACAACACCCTTTGGTTTGGCTTCACTCTCTCACCTGGCAACGGCTGGGCTCCTGGGACCGCAGACTGACATGCCCTGGCAGCACCCATAGTCACTGCTGATGGCAGTAAACCAAAGCTGGGGTAGAGAGAGTGGTCCAGCTCCTCACTCTGTGATCCACCAAGAGAAGATATAAATGTCATTGTAAAAGTAGGGTTGTTAAATTCTTTGGATCTAAGTAGTTTATTTGCTTAGTGATGCTTGACTTCACTCAAAGGGGTTGGGAGGGATTTGAAGAGATTCCGAAAAAGACAACCCAAGATTAAGAACAAAAGAAATCTGCAGGGGAAAGTGTGAAACCGGAAAAAAAAAAAAAAAACGCTGCTGACGGCGCTTACCACAATGGCCATCCTTCAAAAGAAGCAAAATGTCAGCGTCTGTCACATCTGTCTGTTCTGCATGCTTCATACAGGGATCACACACATGTTAAGGGTAAAGCACCCTGTGCCAGGGACTAGTGTGGCATTCTCAGGGAGATGCTCCCCCTTCTTTCCATTGATACCATGAGTCGCCAGCCAGTGTGCCATTCCAGAAAATATAGCGGTATTCTTTGGAAGTTTTTAAACAACAAACAAACAAAACAAAACAACAAAACAAAAAAAAAAACCACCCCGAGTTTTGTAAAACTAAGCAGGCCATTGCGGAGCGGATCTGAGGTGGGGGCCTGGGAGGGTAGACTTATATTAAAACTCTGATAGAAAGTTCTGAGCGACGAGTAAGAGGCTTAAGTACATAAAGAGCAAGGCTAAATTTGGACCAATTTCCTGTGAAATCTCTTGTGTAATATTTTCAATTTGTGCATGTTTAATGTGGTTTATTTTCCTAAGGTTCACGGTATAGGTTTTAATGTAGCCTGACTGCACACATGTGTTGAGAGGCTATACCGAGAGCCGGCTTAGACCCGTCTCCAACTGGTTGTCCCTTAGTGGAGAGCGTGACTGCCTCCTCAATAGCTGAAATGCCCGTATGGGGACAGATCATCTCGAACCTTTCTCTAACCTTTTCTGTCACCTCACTCTGCACGTCCCCATCTAGCCTTTTTGTGTACCCAAGGATGTCACAAGGGGCTGCCTACTCCAGAGCAAGGTAATAGTGTCTAAATTCTTGTGAAAATGAAAAATGAAACTTATGCCTTGGCAATGCTGAAGCGTGCACGAACAGCCCATACATGGCGGCGGTTCTGTTGAACTTGTCCCTATTGGGTTTCATGGTCCAAGCTGATGAGGACGACTGACTAGGTGTCTTCCTCAAGAGGGCACCAGATCTCACTACAGATGGTTGTGAGCTACCCTGTGGTTGCTGGGAATTGAATGCAGGATGTTTGGAAGTGTAGGCAGTGCTCTTAACGGCTGAGCCATCTCTCCAGGCCTAAATTCATGTCGAAAGGGATAATTCTACCCTTTGGGTTGAAATGAAGGTACCATCTGAGACCCTGATTTGGTCTCAGATACCCTGAGTCACACTGTGCTTCGGATGGGGCCACTTTATGTGGTGATGAGGTTTTAAGTATCTTGAATGCAGTAGATAGGACTTATGTTCTCTTTCTCCATATCAGCTCCCGTGTGACCTCATATGGAGGGAGTGTAGCACAGATAGATATAAAAGGGTCAAAGAGAGATGTGTGCATGTTCTTAACTAAAACACCGAAGTCAGGTCAATAGTGGCAGTAATTTGTTGTTGCCTATTTTCAATGATCTTCTTTAGTATCTGTTAACAAAATATTCATTTATTCAGCAAACATTTACCTGGATTCTGTTTTTTTCTATGGCTACTCATTCCTTATAAGCTTCCAAGTCTAGATTCTCGGACTCAAGCTCCAAAGACTATATATAGTTCAAATGTTAAGTTCCACCTCTTTCTGCGACTTCATGTGCAGTGTTAAAATCTGGTGTCTTTTGCTTGTCTCCATTGTATTTTCTGACCGTCCTTTTTTCCCCCATTCTCTCTCTCTCTCTCTCTCTCTCTCTCTCTCTCTCTCTCTCTCTCTCTTTCTTTCTCTCTCTGTCACACACACACACACACACACACGCATGCACACGCACACACACACGCACGCGCAAAAACACACACACACGGTACTTTTATGATATTCCTCCTCCCTATCCTTTCATCTCCCTTCACTCTTTTGCTTTCCAGCATTCCCTTCTTACTTTCCTGTCTTTCCAAGTTGAGGCTTACTGCATGAGCATGGGTTGGGGATTCTTTGCTAGAGGAAAAGTTACTCATAGGTTTTCATCACCCCCATCTTGTCCAGGGAATCACCCTTCTGTGAGTTCATGGGAACTCTTTCCAGAAGATGGTGTTTTGATTTTTGTTTTCTCTTAGCAGGAAAATCTTTTCTGAGAGTGTGAAGCTAGACTTACAAGTGGTTGGTGAGTTGCTCCCAAGGCTGCTGCCTTCCTTGAAAGGAACGATGTATTTATTAGCTGATGCTGGCTTTCTTCCCACCTGCCCAGTTTCTAAGTAACTCAAATGTGTCAGGAAACCAGAAGTAAAGAAATAAAACATTTACCTTACAGTCACTTTTCCTTTGAAATTCTACTATGATAATTTAAAAATATGTAGGAAAGCTTGAAGGATTACATATTTGCCACATAGATTCTGTAGTGAACATTTCATTTGTTTTGTCATGTATACTATCTACCAGGACACCAAGCCTTTGTAGCTCCTTGCTATATTTTGAAATAAGATGCATAGGGACTAGAATTAGGTCACTAGTAAAATTAAAAAGCCCTGAGTTCTGTCTCAGATACTAAAAAGAAAAATTCTAATTAAAATAGGCTTTTCAGCTGCAGGTATCAATAGCTTTACTCCAACTGCTTTAGCACGTAAACCATTAGCACTCGGTGCCTTCATAATGCTTCTGCTGTTGGATTTGACCAAGACTGAAATACACCACTCCTACGCCACTTTTTCATTTAGAATACTGTTTTCCTTTCTACTCCCTCGTTATCAAATAATTAATTGTAAAGATGAAAAAGGTTCAGCAAAATCCCAAAGGTAGTCTCTTTAGGTGGCGAATATTCAAATGGCTTCCCTCCTTCCTGGTGACATCAGTTCCAGGTAGAATGGACCAAGACCATAAAAGGGCCCTGGGAGCTGCCTTCTCTCTCCCTTGGAGATACTCACTGGGCTCCACAACCATCTCCTCTCCATCTATTTCTCTTTGGCCTGTCTGTTCTCCTTTTGCTGAAACCAAGGGAAGGGCAGACTATCCACTGGTAAACAACACTGTGCTGGCCTCAAACAACTTAAATTCACATCCAATGGTTCGAAGTTTTGGAAGCTTTACGCAATCACTTAGTGTTCTGTCCTCTCTTCTGTTAAAATGAAGATGGTATTTCCATCCAAAGCTGTGATGACGCTGAGACAATGGGTAGAATTAACTGGCACATAGAAGAACCTGGTGGCCTTAGCCATGATCCTTGTTAGGTCCCAGCTCATGGAGTGGTTAGGTGTGAGTGTATTTATGTTGTGCAGTTAATTTAGAAAGACTGTAAAATTTTTCTAGATCATGCAAGTTAATCTTTTGGGCAGTGAATAAACATTTGAATGAATACTGAAAATGTCTTTTTCTCCATTATATTCACGAAAACCAGCACTGCTAAGTTGCAAAGCAAATGTCTACTTCTACTTGTGCCATGATGGCCAACGGACTCCCCTACCCCATGTCCCACTTGTGTTCCAAGGGTGCTGTCAAGGGAAGCCTGATTCCAAAGGACATCACGCCCGCACCATACAGTCCTAGGTCTCTCTTTGTGGCTTGGAAGCACAAGGTTATTTGTCAATGAGGAGTAAACACCATTTGTCAGGAAGCTGGGCTTAAAACTCGGCAGCCTTCTCTGCCTTCTCTCTGCTGTTTTTTTTTTTTTTCAGTAGAGGATTGCTGTATCTCTGCCAAGAGGTCCTGTTGAGTCTAGAAAAAAAAATCGAAAGGTATCTGGCTGGGTAGGCTAGGGGTGTGAACACTAGAGGTAAGGGTACCACATGACTGCATGTGATGTTGATGTGTTCCTGTGAAGACTATCTTCATAATTTCTCAGCACTTTGTGTCTGTGACCTGGATGCTCTGTGCCTGCCACATACTGGGACAGCATGTAGAAGCCGCCGGACAATCATGTACTTAGTAGGGCAGCATTCGAGAAGCCCCAAGGGAGGATCCTGCATTTTCCAGCTGTGCTGAGTTGATAGAGTTGGAGCAGAATGGAGTGGTAGTCCCCACACCAACAGCCAGCACCAGCTCAGAAACTAGCACCGAAGTCATTCTGTTTCCCCAGTCCCTTTAAGTTTTTCTTATCAGATCAGGTCATCGCAGAGCAGACAGACAGGTAAGTCCCTGAGACCTCTGAACCCAATTAAAGCTATACCACAAAGAAATCAAACTCATGTGGTTTGCATTTTGGAGAGCTACATTTGGTGGGCTGTGCCTGTTTTAATTCAGTAACCTAATGCGGACCATGTGAACATTTGAAACGCTTTTAACAGTTAAACCAGCTCAAATAACACAAAACCAGAGCAGCAATAAAGAATGAATTAAAGCTGATTGCAACTGTGGCCAACATATTTTTTTTTTCTCTTGCAAAGAACTCAGGGGGAATCGAATGCAGAACCCAGCAGGGGAAGAGACCTCTATCTCCATTTTCAGCTTTGAGTAAGGCAACAGGCACTTTCACTTCTTTGATTTCTTAAGCAAATGTTTGAAACAGATTAACTTAGAAGGTGTCCTTAAATCTTGAAGGGATTTTGGATGAGAGAGCAAAAAAGGTTGAAGTCCTTTAGAGCTCAAAGCTGGCTAGTCAGTGACCCTGCAAAGCCCCGGATGCATGAGTGCCCACTCAGTGGGCAGTGGTACGGTGCCGAGCCTGCAGAGGTCAAGAGTTCAATGTTACTGCAGGGATGGGGTAGCTTCCATACTGCAGGAGGTTCCTACCCTGCCAGATCCTGGACTTCCCGCGTGTCCGAAGAATGGCTGAGATAATGGTAGTACTGGCTAACGTGCTCTCCCTGTAAGATGTCCTACGTATGTTCAGCATGAGCTAGAAAATCTAATCACTGGTTTCCTCTGCGCCTCAGTTTTCTTATCTGTAAAGTAGGGACATTATTGTGATTTTTATCTTACGGATGAGAGGTTGCTGCTTACCCAAAGTCACACAAGTAACATGTGACAAGATCAGCAGTTCCCCCATCCCCTGTGGCCTCAGAATCCAGCAGCCAATCCCAAGCTGCTGGCTATGAATACTTTCAGCGTAACCACAACGCCAAGCCACTGGAAGACAAAGCTGTTTGGTGCTGATGAAGGCGAATACATCAGCCCGAGTCGCTAGCCTTTTATCAAGAAAGAATGGAGCATGACAATATCCACTCCTAGACTTTATCACTTTGTGTGTTTCTAACAGAATTTTGTGTGTCCCCCAAAGATGTCTTCAGGGAAACACTGGGTGTGCCCTCACCGTAAGCGGAGACGTTTCTGTGAGTCGTTTCTGAGGAGATGCTTGCACAGGCTTCACATTTACACCCTGACCATATTTCTAGGTGCTTAGGCGAGCAGCGGCTGTGGAGAAAGCAGGGGAGCGTTGGGAGAGGAGCCACAGGTGATAACTAACTGCCTGCCGAATTTCCCAGAATGTGCTGACTTTGTCAGAGGGCCAAGAGAGGAAGGGAACGAGGATCCATTCATTTCAGATCCATTAGTGACAGAAAGCCTGCCAAGTGGCCAGGAGGAAAACTACAGGAAGAAACTTCATTTGCAGCAGGGAGCTGAGCAGCCATGATGGGCAAGTGGCAACGCTGAGCCCCTGAGTGCCAGTTTCTCCCGGACCAGTGGGAAGCTAAGCCGCCTTGTCAATCACTTTGGTAGACAATGCCAAGTTCATTGGCCTGAAATATTCCTTCAACCCCACCACTTCACGCTAAGAATGGGAATCTGCCTTCCACTTTCTACAGAATGAGAGGGTGTGGGTGTGACTTGTTAGAGTCTCCAAACAAAACTTAGGATTAGCAACTAGAAATGAAAATATGAAATGTTGTGCTGGTTTCTGTTTCTTGACCTCAGAGACAAAGCCAACTGGTTACAGTATCTTAGCCAGGTGACTGTTTTCACAGCTCTGCTGGGTTTCTGGGGGAGGGGGCCTGCGGATTTAAACACTTGATGAATATGATGTCTGTTCCACTTGAAGGGCAGGGAAGTTGAGTTACCCCCTTCTCAACCCTGGTTTCAAGGATTACAGCCCACTTAACTCTCTTTAAGGCCTGGAAAAATACAAGCTGCCTGTCTCCTAAACATTCCTTGAGTTATTAGTCTACTTTCTGCCAGCTCTCTAGAAAAGTTGTCAAGCCCTCCTGATTTCCCCAGGCTCACTCTGGACTCATTCTTTGGCGTGCCTGGCTGCCTTTTAGAATTCCAGCTATCCAACTAGGCTACGGGCACACCGAATGTCCGGAGCTTGGTAGGCATGCGGTAGATAATTACTGAACAGTCAGTGTGAAATGGAGCAAGGCATAATAGGATCCTGATAGCCATTAAGGATAAGGATGCATTTTGTGTATGGGAGTACATGTAGTGTATGGATATATGTGCAGAGGCTGACATCAGGGCTTTTCCTCAACCATTTATTCTCCTTAGTTTTTGAAATAGAGTCTCCCACTGAACCTGAAGTAAGACCTTATTTCATAAAAAGAATGAAGTAAAGAAGAAAGGAAGGAAGGGAGAAGGAAGGAGGGAAAGAAGGAAGAAAGGAAGGAAAGAAGGAAGGAAGGAAGGGAGAGAGGGAGGGAAGGAGGGAGAAAAGGAGGAAGGGAGGAAGGAAGGAAGGGAGGGAGGGAGGGAAGGAGGGAAGGAAGGAAGGGAGGGAGGGAGGGAGGGAGGGAAAGAGCGAGGGAGGGAGGGATGGGAGGAAGAAAATGAGAGAGGGAGGGAGGAAGGGAGGTTGGGAGGAAGGAAGGGAGGGAGGGAGGGAGGGAGGGAGGGGAGGAAGAAAATAAGGGAGGGAGGGAGGGAGGAAGGGAGATTGGGAGGAAGGAAGGAAGGAAGGAAGAAAGGAAGGAAGGAAGGAAGGAAGGAAGGAAGGAAGGAAGGAAGGAAGGAAGAAAAAAGGAGAAAAGTCTTCCAGAACAAGGTCCTTTATAGGACAGAACCAATCTCTGGGCCTGTCAGCGTTTTCCCTTTATTCTTTCTCCTAATTCTGTGTTCTCTGCCTCCACTGTGAATTTCTGTTTGGGAGACTATCCCAACCACTCTAGCTACTCAGGACTCAAAAGTCTCTGAACTTGAGTACCATCAAGTTCAAGATCCTGAATTGCCACTGATATCCTTACATCCCATAGCCTCTCAAATAAGTCCAGCATTTCTTTTTTTAATAATTTATTTATTCTTATTTTATGTACATTGGTGTTTTGCCTGCATGTATGCCTGTGTGTGAGGGTGTCAAATCTTGGAGTTACAGACAGTTGTGAGCTGCCATGTGGGTGCTGGGAATTGAACCCCAGACCTCTGGAAGAGCAGGCAGTGCTCTTAACTGCTGAGCCATCTCTCCAGCCCCCTTCCAGCAATTCTAAACTTCGTCTTTCAGTGGCTATTTCTTTTCTCACCCCTTGTAGTCTCAGAGCCCAATGTCTATGTGCCCCTCTATTCCTACTATCTACATGTGCAGGATCCCCCTTTAAAGTCACAGTGAGGTTTTGGAGTAGGATGATACTTGCAACTTTCAAATAATCTCAGAAAGGCTGCTGTGGGTTAATGGCCTTGTACCCTGTAAAAGATTTGTCAGTTGTATTGGTTTAATAAAATGCTGATTGACCAGTAGCCAGATAGGAGGTATGAGCGGGGCAACCAGAGCAGGAGAATTCTGGGAAGAGGAAAGAAAGGCCCAGTCTGTAGTCATCACTCAGATCAAGAGGAAGCAAGATGAGAATGCCTTACTGATAAAAAGATACCAAGCCACGTGGCTCACACATACAAGAATTATGGGTTAATGTAAGATGTAATAGTTTTAATAAGAAAGCCTGAGCTAATAGGCCAACCAGTTTATAACTAATGTAAGTCTCTGTGTGTTTCTTTGGGACTGAATGGCTATGGGACTGGACAGAATAGAAAACCTTTGTCAACAAAAGGCCTTATTAACTTTTCTCTATAAAACTCTAGATATAACTCATATTACTATGAAATTTTTATGGGTATCTGAATAATAACCAATCAATATCCACCACTCTCACTCAATAACATGCTCTGAGCTCAGGAATTGGGTCTAGGCTTTTGTCTCTCCTCTATTGTTTTCATAGAATTCAGTCTATAGTCCACACATAGTAAGTTCTCTGTGTGTGTGTTTATGTGTGTGCAGGAATAAACACATGACAAATGACCATTCATTAGCTTAATTTGAAATTGATTTTTAAAGAATTTAGTGTTCCTTTCTGCTGCTACCTCACCTCCTGTGGTGTCCCTTGATCTTTGGGAAGCTCTGTTTATGTCTTACATTTGCTCAGCAAGCACCTGGCTATGTGTCTCTACTTGCCTTAGTTATAATAGCCAAACTTTGGAGGGTAAAGAGGCCTCCCTGCTCTGCCTCCCAACCCTTCCCATCAGCATGGTCTTAATTTCAAAGCTGGTGATGAAGATTGGACGTGGAAGGGTCTGGCTTATGGCTCTTTCTGTTGGCAGCAGCAACCTTGGGAATAATTTAGAGATCACATTTCAGACCCATTTTGCACACCATCAAAGCAAAGTGGATAGGAGCTGATGCTTTTGAAATCGGAGGGCCAGCCTGGTTTTCATGACACCCCCGTTGAAGTTCCCTGGCGTCACCAGCTCAGCAGACGGATGTCACCCACCCACCTCTGGTATGGCGCTCTGGGTTCCTTGGGAAATGTGATCCCCAGTCTCACTTTTACCATGCCTACCACAGTGCCTTAAGCTAAGACCTCCTAAATCATGACATCGTAAGCCCCTCTACCCAATAGACACAAATAGGGGGATTTCCATGTCCTGTCCCAAATCTATCTTTTGATCAGACAGATTTCCCTGGGAGGTATGGTACATTTTTTTTTTTCAAAAACGAGACTTTGGGGATGGGAAGCAATTGTAAGAATATGAAGAAAGATGACCCCTTCAAATTAAACGTGAGAAAGGGGCGCTCCTCAGAAGCCCTTTAGCTACGTATTTGGGTAGCCGAAGCTGTGAGCTCTGAGACAGAGGTATGGTTCTAAAGCCAGAGAGGCCCTGTTTCAGACAGACTCTGACTTCACTCCTGCAAAGGGCAATGGCTAGATTGCTTTCACTGTGTTGCATATATTAGAGGGACGGTATGATCTAAACTCAGTTTATTTCCATAACAGCACTCTAAAGTCCAGAAATGTGAGTCACAGATGCTGAGAAACAGTGGGACGGCTGACTTTGAACATTAAATTATTGAAAGAATGCACTAGACGTGTCTCTCCCTATTTTCCTGTCCAAACAAAATAAGGTTTAGGGTTTTGTTTTTTGTTTGTTTGTTGGTTGGTTTTCAATAAATGAAATCTCCTGAACTGGTGAGAGCATTAGCTATGACCAGAGAGACCTGAGTTCAAGCCCTGGTCCTCTCAATTAATTCCTATGTGACCTTGGACATGCTTACCACCTCCATGCCTGGGTTACATCATCCCGAATGTGAAGTTAAATGATCAATCTCTATAACTGTCTTCAGAAATAGATGAGAAACTATCTATATCTAAATGTAGCTGTGTGTCCATTATAAGGATGAGAACACATTCATCATTAGTGTTGGTAACATTGTTATTAGCAGATGATGGCAATTTTCTATGATAAAAACGATTTCCTCCCGTGAACGACTTGGGGCTAAGGCAGGATAGCACAGCACTGCTGATTCTAACACACTGTTGAACTTGCACAGGGAGCACGCTTCCAGTTTGAGGTGCAAGCTAAAATATGTGATGTTTTAGCCTAACTGCGAGAGTATAGTTAATGGCCAGTTAAGTCTTCTGGAGGCAAACTCAGAAATTACTGGCTCCACTCTCTCCTTGGCAGGTTCAGCGATGATTGTTTTTCCTTTCCCAGCTACAAAATACATATTGACAGGACGATCTTAGAACCCAGGGTTCAAATAACTGTGAGTCGCATGCTGTCTTCCATTGATCCTGTTAGTGCTTTCCGAGAAAGCATAGACACTTCTGCACCAGGAGCAGACACGCTCTCTGAAGCAGCCCAAGCAGTCCAGGAAATGGGAAGCCCATCTTCTGGGTCTGTCTTTCTGACAGCCAGTTTCGTCTGGCTCTCGGTAACTCCAAAGGAATATGTCACTTCCACTGTGGTCACTACAAATAAACCGTGATAACAGTGCCCTTGGGAACTGTTTGGAGGGATTTGATTTCAGAACAGGAAAGGCATCCAGAGCTATTCAGTAGGTCTGCAGGATCTGGCCTCCGTAAGATCTTATTTGACACACAAAATCCTGGAAAGAGCCCGGGTCATTTTGGAGGCTCTCTTCTTTGATGCTGGACCACACTGAGGATGATGAGTAACTGATCCTCTCAGTACTGTCTGAGAAGCACACCAGCCTCTCCTTAAACACCAGTGCCTCCTGGCATTGGCCCCTAGAGAAACACAGCATAGGTGAGCCTTGCCCTTGTAGCTGGGGGAGGGTTCCCAAACTTGGTGGGAGCTTGAATGGTCTCCAGGCTATCAATTTAAATAGCAAACAGGTTCTTCAACGGCAACAACTCTATTTCGGAGTAGCAGAGCATTTCCGTGGGAGTATGTAACCGCAGGATGTACTCAAGGAGACTGAGACAAGGGAAGTTTCAAAGGGGGGCGTTTCATGCTTTTCATGATGCGATCACCCATGGCCCATAGGGAGGGTGGCATCCCTCAAGGTTAGACAGGCTGTTGTTGGACAAACGTCCTTGAAGGACTATTCCTAGTGTGCAATTGTGTTGCCTTTAGCAAGGTTGTAATTCTGGCAGACTCTTTGTGGTAGAATTTTCTACCTTTATTTGTTAATTTCCCTTTTCTGTGTTATTGGGAGGATTTGATGGAATTGATGCCTCTTTGACTCTGATGGCTTGGACAGAGGAACGGGAGAGCAGAACAGGGAGTCAAGGGGCAAACAGACTCCTCAGATCGCCTTCTTCCAGGCTTGGACACAGCCACTTGTGTTCACGGTGTCCGGATTCTGCAGAGGCAGAAGAATGATATACGACGATAATTCTGTGGGAAACTGACTTCCCATAATAGAAAAGGGCAGCCAAGAAGCCAGAACTAAGATCAATTTATTTATGGGCCTGAAACTTTAACAAGATTTCTCATGCCTGAGAGGTGTGAAGATGCTCATAGTCATTCTGAGGTTTCGAAGACTCTTTTGTATTGGAAGGAAAATGATCATTTTCCAAGCTGCCGTTCACAGCGTCCTTTGACACTTGATCTCTGCATGCGTTAGGCTTTTCTCAAGAATTACAACAATGTCTTGTGATGTATTGGTCTTCCTCTGTGTTCTGTGTAATTAGCACTGCTGAGCCTATTAACCAAGTATAATATCACTCACCTCCAACCAGAAAAACTGATTGAACACCCTGTAGGCCAAAGTTCTTTATCCATCATTCTTTATTCTTTGGTTGAGTTGGCCTTGCTCAATTTATATTCCATGTGTGCCCCTGGACCCCATGGGAAGCCTATAAGACAGGACTCGTATGTTTTCCTTACGGGGTCTAAAGGGGACTCTTAGTTTAAAGTGGGTCAGGTTATTCTTGCACTCTATATTAAAGAGTTTTAATCATTTTTAGTAAAGAACAACTCATATTTTGTTTTATTTCTGGGTGATGTAGAGGAGGTAAAACAAGACATTGCTTTCTGAAAGGGGGCTGAGTTCTCAGCTTCAGCCTGTGGCAGATTCTGATGAGAGTTTTCTTGAGATGACAGAACTTGCTTCTGCGCAGTATACTCTGTGATGTCAGAGACAGTCCCTTTTCTTCAAACTGTGGCAAATTGATCTACAGGCTATGACTGAAGGTACAAACTTGAACTTAAGTGTTTTAGCTTAATTTTCTCTTTTAAAGTTTCACTCAAGTTTATTTGAAGTATACATAAGGTAGATGGGAGAGAGGGAGAGACCGACAGACAGACGGACAGACAGACAGACAGACAGATGGACAGATAGGTACTGGAGCTAAAGAAAGAAAACCACAGTTCAGTTTCAGTTTCTCATGTTGTATGGTCATAATATAGATCATTTCTGACACCTGAGAGGTAGCGATATCCACCCCTGCTCCCTTAACAGACATCAGCTGCCATTTTGTACAGATACTTGCTAGAAGTCCCTCCCTTCAGGGGTACTTCTCAATTCTCTCACACACACCCATGGCATCAGGTCCCAAAGGCTGAGGGCTCAGCCTTCAAGGTTACCTCTTCTCCTAGTGCCTATCACTGGCCCCAGGTGGTTTGCCTGGGTTTCCCACCCACCCGCTGTGAATCCCACAGTCTGTTCCTTGAGTTTAGTAAATTGACCCGAACAGGTCACAGAACTCAAGAAAGCACTTGTGACACTTGCCAGACTTTTGTGAAGAATATTATAAAATGCCGCTGAGCAGGTGAGGTACGCGGCAGCTGTCCCATGCCTGTCACAACCTTGCCCTCGGTCTCAGTGGATACTTCCTTGTATGACATGACTGTGAATGGGCTGCCTGAGGAAACCGCAAACCGTTTGCTCACAGTCTTCTTGGCTCTCTGCGCAGCTGTCCTCCCTCCAGGGTCTGGGGCTTTATAGCCCAGTGTTGCATAAGGCATGTCAGAGTTCTGAACCAAGAACCTGAATAAAATCCAAGACCTATTGATGTAGACATATAGATGGTATAGCTATAGATAGACATAGGCAGCTATCATAAAAAGAGAGGACGAATTATCTCAGATTTTGTTGGTGATTTTCTTTGTCAAGTAATGCTAATTATAAAAATGCAAATAAAAAGCACATAGATGCACTTGTATTTTTACTATGCTGATTAAAATTCTTTTGTAAGACAGCCTAGAAATGTTAGATAATTTTTACAAGATGGTATTTGCAAGCACTTTGGCCTGATCACGATATGACATCTAAAGGACTGGAGAAAGGAACCTTGGGACAGTCCTTCGCAGACCCATCAGCTCTCGGAGACAGGAGCCCCATTTTGAAGGACAGCTGCTGGGAATGACATACGGACAGGTGTACCTCTGCAGACTTGCCCATCCATCAATACGCTGTCTATTCTAACTGATAAAGGACCAACTCCAATTCTTGAGGCTTCACAACAAGCTTGGCCATTCACTTGCTTTATTTTAGCCTGAGCTTCTTCGGAGAACCACGGTGTCTTTTGAAGCAATCCTCACAGTCCAGAACACCTAATGCCAGGAAATGGCACACAATATTCTTTGGGTTTTGGTTTTGTTGTGCTGGAGTTTGGACCCGGGGCTGTAAACACTTTGTGACTGAACAATGTTCCCAGCACCTACCATATATTTTGGTATATGAAACATGGTCTCATCAAGTTGTCCGAGTCTAGCTTTCAACTCCCTGTGGCCCAGGTTAGCCTTGTGTGTGCCGTTCTCCTGCCCCAGCATTCTAAGTGGCTATGCTTACGGCTCTGTGCCTCTCAGCCTGGCTACATAGCCATTCTTAAGAACATTCTGTTTTCCTCTGCCGATGCCGCTTGTGACTTCACTTCCACTTCTTGTGACGTTCAAAGGAGGTCAATAAGCAAGCGACTAAGAGGACACAGGGGGACCTGAGGAAATGGCTCTGTGGGTGAAAATGCTTGCTGCTCAAGCATTAGTACCTAAGTTCAAATCCTTGGCACCCATCTAAAAAAACAAATGTGGACAAGCATATGCCTGGAAACTCAGAGCCATAAGAGATGGAGACAAGGAGGATCCTGGAGCTTTCTGGCCACCAGCCCAGCTCTAGATCTAGTGAGACCTTGTCTCAATGAAATAAACTGAAAAGAAATAGAGTGTGTCTTTTGGTGTCCTCCATAGGCTTCTTCACATATGTATGGGTTCATGACTCCACCCAGACATGTGCATGTGCAAAACACATACACGCACATGCATACACATGAACACACACACAGCGCTGTGGCTACACAGAGAGGGTGGTGGGTGCCTTGGGTCTTGTACTGTAGAGTAGGAATGGGTGAGGAAGGTTACCTTTCTCCTCCCTCCTTCCCTTCTCCAGTTCTGACGCCACCCTTTACATCCCTGTATCCTGAGGTCATCCTTTCGTCATTGTCCCTTTAGACTTTCTCAATACTCACTCTTTCCTGTGCAATCCAATACGTCTTAGAAGCTTGGAGAGGAAATGTCAACAGACGGACGCAAGACAGATGCACAGGGGCCGTCGAGCAACGCTGTGTATGCGGAGCTTTTCAGCACGGCTTTCCTGGATCGTTTATGGGAAAACAATGTATCAGTCAAAGACCCAGCACATTTAATTTAATTATGTGAGAACTCAGGATGGGAGGGCGGGGAAGGAAGAGGAGGAACAGCTGGCTAATGCACAATTTATGGATGAGATCAAAGTTTTGCAGGCTGCTGGAGTAGGGGTGGGGCACTGGGAATCCAACCTAGGGCCTCATGATGCTAGGCTAGGATCCCACCACTGAGCTCTACCCTCGGGTCACTGTTTACTTTTCCTTTTGAGATACACTCTCACAGAGTGGTCCTCCTGGCTTCGAACTCATTACTTGTTGCTTCAGAGAGTACTTGAATAGGCAATCCTCCTGTCTCAGCATCCCACGTGGCTAGAAGACAGGTTTGAGAAAGCTTGTGTCCGGTCAACTTTCAAAGCTTTTGTTCCTACCAGAATTTAGTGTGATGGAAAGGCCTTTTTCCCTCCATGGCAAATGAAAGGTCAAGTGAGACTGTATTAGTAGTACCATTCAGGGAGTATCAAACCCAATGTCATGAGAACGGGAGTTATCAGAAGCATTCTGAGCATATGCTAGGACCTTTCATACATGTGCTCATTCTTTAAGGGGCTGTGAGATCCGCCCACTCAACAGGGTAACAGTTCCCACAGCTGCATTTCTGTCTCTGGGCTCTGGAAATGATGCCAGTGAGTTTCATGGGGTTTTTTTGTTTTGTTTTGTTTTCTCTCCTCCATTTTCCAATTAGACGTATCAGATCCCAAATGAGGGAACAAAAGAATCACAGACAGAGAACATGTGACATTCTTAAGATAGCCATCTAAGAAGTTTCTAGATCACAGTCCTGTTGGTTTCTCCTGGAGAAAGAGCCTCCCTCTGCCCCCTCTTCATTTCTCTTTAACTGAGATAAGAGTGTTTGTGTATGGGGGGGGGTGAAACCAGGGCTCTACGTAGTGTGTTTCTATATTTATATGTGAGTAATTGAAAAGGGGGAATTATTTAGAGACACAGAAGAAAAAAGCAGAAAATTGTGAAGGCAGGAGCAATATGAGACAGGGAAACAGGGAGACAAAAGTAAACGAAAAGGCATTTTGGCAGCTGGGTGTGTAGCACCGAAGTACAAGGTGTTGGTCATACAGAGTCAAGGGCCCAGGCTCTAATATGAGTCCCATTAATATAATTCTGAACACACCACTTGCTACATATATGGCCAGAGGCAAGGCATCACATCCTTCCTCAGTCTCAGGTTCCTCATGTTTGCAATGGCGGCAGGAACGGAGGCAACTCGCAAGGGTATTTGTGATATACGCTAGAGTAAAGTTACCAGCTCTTGGGCCCTGCGAGCGCTCCTGAAATGTGTGTTATTTCCTGTGCTCTGAGGTGACAGGAGCGTGAGGCGACAGAACAGGGAAGACGGCATTTTATACATGGAATTTCTGATTGCAGTAGAGATCTTGTAGAATTAAGCAAAGTGGATCAAAACTGTTCAACAAAAAAGTGGTACACACCTTTAATCCCCGTACTTGGAAAGGGGAGGCAGGAGGCTCAGAAGTTCAAGAGTAGCCTTGGCTACTTATGTAGGGAATTCCGGCCCAGGGGATAGCCTGAGACACTGTCTGATAAAACATGACACATGTGTCTATACCCACAGAAAAGTATATTTATACTCACCCTCATCAAGAAAGCTTCTTTTTTTTTTTAACAGCCAGAAACCATGACAGAAAAGTACAATCCACCAAAATGCAGGGTTGTGGAACCCAGTCCCAGTGGATACATCCACAAGACAACAAGACCTAAAGCTCAGGGAACATGTTGGAAAAGGAAGCTGAAAGATCTTAAGAGCCAGAGGATTGGGGAGAGTGAGATTGTTTTCCTAGTAATGTTGGAAGCTACATCTATGAAGTCTGACCAACATGACTGCCTAAAGCATGAACTGAACCAGGATAACAATAGACACGCTAAAACAGACTGGGGAGAGTCCACAAGGTCTCAACCCTACATAAAGAATTATAGGCAGCTAAGGAATGCTCAGAGTGAGAGGAATAATCCTCCCCTGGGAAGAGCACACTGATCCACTATTCAGTCCTGGAAACATACGTACAAGTAACATAATATAGATTGAGCAGGGTGTATTTAGAAATATGCATGCATCTATATATATTCATATATATAATATTGTTGGTGTGTGTGTGTGTGTGTGTGTGTGTGTGTGTGTGTGTATGTAGACCATGAAAGAGAGAGGGGCATATGGATGGGAGGGTTTGAAGGAATAAAACAAAGAGAGAAATGATAAAATTGTAATCTTAAAGCTAGAATTTTCTGAAAAGACAAAAACAATTTTTTTAAAAAAACAAAAGCAGATAGCCAAAAATCTATTAAGCAACAATGGAGTTTGTGGATTCTGTTTTTCCGTCTGGAAAACAATAGACTATATAGGTACTGTTCAAAACAACACTGCAGCTAAATCACCAAATAAAAAGTATAAACAAAAATATATTGAGGCAGAAAAAAATTGTTTGATGTCTTTAAAAGTAGAAGCTAATTAGGACTTATCATGCAGAAATTCATAGCAAACAAAATGTAAAATCCACAGGATGAATGTACAATACTGAGCCAATCAATTTGAAGTTGGTTGTGGGCTGAAACTTTTCCCTCAATTAAGGAAAATTTTATTTCATACAACTAATTTAATCTGTGTCAGAATTCACAAAACAGAGTATCTACAAACAAGCAAATATTTACCAAATATCCTTCAGTAGATGACTCTTTAACCGTATGTGATAAAGCCCATCATGAATATTATCTAACAATAGCAGTAATGAAATATTGATAAGCACAGTGACTTGGATGTGTCTGTGGAGGGGGGATTAAAGTTCTCAGAAAAAAATGTCAATCTCAAAGGATCATGTACTCTATGGTCCCATTTACATGACATTCTTAAGATTAATAATTATCAAGGAGGTGCCTGTCAGAGTAATAGGTGTGAGTTTGGCTTCACTTCTCAGGGGTGATTACAGAAACACATCATGGGGAGCTTTGTGGTGATGTAATGCTCTTGTGCTTTTATTGAGACGACAGTTGTCTAGATTGACATGTTCTAGAAAATCACTCCCAGATTTATAAATTCACATACCCCCTGCGACCATTTGATGCCAGAGCCTTTGTGTACGGTTATCCGGACTCTACAGCCCGTGCAGAATCATTTCCACACATCCTTCCTCCTCACCAATAGTGAAAACGACACTGAACACTACAGTGTAGTTTTGTTTTGCGCTGGTCATTTGCTGCGGCCTTTTAATTGCACTTGAAGAACCTAATAGTCATTCTTCTGAATGCTTGTTCCATCTGGGACCAGCTCCCTTACCACTATTTTGTAAATGTTTTGTCTCAGATAGACAGCAAACTGGGGGCGGGGGAGTGTTTTTGGCATGCTAATATTCTCCAGAACTTGTACATTTCAAACAGGTTGTCTCAGAAACTGTCTTTTGATAGTGGCTGTTGGTGGGCTGTAACTAGAATCTGCATGTGTGTGACATCCTGGTGTAAGAGTTTTCATTTGACTTATACATCCATGAAGGAATATGTAACTGCTGAGATGTCCTATCTGTCTAGGATCTTTCTCCTGTATTTTGGGTCTGGGAAATGGGGGGTGTATTTTATATTTCAATTCTTCGTAAATGTTGTACCTTTACACTGTATTCAATCAGCTATTATATTATAGTCAGTTATACCTTTTATCTAGAAAACTGTGTGGGTCAGGGGTCTTGGCTCATCCTGAGATCCTAACACTTGGGAGTCTGAGACAGAAGGATCACTGAGAAGTAAGGCCAACCTAGAATACCTAGAGAGTTCCAGGAAAGTCTGGGAAAAGTATATAGACATAGACTGACAAGAAATGTGTCTTCAAAAGACTTGCTTCATAAGTCTAAGAGCAGTGCCTAAGGAGAAATATGCTCAGTTTTGCAGAATTTAGTAAGGAGCTTACATGAAAGGATGTTAATCCTTTGCAACTGTACAATCCTCACATTGTTTCATGTAGGTGGTTCTGTTTTTCCAAAATCCTTATTCACTTTAATTAAAGAATATAGGGGAAAGCAAATATCAGAAGGATCATGGTTGACTCAAAGTCATTTCTCAGGAAGTGAAGAATCCAGAGCTAATTAAAAGATTTTCTTCTTAGTAGTCTTCTTATTATATCTTATGACTTCTGTAGACACCTTTAGTACCTAAGCCACAGGATGAATTCTGTCCCTATCATATAGGATAGTGATGCTTGAGTGGACCTATGTTTAGGTCGAGATTTTGAGCTATGTTTTGCTCTCAGTTACTTACAAGGGTGAGGGATGAACTTTGACAAACGTCCATGGAGGCAGCTGCTGATCCTTTCAATGGGTGATAAACAGAATTTGTAGTCTCTTTTATTACAGGACAAGACAGCCTAACACATAGTGCCTGGTACCACCTTTACACTCCGAAGAATCAAGCCTTTTCTCTTTTAAATAGTGCACCCCTCCCCGTTTTCTTGGTTGTATTAGCTTACTTTGTAGTTCTTTTGTTGATGAGACACTCTACTCCAGAGAATTTCTCAGGACACAGGACAATTTGTACCTTTTCTTATTATAAATTTCAGAAAGTAAAATTGCATGAGTGTCATTGAAGGATACCAGGAAATAAAAGCTCAGTTATTCGGCTAGTTTGAATTTTTCTAAGACGTTTAAAAGAGTCTTTGTGTCTACGTGTGAGCCTGTGTGTGTATATATGCACTACATGAGGCCAGAAGAGGGTGTTGGATCCCCAGGAACTACAGATCCAAGCAAGCAATTGTAGGCCAGCCAGATGGGTACTGGTAACCAGACCCAGGGCAACTGCAGGAGCAGAGCTCGCAGGAGCAGAACGTGCTCTAACCACTGAGCATCTCTCCGTCCTCGGTTTGAGTTCTTCTAACACAAAGCTGGCTTACAAAGAGAAGACAGAGTCCAAAAAAAGTGGAATTCCTCTGCCTGTTCCTAAGAAGGGAAAGAAAGTTTTTATTTTGGTTTTAAAACGATGGATAAACTAATAATTAATATGCCCAGGAGAGCTTTACTTTATATCTTGGTAATACTAGTAGGGTCAGAAGCAGCTCGTATTGATTGTGTGGGTTTTTTTGACTTGTATTCTTCAGATTCTGTGCAGAACCCTGGGTGCTCCGTGAGTGCACCGCCAGCAGCTCCTTCTGTTTCTGGCTTACATACTTCAGAACCCCTTTACTTAAAGAAAATCTTTTGTGGGTGTGTGATGGCACTTGCTTGTGAGCCTTGTGCTTTTGTGGGTGCATGATAGCACTTGCTTGTGAGCCTTGTGCTTGGGAAGCTAAGCTCTGTAGCCTAGGTTTATCTAGAACTCACTCTACAGCCAATTCTAATCACTGTAGTAAGAGCCCGTCTCAAGAAAACAGAATAAAATAAAGCAATGTAAAAACCCTTAAA